>NC_133134.1:108767662-110258495 GCF_048418815.1 Hemitrygon akajei
CAACTTTCCTGTCCCTAAAACCTACCTTGACCCTTAACTCCCCTCTCTGTCCCCACAAACATAAAAACAGCCACTAAAAAAACAATTAAAACTGAGCCATCACTTTCCTCCCTCCTACTGAGTGCACCAGACTTCCAAGATTTGAAACTGGCACCTAGATTTCCTTTACAGATTTATTTCTCTTAACATCCACCAAAACAAGACTGATCAGAAAAGACGGTCTGTAAATGCAGACTCAGCATTTTCCAGCAACACACACAAAATACTGGTGGAACGCAGCAGGCCAGGCAGCATCTATAGGAAGAAGCACTATCGACATTTCGGGCCAAGACCCTTTGTGCTTCTCCCTATAGATGCTGCCTGGCCTGCTGCGTTCCACCTGCATTTTGTATGTGTTGCTTGAATTTCCAGCATCTGCAGATTTCCTCGTGTTTGCTTTTTAATTTCAGTATTTTCCATATGGCTTTTCAGTCCATATCACACTCTATCCGGCAAATCACTTTCTATATAGAATCAAACTTGCCTCCAACAACATTTTCATCCTGGAAAATTTCAGGTTCAGTGGCCGCTTCAATGAACAGCATCAGTTTCTGTTGTAACATTTCTCATTGTAAAATGGATACGGGCCAGTAATCACCAGTGAGATAAATTTCAGATAGTGCCAGATATTCTAAGAAGCACAATCCAACAAAACAACTTCATTAGTAGTTAATCTAAAAATAAATACCTAGCTACAGAATTTTTATGTCCTTCATTATTTCCTACTCAAAAAAAGCACATGGACTGGGACATGCAACCTATGGGAAAGCACATGGAATTGAATGTGTCACACATGGGATAGCTCACAGAATGGAATGTAACACTTGGGATAGAAAATGGAACAGAATGTTTCTTACAATGGGAAAGCACACAGAATGGAAAGTGTTACACATGCGATAGAACATAGAGTGGAATATATCTTTAGTCTGGAGGCATTGGTGAAAGGTCAATCGGGAGTAGTCAGTTAAGTGTTTGGTTTCATGGTGTGACATTGGTGTCAGCAGTGAGTCTTTCCTGACACCTGTAGTTTAGAGACTATTAGTGAGGGTGAGGCAGAGCAGGTCAGTTTAGCTGAGTGGAATCCATATCCTCCATCCTACAGGAGAGGACGGATGTTTCCAGTGTTCCAGACCACCTGGAACGTGCAGGAAGTGTCTGCCGGTGTAGCAGCCCAAGCTCTGCGTTTTGGAACTGGAGCAGGTGCATCGAGTGATTAAGCACTTCGTGGAGAGCTTGGGAATAGTTGGTACAAAACAGCATCTCAGAACCAAGGTTTGGTGGCCTGTTGTGGATAAAGCATCTGAGAAATGCTGCAAAGCTTGTCACGGCTATCAGACAGTACCTTGACCCAACCCTCCAGAACCACCAAAACTGACACCATTACCGGGTGGTCTTTGGCAGGAGGTAGCCATTGACTTGCTTGGACCATTACCAACAAACTATTCCATTCTAGAAGCAGTTGTTCACTACGGTCAATTATATGAATATGACATTTTGACCTCTACAACTGCAGAGAGAGTTATTGACAGTCTGGAGAATATTTTGAACAGATATGGACAGCCCATATCTATCAAATCAGATAATGGACTTCAGTTCAGATCTGAACAGTTCAAGGAATGTTGTGAGAGTAATAGAATCAAACACCTGAAAACAATGCCAAAGTGGGCTCAGGCAATTGGTGAAGTGCAGCGCCAAAATGCATCACTGATGAAAAGGATTAGGATTGCTCGAGCAGAAGGACTTGACTGGAAACATGAAGTGAGAAAGCGTGTGACTATATACAAGTGTGTGTAACATGCGACTACATGGGAAAAGTCCTGTCAAACTTCTCTACACAACCGCAAAATGAGTGGGAAGTTACCAGACATAAAGGAGGTACACACAGCAGAACTGGAAGTACAAGGTTGGGACGGAGAACAAAAAGGAAAGTACAAGCTGTATGCAGATGATCACAGAGAAGCACTGTAAAAGTTGGGGACTCTGTGCTTTTCCAGCAAGAAAAGGTGGACAAATTCACCACATCTTTCAACACAACACCACACAGGGTGGTGAGGAAAACAGGAAGTCAAGTAGTAATTGAATCTCCAACTGCAGTGCAGTATGCAAGGAACAGCACACATGTGAAAAAGTTCAACACAAGAAAGACTTTTGACAAACAGGATGAATTTCAAGGATTGGACAATGAGGTACTGGGACAGGAAGGCAATAGGATGGACAGTTTGGGCAAGCTCAACTTCACAGTGAGCAAAAGCCATTACCAGCCATTGAAAGCAAAGAGAAACCAGAGAGACCTCAAATGGTTAGAAAACAACCTCTGAAGTTTAACGATTTTGTATTGAAGTAGACCTTAAGTTGTGGGTTTTGAAACATTTCAAACTATTGTAAGTTGTAAATGAAGTTTTTAGTACCAGAGTTATCATTTAGTTGAAACAGAAAATGTGTTGGTTAAAGTCAGGCATATCAGAGAATATGTGTTGAACTGAAATGGTTAAAGATCTGAGTTGAATGGGTTCCATAACATTAAAGTTCATTTCTCAAGAAAGGAGGTATGTCATTTATTAAAATGGAATGTCAGTTAATGTAGTTTGATACTTGTCAGGTACGGTGATAATGTCATCAGTTGGAGACAGAACAACACGTGATGTTTGGGAGCATGGAAGCCGGAATGAGAAATAAAGACACGTTCAGACCATGAAGTGTCAAGTCATGATATATACACTATCTAATTAAATACTAAGATACACTGCAAATACACAACACCCATCTACCTCAGTCTCCCAACTCCACCCTCCATCTACTCTGCCTTTTATCCTTTACCCCTCCTTGGTCTATCTATCACCTACTGGTCCTTGTCTCTCCTGATACCAACCATCTTTTCTCTTCATACTCAGGGTTTCAACCCAAAGCAACAACAATTCCTTCTTTGCTGTCGCACCACTCTATCACCCACAGACACTGGGCAACCCATTGAGTTCCTCTGACAACTTGTTTCTTTACCACAGATTTTAAACAGTTTCACCAGCCTTTGTCTCTCCTCCTGATACCAAAAATCTTCCCTCTTCACACTCAGTCTTGATGCAGGCTTTCAACCTGAAACATCAACAATTTCTTCTCTGTCGTCACACCACTGCACCACCCAAAGATACTGCGTGACCCATCTTGTTTCTCTCACCGTTTGTTTCTCTGCCACAGATTTAAAACTATGGGCAAAAGACATAGAGAGAGGAGAAAAGGGGTATTAAAATCTTTTCAAGAATTGTCCGGAGTGGAAAACCTGTTTCTGAAAAGTTAGTGGAAGCCAAATTGAAAAGTAGTTTCACCTGAAGTCGTGGCAAATAAAGAATTGCAGAAGTGTGGGGATGTGAGATGGCACAAGATGTTCTTTCAAAGGTCCGCAGCTTGCACAGTGACCCCTGCTGTGCTGTGAGATTCAATGCTCCGATAATGAAGAGGGATGGCTTGCTTGAAGAGGAGAGGGATGCCGCTAATGAGGTTCAATGGCCTGAGAAGTACTTCTATTTACATTCTGTCTTTCATGGCCTCAGAATGTCCAAAAGCACTTTACAGTGAATTAAGCAACTTAGATGTGTCCTCGCTGTTGGGATGTAGTAAATACAGTAGTCAATTAGCACACAGCAGGCCATCACAAACAGCAGTGTGATAATAACTAGTTAAGTAGTGAATAGGACGTTCAGTGAGTTGGCCATACCGCAGGTAAAGGCTACACAGGCAGAAAGGGAAGGGGTGGCCACTAGACAGCATAGCAGTAGGCAGCTAGTGCAGGAGTCCCCTGAGGTCATCTCCCTCCTAAACAGATATACTGTTTTGGATACTGTTGGGGGAGATGTCTCATCAGGGGAAGGCAGCAGCAGCCGAGTTCATTGCACCATGGGTGGCTCTGCAGCACAGGAGGGAAGGAAAAGGAGTGGGAGAGCTATAGTGATAGGGGATTCGATTGTAAGGGGAATAGATAGGCATTTCTGCAGCCGCAAACAAGACTCCAGGATGTTATGTTGCCTCCCTGGTGCAAGGGTCAAGGATGTCTCTGAGCGGCTGCAGGACATTCTGGAATGGGAGGGAGAACAGCCAGTGGTCGTGGTGCACATAGGTGCCAACGATATAGGTAAAAAGCGGGATGAGGTCCTACAAGGTGAATTTAGGAAGTTAGGAGATAAACTAAAAAGTAGGACCACAAAGGTAATAATCTCTGGATTACTACCAGTGCCACGTGCTAGTCAGAGTAGAAATAGGAGGATATTTCAGATGAATACGTGGCTTGAAAAATGGTGCAAGGGGGAGGGATTCAAATTTCTGGGGCATTGGAACCAGTTCTGGGGGTGGTGGGACCGGTTTAAACAGGACGGTCTGCACCTGGGCTGGACTGGAACCAATGTCCTAGGGGGAGCGTTTGCTACTGCTGTTCAGGAGGCTTTAAACTAATGTAGCAGGGGGATGGGAACAAGTGCAGAGAGACAGAGGGGTGTAAAATGAGGGTAGAAGCAAAAAGTAGTAAGGTGAAAAGTAAAAGTAGCAGGCAGGCAAATCCAGGGCAAAAAGCAAAAAGAGCCACTTTTCAACATAATTGTATAAGGGCTAAGAGTGTTGTAAAAACAAGCCTGAAGGCTTTGTGTGTCAATGCGAGGAGCATTCGTAACAAGGTGGATGAATTGAATGTGCAGATAGTTATTAATGAATATGATATAGTTGGGATCACAGAGACATGGCTCCAGGGTGACCGAGGATGGGAGCTCAACATCCAGGGATATTCAATATTCAGCAGGGATAGACAGGAAAGAAAAGAAGGTGGGGTAGCGTTGCTGGTTAGAGAGGAGATTAACGCAATAGAAAGGAAGGACATTAGCCTGGAGGATGTGGAATTGATATGGGGAGAGCTGCATAACACTAAGGGGCAGAAAACGCTGGTGGGAGTTGTGTACAGGCCACCTAACAGTAGTAGTGAGGTTGGGGATGGCATTAAACAGGAAATTAGAAATGTGTGCAATAAAGGAACAGTAGTTATAATGGGTGACTTCAATCTACGTATAGATTGGGTGAACCAAATTGGTAAGGGTGCTGAGAAAGAAGATTTCTTGGAATGTATGCAGGATGGTTTTCTGAAGCAACATGTCGAGGAACCAACTAGAGAGCAGGTCATTCTAGATTGCGTATTGAGCAATGAGGAAGGGTTAGTTAGCAATCTTGTCGTGCGAGGCCCCTTGGGTAAGAGTGACCATAATATGGTGGAACTCTTCATTAAGATGGAGAGTGACATAGTTAATTCAGAAACAAAAGTTCTGAACTTAAAGAAGAGTAACTTTGAAGATATGAGAAGTGAATTAGCTAAGATAGACTGGCAAATGATACTTAAAGGGTTGACGGTGGATATGCAATGGCAAGCATTTAAAGATCGCATGGATGAACTACAACAATTGTTCATCCCAGTTTGGCAAAAGAATAAACCAGGGAAGGTAGTGCACCCATGGCTGACAAGGGAAATTACGGATAGTATCAAGTCCAAAGAAGAAACATATAAATTAGCAAAATAAATGCGGCACACCTGAGGACTGGGAGAAATTCAGAGACCAGCAGAGGAGGACAAAGGGCTTAATTAGGAAAGGGGAAAAAAATTATGAAAGAAAGCTGGCAGGGAACATAAAAACTGACTGTAAAAGCTTTTATAGATACGTGAAAAGAAAAAGATTGGTCAAGACAAATGTAGGCCCTTTACAGTCAGAAACAGGTGAATTGATCATAGGGAACAAAGACATGGCAGACCAATTGAATAACTACTTTGGTTCTGTCTTCACTAAGGAGGACATAAATAATCTTCCAGAAATAGTAAGGGACCAAGGGTCTAGTGAGATGGAGGAACTGAGGGAAATACATGTTAGTAGGGAAGTGGTGTTAGGTAAATTGAAGGGATTAAAGGCAGATAAATCCCCAGGGACAGATGGTCTGCATCCCAGAGTGCTTAAGGAAGTAGCCCAAGAAATAGTGGATGCATTAGTGATAATTTTTCAAAACTCCTTAGATTCTGGATTAGTTCCTGAGGATTGGAGGGTGGCTAATGTAACTCCACTTTTTAAAAAAGGAGGGAGAGAGAAACCGGGGAATTATAGACCGGTTAGTCTGACATTGGTGGTGGGGAAAATGCTGGAGTCGGTTATCAAAGATGTGATAACAGCACATTTGGAAAGAGGTGAATTCATCAGACAAAGTCAGCATGGATTTGTGAAAGGAAAATCATGTCTGACGAATCTTATGGAATTTTTTGAAGATGTAACTAGTAGAGTGGATAGGGGAGAGCCAGTGGATGTGGTATATTTAGATTTTCAAAAGGCTTTTGACAAGGTCCCACACAGGAGATTAGTGTGCAAACTTAAAGCACGTGGTATTGGGGGTATGGTATTGATGTGGATAGAGAATTGGTTGGCAAACAGGAAGCAGAGAGTGGGAGTAAACGGGACCTTTTCAGAATGGCAGGCAGTGACTAGTGGGGTACCGCAAGGCTCAGTGCTGGGACCCCAGTTGTTTACAATATATATTAATGATTTAGATGAGGGAATTAAATGCAGCATCTCCAAGTTTGCGGATGACATGAAGCTGGGCGGCGGTGTTAGCTGTGAGGAGGATGCTAAGAGGATGCAGGGTGACTTGGATAGGTTAGGTGAGTGGGCAAATTCATGGCAGATGCAATTTAATGTGGATAAATGTGAGGTTATCCACTTTGGTTGCAAGAACAGGAAAACAGATTATTATCTGAATGGTGGCCGATTAGGAAAAGGGGAGATGCAGTGAGACCTGGGTGTCATTGTACACCAGTCATTGAAGGTGGGCATGCAGGTACAGCAGGTGATGAAAAAGGCAAATGGTATGTTGGCATTCATAGCAAAAGGATTTGAGTACAGGAGCAGGGAGGTTCTACTGCAGTTGTACAAGGCCTTGGTGAGACCGCACCTAGAACATTGTGTGCAGTTTTAGTCCCCTAATCTGAGGAAAGACATTCTTGCCATAGAGGGAGTACAGAGAAGGTTCACCAGATTGATTCCTGGGATGGCAGGACTTTCATATGAAGAAAGACTAGATTGACTAGTCTTATACTCACCAGAATTTAGAAGATTGAGGGGGGATCTTATTGAAACATATAAAATTCTAAAGGGATTGGACAGGCTAGATGCAGGAAGATTGTTTCCGATGTTGGGGATGTCCAGAACGAGGGGTCACAGTTTAAGGATAAAGGGGAAGCCTTTTAGGACTGAGATGAGGAAAAATTTCTTCACACAGAGAGTGGTGAATCTGTGGAATTCTCTGCCATAGGAAACAGTTGAGGCCGGTTCATTGGCTATATTTAAGAGGAAGTTAGATATGGCCCTTGTGGCTAAAGGGATCAAGGGGTATGGAGAGAAAGCAGGTACAGGGTTCTGAGTTGGATGATCAGCCATGATCATACTGAATGGCGGTGCAGGCTCGAAGGGTCGAATGGCCTACTCCTGCACCTATTTTCTATGTTTCTATGTAATCGGCTTTTTCCTTACTGATGTTAGATGAGGGATGGACAGCACACCGAGTACTCTTGCTTTTCTCTGACATTAATGCTACATCCACACTAGACCGGATAATTTTGAAAACGCCGGTTTCACGTAAAAACGATAGGCGTTCACACTATGTGTTTTTAAAAATATCTCTGTCCACATTGAAATGGAGATTTCAGCGAATCTCCTCCTACTGCGCAGGCGCAGGACACATCAACCAAAAACAAGCAACATGTTTGGTGTCGAATCTCGCCGTGAAAGACAGTGCGTGTTTGTTCAGTTACAGACTAGAAAAACTTAAACGATGGCACAGGAAGATTTAAAAGTTAAAAAAATCAAATTGCCTAAAAAACAAATACTGAAGCGTATGGAGGCAACCAACAGGGAGTTCACGGACTGTATGACCCGGCTGACGACGAACATTGAAAAACTGACTAACTCTGTTGCGTTAATAAAGCACCTTGTTAAATGTATAAAACATGTCTGCATCAGTGTTATCTTGTATTTTCATACAATATTGCATTAGGCTGTTACACATCTATTGTCAGAGAAGTACTTGCATGAATAGGTAAACCACCTTCATACGAGCAAAGACAGAAAACAGGGCAAAGTGAGTATACTTATTTATTCAGTAAGCTATGGGTCAAAGTATTTGGTGAGTACATTTCTAACTCTTCTGGTTTCAGTCTCTTTGCCGTCTGTTCTGAAATTGTTAGGTTGAATTCAAGAAAACAATGAAATGGCGCGCTGCCGTCTGACAGCGTTTTCAGAAGTCTCCGGTTACCCCGTTGATGCACCATCAATAACTCTCGGATACAGGAGGCGAATGATAGGCTCTTATTAGCAGCAAAATGGATCACAGCATCTCAGAGACTGAGGGGGGAGCAGTGCCTCCAATCACCTTTATACAGGGGTCTGTGGGAGGAGCCACAGGAGCAGTCAGCAGAGGGGCGTGTCCCGACAGGTATACATAGTTTACCACATTCACCACCCCCCCCTTTGTTTTAAAAGAGAGTCCCCATGGGGCCAAGTTTCTTACAAGTATATTTACAGGTTAAGTCTATCAGGCGGTCGAGTCTGTCGCTGTGATCTATGTAGCACCAGCTGTGATTGCACAGGTGCCGGTGGTGATTGCACCGGAGATGGTGGTTGTGCTGGCTCCGGCCTGACTCGAGGTGTCAGCCCATTAGGCGTCAGTAATCCCTCATGCGTGTGTGAGGCGCCCGGTATGGGAGTGTCGTGAGGAGTCTGTGTAGGGCTTGGTGTGCGCGGTGTCTTGTGGGTATACACCTCGGTGGATACGGGGTTCATAGTCACCATGGAGTTTTCGGGGTAGGGGTCTGGTGCTCCTGCGGGCGCCAGGTCGCGGACGGAGACCATGTCCTCCCGCCCATCAGGTAAGACCACGTAGGCATACTGGGGGTTCGCATGAAGTAGGTGAACCCTCTGGACCATCGGGGAGTATTTATTGCTCCTCGCATGTTTCCGGAGCAGCACGGCCCTGGGGACATCAGCCAAGATGGTAGGGTGGTCCCAGTGGCAGACTTCCTGGGAAAAGAGAATAGGCGCTCATGAGGGGTGGCATTGGTGGACGTGCATAACAGAGAGCGGATGGAATGGAGTGCCTCGGGGAGGACTTCCTGCCAGCGAGAGACCGGTATTCCCTTTGACCTAAGGGCTAAGAGTGTGGCCTTCCACACCGTGGCATTCTCCCTCTCCACCTGTCCATTTCCCCGGGGATTATAGCTCGTGGTCCTACTAGTAGCAATACTCCTAGCCAGCAGGTACTGGCGCAGCTCGTCACTCATAAAGGAGGACCCTCTATCACTGTGGATATAGCAGGGATATCCGAACAGAGTGAAGAGCTAGCGTAGGGCTTTTATGACAGACGTGGCAGTGGTATTGGGGCAGGGGATGGCAAAGGGGAACCGCAAGTACTCGTCGATTATGTTGAGAAAGTAGACATTGCGGTCAGTGGAGGGAAGGGGGCCCTTAAAGTTGACACTCAGTCGCTCAAAGGGGCGGTTGGCCTTGATAAGTTGTGCCTTTTCAGGATGGTAGAAGTTTGGTTTGCACTCAGCGCAGACTTGACAGTCCCTGGTCATCGTCCTGATTTCCTCAAGGGAGTAAGGCAGGTTCCGGGCTTTCACGAAATGGTAAAGTCGGGTGACCCCCGGGTGGCAAAGACCTGCATGGAGGGCACAAAGCCAATCGAGCTGCGCGCTGGCACACGCTCCCCATGATAGGACATCAGGGGGCTCATTGAGCCTGCCAGGCCGGTAAAGGATATCATAGTTGTAGGTGGAGAGTTCTATTCTCCACCTCAAAATTTTATCATTTTTGATTTTGCCCTGCTGTTGATTGCTGAACATGAACGCAACTGAGCGCTGGTCGGTCAGCAAGGTGAACCTTTTGCCAGCGAGATAGCGCCTCCAGTGCCTAATAGCTTCCACTATGGCCTGGGCTTCTTTCTCCACTGCGGAGTGCCAAATTTCAGGGCATTGAAGGGTACGAGAGAAGAATGCTACCGGCCTTCCTGCCTGATTGAGGGTAGCAGCCAGCACGAAGTCAGAGGCGTCACTCTCTACTTGGAAGGGAATGGTCTCATCCACCGCATGCATCATTACTTTGGCAAAGTCCCCTTTAATGCGGCTGAAGGTCGCATGGGCCTCGGCTGAGAGGGGAAATGCAGTGGACTTGACCAGGGGGTGGGCCTTGTCTGCGTAGTGAGGGACCCATTGGGCGTAATAGGAAAAGAAGCCCAGGCACCGTTTGAGGACTCTGAGGGTGGTGGGAAGAGGGAGTTCCAACAGGGGGCGCATACGGTCGGGGTCAGGGCCAATGACCCCGTTCTCCACGACATACCCAAGGATAGTGAGTCGGGTGGTTCCGAACACACACTTGTCCCTGTTATAGGTGAGGTTAAGAGCTTTGGCCGCTTGGAAAAATCATTGGAGGTTAGTATTGTGATCCTGCCAGTCGTGACCGCAGATGGTGATGTTATCCAGATATGGGAACGTGGCCTTCAGTTGGTACTGGTCCACCATCCGGTCCATTTCCCTCTGGAAGACAGAGACACCATTCGGGACACCGAAGGGGACGCACAGGAAGTGATAAAGCCTGCTGCCCGCCTCGAAGGCAGTGTAGGGGCGGTCCTCCGGGCGGATGGGGAGCTGGTGATAAGCAGATTTCAGGTCTATGGTCGAGTACACCTTGTACTGAGCTATCTGATTGACCATATCCGCGATGCAGGGTAGGGGGTACGCATCAAGCTGTGTGAACCTATTGATGGTCTGGCTATAGTCCACGACCATCCTATTTTTCTGCCCGGTCCGAACAACAACCACCTGGGCCTTCCAAGGACTTGTGCTTGGCTCAATGATCCCCTCCCTGAGCAGCCACTGCACCTCCGACTTAATGAAGGCCCTGTCCCCCGCGCTGTACCTCCTGCTTTTAGTTGCCACAGGTTTACAGTCGGGGGTCAGGTTGGCGAACAGCGTTGGGGGAGGGATCTTGAGGGTGGAGAGACTGCAAGTGGTGTCAGTAGTGTGGCTGTTGGCATGGTGTTGGATGGGATGTGCGGGTCGGTGTGTGTGTGTGGTCAGTAGCGAGGTATATGACAAAGTCCCACAAAACTGAGGATTTCTGACAGTGATTGGTGGGAGGGGCCCGTCATACTCCATTGTCACACTTTTCAGGTGGCTCTGGAAGTCGAGCCCCAATAGCACAGGGGCACACAGTTGAGGCATGACCAGTAACGCAAAGTCCTGATATTCTGTGCCCTGCACCACCAGTGTTGCTACACAACCCCCCCGGATGTCTGTGGAATGCGACCCAGAAACCATGGTGACCCTCTGGCTTACCGGCTGTGTCACGAGTCCGCAGCATTGCACTGTGTCCGGGTGAATAAAACTCTCAGTGCTGACCGTGTCAAACCGGCAGCTAGTCCTGCGCCCCTCCACCGGGATGTCCATCATTGACTGTGCGAGCTGGTGTGGAGCACTTTAGTCGAGGGTCACGGAGGCCAGAGTTGAATCGCCGTCTTGGTGCCTGGTAAGCACCCGTGGGTCGGAAGCGGGGCGAGGTGGCGCCGACAAAGATGGCCGCCCCCATGCCTCGCATGCGGCGCTGCTCGACCCCGCTCGTAGTTTGGACTTACAGGCCTTGGCGAAGTGGCCCTTCTTTCCGCAGCTGGAGCAAGGTAGCTTCACAGGCCGGGCAGCGTTTTCGGGGGTGCTTTTCGAGTCCGCAGAAGTAACACTGCGCGGACTCGCAACTGGCAGCAGCCAAGGTTGATTCGCCAACGGGTTGCGGGGTCTGCAGCGTCCACAGGGCAGGCGGGAGATCACGTGCCTGGAGAGCGTCAGCGTTGTGCAGAGTGGCCTCCAGTGTGTCGGCCAGCCTGATCGCTAAATGTAAAGTAAGATTGGCGTGTTCCAGCAGCTGCTGGCGCACATAAACTGACCTGATCCCCATAACGAAGGCGTCTCGTACTAGCAGTTCCAAATGCTGTTCCGCTGTCAGTCCCCTGCAGTCGCAGGCCCGCACGAGTGTCTGTAGGGCCCGGACAAACTCAGCGCCCGACTCTCCGGCCCGCTGCCGCCGTGTCGCTAAGCGATGTCTCGCGTAGACGGTGTTCACCGGCCGCCGGTATTGCCTTTTGAGGGCATCCATCGCACCCTGGTAGTCCGTTTGGTCTCTGATCATGGAGTAGACCCTTGCACTGACTCTGGAGAGGAGAACCCTGCGCTTTGTGGCAGGGTTGGTCACATGAATCTCCTCCAGGTACGATTCGAAGCATGCTAGCCAGAGTTCGAAAGCGTCGCCGGCTTCCTGGGATTGAGGGTCGAGATCCAATCGGTCTGGTCATAAAATGCTCTCCATGTTTTAAAATTGCTGCTAATAAAATTGATGCACCATCAATAACTCTCGGAGATGGGAGGTGAATGATAGGCTTTTATTAGCAGCAAAATGGAACAAGGCATCCTGGAGACTGAGGGAGGAGCAGTGCCTCCAATCGCCTTTATACAGGGGTCTGTGGGAGGAGCCACAGGAGCAGTCAGCAGAGGGGCGTGTCCAGACAGGTTATACATAGTTTACCACACCCATCCACACTGACATGCCCGAGCAGCGTTTTCAAAATACCCACCCAGCGTATCTGAAAAGCTCTGGTTTTGGGGGACAAAAATGCCGTTTTAGTGTGGACGAAGGGTAAAAACGAAGAGAAAAAGCTTCGGTTACGGATTTATCCGGTGTAGTGTGGACGTAGCCTCAGTCAAAGAGACATTGTTTCAAGGTAATGGGCACAAGGAAAGGGGCTGCACTGGGCAGACATTACAGTGCATGCTGTGAAAACAGGGGGGCAGAGCACAAGGCATTTCCCAAAGCAACAGCAAAGCAAAAAGGAAGGCTCAAAGGGCAAATGCAGGAAATGTGGAGATAAGCTCATCCCAAAATGCATCCTGCTTATGGAAAGTCATGCAATAATCGTGGGAAGAGGAGTCGTTTTGCAAAGTGCTGCAAAGATGGGACTACCAAGAGAAAGATGCACACGATTTCTGAAGAAATGGAGGAAGTCTTTGTAGAGTCTTTATAGATCACTGGTGCTGGTAAGACAGAATGGATTGCTCCAGCGACTGTGAATGAGACAGTCGCTCCATTCAAGCTTGACACCGGACCCAGGTAAATCTGATACCCATGGATGATTACAAGACTCACAAAGAGCAAGATTTACCCAGTGAAGTTAAAAATGACAGGCTATACTGGAGAGACCATTCCAGTAAAAGGAGGCTGTATAGTGATCTTCAAGCACAAGGTACAGCACCTAAAGGCATTCCTACTGATTGTAGAAAAGAGAGCGCAGCCAATATTAGATCTGAGTGCATGTGAGAAGCTCATCCTAGTGAAAAGAGTTTTCGTAGTGGCTTCACAGACTAGAGATGACCACACAATGCTCACGGAAGAGTATGCAGACGTCTTTGAGGAGCTCGGATGCTTACTTGGTGTAAGCAAAATTCTTTTAGATCAGACAGTACCTCCTGTTGTCCATGCATGCAGAAAAGCTCCGTTTGCACTTAGAGCCAAATCTAAACGTGAACTGGTATGCATGGAACTGGTAAATGTCTTACAGAAAATTGAAGAACAAGCAAATGGATTGTAGGGTTTCACAAATAAAACAGGTTAATGAAATCTGTAACATATTTTATTGAACTCCAAAACATAAACACAAAAGTACACTAAAAATCTTTAAGCAATGATGTCATCACACCAGACCTGCCTCTTTAAAGTGAAGCCCCATCTCAATATTGGTGGTTGTGAATTATGTATTTTTCTGCCAATTACATTACCCTGCACAGCAACCCCCCCTCACCCCGCCCTGCGCCACCCGGAATTCACCAGAACTGGCATTGTGAGCCTATCTGGAGCTCGAAGGAGCTGTCCAGCTTGGGTCCTGTTTTCCATGGGTGGAGGAACAGCAGGTGCCTCTGGCTTGTTCAGAGATGCGTTCCTCATGGTCATGTTGTGACGCCAGGGGCATGGCAGCGGAATACTTCAAATCTTGGCGGGTCAGTTTTAGGTTATCTACCAAAATATGTTCAAGTTTATCCCTCTTATCTATGATAAAAGTCTCTTCCCCCTGCTCCAAAACGATCCATCGTAAGGAGGCCGAAGGAAATGATGGAGGACAAAAACAAATGAGGGGGAATGTAGGTCAACAGGAACTCAAGAGTGCTGTACGCCATGATGGGAGGTAGGAATAGGTGAAAAGGAATTGAGTTTACTGAGGAGGGTGGAATGCTTTTGAGATGCCGACTAGGCAGTTGTGGTGTCAGGAATAAAATCACCTGATATACCAGCTCAGCCTCAGATGTCTGCAGGTCCTCTTTTGGAGCTGTTCTGAGCCCCAGTGGCACCCATGGGAGATGATCTTGCCAACACTCATTGGTCAGGAAAGCCCTCAGAGCAAGTCAAGTCAAGTCAAGTCAAGTCAAGTCAACTTTTATTGTCATTCCGACCATAATTGCTGGTACAGTACATAGTAAAAATGAAACAACGTTTTATCAGGACCATGGTTTACATGACGCAGTGCAAAAACTAGACTGAACTACATAATAAAAAAAAACAACACAGTGAAAGCTACAGTAGACTACAGACCTACACTGGACTGCATAAAGTGCACAATAAAGTGCATGATGACGGATGTAAGTGCAACGGGACAGTAGTCATTTAGGCAGGACACTGAAGACTTCTTTGGCATGGGGACGATGGTGGCGGCCTTGAAGCACGTTGGAACGGTGGCGCTGCTCAGGGAGATGTTGAAGATATCAGTGAGAACATCTGCTAGCTGGTCTGCACATCCTCTGTGCACTCTACCAGGGATGTTGTCTGGTCCAGCAGCCTTCCGTGGGTTGACTCTGCACAGGGTTCTTCTCACATCAGCCACGGAGAGACACAGTACCTGGTCATTCGCATGAGGGGTGGACTTCCTCTCCGCCATGTTATTTTCCACCTCAAACCGGGTGTAGGAGTTATTCAGCGCATTTAGGAGGGAGGCATCACCTGCACAGTCAGGTGATGTTGTCTTGTAACTGGTGATGTCCTGGATGCCCTTCCACATGCGCCGTGTGTCGCCGCTGTCCTGGAAGTAACTGTGGAAGCAGCCTGTAATGAGTGGTGAAACTGCTCACATAGACCATTGAACTACAGATGATCACTGTGGCGTGATGTAGCCCAATGCCAAGATCCAATGTGAATTGGGGACGACAGTTAAAAGAAATATCAGATGGGGTGCCAAACTGAATAACCCAGATGCTGATGAATGCCCGAGGCATGTCGGCGGTCATCATTGAAACTAGAGGGACAACTTCTGGCCACCTGATGGTACGGTCCACAGGTGCGTGAAACCAGTGGGTTGGGGGGGAGAGGACCAACAAGGTCCACATTGACATGGTCTAATCATTGCTCAGGGACCTCAAAAGGTGACAATGACACCTGAACGTGACAGATAATTTTTGCCCACTGGCAGTCCACACAGGCTGCAGTCCAATAAGAACATAAGATACAGGAGCATGAGTAGGCCATCTGGCCCATCGAGCCTGCTCTACCATTCAATAAGACCATGGCTAATCTGGTCATGGACTCACCTCCACCTGCAAAAATCTATCTAACCTTAACGTAGACCTCTTCACTTCCCTAGGCAGAGAATTCCACAGATTCACCACTCTCTGGGAAAAGCAGTTCCTCCTCATTTCCATCCTAAATCTATTCCCCTGAATCTTGAGGCTATGTCCCCTAGTTCTAGTCTTACCTACCAATGGAAACTGCCTCTATCTTATCTATCCCTTTCATAATGTTATATGTTTCTATAAGATCTCCTCTCATTCTTCTGAATTCCATCAAGTACTGTCCCAGGCAACTCAATATCTCTTAACAGTCTAACCCCCTCATCTCTGGAGTCAACCTGGTGAATCTCCTCTGCACCGCCCCCAAAGCCAGTATATCCTTCCTCAAGTAAGGAGACCAGAACTGCACACAGTACTCCAGATGCGGCCTCCCCAGTACCCTGTATAGTTGCAGCATAACTTCCCTGCCCTTAAATTTTATAAATTCAATCATGCATGCCCTTTCTGAGGTTGTGCCAAACAAACTTTAGTGTAATCGGTTTCCGTGAGGCTTCCTATCCCAGATGCAAAAGGCCGTGCATGGAATTCAAAATCAGCCCATCCCCAGATAGAGGGCACAACAGGGCAAGGGTGACAGATTGAGACATCGCACTGGAGAGAAACCCAGCTTACCTGATCTTAATGACAGCCAACTGCAGGCCTGTGACTGCTGTTTGGTAAGCCTGGACCTCTGGGTCAGTAACTTGATCAGGTTCCATGCTGGCATAGCCAATCCCTATGTATATTGCCTCAAAGGCTAGCTGTGAGAATATCAGACATGGCATTATTTTTCCCCTTGATATGTCGTATATCTGCTATGAACGCAGATATCTCAGCCAGGTGGCTTTGCTGCTGTGGAGACCAAGTGTCTGATATTTTGGCTATCACGTGCGTGAAGGGAAAATGGCAGCCAGCCAGATAGAGACCGAGAAGCTCATGGTCAGACATGCTGTACTTCCTTGCAGGGGGACCTAGCTGAGGCCGAAGAAGGCACGTCTCTGCCACACTCCAACGACCAACTGTTTGTGCACAACACCCACAGCATCGTCTGAGGCATCCATAGCAATGGCAATAGGTGCATAGGGGAGCAGGGGCACCATTAGGGTCGTGTTAGAAAGAGCTCCTTCAGTTTCATCAGATCAGGCCTGCTGACCAGTCAAGCACTTAATAAGGGGTATTGCCTTTAAGCACACTATATAGGAGGAGCTTAAGTTCAGCAGCTTGCAGAATGAAGCGGTGATAGAAATTTGCCATACCTCAAAACTCCTGCTGGTTTGCAGTAGTGCAAGGTGATAGGAAATCCATAATAGTGATTAACTTTGATGGGAGGAGCTTCACACCTTCTGTGGAGATGTGATGGCCAAGAAAGTCAATGGTTGATAACCCAAACTGGCATTTAACAGGGTTACTATTCAACCCATGTTGGCTTAAGCACTTGAAAAGTGTGTGGAGATGAGGTGACGTGTCTGAATTTGGATGCACTGGCGACAAGAATGTCATCCTGTTAAACAAAAAGAAAATCTAGATCTTTTAATACAGAGTCCATCGGCTGTTTGAAAAGTCTGTGCTGATTTTTTCAATCCAAACGGAATGTGCAGACACTCAAAAAGGCCAAACGGGGTTGTCACAGCTGTTTTGGGAATGTCCTCTGAGCACACGGGCCCCTAACTAGATCAACTTTGGAAAAAATTAAGCTTCCGGCTAAACGTGCCAAAAGGTCTTGGATTTTTGGGACTGTGTAATGATCGGGGGTACTAGTCTCGTTAAGGCATTGGTAATCACTGCATGGGCAGCAACTGCCATCAGACTTAGGGACCATATGGAGAAGTGAAACCCAGAGGCTATTCGACTGGCTACAATACCAGTCTTTCCATGTTGGCAAACTCGCCCTTCACGGTTGCCAGCTTTTCTGGGACCAATCTATACGCACGGGCATGGACTGGCAGGCCAGTTGTGGGAATGTGGTTCTCAATCCCCTGTTTTGTGACTAAAGTGGAGAATGTGGGCTTGGTGAGATCTGGGAATTCACCCAGCAGTCAAGTATACTCACATGTGATGGTGCACTTGCTTGACAAAGCTGCTGTGGGGATCTTACTGGGGGAGGAGGATAACGACTCAAAGTCATTGACATCCACAAGCCAGTGGGCCTTAAGATCGACTAACAGCCCTGGGGCACACAGGAAATCTGCACCAAGCAGAGGTCTAGCCACCTTTGCCACGACAAAGTCCTATGTATAATGTTGCCCACTGAAGCAGAGCATCACCCATCGTGTCCTGTGAGTCTGGATCCTGCTGCCATGGGCAGCCTCCTGTGAGGTTTCAGTGCACTTTGCTTTCTCATCGATAGGCGATGCTGGCAGCACACCCACGTCACACAGGAAGTGTCACCCTGAAGGGGTGTCCGTAAAGAACAGTAGACAACCCTAATAGCTGCAACCCACGGTGTTCACAGACCTCTGATGTCCCAGTGTGCTGGCACTATTGAAGCTGCACGGCAGTCAGCACTTCCTAGCATTCGTACCAAAACGGATATGAAAAACACAGGCCTGGCATCGTCTGTTTCCAGCCACAGACGTCCTTATGTTGGATGCCTTGCTGACCGGGCTTATTGAGGCAGGGAAAAGAGGAGGAATTATGCATCTCCCTGGCTGAGAGTAAGCTATCAGCCATTTTAGCAAGCTCCCTATAATCCTTCACGGGTGCATTAACGAGGGCTATGTGAACTTGATCAGACATTTACTGCATGAAGCGTTCTTTAGAAAATAAAACAATGATGGTGATTTCCCAGGAGAGACAGCAAGTGGTCCATTAGCTCTGAAGTCTTAGCATTGCCAATGACAGACAAGGAGAGCAACTGTTTGGCGCGCTCAGACTCCAACAGTCCAAAACTCTGTAAAAGATGAGTTTTCGGCAATCAGTATTTATCATGTTCCGGCAGACTCACCACTCTCGCAGCTGTGGAACTGCTGAGTGACGCTACCATTTAGTAACATTTGGTGTCGTCGCCGATGATTTCTTGCAGAGCAAATTGGGCTTCAATTTGTACAAACCAAGCAGCTGCATTTTGCTCCTAAAACTCCAGCAGTTTCAAAAAGTCTACATTGCCACCATGTTCAATAACTCTGGGATCATCCTGGAGCATCAGGGTCACCAATGTAGGGTTTCCCAGATAAAACAAAGTGAGGCATTTGATGTTTAATGAAACCTGCAACACATTTTATTGAGCTCCAAAACCTAAACATAAAAACAGGCTAAAAATCTTTACGTAATAATGTCCTTACATCAGACCAGCCTCTTAAAGTGAAACCCCAACTCAATGTCAGTGATTGTGAATTCTGTACATTTCCCCCAAATATGTTACCCAACAGGGTGAGGTCACTGGCCATTGTGCAAAAGAAAAATGGAGCTTTGTGGATATGTCTCAACCCAGGAAATCTGAACAGAGACATCAAGAGAAAGCTTTTTAAATTGCAACACAGGAGAAGATCATATCCCAGTTCGCAGGTCCAAAGTGGCTTAGCAAACCCAACGTTTAGCAGATGAAGCTTGATGAGGCAAGTTTGACACAGTGTAGTTTTCAAAGAATCAAAATACATTCATTGTCAAAGAATGTATAAATTTTACAGCCTTGCAATTTGCCTGCTTACAATTAGCCATAAGGCAAGAAACCCAAAAGAACCCAATTAAAAAGAGAGATCAACACCGGATGTGCAGAGAAAGAGAAAAATACAGAAATCATGCAAAGAATGGAAGTCAGTAACAGCATTCCAAACCAGTTTGAGTCCTTAGATCTGAATCCCCAGACCAGCCTGGAGTAGGCCCAAAGTCTCAGTCTCAATTCATCATATTAGCTGGGCAAATTGACGTGAAGCTCGCAGACACGAAGCACAGCAGTTGGGGCAGTCTCACGGCCTCAGCGTCATGGAAACACGGGTGAACAATTTGAAAATGGCCCAAATCTTGCCTTCAGTCTCGGCTCCCTGCCTTTCCAGCCTATCTGGACCGGCATTTAGGTTGTCCAAACAGTGGATCGTACATCGCATTAACACCCGGCTCCGGTACAGTGAAATGCTCCAGGTCTATACCAGTCCACGCAGCAATTCACTTTGGGCCTCGTTGCCCAGCTCAAAGCCATTTTCAACCTCTCCAAATCAGCATGGCACTTAGAACAATCCAACCTTGCACCTGGGTTAGTTGGACAGACATCAAGACTCCTTTCAATTTCTCCTCTCCGAATCACTCACTCCAACTGCATCTGCATCAATTTTGCAACGCACCAACACAGCTCATCCCTCAAATTCACTTTGCCTTCGTTTGCCTCTTTACTGTTTGCGGTGATTGCTTGCCACAATTTTACTTCAGAAAATCTGTTATTAATGATGTTTTCAGTCAAATTTCTTGCCTTTCGAACTACCAGGACATTGGCGCTCGCCTTCAGTAGTGCCATCTTAAACCAGAAGCCACACAACTTCGATTACCATTCGGCATTCTATCCACATTAGACGTCTACCATAAAACCATCCACATTTTCTTTACACAGCATACCTGATTTTGAGACCATCACTTAGGATGAACGTGAGGCAAAACTGAGAGTGGTGTTTGACATAACTCGGAATGTAAATTTGAAATTAAAATTAAATAAAGAGAAATGTGAGTTTGGTGTTAAGACACTGACTTTCATAAGAGATATCATATCAGAAGAGGGAGTGAAGCTTGACCCAAGAAAGACATCAGCCACTGAAGATACGGAGAGGCCCCAAAACATAGAAGAGGTGAGATGTTTCTTGGGGATGGTGACTTACCTGGCTAAGATCACCCCTCAACTATCAACTGTGTCAATACCACTTAGGTCACTCCTCGAGCAGTGAAATGAGTGGATTTGGTCTCATGAGCAAGAAGAGTGTTTCCAGATCCTAACTGAAGAGGTCATGCCCTTTTGTCCTGTTTATTATTTATTGGAATGCCTGCACTGTTTTGTGCACTTTATGCAATCCTGGGTAGGTCTATAGTCTAGTGCAGTTTTTTTTCTGTGTTGTTTTTTACATAGTTCAGTCTAGTTTTTGTACTGTGTTATGTAACACCATGGTCCTGAAAAAACATTGTCTCATTTTTACTGTGTACTGTACCAGCAGTTATGGTCGAAATGACAATAAAAGTGACGACTTGACTTGACTTGATTTTATGATCCAGGATCACAGCTGATGCATCCCGGTACAACCTTGGACCAGTACTACTGCAGCAGCATGAATGCACATGGCAACCTGTGGTTAACCTGTGGTTAAAGAGCTTTAACAAGTGTGGAAGCTAACTATGCACAGAAAGAGAAAGAGCTTCTCGCCAGCACATATGCATGTGAAAGGTTCCATCAGTACATCTATGGACAAGCTTTTTAAGTGGAGACAGACCACAAACCACTGGTCTCAATTATGTCCAAACCACTGAACGACTTTCCCATGAGGATACAGTGCATGTTGATAAGGCTGCAGAAATATGACGTGAAGATGATCGGCACACTGAGAAAATAAATGTTTGCTGCTGATGCACTGTCTGAAGCAGTCAACAAGAAAGAAAATAGTGACCAAGAGATTAATGTAGATATACAGGCCTATGCTGACGTGATTGACACCTCCATTCCAATATCTCCTGATAGAATAGAGAAGATTAGGAAAACAGCTGGGTCAGATGAAGCAATGAATGTACTCAAATATACAATTCAGAAAGGATAGCCAGTAGCTGAGAGTGACTGTTCAATGTGTATTCGGGATTATTGGGCATGCAGAGCTGAACTGTCAGCAGTGGAAGATATGGTCTTCAAAGGGAACAGGTTTGTGATTTGCGTGTCTCTAGACAAGGGAATGCTCCAGAAGACACATGAAAGGCTTTTTGGTGAAGGAAAATGTAAACAAAGAGCTCATGAAGTGATGCACTGGCCAAGAATAAACCAAGACCTCAGCCAGACCATTTCTTCATGTGAAATATGCCTTACCCACAGACCAAAGAAGCACACAGAACTGTTTATATCACAGTCTGTTCCAGACAGGCCGTACTTCAAAGTTGGAGTGGATTTGTTTGATTGTAGTGGGAAGAGTCACATTGTTGTAACAGATTACTTCTGCAATTACCCAGAGGTTGCAACAGCACAATCAATATCCAGCAAAGCGGTCATCACCTTCCTGAAAGCTGTGTTCGTGAGGCATGGAGTTCCTTATGAAGTTGTATCAGACAACGGTCCACAATTTTTGAGCAGTGAATTTGAGTCCTTTGCCAATGACCAGGGGTTTCGACATACAACTTCAAGCTCACATCGCCCAAAATCTAATGGGTCAGCAGAGAGTTCGGTCAAGATAGTGAAGGGCCTCGTGAAGGAAGCGCTAGATGGATGAGAGGATTTCCACAAAAGTCTAATGACTTACAGAAGTGGACCACTACAGAATGGCCTCGCACCAGCCCAGATGCGGATGGGTCAACACATGCACACTAACCTTCCAGTGCGTGAAAACCCATTGACACTAAAGGAGCACACAAGGTCAAATTGTTGAATGCTTAACTGTAATCAGTACTATACTGAGGATATGATTCTGCTGAACACTAAGCTGTAATCAATAAACAGCAGTCTGTTGTAGGTGTTGCTATTGTCCATGTGATCCAATGCCACATGGAGAGACAGTGAGATTGCAACTCACTGATAGAAGATTAGCCGACTGGCAAGAGGGTAAGAGTAGGAATAAGTGGAGCCCTTTCTCGCTGGATGCCAGTGAGCAGTGGTGCTCCACTATGGTCAGTGTTGGGATTGCTTCTTTTCATGTTATAATATGTCAATGATTTGGATGATGGAATTGATGGTTTAGTGGCCAAGTTTGCAGACAATATAAAGACAGGTGGAAGAGCAAGTAGTGTTGAGGAAGCATTGCCATGTGGAGAGTGTGGTTTATTCTGCTTGTTGAAAGCTGTTTCCATTGTGATTGGTTAGTTTAGAAACTGCAGCTGCTCTTCCCATTGGTTGGTTACCTAGTGTTGAGCTTCAAATATCCTGGCTATAAAGGGTAACGTGGGGGGATTTATTTTTCTCTTCCTTTGTTTCAGGCAGGCTGTGCAGAGCCTTTGGGAAGGTATGCTTCATGCGAATTTTTAAAAAGAATCTGCTTGTTGAATACAAAGCTTTGCAGTTTGTGTAACTTGGGGGAACATGAATGTTTGGTCGAATTGTAACTGTTTGTAAATAAATGATTAATACACCTATTCAGTATCAGTGTTTTCTGTCTCATTCACCAGACCCAAGAACCTGCTTCCACATTACAAGCATGCAGTCATGGAAGGATTTAGACAGCTTAGAAGAATAGTCAAAGAAGTGACAGATGGAACATAGTGTAGGGAAACTGATGATCATACAATTTGATAGAGGGAATAAAAGCATAGAAGATTTTCTGAATGGGGATGAAAATTCAGAAATCAGGGGTACAAAGGGACTTATGAGTCCTTGTGCAGAATTTCCTAAAGGTTAATTTGCAGGTTAAGTCAAAGGTAAGGAAGGCAAAGTCAACGTTATTATTCATTTTCAAAGGACTAGAATACAAGAGCAAGTGGGCAGATAAAACTCGCAAATGGAGCAAGTTGGGGGTCAGGGATGTTGAAGGTGGCGATTGCGGCTGGAGGGATGGAAGTGGCATATAAAGACTACCAATGCCGGAGACTCAATGCTGGAAATCTTGAGCAACCCACAAAAATGCTGGAGGAACTCAACAAGTCAGGCAGCATCTATGGAGGGAAATAAACAGACGACAGTTTGTGCCTCTGTTCTGACAAAAGGTCTTTGCCTGTAACGTGCACTGTTTATCTCCCTCCATAGATACTACCTGAGCTGCTGAGTTCTTCCAGCATTTTGTGCGTGTTTGACCAGTGCTGGAATCTGAGAAGTAAGAGGGGAGATAATGAGAACCATTACGGGAGAGGTGAAGGGCAGACAAACCAGACCTAGCCAGGGAAAGGGAGGATCCTGTGAGTGAAATATGGATGAAACCAGCAGAACGAGAAGGGAAATGAGTCATGAGATGGCTTAAGGGTGAATATGCTAATGGACACAAAAATGGGAGGCTGAAGGAGAATCAGAAATGGGGGGGCACTCCAGAAATCCAGATTCCCTTAAAATTTACACGACAGCCACCTGACCTCGTTACGTTGGTTTACTGTGAGGCAAATATGTTCTTGCTGTAAGACTGGATACATATAGTCAATGTTCCTTCGTATATTATCCTCTCCCTAGATTGATCAAAAACAGACTTATTGCCTGACATTAGCCTCTAGACATGTACATGTGAATTACTTCAGGTTTTTTGTGTTCTTTCTTGTATAATTTTCGATGTGGATGTTGTGTCTCTGATGCTAAATGCCTGTGATGCTGCGGCAAGTAAGTTTTCCATTGTTCCCGTGCATATGAGAATAAACCCATCTTGACTTAAAGAAATACAAAAGCAGACATTAGGAATCAATTTCAAATTTCACCTCTAAGTTCTGCATTGTTTTCCATTTCTGTTCCTGTCATCAAATGACATTTTGTTTGCTACCGGCTGTGGTCGTGATAGAACAGAATTTTAATCATCTGGTCACAGAAAGAGCCCATTGGGTTTAATGTGATACCAGCTCGACAACTGTCATTACCAATAGTTTGTCAGGGCAAAGAGCTGAAACTCTGCAGGCTTGGATTTTGACACATGTCAGAGGGAACATGAGTATGTTGCCACGAGGATAATCGGATCACTGCCTGAAACTTATAAAAAAAATTAACTGATGGCAGAAGCAATGCACAAAAACACTGTGTATTAACAATTGTATTTATGCAGCACCTTAAAGGGACATTCCAAAACATATCACTGGACTGTTATTGGATAAGACTTGAAAAACAAACTGGAGAAGGAAATGTAGACACAAGAGACAACGGATGGTGAAATCTGGAGCAACAAGTAAAGGGCTGGAGGAACTCACAGATCCGTAAAGGGAAACAGTTGAGGTTTTGGGTGGAGATCCTGCATGTGGACTGTATAAAGAAATGTTATTACAGATGACTGAGATTTCTTCTGCCCCAGGAAGTATAATTTGACCTAACAGAGTATTGGATTGATTACCAAGTGTACAGCAACACAGATTACAGTCTTAGAGATTGAACTATCAACATGCTGACTCTAAACTGACTTGCCAACACGATTTTAATGAGTGGAGGAATTATTCTCAGTGTCTTGGCCAGTATTTATCCCTCAATGAACACCAGAAAAGCCTTAGCTGATCATTATTACTGGATGTACAGGTTTGCTGTACAAAATCTTCGAGGATGTAACAAAACACATTGATGAAGGTAGACCAGTGGATGTAGTGTACATGGATTTCAGTAAGGCATTTGATAAGGTTCCCCATGCAAGGTTCCTTTAGAAAGTAAGGAGGCATGGGATCCAATGAGACCTTGCTGTGTGGATCCAGAACTGGCTTGCCCACAGAAGGCAAAGGATGGTTGTAGATGGTTCGTATTCTGCATAGAGGATGGGGACCAGTGGTGTTCCGCAGGGATCTGTACTGGGACCGCTCCTCTCTGTGATTTTTGTAAATGACCTGGATAAAGAAGTGTAAAGGTGGGTTAGTAAGTTTGCTGATGACACCAAGGTTTGGAGTGTTGTGGATAGTCTGGAGGGTTGTCAGAGGTTACAGCGGGACATCGATAGGATGCACAACTGGGCTGAGAAGTGGCAGATGGACTTCAACCCAGATAATTTGAAGACAGAATATAATACTAATGGTAAGACTATTGGCAGTGTGGCAGTGTGGAGGATCTGAGAGATCTTGGGGTCCATGTCCAGAGGACACTCAAAGCTGCTGTACAGGTTGACAGTGTTGTTAAGAAGGCATATGATATGTTAGCATTCATCAACTGTGGGATTGAGTTCAAGAGCCATGAGGTAATGTTACAGCTATATAAGACCTTGTTCAGACCCCACTTGGAGTTTTGTGTTCAGTTCTGGTCAACTCACTACAGAAAGGATGTGGACTCTATAGAGAGAGTGCAGAGCAGATTCACAAGGACGTTGCCTGAACTGGAGGGTGTACCTTATGAGGATAGGTTGAGTGAACTTGGCCTTTTCTCCTTGGAGCGACGGAGGATGAGAGGTGACCTGATAGAAGTGTATAAGATGATGAGGGGGCATTGACTGTGTGAATAGCCAGAGGCTTTTTCCCAGGGCTGAAATAGCTAACATGAGTGGGCATGGTTTTGAGATGCTCAGAAAAAGGTACCGAGAGGATGTCAGGGATAGGTTTTTCACACAGAGAGTGGTGGGTGCATGGAATGCACTGCTGGCAGTGGTGGTGGTGGAGGTGGATACAACAGGGTCTTATAAGAGCCTCTTTAATAGGTACACGGAGCTTAGAAAAATAGAGGGCTATGCGCTAGAGAAATTCTAGGCAGTTTCTAGAGTAGGTTACATGATCAGCATAACACTGTGGGTCGAAGGGCCTGTAATGTGCGGTAGATTTCTATGTTCTATGTTCTATAACTAGGTTGCAATGGTAAGGAATAACTTCAATGTAGAAAGAGAGCTCAAAAAGTAACATGGAAGGAATTCCAAAGTTTGGGGGCCAAACTCTTAGGATATGGGCTATCAAATCATAAATATTTATTGGCTCTCATTATTTCTCTAATTTTGCTCATTTTTATCTGCTTCTGAGCTTGAGGTCTCCACTATTTTCGGAACATTCCTTGTGTGTTCTTCCAGGAAGACAGACAGGAACCGTCATTTAATTTCTTCTGGTTTTTCTCATTCCCCAGTATAATTTCACCTGTCTCATCCTATAAGGGACCCAAGCTGATCTCCTGTTGGAAATGGATTTTACTATCTGTTTTCTGCCTCTCTCTCGATTGCTGCTGTTTTCTACTTCCCCTCTCCTTTCCAGTGCCTTGGTCCTCCTTTGCTTTGATCAAATTTGCTCTGTTCTGCAGTTTTGAAATCACTATTATACAGCTTTTCCTTTTATCTAATACAACATTTAACTTCCTTCTTAGTTATTGCAAAACTAAATTTCATCTTGAGATTTGGAGCTTTGAAAGAACAACGGGATTTGCTATAAATTCATAAGTAAAAGTTTAACGGTTGGTCATCTAATTTTATACCTGTTAACAAATGTTTCCCATCGACATTTACCAATTCCTGCATAACTTTCTGTTTCAAAAATAAACTTACTTCCTAAAACTATGCTAAACAATATAAAACAGTACTTATTTGTCTTGCAAGCGTAATGCCATCCAGTCTATAGATCGATAATGCTATCAAGTCAGTTCACTCAGAGTGTCATCAGGTTAATACATTCTATATTCATCACACCAGTGCCACTCATGTGGCCTCTTCATAAACCCCCCATGTGTTAGCAAAGCTGTGATACAGGATCCAGCTCCTCACTGCCCACTGATGGCAGGGCCTCAGATTGCAAGTCCTTCTCTAACAAGCCCTTGGTACAGACTGAATGACAATATGAATATAAGGAAAGTCATACACTGTTTTTTTGTGTTTTTTGCATTTCTTTTATGAATATGGTTTATTTTTGAAATTAAAATAAACTGGGTCAAATGAACAGCTGTTTAACAGGGTCCCAGTAACCAGATTCTAAACCATTGGCCCTTGCACACTATCAGTTAGTCATTTTCCATGTACTGTAACGCTACAGACTGGCACAGTCCAGTCTGAAGGAGTACATGCTGAGGGACGCACTGAAGCTCCCTGCAGCCAACACCAAGGCTCTGTGGGAAGGACCACAGTACAGGCTCCTTCCGCAACTGCACATATAGTTACTTCAGCACGTACAGTCGCAAAATAATATTAGCCCAAGTCCCTGAGTGGCATTGCCCGAAAATTGATGGTGTATGGGATGTTGTCCTGGAGCCACGTCTCTGCAAGAACGAGTACGCAGCAATTCCTTATCTCGTGCTGGCTCAGCCGACGAAGATAAATCAGCCTGTCTTGCACTGGGTCAGCCACAGGCAATTCAGCTCGTCTTCCCAAGAGTGACACTGTAGAACTTCACTGACAGGAGGGGCCAGACCCTGACCCAGCATGGATGATATTTCCAGCATGTACCCTGCCCCTCTGTTCTCTCCTCCACTGCCTCCAGCGTCTCCTCCCATGGGTGGCTGTAACGGGTGACACCATGACCTGAGGACCTGCTCTGCCCGGCAACAAGGCCACACAGCTCCCCCACCATCAGTCTCACCAGTGAACCAGAATGCTGTCTTTATATTACCAATGTTCATCATAGTCTTATGGTGAGAAAAGTCACTCACCACACACATTTGCATCAATTGTAGGACCCGAAGAGTCTGTTGTGACCAAGTATGCTGCCATCTTAACAAAATCTTACCATTTATTATTGTGAAAAATTTCAGTTTGCTGTAAAGAGACTTGGGAGTGCTTGTGCATTAGTATGCAGATGTAACAGGTTATCAAGAAGGCAAATGTGATGTCGGCCTGCATTGCAAGAGGAATTGAATTTAAGAGCACGGAGGTCTTTGTGAAGCTGCACTCGCAATATTGTGTGCAGTTCTGATCTTCTTGAGGAAAGATATACTGGATTTAGAGGCGGTACAGAGAAGGTTCACCAAGTTGTTTCTGGAGATTAGTGGTTAGCTTATGAGGAGAGACTGAGTTGACATAGGCCATACTCACTAGAATTCAAAAGGATGAGCGGGGATCTTATAGAAACATAAAATTATGAAAGGAATAGATGAGACAGAGACAGGAAAGTTGTTCCCATTGTAAATGAGACTAGGGGACATAACCTCAAAGCTTGGGGTAATAGATTTTGGATGGAAATGAAGAGTAACTACTTTTCCCAGAGAGTAGTGAATCTGTGAAATTCTTTACTTGGGGGAAGCAGGAGAGGTTACATCAATAAATATATTTGAGATACAGATTTCTCCATGGCAGGGAATTAACAGTTATGGGGAAAAGACAGGTAGATAGAATTGAATCCACGGCCAGATCAGCCAGGATCTTATTGAATGACAGAGCAGGCTCAATGGGCCTGATGGCTTACTCCTGCCCCTATATCTTATGTTATGTTCTTATGAAGTGTCAGTTTGTTCGGATATGTCCCTAATGTGGAGATAGGCACTGAAGCGGGTCGATAGTTCACAGACTTTAATGCGAACAGAGTTTAGAGGAAAAAGAAAACAATAAACGTTAGGCCAAACAGGGCCATTAACAAAAAATCTCAAATGAAAAGCAAAGTCAACACAGTGGCTGAAAGGAATAACTAATATAACATGAATACCATTAGTCTTCAGAGTCAGTTGGCTCAACCATCCAATTTTCTCAGGCAAGGCCGAATGCAGGCAGGCAGCATAATTTTTCTGTGCTTTGCTCAAGTCTCGACAAGCACTATGACAAAAAGAATGGAGTTAAGTACCATCATAATGAAATAATAATTAGATGATACATGCATATTTATGAGCACAACTGCCAAATCCATGGTTGTGACAGTAAGATCATAACTAGGTGGATTGGTCAAAAGTCCAAGTTATCATGTTAGGAAATACTTAATAGTTTTATAACAGTGGGGTGGAAGCTGTCCTTGAGCCTAGTAGCTCATGCTTTCAGATTTTTGTAGTTTCTGCCTGATGGAAGAGGGAAGAAGAGAGATTATCCAGGATGGGTGGGAACTTTGATATTGCCTGCTGTTTTACCGAGGCAGTGAGAAGTATAGACAGAGTCCATAGAGTGGTTTCTCTGATGTACTGAGTTGTGTCCACAACTCTATGCAATTATGTGCAATGTTGTGCAGAGCAATTGCCATACCAAGCTCTTACACATCTAGATAAATGGTCCATCAGTAATATTGGCAAAATCAATGAAAATCTTGACAGATTTTGCTACTCTGTAGTATTACAATGCCCTTTCACTCTACAGTTCCCCTCATCTGACTCTCCCTTCCCCATCGATTCAGTTTAAGGTATTTCCTACAGCACTGGTCACTTGATTCCCAAGGACACTTGTTTCCGCTCAGTTCACTGAAGCTTATATCCTCTTCCCCCAGAACTGGTGCAGGTGCTCCACAACTGAGACCCATTCCTCCCTTAACAAGCTTTGAGACAGAATGCAAAGCACATTTCAGATTTATTTATCATGTGTACATTGAAACGTACAATGAAATGCGTCGATTGTGTTAACAACAAACAGAGCCTTACAATGTGCTGGGGGCAGCCTACAAGTGATGCCACACATTCCAGTGCCAATGTAGAACATTAATTTACAGAGGCACATGACTCCTGCAAGAGAATGACAATCCTTGGCTCAGTCAGGCAGTCATCTGGGTCACTGGGGGATAGGAAAATGCGTGCACTGTGGATTAAGCTCAGAGGTGAAATACAGGCTAGATATTCTGCCTTAAAATTCAGATATCGTCTCAAGGACAAAGGTGAGGATGCCTCACCCACTAATGGTCCGATACTGCCCCTGGGATAGGTGAATCTGAAAAGCACCATTGCCAATACTATAACACAACTCAGTACTATGTTAGATATTAATGAGGATTATGTGCTCAGACCCTGGAGAAACACTTGAACAGTCCTCTCCACAGAGTCACATAATGAATTCTGATCTGGAAGACATTAAAATGATATAAAATGAAAATTGCTTATGCCAGACGATTATTTTTCAGTTCATATTATGCGATACAGTTCATAAATAACTAAGTTCATATGTGATGAAATTCCTCCGTAATGAAATTCTTCAGAAGTTAGCAGTTTGCCGGAGACCACAAAGGAATTCAAGAATGCAGACTAATGTTTGGCACTACAGTGAGTTGCACAAGGTGCAAAGGATGTGTTTCAAAACCTGCGACTAAATGGCATTGGAGCAAGATTTGAGAGTTACTTGTGTAAGACTTAATGCTTCTAACTAAGTTCACGTCTACGGCACTTTTCCACACATCTGCACGGTCACATATTCTGGTCACACTAACAGAGCGCTGATCGGTAAAGGTTTAAACATTTCCCACTTCAAGAATCAACAGCTGATCCAATTTGAATTCTGCTTCAGGGAATGGCGGTTTGTGATATTACACCCTTACTGAATCTTTATGAAAATGTCTTTCTGCTTCCATTGTTGTTTATCTGAGTAGAATGATGACCCACACACACTGAAGCCATGTTATTGACCTTCACAGATAGAGCAGCAAGAGATGCAACTATATTCCAAAAGCACGACTGGAAGATTAACTCGGAGAGGGCTACTTGGTCAATTCCACCTCAACTCTGAAGACTATTAAAATAATTATCTTCCTTTTACAACAGTGAACTGTCACTAAAATTAGTCCAGCACCTGCTTTTTCTGCACCACCAAATAACAGGCTCCCATAGCGAACAGGATGAAAAATGTCAACATAGAATGAAGAGAGAAGTTAGGAGTGCTTTTTCACAGAACTAATAGTAGGTTTCATGAGAGCAGAGAATAAGGATTGTACAAAGGGACATTTCGGTGGATATGGTGAAAGGGGAAGGCAGTGGGACAAAATGACGGGTACAGTGGGTGTGCCAAATAGGATATTGAATCGTGTAATTCTATAGAGACTGAGAATCAAGGAGTTCTCAGATTTTGTGACTGAATGGAAGAATGAAGGTCTGATGAGTTTTTATTTTAACAGGATAAAGCTTGTAGACAGCACACGTCAGTCTCGAAACAATGAGGAAGAAAAATGCCTATTGTAGTGACACAGAAACTAAAGGACAAAAATGGTTGCAGTGATGAGAGGAAGCCAACTACCATACGATGAGCTTTGCACATTCTTCCTTCAAATCCAATAGGGTCTAAAACAGACTTACAATATAATAAAATGAGTCATAAAGACCATTCAGCCCATCAAGTCTGTTCCACCATTCCATCATGGCTAATTTATTATTCTTCTCAACCCCATTCGCCTGTCTTTTCCTCATAATCTTTGACACCCTTATTAATAAAAAATTTACTAACCTCCTTTCTAAGTATATACACAGCTGTCCATGCAATGAATCCCACAGATTCACCACCCTCTGACTAAAGAAATTCCTCCTTATCTCTGTTCTAAACTAAGGAACGTACTTGTATTCTGAGACTGTACCTTCTGGTTAAAGACTCCCCCATTATAGGAATTATCCTCTCCACATCCACTCTATCTAGGGCTCTCAACATTCAATAGGTTTCAATCATATCTCCCCTCATTCTTCTAAACTCCAGTATGTACAGTTCCAAGTAATATATTAGAGTGATATTCAAAATGAACACATGCTTTCTGGAAAGTTGAGATTTGTTCTGGAAATAGAAATAAGTATTTATTTTGAATGTGACAGGCTTAAAAGTGAAGGAAAACAAATGATATTGGATATAGGCAGTCTAATGATGCTTTACCTGTTTTGCATTTGGGTCTGTAACTTGGACAAATAATTTACATACTTCATTAATTGTGAGGTAGATGCCTAGCATATTTTGAGCCTTTTTATATACAAGTGTGTTTCTGTCCCTTAATGTTCCTCTGGACATTTCTCCTCTGTAGAAATGCTGCAGTCCCAGTGACCCTTTGCTGTCATAGAAAAATGAGGCTACATGGAATCGGGCTCAATGTGTTCAGGTCAGGTTTTCCCCTGATGGGAGATCAGCTGGTCTGCACAAAGGTCCCTTTTTGCAGCCATCAGCCATTTAAAAGCCAGAGCATCTTTTCAACATTTAGGTGAAATCTGACTTGGGAAAACTGATGGTGTAGACTAGCTCTGAAACTTCCCACTGAAAGGATGTTAAGATTAAACACCAGGGTGATACATCAGGGAAGTGGCCCTTCAGACCATTGAGTCTACAGTGACCGTCAATCAGCTAGTTACATTAATCCAGCATTAATCCTATTATTTATTTTGCCACATTCCCATCAATTCCCCTCAGATCCTCTCGCTTTCCTACGCTCAAAGGACAATGTCCTGTGGTCCATTAATCTATTAATCCACATCTCTTTGGGATGTGGGAAAAAACTGGAGCACCCAGAGGAAACTCACTCAGTCACAGGGAGAACATGCAAACTCCACATTGTCAGCAGCAGAGGTGAGGACCAACAAATGTCTCTGGAGCAGTAAGAGTAGCAGCTCCACCCACTGCAGAGCTGTGTTACCCATGGCAGTAATTATTGATTACAAATACCATACCTGCTCTGTTTGGCATTGTTACTCAATTTAACTTGTGGGAGGTGTTCTGCTAAAGGTTTGAGGTAAATTTATACTATGCCAACAGTTCACCAGTTGAACATCTCAGTATGAATAGAGAGCTGAGCCTTCCTCATGCAGTGTCCTAAATTCAAGGACAGCTTCTATCATTAGACTCCCAAATGGACCTCATGTACAATAACATGGACTCACAATCTCGCTACAGATTCACCACTCTCTTGCAAAAGAAATTCCTTCTAATGCCTGTTCTAAAAGGATGTCCTTGTATTCTGAGGCTGTGCACTCTGGTCTTAGACTCTCTCATTATTGGAATCATCCTCACCACGTCCACTCTACCTAGGCCATTCAATATTTAGTAGGTCTCAATTAAAATCCACCCCCGCCCCATTATGACCTCGCTATGACCTTGCTCTTTATTACTCACCTGCACTGCATTCTCTCTATAGTTGTTACCCTTTATTCTGCATTGTTATTGTTTTACTTTCTGCCTCAATGCGCTGTGTAATTCTTCATTCCATTTTGATTAACAGTATGCAAGACAAGCTTTACACTGCATCTTGATAAATCTGACAATAGTCAACCAACACTCGTACATCGTCTGGCCATACCTGGCAGTCCACATGCATCATGCTCCTAGTACCATCATCAGCACATCAGATCTGTCACCGGCCTCGGTAAAACCTGTCACCGGCCTCGGTAAAACCTGTCATCGGCCTCGGTAAAACCTGTCACCGGCTCGGTAAAACCTGTCACCGGCCTCGGTAAAACCTGTCACCAGCCTCAGTAAAACCTGTCACCGGCCTCGGTAAAACCTGTCACCAGCCTCGGTAAAACCTGTCATCGGCCTCGGTAAAACCTGTCATTGGCCTCGGTAAAACCTGTCACCAGCTCCATCCTGACGGCAAAGTGATGTGGTGCAGAAAGTAAATCATTCATAAGAACATTCAGGGTTGTATTGTGACCTTACACTTTAATGTCTGCCTGCACTGCACTGTAGCACCTGGAGGAAGCCCACACAGTCATGGGGAGTCTCCTGAAAGCTTGTTACATACAGCAGCAGGAGTTAAACTCTGGTCACTGACGCAGCTAATTAAACGCTGGACTCTGATGTAGCTAATTAAACCCTGACTGCTGATGTAGCAACTACTACACCTCTCATGGATGGTATGCAAGATAATTTTTCACTGCACCTCAGTTCATGTGACTGTAATAAAGCAACTTACCAACTTATTAACCATAAACTCATACCAACAGAAAGTCAACAGTTAACATACAAGAGGCTTGCTTCCTGTTCCTGTGCAGTTATGGAACAAAAACACCTGAAGCTCCTAGAACTGAAATAATATGCCAATGGTGGTGATGCACCATCAATAACTCACTCTGAGACGTAAAAGCGAGGTATCGGCTTTTATTGACTGGAAGAAGGAACGAGCAGTGAGTGACCACCATACTACATCCTGGAGACTGAGAGGCCGGGCTCAGACTTCCATCACCTTTATACAGGGATCTGTGGGAGGAGCCACAGGAGCAGTCATCAGGGGGCGTGTCCAGACAGGTATATGTAGTTCACCACAGGTGGTGAATGCAGCACTTCGCATGGATAATCCAAACACCCCCACAACCCGACGCGAGGTGCAATCCTGAGATAACCTGCAGCACAGCTCTCTACCCAGCACCACTGCAAAGCTGTTGAACAGACCTGGAGAATAAGCTCTCAGTGATTTATTGAACATGCTGCTTTTGCCATAGCGCTGTGTTAATAAAATGTGGGGGCAGTGACACACAAATTGAAACTGCAGGCAATCAGAGACATAAATTATCCCAGGAATGAAAGGGTTAATGTATAAGGACCTCTGGGCTTGTACTCACTGGAATTTAGAAGAATAATGGAGCGGGGGTGGATTTTAATTGAGACCTACGAAATATTGAATAGCCTAGATAGAGTAGACGTGGTGAGGATGATTCCAATAATGAGAGAGTCTAAGACCAGAGTGCACAGCCTCAGAATACAAGGACATTCCTTTTAGAACAGACATTAGAAGGAATTTCTTTTGCAGGAGAGTGGTGAATCTGTAGCATTCGCTGCCACACTCAGCCATGGAGGCAAGTCATTGGGTATAGGGAAAGTGAAGGTTGACTAGTTCTTGATTAGCAAGAGGTTACAGGGAGAAGGCTGGACAATGGCAGGAAAGGAAATCATATATGATTGAATGTTGGAGCAGACTCAATGGATTAATTCTGTTCCTACACATTATGGTCTAAGTATTACAATCTGGGATTTGTACTTATTACAAAGGGGCTTGCATCAAGAAGGCATTATTGAAGTGCACACAAATCATTGAATCTGAATTGGATCACAGTGCACAGTTCTATCTATTATAGAGATGCTGAAGAAAGTGCAAAAAAGATTTACAGTGGTGATAGCGGAACTGAGAGTTAATAATTATCTTTAAAGTCTGCACAGCCTGAATCTGTTTTCTCAGAGAGATGAAGTGCCGAATAAGAAGTCTTCAAATTTTAGGGTAGATAGAAAGGAATTATTTCTATTTATAGGTAAGTTTACTTTAGAAGCTATAAATCAAAGACAGATTAATACAGAAGTAAGGAGGCACTTCGTTATCCAGAGAGTAGGAACTTGGTTGCTGTCTTTGTGGAGTATATACATTCTCCATGTGTTTCCTTGGTGTGTTCCAGTTTCCTCCCACATCCCAAAGAAGTGTCTGTTAGTAGGTTAATTGACCACTGTAAATCACCTCTAGTGAGCTGGTGAATGGTAGAATCTGAGTGGGTGTTTAATGAGATTTTTTGTAAATGGGTGTTTGACCATTGTGCAGACACCATGGTCTGAAGGTCAGTTTCTGTACTAAATGACTCTTTGCCTCTTTAAGGTTGCAGGTTATCTGATGATTCGAGTCCATTCTGGACACTTGATTTGTTCTGTAAAGGTCACTGCAGTCTACCCAATCAGGAGTTGGTGTTGCCAGTTCTCCGGAAGTGCTTGGCAATGCTACAGGTCATCTCCAGCTCAAATTACACTTCTCATGGACCACAGGGGAGTGGTTAGTGTCTGGAACTTGCTATGGCAGGGAGCAGCTGGGGTTGTCACATTCAAGAGGAAACTATTTAAGCACATGAACAGAAGGGTATGCTGCTGGAGTCAGAGGGAAGTGAAGCATCAATATTGCAAGGAACCATCAGGATAAAAGGTCTAGTTCTACACTTTTGATTCTGTGAAAAATTATTGCACAAAATTCAAAAGAAATTTTAAAAATAAATTTAATGAAAAATGGGATCAAACACAAACAAGTGACCTGAAATATTAAAGTAAAGTGAATCAGAGAGCTAAATTTAAACAGCCTGTGCTGCAGACACTCAGAAGGTCAGGCAGCATCTGTGGAGAGGGGAACAGAGTTAATGTTTTGGGGTAATGACTGTTAAAAGTCATGACTGTTCAACCAAATGGTTGAAATCCAGCCGTTATCTTTGAAACCACCAGTTATCAGAGCACATTAGGACTGCAGATCAGTCCTGAATATTTCCCTTACAAATGCACACTAACTTCATTGGGATTACAGATACAAAACAAAACTGTCACTCAAAGTTGGAAATCTAAAAAAAACTTAAGTTTTGGAAATACACATGTAAAGGGGGTTTCTTCTTTTTTCTTTGTTACTGTGTATGTAATCAAAATGGCTTCTTTGTTTTGTTAAAAGCAGGAATGCTTCTTTGTTGCGAGAGAGTGCTGGAAGCTTGTTTGGGTTAAAATTTACTGATAACGAGAATTGTATTCCTTTGTAAACCAATTGGGATTAATGTTGTCCTTTCTTCTGAGTCTGTAAGCTATTGTTGGCGGGCTTTTGGGGAGATCGGCGTGAGGGGGTGAGAGAGAGAGGATGCGATGCTGTAAGCTGGGCGAGGAACGGACCCCAAGCGGGGGCCCAAGGCCAGGAGGTACCCTGAGGAGAGGAGACGACGATAGATGTGCTTGGTTGACCACTTCGGGTGGTCCGAAGCTGCGAGTCGAGGAGTTTGGAGGGGATTGAATGGTGGCCAGAAGACTTCAGTAATTGAGCTCCAACGGTTGTGCATGAAGTGGTTTGGACTTTGATAAGTTTGGCGCCTTTTCTTTATTGTTTTTCCTTCATATATACTGTATCGTTATTAATCACTTAGTTATAGTAACCTTTATAAATTGTACTCATTTAATTGCATATGGTGTACTGTCTGTTTTTGGGTGAGGCAGGGACATCACACAGCATCCACACCAGCTGATTACCCAGATTGGTGGGGCCGAAGGCTGCTCCCCCTAGACGAGAACGAGCTGAGCGAGCCTGAGGTGACCCGGGGGTTACACACAGCTGGTCAGACAGCATCTGTAGAGAGGGAAATCAAGATAGTGTGTCAGATTGAAGATCTTATGGCAAAATAAGGCATGGTCGGGGAAATAATTCTAAATATCTGATTTCTTGCTAGTTCCTTGTTTACCTTTAAATTATGCTTCGAAGAGGGAGCTTGTTTCCCAGTTCTTACAGTTTCAATCACTCCTCAGGGGGAGTAGGTATCCTAGTGCTCACAATATCAGTCACTTCTCGAGGAAAATCTTACTTACCAGTGCGTACAATTGAAGCCTCTCCTAAGGGGGGGAGCTTTCATCTCAGTGTGTACAAGTTAAATCAAACTGCAGATTTATATGAACGTGCAAGCTCTCAAAAACTGCCCTGAAGTCTTCTGTAATAATAATTCTTGAAACCTTAATGTAACTGCTGAACAAATGCCACTTCACCACATTTAGTGGAGAAAGACTTTGGCATCACTGAGGGATGTGTTGAGCTCCTGTTCCTGTTCAGTATCACAAGACTGAGCAATGTCTTTCAATCCATTAACATTACCATTATCTGGTTGCCATGGATTCACAAGCAGGACATGCACGTGGAGCTGGCCTGTAGCTAATAAAGCATTTGTCAGAACTCATTTGGAGTAACATAGAAACATAGAAAACCTACAGCACAATACAGGCCCTTCGGCCTACAAAGCTGTGCCAAACATGTCCCTACCTTAGAAATTACCTAGGGTTACCCATAGCCCTCTATTTTTCTGAGCTCCATGTACCTATCCAGGAGTCGCTTAAAAGATCCTATCGTATCCACCTCCACCACCATTTCTGGCAGCCCATGCCACTCACTCACCACTCTCTGCATAAAAAATTTAACCCTGACTTCACCTCTGTACCTACTTCCAAGCACTTTAAAACTGTGCCCTCTCATGCTAGCCATTTCAGCCCTGGGAAAAAACCTCTGTCTATCCACACGATCAATGGCTCTTATCATCTTATACACCTCTATCAGGTCACCTCTCATCCTCCGTCGCTCCAAGGAAAACAGGCCGAGTTCACTCAACCTGTTCCTATAAGGCATGCTCCCCACTCAAGGCAACATCCTTGTAAATCTCCTCTGCACCCTTTCTATGGTTTCCACATCACAGTATTGTTCACAGTTTAGAGCCCAATATCTAAGAAAGGATGGGCTGACATTGGAGAGGGTCCAGAAGAGTTGCATGAAAATAATCCCGGGAATGGAAGGGTTAATGTATGAGGAGTGTTGGATGGTTCTGGGCCTGAAGTCGCTAGAGTTTAGAAGAATGGGGGGGGATCTATTTGAAACCTATTAAATATTGAATGGCCTAGATAGAGTGGATGTTTCCAATTGTTTGGAGAGTCTAGGACTAGAAGGCACAGACCCAGAATACAAAGACGTCCCTTTAGACCATAAGACATAGGATCAGAATTAGGCTATTTGACCCATCGAGTCTGCTTCACCATTCAAACATGGTTGATCCCTTTTTTCCCTCCTCAACCCCATACTCCAGCCTTCTCCCCGTAACCTTTGATGCCGTGTCCAATCAAGAACCTATCAACTTCTGCCTTAAATACACTCAACGACCTGGCCTCCACAGCTGCCTGTGGTAACAAATTCCACAAATTCACCTCCCTCTGGCTAAAGAAATGTCTCCATATCTCTGTTTTGAAAGGGCACCCCTTTATCCTGAGGCTGAGCCCTCTTGTCCTAGATTCCCCCACCATGTAAAACATCCTTTTCACATCTACATTGTACTCTGTTTTTCTGCTTTGTGGGTGACTTCATATTTGTCTGCATTGGGCTCCATCCATTAGGCCCCACTCACTCAGATACTCCATATCCTCTTGAAGCATCTTTACATCTTCTTCCTACCCGCCTAATTTGGTATAGTCAACACACTTGGAAATATAACATTTTCTAGGGCTAAAACAGATTCCTATGGTATTACAATACACATGGCCTTCAGAACAACCCACTTATACAATAACCAAATCTAAATCCATGCCAGTGCATTAATCCCAATTCTACGTGCTCTAACCATTTTGACCAAACTATTGTGCAGGACCCTTTGAGTACTTTTCTAAAATCTAAGTATATCATACCTCTTCAAATGGATCCTTGACTTCCTTATCGGGAGACCATAGTCGGTGCGGATCAGAAATGACATGCCTTCAATCAACACTGGTGCACCTCAAGGATGCATGCTCAGCCCACTGCCCTGCTGCCTCTACGCTCGTGGCTGTCTGGCTAGGCATAACTCAAACAGCATCCCTAAAATGGCTGATGATACAGCTGTTAACAGAATCTCAGCTGGTGATGAGGAAGCATACAGGAATGAGATAGATCAGCTGGTCGAGGTGAGTTCCAAAAACAACCTTGTACTCAATGTCAGCAAACTGAGGAATTGATTGTGGACTTAGGAAGGAGAACACTAAAATGGGTTCTCATCAAGGATTCAGCAGTGCGAAAGGTAAACAGTTTCAAGTTCCGGAATGGCAACATTTCAGAGGAGCTTTCCCGGGCCTAACATACTAATGCAAATAGTAAAGAAGGCATGCAAGCAACTATACTTCATTTGGAGTTTGAGGAGATTTAGTACGTCACCAAAGACTCTAGCGAATTTCTACAGACGCACTGTGGAGAACACTCTGACTGTTTGCACAACCATCTGGTACGTAGGCAACAATGCGCAGGATCAGAAAAAGCTGCAAAGGATTGTAGACTCAGGCAGCGCCATCGTGAGCTCTAGCCAAACCAGGATCAAGGACATCTTCAAACAGGTAATGCTTCCAAAATGTAGCATCCATCATGAAAGACATGTCCTTTTCTCATTTTTATCATCAGGGAAGAGGTACAGGAGCCTAACGGTGCACACTCAACATTTTAGGAACAGTTTTCCCTCCGCCATCAGATTTCTGAACGGTCCATGAACCCATGAATGAATGTGGTGAACTACATATACCTGTCTGGACTGCTCCTGTGGCTCCTCCCACAGACCCCTGTATAAAGGCGATTGAGGCCTGAGCCCGACCTCATTCTCCAGGATGTAGTGTTGTTCATTCTTCCAGTCAATAAAAGCCGATATCTCGCTTCTTACGTCTCAGAGTGAGTTATTGATGGTGCATCAGCTACCTCACTATTTTACTCTATTTTTGCACTATTTATTTATTACATATTCTCATTGTAACTGATAGTAATTTTCTATGTATTACACTGTACTGCCACAGCAAAACAACACATTTCACGACCTATATCAGTGACAATCAGCCTGATTCTGAATCTATAGGTTCCCTCATTTCTATTGGTCACATCCAGCAACCCTAACACTAACTCAATGATTTTCCTTTCATAAATCCATGATGGTTCCACCCAGTTCCATTCTGCTATCTGTTATTACATCTTTCCCTATAGATTCAGCCTTTTCCCACTGCTCCTGTCTGGCTACTTCTCTTCTTCCCAGGTTTTAAACAGGGAAGAGTGTAACCTAAGGACCAGAAAACCAATATCATAATGTTTCTTATGTGTACTTGTGGTAAACCATGTATATCTGTCTGGACACGCCCCTCTGCTGACTTCTCCTGTGGCTCCTCCCACAGACCCCTGTATAAAGGTGATTGTGTCACTGCTCCTCCCACAGTCCAGGGCAGTCATACAGCATGGACGTGCTCCATTTTACTGCCAATAAAAGCCTTTCAGTATTTACTCTACTTCCAGTCTTTTGGAGTTATTGATAGGGCATCAGTACTCCCCTATTTTAAAATATCAGTGTAGTGTTGTAGGGAAAGAATAGTAAGGACTAATAACTAGTAAATTTGGGTGTGGATTGTGCTAATGGGGTGACAAGGAGCCACAGACAAAGCCTAGAAGTAGAGACATAGAACACAGCAAAAATAACACCCAAGTTTCAGAAGGGTCATTAGTTTTGCTTTAGCATGCACCCGTTTTTGTAATGGAAAACTGGATTTACTGTTAACTAATTTAAACTTATGAATAATAATTTTATACTGTAATCAAGATTTAGTTTGTTTCTTAATTCTTTCTGTAATCTCCTTTCTGTTATCAAAGACTTAATTTTACTGTTACTCAAGTTTCTGTATAATCGTGTCAACTGGGAACACACAAGCTGTTCCCAGCTTGGGTAGGTTAGCTTTGACTGGCCTCTTGATGCACACCAGTTTTAACAAGTCGCCTGTTATTTCAGATGTTCAGTCGTCCAACCTTGAACAAGTTAGGAAAGTCACTCCAGCACTCCAAGTATTGATCATGTTGATCCCTGTGATACAGTTAGGCCCTTGTGATACAGACCTTTAACCAGCAGAGATGATTTTCTCAATTTTATTTAATCACTGTTCACCAAAACAGAAGTGAAGGTTATTCCTGATAAAGGAGACTGAAAGCACTGGGCGCACAGATTTAGTGTGTTTCTACATCCACTTTCAGTAGAATTTTTGAGAAGAGAGCAAAATCTCAGAAAGCACACATTGGATTATGTTTAGCCACATAAAAGGGCAAATTGCCATTTACAAAGCTCTGTTAAAAAAATCAAAACTGTGAACCTGAATATTTGGCCCAGAAGCAGTCAGCTTCTTGCAAATTGATGTTGACAGCAATGAATCCAAATCTGCAGTGCCAGCTATACTGCATGAAATGTCAAACCTCACATTAAATGCCAATCCCTCATATTGTATTAATGGCAATCTTGACACCAGTGTTACTGTTTTAAAAAGTACAAATTATATTAAAATAACTGTTTCAATCACCATCATAAAAAGTGCAATCTAAGGTTACCATTAATGTTGTGTTATGCTCAGCTTTAATAAGCTCCAAGTAACTTTCATCAATCTTGAATGTAGCACCTCACTGAACTACATTGGAATAGGGATGCAGGATCAGCCAATAAGCTTTCAGGAAGGAACGGGGCTCAGAATCGGGTATGGTTCCATGATTATCAGCAACTGTCTCAATCCTCGTCAAAAATTCGAAAAACCTTTTGGATTTAAAACAGACATTAATAAAATAAACATTCCTTGAGGACAACTGAAAAAAATCAGTTTATACATCTTTAGAGCAATGACACTTTTAATGTTTATCATGCATTTTGCTTTAAGTATGCAGCATTCAAACTGCAGGTATTGTTTATAAATTATACAACAACTTCGTTTGTTCTGGAGCATAATAGATTTTTTTTTTTGTGTGCCATACTCTGCCAGAGCCTCAGCGACCACTTTTTTATCCAAGTGGTTGTCTTGGAGGAAAGATTCTGTGGGTGGTCCCCCACGTCCTTCTCACAGCGCAGTGTTTTCTTATGAGGCCGAGTTGCAAGCTCAACACTCAACTCAAGTGTCTGGGAGCGGTCCGACTGGATTAGAAGTTGGGAACCTTCGCTCCAAAGTACAGCGCTGATGTCACTGCGCCACCAGACCTAATAGATTATAGCCGAGTTTATTGTCATATGCACAAGTACAGGTCTGAACAGGTATAATGAAAGACTTGCAGCTGCAACATAGGCACATAGCATCTGATAGACAACATTCAGAAGAAAAATGTAAATTAAACATAAATTATACAAGAAATAATCCAAATAGAACAAAGTGGTCAAAGTGGCCAAAATTCATCCAAGGCATAATGAGCATTGAGATGAGGTGTATATTAAATGCTGCCACCATTTTGTGCCTCCATTACTCTGTTTACATGGGAAATGCCTTAGACTGACATTTCTTCTCACTTCCATGACTATCTAGCTGCAATGAGCAAAATCGCAACTCTATGGGATCAGAAAATGCATTGGATTTTCACATGTGGATGGACAACCAACATTGCAAGAAGCAGAAAGGGAATGCTGCCAGTATCATTAGAGAATCAGCAAGCTGTTACATGGTTATGTTGGCACTCTATATGAAGTAAACGGTGCAGACAACAAATCATAAGATACAACAGATATTAATTCATGGCTGCTTTTTTCACCCTCCTTGTTTTGCCTTCCCACCTTAACTGTGTATTTATGTAGCACCTTTCATGACTCTTGAATAGCCTAAGATACCAAGAAACAAAATTATTCAATTTTTTTGGAGTCTCATCTAAATATTGATTCACCATTAAAGCTGGCCAAACCTCTGAAAATACGTCAAAGAATCCAAAAGTGTTAAATTTGATGAACATCCATTTGGCTCTTTCCAAATGGTGTTTACAAAATCCTGTGCAGTTTATTAACTAATTCTTATTCTAATCTGTTTCCTCTGCAGCTGCAATTCAAATCAAGTCGAGTTTATCGTCATTTAACTACATAGAGTACATGTATACCGTCAAACAAGAAAATGTTTCTCTGAATCATGGTGGAAAGTACTGTAGTATACATAACACACCTGCCACCATTCTTGTTTTTATGCATCAGAGTCTCCGGCCTGATGGTAGAAAGTCAAAGATGCTGCTAGATGGATGGGTGGGATCCTTAATGATACTAAGGGCCGACTTCTGGGTTGAGCATGGAGTGAGTAGGTGCGAGTAAGTGTGGCTCCCAACTTTTATTGAAAATCTACCTGTTTATCTTCATCGCATGCTCGAGATAACTGAATATTTAACATTGTGAACAACGTTGCTGGACACTGACATGGCAAACAAAATGCACCTTCAAAGTAAAATTGGGGAAAAAGATAGCGAAGCCTCGAGCAAGAAAGCTGATGTTACAGTAATGGCGCCGTTGCACGGTGCTGGACCTGCGCTACCCGATGACTTGGAGAAGCTTCGTTTAGTACTTCTTACTGACATGATGCAAGCAGTGCATTCTGCCCTAAAAAGAGAACTTGAAGTTGCTTTCTCACCAGTGAATGCTACCATGGAACAAATTATGTCTTATTACGAGTCACACGACGAACGCATTTGTGAGGTTGAAGATGTCCTGAATGATTACAGTGACCCACGGGCGAGCACCGAAGCTGCCATTGCAGTGAAACCGCATTTCTGAAAGGGAAACTAGATGACCTCCAAAATCAGTCGCGGAGATCCAATTTGAGAGTGGTTGGCATTCCTGAAAATATGGAAGGTTCGGACCCTGTTAAATTTATGACCGAGTTTTTTGACAAAGTGCTGGGGACAAATTTCTTCCCGAGGCCTCTCGTGCTTTTGCACGCTCACCGAGTGGGGCCTAAACCATCCAGTGTCTCTGAAGCCAAGCAAACAAGGCCAAGAACGTTCCTGGTTCTCTTTCACTTCTTTCAAGATAAGCAACGTATCATCAGTAGATGGAAGCAGGAGCTGTATTTCCACAGGCATCGTGTGTTTTTTCATGAAGGTTTTATTGCGGAGCTGGGGAAAAAACAAGCAGCTTTCAAGGAGGTGAAATCCCTGCTTTACGGGAAAGAGGTCAGGTTCGGTCTCTTGTATCCTGCCCGGCTCCGGGTCATCCATGAAAGTAAAAAGCATTATTTCGATACACCAGAGGCGGCCAAAGAGTTTTACCATTCGCGCTGGGGAGAAGAAGAACGAGAAGAGCAATGACTTTTTTTTAGCTTATCCATGCAGCATTGAACGGTCCTCCTGCCGAGGCAAACTGTTAATTTTCGCAATTCACTTCTTTGTTCATTTTAACCATATAACCATATAACAATCACAGCACGGAAACAGGCCATTCCGGCCCTCCTAGTCCGTGCCGAACTCTTAATCTCACCTAGTCCCACCTACCCGCACTCAGCCCATAACCCTCCACTCCTTTCCTATCCATATACCTATCCAATTTTACCTTAAATGACACAACTGAACTGGCCTCTACTACTTCTACAGGAAGCTCATTCCACACAGCTATCACTCTCTGAGTAAAGAAATACCCCCTCGTGTTTCCCTTAAACTTTTGCCCCCTAACTCTCAAATCATGTCCTCTCGTTTGAATCTCCCCTACTCTCAATGGAAACAGCCTATTCACGTCAACTCTATCTATCCCTCTCAACATTTTAAATACCTCGATCAAATCCCCCCTCAACCTTCTACGCTCCAATGAATAGAGACCTAACTTGTTCAACCTTTCTCTGTAACTTAAGTGCTGAAACCCAGGTAACATCCTAGTAAATCGTCTCTGCACTCTCTCTAATTTATTGATATCTTTCCTATAATTCGGTGACCAGAACTGTACACAATATTCCAAATTTGGCCTTACCAATGCCTTGTACAATTTTAACATTACATCCCAACTTCTGTACTCAATGCTCTGATTTATAAAGGCCAGCGTTCCAAAAGCCTTCTTCACCACCCTATCTACATGAGACTCCACCTTCAGGGAACTATGCACTGTTATTCCTAGATCTCTCTGTTCCACTGCATTCCTCAATGCCCTACCATTTACCCTGTATGTTCTATTTGGATTATTCCTGCCAAAATGTAGAACCTCACACTTCTCAGCATTAAACTCCATCTGCCAACGTTCAGCCCATTCTTCTAACCGGCATAAATCTCCCTGCAAGCTTTGAAAACCCACCTCATTATCCACAACACCTCCTACCTTAGTATCATCAGCATACTTACTAATCCAATTTACCACCCCATCATCCAGATCATTTATGTATATTACAAACAACATTGGGCCCAAAACAGATCCCTGAGGCACCCCGCTAGTCACCGGCCTTCATCCCGATAAACAATTATCCACCACTACTCTCTGGCATCTCCCATCTAGCCACTGTTGAATCCATTTTATTACTCCAGCATTAATACCTAACGACTGAACCTTCTTAACTAACCTTCCATGTGGAACTTTGTCAAAGGCCTTGCTGAAGTCCATATAGACTACATCCACTGCCTTACCCTCGTCAACATTCCTCGTAACTACTTCAAAAAATTCAATAAGGTTTTTTCCAGTTTAATTTGTGGAACGCGATCGGGTCGAACTGCTGTGCTGCGGAATCTGATAAACAAAAACTTTCAACCAGCAAAATGTAAATATTTGGGATTTGTATCTCTGGCGTTTGGTTTCCTAGATTTATTTGTGTTTTTGATGCTTTGCTTGACCTGTGTTATCTTTGGCCTATATATATATATCAAAGGTAGAATAAGTGTTGGTATAAATTCTAAGGAGGGAAGCCACCCTAGATTAGATTGAAGGTTTGGTTGTATGGGGAACGCTTTGGAAGTTTGTTGTTCGGTAATGCCTGCGATCATCCTCAATTGGGGAGGTAGATCTAGGTTTTGGGGGTTAATTGTTTTTTGGTGTTTGTGTAAAGGGGTGGGGAGAGTGTTTTGGGGGATTACCATGGCAGTTTATTCTTTAGTGTGTTACAGATTGGCCAGACTTTCTTTTCATTGTGTGTTATCGTTTGCAGCTTGTGCCCTCACACTGTTTTGGATTGTGGGCCCTGAGTGTCTTTTGTTATGGTTAACATGAGTGCTGCCGATGAAGGCCACCCTGGGAGGTTTATTTCTTGGAATGGAAAGGGGCTCAATGGTCCTGTTAAAAGAGCTAAAGTTTTCTCTCATCTGAAACAATTAAAAGCAGATATACTATTTCTACAAGAGACACATTTAAGAGTGGAAGACCATAATAGACTCCGTAAAGCATGGATTAGTCAGGTTTTTCATTCCAGATTTAATAGTAGGTCCGGGGGTGGCAATGTTAATCACCAAAAGAACGCAGTTTGCACCATCTGATGTAATCAGTGACCCTAATGATCGCTTTATTATAGTTTCTGGATCTCTCTTTCAAATACCTGTCATTCTGGTAAATGTTTATGCCCCTAATTGGGACGACGTCCACTTTGCAAATAAGGTTTTGTCATTAATACCTAACCCGAATACACACCAGCTAATCTTTTTGGGAGATCTGAACTGTGCTATTGACCCACTGCTTGATAGGTCTAGCTCTAGAGGAACATCTTCTGGTATGGCAAAGACCTTCTCGATGTTTATGAAACAAAATGGTTATACAGATTCTTGGAGATATTTGAATCCAGCAGTTAAGCAATTCTCTTTCTTTTCTCATGTTCACCACTCCTATTCTAGGCTAGACTATTTCTTTACAGACAGCTCCTTGATATCAATGATTAGACAAATTGAGTACACTGCTATAGTTATATCTGATCTCTCGCCCGTGAAACTGGACCTATATTTTCCTTTAAACATTAGAGAACGGCCTCTGTGGAGACTTAATCCCCTTTTGCTTTCCAATGAGAAATTTTGTAGTTATATATCGGCTAACATTGACACATTCTTTGAGACTAACAAAACTGAGTCGATATCATACTCTTTACTTTGGGAAACTTTAAAAGCTTACTTGAAGGGTCAAATAATATCTTACACTTCACATGCCAATAAAGAGCGTAGGAAAGAAATGCAAGTGTTATTGCAATCTATTTTGGACCTGGATAAGCAATATTCTGAGGCACCCACTGCAGAATTATATAAAAGCCAGGCTGATTTGCAAACGAAGTTTAATCTTCTATCTACAAACCTATCAGAACAATTAATTCTTAACACACGTGGCCTCTTAACACACATATGAATATGGTGACAAAGCGAGCCGGCTTATGGCTCAGCAGTTGAAACATCAAGCTGCATCACGACTTATTCCCCAGATAAGAAACACGCACCAAAACTTGACAAGCAATCCAAAAGAGATTACTAACATCTTTGTAACTTTTTATTCCTCTCTGTATACCTCAGAGTTTCCCTCAAATATAACAAATATGGAACTTTTTTAGATAATTTGAAAATACCAGCTCTTGAACCAGAGAAGGTGGAGAAATTAGATCGGGCTCTTGGGCAGGAAGAGATCAATAATGCCATTATGGCTATGCAGAGTGGTAAGTCCCCAGGTCCTGATGGTTATCTGATAGAATTTTATAAGAAATTTATGGATAAGCTCATACCGGTTCTTCTAGAAGTGTTTCAGGAATCTTTGGAGAATGGGTTCCTTACCCCCTACTCTTTCACAGGCATCTATTTCACTTCTTCTTAAAAAGGACAAGGACCCGACTCAATGTGGATCATATTGCCCCATCTCACTTTTGAATGTGGATGTAAAAATTTTGGCTAAAGTGCTTGCGTGCCGTTTAAAATGCCCTTTCCTGAGATAATTTCAGATGATCAAACAGTTTTAATTAAAAATCGCCATTCTTTTTTTAATATCCATCGACTGGCTGATGTGGTTTATTCACCCAGTGATTCTCCGAGTCCGGAGGTTGTTATCTCCTTGGATGCAGAGAAGGCATTTGATAGAGTGGAGTGGGTATACTTGTTAGTCCTGACGAAGGGTCTCGGCCCGAAACGTCGAGAGTGCTTCTCCTTATAGATGCTGCCTGGCCTGCTGTGTTCCACCAGCATTTTGTGTCAGTGTTGTTTGAATTTCCAGCATCTGCAGATTTCCTCATGTTTGCTCTTCAAAAAAGCAGATGCTTTCCCGTTAATAACTTGGCCCTACAGATCCGACAACATGGCCTTCCACATAATCATTTTTTTAAAAATCTGCAGATTCGCCACTTTGTCAAGGAAAAATTTCCCTCTTTTCCTGATCTACCACCTGCTATGTTGTGGGGAAACTCACTCTTAGCTTTAATAATAAAGGGCTGATCTCTGTTCTGTACTCTCAGCTGATGTCTTTGGAAGTTCAAGATTTAAACAAAACTAAGACTAGGTGGGAGGATGACCTTGGTGTGGATCTGGCTGAGGAATATTGGGCAAAAGCATTGAATTGGGTTCATTCCTTGTCATCATGTGCTAGACTGGGGCTCATACAATTTAAAGTTTTACACAGGGTACACTTAAGTAAAGCCAGGCTTGCTGACATATATCCCGGGACAGACACTGGCTGTGACAGGTGTTCCTTCTCTCCGGCTGGTTTAGTGCATGCATTTTGGTCTTGCCCTCGGCTTGATGGCTATTGGGCACTGGCTTTTTTAATTATCAGTGAGGTTTTGGGGGTGACACTGAGACCTTGCCCGCTTACAGCTGTATTTGGTGTGGCGGATGATGTTTTGGGTTTAAATGCAAACCAGTCGGATGTCATTGTATTTACATCGCTTTTGGCCCATAGGAGAATCTTGCTGGTCTGGAAATCTGCCACTCCCCCATCTGCTGCTGCTTGGTCAGAGGATGTAATGCTTCTTCTGAAATTAGAAAAGATTAAATTCACTTTGAGGGGGTCTGTGAAAAAGTTCTATTCGAAATGGGGACCTTTCTTGTCATATTTTGGGAGTCTTAAGGAATTACCTACTAGTTGAGGGCATCTGATTGTACTTGGGAAGTTGCCTCTCTTTTAACATGCATATGGTTTACCTTACAGGGTGGTTGATGAATTGCAATATGAGTATATTCTGCATCATCTGACATGTCGTGGATGTGTGTGGGCCTTTGTCTTGAAGTAGTGTGGGGGTATGGCTGTGAAATGTCTGTACTTGTATTTGTGAATTGTTGTATTGTAAATACATTTGCTGCCATGGTATGTTCAGGGAGGGAGGGTGAGGGGAGGTTTGTTTAGGGGTAAGATACAAAAGCAAAATGGAGGAAAATGTAATCCATTATGTATTCTGCATTGTGTCATTCCTTCAATAAAAATATATTTTTAAAAAAATAATACTCAGGGCCCTGCATACAAAGCGCTCCTGATAAGTGGATGGTAGGGAGACCCCTATGATCCTCTCAGTCCTTTATAGGGACTTCCAGTCATACGATACAAATCAAAGTCAAAGTAAATTTATTATCAAAGTGCAAGTAAAGTTAATTATCAAAGTCAAGGAAAATTTACTATATGCAAACTACTTTGGGATTTATTTTGAAAAATTGATTTTCATTATGAAGAACAATACATAAAGACTGAAAAATAACCAATGTGCAAAAGAAGACAAATTGTGCAAATAAAAAAATATATTGATGGATGGATAAATTGGTGTGAGATCTAAGAATCCTGTATCTCTGCCCGATGTAGTAGCAAGAAGAAAGCAGGGTCTGGGAAGTGCCTGTCCTGGATGATGGATGCTTCTTTCATGTAGCAGCATGCCTTGTAGATCTGCTCAATGGTGGGGAAGGCTTTCTCTGTGATGGACTGGGCCGTATCCACCACCTACTGCAGACATTTACATCCTGGGCATACCAGGCCCCCAGGCCACAGTGCAACCAGTTAGAAAACTCCCTACTGTGCATCTGTAGAACTTTGTCAAAGTTTTAAGTGACATGCTGAATCTACACAATTTCCTAAGAAAGTAGAGGCACTATCGTGCCTTCTTTGTGATGGCATTTACATGCTGGTCCCAAAACGGATACTCTAACACGATAATGCCAAGGAACTAAAATTTACTGATTCTCTCCAACTTTGATACCCGAATTAGGACTGACTCATGAACCCCTGATTTCTTCCTCCTGCAGTTGATAATCAGCTCTTTGGATTTGCTGATGTTGATTAAGAGGTTGTTGTTGTTCACCATTCTACCAAATTTTCAATCTCCCTCCTATACGCCAATTTGTCACATCTTTTAATTCAGCCAACAATAGTGGAGTAGTCAGCAAACTTAAATGTGACATTGGAGCAGTACTTAGCCACTCAATCTTAGGTATAAAGCAAGTAGAGCAGGGGCTAAGCACACAGCCTTGTGGTGCACCTCTGCTGAGGGAGATTGTGGAAGAGATGTTGTTGCCAATACATAATGACTGGGGTCTGCAAGGATCCAGTTGCACAGGGAGGTATCAAGGCCCAGGTCCTGGAGAAAACTGATCAGTTTCAAGGGTATGTTAGTGTTGAATGCTGAGCTGTAGTCAATTAAGAGCATCCCAATTTATGCAACTTCATTGTCCAGCTGTTCCAGAGCTGAGTGAAGGGCCAATGAAATAGCATCTGCTGTTGACCTACTGTGACAACAGGTAAATTGGGGTAAATCCTGGTCATTCCTTAGTCAGGCGTTAATAAGCTTCATGATCATTCTCTTGAAGCACTTTGTCCCAGCTGATGTAAATGGTTACCATGTTCTTCTTGGGCATGCCTTTCTCACTGAGGTTGGGTGAGACCAGAACTAGAGGTCATAGGTTAAGGGCAAAAGGTGAAATGTTTAAGGGGAACATGAGGGGGAACTTTTTCACTCAGAGGTTGATGGCAGTGTGGAACGAGCTGCCAGCCCAAGTGGTGGATGTGGGTTCAATTTCAACATTGAAGAGAAATTTGGATAGGCACGTGGATGGGTCGGGCACAGAGGGCTATGGTCTGGGTGCAGGTCAAAGAGACTGGGCAGATATTGATGGCTCAGCATGGACTAGGGCCTGTTTCTGTACTGCAGTGTGACCCTATGACAGGTATGATTGAAGCCTGGTTAAAGCAGGTGGGTACTTCAGACTGCAGAGAGGCTGAAGATGTCCATAACATCCCAGCCAGTTGATTAGCACAGCTCTACAGTACTCAGCCAGGTACACGACCTGGGCCAGATACTTTCCATGGACTCACCCTCCTGAAGAATGCTATCACCTCAGCCTCACAGATGTGAGAGGGTTGGAAGGATTTCAGAAAAATAACAAATATATGATTTTTCATAATAAATATATAATTTAGTATCTCATTAATATTCATGCAATTAAATGTCAGCAACTATAGTTTCATTTCTTGTAACAGATAATTAGCCCAATGTCACAGCACGTAATATATTTATTTTACCTAATTGTAATATTGTGTAGATTTTTAATTGTCATGCACCAAACACTAACACATTGCTCAGACAGAGAAGCATGAAATTAAATGCATGAAGCAAATGAGTCAGGCGAATGTATTTAATGTAACAGTTCACTATTCTGTTTAGGGATAATGGAATTTATTCTCTTTCAGGTTTAGCACTGTCTGCAATTCCCAAGGGGAATACAAATATCATTAACTGACGGTAAATGGAAAATAAAACAGTAATGCTCCATGCAGTTTGACATTTCTTTAATGAGAACAGAAAAGCAGAGTGATTTACAGGTACAGATGTTTACATTTTTCTTCGTCAGTTCATCAACACTTAATTAGAATCAGAGTAAATAAGCCCATTAGAATCAAGGCTCCTTTTTGTTGGTGCTTTCTGACATGGTTATCAAAGCAAATAGGAACTGGGTTCACTTGCGCATCTATCACAGGAGCTTAATATATTTCCCTTTCATTTATGGACCTATATATCTGACCTACATTATGAAAGTTTTCTCTAAGCTGATTATAAGGTTGTAAGACTGCTTAAGATGTCTTAAATTGGCCCAGTGATGAATCTGGCAGAACTGCTGTTTCACTGCACTCATGCCCTGGGTTCGATCCTGAGCTTGGGTCTGCATGTTTTCCCCATTACTTTGTAGGTTTCTCCTCGCTTACTGCAGTTTCCTCCTATATCCCAAGGGTGCGAAGGTTGGTAGCGTAACTTGTCACTGTGTCTTGCCCCTGGTGTGTTTTGATTAAAGGGAAAAGAATGAAAAGAGTCTTGATGAGCATGTGAAGGTTTCTGGGCATGTTAGACAGATGGTATGAAAACTCAAAACCCTCAACATCATCTGGGACAAAGATATCCTTCTTACTCATAGCTCATCTGCTAATTTTGTGTGAGAGAAAATAACTTGCTGGGATACAAAGAGCAAAGGAAAGGGAGAATGGGATAAATGGGATTGCTCCCCTGGGAGCCGTCATGAACCCAATGAGTCAAATGGATTTCTTATGTATCACACCCAGGATAGATTCCTGCTGAAATCTGTAGTAAATTGGCATAAATTAACAATTGCATTCTTAGGGAATATGAAGTATCTGATCTAAGCAACAGAAGTGTCATTGTTACAGACGACCAGCCTGGTCCATGTCCTCCTTACTGATGTGAGATCAGGTCATCACAATGCCCACCATTGGTTATCCTTCAGACGTTTACTGATTTCCAGTGGTGAAGTTCCAAAGTCTGACACGGTGATATCTGATATCAGGTGACACCATACATCATGCTGCACACAGATTTTTCAGTCCACATCCCCTCGACTGTATCACCTTCATCCTGTCTATTATAGAACCATAGAACACTACGGCACAGTACAGGCCCTTCAGCCCTCCATGTTGTGCCAACCCATATAATCCTTAAAAAAAGTACTAAACCCATACTACCCCATAACCCTCCATTTCTCTTTCATCCATGTGCCTGTCCAAGAGGTTCTTAAATACCCCAAATGTTTTACCCTAATGTTATTATGTCTGTGAATGGATCATTTGGTGAAGCAAAATTTGTCATTAAGCAAATGCCTTTTTGTTTGGCATTTGACCATTATCTTAATAATACAATTTGATGGGAAATGTTTTATCAGCATTTTGAAAGACTGATGAAGGGATACATTAAATTTTAAAAGGTTCATAGAGTTAATCCATTCTTGATTGACTGGAATGCTGCCAGTGGAGTTACCACTAAGGTGCACATTGGATGAGTACCTCAGCAGGTAAATGCTGGAAAAATTGTAGCACAGTCTGAAGACTTTGGAACATATTTGAGCAACTTGTGGCTATTATGAAGATGCCAGTCAGGTTTCCTCAGGTTAACAGGATGTTCCTTTAACTTCTGAAAAAAAGTCCACAGATTAGTGTGATGATTTCCAAACTCTACTGGGGAATTGTACCTTATGGAAGCCTAGACCAAGAGGTTCCGAAAATGAAGCAGACTGTTAAACTTACTATGAAGTTATATCTTGTCTGAAGGATAGACCAAAGGGAATTATATTTCTGTGGAGTTGTATCTCTTATGGAAAGCTAAACCAAAGGTTTCCGAAAATGAAAAAAGGCTGTTAAACTTATCAGAGACTCTTCTAAAATTTCTATATAGCTACCATGGTTCTTTAAAATAGGCTGAGATATGAATCTGTCAATTGTTTTGAGTGAAGGCCACAAAACTGGGCTCATTCCATAACTGCTGACATTGTGTTAATTAGAGTTAAATGGGTTCTCATTCCAGGTTTTGCCACAGAAACAATGAAAGGTAAGTGGGGACAGTGTCTGAATTGGAGCTAATGGGGTTCTGACAGATTCTATATCCTTGTGCATCTCCATGATAGAGGTAATGTGCAAGCAGTGTTGCTGAAGGACTTTTATAGAGTTAATACTGCTCACTCTACAGACCTCAGACAGATGTCAGTCATGGAGGAAACAGGCACTACAGACAGCAGCCAAGCTGCCTGTTAAAATTGTTGTTCTGGATAATATCCACCTCTTGAATTGTGCTGCACTCCCTGATGTGCCACTTACAAGAATTCATCACCATGAATACATAATTTCAAACCACAGAGTAATTTATCCAGGTGCTTTCTCTAATGAATCAGAATCAAAACCAGAATTATTATCACTGTCTTATGTTGTGAAATTTGTGATCTTGCAGCAGTGCATTGCAAAGACTTTTACATATTACAAAAAGTAAATAAATAAATGGTGCGAAAGAGGAATAGTGTGGTAGTGTTCATGGGTTCATGGACTATTCAGAAATCTGATGATAGAAAGGATGAAACTGCTCTTTGAGCTTGTGTCTCCAGGCTCCTGTACCTCCTCCCTGATTGTTGCAATGTGAAGTGGGCACGTTCTAGGTAGGACGGATTTATGATAGATGTCACTTTCTTGAGGCACCGCCTTCTGAAGATGTTCTCGATGGTGGGGAGGGTTGTGCCTGTGATGGAGCTGGTTGGGTCTACAACCCTCTACAGTCTCTTCTGATCCTCCATACTAGACAGTGATCGAACCAGTCACAATGCTCTCTACCATACATCTATAGAAATTTGCTAGAGTCTTTGGTGAGATACCAATCTCCTCACATTCTTAATGAAGTGTAGTCACTGGTATGTCTTCTTCGTGATTGCATTAATATGTTGGACCCAGGATACATCTTCTGGGGTGTTGACATCCAGGAACTTGAAGCTCTTCACCCTTTCCAGCACTGATATCTCAAAGTCCTCAATCAATCCCATGGTCTTAGTGACATTGACTGCAAGGTTGTTTTGAGACACCACTCAAATAGTGTGGTTTCAATGGGCTGAATGGCCTACTTCTGCTCCCATATCTGATGGTCTATTAGCTGATCTATCTCACTATTGTATGCTCACTATTGTCATGTTGTTTGAGACTGTGCCAACAACAGTGACATCATTAGCAAATTTATTAATGACAATTGAACTGTGTCTAACCAAACAATCATGGGTGTAGAGAGAATAGAGCAGTGGGCTAAGCATGCATCCTTGTGGTGTGCCTGTGTTGTTTCTCAGCAAGAAGGAGTTGAAATTACTGATCCCCCACTGGCTGTGGTCTCCTAATGAGGAAGTTGAAGGATCCAATTGTAGAGGGAAGTACAGGTTTTGAAATTTGATTTGTTGATTAGTCCTGAGCATTTAAATGCCAGGTTGTAATCAATAAACAGCAGCCTGAGGTGTTCATTGCTGTTGCCCAGGTGCTCCAAGGCCGAGTGCAGAGCCAGTGATCTGCTGTAGACCTGTTGCAGTGGTTCAAGGTCCTTGCCTAGGCAGGAGTTAATTCGAGCCATCAGAAACTTCTCAGAACACATAATCATGATAGATGTGAGTGCTACTGGTTGATAGTCATTGATTATAATCCTGCCCTTGTTTACCATTGGTAAAATTGATAGCCTTTTGAAGCAGCTGGGAACCTCCAGCAGTGAAAGGTTTCAAATACCCTTGAACACCCACGCTAGTTGGTTGGCACAGGTTTTCAGAGCCCTACCAGGTACATTGACCATCGTGGCCTGACACCTTGATGTCGACCTCTGAGACAGAGATCACAGGGTCAATGTTGTGGAGATTCTCTCTGGTGCAGTTTTATTCTCCCTTTCAAAGTGTGCAAAAAAGGTGTTGAGCCCATCGCAGAGTAAAGCTTCACTTCCGTTTATGCTGTTAGGTTTTGCCTTCACGAAATTTATGGCATGCAAAACCCTGCCACAGCTGCTATGCATCTGATTGTGTCGAAATTCACAGCCCTCTCTGAGCTCAGTCAGCTTAGATACAACTGAAGCCAAATCCTGAGAATTCACGTAGCGGTATTAGACTATGAAAGAATTTGACAGTAACTGCACCATTCCATCAAAGTCAGAGCCAGGCCAAGTGTCAGGTTGTGGGAATGCCAGGTGCTACCAACAGATTTGGAGTGACATCATACAGAACTAGTTCATTGGAGAGGAGGTGAGAAGAAGGCTGGCTGGGGGAGCATCATGAAGGCTTTATCAGGGGATGATAAATGCAAAAGACTCAACTGACACCACTATTTGTGAGATAGTTCCAGATTTTAGTGAATCAAACTGATGATAAAACCCAAAAGAATATTATGTACTGAGGTATCCATCCTTTCTTTAACCTCAGTATCCATTTTCATTTACCTTGATCCATTGTGAACCTTTGGCCTAAACTAAATAGAAATGGAATATAATTTATAATCCACTCACGTTATTGGCAAGAACTCACCTGTGTTTGATCTATTTGTGCAGCTATAGGGCAAGTGAGGAATTATTGGTTGGTGGCTTATTGATCTGTCATGAGAAACTGTCTTCCCTCAGGTGTAATTTCACAAGATTTACTTGACTGCTGATAATGGTAGCCTGCACAACTGCTTTCTCCCTTTTCTTATCCAATAAGAAAATTTCCAAAGCAATATTTTCACTCAGAATTCATTCTGTGGCCCTGTTTGTTTCCACGAAATGTGCCTGAATTTTAACACTGGCCACAATTAAACTGATGTAGCAATGGAATCCTAATACCTACCACAGGAATGCATGACTATTGTCACTTTAAAATGACATTTGAAAAAGCATAATATTGCAGATTTTAACATTAACAATACCTCTAGTGTGTTTCCATGTGATTGAGGATCGTAACGAATTGTCAGTACCTCCAGTTGAACTGTCTTTTTGTGTGTTTCCCCCTAGCTGTCAGTCTGTGGTTTTGTATTGCCATGTGCTCTTGTTCTTTTTCATGCCCCATTTGCTCCTGTCCCCACTGCTCTCTACTCCAGCCCCTGTATTACCGAGTATTCTGCCTCTCACCTCTTTCCCATTATCACCTGCTTTGCTGTCACTTCTGTCTCATTGTGCTCCACCTATCATCTGCCTCTCTGTTTATTGCTCAGTGTATTTCAGTTCTGTGTTTTCATCTGTTTGTTACCAGATTGTGCCAGTGAGTTTTCCTGAGCCTTTCTAGTATTTGTATCTGTACTATCTGTCTGAATATCGACTCTGCCTGTTTCCCAGTTCTGGTTTTTGAATTTCTCTGGAGTTTTTGATCTCTGCCTGAACTTTGATGCCGACTTTGTTGCCCCTCTGGATTTGCTACTCAGTAAATATCTCAGTGCACACAGTCTTGGTTTGTGATTGGGTCCCTGCTTCAGTGTCCTGACGCAATTACAGATCAAAATTGTGAATTGACAGCATATATGCTTAAAATGCAAATTGAAGATCTGGCAACGCCACATTAAGCAAATATGATAAAGGCTGGGAGTGAATTAGAACTAAACTGAACAGAATTCATTGCTTGGAGCAAGCTTTGTTTCTCTTATTGTCTCTAAATTAATTAAAGCTTTCATTTTAAGTTTCTCATATTTCCTTATGATGAATAAGGTGTCCAATCAGGTGATCAACATTTTGCTGACATGCAGAGCCGTCACATTCCCTCCACATAATTCATTGTAATCTATTCTCTTGCATATGCTCATTAACTCCTCTGATTCTCATTCAGGGAAACTTACAGCGGCTGATTAACTGACCCAACTTTGGAATGTGTGAGGAAGCCAGAACGCTCAGAAGAAGCCCAGGCAGTCACAGGGAGAGCATGGAAACTCCACACAGCATCAGAAGTCAGTATTGAACCAAGGTTGCGGGAGCTACAAGGCTGTGGCTTTGTCAGAAGACCCACTGTCCCACTCTCAATCTTGTTTTAATTCCCCACTTGTCTCAGTCCTCCTTACCTCTGAAAGCCTTCCCACCCCTACAGTCCACTAAGATGTCCGGCCCACTTCCTTCCTGTCCTTTTCTACACTCCTGATGATAATCCTCCATCTGCTTAAGTGGTTCATTGGAATCAAGGATAACTTGCTTCCATTCTACTTCTGTTGCTTCAAGATGGCTGATGAAGACAACATGCCGGCTGCAGGAAAGGTCACTCCTCGGTCAACCCTGTCCAGCAATTGAAGAGCTTTTCCTGAATCAGGTGTGGGGACAATCCGTATCACTCAGCTCCAAGAGAAACTGCAACTACCACTATAAGGGCCTCTTTTTACCTCACTAAAGCCTGTTGACCATCAGTTGAGATGGTCTGTGAAGAACGCCCGCACCCCCCCCCCCCCCCCAACAGAACCTTGGCTCCACTGGGGTATGGCTCAGGTGTGGGTTGATGGGACCAGGCAGAATAACAGACTAAATGGGCCAAAAGGACTGACGCTGTGCTGTAGTGCTTTATGAGTCTAACACTCCACCAAGCTGTGATATGAACCAATGCATTTATAATAGTAATTCTCACTGAAGAGCAGTGTTAAACCAGTCTGTGTCATTGCCCTGACGTTTTCCCCATTCTTTCGTGTCACAACATTGCACTTCACCTCCAATAAACTTCCTGTGGGAGGAGAGCTAATCTTCAGAACTAATTGACAACTGTTCAGTCTGTGGTGACTGTACTTCAGAACACAGGTTGCTCAAACCTCAGTCTTCAACCTGCAGATTTTAATACAAGCTGCAACTTTGTCTGCTTCCTCCTGAGAGTCAAAAATGCAATGTTAGCATTCAGTTATAAACATAAGGGCAAGGATATAATGCTGAGGCTTTATGAAGCTTTAGTCAGACTGCATAGACTGTTGTGAGCAGTTTTGGGCTCCTTATCTATGATGAGCTGGCATTGGAAAGGGACCAGAGGGTGTTCACGAGAATGATTCTGGGATCGAAAGGGTTAATGTCTGAGGAGCATTTGATGGTTCTGGGTCTGTACTCACTGGAGTTTAGAAGAATGAGGGGGATCTCAGTGAAACCTTTTAAAAATTGAAAGGCCGAGATAGAGTGGATGTGTAGAGGATGTTTCCTATAGTAAGTGAGTCTAGGACCAGAAGGCCTCACAATTGAGGAACATCTATTTAGACTAGAGGTGAGGAGGAATTTCTCTAGCCAGAAGGTGGTGAATCTGTGGAATTCATTGCCACAGACAGCTGTGGAGGCTAAGTCAGTGAGTATATTTAAAGTGGAAATCGATAGTTTCTTAATTAGTTCGGGTGCCAAAGGTTATGGGGAGAAGGCAAGAGAATGGGGTTGAGAGGGATAATAAATCAGCTGTAATTTAATGGCAGGGCAGAGTTGATGGACAGAGTTCTGCTCCTGTCTTATGGTCGTACGGTCTTTATTCCAACTCCCTGTTTTCACAGTGACGGCTAGTTTTTTTACTCCATATTCCAATATCACTCTTCCATAATCAATTTTGGATCTACCCGACAACACTGCGGGAACACCTTTACCAGGATGGCAGTGATTCATTAAGACAGGCCACCATCACCTTTGCAAGGGTGTTTAAATTTGGGTGATAAATGCTGGCCTTTGTCTGTGATGCTCAGCACGAATGAATAAAGAAAAGGATCCCTGGAGGGCAACACAAAAAATGCTGAAGGAACTCAACAAGTCAGGGAGCAGCTTGTATGGAGGGAGTGCTGAGGATTCCTGGAACATTTGTATAGCTGCCTCTCAATAGAATAGATAGATAGATAGATAGATAGATAGATACTTTATTGATCCCAAAGGAAATTACAGTATCACAGTAGCATTACAAGTGCACAGATATACAAATAATTAGAAGAGAAGTAAGAAAGAATAAAAAAAAGTTACCTCAAACAGTCTAACAGGAGGGGGTCATCACTTCTATATAACCATATAACAATTACAGCACGGAAACATGCCATCTCAGCCCTTCTAGTCCATGCTGAACGCTTACTCTCACCTAGTCCCACCTACCTCAACTCAGCCCATAACCCTCCATTCCTTTCCTGTCCATATACCTATCCAATTTTTTTTTTAAATGACAAAAATCGAACCTGCCTCTACCACTTCTACCAGAATCTCGTTCCACGTTCCTCGTTCCCTGGCTATAGATTGACTCATTATGAAGCCTAATGGCCAAGGGTGAGAAGAATCTCACATAGCTCTCTTTAGATCAGTGAAGTCCTCTTCATCTATTACTGAAAGTGCTCCTCTGTTCAGCCAAGTAGAGGAGCATGCCCAGAACTGACAGGATTTTCTATAGGGTCTTTTATTCTACCACAGTCTCCAGTGTGCCCAGTTTGACTCCTACAACAGAGCCAGGCTTTCTGATCAGTTTATGGAGCCTGTGGCCAAGTGGTTTGTGGTGCGTGGCCAAGTGGTTAAGGTGTTGGACTAGTGATCTGAAGGTCACTAGTTCGAGCCTTAGCTGAGGTGACGTGTTGTGTCCTTAAGCAAGGCACTTAACCACACAGTGCTCTGCGACAACGCTGGTCCTAATACCCTTCCCTTGGACAACATCGGTGGCATGGAAAGGAGAAACTTGCAGCATGGGCAACTGCAGGTCTTCCATACAACCTTGCCCAGGCCTCAGTCATCATCAAATATTGATGAACAGCCAAAGAGAGAAAGATGGAGCCTGTTGGCTTCACCCGTGTTGATGCCATTGCCCCAGCACTTCACTGCATAGAAGATTATACTGGTGAAAACAGACTGGTAGGACATGTGAAGGAGAGGCCCCATTTGTTTTGTATTGTCTTTGTATTGCCATGGATTATTCCTTATCTCAATCAATGTCTGTAGCTCTACCCTACTGAATTCTCACCATCCGCACAATGCCAGGCATGAGAGCACTGCTCGCTCAGCCGCGACTCACTGACACATTCTTGCCTCCACCATAAGTAAAAATGTTCCTGAAACCACTGGATTATTAGCTCACCACATTTTTCAGTAGTGACCTATAGCAAAGGAAATCAGTCATCCTTACCAATCTAAGGCAACACACACAAAATGCTGGAGGAGCTCAGCAGGTCAAGCAGCATCTGTGGAAAGCAATAAATAGTTCATGTTTCGAGCCGAGAACTTTCTTTAGGACTGAGAAGGAAGGGGAAAGATGATAGAATAAAAAGGTGGGGGGGAGGGGAAAGAGGCTAGCTGGAAGGTGATAGATGAATCCAAGTGGGTGGGAGAGGTCAAGATCTGGAGAAGAAGGTATCTGATAGGAGAGGAGAGTGGACCGTACGAGAAAGGAAAGGAGGAGGGGACCCAGTGGAAAGTAAAAGGCATGTGAGAAGAAGTAAAAGGTCAGAGTGGGGAATAGAGGAGGGGTGGGGGATATGATCACCCTGAAGAAAAAATTGACATTCTTGCCATTAGGTTGAAGGGTACCCAGACGGAATATAAGCTGTTGCTCCTCCACCCTGAGGGTTGCCTCATCCTGGCACAAGAGGAGGCCATGGATCGTCTATGTAGCGGAGGAAGAGTTGGGGCTTTGAACATAGATTGTTCTACATAGCGGACAAAGAGGCAGGCATAGCTGAGGCCCATGTGAGTGCCCATGGATACCCCTCGAGTCTGATCTATGTGTGACTCTATACCAATCAGAGTAGTTGATGAACTTCCCTCAGCCCCTTTCTTACTCTCTAGAAATTTGCTTAAGATACGACTACAGTGGACCAGATATCAAACAATAAAACAATGCAGTACAAGAAGCAGATAGCGAGCCTCGTGACATTGTGTCAAAGCAACATTTTTTGCTCAATGTCAGCAAAATAATGAGCTGTTCATTAATGTTGGATCCGAAAGTTTAATTGATATTTTTCTTTATAGCCACTTATGTATATATAACACTATATAACCACTTATGTATAAGAGTGTATGTACAAAGTGTCCTACAGTGGTTACAGTTGTATGATTCTGGAAGTTTCTGTTGGTGCAATATTATTTTAATAGGGATTTTCTGTTATCTATGAATTTGAAGGAGATTTTTAAAAAGATTACATAGTATAAAAGAGCTGAACACAAGAGTAGCACCATCTTTTTGTGTCATCTCCTTTATCAGATCTTTATCAATGTCCTTCACAATTTTCCTTTGCTCTATCAGTACTTAATAAAATAATTATGAAGCAACAAGTTTTGTACCTCTTTCCTGGCTTTTGAATGAACCTTGGATTAGACCATAAAACCTTAAGAACTAGGAGCAGGATTAGGTCATTTGACCCATCAAGCCTGCTCTACCATGGCTAGTCCGATTTCCCAATCAGCCCCAATCTCCTATAAGACCATAAACTACAGGAGCAGGATTAAAACATCTGAATCCAACAAGATAATGGTGAAGCTTAAGCATGTGGAACAATTGCAGTCAAAGTAGAATTTACAGCATCTAAACAAAAGGGGAAAGAATTTCTGTTCCAATTTGTCTGAGAGAAAACCTAGTTCCAGCTTCAATTCAATTGAAATTAGGAGTGGGGACACTACTACATTGCTATTAAAAAAAAATAGATCTGTAAGAATATTAGTAGCAATCGACTGGTATCAATCCATTAATTTGGAAGTAGGATGACCCATCAGTCACAGCACGATCCAGTGGTTGCAATCTATTAATATTTTGAGATTACAGTTAAAGTAATTAAAAGGACAAACAAATTAAGATTGAATCAAAACAATGGCCAAAGTTGTGAAACCTACTAAGAGATTTTAGCTGAATAAAACATCTCTATCAGATAAAACTAATGAAAAAATCAAGACAAAATAAACCAACAATGCTAAGTTTATTAAGAATAAGAAGGTATGGGATAAGAGAATGCAAGAAAAGGAAAAACCTGTAATGGCTGCTAGTGATTTAGAGATAAGACGGTGAGTTCAGTTTGATTGAACGTGCAAGCAAATGAAAGAGCTAACAGGATGAATAAACACTTTCACTAATTGATTGGGAAAGAAACATGAAACTTGCGTTAAACGACAAAACCAGCATGACAGAGACAATAAAAAGTCTAAAGAATGAACTGAATGAATATAAAAACAACATGGTAATCAAATTGTATGGAGCTCAGAAGCAAACAAACAATATAGAGAAACTGAACAGGGTCTTTGAGGGTTCACTTCTGCTAGTGACATTTCTAGTGACACTACGTCTGGTACTTTCCCCTGGGAAACACCCCCTACATCGAATAGCCCTTGGAGACAGCGACACTATCCAAAATCCAAGGAATTACAGCATACTTGGACAGTTCTTCGAGACAGCAGCACCATCCAAACTCTGAATAATTACAGCCTACATTGGACTGTCCTCCAAGACAGCGACATTTTCTGAAGTCCAAGGAATTACAGGATGGACATGACATGGACTTTACAGAGGCCCCTAGCGATTCATGTGAGTATGATAGTAATGAAACAATAATATTGACAGTTATGTCATAGTTTATTCCAATAAAGACACGGGAAATGAAGACTTGATCAATGGAAGATGAAATCAATGCTAATCAATGTTTTGACAAGCTATCCCCTTTTGTGGAAGATCTATCAATTATTTCAATGCCCTGAAGAGATCATACAAGTGGTTTACAGTTATTGATATGGCCAATAGATTCTGGTCAGTACCACTTTTAACTGGAAAGGAAATTCCGTTAATGCCCCTCCTCCCCTTCTTACCCCATCCCTGACATATTTAGTTGTTTGCCTGATCTCCATCTCCCTCTGGTGCTCCCCCCCTTTCTTTCTCCCGAGGCCTCCCGTCCCATGATCCTTTCCCTTCTCCAGCTCTGTATCACTTTCGCCAATCACCTTTCCTGCTCTTAGCTTCATCCCAACCCCTCCGGTCTTCTCCTATCATTTCACATTTCCCCCTCCCCCCACTACTTTCAAATCTCTTACTATCTTTCCTTTTGGTTAGTCCTGACGAAGGGTTTCAGCCCGAAACGTCAACAGCACTTCTCACTATAGATGCTGCCTGGCCTGCTGTGTTCCACCAGCATTTTGTGTGTGTTGTTGTTTGAATTTCCAGCATCTGCAGATTTCCTCGTGTTTCCACTATCACATGGCTTTGAGATAACATCTGAAGGAAGTATCAACCATTGATTTGGTTATCAAACAATATATGGACGATGTCCTGATAGCATCTAAAACTGCAGACCAGCATGAACATGATGTGCTTTATTTGCTCGATTATCATCCAAGGGTAACAAAGCTAATCTAGATAAGGTACAATTACAACAAGAAGTAATTTACTTGGGACTGAAAATTTCCCAAGGTAAGCAGAAAATTGCTGCGGATCATGCAAAAGCCATTAAGTCAGCAAAACCTTCTCCAACAGTTCAGCAGCTCCAGTCATTTCTGAATTTTTGCAACTGCAACAGAGCATGGGTCGATTCATATGCTGAAACTGCTCAACCACTCAACAATCTGTAAGCACTCAGACAATCCTATGACTCAGTGAAAAACAACTGGAAGTTTTAAAAGTGGCATTGTGTACTGCACCTACATTAGGAATTCCTGAGACAAGTAGACCATTTACCCTGTATGTCAAAAAGAAACATGGCTACATGATGATAGTCTTAACTCAGGAACACAGAGACCTCTTGTTATGACTCTGCTAAATTAGATATTTGGTAGTATTAGGATAGGATCTGTGTTTGTGAGCAGTGCAGGCAACTATCTGGCAGTCACACTGTTTCTAACATTATGCTGGATCAGGTTTTAAATGTTTGATGCCCATATGCAGTACAGACTTTACTGACTATGAATAGGGCCTCTCCAGTAACAGCTGTTCAGTGGTCCAGGTGGTCTATTGTTCTTGAGATAACTAGTATCATCATTCAATGAGCAAATCCAGTTACACTGTTACCAGTGGACATGGAAGACTATTTTGACCATGACTGTGCAAGAACAGCAACGCTGTGAATATGCATGCAAATTATCACAAAGAAATGTCTCTATCAAGTCCAGGTCAGATTCTGACACTGATAACCCCTCAAAGATTGAGAAAGAGAGATGGAGAGAGGAACTGAAGTACTAGCATTGGGAAACATGGCTCCTGGTACCTCTGCACAACAGGAAGAACTGAAAGCTTTGAATGAAGCCTGTAAGTTGGCAGAAGGAAGATCAGTAGATGTCTACATTAATTCTTAATATGCTTTTGAAGTTGCTCATGATTTTGGAAACTTCTGGAGACAAGGATGATTTCTTATGGATGTCGGAACCCCAGTCAAGAATAGCCAATTGGTACAATAACGTATGGATGTGAAACAACTATTGTCAGAAATTGTTGTTTTAAAACGTAAAAGCAACTCCAAAATGATTACAATGCAAAGCCATGGAAATGCATTCGCAGGTGAAATGGGGAAAAGGGCAGCATGGAAAAGAGTAAAAGAAATAAATGAAGTGTGAAGAGCATAGGCTGTGAGCCTGTTGACTGGAATTATGGAAACAAAGCTGAACTCTGAATCACAGATAAACATGTAAGATTTTCCAGAGACAAAAGTTCAATGGCCAGCCAAGAAAAGTTGTTCTGGATGTAGAATGGTGGGAGGTTAAACAATAATGGAATATGGAGATATGGCACCAGTCATACTACTTAGTTTCCTTAACTGGCACAGCAGATACACTCCCTAAAACACACTGGAGTGGAAAAGATGATAGACAGATTCTCCCAATGGTAGTAGAATGCAAAGTTCGGGGCACAAGCTTGATAAACATTTGAAAAATGTAAGACATGCCAGTTAACAAATCCTGGAACAGCAGAAAAGCTACCACAGTTAAATGCTCCTGCCCCCATCTACTCTATTTTTAACCTCACATGTGGACTATGTTCTTTTACCAAAGTGTCAAGGATACTCAACTGTACTTGTTACATGGGGGCAATGGAGGAGAACCCAAGTGCAGGACACTGGCATGTCGACTCAGTTGGGAAGGCTGGCCTAGACCTGAACGTAGAGCAGGAAACCAGGGGGATCTTGACAAGGAGACGGGATTCACAGGGACTCTCTAGAAATTAGAGTGGAACTTAGAACTACCGGTTCTAATCAGAACAGGGAACAAAATATCACACAAGAATTGACCAACGAACTGGCACCTTCTAGTAGTGGTCACAGGACTCTTATACTACTGCTCGATGGAATGCAGGTGTTCATAATTATTGGAACCTGGGAATAGATTGGGAACTAATGAGGTATTAAAGGCCCAATTCCTGAGTAAGCCAGCCAGGTGCCAGAAGGGACCATGACAGTACTGGTAATAATGGGCAACTTTTCAAGATGGGTGGAAGCTATTCCAGCAAAGAAAGCCACTGCCACAAACACAGCAAAAATTCTGATCAAGAAGTATATTCCTAGATGGTGATGGCCATGTCACCTCAACTCTGACCTAGAGACACATTTTACAGGGAGTTTTATCAGGAATTGCTGAATATTGAATGATCTTTCCATTGTTCACATCACCAAGAGTCATCAGGACAAGTTGAAAGAATGAATGGAATCATCAAACAACAGCCAACTAAGTGTAACATGCGTTTTGCCTAGTGGCTTCATCTCGGGGTGAGGACCCCCCTGCCCGGCCAAACTTTAGAACTCTCGTTTGGGTGGATGCTGCGCGATGTGTCCCCTGTTTCAAATCAGTACCCAGAAACAACAAGCAGTACACAATATGCATTTAATGATTAAGATTTTATAACTCCTACTTTGACTATGGGGTTAGTAGAGAATCAAAATATAAAATAAAAGGTGGCAATAATCTTATTAAACAGTCCATGCACAATTCATTGGAGCTCACTGTTTCCCCTTCGTTAATCCTCCTTCGATCATCATCGACCTCCGGACTCCCGCCCAGAGCTCATAGGGTCGGGCAGTTCACCGACTCCTCAAGTCGTGTCTCCTCTCTTCATTCCCCTCACACCTTCTGCCCAAAGCCCGCGAAAACCAACAGCTTTCAGACAGATAAGAATAACATCTCTCCCATTGGATAAAGTCCCATTATCACTAGTCATAAATCAAACATTGCATTTACAGAGAAACCATTACATCAGCAGTTAACATTAGAGAGAAGCCATTACAGTAGCCTTAGAAGTTAACAGTACAGAGAAGCCATTACATATGTATTATGAGGAAGGCATACCATGGCCTACGGCTCTTCCTATGCTCTGCTGTAGCGTCAAAGCTATCCCAAACAAGAAAACTAAACCATGTCCATTCAAGGTGGTAACAGGGCTTCCTATGTAACTGCCAGGAGACGGGATCTCAGAGAGGTTGATACAGACATTATGGCAGACAGTTTAGTTGACTATTGTGTGAAATTAACCCAAGCTGTCCAGTCCGCTACTCTGGATCTCTGGCATCTGCAGGATCTCCTGCGTTTACAGTCTGCTTCTCAACGGATTTCTGCCTCTTGAAGGGATCCAACAGAAGGAGGACACACCCTGATTCCTGATGAGTGGGATCTGATTAAGAAATGGCATAAGAATCCACCAGGAGTTCGGTTCCTTATCAAGAGCTGTTAATTACCAATTCGAAGATAAAGTCGTATCCAGTGAGGACAACAGGTGCTGAGAGCAATGTTCTAGTAGCTTCTGACCCAGTGCCTCTCTGCTGGGTGAGCAAACCACCAAGCAACCACAAGATTTCAAGCAAGTCGACAACTACTGGACATTATGAAATTTTTCTAATATTAGTTGTTATATTTTTGCTAATTATTTCTACTTACAATGAGCACTAATATTCATACTAATGTACTTAATCACAGTTTACCTTTTTTACTTGTATTAGTGCCATTGACAGATTAATTCAAACTCATGTAAGTGTGCCTACTGATCTGCCTAACCATAGCATAAGGTAGGTCACATCCTGAATTATTTTCCAGGTAGTGGACGATTTCCTTCCACACCGCTCTGACGTATTGGGAATTCATGTACTAGGCAAGTTACAGCAGTGTTTTGTCATTGTTGCCTTCTGCCAGGTGAGTTTTTTTTAAGAGATCACCAGTTCTTAACGGGAGCCAGCTGGATTCAAACTCAGGACCTCACGCCCCAACATCCAGCGCTGATGCCATTATGCCACCAGCCAGCCTAGCATAATCATGATGAATACTTTGAAGAATTTGATATTTCATAACTTAAGTAGATTTGATGATTTTGTACTCAATGTAGGTGCTGCAAGATTTTCTGCCACTGGATTTTCAGATGTAATTATTCTAAATGTGTGATTTAGAATCAAAGGGAATGATTGTTGGATCCAACTGTTTAATTGATACCTTCTTCAGCAATTAATTGTCTGCTTCTATTTTATATAATTAGTTATGTACAGATAAATGCTACTATGCTTCCCAGTAGTCACAGTGTGTATATGCAATTGTTTAGTGTGTTCCCTAGTGGTTACATTTGTATGATTCTTGAAGCTTCTATTGAATACATATTGGCTGAATATTATCTATGAATTTGAATGGAATTTTTCTTATCTATGTACTATAAAAGAGCTGACATGAACCCAGTGCCATCTTTTTGTTTCTCGCTCCGTTTGCTTAGCAGATCTCTATCACTGTCCGTTTCAATTTTCCTTTATTCTCTCAATGATTAATGGAACAATTATGAAGCAACAAGCTTTATACCTCTTTCTTGACTTTTGAAAGAACCCTCTATTAAAACATCAGAATCCAACATTAGCTTCAGGAAGAGGGATGGTGTACAAGCCCCTATTTGTATCTATGGTGCAGAAGTAGAGGTGGTTGAGAGGTTCAAATAGCTAGGAACAACTATCACAAATTCTTGTCCTGGTCTCACTACATAGACCACACAGCCAAGAAAGCACACCAGCACCTCTACTTATTCAGAAAACCATGGGAAAATTGGCATCTACCCCTTGACCCTCACCAAATGTTACCAATATACCATAGAAAGTATCCCATTTGAATGCATCATGGCTTGTTGTGGTAATTGCACTACTCAAAACCACAAAAAACTTCAGAGAATTGTGAACACAGGTCAGCAGCTCATGAAAACCAGCTTCTTGTATGGACACTGTATACAGCTCTCACGGCCTTAGGAAAGTAGCCGGCATAACCAAATAACCTTCCCAGCCCAGACATTCTCACTTCTCCCCTCACCCTTCCATCAGGCAGAAATGATAAAAGCTTGAAAACACACCCCACTGTCAATAAATTCTTGAACGACCTCTTGCGCAATACAGATGAATGATAAAGACCTCACAATCTACAGTTTATTGTTGGCCTGCACTGAACTTTCTCTGTAACTGCAACAACATATTCTGCACTCTGTTATTGTCTTCCCTTTGTACTGATGTTTGGAAATGATCAGGATGGATGGCATGCAAAACGAAGTTTTTCACTGTATCCCGGTACATGTGACAACAATAAACCAATTATTAATTATGAATTACCTCTACATTACACACAAACCCCAACCCCAAACCCAAAACCCCAAACTCCAACCCTTCCCTCTCCACTGACACTACCAGCCACCCTCCCCCCTCTGATCCCATCTCTCATCCGTGCCTGATCTTTACCATTCCCTCCGACCTTCAGCTCTCTGAGGCAGAGCGCTCTGTCCTCAGTAAGGGCCTCAACTTTGTCCCCCTTCACCCACACCTCAGCAAGTTCCGCGTACGCCATGACGCTGAACTCTTCTTCCGCCGGCTCTGTCTCCGAGCTTACTTCTTTGGCAAGGACTCTCCTACCCCCACCGATGACCCCTTCTCCCATCTGCCCGAAACGTCAACAGCGCTTCTCACTATAGATGCTGCCTGGCCTGCTGTGTTCCACCAGCATTTTGTGTGTATTGTTTGAATTTCCAGCATCTGCAGATTTCCTCATGTTACCTCTACATTAGTGCAGTTAGCTGCTCAGCACCAGGGCAATTTGGGAAGAACTAAAAATGCAGAGGTTGCCAGAATGAACTACATCCTTGACTGAATGAATAGAAATTTGTCATGGCTGAATTTCAACACTCTGCTAAAGGATTCAGTTGAAATAATACAAATTCTGTTTACCAGACACGTATTGATGGCCCTGCTAAATTTCTCCAGTATTTTCTGTGTTTTTCTGAGTCCATTGTATTTCTACAGCAAGTTATATTTCATTCGCCGAAGTCTATTTACTTGTGACCTTTCAGTGGGTCTCAGATATTGATGGGCTTCCCTGTGTAAAACCTTCATCTGATTAGCATCTGAATGCCGAGCTAAATGTGGTAAAAAGGCTACAAAACATCACTGCTCCCTTCAATGATCAGCTTCAATGAATCACTTCATAAACAGTAAGCACTGTCAAAAACCTAGAAAATTCCTCAATGCCGCAATGAAGGAAAAGTGAAGGAGGCTTTAATGAATTTGGTGGACTACACAACTTTGAATCCACAGAAAACTTCTCCAGTGACAAGTTCTTCAAACCTGATTCCAACACATTCAAACACAGACCTACATGAAGTCTATCTGTGTAAGGACAGTATGTCATTTTCACTGAAAATTGCAGTCCTTGCTCAGGATTTTAATAAATTAGATGTTTTGTTTATAATAATCTAGTTACTCTAAAGTTGTTGTTACGTTCCTCTCCTCACTTTGTGGTGTATCCTTGCCATTTCTTACAAGGCCAAGTTGCTAGCTCAACGTTCAACCCAGCACAGATGGGAAGTGTGCAAGGAGCCAGCTGGATGCAAACCTGGGAACACACTCTGAAAGAAAGAGGTGGAAATCTGTCAGATACAGCAGTGGAACTTCACCAAGATAGATGTTAATGGAAGAAAAGAAAAGCAGCGTTAGGGCAATTTTCTGTTGAAAAGAAACATGGGCCCAAATAATGATGCAGAGGTGACATCTGGCAGAAGGTTCAGAGGAATTCACATGTCACCAGGAAGCTAAAAGTAGAAAGATAATTCAGAAATGGCCAGGGAATCAATTTCTGATGATCCCAGCATCCCAGAGGAGTCAATTGAAGAGAATACAGTTAACCCTTGACTTCCATGTTTGGACGAGCAATACAGTCAATAAAATACATCAATATTAAACAAGACCAGTCCATCCATCACCAGTATTCCTTGTGGTTAAAAATTGTAATTTTAGGCATTTTCAGTAGGATACAGTCGGATACAGTCCTTATCCACGAATTCCGCATGCGTGGATTCAACCAACCACGAATCGCAAAAACCCGGAAGTGCTCTTCCAGCACTTGTTGTTCGAGCATGTACAGACTTTTTTTCTTGTCATTATTCCCTAAACAATGCAGTATAACAACTATTTACACAGCATTTACATTGTATTATGTATTATAAGTAATCTAGAGATGATTTAAAGTATACGGGAGGATGTGCGTGTTATCATGGATCAGTATTGAAAAAAATCGGAAGTTCTCTTACTAAGTAAGTTGGAACAGGTACATCCGGTATTATTTAGCTTCAGTTAGTCAAACGTTTGTCTTCATATATAGTATATATTTTACCTTTCTATGCATATAAAACACTTAGGAACGTATGTTTCAGTGCCGGGCTCGGGACCGGAAGTTCCCAAGTTCGATCCAGTGACAGACCGCTCCCTAGCGCGCTCTCCACCGTGCCGGGCTGATGTGGAGGATCAAAAACCCAAAATGCCAAAACCCAATAATTAAACCACTGCGTTGCTTAGTAATAATTGTAGCTTTCATCGGGGCAGAGCCTTTCTCACTTTATCTTTTAAAATTGTTCCGATCATTGACCGACGTACCCTAACGCTTTTCCAATGACCGATGGCGCTTCACCTCTTTCCGATTGCTTTATTATTTCCACTTTATTTTCAATCGTTATCGTGATTATTTTCGTGAACAGAAACACTGCGGATTTAGATCTCTGCTGCTGGGTCCTAATGTCCACTACACCAAGACAGGTTACATAAGGTCTGGGGTTCCACTGGGTCCTAATGTCCACTACACCAAGACAGGTTACATAAGGTCTGGGGTTCCACTGGGTCCTAATGTCCACTACACCAAGACAGGTTACATAAGGTCTGGGGTTCCACTGGGTCCTAAGGTCCACCGCATTGATGCAGGTTGAATAAGGGACTTGAGCATCCGTGAATTTTGGTATCCGTGAGGGGTCCTGGAATCAATCCCTCGCCGATAAGGAGGGCCGACTGTACTTGTATTTCCCTCCTCAGCCCATCTTACCCGCATGGAGAGTGGGAGCAGGAGAAGTACCTGACTTACTTGACCATCTCCTTAATATGCTCTCCTCTGTGAGGCCATCAAACTCTCACCATATGGCAAAGGTTGAAAGAGTGAGAAATAGCAAGATTACAGTGCCTTTCATGGGATGGAATTGAAATAGCAAGTGTTTTACATTGGGGCTGATCACTGCAAAGGGAGGGACAGTGAGTACAGTCTTCCCTCTTCATATGTAACATGAGGGGCAAGAATCCATGGGACGCAACGCGGCGTGCCCGGGTTCTCCATCCATTTATATCTGCGGTCCTCTCCACCATTACAGCAAGTCCAACACAGCCTCAAGGAACAACGCCAATTCTGTAACTGCAGATAACTCACTTTCTTCCTTCTGTCTGTATCAGAACTACCTGTCATCATCTTGACTCAGATCTTCTTTTCCTACCAATATTCTTTATTTCCTCTACAGTCTGGCCTCCTTACCATTATCAGAATATTACATTGACAAAGAAGCTGACACTACTACAGAACCATAGGCAGGGTGACAGGAGTAGTACCCAAAGTATTTTTCCCAGGTTGGGTGATCGAGAACTAGAGAGGGAGGAGAGATTTAATGGAAACCTAAAGAGTAACTTTATTACCCGAAGGGTGGTTAGTATATGGAATAAGCTGCCAAAGGCAGATATATTAACAACATTTAAAATATATTTGGACGCGTTCATGGATAGGACATGTTTAAAGGGATATGGGCCATAAAGGGGTTACAGGACTTTCTTAGATGGTTGTCTTGGTCGACACAGACTATTTAGGCCAAAGAGACTGTTTCCATGCTGCATGCCTCTGACTCTGATTAACGGACTCGTTTAGTCACCTGGTATCAGCCTATTATAAATATTCCTGCTGTTCTGTCCACCCCTCCCTTAACTTCTCTACCATCCCAAACTAACCTGTTTCTCTCTTTCCTAATTCTAATGAAGGATATTTGATTTGAATCATTAACTGCTTCTCTTTCCACAGATGCTGCCTGACCTGCTGAATGTTCCGAGGCGTTTCTGTTTCTACCATGAGCATCATTTGTGTTTATTTTGGGGAGTAGAAATCTATCTTCAGCCATTCCTTTCTTTCTTTAGAAATAAATATCAAGAGGAATAAACTCTTCTTGGGTTTCCAGCCGGATACAGGTACCAATTATAACCGATGCTTCAATGACGAACTTCGCCGCTTTGATAGAGTTTGCCATCCAAATGTCAGTTATAACTGATATTCGTACCCGGCTGGAAGCCCGAGAAGAGTTTTTTTCATCACACACGCCAGGAAAGCACTAGATCCTTTTTCAGATATCAAAAGGGTAGCACAGCCAGGGTTGGGGGTGGCAAAGGTACAACAGAATAGATTGGGTATCGTTCGCTTAGTTAGTTCAGCACAACATTGTGCGTTGAAGGCCATGTTTGTTGTGCTGTATTTTTCTGTGTTCTTTATTCTATATTATATGTTCTATGTTGTGTGTTCTTTCTGAGACTGCAGAGCCCACATAATACTTGTGGTTAAGAAAACTCTGTTCCCTTAGAGATTTCCTTGTGGTTTAACATATTTGGAAATGTGACACAAGATACTTGGACACGCGGAGAGTGAAAGTTCATGGTTGGAGTCAGTGAAACTGATGGTGGTGCCCCAAATTAAGCTTATTGAAGGTATCCATTGGCTGAATGAAAAGCAATTCAAACATAGGGCCCCATTATCTAGTGGCCTCCAACAAATGGAACTGAATAGGGTCAGGGTTCACGGCTTACTGCTCTCAGCTAGACAAAAACAGCCACCAACAGCAGTCACTCAATTGAAGGAGATAAGCAGATCTTGAGTACTTTTCCAACCAGTGAACTTTACTTATTTTTTAATCCCAGTAAGATGCCATCAAAGCAGAGGCTGTTTCATTTGTTTATCTGAAGGGGAGTCTTGTTAGTGTTTCCAGAAAATGCCTGTGCACACAGTGTTCAGTGCATGTATTCTCCATTAAGGAAGCAAGGCAAACAAAGGCCAAATCCATTTCCAGTCTATTTGTGTCAGCTTGAAACATCTAGCTATTAAAAACAGCCTGATACTTGCTCTAAGTGTACACTTGTCAACATATAAACTCTGAGAAAAATGTAAAATTCGGCCAGAGGTCTCATTACTTTCCGTTGTGTTCCAGGCGACTAATTTCCAGGAAGACAGAATGATTTCTAATTTTGTGTAAGACGATGTTGGGTCTAGAGTTCAGCTGTCCCCTCCAAAGTTAGTGAAGAAAAGATCAGCAGTGAAGGACAGGACACTCAGAGCTGCTGTTATTCTTCCAATCTACAAGACCATGAGACATAGGAGTAGAATTAGGCCATTTGGCCCATTGAGTCTGTTCCACCATATAATCATGGCTGATCCCTTTTTCCCTCCTCAGCCCCACTCCCCAGCCTTCTCCCTGTAACCTTTGATGCCGTGTCCAATCAAGAACCTATCAAGCTCTGCCTTAAGTATACCTTACAGCCTGGCCTCCACAGCTGCCTGTGGTAATAAATTCCACAAATTCACCACCCTCTGGCTAAAGCAATTTCTCCACATCTCTGTTTTAAATGGATGCCCCTCTATCCTGAGGCTGTGCCCTCTTGACCTGGACTCTCCCACCATAGGAAACATCCTTTCCACATCTACTCTGTCTGGGCCTTTCAACATTCAAAACGTTTCAATGAGATTCTCCCTCATCCTTCTAATTTCCAGTGAGTCCAGACCCAGAGATATCAAACATTCCTTGTATGGTAACCCTTTTATTCCTTGTGAGCCTCCTCTGAACCCTCTCCAATGCCAGCACATCTTAGACCATAAGACAGACAAAGGAGCAGAAGTCGGCCATTCAGCCCATCAAGTCTGCTCCGCCATTTTATCATGAGCTGATCCATTCTCCCATTTAGTCCCACTCCCCTGCCTTCTCACTATAACTTTTGATGCCCTGGCTACTCAGATACCTATCATTCTCTGCCTTAAATACACCCAATGTCTTGACCTCCACTGCCACCCGTGGCAACAAATTCCACAGATTCACCACCCTCTGGCTAAAAAAATTTCTTGGCATCTCTGTTCTGAATGGGCGTCCTTCAATCCTTAAGTCATGCCCTCTGGTACTAGACTCCCCCACCATGGGAAACAACTTTGCCACATCCACTCTGTCCATGCCTTTTAACATTCGAAATGTTTCTATGAGGACCCCCTCGTTCTTCTAAACTCCAAGGAGTACAGTCCAAGAGCGGTCAAACGTTCCTCATATGTTAACTCTCTCATTCCCAGAATCATTCTAGTGAATCTTCTCTGAACCCTCTCCAACATCAGCACATCCTTTCTTAAGTAAGGAGCCCAAAACTGCACACAGTATTCCAAGTGAGGTCTTACCAGTGCCTTATAGAGCCTCAACATCACATCCCTGCTCCTATACTCTATTCATCTAGAAACGAATATCAACATTGCATTCACCTTCTTCACCACCGACTCAACCTGGTGGTTAACCTTAAGGGTATCCTGCATGAGGACTCCCAAGTCCCATTGCATCTCAGAACTTTGAATTCCCTCCCCATTTAAATAATAGTCTGACCATTTATTTCTTCTACCAACGTGCATGACTGTACACTTTCCAACATTGTATTTCATTTGCCACTTCTTTGCCCATTCTCCCAATCTATCCAAGTCTCTCTGCAGACTCTCTGTTTCCTCAGCACTACCAGCCCCTCCACCTATCTTTGTAACATCAGCAAACTTAGCCACAAAGCCATCTATTCCATAATCCAAATCGTTGATATACAACGTAAAAAGAAGCGGCCCCAAAACGGACCCCTGTGGAACACCACTGGTAACCGGCAGCCAACCAGAATGGGATCCCTGTATTCCCACTCTCTGTTTCCTGCCAATCAGCCAACGCTCTATCCACGTATGTAACTTTCCCGCAATTCCATGGGCTCTTATCATGTTTAGCAGCCTCATGTGCGGCACCTTGTCAAAGGCCTTCTGAAAATCCAAATACACAACATCCACTGCATCTCCCTTGTCTAGCCTACTTGTAATTTCCTCAAAAAATTGCAAAGGGTTTGTCAGGCAGGATTTTCCTTTAAGGAAACCATGCTGAGTTCTGCCTATCTTGTCATATGCCTCCAGGTACTCCATAACATCATCCTTGACAATCGATTCCAACAACTTCCCAACCACATCATATCTAAGAGGAGGAACCCATAACTGTTCACAATACTCAAGGTGAGGCCTCATCAGTGCCTTATAAAGCCTCAGCTTCACATCTCGGCTGTTGTATTCTAGACCTCTTGAAAAGAATGCTAATATTCCATTTGCCTTCCTCACCACTGATTCAACTTGCAAGTTAAACTTTACGGTGTTCTGCACAAAGGCTCTCAAGTCCTTTTGCATCTCAGATTTTTTGATTTTCTTTCCATTTAGAAAATAGTCTGAATGTTTATTTGTTCTACCAAACTGCACAACCATGCATTTTCCAACATAGTATTTCATTTTCTTGCTGGTTCTCCTAATCTGTCTAAGTCCTTCTGGAGCCAACCTTTATCCTCAACACCACCCGCCCCTCCACCAGTCTTCATATCATTTGCAAACTTGGCAACAAAGCCATCTATTCCATCATCTAAATCATTGATGTACAGCATAAAAAGAAGCAGCCCCAAAACCGAACCCCGCGGAACACCTCTGGTCACTGACAGCCAACCAGAAAAGGATCCTGTGGTGATACCATGTGTCACGTGTCAGAACGTGATTGGACGGAGCTATGAGCATGTGCAGAACTGACAGAATGATCGAAAAGCTTGTATGGTTAAGACGTGGTTGCTGGTTGCTGTTATAAATAAAAGTTCTAGTTCTATTCTTCCAGAATATGTTTTGTTATTAGAAACCCACGGTATGTATAAAGAACACAACAGATCCTTTTATTCCCACTCATTGCCTGCTACCAATCAGCCAATGCTCTAACCATGTCAGCAACTTTCCTGTAATACCATGGGCTCTTAACTTGATAAGCAGCCTCATGTGTAGCACCTTGTCAAAAGGCCTTCTGAAAGTCCACTACATCCCCTTAAGAAAACCATGCCAACTTTGTCCTATCTTGTCCTGTGTCACCCAGTACTCCATAACCTCATCCTTAACAATTGATTCCAACATCTTCCCAACCACTGAGGTGAGGGTAACTGGTCTATAATTTCTTTTCTGCTGCATTCCTCCTTTTTTCCAGAGTGGAGTGACATTTGCAATTTTCCAGTCCTTTGGCACCATCCCAGAGTCCAATGATATTTGAAAGATCATTACTAATGCCTCCATAATCTCTAGTGCTACCTTTTTCAGAACCCTAGGGTACAGTTCATCTGGTCCAGGTAACTTATGTACCATTAGGTCTTTCAGCTTTTTGAGCACTTTCTCCCTTAAAATAATAACTGCACTCACTTCCCTTCCCTCGCACCCTTCAACAACTGGAACACTGCTGGTGCCTTCCATGGAGAAGACTGATGCAAAATACTCATTTAGTTCATCTGCCATCTCCTTGTCCATTATTATTTCTCCTGCCTCATTTTCTAGTGGTCCTATATCCACTCTCATCTCTCTTTTATTTTTTACATACTTGAACAAGCTTTTACTATCCACTTTGATATTGTTTGCTAACTTGCTTTCATATTTCATCTTTTCCTTCATAATGATTCTTTCAGTTGCTCTCTGTAGGTTTTTAAAAGCTTCCCAAACCTTTGTCTTATCATTAATTTTTGTGTAGTTGTATGTCCTCTCTTTTGCTTTTACATTAGCTTTGACTTCCCTTGTTGACCATAGTTGTACTACTTTGCCACTTAAGTATTTCTTTCTTTTTGGAATTTATCTGTCCTGCACCTTCCTTACTTTGCCCAGAAACTCATCTCTGCCAGCAGCTCCTTTCAATTTATTTTCGCCAACTCCTCTCTCACACCACTGTAAGTTCCTTTACTCCACTGAAATACTGCTACATCAGACTTTACTTTCTCCCTATCAAATTTGAAGTTGATCTCAATCACATTCTGAACACTACCTCCTAAGGGTTCTTTTACCTTGAACTCCCTAATCATCTCCAGTTCATTACATAACACCCAATCCAGTGTCATTAGGTGTTAGTAATGTACAACTGATCCCCTAGTATGCTCAATAACAAACTGTACTAAAAAGCCATCTCGTAGGCATTCAGCAAATTCACTCTCTTGAGATCCATTACCACCCTGATTTTCCCAATTGACCTGCATGTTGAAATCTCCCACGACAACATTGCCCTTTTCTATTTTCTATTGTAATCTGTGGTCTGCATCCCAGCTACGGTTGGGAGGCCTGTATATAACTGCCATCAGAGTCCTTTTACTCTTGCAGTTTCTTAACTCAACCCACAAGAATTCAACGTCTTACAATCCTGTGTCACACCTTTCTACTGATTTGATGCCATTCTTTACCAGCAGAGACACACCACTCCCTCTACCTACCTTCTTATGCCTCCGATATAACGAGCAACCTTGGACATTCAGCTCCCACCTACAACCATCCTTCAGCCATGATTCAGTGATGGCCACAACATCATACCTGACAATCCGTAACTGTGCAACAAAATCATCCACCTTATATCTAATACATTGAGACATAACACTCTGAGTACAATATTTGCTACCCTTTTAGATTTTGTATCCCTAATGCACTGATACTCACCCTGCCAGCTGCAATTTTGTCCTATCATCTGCCTGCCCTTCCTGACAGTCTGACTGCACGCTATCTTTCCTTTTTTGCTATCCGTCCTATCCGGAGTCCCTTCACTCTGGTTCACACTCCTCAGCTAAACCCTCCCTAACAGCTCTAAGAAACCTGCCCTTGGTTCCCCTTGGATTCAGGTGCAACCTCTCACTTTTGAACAGGTCATGCCTCCCCCCAGAAGAGATCCTAATGATCCAAGAACCTGAAGCCCTGCCCCCTGCACCAGCTTCTCAGCCACACACACATTAATTTGCCAAATCATCCTGTTTCTACCATCATTGGCACGTGACACAGGCACTAATCCAGAAATTACTACCCTGGAGGTCCTGCTTCTCAGCTTTCTATCCTGAAATTATCTTTTCAGGACCTCTTTGCTTTTCCTTCCTTTGTCATTGGTACCAATATGTACCAAGACATCTGGCTGCTCTCCCCCACCCTCCCCTAAAATGCTGTGGACGCGATCTGCGACATCCCTGACTCTGGCTCCTGGGAGGTAACATACCATCCGAGCATCCCGTTCACATCCACAGAATCTCCTGTCTGTTCCCCTCACTATTGAGTCCTCTATCACTACCGCTCCCTTCTTCTCTCTCTTTCCCTTCTACACCACGGACCCATGCTCAGTGCCTGTAACCTGGTCTCCATGCATTCCTCTGGAAGGTCATCCCCCACAACAATATCCAAAATGGTATACTTTCTTTTCAGGGTAATGGCCACAGGGGTCCTCTGTGCTAACTGCCTATTCACATTTCCATTTCTCCTGACAGTCACCCAGCTACTCGCCTCTTGCTTCCTCAGGGTGACTATTTCCCTGTAACTCTGGTCAATTATCTCCTCACTTCTCCTGTACAAGCTGAAGGTCATCCAGCTGCTGCTCCAGATCCCTAACACGGTCTTCAAAGAGCTGCAGCTGGATGAACTTCACGCAGATGTAGTTCCCTGGGAGACTCTGTGTCTCCCAGGGCTCCAACATTCGGCATGAAGTACACACAACAGCCATTTACGACACTAGGTACAGTAAAAGAGAGATAAAAGGGAACCTTAACAGAAGCGTAACCAGGGCCAATGCCTCCTTTGAGCTGAAGCCTCCTCTGAGCCAAAGCTTGACACTCCTACTCTCCCACTGGCCTATTCCCAACAATAGCTGCCCTGACAATGGCCACCCTGCTTGTCCCTTCTGTACTTTTAAACAAGCATCACTGGCCTGCGAGAAACCTCGACCTTGTGCCCTGTTCCTGCCACTGGTTAGGTTGACAGAATGAGCCTGAACGCCCGCAAATCTCTCCTTTTAAACAAGCGTCGCCGACCTGCGAGAAATCTTAACACTGTGGCTCCTGCCGCTGATTGGGCCACCAGAATGACAATCCATGACAAATGTCTAGACAGTGAGGGTGTGGGGAGGTTTGGGGCAGACCCAAAGGGTGCCCACCTACTTATATACATTCTAAAGACATGCAAAGGGTATCTCGTTTAGAATAAAGTACTGAAACAGCTCAGCTCAGCTCAGTCTATAATGAAAACCTCCCTTCCATTGACTTTCTTTCTCACTGCCTCAGAAAAGCAGCCAAAATTATTGAAGATCACTCCCACACAGACTCCCATTAGGCAGAAGATGCAAAAGATTAAAAATATACACCACAAGGCGTCAAGGATAGCTTCTATCCCACTATTATGAGACTCCTGATGAGATCTTTTGTTTGTTAAGATAAATTCTTGACCTCACGATTTACTTTGTGATGGCCCTTACACGTAATTTGTCTATATGCACTACACTTTCTCTGTAATTGTAACACTCTGAGAGTGATGTTGTTACCATTACAGAGCCCTGGTTGTGTGAGGGACAGGACTGGCAGCTCTATGCTCCTGGGCTTCTTTACTTTAGATGTGATAGAGAGGGTGTAAAATAGATGGAGGGGTTGCACTGATAGGGGAAGTACTCAGAGAGGACACAGTGGAAGGCACATCTAAAGAGGAAAGGATACTCCTTGTGCAACTAGATGCTCGCTTTCTTCACTTGAAGTCCCAGTCAGTTCAAATTAGCATCAACATCTCCTCCACAATCTCCACCACAAGGCTGTGCGCTTAGCCCCCTGCTCTACTCACTTTATACTTACAACTGTGAAGCTAAAACCATATTTAAGTTTGCTGATGACACTACTATTGGTGGCCAAATCAAAGGGGGTGACAAATCAGCATTATAGGAGGGAAACTGAAAATCTGGTTGAATGGTGTCACAACAATAACCTCTCACTCAGCATCAGCAAAAACAAAGAGTAGATTATTGACTACAGGAGGAAGAGCTACAGTCCAAGAGCTGAGCCATTATTGGAGGATTGGAGATGGAGAGGGTCAGCAACTTTAAATTGGTGTTATCATTTCAGAGGATCTGTCCTGGGACCTACACATAAGTGCCACTACAAACAAGACATGGCAGCACCTCTACTTTCTTAAAAGTTTGCACAGATTTGGTATGTCATCTAAAACCTTGACAAACTTCTACAGATGCACAGTGGAGAGTATCCTGACTGGTTGTATCATGGCCTGGTATGGAAACACCAATGCCCAAGAAGGGAAAAGCCTGCAGAATGTAATGGATACAGCCCAGTCCATCACAAGAAAAGCCCTCCCCACCATTGACCACACTTACATGGAAAGCTGCCACAAGAAAGCAGCATCCATCATCAAGGATCCCACTATCCAGGCCATGCTCTCTTCCAGCTACTGCCATCAGGAAGGAGGTACAGGAGCCTTCAGACCTACATATTCAGGTTCTGGAACAATTATTTCCCTTCAACCATCAGGCTCCTGAGCCGGCGTGGATATCTTCAATCGACACTGAAGTGATTTACGGACACCCTTTCAAAGATTCTATAACTCCCATTCTCAGTACTGTTTATTTTCTTTTCTGTGTGTATTTGTACAGTTGGCCTTTTGCACATTGATTGTTCATCAATTTTTATGTGTAGTTTATCAATGATTGTGGGGTTGTATTTCTTTGTTCTACGTGAATGCCTGCAAGAAAACAAAGAATCTGAGGGTAATATATGGTGACATATGAGTATGCACTATAAAAGATTTACTTTATACTTTGAACAATTTGGGTGGAGCCTTGAAATTAGTAAGGTGCAATTATGCTGATGGGATTATACCATAGCCTTCCACCTGCCCTCTCAATAACTACCAAGAAATGAAGGATCAAATATATGTACAGATTATGGAAAGGTGCAGAAACAACAGGGCTGTCATAGTGGTGGATTTTAACTTCCCCAGTATAGACTGGAAATTTCTTAGTGCTAGAGACTTAGACTGAGTGGGATTTCATCAGTGTATCCAAGTGGGGTTCTTGAAACAGTACGTGGAAAGTCCAACTTGAGGCAAAAACACACTGAACCTGGTTTTCAAGTCAAGTCAAGTCAAGTCAAGTCAAGTCACTTTTATTGTCATTTCGACCATAACTGCTGGTACAGTACACAGTAAAAATGAGACAATGTTTTTCAGGACCATGGTGTTACATGACACAGTACAAAAGCTAGACTGAACTACGTAAAAAACAACACAGAGAAAGCTACACTAGACTACAGACCTACACTGGACTGAATAAAGTGCACAAAAAACAGTGCAGGCATTACAATAAATAATAAACAGGACAATAGGGCAAGGTGTCAGTCCAGGCTTCGGGTATTGAGGAGTCTGATAGCTTGGGGCAAGAAACTGTTACATAGTCTGGCCGTGAGAGCCCAAATGCTTCGGAGCCTTTTCCCAGACGGCAGGAGGGAGAAGAGATTGTATGAGGGGTGCATGGGGTCCTTCATAATGCTGTTTCCTTTGTGGATGCAGCGTGTAGTGTAAATGTCCATGATGGCGGGAAGAGAGACCCCGATGATCTTCTCAGCTGACCTCGCTATCCGCTGCAGGGTCTTGCGATCCGAGATGGTGCAATTTCTGAACCAGGCAGTGATGCAGCTGCTCAGGATGCTCTCAATACAACCCCTGTAGAATGTGATGAGGATCGAGGGTGTGAGATAGACTTTCCTCAGCCTTCGCAGAAAGTAGAGACACTGCTGGGCTTTCTTTGCTATGGAGTTGGTGTTGAGGGACCAGGTGAGATTCTCCGTCAGGTGAACACCAAGAAATTTGGTGCTTTTTACGATCTCTATCAAGGAGCCATCAATGTTCAGCGGGGAGTGGTCGCTCTGTGCCCTCCTGAAGTCAACAACCATCTCTTTTGTTTTGTTCACATTAAGAGACAGGTTGTTGGCTCTGCACCAGTCCGTTAGCAGCTGCACCTCCTCTCTGTAAGCTGACTCATCGTTCTTGCTGATGAGACCCACCACGGTCGTGTCATCAGCGAACTTGATAATATGGTTCGAGCTGTGCGTTGCAGCACAGTCATGGGCCAGCAGAGTGAACAGCAGTGGACTGAGCACGCAGCCCTGGGGAGCCCTGTGCTCAGTGTGATGGTGTTGGAGATGCTGCTCCCGATCCGGACTGACTGAGGTCTCCCAGTCAGGAAGTCTAGGATCCAGTTGCAGAGGGAGGTGTTCAGGCCCAGTAGGCTCAGCTTTCCAATCCGTTTCTGAGGGATGATTGTGTTGAATGTTGAACTGAAGTCTATGAACAGCATCCAAAATAAGCCAGGCCAGGTGACAAACCTAATAGTGGGTGAACGTTTTGCGAATACTGACCGCAACTCATTATGTTTTAAGGTAATTATGAGCAAGGACAACATCAGATCTTGCTGTAAGGTACTAAATAGGGAGAGGGCAGATTATGATTGGAATGACAGGAGCTAAGGGGATTTGATTGGAAGTAGCTGCTGTTGTACAAATCAAGAGGTAGTCAAAAGCCAGCTGACCAGAGTTCAGGATCAGCATACTCCAGTAAGGACAAGGTGGTAAGGTAAGGGAATCTTGGATGACCCAAGAGGTCTTAAATTTAGCCAGAAAGAAAAATAAAGTACCGTAGATTCTGGACTACAGAGCGCACCTGATTAAAAGCCGCTGGCTCTAATTTTAGAAATAAAATCAATTTTTTACTTGTACAGGCCGCACCGGATTTTAGGCCGCACCGGATTTTCGGCCGCAGGTGTCCCACGTTGTAATATGAGATATTTACACAGAAAGATATTACACGTGAGGATTTTTTAACTTTTAATTAAATCCATATGGTAACAAAAACAAATACATATTGCAAATGCTTTTTTTCGAACCGTGCCCGTAACGCGGCTACTTTTAAATATACGTTGCGTATACTTCTTTACTGAACAACATTCCAATATCTCCTAACGACTGGTAAAAAATATATATACTGCAGCCTACCAGGAAAAGTTATTGATCGCCTTTAACTTAAAAGCAGCGTTCGCTCAGATCCAAAGCCGCTCGCGTAATGCGCTCCCCCCTCCTTTCCGTTTATTGCAAACTGGCATTTTTCCCACAAGACACCGCGAAACCGGGTGTGACGTCATAGCATCCCGCGATGTAGTACAGAAAACAAATATAGTTAAAACTCTTCTAACTTTAACTAGAAAATGAATTACTAAGCGAAAATATTATAAACTAAATAACTGCCATAAGGCAGCACAATGCTTCGAGTGTTTTCCATGTTGATGAGGGTGAGTACAAATGACTGATTTACAATAATTTAATTGTGAAAGTGCGCTTGATTTATCGTACAATTTCATTGGACCTCTGTGAACTACTCATCAATTTTATTGGTCTACTGTTATGAGGCAAAATGTTTACGAGGCGGCATGAAAAAAATCATGTATTAGCCGCTCCGGATTAAAGGCCGCAAAGTTCAAAGCAGTTCAAAATGTGGGAAAAAAGTAGCGGCTTAAAATCCGGAATCTACGGTACTGTATTTGTCAAGCTCAGGAAGCTAAAACTGGACATGGCCCTTACAGAATATAAAGATAGCAGGAAAGTGGTCAAGCAGGCTATTAGGAAAGTCAAAGGGGCTTCCATGAAATATACTTGGTGATCATCAAGGAGAACCCCGAGGAACTTTATTCTTATATTAAGGATTACTAAGGAGATGGTAGGTCCACTCAAGGATAAAGGAGGGAATGTGTATAGTACTTGTACTGAGCCAAGTGTTTGAGGCATTAAATGAGCACTTAGTGTTGGTTTTCACCCTGAGAAGGAATTGGAGGAGAGTGAAGGGAGACTGGAGTATGATCATGTTCTGGGATGTTTTAAGATGAAGAAAGAAGTAGTGCAGCATCTTCTGAAAGCATCAAGATGGGTAAGTTCCCAGGGCCTCATTATGTTTTGTAACTCCAAAACATACAACTAATCTAAAGAAAAACATGGGAGAACCAGGGATAAACCAGGTTCTTTTTGTTTTGTTTTAACTTTAAGTGAATCGCACACATGTGACATCATGACACAATGACAAATGCCATTCACAAATTTTTACATGACTTAAATAAGCAACAAAGAATGTTTAATCAAGTAATATATTTACAATATTACCCAAATATTACTGAAATATTAAAAACACAATACTCCTCCCTGCTTAGCTATAAACTCCAACTCAATATAGAATGCATCACTATATATATATAGTTTATGTACAGTATACTATATAGAAACATAGAAATCCTACAGCACAATACAGGCCCTTCAGCCCACAATGCTGTGCAAAATATGTACTTACTTTAGAAATTACCTAAGGTTATCCATAGCCCTCTATTTTTCTAAGCTCCACATACCTATCCAGGAGTCTCTTAAAATACATTATCATATCCAGCTCTACCACCGTCACCAGCAGCCCATTCCTTTTTTTAAATTTAATTTTAATCTATTTTTTTTATACATTCATAAGTACATTTTGAGATAATATATAAAGTAATAAGGCACTTAAATAGATAATTATGTGCAGTTGTAATTCCACCCTACTAGACTAAGCAATGACAATAATTATTAAGAAAAATAGTAATAATAGTGGATTGATAATAATTTCCATGTAGCTCTTCTGAACCATTACTTCTGGTCCAAAGTATTATATATAACCCTATGTAACTACCATTGTAGGATTTTATATCCTAACTTGTTCATGTTTGCTCCATCCCCCAAACATAATTATCCAATCCCTATGTACTTATTTACTTAATTTTTCCATATTTTTCCCCTTTCCCAAATTTTTTCCTTTACTTGTGTTAATTCCCTATTTTAAAAAAAACAGTAAACAATCGAACCAAGGGTGCTTACATTAGCAATATTATTGTGTTGATGAGAAAAGCAGTATAAATCATTAGGAGAGTCAACCAGAGTCTGCTCGCTTTGGGGTTATAAATTCAATCCATTTATTCCAAATTTGATTAAATTTTTCATTTTGAATTCTCAAAGAGTAGGTCATCTTTTCCATTTTAAATATTTCCAAAATAATTTCATGCCAATCTTCTAATGTAGGTGATATTGGATTTAGCCACTTTCTGGTGATTGATTTCTTACTTGCCGCTAAGAGGACCTGTAGCAACTTTATGTCTTTCTTCTGATCCAAAAACAGTACATGTCCCAAATAGAGCATCTCAAAGTTTAGAGGCACCAGCAGCCCATTCCATGCACTCACCACTCTCTGCGTAAAAGACTTACCCCTGACATCTCCTCTATCTCTACTTCCAAGCGTTTTAAAACTGTGCCCTCTCATGTTAGCCATTTCAGCCCTGGGAGAAAACCTCTGACTATCAACATGATCAATGCATCTCATCATCTTATACACCTCTATCAGGTCACTGCTCATCCTCCACTGCTCCAAGGAGAAAAGGCCAAGTTCTCTCAACCTATTCTCGTAAGCTATGCTCCCCAATCCAATCAACATCCTTGTAAATCTCCTCTACACTCTTTCTATATGTAACACGCTGTAAGGTTTCACTGCTAATGTAATGGCTTCTATGTAATGTTTCACTGTTAAGGTAAAGGGTTTCTCTGTAGCAGCAATGCTTGGGTTATGACTAGAGATAACGGGACTTTGGAATGCAAGGGCTATCCAATAGAAGAAATGTTGTTCTTTCTTGTGTGTCTGGGAGCTGGGTTTCACGGTATTTCATTGAGGAGTGATGGAGAGAGAGGACGTGTATGGAGAGAGTCAGAAGACTACCGGGTGGAGTGGACTGAGGAACGAGGGGCCGAGGGTTGGCTATGCTCAGAGGTCGATGGGAACAAAAGAACGAACAGTGAGCTCCATCAATGGGCAATAGATGTTTTCCTTAAAATGGGCCCTTTTACTTTTTATTTTCTTCACTAACCCTCTATCCAGATTAAGATTTATGAAGTTCAATCATTTAATTGCATATGGTATACTGTCGGATATTTTGCGGTGCAGATTTGTAACCAGGCAACACATCACGCAGCATCCACACAAACGAGAGTTCTCAGTTTGGCGGGACCAGAAGTTGTTTTCCTCTAAACATGCTGGCCGAGCCTAAAGGTTACAATTGTGGGGGCTCATCCGGGATTGATTCAGTTGGATGCTGTGTGATTGCCCTGAGCATTGAACCAGTGGGTTGTGTTTAAGTCCGTGCTGGTATGGATGCCTCTGGATTGGAGTGGTGGTGCACCTTTGTGGGGTTACCGGCAGCTAATACATGCGTGTTGAGTGGGGTGGATATTTGAACCCCGGATGGATTGTCAATTCGATTTTTGAGTACAGTTAAAGCTATTGGCAAAGTTGAAATTGTAGCATGGAGTTTTGATAGAATGGCTGGCTCAGATCTTGTTTTAGTTCAGGCTAGTGCTGACATAATGGTGGTGGGACTGCCAGCGTCCATTGGTGCCCCAGGTGAGGCGGAGCAATGGCCTGTCCATACTGTTAGGGAGAAGGAGAAGGTAGCCAAGCGGGCCGAGTCACAAGTTGAGTTTCCCGTAGCTGGGGGTGGAAACTTCAAAGACAAAGTTCTATTGTTTCTGAGGAGGCTTATGGGGGCCTGCAAGGAGAAAGCTGGGGAGAGCTTTCTGGGGATATTATCTGTGCACCCAGTGTTTTGAACTGCTTTTGAGGAAGCGTGTGGCTTCATTGGGTTAGATACTGAATTTAGATGAGGGACTATGTGGGTCACCCAGTCAAAGCCAATGGTGGTACAGCCCAGGGAAGTAGCGAGAGTGATGGGGACCCCCAAATTTCCCGGAGTGCCTGAAGGTGAGGCCCTCTTAGAGGATGCTCTGGAAGACCTCAAGGGGGATGCCCCTGGTGCACATGTTTCAGGTGACGGTATTGTCCAGTGTCCCTGTGAAACAAGCCAGGGAGAAACTATAGGAGAAAGGAAAAGTCCCATTGAGTTAGATTAGGGGGTGCGAATGTCTCAGAGAATTAGGAGACCTCCAGATCAGGCTGGCCTACGTAGCCCCAGGGGAATAGAGTATGACATAGCTCCCTACTGTGTTGGGGAGCTATGTCACTGCTTTGTACACCTGGATTGGGCTTTGTGTTTTGCAGGAAAGGTTGGCGAATTATCTCAACATCATGAGGACATGACTAAATTCGGTGAGGGGGAGAGCATAACACGCTGTAAGGTTTCACTGCTAAGACTAATGTAATGGCTTCTATGTAATGTTTCACTGCTAATGTAATGGTTTTTCTGTAGCAGCAATGCAGGGGCTATCCAATGAGAGAAATTTTATTCTTTCTTGCGTGTCTGGGAGCTGGGTTTCATGGTATTTCATCCGGACTGAATGGACTGGGGAGCGAGGGTCCGAGGGTTGGCTATGCTCGGAGGCTGATGGGAACAAATGAACGAACAGTGAGTTCCATCGATGGGCAATAGACTTTTTCCTTAAAATGGGCCCTTTTACTTTTTATTTTCTTCACTAACCCTCTATCCAGATTAAGATTTATAAAGTTCAATCATTTAATTGCATATGGTGTACTGTCTGATATTTTGCGGTGCAGATTTGTAACTGGGCAGTACATCACGCAGCATCTGCTCCAACAAGATTTCTCAGTTTGGCAGGACCAGAAGTTGTTTTCCTCTCAATGAACACGTGCTGGCCGAGCCTGAGTGTTACTTACGGTTTCCACATGCTTCCTGTAGTGAGGTGACCAGAACTGAGCACAGTACTCCAAGTGGGTTCTGACCTGGGTCCTATATAGCTGTAACATTACCTCTCGGCTCTTGAACTCAATCCCACAGTTGATGAAGGCGAATACAATGTATGCCATCTTAACCCCACAGTCAACCTGCGCAGCAGCTTTGAGTGTCTTCCGGACTCAGACCCCAAGATCCCTCTGATCCGCCACACTGCCAAGAGTCTTACCATTAATACTATGTTCTGCCGTCATATTTGGCCTACCAAAATTAACTACTTCACATTTATCTGGGTTGAACTCCATCTGCCACTTCTCAGCCCAGTTTTGCATCCTATCAGTGTCCAACAAAACAACATCTCTATCATTCAAGTATATGCACCCACAATGGCAAGCTCAGGGGAAGAAATTGATGCTTTCTGCTACTCCCTAGACAGAGCACTAGAACAATGCAAATCACAAGAAGTCATCATAGTCATGGGTGACTTCAATGCAAAAGTTGGTGAGAGAAGAGAAGACCATATTGTTGGAGACCAGGGATTGGGAGAAAGAAACGAAAGAGGAGAAAAGCTTACATCATGGTGTAAAGCAAACAATCAGATAATCATCAACACTTGGTTTAAACAACATCCAGGAAGGAAATGGACATGGAGAAGCCCAGATGGGAACAACAAAAATCAAATCAATTACATAACAATCCATAACAGATTCAAAAATTCAATAACTCAAAACAAAAGCTTTTCTCAGCACTCTTGTGTGATTCTAATGGTTCAATGGTGTGACTACAGTCGGTGATGCTTGGCTTAAATAATTCACACTTGTGTCATGCACTGAGTCCATAATCTTCTAATGTTTTTAACATTGTACAGTCTTGAGATTTTGAAGATGTTTCTTGTCATCCTTACTGGTAACAATGATGTCATCCAGGTAACACTGGGTGTCTGAGAGGCATTGAAAAGAATTCCTTTAGCCTCCATATGATCTATCTCACTGGCTACTTTATCACGGATTGTCACGAACCAGACCAGCTTTGTAAAACTTGGGTGTGGCACTTCCAATTAACATTATTTTGCCCTTGAGATGCTTCAGTTTTCCAAAGCCATCTCTGAACACTGCCGTGGCATTATCCAGTACCTTTCTAAATTTGCTTTCAGGTGACTGTATTGCAGAGATGTGACATGCAAATGGTGGATGGATCTCCAATCAAGTTGTAGTTTCCTCAAGCACTCAAGGCCCCACAATGCTGAACTTCCTGTTTTTACTACATACAAGCCCAATGTGGCTTGTTGGTTGTTATACTTCACTGTTACAAATGTCATTCCCACAGGAGTCATCTTTTCTCCAGTATAAGTTGGATATGTGCAGGCTTCAGTTCAGTACCTTTGAACTTCCATTCAAACTAATTTTGAGGAATGACTGAAACAGCCAAACCAGTGTCCAATTCCATTTTAATTGATTTACCATTCACTTTTGGTGTAAGCCATATTGCTTTTATCTGGTTAGTTTTCATGTTGTAAATATTAAGGTGAATCAGTCCTGTGTCACTCTCATCATTATCACATTTGTTATCAACAGCATGCAGATTTTCCTGTGCAGTCCATTTATTTTTGTCTGCCTGTCCTACTTTGTTGTATTTTCTGCAAGTTTCGCCTTTAAATCTGCATTGGTCTGGTGTGTGTGGGTCTCTGCCACAATGGTAACACAATTCAGTCAGACAGTTTTCTAGTTAGACATTGCATGACTGTTTAGACATTTTGTACATGCTCACTTTCATTCCTGACTGCAAATTAATTGCATCTCTGTCTGCTCTTTCCATTGATACAGTTACATATTTCAACTGTTCTTTTAAATGCGAGCTGTGCCTCAGTTAGTAGATGTTCTTAAATGCTCTCTTGTAAGATTCCACAAACTACACAAGTTTTCAATGCATCATTAAGTCCATCACTGAACTGGCAATGCTCAGACAATTTCTTCAGTTCAGCCATGGATGCTGAAATGGACTCTCCTTCCTTTTGATTCCACTTATGAAACTTAATGTGCTCTGTAATCAAGAATAGTTTCAGTTCTAAATATTCCTGCATTACTTTCACAATATCAGCAAAGGTCATTTTGGATGGTTTGGTTGGAGCAGTCAAAGCTCTGAGCAACTCTACGCCTTTCCACCTAATGCACTCAGCAAAACTGACACTCGCTTTTCACTTCACATTTCATTTGCTTTAAAATACCGTTCAGTTTCCTCAGTATACATATTCCCAGTCATAGCTTGTGCAATCGAATATGTCTATCTTTCTGATGTAGCCAGCCATTTCTGCTCTTTTTTAAATTTATTATTATCACCCAGTACTCACTATTTATGAGCCCATGAATTTTGTCTGTTTCCTGTCTTTTGTTCAACTCAAACATCTTCTCCTTTTGCAAAGAAAACATGCTGCACTTCTTTTTTTAATTCGAATATCTCTTTTCTCTTTGCAAAAAAAAACATGCAACACTTCAACAGGTTGGTAGTCATCTCAGGTACATTTTAAATCTTACCTGTAGTCACTGTTATCTTTTGTAACTCCAAAAGATAAAAGTAATTAAGAAATAAATCAACACAGGAGAACCGGGGATAAACATATGCACTCTCAGTATTGTTTTTCTTTATCATTATTATTCTTGAGATACACCACAGAATAGGCCATTCTGGCCCTTTGAGCCACGCCACCTGGCAATCCAAAGATTTAATCCTAGCCTAATCATGGGACAATTTACAATTACCAATTAATCCACCAACCAGTATATCTTTGGACTGTGGGAGGAAACCGGAGCACCTGGAGGAAACTCAAGTTGTCACAGGAAGAATGTACAAACTCCTTACAGGCAGTGGCGGGAAGTGAGGCACAATGTATGACATAGTGGCATGATTACATATGCTATTCATGTTTTTTACATATAACCCCTAATGAAATATGTAAACAATAATGAATGCTTAATCAAACAATATATTTACAATATTACACAAATATTAAATATACATCAGGCCTAATGGCCTATGTCACAGAATATTGAAAGAAAGAAGTGAGTAGATAGCCAGGACTTTGACAAAAACTTCTGCGTCCTCTCTCTAGCAACAGGTGAGGTTCCAGAGGATTAGAAAGCAGCAAATGTTTTACTTTTGTTCAAGAAAGGAAGTAAGTTTAATCCAGGTCATTACTGGCCAATGGATCTCATGTCGGTGTTCGGGTATCAGTTGGAGATGATACCAAGGAATAGGATTCATGCAAATTTTGGAAGGCATAGCCTGCTTAGGGACAGATAGTATGGCTTTGTATGGGGTAGGTCATGCAGTAAAAGTTTGAGCATGTTTATTGAGGAGGTGACAAAGGAACTTAATGAGGGTAAGGCAAAGAACTTCAGCAAGTCATTTGATAGGGTCCTTTGGTAGATTGTTTCAGAAGATAAAGATACTGGGGGTTCAGGGTGAATTGCAAGGTCAGATTTAGAACTGGCTTGCCCATTGAAGTAGGAAGTACGGGTATAAAGCTGTAATTCTAACTGGAGGATCATCACAAATTGTGTTTCGCAAGGATCTGTGCTGAGGCCTCTGTTGTTTACGATATATATATCAACAATTTGGATGAAAATGTAAATGAGTAGATTAGCAAGTTTGCAGATGACACCAAGATTGGTGGAGTTATGAACAGTGTAAAGGACTATCAAATAATACAGAACGACGTACCTGTAGATCAGTTACAGATATGGGCAGAGAAGTTCTAGATGGAGTTTCATCCAGACAAGTGTAAGGAATTACACTTTGTAAAGTCAAATGTAAGGGGAAAGCATGCAGCTAATGGTTGAATCCTTAACAGGACTGAGATAGAGAGGAATCTTGTTATCCAGTCTATTTTTCACTGAAAGTTGTTACACAAGGTGGTAAAGAAGGCAGAAGGCATGCTTGTACTGGTAGGGGTTTTGAGTATAAGAGTAAGGATGTCATTCTGCAACATTAAAGAACTTTAGTCAGACCATACTTGCAAGTCTGGTAACCCCACTACAGAAAGGTTGTGCAGACTGTGAAGAAGTTTTACCAGATGCTATCTAAATTAGAGGGTATAAGCTATAAGGAAAGAATGGACAGGCTTGGCTTGTTCTCTCTAGAGCAGCCGAGTCTCATGGAAAACCTTACAGAGTTCTTTAAAATTATGAGAGGCATAGATTGGGAAGACAGTCAGAATCTTTTCCCACAATAGAAATGTCAAATACCAAGGTTAAGGGGGGAAGTTTAAAGGCAATGTGAGGGGTAAATGTTTTACAGAGAGAGTAGTAGGTAGAGTAATAGTTTGCCAAGGGTAGTAGTAGAATCAGCCAGTTTGGTAAGGCTTAAGAGGCATTCGTGTAAGCACATGACTATGAAGGAAATGGAGGGATATGGATGATAGACAAGAGGAGACATCTAATATAAATTGCCACCAAGATGTTGTATATTCTATGCTCTGCACTTTGTTTTTCCTTATATTACCTCCATGATCTGAAATTAACTGTATGGATGGCTTGCAAAACTAAGATGTTCACTGTATCTTGGTGCATGTACGTATACCAATACCTATACATTTGATGAAAGGGAAGACCTATTTATGAATAGACTGCAGGATGTTGAAGAGTCAGTTGTGGGTAATGCGTTCACTGTGGCAACGTTGCAAACATCTGTGGCATTTCATCAAACCAGAGCAGTTATTTGTTCCCAACTGGATTTAAAATAAATGTAAATTATTGTGATTAAAATGAAGTATTCAGCATTCATGCTTGAACATTTGAACAAACCTCAATATTAAACAATTTGATTTGATTGGTATACCAATCATTGGTCCAGAGGTCCCAATGAAGGACAGTGAGAACAGCTGAAAGGATCATAGGGTACATATAGCAGTACACAGGGCCCTTAGTATTATTAACAATCCCATCCATCCATCCAGCATCCTCTTTGACTTTCTACTATCAGGCAGGAGACTCCGATGCATAAAAACAAGAACGGCCAGGATGAGAAACAGTTTCCTCCCCCCAGACCATTAGACTTCTGACCTCCCTGCGTGTCACTGGTTAATCTGTTCTGTACCTTACAATATTCAACATATATGCACTTTAGTTCATTATTTATACGTGATTATCTGTAGATTTTATCCTTACCTTCTTAAGTTATCGTGTGTATTGTGTGTTATGTGTGCTACTGGGCTTTACACCCTGTTCAGAGAAGCATTGTTTCATTTCTATGTACACTATATATGTACATGTATGTAGTTAAATGACGATAAACTTGACTTGAACTCATGAGGTTGTGTGATACTGAATGCAGGTTGCAGGTGGTTTCACAAAGGTTCACTATTTAACTTCAGTTGTATTACTCCATAGATGTCTCGTACCAGCCAGACAAATATGCCACACTACATCTCATACAAGTTGTGAATCATTCAGCTATTTGTTCATTGTTTATCAAACTCCAGGTAGCCCAGTTGAACTTGCACATGATAGTTCTTATCAGTGGTCCAACTCCGTTTTATTGAGTTGCAATCCATTAAGTCATTTACAGCACATTCTGATTACATCAAACTCCATCTCACTCTATTTGCTTTGCCTGATTTTACCGCCCACCGTATGGAGGGTTTTGGGTATGGGAGTTATAGTGCAGAGCTAGTTACAGCACCGTAGAAGTGAACATGAAACAAATGAAATGCCTTGACGAATGTTGTTTGCATCCTTTCCCTGTCCGACCTTTGTGTGAATCAACCAGTATAACATGGTAGCTATGGGAACAGGCAGAGCCCCAAGCTATGCTTATCTCTTTGTGGGATGTGTATTATGGATTTTGTTTCAGATCTACTCAGACACTCTCCCTCTATTGATGACAGTACTAAAATTACTTATTGCAGTCATACAGAACAAAACACAGGAAGCCACAAAATGCCACCAAACCCTGCACCATTCCAAAGGAATTGACGATCTGACTCCCCAGTTCCTGTTGGGCTCAGAATAAGTTCTAAGACCTTTGTAGGTATCAGATGCCTGTGCTCAGTGACACACAGTGAGGAACAGTGCAATCAAAGCCATTCAAAGGGTTTGCTTGGAATTAATTTGCTAATCCTTTGCTGCAGGTAAGCTACTTGGCCCCATCTAAAGGAGTGCTAGATTATTCAGTCCTTCACCTAAGTTCTTGCATAGGTAGAACATTTTACCGTATACTGTGAATTTTCTTAGGAGCCCTTCCACCAGTAGACCCTGGCCCAGTTGACCCAACAACACATAGCCTGAATCAACACAAAACCCAAAGTTATGACATCCTCACGCACTACCCAACCATCACAGCTGACTGAAGCTCAAATCCTGCCCTCTATTTCCCGCTTAGTTAGCTTCAATACAATTACCCCCGATGCACGATCTGTGGCCCAACTAAGTCCCTCAATGGAAAAACTTCTATGGATATTACATTGTAGAAGGTTGATTCTATTATGCACAAACCTTGGCAAGGTCAATGTCAAAGTTAAAGTTGAATTTACTGTCATATACATAAGTACATAGAAACAGAGGTATAAAGAAAAGTTCACTTGGAGCTGCATTACAGGCACATAACATGAGAGATACAGAATTCACCAGAAAAACAGAAATGAAACAATTATTATACTTGTTTTTATGAGAAAGAAAACAATTAGAATAGGAAAAAATTAATCATAGTGCTAAGTGGTCAAAGGGTCCTAGTGTTGCTATACCGAGGTAGTGATTATGATTGTGACAGTTGGTTCAAGAACTGAATGGTTATACAGAAATAGCTGCTCCTGAAGCTTGTGGTGTGGAACTTCAGGCTTCTGTACATTCTGCATGACTGCATGATGACATCTGCACAAGGATGGCATGTTCCCAATGGTGGGGATCTTTGACAATGAATGTTGTCTTCTTGAGAAAGCATCTTATGTAGATACAACCAATGATGGAGTTGATGCCTAAGATGTGTTGGGCTGAGTCCACTAATGTCAGCAGCTTCATACGTTCTTGCACATCCCAATTGTTGTACCAGGTCCTGCTACAACTAGAACAATTAAACAGTGCAGAGACTGAGTGTAGGATGGGTGGAGACCCACAAACAAAACATACTTTGGCCAAGAGCCTAATGCACCTTCTGAGACAGGAAATAAGGAACTCAGTAAGCCATCAGACAATAGCATCTTCTGGTCAAGATGGTGCCAAGTTGCAACATCAGTCAATGACATGGCTCAAATGTAAGTGTTTGTACAGGTGGCTTTGTGGCGGCGCAGGGAGTTATGAGTCAGGTTAGAGTTTGCGGATAGGAATGAGATGGAGTTAAAGGTCAGGGGTGTTAAATGAAGAGGCTGGGTTGGAGTTCAAGGTGCTCTGCAGTCGAACATCAGCAATCCTGGAGGTCTGGTTGGCAGGTGCTGAGGAGACCAGTGATCCACAAAACAGCGAGTCCCTGTCCTGGATCTAAAGTTGTTTTTATCTTTTAGACCATAATACTTTAAGATATAAGAACAGAATTAGGCCATTTGGCTCATTGAGTTTCCTCTACTGTTTCATCATGGCTGATCCAATTTTCCTCTCAGCCCCAATCTTCTGCCTTCTCCCTGTATCCCTTCATGCCCTTCAAGAATCAATCAACAACTGCCTATGCCAAAGTATTCCACAGATTCATCACTCTATGGCTAAAGAAATTCCTAATCACCTCCATTTCTAAAAGGACGCCTCTCTATTCTGAGGCTGTGTCCTCTGGTCTTAGACTCTCTTACCATAGGAAACATCCTTTCCACTTCCATTCTATCAAGGCCTTTCGCCATTCGATAAGTTTCAATGAGGTCAGCCCTCATTCTTCTGAATTCCAGTGAATACAGGCCCAGAGCCATCAAACACACTTCATATGACAAGCCATTCAACCCTGGAATCATTTCCATGAGCCTCCTTGAACCCACTGCAGTTTCAGTACATCCTTTCTAAGATAAGGGGCCCAAAACTACTTATAATAATCCAAGTGAGGCCTCACCAGTGTTTTATAAAGTCTTAACCTTACACCCTTGCTTTTATATTCTAGTCCTCTTGAAATGAATGCTGACATTACATTTGCCTTCCTCACAACAGACTCAACCTGCAAATTAACCTTCAGGGAACCCTGCACAAGGACTCCCAAGTCCCTTTGCACCTTAGTTTTTCTCTCCATTTAGAAAATAATCACCCTTTCATTTCTTCTGCCAAAGTACATGATCATACATTTCCTGTCACTATATTCCAACTGCCATTTGTTTGCCCATTCTCCTAATCTAAGTCCTTTTGTAGCCTCTATACTTCCTCAAAACTACCTGTCCCTCTACCTATCTTCATATCATCTGTAAACTTTGCAACAAAGCCATCCATTCCATCATCCAAATCATTAACATACAACCTAAAAATAATCTGTCCCAATACAGGCTCACTACTTTTTCTCAGCTCAAGCTGGTAACACCTGAGATGTGGGCGTAGCCAAGCACATTCATTTCCCAATTGGTAGGAACTTTCGAACTACTCTAGTGATATTTAGTGTTGTGGCTTTCTGAAGATTTACATAAATATTGCTGTGTAGGCCTAATTGTTTAATGCTATTGTGTAGGGATTAGGATGATACCAGTTGTAGATATTACTACTGGGGCAAGGTATACCCTGCTCATGTTCCATTGTCTTTCAATTTCCTCTTATAATTCAGCATATTTCTAGAGTTTTTCACTTATTGTTTGGCATGCCTATCTATATTAAGTAAGTTGTTCTTGCTTGTTTAACCTGTAATATTATATCCGGATGGTTATTATGGATTGTCCTATCTGTAACAATGGATTTGTCATAGTATATATTTGTGGGACACTGACTCTAAAAGTGGATCAGGCTTGGATTGATGGTAAGGTATGTGTCTTCTATGAGTCTGTAGTTTAAAGCAAGATATTGGTGAAGGAATTTTACCACTTGATTGTGCCTGTGTAAATCAGCAGATTGAGTTAAATTGCTGCAGATTCCTGTAATGTATTGGATTGATTCTGATTTCTCTTGGCATTTTGTGCATTTATCAGCTTGAAATGGTTGGTCCTTTATTATGGATTTTCAATAATTTTATGTGGTAGCCACCTGGTCCTGTATTGCCAAAAGCAACTCCTCTGTTTCTGCACAGAGGTCTCCAACTCTGAGCCGGGTGATCAACACTTCTTTGTCGACATCTAACCTGCTCGGATCGTGGGGCTATCTTCCATGGAAGGTCATGCCCTTCTATTTATTATCTTTTTCTATAGTGATAAGGTCTTCATTTTTCTGGGTCGTTCTCTCATTTATGTTTAGTGCTGTGTACCTCTTGTTGGAATTGCACATGCTCAAATGCAGTGCTGAATCCTGTTTCCATTGATTTAACTGACTATTGCAGAATTTTTTATTCCTGTTATTTTTCTTCCTTCTTCTGTCCTAGGTCATGTTAATCTACATGCATTTGAGTGTACACAGTGTTGTCTAAAATTTGTCATTTCAGTTCTTATATATCTTTGTAAATTTTCCAGATCAGTTTTGGACCAAGATATTATTCCAAAAGAATATGTTAATATGGGTATAGCGAAACTGTTTATTACCTTTGTTATATTTTTATTATTGAGCTCTCCTTGGCAGATTTTCTTCAGCCTTGAAGCAAATTCTGTCAAAAGCTTTCCCTTTATTGCACTATGTTATTATTATTATTATTATTATTATTATTATTATTATGCTGTAGTCGCGTGCAACGCACTACTAAAGAAGGACATGGAGGCAGAGAGAGCTGAACTCAGAATGCCTTTACTGATTCAAAATCGCGTGCTTAAATCTCCCCTCCCATGGGCCCCTGCAACCCGTGGGGCGGACGTGACAACAGACTGTCCCCGGAAGGTCCGCCCCAAGCGGGTAGTTCCAAACGCGCAACCGCGTGTCTGTCCGTGGCTCCCGACGGCAGTTCGAATCCCACGTGTGCGGGCCGCCACATCACACCCCCCCCCGGAAACGTCCATCAGGGGAGTGGAGCCCCCAGTCTGTGTGGCTTGTCTGGGTGGCTGGCTTCACCGGCGCGGTGCGGGCACCCTCACGGGTTGCTCAATGTCCAAGTGCGCCGGTTTGAGGTGGTCCTCTGTAAAAGTCTCTTCCCGGCCACCCACCTCCACGACACACGTGGTTCCGTTGTGCCGGATCACCCTGAAGGGTCCCTCGTTCGGCCGCTGTAGAGGTGACCTGTGCTTGCCCCTGCGAATAAAAACATACTCACAGTCTCAGAGGTCTTTAGGGGTGAAGGATGGCGTGGGACCATGCCTGGAGGTCAGGACCAGTGCCAGGGTCCCTACCTTGTCCCGCAGCCTCATTAGAACCACTGCAGGAGTTTCTTCCGATCCTCGGGCCTCTGGTATGAACTCGCCCGGGACCATCAGGGGGGCGCTGTAGACCAATTCCGCCAAGGAGGTGTCCAGGTCCTCCTTGGGGGCTGTGCGGATCCCCAGTAGGACCCAGGGAAGCTCATCTGTCCAGTTGGGACCCCTGAGACGCGCCATCAGGGCCGACTTGAGATGCCGGTGGAATCGCTCTACCAAACCGTTGGACTGGGGATGGTACGCTGTGGTGTGATGCAGCTGGGTGCCCAGGAGCTGCGCCAGGGCTGTCCACAAACCAGACGTGAACTGCGCTCCTCTGTCGGAGGTGATGTCCTTTGGGAGGCTGAACCTGGCGATCCAGTTTGCAATGAACGTCCTGGCGCAGGACTCGGTGGACGTGTCTGCGAGCGGTACGGCTTCCGGCCATCCAGTGAACCTGTCTACCATAGTAAAGATATACCTGGCACCCCGGGAGACTGGCAGGGGGCCGACAATGTCCACATGGATGTGTTGGAACCTCCTGTGCATCGGCTGGAACTGCTGGAGGGGGGCCTTCACATGTCGCTGGACTTTGACAGCCTGGCAGTGTACGCGGGTCCTGGCCCAGTGTCTGACCTGTTTGTGCAAACTGTGTCAGACGAAACTGTCCGCTACCAGCTTGATGGACGCCTGGATGGACAGGTGGGCCGGGTCGTGCAGTGTGTCGAACACCCGGATGGACGGGTGGGTCGGGTCGTGCAGTGTATCGAACACCCGGATGGATGGGTGGGCCGGGTCGTGCAGCGTGTCGAACACCCAGATGGATGGGTGGGTCGGGTCGTACAGCGTGTCGAACACCCAGATGGATGGGTGGGCCGGGTCGTGCAGCGTGTCGAACACCCAGATGGATGGGTGGGCCGGGTCGTGCAGCGTGTCGAACACCCAGATGGATGGGTGGGCCGGGTTGTGCAGCGTGTCGAACACCCGGACGGATGGGTGGGCCGGGTCGTGCAGCGTGTCGAACACCCGGACGGATGGGTGGGCCGGGTCGTGCAGCATGTCGAACACCCAGATGGATGGGTGGGCCGGGTCGTGCAGCGTGTTGAACACCCAGATGGACGGGTGGGACGAGTCGTGCAGCGTGTCGAACACTCGGATGGATGGGTGGGCCGGGTCGTGCAGCGTGTCGAACACCCGGACGGACGGGTGGGCCGGGTCGTACAGCGTGTCGAACACTCGGATGGACGGGTGGGCCGGGTCGTGCAGCGTGTCGAACACCCGGCGCCTCCATGCTGCTGGTACCACGGGTCAGGGTTTGCCGGTAGACACGTCACACAGGAGTCGATCCCCTGCCGGGCCGATGGAGACGTCCTCCAACTGGAGCCCCAAAATGGCAGTGCGGTAAGCCAGGATCTCGGTGTCCAACCGTTGTGCTTCCACCAGTGCAGTGTGGTCTATTCCTGAGGACGATATGCCTACTGAGTGGAGGCAGGGGCGAGACAGTGTGTCGGTGATGACGTTGTTCTTCCCTGTGATGTGGTGGATGTCCGTGGTGAATTCTGGAATAAAGGACAGGTGCCTCTGCTGCCGAGCCGACCATGGGTCCGATAACTTGGCCAGTGCGAAGGTGAGGGGCTTGTGTTCTGTATACAGGGTGAACTCCCTTCCCTCGAGGAGGTACCGGAAATGCTGGACAGCCAGGTAAAGTGCTAGCAACTCTCTGTCGAAAGCGCTGTACTTCACCTCTGGTGGTCATAGGTGCCGGCTGAAGAAAGCGAGTGGTCGCCACTGGCCCTCGATAAGCTGCTCCAGGACTCCGCCAACTGCCGTGTCGGAAGCGTTGTCTGTGAGTGCTGTGGGTACATCGACTCTCGGGTGCACTAGGAGGGTACCTTTGCCAGCGCCTCCTTGGCCTGCTCAAACGCCTCCGTGGACTCCGCGTCCCATGCCACTCCTTTGGCCTTGCCGGCCATCAGGCTGAACAAGGGTCTCATGATGTGGGCCGCCACCGGCACGAACCGATGATAAAAGCTGACCATCCCTACGAACTCCTGCAGGCCCTTGACCGTGCTGGGCTTGGGGAACTGGCGGATGGCCTGGACCTTGTCCGGTAGGGGGACTGCGCCATGTCGGTTGACTCTGTGGCCCAAGAAGTTGATCTCCGTCAGCCCAAACTGGCACTTCGCCAGATTGATTGCCAGTCCGTGGTCGCTCAGGCGTTGGCAGAGCTGGCGCAAATGTGCCACGTGCTCTTGGTGCAAACTGCTGGCCACCAGGATATGGTCCAAGTAAATGAAAACGAAATCCAGGCCACGTCCCACCGAGTCCATGAGCCTTTGGAAAGTTTGGGCTGCATTCTTGAGACAGAAAGGCATCCTCAGGAATTCAAACAATCCAAACGGGGTGATGAAGGCTGTCTTGGGCACATTGTCGGGGTGCACTGGGATCTGATTGTATCCCCTGACCAAGTCAATTGTCGAGAAGATGGTTGCTCCGTGCAGGTTCGCCGTGAGGTCCTGGATGTGGGGGTACCGGGTATCTGTCGGCGGTTGTGGCGTCGTTGAGCCTTCTGTAGTCTCTGCAGGGCCTCCATCCTCCTGCGGACTTGGGCACCATGTGCAGCGGGGATGCCCACGGGCTGTCTGAGCAGCGTACGATTCCCATCTCTTCCATCTTACGGAACTCCTCCTTGGCGAGGTGGAGCTTGTCGGCTGGGAGCCTGCGAGCTCGGGTGTGCAGCGGTAGTCCTTGCGTGGGGATGTGGTGCTGCACGCTGTGCTTGAGGTTGACCGTGGAGAACTGCGGGGTGACTGTGGAGGGGTATTCCGCCAACACCCTAGCGAATTCGTTACCCAAGAGGGTCATGGAATCCAGGTGGAGGGCCAGTAGCCTGACTTCTCCGAGCTGGAAAGTCTGGAATGTCTCGGCGTGGACAAAATGCCGGCATTTTAGGTCAACCCGGAGGCTGTTGGCTCGTAGGAAATCTGCCCCTAGTAGTGGCTGTGACACCGCTGCCAACGTGAAAGTCCAAGTGAAATGGCTGGACCCGAAATGCAGTGAGATAGTTCGCGGGCCGTACATCTGAATACTGGTGCCATTTGCAGCGGTGAGTTCGGGGCCTGGGACCACGTTACGAGTGTCCATGTTCGAGGGGGGGAGTACGCTGACTTCGGCCCTGGTGTCTACCAGGAAGCACTGCCCGGAGTGTCAGTCCCAGAGGTACAGGAGGCTGTCTCGGTGGCCAGCCATTGTAGCCATTAGCGACAGCTGGCCCCGGTGTTTACCGGAAAAGCACATGGTGGACGGCAGCAGCGCAGCCTGAGCCCCATCTTTGGTGATAGAAACACCATTGTTCCGAACTTTCGTTTTTCTCCCCCGTGGGTCTCGACGGCTTCAGTTGTGGGGCCTGGGCTTTGGGGCGCGCGATCATGGCTAAGCCAATGGAGGCTGCTCCATGTTGCTTGCTCTGCCAAAGGCCGTCTGCTTTAGCCGCGACCCTGCGTGGGTCGCTGAAATCCTCACTCACGAGGAGGAGGTGAATGTCCTCTGGCATTTGCTCAAGGAACAACTGTTCAAATAAAAGGCACGGCTTATGGCCATCCATGAGCGCCAGCATATCATTCATGAGCTCGGATGGCGTGCGGTCGCCCAGGCCGTCCGTGTGTAGGAGTCGCGCAGGAGAGTCCGAAGGTATGGATCAGGAGCGCCTTAAGCTTAGTGTACCTGTCCTCCGTTGGTGGCTGGCGTAGGAAGTCGATGATCCGTCCTACCATCTCCTGGTCGAGCGTGCTGACCACGTAGTAGTACCACGTGTCGTCAGCTGTAATGTCTCCGATACTAAAATGGGCCTCAGCCTGCTCGAACCAAACGTGGGGCTGAGTGGCCCAGAAAGTCGGGAGCTTCAGAGAGACCACGCTGTGCGAGTTGCTCGAACTCATGGCTGGTCGCTGAGTCGCCAGCTCCAGATGCCGTCTGGAACATCAGGGTCACCAATGTAGTTGCATGCAACGCACTACTAAAGAAACACATGCTGGCAGAGAGAGCTGAACTCAGAATGCCTTTACTGATTCAAAATTGCGCGCTTAAATCTCCCCTCCCATGGGTCCCTGCGACCTGCGGGGCAGACTGTCAGACTGTCCCCGGAAAGTCCGCCCCAAGCGGGTAGTTCCAAACGCGCTACCACGTGTCTGCCCACGGCTCCCGATAGCAGTTCGAGTCCCGCATGTGTAGGCCGCCACAATATTATTATCTTTTCTCAGCTGAAGCTGGTAAAACCTGAGGTATGGGCACAGCCAAGCACACTCATTACCCAATTGCTAGGAACTTTCAGACTACACTAGCGGTGTTTAGTATTGTGGCTTTCTGAAGATTTACATAAATATTACAGTATGGGCCTAATTGTTCAATGCTATTGTGTAGTGTCTTTGTGATGATACCAGTTGTAAATATTACTATCGGTTCAATGTATACCCAGTTCATGTTCCATAATCTTTCAATTTCCTCTTTCAATTCAGCATATTTCTGGTGTTTTTACTCATTGATTTATGTTAGTTATGTGTGTTTGGAATGATTATATCTATTAAGTACGTTGTTTTGCTTGTTTATCCTGTATTATTATATCTGGGTGGTTATTATTGATTGTCCTGTCTGTATTAACAGATCCGTCATAATATAATTTGTGGTTTTCTGACTCTAAAACGGGATCAAGCTTGTATTTATAGTAAGGTGTGGTTTCATTTATGAGGTTGTATTTTAAAGCAAGCTTTTGATGAATGCTACTTGATTGCTCCTGTGTAAGTAATCAGATTAAGTAAAACTGCTACAGGATCCTGTAATGTATTGGATTGTTTCTGTTTTCTCTCGGCATTTTCTACATTTATCATCTTGAATTTGTTGGACTTTAATTACATACTTTGATTTTTTTTGTGTGTATTAACCACCCCGGTACTGTATTGCCACGAGGAACCCCTCTGGTCCTGGAAAAAGATCTCCAACTCTGAGCCAGGCATTCGACGCTTTCTTGTTGATATCTAGTCTGCTCAGATTGTAGGGATGTCTTCCATGGAGGGTCATGCTCTTCTATTGGTTAAAATTTTCTTCTATAGTGGTAATATCTTCACTTTTCTGGATTGTGGTCTCACTTAAGTTTAGTGGTGTGTACTTCTTATCAGAATTGCAAATGCTCGTGTGGAGTGCTGATCCCTATTTTCGTTGATGTAAGTATATCCTTAGAAGTTTTATCTGAATGAGGTGCTAGAGGAATATAAAGAATGTAAGAAGAATCTTAAGAAAGAAATTAGAAAAGCTAAAAGAAGATACGAGGTTGCTTTGGCAAGTAAGGTGAAAATAAATCCAAAGGGTTTCTACAGTTATATTAATAGCAAAAGGATAATGAGGGATAAAATTGGCCCCTTAGAGAATCAGAGTGGACAGCTATGTGTGGAGGCAAAAGAGATGGGGAAGATTTTGAACAATTTATTTTCTTTGGTATTCACTAAAGAGAAGGATATTGAATTGTGTAAGGCAAGGCAAACAAGTAGGGAAGTTATGGAAACTATGACGATTAAAGAGGAGGAAGTACTGGTGCTTTTAAGGAATATAAAAGTGGATAAATCTCTGGATCCTGACAGGATATTCCCTAGGACCTTGAGGGAGGTTAGTGTAGAAATAGCAGAGACTCTGACAGAAATATTTCAAATGTCATTAGAAACGGGGATCGTGCCAGAGGATTGGTGTATTGCTCATGTGGTTCCATTGTTTAAAAAGGGTTCTAAGAGTAAACCTAGCAATTATAGGCCTGTCAGTAAGACGTCAGTGGTGGGTAAATTAATGGAAAGTATTCTCAGAGATGGTATATATAATTATCTGGATAGACAGGGTCTGATTAGGAACAGTCAACATGGATTTGTGCGTGGAAGGTCATGTTTGACAAATCTTATTGAATTTTTTGAAAAGGTTTTGAGGAAAGTTGACAAGGGTAAAGCAGTGGATGTTGTCTATATGGACTTCAGTAAGGCCTTTGACAAGGTTTCACACGGAAGGTTAGTTAGGAAGGTTCAATCGTTAGGTATTAATACTGAAGTAGTAAAATAGATTCAACAGTGGCTGGATGGGAGATGCCAGAGAGTAGTGGTGGATAACTGTTTGTCAGGTTGGAGGCCGGTGACTAGTGGTGTGCCTCAGGGATCTGTACTGGGTCCAATGTTGTTTGTCATATATATTAATGATCTGGATGATGGGGTGGTAAATTGGATTAGTAAGTATGCAGATGATACTAAGGTAGGTGGCGTTGTGGATAATGAAGTAGGTTTTCAAAGTTTGCAGAGAGATTTAGGCCAGTTAGAAGAGTGGGCTGAGCGATGGCAGATGGAGTTTAATGTTGATAAGTGCTACATTTTGGTAGGAATAATCCAAATAGGACATACATGGTAAATGGTAGGGCATTGAAGAATGCAGTAGAACAGAGTGATCTAGGAATAATGGTGCATAGTTCCTTAAAGGTGAAATCTCATGTGGATAGGGTGGTGAAGAAAGCTTTTGGTATGTTGCCCTTTATAAATCAGAGCATTGAGTATTCGAGTTGGGATGTAATGTTAAAATTGTACAAGGCATTGGTAAAGCCAAATTTGGAGTATTGTGTACAGTTCTGGTCACCGAATTATAGGAAAGATGTCAACAAAATAGAGAGAGTACAGAGAAGATTTACTAGAATGTTACCTGGGTTTCAGCACCTAAGCTACAGGGAAAGAGTGAACAAATTAGGTCTTTATTCTTTGGAGCATAGAAGGTTGAGGGGGGACTTGATAGAGGTATTTAAAATTATGAGGGGGATAGATAAAGTTGACATGGATAGGCTTTTTCCATTTAGAGTAGGGGAGATTCAAACAAGAGGACATGAGTTGAGACTTAGGGGGCAAAAGTTTAAGGGTAACATGAGGGGGAATTTCTTTACTCAGAGAGTGGTAGCTGTGTGGAATGAGCTTCCAGTAGAAGTGGTAGAGGAAGTTTCGGTATTGTCACTTAAAGTAAAATTGGATAGGTATATGGATAGGAAAGGAATGGAGGGTTATGGGCTGAGTGCGGGCCAGTGAGACCAGGTGAGAGTAAGCATTCCGCATGGACTAGAAGGGCCGAGATGGCCTGTTTCCGTGCTGTAATTGTTATATGGTTATATGAATGCTGTGTAGATGTTTAATGTCTGTTATTCCTCTTCCCCCTTCTGTTCTAGGTAGTGTTGACCTAAGCACATAATAATATACATAATTTTTAACTGAAATTTGTCATTTCAGTTCCTATTTTTCTTTGTAAATTTTCCAGATCAGATTCAGTCCATGATATTATGCCAAAAGAATACATTAATACAGGTATAGTCAAAATATTAATACAGGTATAGTCAAAAGTGTTTATTGCCTTTATTATATTTTTACTGTTGAGCTCTGTTTGGCAGATTTTCTTAAGCCTTGAAGTAAATTCTGTCAAAAGCTATTATTATTTCTTATTATTTTCTGGCTTTTATTTTTATATTTGTACAGATTATAAGCTTTTGCACATTGTTTGTTTGACTGTCTTTTTGTGTGCGATCTTTCATTGATTCTATTGTATTTCTTTCTATTTACTGTGATTGCCCACAAGAAAATATATCTTAGGATTGTGTATGGTGACATATATATGAACTTTGATGATAAATTCACTTTGAATGTCGTAAAAAATAACATGGCCTCAGGAGCAGGTCTTATCCCCAGTGAAGTTTCAAAATGCATGGATAAAGTGCTTCAGTAACAAACCTACAATCTGGGAAGAGAAGAACCTACTCTAGAACGGCTGTGCAGATACTGTCCATCCAGGGATAGAGTGGACGAGATCTTCAGCACACAGGCTCAGAAGAGCAAGTCAGAGAGTAGGGTCAACCCTGTGTTGCCCTTAAGGCATTCATTTAGTTTATTATATTTTCACTTTAATAATTCGTTTGTAATCGTTTTCTAGTTAAGTTTAAGGTTGTTGAAAGTAAATTTGTTGTCTGTGATATATCGCGGCATGCGATGACGTCACACCCGGTTTCGCTGCGTCCTGTGGGAAAATACCGGTTTGGAGAAAAGGGAAGGAGGGGGCTTGTGTGTGCAGGATCAGCGCAAGAAAGGTTTTCTTTCTACGCACTAGAAACATCATAGAAGCAACGCCGTAAGTTCATAAGATAATCGATATGTTGAAGTAAAAATGTTAACGCTGATTCTGTTAAAAGTAATGACGGTTGATAAAGTTTATGTTCTTTGTTACTTAAAGAGTTGCGGATAGTTTGTGTTGAAGTGTATTTAAAGCAGTTGATAGCGTAGGTAGATTCTGACTGTATGTTGTACTTTAATGTAATATAGTTTGTTGTAGTTTTATTTTTGCAAGTATTTATGATGTAAATGTGATGCCAAGAAGGAAACAAATACTGTATATATTTTGTATTGTTTTATCAACAGTTTTCACCATACGTTAATGTGGAAGAGTGAACAGTAAACAGTTAATCTTACTGGGACCGTGCCTCATTGACTCCGGTTTATACTTGGTGTTTAGTTCAGAGTTTTTACAACTGTGCGAAAACACTACAAACCCTATAAATGGACCTCTTTTTAGCTTCACCAACCCCTCTGACTCCATCAACTCTAGAGCTCTTTCCTCGGTGTGGTAGCCATGTATATTTCCTCCAACTTTCATTTGCTTCTGCTTTATGCAGACTATAATCCAAACCAATGGGTCCACAATAGTCAAAACCAAAGGACCCTTCATTCCAACTAGCAGAGGTAAACTTCCTCAGTAAGAAAGTAAACAGGAGGGCACTGGTTTAAGGCAAGTGATAAGAGGTTCAAAGGAATTTAAGATCAATCCTTTTCTCCTAGATTGTGGTTGGAGCCTGGATCGTGCCACCTGAGCACAAGCTGGACGCAGGCACTTTCACCATCTTTAAGAAAAATCGAGAGAAAATTATTTGAATTGTGAATGCACAATAGGTTACAGGCTAGTCCCTGGTAAATGGGATTGGTAAGGATGGGTTGATATGGACATGGTGGATCAAAGAAACAGTTCCCATGTCACTCTGTGAATCTAATCTTTGCTGATTCTGATAATTCCAAGAACGCCCAATAATATGTACAATACAAAGGTTTTCAAACTCTGCCTTCCGAGATTCAAGGTTCAAGGTTGTTTATTGTCACTCTTCAGTACACAAGTGTAAAGGAGAAAAAGTGGTTGTTATTCCAGTTCTGATGCAGCATTAAAAAGCACAATACACATAAAGAACACAATAAAAATATAAAAATAATCCTATAAAACACAATGTACAAGTATCTATTATATACGTAGACTGTATGTACATAAAGTGATGCTCAGTGATGTGTATGTAGTTGTTGTGGTGAGGTGGGTGGGTTAATGGGTGGAGATGTTGATGAGCCTGAAATGCTTGGGGGAAGTCATTGTTTTTGATCCTAATGGTCCTGGTCTGGATTCTATGCAGCCTCTTCCCTGACAAACGTAAGCAGGACGGGTGTGACCTTTCTGTATATATGTCCTTGATGATGGCTAAACTGGTGCCATTGTGCAGTGTTCCATACTACACAGTGATGCTGGATGTCAGGATACTCTCACATCTGTAGAGGGTCATGAGTATCGATGTACATAGGCCACTCTGGTCAGCTACCTCAGAAAGCAGAGGCATTGGTGAGCATTCTGCCTGGGGAGGAAGTGTTCTGGGACCATTAGAGGTCATGCGAGATATGAACTCCCAGAGTTAGAAACTGTTCACCATTTCCGCTGATATGAGGAGGTCTGTGATTGCTAATAGTTTTCCTGAAGTCGATAACCATCTCCTTTTTCATGTTGACACTGAGAAAAAAGTTATTTGCTTGCAACCTGGCCTTAATTATCACAAGTGCGGAGCAAGGCTGGACCCAAATGCAGGACGCAAACACGTTTTCTAGGGCTAACTAAATAGAGTTTAGTAATAATTACAAGGAAAGCCCTGAAACAAGGATAGAACAGAGAGAAATCAAGGAGAGAGCAAAGTGGAAAGGGGATTAAGCATAACGGACTAGGACTCAGGCCCTGGACTTAGGCTGGGACTCAAGGTCTGGGCCAGGACTTGGAACTCGGAGCCAGGACTCGGAACATGGACTTCAGAGCCAGGACTCGGAACACAGAACTCGGGACCCAGGCATGGACTTGATACTTGGAACTCGGGATCCTGGACTTGATACTTGATACTTGAACCTCAGCGCTTGGCCTTGACACTTGAACTTCGGCGCCCGGCCTTGATACTTGAACTTCGGAGCTTGGACTTGATTCTTGAAACTTGGAGTTCGGACTTGAACCACGAAACCTGGACTTGGACTTGAACTTGGACACGAGGAGACAGTTCTCAAATCAGGGTAGCCGCAGACGGCCGGACCTACCCTGTGGTGGCAAGGACAAGTAACACTGAGCCAGGGCTCCTCCTTGGACACAGGACGGAGTCAGGACTCTTTTTGACACAGGGTCAGGACCCTTCAAGGGCACAAGGCCGGGAGCCCTTTTTTAACACAGTACGTGGAGACTTAGACCACATAACGATAGACAGTTCTTTATCTGGGCACAAGTTTGCTCCAAGCAGTGGTGAGCTCCTGACTCACCACGGCGGGTTAATCTTGACAGACCCGCTCTGACAAGGGAAGGTGGCTTGCTGACACTTGCTTCAGGAGGAGACTTGGCTTGCTCCGGCAAGAAACTTCGTTGGCTCCGGCAAGATGACTTTAGCTCACACTAGCTTCGGTGACTTCATTAACGCTCCATAACACTCTCGCACCGAACGGTTGATAGCCAATGACTTATAGACTGCTGGTTCAGTCGAGAGTAAATTGCCTTTAATCACCAAGCCCAAGGGACACGGGAAAACAGGAAATTAAAGGGAAACAAAGAGTCAACGGTCCCAATCGTAACACAAACAAAGGAAATTTAAAGGGAACCCAATCCGTACCATGACATTGATTTCTTCCACCTCGCCTCTGCAGGCCATCTCATCATTGTCGTGTCATTGGCGAAATTGACAATGTAATTACTCGGGTGTTTATCCATGCAGTATGTCTAAACAGAGTGCACAGCAGTGGGCTCAGCACACAGCCCGGGGGCGGGAGGGCAACCATGTTGAGGATGATGGGAAGGCAGGAACAGTTGTGTATCCTGATTATCTGAGGTCAGTTGGTTAGGAAGTCCAACACCCCATTGCACAGTGGTGTACTTAGACCATGGAGTAAGAGTTCGATCACCAAGTGACAAATGCCCAGTGCAGTGACTTGATCTGTGTGAGCAATATGCAAGGGAAACTTCATACCGTATTTGGTGTATGCAACAATTATCAATACCGATACCAACTTTCTAATGATAAACCACATGTGGAAAGGCCATGGCAAATTAGACATCAGAAGATGCAAAAATAGTTCAGGTCCTGGTCAGTGACGGAGTCAGAGACAGAAAGAGAGTGAAGAGTAAAACATGACAAAGAAAGATTCAGAACTTCAAAAAGGAAGTATGTAAAAGAAGTTACAGGAGATTTCCAAATCAATACAAAATATTTTACAATTCCATTAGGGAATAAAATGTAGTCAGGAATGATGATTGATTACAGCAAGTTTTAACTGCTTCATTCACTGAAGTTCTAAGGACCAGTAGACACAGGATTAAAATTTTAGACAAGAGCTCAAGGGGAATAAACCATAAGACCATAAGACATGGAAGCAGAATTAACCATCTGCCCCATCGAGTCTGCTCCGCCATTCAATCATGGCTAATCCTCTTGTTCATCTCCTCCTCAACCCCAGTTCCTGGCCTTCTCCCCATAACCTTTGATGCCATGTCCAATCAAGAACCTATCAATCTCTGCCTTAAACACACCCAACGACCTGGCCTCCACAGCTGCATGGGGCAACAAATTCCACAAACTCACCACCCTTTGGTTAAAGAAATTTCTCCACATCTCTGTTTTGAAAGGGGGCCTCTCTATCCTGAGGCTGTGCCCTCTTGTCCTAGACTCTCCCACCATGGAAAACATCCTTTCCACATCTTCTCTGCCTAGGCCTTTCAACATTTGAAAGGTTTCAATGAGATCCCCCCTCATCCTTCCAAATTCTAGCGTGTACAGACCCAGAGCCATCAAACATTCTTCATATGATAACCATTTCATTCCTCCTCTGGACTCTCTCCAATGGCAGCACATCTTTTCTAAGATGAGGGGCCCAAAACTGCCTGTAATCTCATTTCTTCTGCCTCCCTTCCTTCTTAAAGAGTATAGTGATATTTGCAATTTTCCAGCCCTTCGGAACTATTCCAGAATGTAGTGATTCTTGAAAGATCATTACTAATGTCTCCACAGTCTCTTTGCGTACCTCTTTCAGAACCCTGGGGCATAATCCACCTGGTCTACATGACTTGTCTACCTTCAGACTTTTCAGTTTCCCAAGCACCTTCTCCTAGCTAAAAGTAACGGCACTCAATTCTGCCCCTGACATTCTCACATTTCTGGCATTCTGTTAGTGTCTTCTAGAATGAAAATTGATGCAAAATACTTATTAAGTTTATCCACCGTTTCTTTTTTCCCCATTATTACCTCTCCATCATCGTTTTCCAACAGTCTGGTATCCATTCTCGCCTCTCTTTTACTCTTTCTATCTCTGAAAAAACTTTTTGTATCTTTTTTTTATTATTGGCTAACTTGCCTTCATATTTCATCCTTTCTCACCTCATGGCTTTTTTTAGTTGCCTTCTGTTAGCCTTTAAAAGCTACCCTGTCCTAAATTCTCACTAATTTTTGCTATATTATTTGCTCCCTCGTTTCTTTTTATGCTGTCTTTGACTACCCTTCTCAGCCACAGTTGCCTCATCCTCCCTTTAGAATACTTCTTCATCTTTGGGATGTATCTATGAATTGGCCTCTGAACCGCCTACAGAAACTCTAGCCATTGCTGTTCTGTCGTCCCCTTCTAATGAACTTTGGCCTGCTCCTCTCTTGTGCTTCTGTAATTCCCTTTACTTTACAGTAATACTGATATTTTAGCTTCTCCCTCTGAAACTGGGAGGGCGAATTCTATCATATTATGATCACTGCTTCCTGGAGGTTCATTTACCAAATCTGGCTCATTACACAACACCCAATCCAGAACTGCCATTCTCCTAGTGGACTCAACCAAGCTTCTCGAAAATACAATCTCATATCACTGAGGCGATAGAGACTGGAAAGGTATGTTTAATCTGCATGATTGATTTGGACTGGAATGATGGTGAGCAGACAACAGAATCAAAATCAGTGCCTTGGGGTTGAGAGGTATTTGAGGCTGGATAGGGTTCCGTTTCTGAAATTACTATTAAACCATTATATTTGAGTAGATGGAGCTTGTCAGCCTGGGAAGGCAGTCCATCTAAGAGAGAGAAAACTCTGATTTCAAACCTCCGCTTCCTTGCGGCCATACCCACTCATGGGAAAGGCTTCGGGAGTAAACCTGAGGACAAATCTGGAGCTGGAGTCCCTAAGGCAGTCCGACATTGCCTTCAACCTCGTTCTGACAACTCCAGCGACGCCACTGGTGCCAAGCTGTATCGGCCCTTGCCCGTCCAGTGGCGTGGAGAGGGGAGACTTGCTGCATGGGCAACTGCCAGTCTTCCATACAACCCTGCCCAGGCCTGCGCCTTGGAAACCATTCCAGGCACAGATCCATGGTTTTGCGAGACTAACGGTTTACCACCATTAAACCATAAAGGAAATGTAACAATGATTAAACTTTTATCCTTGCTGCATTGCAATGCAGATTTATCATTCAAGCTCTATTTTAACTTCTTGGAAAAACCTAAAGTAAGGAACAAGGAAAAGCTATTCAGTGCAAATGCAGGTGGTTCAGACATGACTATTGCCTGCAGGCACAAGAGATCCTGCCGATGCTGGAGATCTTGAGTAACAAGCACAAAATATCTGAGGAACTCATCAGTACTGATGAGAGGTATTGGCCCAAATTATCAGCTGATTATTCCACTCCATTGATGCTACCTGACCTGCTGAGTTCTTCCAGTAACTTGTGAGTGTTGGCTGTCATTCATTAGTTGCATTATGGTCACAAGTTAAGAATTAGATTGCATTATACAAAGAATAGTCTGGGGAAAGTTTTAGTTTGTATCCATGTGCAACCCCCTCACCAGGCTCATATGCAAACTTGGTCTGTTAGCCGGCTCTGCTAACAGCCACGTGACTCGACAGTGAGAAGGCCAACTTTCATAAACAATGTATGTCTAAGGTCAGTATGATTTGGGGTGCAACCAAGCAAGAGCTTTGTGATGTTCCGATTAAAGAAACCTCGATTTGAGCGATTGCTGTGTAAATACTGCCCACACACAATTATTGGTCAACAAGTGAAACCACTGACTCATATCTGTAATCAGTCTTTGATTGCTGGAAAAATTCCCAATAAAATGAAAATAGCCAAGGTCATTCCAATATACAAAGCTGGAGATAAACACGTATTTTCAAATTATAGACCAGTTTCTTTGCTCTCAGTTTTACAAAATATTGGAAAAATATTTGTAAGGTTAAATGATTTTATAACAAAACATAATATACTCTGTGAACAGCAATATGGTTTCAGAAAAAATGGAAGCACAACAATAGCATTAATAGATTTTGTAGAAAAAGTGTCAAACACTATAGAAAGAAATGAATACACAGTGGGAATATTTCTCGATCAAAAAAAAGCATTTGACACAATTGACCATAAATTATTATTAACAAAATTAGAAAGATATGGTATTAGAGAGGGATGGCACATGACTAGTTATTTGGAAGGAAGGTATCAGTATGTACATATAAACAACTCGAATTCAAAACTTTGGAGGGTAACTTGTAGGGTTCCACAAGGTTCAGTGCTTGGTCCATTGCTGTTCATTTTGTATATATACGATATATGTATGGTCTCTCAGACATTAAAATGTATATTATTTGCTGAGGATACAACTATATTTTGTAGTGGAGAACATCTGAAGCAACTATTGGATACAGTAGAGAAAGAACTAAAAATTATAAAGAAATGGTTTGATACTAACAGATTATCACTGTATCTAAGTAAAACTAAAATCATACTATTTGGAAACCGTGTACCAAACTCATAGAGTAAACATAGAATAAATTATGTTGAAATTGATAAGGTATCTGAAACAAAATTTTTAGGAGTGGTAATAAATAATAAATTAAGCTGGAAGCCATATATAAATTATATCAAAGCAAAAATGTCAAAATCTATTGCAATGCTGTACAAAGCGCAAGATTTCTTAAATCAGGAATCTTTGTATACATTATACTGTTAACTTATAGTCCCATACATGACTTACTGTGTAGAGGTATGGGGAAATACATACAAAACAAATACAAACTCAATTTTTCTACTCCAAAAGAAAGCCATACAATTTGTAAATAAGACAAGTTATTATGAGCCAACCAATCCACTATTATTCAACTAAACACTTTAAAATTCAGAGATTTTGTAGATTTTAAAATACTGTAATATAAATTATGTATAAAGTAAAAATTGAACAGTTACCACAAAGTATCCAAAGATTGTTTAAAATGAGAGAAAGTCAACAGGATTTGAGAGGAACATGTATATTTCAAAAACAAAGGATAAGATCAAATGTAAAAAATTCATCATATTTCAGTCAGAGGGGTGAATCTATGGAACATTTTTTGTGAGAATTTAAAAGCATGCACCACCCTTAATAAGTTTAAAAACTTATTTTAAAATAATTTAATGAACAAATATAAAATACATGATTTAAAATGAATGGGAGTAATGTAAATAAATGATACTTGGAATTGGATTTTGTGTTCAAAGATTATGAATTTTTTTTTGTTTTGATGTGACAATTGACGCCAAATATGTTTTTGTATAAGTAAGAGGGGTAGGCGTAATAAGCTGTAGCTTCAGCCTACACCCTTTCGATCTGTTTTAAAGATTTTTATTATTTAATTTTGTCTTATGAAATCATTGTTATGAGATCATTGAAAATTATGCTTTTTGTTATGTTTGTACTGACCGAAATAAAATTTCATTCAAAATTAATTCAAAGCAAGAACTAACAAATCATATACTATAATGAAAGTATATTTACTAACTTCAGTTTTATCAAACAGTTATTAAGAGAAAGAAAAGAAAGAAAAAAATAAAAGGCCCATTACAATTAAACCAGTCTAAATGTGCACAGTGTTGGAGCTCATCTCTTCCAAAAGCTGGGTATAACCGTTACTCACGGCACTGAACTTTCATCACCAATCACCGGTAGAGCTTCCCATCTTAGACTCCTTCGTCTCGCGATGCACCCTTTGCAATTGTGTCTACCCATCGGATTGAATCCTACAGCCATCTCTCCTAATTTTCTCTCCTCTGCATCTCCCACCAGAAAGATCACCAACCCCACCAGTGTACATCACAAATCTCTGTCAGTCCAGCTCTCTCTAGAAACTTCTCCCAATTCCACCACCCTGGTTGGCTGACACAACATTCCTAAGCATTCATGACCCCTTATCTTTAGCCAAAACCAAGACATTCTACCAGCAGGACACCCTGCTTTTACAGAAAGCTACTAAATGAAATGCCCCACAGCATAGCAGTAGAAACGTTAACCAGAGCATTACACATGCTTCTGCCAAATATTGCTAGTCTTTTTCTAGCTCTGGGGGTCTTCTGACTCCTAATCACGTGGGTCTTGCCTGAAGACCCGTGTCCAAGTCCCTGTCCATCTGAACCCAAAGCTGAGGCACTTGCTTCCGTGCTGTACAGAATCAGGTAATACCTTGTTCAAGATATGGTTTCTAATCAGTTTATATCATGTACACCTGAGTGAAATGAAACTCCTTGCTCATGTGAGGCTCAAGCAGCACGTTAGAATAGTGGTTAGTGCTATGCTTTTCAGCGGCAGCTGTAAGATGAGTGTTCAGTTCCTGTCACTGCCTGTAAGAAGTTTGTCTGTTCTCCCCATGACCCCATGAGTTTCACTGTATGTTTCGATGTACACATGACAAATAAAGCTAATCTTGAATCTCTCAGAATAAGCAGTATATATGGTAATACTAAATACAACAATATAATTTAAAAAATCATAAATACAGTGTCGGTGCAAATCGATGGAATGGAGCAAAGCACCATAAAGCAGTCTAAGGTTGTTCAAAAAAAAATGTTGTGCTTTTCAATGCCAGCTGTACGATCAGAATTCAGTTGAATGGGCTGAACTAAGGTTTAAGGACATGGCAGCATGGCCAGGAAGGCTGTGTGAAAGAATTGATTTGTTCAGAAATCTGATCGCAGTAGGAAAGAGGCTGCTTTTTGAGCCTGGTCATCCAAAATTTCAAGCTCCTGTATCTTCTCCTGGTAGGCTGAGGGGAGAAGGAGAAATGGACAGGGTGACAAGCATCCATAATGATATACATTCAGTGGCCACTTTACACCTGTACACCTGCTTATTCATGCAAATAATCTAATCAGCCAATCATGTAGCAGTAACTACATAAATGCATAAAAGCATGCAGACGTGATCAAGAGGCTCAGTTGTTCAGACCAAACATCAGAATGGGGAAGAAATGTGATCTAAGTGACCGACCATGGAATGATTGTTGGTGCCATATGGGGTAGTCTGAGTTTCTCAGAAACTGATGATCCCCTGGGATTTTCATGCACATCTGTCTCTAGAGATTACAGAGAATGGTGTGAAAAGCAAAAAACATCCAGCGACCACCATTTCTGTAGGAAAGAATGCCTTGTTAATGAGAGAGGTCAGAGGAGAATGACCAGACTGGTTCAAGCTGACAGGAAGGTGACAGTAACTCAAGTAACCACACATTACAACAGTCTAGGTGTGCAGAAGAACCTCTCTGAATGCAAGTCATATTGAACCTTGAAATGGATGGGCTACAGCAGTAGAAGACAATGAATGTACACTCAGTGGCCACTTTATTAAGTACAGAAGATACCTAATAAGGTGGCCACTGAGTGTACTATAGATAGCCTCCTAATGCAAAGCACAGTGATGATGGGCTGGATGGAAGACAATGATGAGACTGTGATGGACTGGGCAGTATTTACCATTCCATGCAGGTTCTGAATGACTTCTCTATCTGGTCTGGTTGATCCACAAGATCTTCCTTGTACCTTGGCCAGTATCTCAACCAAAGTCTTAAAGTTGTGAGCAATGTTATAAAAATGCAAGAATTTTCCTACTTCTTCTTTCTGATTTAGGGAAGAGTGCAGAAAAGATTTGTGGGGCTGTTGCCAGGACAAGAAGGCCTGAGTTATAGGAGAGGTTGGCTAAGCTAGGTCTTTATTCCCTCAAGCATAGGAGAAGAAAGGCCAACTTGAAAGAGGTGCTTAAAATTATGAGAAGCAAAAATAAAGTGGATGGTAACAGTCTTTTCCCAAGGATAACAGAGTCCAAAACTAGGAGGTGCCAATTTAGCGTGAGCGGGGCAAGACTTAAGGTTATCTTAGGGGCAACTTTTTCTGTCCATGGAATGAGTTTCCAAAAGAAGTGGTTGAGACAGGTACATTAGTATCATTTAAGAAGTACTTAGATAGGGACATGGAAAGTTGGGGCTTAGAGGATCTGGGCTGAATATAGAAAACTGAGACCAGCTGGGTGGACATTGTGGTGAGCATAGTCTCAATGGGCTGAAGAACCTGCATCTATATTGATTTCCTCAAAGACTCTATAAAATTGCATTTCCATCCACCACAGAAAACCAAGGAGAGGTAATGAATTTGAAAGGTAAGGTTAGAGTGCAAATATTGGTGCCAATTATGGGGTTGATTTCACGAATCTGTAACCCAGAAGTTAGCAAAGTGCTTTGGAAATTTCCACACCGAGAAGTCATTTTAAAGTTAAGATTTTCATTTTTAAATAAAGCTTCCATTTTAGTTTACAGCTTTCTAGATAAACATTGCAGCTTAATTAAACCACTAAAGATTGGAACCTTGCTCAGTCAAGGATGTCGTTGAATCATTTAGGAGGCACCCAAGCATTCATGTTATCTTTATTCGAAGGACTGGTCTCCAGCTCATAGGCGTGGACTGTCTCCTCAGCAAGAGACAAGGCATGTTCTTTATGGAACACCTTTTCAGTTGTGTGTTTAATGTAAACAAGTAGAACCCAGCTGAGGGAAGGGGGTAAGAGGGAAATCAATGAGTGTGGAAGGAGAGAGCTGAGATGGAAGGGAATAGAAGGAAAAAAGAGACCTAGAGACACAATTTGGGGAAAAGGGACAGAGATTGGCAGTTTGAGGGAAGGCTGTAAGAGAAAAGGGGTTTCTGGATTGTGCTGAGATTGCATGTCCATGCCTTTTTGCATGTGATATATGGCTGTGTGTGCTTAAGTGGTGAGTGTCAGTACGTGTGTGGTCAGAGTATGAGTGTGTGTGTGTGTGTGTGCGTGTGTGTGCGTGTGTGTGTGTGTGTGTGTGTGTGTGTGTGTGTGTGTGTGTGTGTGTGTGTGTGTGAGTGTGTGTGTGTGTGTGTGTGTGTGTGAGTGTGAGTGTGTGTGTGTGTGTGTGTGTGAGTGTGTGTGTGTGTGTGTGTGTGTGAGTGTGTGTGTGTGTGTGTGTGTGTGTGGTCAGAGTATGACTGTGTGTGTGTGTGTGTGTGTGTGTGTGCGTGCGTGTGTGTGTGTGTGTGTGTGTGTGCGTGTGTGTGTGTGCGTGTGTGCGCGTGTGTGTGCGTGTGTGCGCATGTGTGCGCGTGTGTGCACGTGTGCGCGTGTGTGCGTGTGTGTGCGTGCGTGTGTGTGCGTGTGTGTGCGTGTGTGTGCGTGTGTGTGTACGCACGCGCTCAGAATGTGCAGAAGACCCTGTCTCCTACTATTTTGTACCTTCTTGCTGTTTAATCAGAATCTGAAAGCTCCGGGCACTGCCGTTGTCAATGGCCTCTCCTCGGTAAAAGAAATCATGCACAGACATCATCCACTTTTCAGAAATGAGAGGAAACAAGTGATCTTCAACCTTTAAGCATTGCTAAAGACCAAGTAGAGTTTAATTTGTGATTTCACAGTGGACTTGGATAGTCTTTGAGACCAGTCACCTCCTAGCGTTACACACCGGTCAGCTGGAGACCAGCTGCTCATTTATAATTCAACACGTACAACCCTTGCAATTTAACTTCATCCTTTTACATTTATATTGTAATTTTAATATAAATATTTCAGAACAGGCTGTCCTTTGCATCAAAATCAGTCCTTCCATCAAGTGGGAAAAGTCTCCCTGGGTTCGTCCATGCTCTGGTACTTTCCTATCCACTGGTTTGCCACACCCGCCTTGTCTCATCTTCTCTCCCCTCAGCCCTGGGCCCTGAACTCTTCCCCAGTGAAGCAACAGTTTACCTATGGAGATTTCAACTGCACCTCACATTCACACACCAGATTCACCCAAAGACCCTTATCTTCTCCCTGAGAAAGAAGTTCCTGACGTCCTCCTGTAGCACAAGTAGCAGGAAGAGCGCAACTTGTATTGTGGTGGGACCCTTCCAAGACACTCCCTGAGGCCAGAGCTACGAAAAGCGGTGCTACTAATATGAGCAACTCAACCACTAGTGTCCATCGATCCTGAAAGTGAGTCATGTCTTGACTCATTTAGTAACATTTTTCAGATGGGAAAAATTAACTCTGCAGGATGGAAGTTATTTTGAAAGGGACTCCTTAATAAATTCTGGTTCACTAACAGATAAGCACCAACTTTTTACGAAAACATTCGAGAGATTTCTAGCTGGAAAAAGATGACTCATGCAAGTTTCTTGTGCAGGAGCACTGCAGAATGCCTATTCTCATGATGTGAAATAATTTCCTCCAGATCTCAAGTGCTCTTCTAGCTGGTTCTTTGTAGATTCCCCAGGGGAGGAGAGACAGAGGATGGAAAAAAAATTAACTGCACAGAATGGAAGTCACATCCAATATTTTTTTAAAGATGAGCACCTTAATAAATCTGCTTTCATAAGTGCCTGATAGATAAGCTGCAGCAAGTGATATGCCAGACATGTTTGAGGACACCGCCTAGAAGTTATTTCAATGCAGCTTATGTCATTATAATCCAGTGAGCAGTTACATTTCCCTTTAAAAAATTCACAGCATCTGGTGGATTGAGGTTAATAAAACTATCCACATTTAACACCTCTGAGACACTGAGTCAATTTCAAACTGAAACAGACAAGAGCATCTGCAATTTCTGATAAAACTTTCCTGAGATATGTTTGCTTTAACTCAGTACCGGCAGCATAAACCCTATTCATCACTCCCTAACGACCTAAATGTACATTGAGAATATCTTATACAGAAAAAACAATATAGACAAATTGCAGTGACTCATGTCACCCCAGATAAAGTCATTACTTTTTCAATTAGTTTGTGCAGATATGAGGGAGACCTGTGATCACATTGTATGCATAGGTGTTCCTGCAGTCCCTATAAGTATTAATATCTGATGAATTAGCTTTCTCTACTACCTCACAAGTGGCAGATGGTTTGCCGAAGTCTGCTATTAATTATTGCTAAGGAGAATGGGCAGTGCAGTGCTACATTAAATAAAAATGTGAAGCAAGAACACCTGGCTTAATCCTTGTCCGCACATCCTCCTCCCCTGTCCCTGGAGAGCAATTGGATCCCAATTGCCGCCCATTAATAACTCAATGTGATAGGTTGAACTGGTTGTTTCCATGGTTATTCAAGGCAATTTTATGTTAATAAATGTATAAATGTTTGAAAAATTGCATTTAAGAGCACAAGGAAACAATCTGTGCAAAAATATTAATTGGTCCTCTGTTTCAATTTCAACTGTATCAGTGAGAAACCAGAGTAAAGAACTATAATTATCCAGGCAGCACTGTCCACTGGTGACTGTTAAATGTACCTTCTCCCATGTGTGTTGGCTTAGTGCTCACAGTATATGGCCATTAGGTGCATTGTAATGTCCAGTAAAGGTGACCCCATTCTGAACTGAATGAAATGTTCTCAGCGATATTGGCACTGAGACCTCTGCATTTGCTCTTACTGCCCTGTGAGAAAGGAAGAGGAGAAAAAGACATGCAACCACCTGTAGCTGATCTTCTCAGGAGTCAATAGATTAGCAATTAAACTGGTACCCAGAAACTGAAGAGTCAATGTTGGGGTTAGAGATGAGGTCCCAGCAGCAGCTGGAGAATTTAGATTCAAGTAAGTAAATAAATCCAAAATAAATTCTAATCTCAGTATTTGTAACAAGATTGTTGTAAGAACCACCCATCTGGCTCAGGGAAGGAAATCTCCACCTTTTCCCCTATATGTGACTCCAGACCCACCATCGCCACATTCCTTATTTATCATATTGTTGCACTGGTAGCCTTTGTGCTCTTGCTTATCTCCTCATTGGTGTCTCCACCTTCATCACTTCCACGTCCTGTTTGCCAAAATCTGCGTTTGCTTTGCCATATGCTTATCATCCACCTGCCTCTACTCCCAAGTTCACCCTTCCCCCTCCCATATGAGGCTCTACCACTCTACATTCATTACCCATCTTCCATCTCCTACTGGTTCCTGTCTCACCACCAGCCTTCTCCTCTTTACATTGGCTATATTCCTCTGCACATACCTTCCTGATTCAGGGTTTCATCCTGGAACATCAACAATTCCTCTCCCGCCACAGATGTTTCTCAACCCACTGAGCTCCTCCAGCAGTTTCTTTGTTCCATCAAAGTAGTTTACTCTAAGCTGCTCTTTGAAATGGCCCAGCATTCAGTCAGGACTAGTAAGTGGTGGACAATAAACTCTGGCCACAAATAAACTAAACAATGTCATCTAAAGCTCCACAGATACCCCTGTGGGCTCGTTTTGCATGCTGCCATGAACAGATAACCTGCTAAGATGTGTTGACTAGACTTGTGCACAGAGAATGGTCACAAGGGGAGATTATGGAGATGAAGCTATAGCCCATAGAACTACAGCAGAGAATGGGGTCAACCCTTTTCAAGAATATTTGAGGTAAAAAGGAAGATGGGAATATTTGTCTTTGAAAGATGACAACAAGGAGCTAAATGCTCAGTTAGAATGAAAATACCATGCGCATTCCCTTCAGTTTAGAAGAATAAACTGTGGTTTAATTAAAGAAGTTAAAGTATTGGAAGGATGCAGTTGAGTATTAATAGAGAAATTGTTTCCTCAGATAAGAGGAAAACAGGGTATAATTTTTGAATTAGCATTTGTTTATGTGGACGCAAAACCGGGAAATACTTTGACTATCTTTGGATGGGATATGAAGGCATGTGCAGCATCTCCGTGGATCTGGGTCTCACTGAATTACCTGTTATGCTCAAGGCAGTGAATGTTCTAACATTATCCCGAGGAGATTGCGGCGAAAGCTTGCCTTCATTTTTTTGTGCAATATTGGCCCATCACTTTGTAGAAAAGTGAAAATTGGAGCTAGGGGTAGCTCAACGTCCCTTTCCATCTGCTTCACCGTCAGGTACCTGCAGCTCAGGAAAGCACGCTGGACAAGTTGGGCCTGTTTCTCTGCTGTGTAACTCCATACTCTGCGATTCATCTAGAACATGGTTGATCACCTATCTCAGTACCACATTCCCACTGCCTCCCTGTACTTATTGATGCCTTTGAGTCCAGAAACCTGTCCACCCCCTTTTGAACTATAATCAGCAACTTGGCCTCCATGCCATCTGTCCTACCATTCTACATGGTCACTTTTTTTCCCTCTCAGACCTCAATATCTTACCCTGTACTCTGGAACTATGGTCTCTATTTCTATACGCCTCCTCCCTGGCCAGGCAAAATATCCTCCCTGCATCTGCCATATCGTAATTTTGCATGTTTCAATACTACCTCTTCATTCTTCTAATCTCTTGTGAGTGCAGACTTACTAAACCCAATCTCCCTTAATCAGGCAGTTTCACTATCCCAGGAGTCAGACTGGTGAACCTACATGACAGGGGTAAGATTATGCAAGTGTAATCTGCTGAAGTTTGTTCATGTCTTCACATACAAAGCATTATTTCTAAAAGAAGAACAGGAAAGTGAGCTCTCACACTAGTTTCATTCAGATTGACACCAAGCAATTAATTCCCGTGAGCTGTCCACTGTGAAACATAAATGGAAACACAAAAATCATTTGAAATAAATGACGAGGATTTCACAGACTGAGCAGAGATTACGTTCGTTAAAGCTCAGTGTTAAATCCCACACGGATCCGGGTTGGCTGGGTGGTCATTCACTCAGCTTATTCACAACTATATTTGCCTCTCTTTTACTCACTACCAGGAGGTGATATCTGTTGGTTAAGACCATTAGTCTTTGACTGATAGAGTGCGCAGTTCGTCAGCTTTCTAAAAGAGAAGGGGATGATCAAGTCACAGACAGAAACAGGATCTTCAGCTCCACACTGACCACTAAACACCCATTTACACAAATACTGCATTAACCCCATTTTTTACATTTTCCCATCAATAGCCCCCAGATGCCATCACCTACCCTCGCGTAAGGAGCAATTTGCAGTGACTAACTAAACAACAATAATTACAACTAATTAACCTGCTCATCTTTGGGATGTGAGAGGGAGAAAGGAGCATCCGGGGGAGTTTGCTCATTCATTGGGAGAATGTGCAGATTCCACACACACAGCACAGAGGGTCAGGACTGAACTAAATTCTCTGGAGCAGTGAGCAACTGGGTATCATCCTAAGAAGCTTTTCCAGAGTTGGAGTACATGCAGGGTTTGCACCCTGAGTCATGGTAAACATTAGAAATTGGACTCAATATGAGTGGGCTCCCTCACCTCCACTCCTCTGACTACCAACACAGGAGCCCCACAGGGCTGTGTACTAAGTCCCCTCCTTTACTCCCTGTATACCCGTGACTGTGTTGCCACCCACAGCTCTAATCTGCTAATTAAATTTGCAGACAACACTACATTGATTGGCCCAATCTCAAACAATAATAAGGTGGCCTACAGGGGAGAAGTCCTCTTCCTGACACAGAGGTGTCAGGAAAACACCTCTCCCTCAAAGTCACGAAAACAAAGGAGCTGGTTGTGGATTACAGGAGGAATGCAGATGCGCTGACCCCTATCGACATCAATGGATCTGGGGCTGAGAGGGTGAACAGCTTTAAGTTCCTCAGCAACCACATCACCGAGGATCTCATGTGGTCTGTACATACTGGCTGTGAGGTGAAAAAGACACAATATCACCTCTTTCACCTCAGACGTTGAGGAAGTCTGGGAAGAACTTTCTACAGGGTCACAAATAAGAGCATTTTGACTGGCTGCATCACTGCCTGGTATGGGAACTGTACCTCCCTCAATCGCAGGACTTTGCAGAGAGTGGTGCGGATAGCCCAGTGCATCTGCAGTTGTGAGCTTCCCATGATTCAAGACATTCACAGAATAGGTGTGAGAAAAGGGCCTGAAGGATCACTGGGGACCCGTTCACCCCAGCCTCAATCTATTCCAGCTGCTACCATCGGGAAACGGTAACGCAGCCTAGAAGCCAGGACCAACAGGCTCTGGGACAGCTTCTTCCACCAGGCCATCAGACTGATGAACTGACGCTGATCTGAGTGTATTTCTATGTTTCATTGACTGTTCTATTTATTATAAATTGCTATGATTGCACATTGCACATTTAGATGTAGACGTAACGTAAAGATTTTTACTCCTCATGTATGTGAAGGATGTAAGAAATAAAGTCAATTCAGTTCAATTCAATATGAACAGGAAGTATGAATTCCAATGGTTCTGAAGCCCAGCATTTAGAAATGTGAAATTCCAGCATCAAAAAAACAGTAATATTGATTGACTTCAGTTACCAAGTGTTGTGGCGGTGTTATCTATTCAAAATCCATCAATAGACAGTCTTTATTTATTCCAGTGGATTCAAGTTCATAAACAAGTGAACATCTGCAGAGGAATGAGAAGAGAATAAGCTTACCTTGGGTGTTAGTAAGCACAGAACATCTGGGGAGGTGTCTGAGGGCAGATGACTAAGGAAGATTTACGAGGATGTTCCCAGGACCCGAGTTGCATGGGGAGTTTTGTCAGGCTAGGACTTCATTCATTGGATTGTAGATTAAAGGAGTGACCTTACAGAGCCATATAAAATCATGACGGAGTTATATAAATAGAATGAATGCTCACAGGCTTTTCTCCAGAGAAGAGGAATTGAAAACTTAGAGGGCATAGGTTTGAGATAAGAGGTGAAAGATTCAGAAGAGACCCTGGTGGCAACTTCTTCACATAGAGGGTGGTGCATATATGGAATGAGGTGTTAGCGAAAGTGGCAGAAGCAAGACGTTTGGATAGATACATGGATAGGAACGGTTTAGAGGGATATTTGACTAAATGTAGGCAAATGGGGTTAGCTTGGTTGGCATCATGTTCAGCATAGACAAGTTGGGCAGAAGGACCTGTCACTCTGCTGTATGCTCTGTGACCCAAAGTGCAAGAGACCACTGGAGTGTCAGATCATGAAAACTGCCATCTATACTGCTACAAAAAAACAGAAGTGAGCTCAACAAACTCACACAGGAAAACACAAGCACAGTGTCAGAGTAACAGATTAAAGGGCATGAACTGGAGAAGGTTGGGAAGGAAGAGTGGAAGGAGGCCACAGAGGAAATTATAAGACTGAGAGTTCTGAGATGAATGCAATACGGCCAGGGGAATGAAGCTGCTGGAGTTTTCTAAGGCTTTGATAAAATCTAAGTCATTATGTGTTGGGGTTTGGGCAGAAGAACTTTCAAGAGAGATTAAAGGTGGTGAGTAGAGTGCTAAAAAGGAGAAGGAAACAAAAGTTTGAAAATCATAAGTTAAGAAGAGGATTTAACTCCGTTTAAGTGGAAACAGGCTAGCTAGAGGACAAAGCTAATGGACCCTGCACTTCTGATTCTTCTTTAATTTCAATAACCGATGGTTTCCTGGTTTGTAGCCCTGACTATAGTCAAATTTGGAGAGGTTTCCCTGGAGAATGCTTTTTATTAAATAATACTCCAACTAACTGTATAAGCAGCTCAGAGGAGCAAATAAAGCTCCTAGTAAGTTTGCAAATTTAAACAAAACAGATTGACGTGTAATAACAAACCCAACATTTCTGATCTAAATGCAGCCTCATTAGTTCTGCTCAGACTGAAGATGGATGTTGGATGTTAGTTCATAATTTGTTCAATATTAAATGAGGTGCACCTCCTTTTGTCAATACTCTCCTTCCAGGCTTAAATATCATTCCCAATCTTCAAATTAAATCCGCATTTCACACAGCAAATATCATGCAAGATGCAGAGGTAGAAATCCATAAGGAAATAATGGTTAATCAAAGTGCATTAAATAGAAGGGTCATTTCAAATTTGTCAATCAAACACCCCAATGAGAATGTGAATTTATGCAGCATTTAAACAAAGCTGGATTATGGGTGACACAAAACATCTTTATTCGGATGAAAATTTGTTCTTTTTGTATTGATTTCAGGACTTTGACTGACTGCTTTTTGTTCTGTGCTTTTTATTACACTTGAAAAGAGACAAACTTGTATTTTTACAGCACCTTTCACAACCTGACAACATCCCATGGCATTCCACGTGTGTAGCATCCTCATGACTGTTATGTGGAAATAACTGGAGCCTCTGCTGATCATAAAATGGGAAATTAGTAGTGGCATTCACTAAACTCAGTGCGCCAATTTATTACCAAGGACTTGTGATGAGGAAGTCAAATGCATGCTGTAAACTCAAACAAGTAGCAATGTGATATAGGGCAGACAATCTGCAACGTTCACTTGAGAGATCAATATTGGTCAAAAAACTGGGGGAGAACTTTATTATTCACTTAGGAGGACAGAGTTTTTGCTTAATTCTTCTGCTCAAAGTACCACTTCTAACACCGTACTGCACTGAAGAGGAACACCAAAATGCTCAAATGTCCAGATTGGGACTTGAACCAATAACCCCCTGGCCACAGGGTAATTGGAAACTAGATTATTTTTGTCACAGGTGCAATGATGCAGTGAAAAATTGTGTGTTGCACACCATCCATACAGATCATTTCACAGTATAAGTACTTCAAGGTAGTACAAAGGGAAAAGCAATACAGAATGTAGAATATGGGATTACAGTTACACAGAAGGCACAGGCAGACAATAATGTGCAAGGGCCATTACAAGTTAGATTGTGAAAACAAGTGTTCAGCAATGGTCTAGAAGCTGTCCTTGAGCCTGGCTATTCTTTCTTCTGCCTGAAGGAAAGGTGGGGAAGAGAGAATGTCCGGTGTGGGAATGGTCTTGGATTATGAGGCAGCAGGAAGTGTAGACAGAGTCCATGGAAAGGATGCTGGTTTTAATGATGGACTGAGGTGCATCAGTAGCTCTCTGTAGCTGCTTGCGGTCTTGGGCGGAGCACTTGCCGCACCAAGCTGTAATGCATCTGGATAGACTCTCTACGGTCTATCTGTAAAAATTGTTAAGGGTTATTGGTGGCATATTGAATTGAAAGCTGTCAAGCTGTGGCTGCATCTGAGCATACGCAGGGCACTGAAAATGGGCATCAGTTTTAGAGCTGATAATGAATTTATGAATTGTTGCTCCAAGTTCATTTGTAATCCAGAGCATTGTAAGATCAACTGCAGATTGTCTCTCAGAACAAATATTGCATTCATTCTGGGCTTCCCACTTGATCCCCACAGGATTTTAAAAACAATCGTCCAGTATTAGACAAGTGTACTGCAGCTCAGGAAGCACAGTCGTCTATAATAATGACAAATGTCATGTGCATGCAGGGAAAACCAATATTGCCAAGGAGAAAATCATGTTCTCTGCAATCCAACAATTTCCACATAATGCCAAACATACTGTGGCTACCCTGAATCAAGGCCATTTTATACTGGTGAAGGAATGGAAATACCAATGATAACATTTAAAATGAAAAACCTTCCTTACCCAGGATACATTTTCCATTTTCTTGTTCTTCATGCATTCAAATATTACAACACATGCTATAGTTAGTTTGGTTAATTTATCTCATTAATAAAAGTAATTGAATATCTTCCTGAAACATTTTATCATTCTTAATAAACAGCAGTACATCAATGGAATCTTGCCATTTACATCATAAAGTGATCATTAGCAACTTTTAATAAAATATTACAGACAAGGTGAAGAAAATGGTTTGACAGAAGCTATTGGTCAACAGATATCCCTAATTTTTGATGGTTACCCTCAACTTCAAATATGTAGCACAGAACATCATAAATATTAGGAAGTGAAAGTGTTAGTACCATGGTTCGTTCTGAATCAGAATCAAAATCATGTTTATTATCACTGATATATTTCGTGAAATTTGTTGTTTTTATAGCAGCAATACAGTGCTAGACATTAAAAATTATAAGTTATAATAAAAATAAGCAAACAAATAAAGAAATAAATAGTGTGATAGAGAAATATTGCAGTATTGTTTATGAGTTCATAGACCATTCAGAAATCTAATGGTGTGCATAAAACATAGAGAGTGTGTCTTCTGACTCTTGACTTCCTCTGTGATGGTAGTAATGAGAAGAGGGCATGACCTGGATTGTGAGAAATCATGCTCATTAAAGGATGCTTGTTTATCCATGATCTTCAACCACAAACAAACCATTCATTGAGCCACTAACATTTTACATTTTTAAGTTGTGGAAACTTTGGCACCTTCAGTGGCCAGCCCAGAGCAGCAAGAGGCTGATGTGCCAGCCTGGTGAGTTTGTGAAATAGCCACATTCATGCTAGATAATGAAAACTACAAGAAACAGACTGTGTTAACAGATCAAAGTTCCACAATATTACCATAAGCAGTGTGCCATACCTGATAGCTAGCAGGAAGTAGATACTTCCAGAATCTTTACATCCTTAATGACATCCACATGCAACTCAAATAGAAGGTCGAAACATTTGCATCCAATCTCAGCTCAAAGTGCTGAACAGTTGATCCACCTTGGCCTCCACTTTAGATTGCTACCATCACAGTCTTTAGCATTAGACCAGCATTTAGATTAGCAATCTGGATGAAGGATCTCAACCCAAAATGTCAACTATGGGGGGGGGGGGCAACACCAGCACCTCATGTCCACAGTATGTGTCAACAAAATGACAGCAGTCTCTTGCTGAGGCTTCTTCAGCAGATATTCCCAAATCTGTAACATCCTTCATCTGGAAGCTTCCTCGCCAACAATCACATGCCCAAGACTGGCATCATTTGCTAGCTTCCTGCATTCACACCTAAGCCACAGATAATGACAACACTGAGGGAAATTAAATAAAAGTACAAGTAAGTCCACTCTTTATTACTTTCAAACCTATGAGTACTAAATGCTGCAGATGCTGGGAATGTGAAGCCAAACAGACTATGTTGGAAATACTGTGTGGAAAGAGAAACAGACCAAATGTCTCAAGTTATTGATCTTTCACCAGAGATCTTAAATTCTTATTTTATGTGACAGTCTTATGAGGCACCTTAGCAAATGTATTTAAAAATTCTGAGAACAACATCCTTGGTGTCCTTTCTCACTACCCTACAGGTTACATCCTCAAAGGATATATTGTATTTGTTTCATATCATTTCCCTCCTTTCCATTTAATGTAGTTAATCTGTTGAAGAGCTGTTTTCATTGTTATTCTTCTCTTAAAATTCTCCTTTAATATCACCATTTAAAAATTGACAGTGAGATTTTCCTGAATTCCAATATTATACTTGGATAGTTTTGATCGGAAGACTTGCTAAACATTTGTGCTTCATTTTTGACTATCTTCTTGTCAAATTGTCAAGGAAGAGATTAGACACACTTGGATCCATTACAAAATTGTTCACTGATTAGAAAGTTAAATAAGATTAATATAGGGCATAACAACTCTTAATGAAAGTGAATAGATATTGTCAATTGGCTTGTAATCTAAAAACGACATTATTAATGGACAGATTAATGAACAAAATAACTAGCCTGAGGTATGCAGCTCATTGTGTTATAAATCATTAGCAGACACAGAATCAATTGTGGAAATGATTATAATCTCTTGGTATTTAGTTGGTGAGATACTTTTAGGATTATGTCTCTAGGCAGTTGATGCTAACAGTCTTCATAGCTTGTTTATTCAATAGCTTGCTCCCTCTTTATAAAGAATTATCTGCACTTCAGCACTCACACAGCATCTTGCTGAGAGATGGTTTATGGTTTTCCTCCTCCTTATCACCCTAGCAATGAGCAAAACACAAACTGCGGGAGGCCTCGGCAGATCAGGCAGCTTCCGCAGAGCAAGTGGACAGTCAACATTGTGGGTCAAGACATTTCATTTGGACTGAAAGAGTAGAGGGGAGATAGAAGTGAGAGGGAAGGGGTGGGGGAACTGCTACCAAATGAGGAGGATGGTGATAAGGCAAAGGGGGGAGAAAATGTTTAAAGTAATGACAGTAGCTAGGAGGTGATAGATGGAAGCAATAATGGGCTGCTGATAGGAAAACCGATAGGAAAGAGAAGTATGAATCCAAGGCTGGGTAAATGGGAAGAAGAAGGTGGAGGTGACTAAAATAAGAGAAAATGGAGATAAGGGTGTGCATAGGGAATGAGTGATGAGTAAATGGAATAGGTGGAGGAGGAGAAAGAAACAGTGTGATAAGGTACTGGGGAGGGTTGTTGGATGTGAGCAGGAGGAACTGGAGGGAATCAAGAGGAGAGAGGAACAGAAGCACGTTATCCCCAGTTTGGAGAACCCTGAGTTGGTAGACTACCAGGTGGAACACAAGTAGTTGTTCCTTGAGTTTGTGTTTTGCCTCATTCTTGCAGAGTGGGACTGAGGACAGGCAAGTCAGTATGAGAATAGGGAGGAGAATTAAGATGGCTGGTAACTAGGTGATTCACGTGGCCAAGGTGTATGTTTCATAGGGGCCTGACAAAGCAGTCACCTATTCTGTACTTTTATCTCACTGATGTAGTGGAGGCCACATCAATAGCAGAGAGTGCAACTGGCAATGTTGAAGGAGGAACACGTAAATCACTGCCTCATCTGGAAGGTCTGTTTAAGTGCCTGGATGGTGGTGAGGGAGGAGGTGGAGTGATAAGTTTTACACATTTATTTGATGAACCCCCTTTGGCAACAGAGCTATCACGTGTATTTATTTGAATGAACCACTTTCCATTTCAGCCTTAATATCTCAACAGCAGTCATTCTCACCTCCCTCTGATTTTTGCTGATTTTCATCATCTGTAACTGGCTCAGTTCTTCACTCATCATCCCCAAGTGCTTTCATTATAGAAGAGTTTTCCTATCCTGATTGGCAACAGCTCTTAAAAATCAGAAGAATCCCATAAACTATCAAAGAAGCTACCTGTACCTCTCCAGAATCAAAGAAAATCAGAATAGGTTACAGAAGGTTGTAGACTCAGCCCGCTCCATCACAGAAGAACCTTCCCCATCATTAAAGGCAGCTTCATAAGGTGTCACCCATCATTAAGAAACCACACCATCAGGGACATGGGTGCATATATTTATTTACTTAATTAATTAATCTATGGTCATTTTTATGTCTTGCATTGTACTGCTGCCATGACACAGAACATTTCATGACATACACCAGTGATAATAAACCCGATTCTGATTCTGATTTTGACATACATGAGCCAAAGACCTGTAGTGATAGAAAGGACGACTGTTGACCTCCATCAGTTGTACAATTGGAATGGTGATCCAGTAAATCTCAATTGCAGAGGGAGCTGTCTCTATGCATACGGTCACAAATATGAAAAGGTCTAATCACAATTGATAATTTGCTCTTGTCCTAGGTCCTGATGTCACTGAGACTTTACACTTCTGCAGGACTGACTTCCTTCTCAACCTGGTGCCCATAAACCTCCTATTAGTTAGACGTTTTCTGATGCATATGAGAAAGGGGGTGATTTAACATTCTAATGAGTGTTGTCAACACTGATCCAACTAGGCTGCCGCTCTAGAAAGCAAAAGGTTCAAACACGGCTCAACAGAACAATTCAGATACTTTAAGGGGTAAAATAGGGTAGAAGTAGGAAGGATATTCCCCTCACAAATAAGAAAAAGAATCTGCAGATGCTGGAAATCCGAGCAACACACCCAAAATGCAGGGAGTCCTGACAAAGGGTCTCGGCCTGAAACGTCGATAGCACTTCTCCCTGTAGATGCTGCCTGGCCTGCTGCATTCCAACAGCATTTTGTGTGTGATGCAAGCGGGCCAGCTGAGTTTCTCCAGCATTTTGTGAGGATATTACCCTCTGTGGGGTGTTCAAACTCAGAGAGAATGAATATGAGAGAAGCAATATATACCTAATAGGGAATTCAAAAGAAAATATTCAATGAGGTCTGGCAATGTCAAACACATCCCCTAGGGAGAATAGTGCACCAGTATTCCAGCAAGTAATTCTTTCAAGAGACTTCTGAAGCACTAGAAACTAAACTCATAAGCAAGGCTTGTTTTGAGCAGGTGGATATCAGAATATGCTCCCACACATCATAATTTCAAAGACATCATAGTAGTGATTACATTAATCAAACCACAGTACTGATGTTAGGAAAAGTCTAGATTGAAACAATTCAATATAAATGCAGAATAACAAGAGAAGGGAAGACGCAGAAAGCTGCAGTTTTTATCACTCTATCAACATCAATCTCAATTGTATCATTCAGTAATGCAAACATTGGGTAAAATGGATCGTCCTCAATGCAAAGCAGGGAATAGACACCAGGGTCTATCTAATGAAAGGCCATTGACCTAAACATTAAATGGTTTGCTTTGTCCTTAGATGCTGTCTAACCCATCGGGTAAATATATTGAGTCACTATTCATTCCAAAGCTCTTGACTGATATTGATCAGTGTAAGAAGTGATTGGGTTGCTAAGGTGCAATCAACTATTGAACAGTTACCCTCAAGCCCTTTAACTCTCTCACGTGGAGATGGAAGTGCAAAATAAAGCAATGGCCATCTCTTGTGAACCAGCCTTTATCAGTCAGTGCTATCAACAAGGAGAAAGGACAGCACTGTGAAGCAGTGGTGGAGCTCGTGCCTCAGAACTCCAGCCTCCTGGGTAAAATCCCGACTTCAGACGTTGCCTGTGGGGAGTCTGCACGTTCTCCTTTGACCTTGTGGTTTTGGTCTGGGTGCTCATGCCAAAGACGTGGGCTTGTAGTATAATTGACTACTGTGGATTACCCTAGTGTTTAGGTGAGTGACAGAACATGTGGAAAGTTAAGGGGAATGTGGGGCAAACTAAATGGGATTAGTGTAGGATTAGTGTAAATGGGTGATTGAATGCCAGCACAAACTCAGTGGGCCAAAGACCCTGTTTCTGTTCTGTATGGCTCAAAATAATTTTTTTTTAATTAGCTAATAACTCCCTAAATAGAATATTACAGAGAAAATTAATGTTTTGATGCATTTGGACAGATAGAACAGAGAGAACTTAGAGAGAGGAAGACTAGTGTTAGTGGAATAAAATCGAGAAGATTAATTAGAATTAATAATATGGGAACTAGCTGAAAACAGATGAGAACTTGAAAGCTAAGGTTTTGTTTATATCGTAATTAATGGTTAATAAGTTACATTGGGATTGTTCTCTGCATTTGTCAACATCTGAGCATCTACCTTGGCCAATGAAGAAGCAGTTGGTTTGGATGGTAAGGCCATTGCCTTTTAGAAAGTCTTGCAGGTTCAAGCACCCCTCTAGAAGTACATAATCTAGTATTGGATGCTGATGGTTTTGTGATCCAAAGGCTTTTTGGAGTCAGGAATGGGGCATAAAACGTGTTGCTTCTGATCACTTTATTACTTCTACAACAGCACAGGATAGAAAGGAAGATGCATAGCAAGAGGCCAAAAAGAAAGAGAGAAGAGGTGGTGTGGTCTTCTAATACCAGACCACTGATAACAGCAAATTCCAAAGAAATTTCATTCATAGCATTAACCAATGAAATAGCCAGATTTAAGTAATGTGACACCAAGAAACTGAGATTCCAGAAAGATACAAAGGCAATTTTCTTACTTACTCACTTATCTATTTATCTGTCTATCTATCTATCTATCTATCTAACTATCCATTTATTTAGTGATACAGCAAGGAGCAGGCCCTTCCAGCCCTTGTCCCAGCAATCAGACAACCCTAATTAACGCTAAACTAATCACAGGACAATTTACAATGACCAATTTAACTACCAATTTAAGACATCTGAGTTGGAATCGTGTCACACTAACCACTACGCTACCATGGCACCCACAGTATCAGTGAAAAACTCACTGAACAATTACATTATATAAAAATACAAACATGCAACAGAAGGTTAAACTACAAGAAAAATGACAATTCTGCAGCCCAGTCCAACAGTAGACAAGTGTATTAATGCAGAAGTCCTCCAGTTCTGCATAATGCAATCTCTACATGATAGATTACTGTACTCAATAACACTGTCTCTTAAACATTTAAAACCTGTGGGTCTTGGTTTTCAAACTGAGATTCCTGCACTAATCAGGGTTAGGAAACTGGGAGGTGAATCACATAAAGCACCCAGATTCACACGACTAAGTGCAGTGTGGTTGTCCTTCACCCTGATGGATACTTTGGAAATCCTGATGCAGGCAATTGTTGTATTTGAATGAGAAGCCCTTGGATAATGCTACATATATTTGCTAAATTTCTTTAAGAGTGTTCTGATTTCCATATGGAGAGCCATATGGCTGTATTTCCAATATAATTTGCATGTATTAGTGTCCATGAAATTTGAACCACAGCTAGGTGCAAGGGACAAGAAATGACTGAAGGGAGTTGTACCCCTGTTTTCCCAGAGAAACGGGATGATCAGTATGATCTTCTTTTCAGAAGTTGCTTAGCTGTTATTTCAGTCACAGTCGCTGGTTAGTAGTTATTGTGCTAATGATATTCTAGCACGGAATGCCCACAAAGATGCAAACTTTGCAAACTCCTCCAAAGCCAACTGGGTAGTTGTCTTTACTTTTTCATCAGGAATACAGCACCCAGCAAGCTAAGCCTTGAAGAAAAGAAGGTTGGCTGACAACTGGTTAAACTGAGATATCAAATTTCCAGTATTTATAGTAATTATCTCATGTTTTTACAGGAGGATCTAATTAAGATTTTTAAGGCGGTTAATGGCTTTGATAAGATGACCAAAGAGAAAATATTGTTCAGCCGCAGCTGAAGATGTCTAATACAACTTTCAAAATCTTCAAAATGAACTAAAGAGGTGTTGAGAAGCATTTTGTCAGGCAGAGGGCTCCAGAAGTCTTGAACTTAAACCAAAATTCCTTTGAGGCCAGGAATCAATTTAAAATTTCAAAACTATGCTTATCAGATCTTTCTTTATGCAAGGGAATAAATGGGAAAAGAATCGATACGGGTTAATGGAGTAAAGGCTCAGATCTAAATGAAAGATGGAACAGACCCAAGGCATTCATAGTTGCTATCTTTTATGTTGCCAGGCTTCACAGTACAACTCTAACCCTTGGGTTTATCAGCTAATCCAATTGCAGAATTAACACATTCAGCAGTCGGTGTATTTTAGGAATATCACATTTTTATGTAATGTAATAGAGGTGTTCTGGAAACTGAAAAAAACTTGTCGAACTCTATAATTCTATTACCTTTGTACTAGTTCACAGAATGATCTATCAAATACACTCAGTGGCCACTTTATTAGGTACCCCTTGTACCCTTAGCTGCCCACCATGCCTATGCCACCTTTTGTATCTACTTACTCAGATCTGCTTTACCCTAAGACATCAATGGCTAAAATCCAACAAAAAGCAACTAAAAAATCCACAAAGAGAGTAAGAATGAACTATGAAGGTAAGCTAGCCATTAATATAAAAGAGGATACAAAGAAATTTTTTTAAGATATATAAGGAGTAAAAGAGAGATGAGAGTGGCTCTTGGACAGCTGGAAAATGACTCTGAAGAGGTAGTAATGGGAGACAAAGAAATTGTAGAGGAACTTAATAAGTATTTTGCATCAGTCTTCATTGTGGAAGACACAAATAAAATGCTAGAAATGCCAGAGTGTCAGGGGGCAGAAGTGAATGTTGTTGCTATTACTAAGGAAAAGCTGTTTGGAAAACTGAAATGTCTGAATGTAGATAAGTCACCTGGACCAGATGGACTACACCCCAGGATTATGAAAGAGGTAGCTGAAGAGAATGTGGAGACATTAGCAGTGATGTTTCAAGAATCACTAGACTTTGAAATGGTTCTGGAACACTGGAGGATTGCAGATGTCACTCAACTCTTTAAGAAGGAGGGAGGCAGGAGAAAGGAAATTATAGGCCAGTTAGCCTGACTTCACTGGTTGTACAGATGTTGGAGTCCATTATTAAGGATGAGGTTTCAGGGTACTTGAAGGCAGATGATAATATCGGCCAAAGTCAGCATGGATTTCTAAAAGGAAAATCTTCCTTCTCAAATCTGTTGGAACTCTTTGAGGAAATAACAGGCAGGATAGACAAAGGAGATTCAGTGGATGTTGTTCACTTAGATTTACAGAAGGCCTTTGTCAATGTGCTACCCTTGAGGGTGCTTAACAAAACAGCCCATTGTCCTACAGGAAAGGAACCAGAATAGATAGAAGATTAGCTGACTGGCAGAGGCAAAGAGGTGGGAATAAAGGGGCCTTTTCTTGTTGGCTGTTGGTGAATAGTGGTGTGCCACGGAGTTCAGTGTTGGGACTGCTTTTTCATGTTGTATGTCAATTTACTTCAAGACTTAAGAAAATCTGCCAAACAAAACTAGTAAAAACATAACAAAGGCAATAAACACTTTCACTGTGCCTTTATTAATGTATTCTTTTTGCATGATATCTTGGTCCAAAACCAATCCGGAAAATTTGCAAAGGAAAATAAGATAAATAAAACAGAGGTCATGGGTTAAGGGTGAAGGGAGAAAAGTTTAAAGGGAACATTGGGGGGTGGGGGGGGGGCTTATTCACGCAGAGAGTGGTGGGAATGTGGAATGAGCTGCCAGATGAAGTGGTGAATGAAGAAAAACTTGGACAGGTACATGGATGAGAGGGGTTTGGAGGGATACGGCCCAGGTGCAGGTCAGTGGGACTAGGCAGAAAAATGGTTCGGCACAGCCAAGAAGGGCCAAAAGGCCTGTTTCTGTGCTGTAATGTTCTATGGTTCTATGATTCTAACTGAAATGACAAATTTCAGAAAACATCATTTACACTTAGATTAACACTACCTAGGACAGGAGGGAGAAGAAAAATAGCAGACATTAAAAATCTACACAAAAGTCATATAAAACTTCTAGGAATATACTTTCATCAACAAAAACAGGATTCAGCACTCCACACACGCATTTCTGAAAAAAAGTATGCACCACTAAACTTAATTGGGAGAACAACCCAGAAAAATGAAGACATTATCACTATTGAAGAAAACGTTCACCAGTGGAAGAGCATGACCCTCCATGGAAGACATCCCCACTATCCGAGTGGACTAGATGTCAACAAGGAAGCATCAAACACCTGGCTCAGAGTTGGAGACCTTTTCCCCGAAACAGAAAGTTTCCTTGTAGCAATACAGGACCAGGTGATCAACACAAAAAAAAAATCAAAAAATACATAATAAAGGACTAACAAATTCAAAATGATAAAAATAGAAACAATCCGACACGTTACAGAATTCCGTAACAGTTTAACTCAATCTGATTACTTACACGGGCAAAATCAAGTGGCAAAATCTTGCTTTAAAATACAAACTCATAAAAGAAATCATACCTTACCATAAATACAAGCCTGATCAGTTTTAGAGTCAGAATACCACAAATTATATTATGACTGATCTATTATTACAGATAGGACAATCCATAATAGTCGTATGGATATAATAATTCAGGATAAGCAACCAGAATAACTTAATTAAAAGATAGCCATTCCAAACACAGATAACTAACAGAAATAAATAAGTAAAAAAACACCAGGAATATGTTGAATTAAAAGAGGAAATTGAAAGATTTTGGAACATGAACAGGGTATACATTTTTCCAATAGTGATATCTACAACTATTTTCATCCCGAAGTCACTACACGATAGTACTAAACAGTTAGGGCTACACAGCAATATCTACGTTAATCTTCAGAAAGCCACAACACTAAACACCACTAGAATAGTCAGAAAGTTCCTAGCAATTGAGGAATGAGCATGCTTTGCTATGTCTGTACCTCAGGTTCCACCAATATGAGCTAAGAAAAGAACATTTTTGTAATAATAATAATGATAAATAAGCAATAAATATCAAGAATATCAGGTGAAGAGTTACTGCAAGTAAATCCATATGTTGTGGGAATAGTTCAGTGAGTAAATCATGTACTGGACACCTTCCTGGATCTCCAACGTTAGTAGAGTCCAAACCACACCAGACAAGATGAGAGGTTCTTAGGGATCTGCAGAAGAAACATTGCAGTATAAAATGCTTGTGGTAATCTGAAAAACAGCTTGTAAATTAAGAGTGACTGTGATCAAACAGATTCACTTGCAACGATGAATGGTTCAAGGAGTCAGACAATATTAAAAAGAGAAAATTAACAGTAAATATGGAATTCAAGCATTACCTAAATCACCAGATTAACAAAAGGGATTTAAGTAATACTAAACGTCTCAAGGTACTCCACAGATATTAGAATAGATACCCAAAAGCATTGTCAAAGAAGGAGTGGCTTACACGAACAGAGATGGTATGGTTTTATTACAGTGTAATAAACTAACATGGAGAGTGAAAAGGCTTGTTTGTGTTCCATTGAGACAGATCATTCCATCCATAACTATATGGAGGTTAGGAGCTTAGGAGAGACAATGGCGCCTAACAGCGACTCCTTTGCTTACATCTTCAGAAACATCTCTATTTCCATCTTTAATATCTTTTTGCCTTTCAGGGTTCTTTTGAAGACCCTGACCTGGAGTTACATGCTGACTTCGCCTCTTTGCGGGAATGGGACTGGCCATTATGCTATATGCCAAGGACGCGGCCTAGAAGATCAGCTCACCTTCCGAGTTCCGGGTTTTCCTGGCTCTGGAGGTGGGCAGACTCAAGGTCGGTGCCTCTACAGGAAATCAGTGTGTTGTTGGAGACGGAAGATCTCTGGCTGTCTGCCCAGAGACCCAAATTCTTTGGGCCCAGAGCTCTGAAAAAGCGACACAATGGACTTTTAATATTGTTAATCTGCAAGTTGCTTGTTATGTCTCCCTTCTCGCTGTGAAACGGAGACACATTTTTCTCCCTTATTAGGGAGAGAGAGAGAGCCTATGGTACGTCAAATACTGGGTGAATGAGTAGTCTTTGGGGTAACTGCAAGTCTGTGTCTTTATTGATGCTTTGCTGCACACTTGCCAGTGTTTTTATTTTGCTGGTAGGGGAGGGGGATCGTTGCTTGCTGCTGCTTATGAATGGGAGTGGGGATCTGGGAAGGGGCTTTGGGGTTCTAACATTTAACTATCATTCATTTTTGGGGTACCATTTTTGTGGATGGTTGCGAAGAAAAAGTATTTCAGTACGTATACTGTATACATTTCTTTGACATTAAACGGACCTTTGAGAAAGGTAGTGAAAAAAAACAGAATGCTCAATATCCTTTTGCAGTTCCTGAGAAACTGCAGTGCAGGAAGACAAATAAAGTGAAAAAGCCATGATGAGGTAGACTAGGAGATGAAGAGTTTATTTTAATATTTATTTTATTTTATAGCCCTTAACTTGGCAGTGGAGTTATCGGGCCACCGTCTTTTGACAATATTTCTGTAGCAAGCTATTCTTGTTTTTACGAGGCCAATTTGCTAGCTCGACGCTCAACCCGACTTGGATTCGAATTCAGGAACCTTCGCTCCGGAGTCCGGCGCTGATATTATTGCGCCACCAAGCGGGACATTTTAATATAATAGTGGACAGTCTTATAACAGTGGACAGAAGCTCACCTTGAACCTGGTGGTACGTGTTCTCAAGTTTTTCGATCTTCTGCCCAATATGCGGTGGGGGGGAGGATGAGGAAATGACATGAGTGGGCGACATCCATGAATAGGTTGACTGTTCTTCCGAGGCAGAAGGAGGTGTAGACAGGGTCCATGGAAGGGAGGCTTGTTTCCATGATGGACTGGGTGTGTCTACAACCCTCTGAAGAGATGCAGAGAGGAATGTCCAGACACTTCCATCCTTACAGTTGGAATAAGGCTGGCTGTCATGGAGCACAGGGAAGTGGAAGTGCACAGGAACTGAGTGAATTGCTGAGACAATGGAGGATTGCCGGGCTATGGGAAGTAGTGGAGAAAGGCAGCGGCAAGACCCAAGGGAACAGGAATTCAAACTAACTACTACAAATGGAACAAGGAGACAAGCTGGTTAATAAGTGACGGAATTAGAATTGAGGGCAATCAAAATGAATAAATTATTCTTCCCATTCCTCAGCCAGCATTTCTCTTAGAAGCTGATCTCATACAGGAGGGAGCTTGAAAATCTATCTGAGCTGTGCCACAACATCAGCAAAAGCAAAGAGCCGATTATCAGCTAGAGGAGGAAGAAGCCAGAGGTTACTGAACTAGTCCTCATTAGGAGAACAAAAGTAGAGAGGGTCAATAGCTTTAAATTCCTTGGCATTTACATGTCAGAGGATCTTTCCTAGGACCCGCACATAATGGTCATCACAAAGAACGGACAACAGCACCCCTACTTTCTTAGAAATTTGCATAGGTTCGGTATGTCACCAAAAACTTTGAAAACCTTCTATGGATCCTAACTCACTGCACCATGGCCTGGTATAGAAACACCAGTGCCCAAGAATGGAAAAGACAGCAGATAATGATGGACACAGCCCAGTCCAGAAGCAAAGCCCTCCCCACCATACAGCACATTTACATGGAACACTGCCACAAGAAAGTAGCATCTATTATCAAGGACTGCCATGGAGAGACCATGTTCTCTTCTCACCATTGCCATGGAGCAGGAGGTACAGGAGCCTGAGGTCCCACACCACCAGGTGCAGGTACAGCTATTATCCTACAGCCATCAAGCTCCTGAACAGGCATGGATAACTTCATTCACCACTACTCTCAACTGATTCAACCAGCTACCAACTCATTTTCAAGGCCTCTATACAACTTATATTCCCGGTATTATTTTTATTTGTAGCTTGTCATCTTTTGGGCAATGGCTGTTTGCCAGTATTTGTCTTTGTGAGTATATTTTGGCAAAAAGTCCACTGTATTTCTTTTTACCTGTAAACACCTGCAAGAAGATGAATCTCAAGATAGCATATAACAACATACACGTACTTTGGTAATGCATTCAAACTTTGAACTTTAAACACCCAGGCACATTTAGGAAAAGAGGGAAAGCAGCAGCCCACCAGCTTCCATTTTAATAAAATGTTTAAGAGTGTTGTTTGATCCCATAGCTTTGGGGTTAATTCCCATGAATTAAATGTATCCTGAAGCCCTAAAGCAGAGACCTGAAGTTAAGCACTTAAACAATCTGGAATGGTACATGAAGCTTGGACACACCGTGTGTGTTAGCTGACAAGCAGTGTCTTAGAAACAGAGCTCACCGCTTAAAGACGGTGAGCAAGTGCTGAAAATGCCTTTCTGCAACTCTCTCTGCTCACTGAAGCAACTCTTTCTTTGACTGCGCTTTTGCGTACTGTACCTGTTCTAATATCTGTGAAACTCTCCCTCCACCAAATTTAGTCATGTCCTCATGACTTTGAGATAATTCGCCAACCCTTCTTGCAAAGCACCAAGTCCAACCCAGGTGTAAAAGGTAGTGACATAGCTCCTCAAGGTGATAGGCACCACACTCTGTTCCCCCAGTGCTACACAAGCCAGCCTATCCAGTGATCTCCTGATTCTTTGAAACCTCTGTACCCCCTCATCTGCTTCTTCAGGTTCTGACACTACTTGGGATACTTCTAGTCTACCTGGTGAGGCCTCTCCCAGTCTATCACTTGTGCCCTCCTGCAACTCGGACCCCTCTTTCCCTTGGCTGAGCCCTGCTTCATCCCTGAAACCCAGGCTGTCCACAGATAACCTCCCCGATTTCACCTGACTCAGCATGAGAAGGGTTAGGAATCTCTTCCTCAATCAGTGGGGAGTCAGCAAAAGGTCGCATATACCACACCCCATTTCCTCATCCTCCAAATCAGTATCCCATTCAGGGGCAGGGGCCGGTCTAATCTCTCCTGCCATGGGTCCCTCACTCCCCCCGCATCGCCGCAGAGTCCTCTTACTAGGTGTAGGCACCAGATCAGGCTCGGAGTCAACCTGCAACCCTTGTCCCAGAGACAGAAGGTGGTTCCAATGGAGAATCTTGACAGGCCCATCCCCATCCTCTGATTTCACCCAGAAAGCTGGCTTCTGACTCTCCTGCTGACTGAGCTGACCTGCTGAGGTCATCCAGCATTTTGTGTGTGTTGCAGGTCGCTGGGTTAATTTGTCACAGTAGATTTGCCTCTAGCGTGCAGGTAAGTGGCAGAATAGGGTGGAATTTGAGTGAAGTTATCCTCTTTGATTCAGGAGCCAAAGGAGATAGTAACTATTCCTGAGCCTGGAGGTGTGAGTCCTGCTTCCTGATGGCAGCAGCGAGAAGAGAGCATGACCTGGGTGGTGGGGTCCCAGAAGATGGAATAGGTTGCTGGGATAAATAGCAGGAAAAGAGGATTGCTGTGTGAACTGGTATAGACTCAAGGGTGTCTCCTTCCATGTCATAAGGAAATATTTATACACAATAGACCTACCCATGCAGCCATTCATAAGTAATTGAGCACACCTACATGAGATGCTGTTGTCCATCATCAGGGAAGCCACCACTCAGGACACATGCTCTCTTCTCACTGGCACCGTCAGGAAGAAGGTACGGAAGCCTCAGGGCTCACACCACACCACCGAGTTCAGGAATAGTTACTATCCCCTTTGGCTCTTAAATCAAAGGAGATAACTTAACTCCTTCTACCTTAGGCCACAAACTTAGCAAGCACCCCTGCTGAGTTATTAACTTCAAACTTTCTGCATGATCACTCAAAGAATTGAACTGCATGTGCATGCGCGGAGAGCTGTATAACTCATCTCCTTCTACCATAGGCCACGAACTTAACAATCACCCCTGCTGTGGACACTTTCTGGAGGTCCAAGATCCATATGCTCCACGACCGCTGGACTAAGTGTGTAAATGTAGGAGGGGACTATGTTGCAAAATAAATGTGTCAGGTTTTCTAAAATTGACTCCTTTTACCATAGGGCACTAACTTATCAATCACCCCTCGTATGTTGACTAGATCCTAATGATTCCTGTGCCCTAAGTTCCCTAATGAAATCTGCTTCACTGCCCAACACCCAATCCAGAATTCCCTTTTCCCTAGAGGGCTCAACCAGCAGTTACTCTAGAAACAGGCATTCCAGATACTCTTTCTCTTGGGATCCAGCACCAATTTGACTTTCCCAATCTACCTGCATATTGAAATCCCTCATGACCATTGTAACATTGTCCTTTCTCTATGACCTGTTGTAATTTGCGCCCCCACATCCTGACTGCTATTCAGGGACCTGTATATAACTTGCATTTTACCTTTGCAGTAGGAGAAAAGGAAATGATCTAAGTGTAGTAAGTGCAAAAGGACAGTGTGCATCTGGCAAATGGTGTGTCACAAGGAGATATGTAACTAATGCACACAGATAGGGTGGCTATCAAGCACATCAATCATTCCAGCTGCTGAACTGAATTCTGTCACCGGGTGAGTCTTTGATGGTGTGTCTTGAAGCTATTACAAAGGCATTTATAAAACACTAGGTTTTATTTGATGATAAAAGAACCACAGTGTTATGTGATTGTAAGGATACAGTTGGTCTTTAGCCCTTTCAAATTTGTTGCACAGTTGAACTATGACCAGGGCTGCCGAATGTCTTAATTCTATCCACCTCTGGTACTTCTCTTTAAACCTAACAATCAGATCTATCAAATGACCCCTAACCTCAACAGATTTTAGAAGTAAAATAGCATTAGCTTTTCATACCTCTTGAGATCATTTTACTTACTCATTTACAGGATTATTTATCTTCAGCACATACTTCAGCCATAAAATTTCCATGCATATAATACTGGATATTCACCTGCAGCTATTCATATTTCAGGACATGTCATTCCACTTACCCTCCAGGTTTACAATATAACTGCAAAATAGGTTTCTACACGGGTCATGTGTGTGGCTGGAGGGCCCTGAACTGTGGCCTTCATGGAGGCTACACCAGTTCTCTGACCAATGACTCATGGCACAGAAATGGACCTCCATAGCCCACTTCAGCCATGCTGACCACAATGCTCATCGACACTAAGCCCATTTGCCTGTATTAGGCATAGCTCTGTCCATATGCCTCCCAAATGTTCAAATCGTATCTGCCTCGACCACCTCCTCTGGCAGATCATATTGGATATTCCAACCTCTGTGTGAAAAAGCTACCTTTCAGGTTTCCTTTAAGTTTTTACCCACTCACCTTCACCCTGTGCCCTCTAGTTCTCAATTCCTCTGCACTTGGAAAAAGATTATGACTATCTATCTAATCCATACCACTCCTAATTTTACAGGCCTCTGTGAGGTCACCTCAGCCTCCCACTTTTCAGAGAGAATAAACCCAGCCTATCAAAACTTTTCTTTTGACTATAGCCCTCCATTCCAAGCCACATCTTGGTGATGCCTTCTGCACTTCTCCACTGATATCTCATCAGTCTTGTAGTGTGGTGACCAGAATTGTACACAATAAGTGTGGACTAACCAATTTTCTGTCCAACAAAACTGAGACATCCCAACTCCTGTACTCAGTGTTGGCGCATGGCCAAGTGGTTAAGGCGTTTGTCTAGTTATCTGAAGGTCGCTAATTCGAGCCTTGGCTGAGGCTGTGTGTGTGTCCTTGAGCAAGACACTTAACCACGTATTGCTCTGCGATGACACCAGTGCCAGGCTGTATGAGTCCTAATGCCCTTCCCTTGGACAACATCGTGGAGAGGGGAGACTTGCAGCTTGGGCAACTGCCGGTCTTCCATAAAAAACAACCTTGCCCAGGCTTGCGCCCTGGAATCTTTCCAAGGTGCAAATCCATGGTCTATCGAGACTAACAGAGGCCTACACCTACACAATCAGTGGAGTTGTAGATAGCTCTTTGCACTGGAGGAGCAGGTGGATTTTCATTCAGATGACGTGGAGATCACTGACATTGTCCACAAGCAACATTTGCCACTATTTATCCCTGAAAGGGGAAGCAAGTTCATGGCAGGCACACTGAAGATGTGTTTCCTGATATTGTTGCTATTGGCTTAACTGGACTGCAAACTTCACGCAATCTTGTCTTTGTCTCCCTAAATATATACCCTCTGTCCCACTATCTCCACAAAACTCAGCATCAGCAGAAGGGAGACCAGGGGTCAGAGCTAACAATGGCGCCAGAGTGCAACTTCTCCCAGCCCATCAGTGAAACAGTTGAATTCTTCCACTTCTAACGTCTCTGTTTTCCTTTTCAGGCTGGCTGGGCTTCTGTTGGGGTCTTTCTTCTACGGTGGCACTTAAACTGTGGTTCTGCACAGTGGTGTGTTCCCACTGTCTTTCTTTCTTTCTTTCTCTCTCTCTCTCTCTCCCCCCTCCTCTCCCCTCTCCCCTCGCCTCCATTTCCAGTGTCCATGTGTTTTTGACTCCATCCCACAGCTGCCTTGTTGCCAATCCAGGCAGATACAGAAGTCAAAACTGACAATCTCCCAACTCAAACAAAGATGGTGATGAATTGGCACATAGGAGGGAGATTGAAAATCTGGCTGAATAGTGGCACAACAACCACCTCCCACTCAATGCTAGCAAAACCAAAGAGTTGATTATTGACAACAGGAGTAAGAAAGGGGATTGGAGCAGGAGCAGGTCAGTAACTTTCAATTCCTCGGCATTACCATGTAAGACGACCTGTCCTGGGACAGTGCCTTTCCTTTCTTAAAATTTTGTGCAGTTTTGGCATGTCATCTAAAACTTTGACAAGCTTCTACAGATACACAGTGGAGAGTGTCGGAACATTGCATTATGGCCTGGTATAGAAACACCAATACCCAAGGATGGAAAAGCCTCCAAAAAGTGAAGGTTTTTGGAGGGATATGGCCCAGGTGCAGGTCAGTGGGACTAGGCAGAAAAATGGTTTGGCACAGCTAAGAAGGGCCAAAAGGCCTGTTTCTGTGCTGTAATGTTCTATGGTTCTATGGTTACAGCCCTGCCTATGTCAGGAAATGCACTCCCCACCACTGAGCACATCTACAAGGAGGGCTGCCACAAGAAAGCAGCTTCTATCATCAAGGACACCCACCATCCAGGCCTTGTTTGCATCTCACTACTGCCACCAGGAAGAAGGTACTGAAGCCTTAGTCCCAATCATCAGATTCAGGAACAGTTATTACCCGTCAACCATCTGGCTCCTGAACCATTATAGGTAACTTTATTCACTTCAACTCTGAGCTGATTCCATAACATACGGACTCACTTTCAAGGACAACAACTCATGTTCTCAGTATTATTTGTCTATCTATTTCTTTCTTTATTTATTTATCTGCACAATTTGTTTTCTTTTACATGATGGTTGATTGTCAGCTTTTGTTTGTGAGTCGTTTTTTTTTCCACCAATTCTATTGTACTTCTGTTCTACTGTGAGTGCCTGAAAGAAAATGAATCTGAAGGTAGGATATGGTGACATACATGTACTTTGATAATACATTTATTTTGAACATTGAACTTTAAGCAAGAGCAACAAAGCCTTGGGAGAAGATGGGATACTCGCTGAAAAGCTAAACCTGGCAGTGAATAAATTCAGTCACAAATCCAGCATCTCACCATCCACACTTGGGAGAAGTGACTTCAGAGATGAGGTAACTATGACGAGCCTGAAGAAAGGAGACCTCAAGGGATTGCCAATGGAATATTGTCTCAGTTTAGAAAGTTCTGGAAAAAAATTCAACAAGGAAACTTTGAGAATCATGTGCCATTTAAAAATAACTGGATTTTATGTCAAGAGTAGAGATCTGGATCTTTTCACCTCAGAACAGCTGATAGGCATTTTGTGTGTGGATAGACTACTGGCTGGTTATGAAGAATGTGAAGTTACATTTATAGGAAATAAAACATGGCAATGAATTAGCTGTAAAATGATTTTCTTTCACAGAGAATCATTAAAACTTGTAACGTGTCACTGTTTCATGTGATTAATGTAGATTTGTAATGGTTTCAACGGGAGCAGAATGAGTTCTTTGCCCTCTATAGCAGTAGCTGAGGACAGTGGATTCCCCTCACTGTCACTGTCTTTATTCCCCACCCAAGCTGATTTTATTTTAAAACTCTGATAGGAACTTATAGCCGGGACAAGTACCAAACATCTTGATGCTTCGTTGCCATACTGTTGGATCAACTAGCTTGCTGTTTATTCTCTTTGCAGTATATTCAAAGAAATACTTTGTGATACCACTGCCTGGAACAATGGATTTATTTAGAAACATAGAACATAGAAACATAGAAAACCTACAGCACAATACAGGCCCTTCGGCCCACAAAGTTGTGTCGAAAATGACCCTACCTTAGAAATTACTAGGCTTACCTATAGTCATCTATTTTTCTAAGCTCCATGTACCTATCCAAAAGTCTCTTAAAAGACCCTATTGTATCTGCCTCCACCACCGTTGCCGGCAGCCCATTCCACACACTCACCACTCTCTGCGTAAAAAACTTACCCCTGACATCTCCTCTGTACCTACTCCCCAGCATCTTAAACCTGTGTCCTCTTGTGGCAACCATTTCAGCCCTGGGAAAAAGCCTCTGACTATCCACATGATCAATGCCTCTCATCATCTTATACACCTCTATCAGGTCACCTCTGTCACTCCAAGGAGAAAAGGTCCAGTTCACTCAACCCATTTTCATAAGACTTCTCCCCAATCCAGGCAACATCCTTGTAAATCTCCTCTGCACCCTTTCTATGGTTTCCACGTGAGTGAGGCAACCAGAACTGAGCACAGTACTCCAAGTGGGGTCTGACCAGGGTCCTCAATAGTTGCAACATTACCTCTCAGAACAATCAAAACTGAATCCAGTCAGGCACCATCACAGCATGCTCCCATTAAAGTCTTGGATCTGAAGATTATATGATCCAGAGGTTCTTCAGAAGTCAAGAATGAGGCAGAAATCTTGTGATTTTATGAGGTGTTCATAACAAAGAAATAACAGTAACAAACTCACTCTTTTGTAATGGAGGGAGACAGGAAAGGAAGAGAACAAGGGAGAAGAGGACAAAAAAACAAAGAAGTTGTGGTTGTCTTATAAAAAAAGCTAGCTCAAACTAGACCAGGGGTTCCCAACCTTTTCTGTTCCATGGATGCCTACCATTAACCCAGGGGACCATGGATGCCAGGTTGGGAACCCTTGAACTAGACAGACAAGAGAAATTCTATTGATAAGGGGCACCTATGAAAAAGTCAGGTTCAATAGCATGACACAGACTGCAGAGAAACTACAGAAAATAACACTGAACCAGCAATTACTGGAAATTTACTGAACAATCACAGACAAATTGGTGATTATATAAACATGATTATATAAACAGGCATTTGTAAAATTCAACTATAAGAAAAAATAGCAATCTAGACTCTAATCCTATAGTCTCCTGAGAACTATTGTTCTGGACTCAGACTTCATTGTTTGAGAGGTGAGGAGCTGTTGAACCCTGGGCTGAAATGTACTGGCTTGTGCAGGATCCATCACCTGTGCAGTTACACCCTGGCGATTACTTCTGCAACATGCATCATTACTGCACAGATCACTAGGTAGCCAATAAGCTCTGTCAGAATAACAAATGGAGAATGATAATGTATTAAGCATTTTTTAAGTTTTCCTAGAATTATATGAATAGTTAAATAAATAGGTTACATGTGTTGCCTTTTTAGAGTCATAGCATTATACAGTACAGGAACAGTTCCTTTCATCCAACTTGTCCATTCCCACTAAGATGCCTACCTAACCTAGTTAATTTTCCTGCATTTGGTTCACGTCTCTATAACTCTTTCCTATCCATGTATCTGTCCAAATATCTTTAAACAAATCCCTCTGGCAGCTCATTCTACATATCGACCATCCTCTGTGAGAATATGTTGTCCCTTGTGTCCCTTTTAAATCCTACTCCTCTCACTATGCTCTCTAGTGCAATTGGGTATCTTAACTCCATTTGAGGAGGCGGACTGGCCTCTTTAACCTCCTGACTAAAGCTATCGAAGTAGGAACTTGTCCTCTGGGACATAGAGTGAGAGGGATAATGGATCAGTGTGGCGCGTGGCCAGGTGGTTAAGGCTTTGGGCTAGAGATCTGAAGGTCGTTAGTTCGAGCCTCAGCCGAGGCAGCGTGTGTGTCCTTGAGCAAGGCACCTAACCACACACTGCTCCGCACGTTTATAGCCCAGTGGCAGCAGTTGGTTCAGTACGAAAGGAAAAAAAAGCCATGATGAAATGGCGGAGCAGAATTGATGGGCCAAGTGGCCTATATCTTATGGTCTTGAGTAGTGAACCAAATTTCAGAAGCCCAGTTCAGTTCTTACTTCGCACATGTAGTGCATCCACCAGGCAACAAGTTTCTACTGATGACAATTTTGAATGATGAGTACTCATTAAACTGAGAGGCGAGGTCTGTTTCTCTCTCCACTGATGCTGCTAGATCCGCTGGGTGTTTCAGAACCAGCTGGATCCTTCAGTCCTGTTCCACAGCCACAAAGCAAGATCAGCTGAGAAACGAACACCCCTCCCCCTCATAGCTTTGAAGGGGTCATAGTGCATGGCCTATAGAGAGGTATCAAAGGTACAGGACAAGTTTACCTTCCATGGTCAATATTAGCAAACAGAAATTGCAATGACATATTTGTTTGGAAACTTAAAAAATTCATTCTCTTAATAAGTATTCATGACAGACTCTTCCAGCATCTGATCCTCTCTGTGGCCTTTTAGTAAATTATTCTTCCTCCCAGCCTGTCACTCTGCTGCAGTTAATTAGGTGCATTAAATTAGGTTGTTCTTGGCTGCAGGGGACAGCCGGATAAATGTCATGACAAATGTTTGACATGGAGAGGTAAATATCACACCAAATGTAAGCTTGCATTCAGTTCTCCTGCCTCATGTGATTGAATCAGCCACTGGACCCACAATTGATAAATGTTCACTGTAACATTGCCCTCATTACTCTTATGTCAATTTGAGAGTTTTACTGTGGGAAATTCTGGTGTAGCTGATTATAAAATACCTTTCACTCTAATAGTTTAAAAGCGAAACTTGACGTGATGGCATTCTGCAGAGCAGCAGGAAAGGCTCCAGAAGTATAAACCAACAGAACTCAGAGACTGAAGCATTTGTCTGGACTCTGGTCTGCTGAAAGCAGCTTCAACATAAAGTAGCAATTACAGTGGCCTAAGACCAGTTTTTAACTAAACTCACCAAGAAGTTATTTTCCAGGTAAGAAGAGCTACAAAAATCTTATGGTTTTAAAATGCAGGCTCCACAGGTTTATTCACCTCAGGAGACCTGGACTGAGTTCACCACAAATGATGTTCGTCCACTGGCGCAGACACCACCGGCATCTATGAGGAAAGAAGGACATGCATTCATTTAAAAAGCAACATTTGCTATCGCCAACTAGCCTTGAACATTGGGAGTCAGTGTCAGGAAGTGAGATATTATTTCTTATAGTGATTTTCAGGACCCAACATGATGCAAAACACTTCAAGGCTGAACAGAGATCGGTGAACTGGAGAGAGGCAACAGCCATCAACAGGGATAGGAAGGTCCCAAAACTAGTGGCTACCTTGGTGGAGGATGTACATAGTTAAGCCAGGTTGCTGTTTTGGATAAAATGAAGCAGGGCAGTTTATCATCTGAGCAACCAAGTATTGATACACTAAGCCTGTTGCTTCATTACTATATTTGTTTGTTTCCAGGTTGACATCAGATCCACACGTGTACCAATTGCTGCATTGAGAGGTGTGTGCAACCCAACACCAGCTGAAAAGACGCAACACTAATTTGGCAAATGCACCACCAATGTAGAGACTTCAACAATGCAGCTGATAACATGCATCAAACTCACCGAGAAACAGACAAATGCAGCAGTAGAAGGTTCCCTTTTCTGCTCTCTCCCACCCCAAGGGCACTTAAAGTTCACCAACCAGTTGTAGGTTAGTTGTTGATTGACTTCTGCTTTGTGTAGTTATGGTTGAATTAATGTTTCTCTAAAGTTCTAGACCATTAAAGTAGCAAAGCTCAGTAGAGCAGTGTTTCAGGAGCAGAACTGATCTTTCTCAACTTCAAGGCTTCTCCTAAGGCACTCTTATTCTAAAACTGCATCCGTCAGAGTGCAGCATGATTGGGAAATCGAGCAGACATGCAGGCAGGTCAAATGGCTAGAGGAGGGAGGAAGGGAAGAGAAGCTCTTTGCAGGAGAATGGACCAAGTGTCTCCCAGATACAGCCCTCTATTTAACTCCTGTGAGAAACAGTGTGCGAAGCACTCGTACTTCAGTAAGTCATCCACTTTTAGCTACGTACTTTGAAAGAGGCCAGTAGGTTTTATATTTCAATTATTTACAACATGTTTAATCACTTTGATTACAATAGTAAGGTGCAGCAGTAAATGCTGTAAAGAAGCCACTTCCTATCATGTGATTCACATGCTGGAGGAGATGACGTGATGACAGAAAGTAATTCCTGTGGCTCAGAGCCAAAATCTATTTGTAGATTACAGTAACATTCTGGCCCTACCATTGAATGAACTGATCAAAGGCTACAGGACTAACAAAGCAATTAGAGACACAGAAAGGGACAAGTCCATGGAAGGGTGACCACGAGGACTAAAATTTTTAAATTAAATCACTAAGATTGAAAAAAGCAAAAGCATTTTCCTTTGGACTATTCAAAGGTATTGGCATACTATGATTAGAGTCATGGACTAATGCAGCACAGAAGCAGGCCTTTGTTTAACAGTGGACTTAAAAGTGTGATTGTTTTACAATTGACTTTGTTGTTTTTTGTGCCATAAGGCTCAATAATTCAATTACTTGCTGCAAATGAAGGGGCTGGCAAATGATCACCGGCAGCCTAGATCCTTCCAGTCATAGTATTACTGGAATATGGTGGAACTACAGACAGAGTGGAGGAAGAACACAACCAGATCAAAAGTGCTTTCAAGATTATAGAAGTGAAAGCTCAGAGGAAATAAGTAATCTTTAGGAATACTGAATATAATCAAAGCTAGTTAACGTAGTTTTATAAACAGTAAATCACATTTGACATATAATAGGGACAATTATAATGATATGAAGGTGGAGTTGTGTAGGGTGATCTGGGAAAATAAGCTGAAGGACAGGTTAGTAGATGAATAGTGGCAGATATTCAAACAGCTGGCACTGACACTCAGCAGGAACTTATCCCAATTAGAAAAGGGATTCTGTGAGAAACAGGCATTATCTGTCGTGAGCAAAAGATATCAAGTATAATGTTAAACCAAAATGTAGGGCTGGTGATTGGCCAGAGGACTGGAAGACTTTTAGATCCAGAGAAGAAAACTTAAAAGCTCCCGAGAAGGGAGAAAATTGATTTTAAGAGAATATGTAATATCAAAACAAACACCAAGAGCTTCTATTAATAGATAAAAAGAAAGAAGGTTTTTGTAAGACTGTAGAGAATGAGGCTGATGAAATAAGAACTGGAAACATAGAAATGATAGATACGTTAAATCGTTTTCTGCAAGCCTTCACCATGGAGGACACTGCAAATATCCCTGAGGTAACAGATTGGCTCATTTTAAATAACGGTGGGGAACTTGTAAAAATCACACCCAATCACAAGATGTAAAGTATTAGAGGAACTCTGCAGGTGATCAGATCACTGGATCCCAATGCCCTGCAGCCAAGGGTTTTAAAGCAGCTGGCTACAGAGATAATGAACTCTTCGGTTGGATTTTTACACAACTCATTAAACTTTAGGTAACCAGAAGATTAGAAAGCAGTCAATGTGATTCTCTTGTTCAAAATGGAAGGGAGGCAGAGGACAGGGACATAAAACATAGCCTCATAAGACATAGGAGCAGAATTAAACCATTTGGCCAATTGAGTCTGCTCCGCCATTTCATCATGGCTGATTTATTATTCTTCTCGATCCTATTTTCCTGCCTTCAGCCCCATAACCTTTGACACTCTTACTAATCAACAATCTATCAGTCTCGGCTTTAAATCTGTCCACTGGTATATATGGTTATAGGCCAGTTAGTTCAACATCTGTTGTTGCCAAGATGCTAGAGTCAAATATCAGAGGAAATAACCAATCTCGAGGAAAACTGAAAATGATTGACAGAGTTTTATGAAAGGTAAATCATGTTTGACAGATGTAATCAAAATCTTTGAGGATGTGATACCAGCAGATGATGGGGGAACCTGTAGATGTGATATATTTTAGGTTTCAAAAAGGCATTTGAGATAGTGACACATAAGAGGCTGTCAAGAGAAGATAGACAGCTTGGTTTGCATTGCTTGGTCTTTAGGAAAATGAGGGGTCACCTTATTCAAACTAATAAGTTCCTACGGGGGCATGACATGGTAGATTTTTAGATGTTTTGACAGGTGTAAAAATCATGAACAAGGGGGCAAATGAGGACCCAATCATAATACAAAATTGCTTAGAAATTTCTTTTCTCAAAGCACAGTGGTCCTCTGGAACTTTCTGCCCCTGAGAATGGTGAAAGCCAGATCATTAGATACAGTATATTTAAGGTGGAGATGGATAGATTGAGCAGCTTAGGGTTACTGGAGAACTGGCATAGAAGAGGAGTTGAGACATTAGATCAGCTCTGAAGATATTTGTGGGGCAGGTTTGAGGGGCCTATGTGATCTACTGCTCCTTGTCCTAGTGTTCTTGTTCCCCTGTGTTCTAGTTGGTAGGTTAAGTGGCTACTAGAAATTCCTCTAACCTTAGGTAGGTTGCAAATTGATCAAGGTGAAATTGATGGGCATACTTGAGAGTATAGTTTACAAGGAAATCTGGGGGAACAGGGTTATTCTGAAAGCTACAAAAGATTTGAAGAACAAATGCAAGTTTCTTTAACATCTTTGGGGACGTGGGAATTGCTGACATGACAAGCGTTTGCTGTCTATACTTAAATGCCCTTGTGTAGGTGAAGATGAGTCCTATTCTCAAAACACTGCTGGTGAAAATTACACCATAATATCAGCCGCAATAGGAAGGATTGAGACTGAGTGACAATGAAGAATAGTGGTAGAATTCCAATTTGGGATGCTGAGGCTTGGTAGTGTTGATGTTCCTGTGCCTTGTTGCCTTTGTCCTCTTTGATGGTAGAAGTTGCAGGTTCAAGAGGTGCTGTCACAGTAACCTGGGTAGTGTTTTCTTTTGCAGATGGGACACACTGCCGTCACTGTACATCACTGACAAAAGGAATTAACATTTAGTGCAGTTGATAAGGTGCACTCAAGAGTATGGAACTGCACTCAAGGGCAAGTGAGTAAATTTGATCGAGCTCCTGAATCGAACAATCAATAAAATGGTATACCATAGAAAGAGCGCATTGACCAAACATGCATAGGCGAGCTGGAAAATCCTAGCACTGGGTCAGTAGCCATTCTCTTCAAATACACATCTAGAGATGTTTAAAATGTGCTGAGAATATCTACCTCAAACACCCTTCAAGGGTAGCAGGTTCTAGCCCCCTACTGGCCTCTTGAGTGAAACATTTTCTTCATCTTTGATCCAATTTTTCCATAATTCTCGTTGTTTTTTTAACCCCTCTGCTAAAGGAAACTGGTACACTTATTTTACTTAGGTTGCTCATGAACTTAAGCGTTTTCCTTCATGTCAACAAAACTAAAATAGCTAGTCATCGACTTCAGAAAGGGGAGTTGTGCACATGCTCCAGCCTACATCAGTGATGCTGATGTTGAGAGCATTGAGGGCTTCAAGTTCTTCGGTGTGACCATCGCCTGTCCTGGTCTAGCCACATCACTCAGAAAGCTCACCAACACCTTTACTTCCTATGAACACTAAAGATAAACAGCATGTCCCAGTTGACTCATGCCAATTTTTATCAATGCACCGTAGAAAGCATTATGTCTGGATGTATAACAGCTTTATATGGCAACTGTCCTGATGTCATCGCAAGGAACTGCAGAGAGTTGTGGTCACAGCTCAATATATCACAGGAACCAGCCTCCTCTCTATGGGCCCTGTCTATACTTTGCACTATCTCAATAAAGCAGAGAAGAAGCAGCATAATCAAAGATCCCCATCCATCTGTAAATTCTCTCTTCTCCCCTCTCCCATCAGGCAGATGATACAAAAGCCTGAAAGCATGTACCACTAGGGTCAAGGGCAGTTTCAATCCCACTGCTATCAGACTCCTGAATGGACTCTTGTCCTCACAATCTACTTCATTATAACCGTGTGCTTCATCATTTACCTGTACTGAGCCTTTGTGTAGCTTTTATATCTCATTCTGCATTGTTATTGTTTTATGTTATTCTAGCTCCATGGACTGTGTAGTGATCTGATCTGAATAAACAATAGACAAGAAAAGATTTTAATAGTATCTTGGTACACGTGACAATAACAAACCAATACCAATTTAAATTTCTTCCCTCTTCCTCTTATTTCCATGCAGAATTAAAGAGATATCCAGGATGATCCAATTTCTGCCCTTCATTGCCCTTTTAAAGCAAACTCTTTTGGTCAGTGAGTCCCAGGCTGAAACAAATTTGAGGTGAAACAAATTCTTTCAAGTTCCATCTATATCCATCTACCACATGCTATCAACTTCCTCAAAAAAGAAATGGAGTCTTTCTGACCATCCTAACTAGATCTCTCATGAATTATACTTCTCAATTAAATCTCCCACTCACTGTCCTGTCTTTCAACAAGAGCCAAGTCATTCTCAAAAACCTCCAAATCAGACCACATCCAAATTAATCTCCTGTGTTGATCTTTCCTGTGATTGAGAGACAAGAAATGTGCATGACAATCCACTTGGTCCCCAACTAGAGTTTTAGATGGTTTGAGTATGATCTCAGGGTTCTTACATTGTTTCACCTAACGAAGGGAAGTATTCATACCTTCTTCAACAACTACTTGTCCTTATGAAAGGTCTTGGTCCAAAACGTCAATTGGTTATTCTCTACTTGGACGTATTGAGTTCCTCCAGCATTTAGTGTGTGTTACTCTGATTTCCAGCATCTGCAGAGTCTCTTGTGTTTCAACATCTATTGACCTACTTGACCTTTTTGAAATTACAGACAACCTTTCTCAATTTCTGACTTCCCTGTTTTGTCAGACCATCAGTATTAGACCATAAGACTATAAGACACAGGAGCAGAATTAGGCCATTCGGCCCATCAAATTTGCTCTGCCATTCCATCTTGGCTGATTTATTATCCCTTTTAAATCCAGTCTCTTGCCTTTTCCCCATAACCTTTGACACCTTTACTAATCAAAAAGCTATCAACCTCTGCTTTAAATATACCCAATGACTTGGTCTCCACAGCCAGTCATGGCAAGGAATTCCACAGATTCACCATCCTCTGTCTAAACAAATTCCTCCTCTTTTCTATTCTGAGGTTCCTGGACTCATCCTGGACTCCCCTACTATAGGAAACATTCTCTCCATGTCCACTCTTCTTGAGCCTCTCAATATTTGACTGGTTTCATTGAGATCCTCCCAACACCCCCATCATTCTCCTGAACTCCATGAGTACAGGGTCAAAGCCATCAAATGCACCTCATACATTCATCCTTTCATTCCCGGAACCATTCTTGTGAATCTCCTCTGGATCTTCTCCAATGCCAGCACATCCTTCCTTAGATTTGGGGCCCAAAACTGCTAACAATAATCCAAGTGTGGTCTGACCAATGTTTTGCAAAGCCTCAGAATTACATCCTTCCATTTATGTGCTCATCCTCTCAAAATGTGTTAACATTGCATTTGCCTTCCTACCACCAACTCAAATGTTAAGTTAAACTTCAGGGAATCCTGTACGAGAACTCCCAGATCCATTTCCACCTCTGATATCTGAATTGTTTCTCTTTTAGAAAACATGGTATACCTTTATTCCTTCTACCAAAGTGCATGACCATACATTTCCCTACACTATATTCCATCTGCCACTTCTTTGCCCATTCTCCTAATATGTCTAGGTCCTTTTGTAGTCTCCTTGCATGGTCAACACTACCTGCCCCACTACTTACCTATGTATCATCCAGAATCACCAGCATCACTTTATGGATGTATAGTCAATGTATGTATATGAGCTATCTAATATATTTGTATTTTTTATGCTTTTTTATTAGTGTTCTTTATTTTATTGTGGGTTTTTTTGTGCTGCATTGAATCCAGAGTAACAATAATTTCATTCTCCTTTACACTTATGAACTGGAAAGGGCATTAAGCAATCTTGAATCTTGAATTGTTAATCTTGAAACTTGGCCACAAAGCCATCAATTCCATCATCAAATCATTGACATACAGTGCAACATGAAAAGAAGTGACCCAACACCGACCACTGTGGAACACCACTAGCTACAGGCAGCCATTCAGAAAAGGCCCCCCTTTATTCCCACTGTTTTCCTCCTGCCTGTCAGCCAATCTTCTATCCATGCAAGTGTCTTTGGCCAGCTCCCCTCTTATACTCTGTAGTTCTCTTTACTAGTCTACTATAATACCGTAACATCTGACTTTAGCTTCTCCCTCTCAAACAGCATTCTACAGTTATATTATTCATAATTATAATGTTCTACAATTTATTGTAGCTCTGCTTGCATTGTTGCCCTATTTAGGTATAAACTATAGATATAGAAAACCCACAGAAACAAAAGAGCCATTACAAAAACCCCTCAGTAAACACTCTTCCTCTCTCTAAAGCACCTGTTGTCTATCATTTGTTGCCTGGTGACAGAGAGCTATTGTTGATTTTAACTTGTCACTTCCCCTTGGGCTTTTATCTCTCAGACTAATCTGCCCTGTGGGAACTTGTCAAAAATCTTGTTTAAGTCCATATACACCGCGTCAAGCGATGAACACAAGTCATGTCAGGAGAAAGTTCAAATCTTAACAACATGGTGTTTGAGATTGTATAAAAACACAACATAATGTATGGTGAGTGAGATGATAAAAAGCAGCTCAGCACCATCAATGAGATACATTTCACGTACCATAGAACATCTATTACCATCTTGTGGTAGAACTATATTCCAGTTTGACAGCCCATAATGTGTCACGGAGCCTGTGGCTGGCAAGAGATTTTATTCTCAGGAAATTCAATGTGACTTAATAAATTAACCCAGCAGGAATACAAACGTGCTACTTTCTTTAACAAATAAACATTTTTTAAAATCTTTTTAGTTTCTGCACATCAAGGTATTTTGACAAAGATCACCTTTCATAGCATCAGTTTACCCTTAGACCTTTAAATCTGTCTTGCGGAGGAACGCGACACAGGGGCAAGTAATGGATAAATATCTATTTTCAGCACCCCAGCACTGTGCTGCTGATTGGATCCGGCATTGTTAGTTGAGGAGGTGGACGTGAAAGAATCAGAATCAGAATCAGGTTTATTATCACCGGCATGTGATGTGAAATTTGTTAAATTAGCAGCAGCAGTTCAATGCAATATATAATCTAGCAGAGAGAGAAAAATATCATAATAATAAATAAAATAAAACATAATAATGCATAAACAAGTAAATCAATTGCATATATTGAATAGATTATTTAAAAATGTGCAAAAACAGAAATATTACAAAAAGTGAGGTAGTATCCAAAGCTTCAAAGTCCATTTAAGAATCGGATGACAGAGGGGAAGAAGCTGTTCCTGAATCACTGAGTGTGTGCCTTCAGGCTTCTGTACCTCCTACCTGATGGTAACAGTAAGAAAAGGGCATGCCCTCGGTGATGGAGGTCCTTAGTAATGGACGCTGCCTTTCCGAGACACTGCCTCCTAAAGATGTCCTGGGTACTTTGTAGGCTAGTACCCAAGATGGAGCTTCTTTCGGTCCTGTGCAGTAGCCTCCCTCCCCCCCCCCCCCCCCATACCAGACAGTGATGCAGCCTGTCAGAATGCTCTCCACAATGCAACTATGCAAGTTTTTGAGTGTATTTGTTGACATGCCAAATCGCTTCAAACTCTCTAATGAAGTATAGCCACTGTCTTGCCTTCTTTATAACTCCATCAATATGTTGGGACCAGGTTAGATCCTCAGAGATCTTGACACCCAGGAACTTGAAGCTGCTAACTCTCTCCACTTCTGATCCCTCTATGAGGATTGGTATGTGTTCCTTCGTCTTACCCTCCCTGAAGTCCACAATCAGCTCTTTCGTCTTACTGACGTTGAGTGTCAGGTTGTTGCTGCAGCACCACTCCACTAGTTGGCCCTGTACGCCCTCTCGTCACCAGCTGAGATTCTAGCAATGATAGTTGTATCACCAGCAAATTTATAGATGGTATTTGAGCTATGCCTAGCCACACAGTCATGTGTATACAGACAGTAAAGCAAAGGGCTAAGCACACACCCCTGTTGCGCCAGTGTTGATCGTCAGCGAGGAGGATATGTTATCACCAATCCGCACAGACTGTGGTCTTCCGGTTAGGTAGTTGAGGATCCAATTGCAGAGGAAGGTACAGGGTAACCTTTGCCACCTTTGGTCTGGACTACAGTTCAGAACATTACCAAAACTGATTAGGCTCAAACGCAAGCTGCCTCTTCTACTGGTTCCAATATTAAAACCCAGAGTGACACAAAGAACAAGTTGAAACTATTTTACAGATTGCAACTGGCACCAGACTCACAAGAATCAAATACCATCATATTCTCAGGACTAATGAAACATAACATTATTCAAGAAACTAATTGTATCTTGTAATCGGGCTAATGGAGTAGTGTCATATCCACCAGAATTATAGGGTTCTCCTACATCAAAAGGAAATGCAGTACTGTTATACTCATAAAGAGGCTTGAAGTATCGTGTGCAAATCTGGTAGAGTATGGACACACTGGAAAGAGTGCAGCGAAGTTTCAGCAGTATCAGAATCAGGATCAGGTTTATTGTCACTGACATATGTTGTGAAATTTATTGTTCTGCAGTAGCAGTACAGTGCAAGCCATAAAAAATACTGTAATGCAATGGTGCGAGAGGAATAACAAGGGAGCGTTCAATGGTTCATGGACCAGTCAGTAATCTGTTGGTGGAGAGGAAGAAGCTGTTCCTAAAACATTAAGAGTGGGTTCCTAGGTTCCTGTACTACTCCTTGATGGTAGTAATGAGAAGAGGGCCTGTCTTGGATGGTGAGGGTCCTTAATAATAGATGCTGTCTTCTTGAAGCACCAGCACCTGAAGATGTCTTCGATGGTGGGGGCAGTGATGGAGCTGGATATGCTGGCCTTGTTTTCCCAAGCAGACAGTCAGAATCTTCATACTGCAGTGGGGTATCAAAGGTGAGAAGGAAGAGTTTTAAAAAGGACCTAAGGGAAAGGTATCTTTTACACAGAAAGCAGTTGATGTGTGGAACACACTGCCAAAGGAGGTGGTGGGATCATATACAACTTTAGTGCGTAAGATACATTTAGGCAGGACATATAAGGATTTGATTCTGATTAAGGCAAATTGGATTGGTGTCGAGGGGGAGAATGGCTGGCTTTTGTGAAATATGCAGTATGACTCTATAATAAGCATCACCTCACTCTTGGGACTAACAGGGTAACGTGACATTTAGACTGGCTTTACCCCATATTAAGGCCACTGGGATACTTCCATGTTCTCATGATTGTCGAAGCCTAAAGACAAAGCTGAGTTGTTGTCATATACCCAAGGACATGTGCATGCAAGTGCAATGGAAACCACTATCACCAGATAGGCAGCATTCACAAGCAAAACATAAATTGAACACCGTTTTTACAAGAACTAATACAATTAGGAAACAAAATAATGTTTACTGCAAGTGGCCATAGTGGTCATAGTATTGCTAAAAGACAGGAGTTACAATTTTGATTAGGTTCATCTAAATGTCCTAATGAATATCTTCAGTTCTTTGGCAGATAATGTATGGTAAAACTGAACACAGCATGAATTAAACTATCAGTTATGCAGTAAATCTTTAAAACATTGGATTAATTTAATATATTGATTAGAACAAGAAGTAAAATCGAGCAGACCTGCTGTCGGTGAGTTGGCAATAGGTTCAACAAAAAACACAAGAACGTCAGAAACAGAAGCAGCTGTAAGCCTCTTGGCCCTTTGACTTGTTCTGCCGTTCAGTAAAATAACGACCTAGGTTTCACTTCACTCATCTGATTTCTCTTGATTCCCTACACGGAATAATCTACCAGTCTCCTTTCTAAATACTTTCAGTGACTGAGCCTCTACGGTCAGTTTGTGCAGGGAATTGCAGAGATTCACCACCTGTGGGTGAAGAATTTTCTTTGTATCCTCTCATTTAGAGACCGTGTGGTCCTTCCTTTGACCCACTTGGAGCTACCACATGGTCACAGCTGGCTCAGTCCGGAGGCAGCATGGTGCGAGACTTGACTCTGCTGCACGATCTGAGACCGCACACACACACTGGTGTGTATGGACATGTGCACATGGATGTACACACAGGGAAACAGACACACACAGCCTGTTTGCACATGCTCACACATGTGGTTACACATAGAGGGCTATGCGCAGCAATGCATACATACACAAGTTCACACACATGCACATACCTGTATACTCATAGACTCATTCACACCAACATGTGTATACACATACACACAAATATAATCTCACTTCTTTCCTCTTTCCCCACCCTGATACCCCACCTTGCTTAGCCCCTATTACCTCCATTTCTGAATTATTGCCCTTCCCTTACAGTGCCCACCCATCATCTCCCTCCCTTCAGCTCCCTCCCATCACTCACCTGTCTTCTTAGCCCCTTCCCTTACTTCTGGATTTCCTGACTTCCCTGCTCTCTGCACCCTCAGGCCCAGCCTCTTTTCCCCCTCCAGCTACTCACCCTCTTCTCTAATTATTTTGCACCCCCTCCGTACCCCTGTCTCAACAGACAATGAGGTAAATGGATGTGTGAGGCAGGAGGAGGAGGAGGAGGAGGTTCAACATGGCTGCTCCAGTCTCTGGGCTGGCAGGTGCTGACTGCTGGAGGTGATCCATCCCACTTGGGAGCATCCCACTTGGCAAAGTTGCCAAGCCGGAACTGTGTCCTTCATCCCCTGCCCCTCTCGGAATGACATCTTTCTGACGAGATCCATGTGAGGCACTGAACTCAAAGGTATGGTGAAACTACCCCCCTCACCCAGTGCCCTGCCCACTCACACCTCTTTGTTTATGCCAGATAGCCCTGCCCATCACTAATAACTCACCCAATATGTGTTTGCCTACCTTACATACCCCACCAATTACAGATACCCCTCTCTACCGCAGACACCCCTGTCTCACCTGATGTCCTTCACCTCCCTGGATACATCTGTCCTTTTTAGTTGCTCCAACCTGAATCAGAAATCCTACCTATTCCGTATGCCCAAACCTGCCCTAGATGCAGTGGAAATCATTCCCACTGTCCCCCTGTCTCCCCGCTGTCACCACCCCACCCCCATCGCCAGTATCCACCTATCACCTTTCAGCTCTTCTTCCACATCTACCCTCCACCTTTTCACACTGGCTATTTGAGTCCAGGTGAAGGGTCTCAACTCAAAACATTGACAGTATATTTCCCTCCATCGATGCTGTGTGAGCCACCAAGTCTCTCCATCTTGGTACCTGGTCTATTGAAAATATTGAAGTGTGAGACATTTTTTCTTTTTCAAAACATAAGATGCAGCATATCTTTTGCCTTAAAGTTCTGCAGATGCTAGAAATATTGCGCAAAACACACAAAATGCTGAAGGAACTCAGGAGGTCAGGCAGCGACTATGGAGAGGAATAAACAGTCATAGTTTGGACCAAGACCCTTCATTAGGACCGGGAAGGACGGAGGACAGAAATCTGATGTCCTGAATTTCTCCATCATTTTATGTGTGTTGCAAAAAAATTGATAGTTTTTATTAAACTATTCTTTTCCGAAACTTTCACTTCCTGCCATCACCGGTTATCCTGTTGGTCAATACATGGAATATTAGACCAGAAGACCATTAATATATAGGAATAGAAATAAAGACATTTGGCCCATTGAGTTTTCTCTGCCATTTCATCGTAGCTGATCCATTTTTTCCTCTCAGCCCCAGTCTCCTGCCTCCTCCCCGTAACCTTTGACACCGTGACTATTCAAGAACCGATCAACCACTGCCTTAAATATGTCCAACAACTTGGCTTCCACAGCTGCCTGTGGCAACAAATTCCACAGGTTCACCACTCTCTGGCTAAAGAAATTCCTCCTCATCTCCATTCTAAAAGGACCCATTCTATTCTGAGGCTGTCCTCTGGTCTTAGACACCCCCACCATAGGAAACATTCTCTCCACATTAATTCTATCTAGGCCTTTCAACATTCAGTATGTTTCAATAAGGTCACCTTTAATATTTTGTGAATTCCAGTAAGTAGAGGCCTAGAGGCATCAAATGATATGTTTTTCACTCCTGGAATCATTTAAAAGGTTGCCAACCTCCTTTAAACCCTCTCCAATGTCAGCACATCGTTGCTTAGGTAAGAACTGCAAACCTGCTGACAATACTCCAAGTGAGGCCTCGCCAGTGCTTTATAAAGCCTCAACAGTACATCATTGCTTCTATATTCTAGTCCCCTTGAAATGAATTCAAACATAGCATTTGCCTTCTCCACCACCAACTCAATCTGCAAATTAACCTTTAGGGAATTCTGCACAAGGACTCCCAAGTTCCTCTGCACCTCAGATTTCTGAAGTTTCTCTCCATTTAGAAAATAGTCTACCCTTTTATTTCTTCTAACAAAGTGTATGACCATACACTTCCCGATACAGTATTCCATCTGCCACTTCTTTGCCCGTTCTGCTAATCTGTCTAAGTCCTTCTGTAGCCTTTCTACTTCCTCAAAACTACTTGCCCCTGCACTTATCTTTGTATCATCTGCAAACTTGGTCACAAAGCCATCAATTCCATCATCCAAATCATTGACATATTAGTTAAAAAGAAGCGTCCCAACACAAAGCCCCATAGAACACCACTAGTATACGGCAGCCAACCAGAAAAGGATCCCTTTATTCCCACTCTTTGCTTCCTGCCAGTCAGCCAATGCTCTACCCATGCTAGTATATTTCCTGTAATTCCATGGGCTCTTAACTTGTTAAGCAGCCTCATATGTGCTAACTTGACAAAGGTCTTCTGAAGATCCAAGTGCACAACATCCATCGATTCTCCTTTGTATATCCTGCTTGTTATTTCTTCGAAGAAGTCCAACAGATTTGTCAGGGAAGATTTTCCCTTAAGTAAACCATGCTGACTACAGCCTATTTTATCATGTGCCTCCAAAGTATCCAAAAACCACATTCTTATCAATCGACTCTAACATCTGAGGGCAGACTAATTTCCTTTCTTCTGCCCCTCTCCCTTCCAGCAATGACATTTGTAAATTTCTATTCCACTGGAACCATGCCAGAATGAATTGATTCTTGAAAGATCATTACTAATGCCTCCACAATCTCTTTAGCCACCTCATTCAGAACCCTGGGGTGTAGACCATCTGGTTCAGGTGAATTATCTAACTTCAGACCTTCCAGCTTCCCAGGAACTTCCTCCCTAATAATGGCAACTTCACACACTTCAGCCCACTAACACTCTCAAACGTCCGGCAAACTACTAGTGTCTTCCACAGTGAAGACTGATGCAAAATACTTATTCAATTCGTCTGCCATTTCCATGTCCCCCATTACCACCTCTCCAGAATATTTTTCCAGTGGTCCCATATTTCACTTTATGCATCTGAAGAAACTTTTGGTATTCTCTTTCATATTATTGACTAGCTTACTTCCGTATCCCATCTTTTCCTTCTTCATGACTTTTTAGTTGCCTTTTGTTGGCTTTTAAAAGCTTCCCAATCCTCTCACTTTCCACTAATTTTTCTCTATTACATGCCATCTCTTTGGCTTTTATGTTGGCTTTGACTTCTCTTGCCAGCCATGATTGTATCATCTTGCTTTAACAACACTTCTTCCTCTTTAGGATATATATATTCTGCACATTCCAAATTGCTCCCAGAAATTCCACTGGTGTTCTTTTCCTATCAATTTTGGCCAACTCATCTCTCATGTCTCTGTAATTTCTTTTACTCCATTGTAATAGTGTTACATTGATTTAGCTTCTCCATCTCAAATTGCAGGGTGAATTTGATCGTATTATGATTACATACCCCTAAGGGTTCCTTTACCTTAAGCTCTCTAATCAATTCTGGTTCATTGCACAACACACCATATGTATCTCAGCTGCTTCCTTTGTCTTCCTAACGCAGGTTCCAACATCCAACTGTGGCCACCTGGATCTTGTGCTCTAACTTGCTTCACCAGTGACTCAAGGCAGTAAGCAAAGCCAATGAGACCAGAGATGAAGTACAAGGCAATCATTAAGTATGTGAGGGGCAGGGGGGGTCTATGTGAAGGGTTTGGAAAAAGATACTGGGCAGGTTGGAAAGAGAACACTACTGGAAATAGATTCAAGCATAGAGTCTAAATCTGTTTGCAACACACACAAAATGCTGTAGGGATTCAGCAGGTCGGGCTGCATCTGTAGAAATGAATAAGTAGTCAATGTTTTGGGCCTAGACCCTTCTTTAGGACTGGAAAGGAGGAAGGCAGATGCTACTATAAAAAGGTGGAGGGAGGGGAAGGAGGATAGCTAGAAGGTGATAGGTGGGTAGGAAATAGAAAGGGCTGGAGAAGAAGGAATCTGATAGGAGAGGAGGGAACGTAGGAGAAAGGTAAGGAGGAGGGGTCCCAAGGGAAGGTGATAGACAGGTGAAAAGAGATAAGAGGCTAGAGTGGGAAACAGAAGAGGGGAGGGGAAGTGAAAATTTACGTTACCGGAAGGAGAAACTGATATTCATGCCATGAGGTTGGAGGCTACCCAGACAGAATATAAGGTGTTGCTCTGCCACCCTGAGGGTGGTCTCATCATGGCAAAAGAGGAGACCATGGAGGGACATGTCAAAAAAGGAATGGGAAACAGAATTAAAATGCTTGGCCACTGGGAATTCCATTTTTGGTGGATGATGCAGAGGTGTTAGATGAAGCAGTCCCCCAATTTACAATGGGTTTCACCAACATAGAGGAGGCCGCATTGGGAACACCAGGCACAACAAACGACCCCAGCAAATTCACTGATGAAGTGTTGCCTCCCTGAAAGGACGGTTTTGCGGCCCTGAACGGCGGTGATGGATGCAGTGAATGGACAGGCGTAGCACTTGGGCCGCTTGTAGGGAGGGACACTAGTGGGGAGGGATGAATGAACAAAGGAGAAAGTCCTGCGGAAAGTGGAGAGTGTGGGAGGTAAAGGTATGTTTGCTGGTAGGGTCTCTTTGGAGATGGCGGAAGTTACGGAGAATGATGTGTTGGATGCAGAGATTCATGGGGTGGTAGGTAAGGACAAGAGGAATTCTATCACCGTTAATGTGGTGGAAAGCTGGGCTGAATGAAGATGTTTGGGAAATGGAGGAGATGTGGGTGAGGACCGCATCAATGATGGAGAAAGGGAAACACTGTTTTTTGAAGAAGGAAGACATCTCTGATGTCCTGGAAAGGAAAGCCTCATCGTGGGAGCAGTTGCATTGGAGATGAAGGAACTGAGGAAAGGAGGCATGGTGGGAAAAAGTATAGTTAAGATAGCCATGGAAATCGGTAGGTTTGTAAAAGATGGCGGTCAACAGTATGTCTCCAGAGATGGAGGCAGAGAGATCAAGATAGGGGAGGGAGATGTCAGAAATGGACCAAGTGAATTTAAGGGCAGGTTGTAAGTTGCAGGCAAAATTGATGAAACTGACAAGCTCAGCATGGGTGCAGGCAGCAGCACCAATGCAGTCGTCAATGTAGCGGAGGATTACCAGGGAAAGCTTGGAACATGGAGTGTTCTACATATCCAATGGAAAGGCAGGCATAACTGGGTTCCATGCGGGTGCCCATGGAAACACCTTGAGTCCGGAGAAAGAGGGAGAAGCTGAAGAAAAAGTTGTGGAGCATCTAATTCCATTTTTTGTCCTTTTGAACAGATCCCTGTCAGCCATTCGCTATATAAACCATGTGGACAGGATAGCAGCTAACAACATGAGTGACAAAAGGTGAGTATACAGGAGTGGAGGGGTAGGTAGTGCTGGAGGGGTGGGTAGGAGTGGAGAGTGTGGATAGGAGTGGAAAGCGTGGGTGTGGATAGGAGTGTAGGGTGTGGATAGGAGAGGAGAGTGTGTGGGTTTGAGTGGAGGGGTGTGGGTAGGAGTAGAGGGTTGTGGATAAGGGTGGAGGGTGTGGGTAGGTGCGGAGGGTGTGTGAATAGGAGAGGGTGTGGGTAGGAGTGAAGGTTGTGGGCTGAGGTGGAGTGTGTGAGTTGGAATGGAGGGTGTGGATAGGAGTGGAGGGTGTGGGTTGAGGTGGAGTGTGTAGGTAGGAGTGGAGGTTGTGGGCTGAGGTGGAGTATGTGGGTTGGAGTGGAGAGTGTGGGTAGGAGTGGAGGTTGTGGACTGAGGTGGAGTGTGTAGGTAGGAGTGGAGGGTGTGGGTAGGAGTGAAGGTTGTGGACTGAGGTGGAGTGTGTAGGTAGGAGTGGAGGGTGTGGGTAGGAGTGGAGGTTGTGGGCTGAGGTGGAGTGTGTAGGTAGGAGTGGAGGGTGTGGGTAGGAGTGAAGGTTGTGGACTGAGGTGTAGTGTGTAGGTAGGAGTGGAGGGTGTGGGTAGGAGTGAAGGTTGTGGACTGAGGTGTAGTGTGTAGGTAGGAGTGGAGGGTGTGGGTAGGAGTGAAGGTTGTGGACTGAGGTGGAGTGTGTAGGTAGGAGTGGAGGGTGTGGGTAGGAGTGAAGGTTGTGGGCTGAGGTGGAGTGTGTAGGTAGGAGTGGAGGGTGTGGGTAGGAGTGAAGGTTGTGGACTGAGGTGGAGTGTGTAGGTAGGAGTGGAGGGTGTGGGTAGGAGTGGAGGTTGTGGGCTGAGGTGGAGTGTGTAGGTAGGAGTGGAGGGTGTGGGTAGGAGTGAAGGTTGTGGACTGAGGTGTAGTGTGTAGGTAGGAGTGGAGGGTGTGGGTAGGAGTGAAGGTTGTGGACTGAGGTGTAGTGTGTAGGTAGGAGTGGAGGGTGTGGGTAGGAGTGAAGGTTGTGGTCTGAGGTGGAGTGTGTAGGTAGGAGTGGAGGGTGTGGGTAGGAGTGGAGGTTGTGGGCTGAGGTGGAGTGTGTAGGTAGGAGTGGAGGGTGTGGGTAGGTGAAGGTTGTGGGCTGAGGTGGAGTGTGTAGGTAGGAGTGGAGAGTGTGGGTAGGAGTGAAGGTTGTGGACTGAGGTGGAGTGTGTAGGTAGGAGTGGAGGTTGTGGACTGAAGTGGAGTGTGTAGGTTGGAGTGGAGGGTGTGGGTAGGAGTGGAGGTTGTGGGCTGAGGTGGAGTGTGTAGGTAGGAGTGGAGGGTGTGGGTAGGAGTGAAGGTTGTTGGCTGAGTTGGAGTGTGTGGGTTGGAGTGGAGGGTGTGGGTAGGAGTGAAGGTTGTGGACTGAGGTGGAATGTGTAGGTAGGAGTGGAGGGTGTGGGTAGGAGTGAAGGTTGTGGACTGAGGTGGAGTGTGTAGGTTGGAGTGGAGGGTGTGGATAGGAGTGAAGGTTGTGGACTGAGGTGGAGTGTGTAGGTAGGAGTGGAGGGTGTGGGTAGGAGTGAAGGTTGTGGACTGAGGTGGAGTGTGTAGGTTGGAGTGGAGGGTGTGGATAGGAGTGGAGGTTGTGGGCTGAGGTGGAGTGTGTAGGTAGGAGTGGAGGGTGTGGGTAGGAGTGAAGGTTGTGGGCTGAGGTGGAGTGTGTAGGTAGGAGTGGAGAGTGTGGGTAGGAGTGAAGGTTGTGGACTGAGGTGGAGTGTGTAGGTAGGAGTGGAGGTTGTGGACTGAAGTGGAGTGTGTAGGTTGGAGTGGAGGGTGTGGGTAGGAGTGGAGGTTGTGGGCTGAGGTGGAGTGTGTAGGTAGGAGTGGAGGGTGTGGGTAGGAGTGAAGGTTGTTGGCTGAGTTGGAGTGTGTGGGTTGGAGTGGAGGGTGTGGGTAGGAGTGAAGGTTGTGGACTGAGGTGGAATGTGTAGGTAGGAGTGGAGGGTGTGGGTAGGAGTGAAGGTTGTGGACTGAGGTGGAGTGTGTAGGTTGGAGTGGAGGGTGTGGATAGGAGTGAAGGTTGTGGACTGAGGTGGAATGTGTAGGTAGGAGTGGAGGTTGTGGGTAGGAGTGAAGGTTGTGGACTGAGGTGGAGTGTGTAGGTTGGAGTGGAGGGTGTGGATAGGAGTGAAGGTTGTGGGCTGAGGTGGAGTGTGTAGGTAGGAGTGGAGAGTGTGGGTAGGAGTGAAGGTTGTGGGCTGAGGTGGAGTGTGTAGGTAGGAGTGGAGTGTGTAGGTAGGAGTGGAGAGTGTGGGTAGGAGTGAAGGTTGTGGGCTGAGGTGGAGTGTGTGGGTTGGAGTGGAGGGTGTGGGTAGGAGTGAAGGTTGTGGGCTGAGGTGGAGTGTGTAGGTAGGAGTGGAGAGTGTGGGTAGGAGTGAAGGTTGTGGGCTGAGGTGGAGTGTGTAGGTAGGAGTGGAGTGTGTAGGTAGGAGTGGAGAGTGTGGGTAGGAGTGAAGGTTGTGGGCTGAGGTGGAGTGTGTGGGTTGGAGTGGAGGGTGTGGGTAGGAGTGAAGGTTGTGGACTGAGGTGGAGTGTGTAGGTTGGAGTGGAGGGTGTGGATAGGAGTGGAGGTTGTGGGCTGAGGTGGAGTGTGTAGGTAGGAGTGGAGGGTGTGGGTAGGAGTGAAGGTTGTGGGCTGAGGTGGAGTGTGTAGGTAGGAGTGGAGAGTGTGGGTAGGAGTGAAGGTTGTGGACTGAGGTGGAGTGTGTAGGTAGGAGTGGAGGTTGTGGACTGAAGTGGAGTGTGTAGGTTGGAGTGGAGGTTGTGGGCTGAGGTGGAGTGTGTAGGTAGGAGTGGAGGGTGTGGGTAGGAGTGAAGGTTGTTGGCTGAGTTGGAGTGTGTGGGTTGGAGTGGAGGGTGTGGGTAGGAGTGAAGGTTGTGGACTGAGGTGGAATGTGTAGGTAGGAGTGGAGGGTGTGGGTAGGAGTGAAGGTTGTGGACTGAGGTGGAGTGTGTAGGTTGGAGTGGAGGGTGTGGATAGGAGTGAAGGTTGTGGACTGAGGTGGAATGTGTAGGTAGGAGTGGAGGTTGTGGGTAGGAGTGAAGGTTGTGGACTGAGGTGGAGTGTGTAGGTTGGAGTGGAGAGTGTGGATAGGAGTGAAGGTTGTGGGCTGAGGTGGAGTGTGTAGGTAGGAGTGGAGAGTGTGGGTAGGAGTGAAGGTTGTGGGCTGAGGTGGAGTGTGTAGGTAGGAGTGGAGTGTGTAGGTAGGAGTGGAGAGTGTGGGTAGGAGTGAATGTTGTGGGCTGAGGTGGAGTGTGTGGGTTGGAGTGGAGGGTGTGGGTAGGAGTGAAGGTTGTGGGCTGAGGTGGAGTGTGTAGGTAGGAGTGGAGAGTGTGGGTAGGAGTGAAGGTTGTGGGCTGAGGTGGAGTGTGTAGGTAGGAGTGGAGAGTGTGGGTAGGAGTGAAGGTTGTGGGCTGAGGTGGAGTGTGTAGGTAGGAGTGGAGTGTGTAGGTAGGAGTGGAGAGTGTGGGTAGGAGTGAAGGTTGTGGACTGAGGTGGAGTGTGTAGGTAGGAGTGGAGGTTGTGGGTAGGAGTGAAGGTTGTGGACTGAGGTGGAGTGTGTAGGTTGGAGTGGAGGGTGTGGATAGGAGTGAAGGTTGTGGGCTGAGGTGGAGTGTGTAGGTAGGAGTGGAGAGTGTGGGTAGGAGTGAAGGTTGTGGGCTGAGGTGGAGTGTGTAGGTAGGAGTGGAGTGTGTAGGTAGGAGTGGAGAGTGTGGGTAGGAGTGAAGGTTGTGGGCTGAGGTGGAGTGTGTGGGTTGGAGTGGAGGGTGTGGGTAGGAGTGAAGGTTGTGGGCTGAGGTAGAGTGTGTAGGTAGGAGTGGAGAGTGTGGGTAGGAGTGAAGGTTGTGGGCTGAGGTGGAGTGTGTAGGTAGGAGTGGAGAGTGTGGGTAGGAGTGAAGTTTGTGGACTGAGGTGGAGGGTCTTTGGGCAGTAGAAGTTTCTTGGAATGAAAAAGCAACAAGCTGCTCTTGGTAATTAAAATGCCGAGAATGCCATGCTGCTTGGGTCAGTGTGATTTCAATGCATGACTGGTAATGTGGAGCACGTTGCCTTACCCCAATCCTGAACAGCATGTTAATTGACGTATTATCTTGCCGTTACACGGAGAACACATGTTGTGGCACAGACAGAGAATTCTAGGCACATCCTCAATCCAGGCCGGTTCGACAATTATGCATTCTGACTTGTTAACAGCAGTCCTCCGAGTATTAATTCTATTAAGTAAATACGCATTTGCCGAATGTACAAATTTACTATATTTTGGTTCCAGTGTAGGTTGTCTTATCTGCCCAACACGAATGTATCACAGCAATTAATTTGCCCTGTGTAATTTTATTCATGTGATTATTGACTAAATTGCTTTGCAATTATTTTGCTCATCTCCTTGCCGACAGCTCTGATTAATAAAGGCTCGTTCCACAGGAAATGGCCAAAATCTCCTCCTGTGTGAGGTAGTTAAATGGTTTGAGGGTAAACTGTTCAATAAGTTTTAACAGTTTAAAGGAGATTTGCAAAGCAAGGTTTTGCACAGTGAGTGGTAGGTCCCTCGAACAGGCTGCCGGTGAAAGTAGCAGAAGCAAATACATTAGTACAGTACCGTTTAAAGGGCATTTAGACAGTTACAAGAACAGGCAGTGAGTGAACCAAGCAACACCCACAAAATGCTGAAGGAACTCAGCAGGCCAGGCAGCAGCTATGGAAAAGAATAAACAGTCGACGTTTCGGGCCGAGGCCCTTCTTCGGGACTGGAAAAAAAACAGACGAGAAGTCGGAGTTAAAAGGTGGAAGGAAGGGAGGAGGCAGTACAAAGTGGTAGGTGATAGGTGAAACCGGAAGAGGGGGAAGTGGGAAGTAAAGAGCTGGAAAGTTGATTGGTGAAAGAGATAAAGGGCTGGAGAAGGGGGTATCTGATCGGAGAGGACAGAAAGCCATGGAAGAGAGGGAAGGGGGAGGAGCACCAGAGGGAGGCAATGGGGTGGTAAGGAGATAAGGTGAGAGAGGGAAATGGGAATGGGGAATGGTGAAGGGCCTCAGCCAGAAACATCAACTGTTTACTCTTTTCAGTAGATGCTGCCTGGCCTGCTGAGTTCCTCCATCATTTTGTGGGTGTTGCTTGGATTTCCAGCATCTGCAGACTTTCTTTTGTTAGGGAGGAATAAATCAGACCAGGGTGCAGGCAAACGGAATGTGTAAGATAGGTCGGCTCAGGCGTGATTGGCCAAAGTGCCTGTTCCTCGCTGGACGTTCGATGTCCTATGCTCTACTTGCACTTTTGTATGAAGAAATAGCAGAGCCTACATTACCTTTCACTATTCAAACTCTTGCCTCCTTGTCCTGTAGTTACAATTTAACAGCAGCCAGTATCCCAAGTTTTACCACTCCCTGCTGCTTTCATCCATTTGTCTTTCCACCGCGAAAGTGTGATCTCTACAGACAGAAAACCCCATGGTGCTCAAGTCAGGACATATCACCGAGCATAGTCATCAGCCTCTCAGTCTGCTTGGCATTGACTCCAGTACTCACAGGCTCGCCTGCGTCCCAGAGTTTGTACTTGAGGTGCCATGAGAGTTTAGTTACAACTTACTTTGGTTCTACGTTCACTTAAAGTCTGCCTTCAACCTCAGTCATTCCAGCAATTTATCCATTCTCTCCAACAAATGTAAAAGAAAGGGATGGCATGAGTGATTTCTTCTTAGCGCACAGCGCACCCTCAAACACATGGACTTCTTTCAATTCCAACAGAGCCCAAGTATGTGGCCTTTAACGTTATTACTGAAGCTGATTGTCTGGCTGGTAATGCAGTGCGTGTGCAACATAAACTTGCTGTGTGCAAATTGGCTGTTAAGATTTCTAACAGGATAAAATGACCAAACTTGAAAAGAAATTCATTGGCTGTAAGATATTCCAGAATCTTCTGCAGCAAGAAGGGTAAAAACAATAAAGCACTTTCTTTGTCTGCATTGGAATATTTATAGAAATGTTAATACAGGAATACTTCAGCACAACAACAGTTTTTAGGGGAGAGGTAAGATTCATTACTCAACTGCACTAATCATAATAAATAAATCATGATGAATGTGGAGAGGCTTGCATTATTTTTCCATTATAATGAGGTGACAGGCTCTGAAGCAATCCTAGGCTAATAATATTCCCCTTTAAAACATTAAACATTCTTGACAGGCAAAAAAAAGATTAAAAAACAAACTACAGCTCATAGCCCTAGGTGACTTCTTGCAGAAGAAAATATTATTTCATTAGCATATTCATTTTTTTAACATATTTGGTTTCTCAAAAGTGCCATTGTCAGTTTACTACGTGTTTTTTATCTGTTGCATAAAGAAGGTCTGACTAGTTTGTTAAACTGTCGGTATACTTCAGCTAGACTTTGGTATGGCCTCAGATTCTGGTGGCTTGGATGTTCTTCTTCCACTACCCCGGATTATGAAAAGTGGCAGATGTACTTCCATTCGCAGCAGACACTGAGCCCATCCAACCTGTCCCAGATCTGATGGAAATCTGCAGATGCTGGAAATTCAAGCAACACACACAAAATGCTGGTGGAACGCAGCAGGCCAGGCAGCATCTATAGGGAGAAGCGCTGTCGACATTTCGGGCCGAAACCCTTCTCTCAGCCCAAAACATCAACAGCGCTTCTCCCTGTAGATGCTGCCTGGCTTGCTGTGTTCCACCAGCATTTTGTGTGTGTTGCCTGTCCCAGATCTGATGGGAATCATTTTCATTTTGGAGTAGTTCTGAAAATGAGCAAGTGAGGAACATTCCCTGCCGATACAGTGAGTGCGCATTGCTCGTTGTGCACGTCCCTGCAAACGTGCCTCTAACTCTCACCTCTCCCCTGGCATCTGGAGTTTGAATTGGAATTGGAATTGGTTTATTTTTCACACATGTACGGGGGTACAGCGGAAAACTTGTCTCACATACTGTTCATACAGGTTGATTCATTACACAGTACCGTAGAACAACATAAAGCAATAACAGAATGTAGAATAAAGTGCAGCAGCTAGTGAGAAAATAAGACGCCAGATCATAAGAAGGTAGACTGTGAGGTCAAGAGTCTACAATTGTATTAGGGAAGCATTCAATCATCTTATAACAGTGGGGTAGAAGATGTCCTTGCGACTGCACATTTAAGTGTGATCTTTCCTTAAAGAACTAAGATACGTTCATAGGGTTTAACCAGTACTGCACCCCCACTGGCCTCCACCCACAGGTTTATGGTGAGCTGGGAAAAATTTAACAGGAACCTGAGGGACAAGATTTTCACCTAGAGGCTGATCAGTATACAGAACAAGCTGCCAGAGGAAGGTACATTGACACCATTTAAAAGGCACATGGGCAGGAACACGGATCGAAAAGGTTAGAAGGATATTCATAGATTAGACAGCTGGAATCATTTTTCCCAGGGTTGAGATGTCTAATACTAGAGGGCATGTATTTAAGGAGAGGGGGGTAAATTCAAAGACTTTTCACACAGAGAAAGGCAGGTTCTGGGAATGTGCTGCCAGGAATGATGCTGGACACAGGTACACTAGAGGACAATACGAGAGTCTTAGATGGACACACCAAAAGTGCAGGGAACAGAGGATATGGACCATGTGCAGGCAGAAGAGTTTAGATGTCATTAGCTTAATTAGGTCAGCACAACATCATGGGCCACATAGCCTGTTTGTGTGTTGTGCTGTATTGTTCTATGTTGTATGAAATGGGCCAAACATGGACTAGCCGACATGGGAACAGGCCCTTTGGATGGCATGGACCAGATGGGCCAAAGGGTCTGTTTCCACTCTGTATGACTCTATAACTCTATTTCATTTCCTGTGGAGCCAAACTATTGATTCTCAGCTAATCTATTGACCAAGTAGAGGATGAAACCTTTCAGTACATCAGCTCTTGTCCACCATTCAGCTGGATTACGGTTGACCTGCACCTGAATTGGCATATTGGAGGGAGGCTGAAAACCTGGTTGAATGATGCCACAATAATCTCTCGTTCAATTTCGGCAAAACTAGAGAGCCAATGATTGATTACAGGAAGAAGAAGCCAGGGGTTCATTATCAGATCAGAGTTAGACAGGGTCAAATGATCCTTGGTATCATTTACCAAGCATATGATAAATTCTTTGACATGACCATATCCGAGGATCTGTCCTGGGACCAACACATAAGTGCCATTACAAAGAAGGTATGACAGTGCCTTTATTTTCTTAGAAGTTTGCATAGATTCGACATGTTATCTAAATCTTGAAACTGGTTGTATCATGGCCTGGTGTGGAAACATCAATGCCCAGGAATGGAAAGGTTTACCAAAGCTGCTGGATACAGCCCAGTCCATCACAGGCAAAGCCCTCCCCACCAGTGAGCACGTTTACAAGGAGTGCTGTCGCAGGAAAGCAGTATCCATTATCAAGGACTCCCATCACCTCTTCTTGCTGCTATCATTAGGCAGGAGGTACAGAAACGTTGGGTCCTACACCATCAAGTTCAGGAACAATTATTACCCTTCAACCACAGGCTCCTGAACGAGCTTAGATAACTTTCTATTTCAATGCTGAACTGACTATAGACTCATTTTTAAGGACCCTGCTACTCTTGTTCTCAGTAATGGCTATTTACATTTTTTTATTATTTGCACGATTTGCCTTCTTTTCCATGTAGGTTGTCTGTGAATGTTTCTTAATATATAGTTTTTTATAAATATTATTGTATTTCTTAATTTTCCTGTAAATGCCTGCAAGAAAAAGAATCTAAATGTGGTATAGAGTGACATATATATGTGTGTATTTTGATTTTAAATTTACTTTTAAATTCACTTTGACTGGTTCGTTGTACGTTTCAATGCTTATTTCAGTTGAGAGATTTCCATATCTCCCAGGTTTTGTGTAAAGGACGCCCTTACATTGTCTCTGAACATCCTGCATCTTTTCTCACAGTTGTGTCTCCTACTTCCTTAGATTCCCCAGGTCCATACAAGACCATGGAGTGGGAATCATTCACTGCACAGAAGCAGAATCACAATAAGGTTTATTATGCCTGACGTACAGGATGTCATGAAGCTTGTTGTCTTGTGGCAGTAGTATATGGCAAAGATTTAAAAATATTCTAAGTTACAAAAAATAAAATATATAAAAAATACAAAGTTATAAAAATAAGTGTAGTGCAAAAGAGCCTGACCAACTGTACAGGGAGCTGCAAGGTGAGTCAAGTTATGGAGACCCCCTACAGCAGCTCTGTAGCTTCCAACTGTGTGGCTGTCCAGGGATAGAATTGCCCACTCCCCAGCAGCAGGTGCCACACATGGGCAAGTGCCACACATCTCTAGCAGCTGATGCACATCGTCATTACCTGTTGTGGGCAGTGAGGACGATGACCACTGACCGACTCTTCAGTTAGGGGCCGGGTCACTGGTCCCTGTGTGGAGCAGCCCTCTCCCTGTGGTAAAGACTGCTCCCACAATGAGGCCCAGGCCAACTCTGGGGAATGCAGTCCAGCCGCAACACCCATCAGCCTGCAGTGTTGCCGTTCCATCAGCTGCTGAACGGCCCTCCCCATCTACTCCCCAGCCAGCAGCTGAACCAAAACACAGGCAGTGAATCATTACTGGGCTTTGTGCTGGAATTTCTCATCTGAGCTATCAACAACACCAACTTTTTCATTCAAGTTACAGTCCTCAAGGAACAGGGAAGAACAGGACTAAATATTCAGTCTGTTCTCATAACTTAACCCTCGAACTCTACACACAGCACCTTCTCCAATGTTCCTGGAGTCTCTTCCCCTTCTTGGGCAGAGTATGTTTCAATGGCCACTTGCTTCCACTCCAGTTCTGTGGGGGTTGTGCATGAATTTGTTTACCCTGGGGTAAAATAATGAGGTTTGGTCCAATAGAAAGGAGGTCAAATTTGTTCCACATACCCTCAGTGGCTTCTTTATCAGGTACACCTGTACACTTGATTGCTAATGCAAATATCTTGGCAGCCAATCATGTGGCAGCAACTCAATGTATAAAAGCATGGCGACATGGTCAAAAGGTTCAGTTGTTGCTCAGACCAAACATCAAAATGGGGAAGAAATGTGATCTAAGTAACTTTGATCATGTAATGATTGCTTGTGCCAGACGGGTAAGCTGATTATTTCAGAAACTGCTGATCTTCTGAGATTTTCACGCTCAACAGTCTCTAGAGTTTACAGAGACTGGTGCGATAAACAAAAAAAAATCCAACGAGTAGCAGTTCTGTGGGCAAAAATAGCTTTTTAATGAGCAAGGTCAGAGGAGAATGACCAGACTGTGTGATGGTATTGGGTTTGTTGACCGTAAGGTTCTAAACTCAAACAAAGACCTTAGGCACTATTGGATACATAAATATAAATAGCCACAAGTACTCTCGCTAAAAGGGGAATATACTGTAATTAGCCAGTCTTCAAAAACTAGTTCACTTTCCTGTTTATTCTCCACAGCAAGTTTTAGCTGCCAATACCCACTATATGAGCAGTGGGTCCCTCCTCCCTACCAAGAAGATACTTCCACTGACAAAGTTATAACACAGTTCATTTATTTTCTATGATACATGCTTAAGTCCAAATAACATTCTTAAAACACATTTAAAACACACAGAGGGCTTCAATCTTATAAAGAAGTCCTCCATCGCAGAAACCAAAACCAGAGGAATGGACCCTAGTCACCCCCATTTTCAACCACTCTCAGTAAGCCTGAACTCCTCTCTACATTTATACCCTTTTCTACACTTGGGTAATTTTACGTGTATTAGATATTTCCTCAGATACCCTTTTTACAGAAATGGTCTTAAAGCACCTTAGAGATAGAGAGTTTGGCTTAATGTTCACAGTTCACAATTAATGCTGGAAAGCCAACTTCCTTGAGTAAATAAACCTTCCAGCTATAAAACCATCAATTATTTGATATGCTGAATTATAATATCTATCTGGTCTACAAGTTTCCTTGAATGAATCAACTTAGAGTCAGTTTGTCTGTTTGAAAAAAAAAGTCAAATTAAACAACCAATTAATTTATACTCTCAAGCAGCAGTAAACCAGGTACAGTGAGCTACACCTTACTTCTCACAGACAATGTATACAGTAATATATACACAGCTTGTTTGGAAAGCTGTTCCATAGCCAATACTTGTTTTAACTTCAAGCTGATTACTGCTTTCCATTTCCATTTTAAGAACTGAAGACTGACTCTCACTTATGACCAGAAGTCAAACAACTGTTAGCTGGAAGTTTAATTACAATTGCTCATGATTTTGTAATCGACAGCTGCTGTGTTTAACACACAGCACATTGAACTTCGCAGTGGTACATATATATATGTGTGTGTGTGTGTGTGTGTGTGTGTGTGTGTGTGTGTGTGTGTGTGTGTGTGTGTGTGTGTGTGTGTGTGTGTGTGTGTGTGTGTGTGTGTGTGTGTGTATAGAGAGAGAGCGAGAGAGAGAGAGACACACACACTTACCATCATTCACATTTTCTTCCTTAAATCTCTCTCCTTGAGTGCCCAGGCACTGTTGCTACCTCAACCACCTTCCTTCAGCATACTTCTTCTAAACCTAATCAAATGGATTCAACCTTTTTTCTTAAAAACTAATGTCCATAATTATTGTTATTAATTCATTAATCCATGATAATCACTTCTCAAAGTTACCATGACATGCGAGAGATTTTTCTTTTAAAGTTACAATCAATCTGGACAGACACTCTCAAAAAAGATCTGCTGCCCCGCCCTTTCATATATCCTGGAGTCTCAATACCCTTCCTAAATTATTAGTCTGTTGACAGAAATTTCTGCGAGTATATGTCCTTCAAATTCAGAGTCTGAGCTGTTAGAACTATAGATTAAATTGGAGGTGGTAACTCCAGCAATTCTTAGGTGAGAAGTCGATGCCATCGCATTCCACATTGTAGGAAACAGGGTGCCCTGTTAATGAGATTGATCTAAAAATATTGTAAATTGGAAATGCGTCCTTTTGATTAGACAAGTTCCCTCCTTCTCTATCTGGGCTGCAAACTGGAGAATGTAATTAAAAATCATTCATACCAGGAATTGATTTTAATAATGGAAGCGAATGTGGCACTCATTATGATCAAAAAGGGACTGAAACTGTCATGAGATTGGTGTTAATACCAGCAGAGTCCTCTGTTCATGGAACGAGTTGAGAGTCAAGGTCCTTGTGAATGTCATCATCTTCCTGAATAAAAGGTGAAAACAAAAGTTGAGGTCAGAAGGGGGTCATAAACTCCCAATGAAATCCTCTTCAGGCTAAGTGAGGCTGATCAGAATCAGAATCAGGTTTATTAGCACTGGTACCTTTGACACCCTTACTAATCAAAGACCTATCAACCTCTGCTTTAAATACACACAATGACATGGTTTCCACTGCCATCAATGGCAATGAATTCCACAGATTCACCACCCTCTGACTAAAGAAATTCCTCCTCATCCCTCTTCTGAGGCTGTGCACTCTGGTCCAAAATTCTTCCACTACTGATAACGTCCTCTCCACGTCCACTCTATCAGTAGATTTCAATGACATCCCCCCACCCCCCCTCATTCTTCTAAACCCCAGTGAGTTCAGGACAGAGAGAGCAGGCTACACATTGAGGGATGCAGCATGAACAAATGAACTTTAGACAAATCCTACAGAGGAATTGGTGCAAGTTTGCATGAACTATGATTCCATTGAGGAAGTAATTAACAATCTAATGGTCAGTAAGAGGTATCACAGGGATGCATCTGGTGGAACTGCTGCTTCCAAGGTTCGATCCTGACCTCAGACACTGCTTGTGTGGAGTTTGTACGTTCTTCCTGTAACCGTGCAGATTTCCTCTGGGAGCTCCAGTTTCCTCTCACACCCCAACGACATGTAGGTTGGTATGTTAATTGTCCACTGCAAATTGCCCCTATTGTGCAGGCAAGTGGTAGAATCTGGAGAAAATTTATGGGAGTGGCAGAGAATAAAAATGGGATTTGTGTAGGATTAGCCTCAATTTGAATTGGTATCGGTATTGGTCCATTATTGCATATGTACCTAGGTACAGTGAGAAGCTTGTCTTGCATACTGTTCATACTGATCAAATCATTACACAGTGCACTGGGCTAGAACAAGACCAAACAGTAACAGTACTGTATGCAGATTAAAATGTACCAGCTACAGAGAAATTGCAGTGCAGGTAATCAATAGGATGCAGGATCATAACAAGTTAGATAGCGAGGTCAATCTAACATATCACACATTAATATTGACAGATAACTTAGATCTAAAAGTGTAGAATTATAATCATAGAAGTGATGAGTGGATCTGTAGGTAACAGCTTGCAATGAGTCACCACATTCCGGCCCCATCTTTGATGATTGATGGTCACAACAGACTTGGTGGGCTGAAGGAACTGTTCTGTACTGTTTGACACTAAGCTGGCAATTACTGCACATGGGTGAAAGTGAATGACGATGTTGATGTGTTACACCACAGTGTGAGGGAGCTCTGTGGTCAAACCCTGCCTCACACAATAGTCTCTGGCTGGGTCGCACACCGTGGAATTCGTGGGTACTGATCATACAACTGAGACAGTCACAAATAACTCTGATTGGGGAATTTCAAGAGACAATTTCATCACACAATTAGTGGCTATTTGGAAAGTATGGAGAGGTCAAAGTGAATTTCTTGAGTGAGGAATTGGGAATAAAGGGTTAGATGACATAACATTGGAAGAAGATATGAAATTTGGTGCAGATCAGTTGGAACAAATGAAGAGAGGAGGGGTTTCTCTTTGAGACAGGAGAAGGTTTCAATTCCTGGTCAGGTGTTCCCAGATAGAGAACAGGTTGAAGAGTGACAAGGCCCTTAACCTCCCCCCTCTTATGGTACTGAGCAGGTGTAGGAGTAGGTAATAAGCCTTGTGGTTGGAGAATCAGAGCAGTGTGAAGATACAAAAAATGCCAGTGCTCAGAACAAATGCAGTCCTGCAGAAGGCTCTCGGCCCAAAATGTCGTCTGTTTACTCTCTTCCATAGACGCTGCCTGGCATCTGAGTTCCTCCAGCATTTTTTGTGTGTTGCTTGGATTTTCAGAATCTGCAGATTTTCTCGTGTTTGTGGCACAGAACTGATGTTGCACAGGGCACAAGGGATGAGCAGAGAGGACGAGCCGAGGCTGATGTGTGAAATCCCATACAAGGAGCTGGGATCTCAGTGTCCTGGGATGAAGAAGTGAGCTCAGGCCAAGCCATTCCGGGGAATAGCTGCAAATTTGCGTGAATTATGGTTCTAATGAGGAAGCAATTAACGATCTGAAGGGCCTGTAAATGACTTCAATTATTGCCCATTAGTTGAAATAAATGGTAATATGTATGTGTGATGGCCCAGTGTGTGGGAGCAGTGAATCGCTGGTAAGACCCTACATCAGATCGTGACCTATAGCTGGCTCGTCCCAGTCTCAGATGATAGTCTGAATTAACTCATTCTCTGGCGTGGTTCACTGTCACACTGTCAGTGAGATGTTGTCCTCCAAAGGGCTGGCCCCAACAGATTTTAATCCCATGCTGTGCGGCACCATCACTAGAATACTGAAAATGACTTGTAGCCAGAGTCAGACTCTGCTTTTTACACAGGTTTCTGAATTCTACCTGAGGACATACAGAGTTTATACTGAAATTATCAAATGAATTAAAATAAGCTGTTAGTGATATGGACTACAGGGTCTCGTGGAGTGCTGAACATGGACATTATAAGGGCAGGTTTGCGGAGAGGAGTGAGCAATTGCAGCGCAAATGTTAAACTCAATGGTGTTCATATCACTGATCTGGAGAGAGAAGCAATAAAAATCAGAATCAAATCTATTATCACTGACAGGTTTACGAGCACTTTAGGTGTAACCTATTTTTCATATGGGGAGCAAATTCAGAAATCAGGTGTGCAAAGGGACTTGGGAGTCCGAGTGCAGGATTCCTTCTTACCAAAGGAACTTGTAGGTTGAGCCAGGCAAAAACGAGGTTAGCACTCATTTTCAGAGGACTAGAATATAAAAGCAAGGATGTAATGCTGAGGCTTTACAAAGCATTTGTCAGAACGCAGTTGCTGTATTGTGAACAGTTTTGGGCACCATATCTAAAAAAGGATGTGCCAGCATTGGAGAGGTCCAGAAGAGGTTTACATGAATGATCCCGGGAATGAAAAGGTTAACATGAGTAGCATGGTTCTGGGCCTGTACTTAATAGAACTTAGAAGAATAAGGGGAGATTTCCTTGAAACCTAAAAAATATTGAAAAGCCTGTTTAGAGTGGATGTGGAGAGGATGCTTCCAATAGTGGGAGAGTCTAGGACTCTCAGCTGCATCCTCAGAATAGAAGGATGTCCCTTTAGAACAGACATGAGGAGGGATTTCTTTAGTCAGAGGTTGGTGAATCTGTGGAATTCATTGCCTCAGACAGCTGTGAAGGCCAAGTCACTGGGTATATTTAAGAGCGGAGGTTGATAGGTTCTTGAAAAGTAAGGGTGTCAAAGGTTACGTGGAGAAACAGGGAGGAGGGAGTAAGATGGTGCCACTAAGCTGGACTGTTTGCATGGAACTCCAAAGGGAATCATCAAATATTCCCATTTAGGATGACTACGGATTAAATCCACAGTCACAGCCATGGGTACTTCAATAAACAGCATCGTTTTCAAACTTTTAAAAGATCAATTAACACACAAAATCAACAAACCTCGAATGGCAGACTTGGGATGCAAGTGCAGTTACCCTTTAAGAAAGGGTAACACCACACTGGTCTACAAGTTCAATTGAGATACAAAGCCATTAGACTTCCACTCCGGTCTATCCTGCTGGTGAATGTGCAGTCTCTGGAAAATAAAACTGAAGAACTCAGAACAAGATTGCTGTACCAGGGGGACAGGAATAGCAGGGACTACTGTGTACGTTGCTTCAGGAAACCTGGGCTCGCACCCGCAATTTCAGGTGCAGTGCTGCAGCTCGATGACTTCACTATTCTCCACTAAGTCAGGACAGCTCAGACTTTTAAAGATAGAGGAGGTGGAGTATGCTTTATGATTAGCTCATCATGGTGCACAAATGTGGTGGTTCTGCCTCAGTCCTGCTCACCGGACCTGGAACATCTAGCAGTCAAATGCCGTCCATTTTATATACCAAGGGAGTTTTCCACCATCATCCTAGTAGCGGTGTCCATTCCCCCTCAGGCCAATGTCAGGCAAGCTCCAGAGGAGCTGAGCAGAGTAATCAGCAGGCATGAATCTGTAAACCCTGATACCTTCCCTATCATTGTGGGAGGTGTCAAACAAGCCAGCTTGAAGGAGCCTCTGAACAACTACCACCAGCTTATCACAAGTGGAACCATAGGAGACAACGTCCCTGACCACTGTTACACCACCATCCCACACCCGCACTTTGAAAATTCCAACCACCTGACTGTACTTCTACCCCCAGTGTACAGGCAAAGACTAAAGACCACAGCTCCAGTAAGTTGTGGTCAAAGGAGATGGAGCAGTGTTTACAGGACTACTTTGAGTCTGTGGACTGGACAATATTCAGGGATTCATCACGGTTGTCACCAATTTCATCAAAACCTGCATGGGTCAAGGTATACCTTTGACAGCACTCTAGACAATTCCAAATGAAAAGCTGTGGATGAACCAGGAGATTTGCTGTCTGCTGAGGGCTAGATCTGCGGCATTCAAAAGCGGATATCCAGAACTGACCAAGAAGTCCAGGTACAACCTACAGAAGGCTATCTTAAGAGGGATAAAACAATTCCAATTGAAGTTAGAGATGGGATTGGATACACATCAGCTCTGGCAGGGTTTGCAGGCCTTTACATCCTACAAAAAGAAACCTATTATTATGAATGGCAGTGATGCTTCACTCCCAGATGAGCTCAACGCCTTTTATGCCCCCTTTGAAAGAGAGAATAAAACTACATCTATGTGAATCTCTACAGCATCTGGTGACCCTGTAGTCTCTGTCTCAGAGGCCGAAGTCAGAACGCCCTTCAAGAGGGTGAAATCTCGCAAGATGTACCTGGGAGGGGTCTGAAAACCTGTGCCAACCAATTGGTGGGAGTGTTCAACATCATCTTCGATCCCTCACTGCTGCAGTCAGAGGTTCCCACCTGCTTCAAAAGGGTGAAAATCATACCAGTGCCCAAGCAGAGCAGGGTGAGCTACCACAATGACTACCAACCAGTTGCACTACTGTAATGAAGTGCTTTGAGAGGTTGGCATGGCCAGAATCAACTCCTGCCTAAGCAAGGACCTGGACCTGCTACAATTTGCCTATCCCCACAATAGATCTACAGCAGACACAATCTCACTGGTTCTCCACTCAGCCTTGGATCACCTTGGCAACAGTAATACCTACATCAGGCTGCTGTTTATTGATTACAGCTCAGTGTGTAACATAGTCATACCCTAGTACTAATCAAACAAGCTCCAAAACCTGGGCCTCTGTACCTCCCTCTACAATGGATCCTTAACTTCCTCACTGGAGACCACAGTAAATGTGGATCAGAAATAATATCTCCTCCTCACTGATAGTCAACACTGGCACACATCGAGGATGTGTGTTTAGCCCACTGATCTATTCTCTCTACACTAACAATTGTTTGGCTAGGCACAGCTTAAACCCCAACTATAAATTTGCTCATGACACAACTATTGTTGGCAAAATTTCTGATGGTGACAAGGAGGCGTACAAGAGTGAGATAGATCAGCTGGTTGAGTGGTGTCACACCAATAATCTTGCACTCAATGGCAGTAAGACCAAGGAATTGATTGTAGACTTCAGGTAAAGGAACACAAGGAAACACTTAACAGTCCTCATTGAGGGATCAGAAGTAGAAAGAGTGAGCAGTTTCAAATCCCTGGGTGTCAATATCTTTGTGGATCTATCTTAAACCCAACGTATCTATGCAGTTACAAATAAGCCAAAACAGCAACCATATTTCGTTTGGAGTTTGAGAACAATTGGTATGTTATCAAAGATACTCACAGATTTCTACAGATGTACGATGGAGAGCATTTTAACTGGTTACGTCACCATCTAGTATGGAGGGGCCACTGCACAGAACCAGAAAAACCTGCAGAAAGTTGTAAACTCTGCCAGCTACATCATGGGCACTGGCCTCTCCAGCATCGAGGACACCTTCAAAAGGTGATGCCTCAAAAATGTGCCATCCATCATTAAGGAGCCTATCAGCCAGGATGTGCCCTCTTCTCAATGTTATCATCAAGAACACGAACACACACACACACACACACACACACACACACACACACACACACACACACACACACACACACACACACACACACACACACACACACACACACACACACACACACACACACACACACACACACACACACACACACCATTTCAGGAATAGTTTCTTACCCTCCACTATCAGATTTCTAAATGGACAATGAACCCATAAACACTTCCACACTATTTTCCCTCACTTTTTGCACTACTGTCATGTGGGAGGCACTGCTTATCCTGCCTGTCAAAAGCTGCTTCCATCGTGATTGGTTAGTTCAGAGCCGGCAGCTGCTTTTCCCATTGGTTAGCTGCCTGGTATCCAGTTTCAAATACCCTGGGCATAAAATTGCACGTGGAAGGGGCCTGCTCTCTCTTCTTCTGTCTAAGGCACGTGGCACAAAACCATCGGGAAGGTATGCTCTTCGTGGGCTTTTAACTAAGTATGTTTCTTGAACATTCAGCTTTGTAGTTCTGTAACTTGAGGAACATGAACGTTTGGTTGAATTTTTACTGTTTGTAAATAAATAATTAATGTAGCTATTTGCAGTCAGTGTTACTGTCTCACTCACCAGACCTGTGGTCTTGTTTCAACATTACAACTAATTAATTTATTTTTATATATATTTCGCATTGTAATTTATAGTTTTTATTACTATGCATTACAATGTGCGCTGCTGCAAAATAACAAATTTCATGACATATAAGCAAAAGAGAGGGCATAGAATAGAGCAAAAATTAATGGGAAGGGAGGGGATTGGGAAGCTTTTCAAAACCAACAGAAGGCAAATAAAAAAGCCATAAGGAGGAAGATGAAATATGAAGGTAATCAAGCCAATTATATCAAAGAGGATATGAAAAGGGTTTTCAGTTATATGAAGTGTAAAGTTGGACAACGATGCTGGAGAGGTGGTAATGGGGGACAAGGAAATGGCAGATGAACTGGATCAGTATTTTGCACCAGTCCTCACAGTGAAAGTTCAAGAGTGTCAGGGGCAGAAATGAGTGCGGTTGATATTATGAGGGAGAAGTTGCTTGGGAAGCTGAAAGGTCCGAAAATGATGGTGCAACCATTGTTGGCAGAATCTCAGATGGCGACAAGGAGAAAGGTATATCAGCTAGTTGACTGGTGTCTCAGCAACAACCTTGCACTTAATCTCAGTAAGACCAAAGAGCTGATTGTGGACTTCGGATGAGGGAACATGAACCAATTCTCGTAGTCAGATCGGAAGTGGAGAGAGTGAGCAATTTCAAGTTCCTGGGTGTCAATATCTCTGAGGATCTAAACACAAAAATACAACTGCAGATGCAAAAATACAACTGCAGATTCATTCCTGATGAAGGGTCTCGGCCCGAAACGTTGGCTACTCTTTTCTCACGGATGCTGCCTGACCTGCTGAGTTCTTCCAGCGTCGTGTACGTATTCTCTGAGGATCTAACCTGGTCCCAACATATCACGGCAGCTACAAGGAAGGCAAGACAGCAGCTATATTTCATTGGGAGCTTGAGGTGATTTGATTTGTCACCTAAAGCATTCAAAAACCTCTACAGACATCCAACGGAGGGCATTCGGACTGGCTGCATCTCTACCCGGTATGAGGGGTGTGGGCTACTGCTCAGGATCGAAGTAAGCAGCGGAGAATTCCAAAATTAGTCAACTCCATCATGGGTACCAGCCTCCATAGTATGCAAGACATCTTCAAGCAGTGCCTCAGAAAGCCGGCATTTATCATTAAGGACCCCCACCACCCAGGACGTGCCCTCTTCTCATTGTTACCATCAGGAAGGAGATACAGAAGCCTGAAGTCACACATTCAGTGATTCAGGAACAGCTTCTTCCCCTCTGACATCTGATTTCTAAATGGACATTGAACCCATGACGTTACCTCATTACATTTTTAAAATTTCTGTTTCTGCACTACTTGTTTTAATATAACTATTTAATAGGCATATATGGACTTAATGTAATACAGTTTTTTTCTATATTTATCATGAATTGCATAGAAATGCTGCTGCAAAGTTAACAAATTTCAAGACATGTGCCAGTGATATTAAACCTAATTCTGATTCTGGACCAGATGGACTATACCCCAGGTTTCTGAAAGAGGTAACTGAAGAAATTGTGAAGTGTTGATCTTTAGTAATAGCAATGATCTTTCAAGAATCATTAGATTTTGAAACAGTTCCAAAGAACTGAAAAATTCCAAATGTCACTTCACTCTTTAAGAAGGGAGGGAGGTAGAAGAAAGTTAACCTGACCCCAGTGTTTGGGAAGATGCTGGAGTCGATTGTTAAGGATGTTTTTTGGGGTACTTGGAGACACATGATAGTCAGCATGGTTTCCTTGAGGGAAAAGCTTACTTGACAGTTCTGTTGGAATTCTTCAAAGAAATAACAGGCAAGGTAGAGAAAGGAGAATCAATGTACTTTCAGAAGGCCTTTGACAAGGTGCCACACATGAGGCTGCTTAACAAGATGGAAGCCCATGGAATTACAGGAAAGATTCTAGCATGGATAAAGCAGTGGTTGATTGGCAGGAGGCAAAGAGTGGGAATAAAGGAGCCTGTGCTGGTGACTACTGATGTTCTACGGGGGTTGGAGTTGGGACTGCTTCTTTTCACATTGTATGTCAATGATTTGGATGATGGAATTGATGACTTTGTGGCCAGGTTTGTGGACGATACAAAGATAGGTGGAGGGGCAGGTAGTGTTGAGGAGGCAGGGAGGAGGACTTTGGCAGATTAGGAGAATGGGCAAAGTAGTGGCAGATGGAATAGAGTTTGGTCATGCACTTTGGCAAAAGGAATAAAAGCTCAGATTATTTTCTGAACAGGGAAAAAGATTCAAAACTCCAAGGTGCCGAGGGACTTGCGAGTACTCGTGGAGAATTCCCTGAAGGTTAACTTGCAAGGTGAGGAAGGCAAATGCAAGGTTAACATTGATTCTGAGAGGATTAGAATATAAAATCAAGGATGTAATTTTGATGTTTTATAAGGCAATGGAGAAGTCTCACTTAGAGTATTGTGGGTAGTTTTAGGGGCCCCTTATCTAAGAAAGGCTGTGCTGACATTGGAATGGGTTCAGAGGAGGTACATGAGAATGATCCTGGGAATGAAAGGGTTATTGTATGAGGAGCGTTTGATGGCTCTGGGCCTATACTTGCTGGAATCTAGAAGGATGAGGGGTGATCTCATTGAAAGCCAGCAAATGTGGAAAGGCCTAGATGGAGTGGATGGGAAGAGGATGTTTCCTACAGTGGGAGAGACTAGGACCAGAGGGCACAGCCTCAGAATAGAGGGACATCCATTTAGAATGGAGATGAAGAAGCATTTCTTTAAAAACATAGAAAATAGGTGCAGGAGTAGGCCATTTGGCCCTTTGAGCCTGCACCGCCATTCAGTATGATCATGGCTGATCATCCAACTCAGAACCCTGTACCTGCTTTCTCTCCATACCCCCTAATCCTTTTAGCCACAAGGGCCATATCTAACTTCCTCTTAAATATAGCCAATGAACCAGCCTCAACTGTTTCCTGTGGCAGAGAGTTCCACAGATTCACCACTCTCTGTGTGAAGACGTTTTTCCTCATCTCAGTCCTAAAAGGCTTACCCTTTATCCTTAAACTGTGACCCCTCATTCTGGACTTCCCCAACATTGGAAACAATCTTCCTGCATCTAGCCTGTCCAATCCCTTTAGAATTTTATACGTTTCAATAAGATCCCCCCTCAATCTTCTAAATTTCAGCGAGAATAAGCCTAGTCATCCAGTCTTTCTTCATATGAAAGTCCTGCCATCCCAGGAATCAATCTGGTGAACCTTCTTTGTACTCCCTCTATGGCAAGAATGTCTTTCCTCAGATTAGGGGACCAAAACTGCACACAATACTCCAGCTGTGGTCTCACCAAGGCCTTGTACAGCTGCAGTAGAACCTCCCTGCTCCTGTACTCAAATCCTTTTGCTATGAATGACAACATACCATTTGCCTTTTTCACCGCCTGCTGTACCTGCATGCCCACCTTCAATGACTGGTGTACAATGACACCCAGGTCTCGTTGCATCTCCCCTTTTCCTAATCGGCCACCGTTCAGATAATAATCTGTTTCCCTGTTCTTGCAACCAAAGTGGATAACCTCACATTTATCCACATTAAATTGCATCTGCCATGAATTTGTCCACTCACCTAACCTATCCAAGTAACCCTGCATCCTCTTAGCATCCTCCTCACAGCTAACACCGCTGCCCAGCTTCGTGTCATCTGCAAACTTGGAGATGCTGCATTTAATTCCCTCGTCTAAATCAATTAATATATATATTGTAAACAACTGGGGTCCCAGCACTGAGCCTTGTGGTACCCCACTAGGTACCTGACATTCTGAAAAGGTCCTGTTTACTCCCACTCTTTGCTTCCTGTCTGCCAACCAATTCTCTATCCACATCAATACCATACCCCCAATACCGTGTGCTTTAAGTTTGCACACTAATCTCCTGTGTGGGACCTTGTCAAAAGCCTTTTGAAAATCTAAATATACCACATCCACTGGTTCTCCCCTATCCACTCTACTAGTTACATCTTCAAAAAATTCTATAAGATTTGTCAGACATAATTTTCCTTTCACAAATCCATGCTGACTTTGTCCGATGATTTCACCTCTTTCCAAATGTGCTGTTATCACATCTTTGATAACCGACTCTAGCATTTTCCCCACCACCGATGTCCAGACTAATCACTCCTTTTTTAAAAAGTGGGGTTACATTAGCCACCCTCCAATCCTCAGGAACTAATCCAGAATCTAAGGGGTTTTGAAAAATTATCACTAATGCATCCATTATTTCTTGGGCTACTTCCTTAAGCACTCTGGGATGCAGACCATCTGGCCCTGGGGATTTATCTGCCTTTAATCCCTTCAATTTACCTAACACCACTTCCCTACTAACATGTATTTCCCTCAGTTCCTCCATCTCACTAGACCCTCAGTCCCTTACTATTTCCGGAAGATTATTTATGTCCTCCTTAGTGAAGACAGAACCAAAGTACCGTAGTTTTTCAATTGGTCTGCCATGTTTAGCCAGAGGTTGTCAAATCTGTGGAATTCATTGCCTCAGGTGGCTGTGGATGTCAGGTCATTGGGTGTATTTAAGGTGGAGATTGATAGGTTCTTGATTAGTCAGGGTGTGAAATGTTATGGGAAGAAGGCAGGGGAATGGGGCTGAGAGGGAAATGGATCAGCTATGATAAAATGGCATAGCAGACCAAATGGGCTAAATGGCCTAATTCTGCCCCTATGACTTATGGTCTTAAATGCCGGTGATGTTATATTTGATTCTGAATGTGACTGAGAAGGAAAGTAAATCAGCCGTGATCAAATAGCAGAGCAGACTCAACGGCCAAGTGGCCTAATTCTGTTCCCATATCTTATGGGCATACATTGTGAAATTTTGCGATTAAAGTGACTTCTTGACTCTTGTACTCAACCAATGAAGGCAGACATGATGTTTGCCCTCTTTAGCACCCTAGCACTTATGTCGGGGAGCTCCAGACTTGGCCCCTTAATCAAAAGGGTATCCTTTTAGAATGGAGATGAGGAGGAATTTCTTTAGCCAGAGGGTGGTGGATCGGAATTCTTTGCTGCAGGCAGCTGTGGGGGCCGAGTATGTATATTTAATACCGAGCTTGATTGTTAAGGGCATGAAGGGAAAAGGCAGGAAATTTGAGCTGAGAGATAAATTGGATCAGCCATGATGAAATAGCAGAGCAGACTCGATGGGGCCTGCCCATTCCTTCTGCGGTTCCTGTTACTAATGCATGGTTCTGGTTTAAACATGTGAGCTCAGGGTTCAGCCATGTCTGTGGTCTCCTGGCTTCAGTCCTGTTGCTACCTCGGGATGGATGGTCTGTCACATAAGAAGTTGCTGCACTCAAATCTTTGCGATTCTGACCCAGAATATCAACTGTCCATTTGTCTCCAGCATCTGCAGTCCCTTGCATCTTGTTCTGACACACTAGTCAGTCGCATGTTGACTTGGTCAGAGAATGCATGGTGAAGCTGGGCTTGGAGCTCAGACAAATTACCTTACGGCACCAGGGTTCACAGTTATTTTAAAAATTATGATTGTAATTATCATTGTTTAAATATTATCATTATTATTATATTTTTATTATTATTGTTATTATTATGACTGAATATTGTTTGAGATCCTGAGATGGGAGCAGGCTTTAGAAAACATCACTGAAATCAATGAGTAACTTTAGAAATGCAGTCCCTCCTGTGAAACAGTTAAGTAAAAACGGGGCCATTTTTAACACCTCATGCACCTCGAACAATGCAGTGGACCCACAGTATTGGACAGGAGCATCAGGCCAGAAATTGTCAGAATCAGAATCAGAATCTAGTTTAATATCACTGGAATTTGTTATAGAATTTGTTGTTTTGTGGCAGCAATACATAATAGTAAAGACTATAAATTACAATCAGAAGTGTATATAAAAAAGAAAATTAAATTAAATAGTAGTGCAAAAAGGGAAAAGATACTGAGGTAGTGTTCATGGATTCATTGTCTATTCAGAAATCTGATGGGGGAGGGGAAGAAGCTATTCCTGAATCATTGAGTGTGTGCTTTCAGGCTCCTGTACCTCCTCCTTGTTGGTAGCAATGGGAAGAGAGCATGCCCTGGGATATGGGGGTCTCTAATGATGGACACTGCCTTTGTGAGCATTGCCTTTTGAAGGTGTTCTTGATGCAGGGGAGGGGGGGCTAGGGCTCATGATGGAGGTGGCAGAGATTACAACTTACTGCAGCTTTTTCCGATCCAGTGCAGTGGCCCCTCCATCCCAAACAGTGACACAACCAGTTAGAATGCTCTCCATGTCGAAACTTACAAGGGCCTCCTTTCTCTGGACACGTGCCAGGTCTGGCGAAGGTCGCAGCTCGTGAGTGACTGTCTCTACGGGATCAAGTTTGAAGTGACGACGGAGAGACTGGAGAAGGTGATCGGGAACCGGAAGAGGACCATCAACAGTCTAAATGAAGTGGAAAACCTGAAAGTTTTTAGGGTATCTTTTTTGGCTAGGGGGGCAGATAAATTGCTTGCGGTGCCAGGGGGATCTGTCAAGGGGATCAACTCCTCCCTCAGTTGTTCAGTTGATGCGAGCAATGTACCCCCTGGGTCGCCTCAGGGTCGCTCAGCTCGCTCCCGTCTAGGGGGAGCAGCCTTCGGCCTCACCAAACTGGGTAATCAGCTGGTGTGGACGCTGTGTGCTGTCCCCACCCCGCCCAAAAACAGACAGTACACCATATGCGATTAAGTGAGTTCACTTTATAGAGATTACTAAAACTAAGTGATTAATAATGGTACAGTATATATGAAGGAAAAGAAAATAAAGAAAAGGCGCCAAACTTATCAAAGTCCAAACCACTTTGTGCACAACCGCTGGAGCTCAATTAACAAAGTCTTCCGGCCACCATTCGATCCCCTCAGACCTCCTCGACTCACAGCTCAGGACCACCCAAAGTTATCAACCAAGCACCACCGGCACGCCTGTCTTCGTCTCCTCTCCTCGCAGAACCCCCTGGCCTCGGACCCCTGCTCGGGGTCCGTTCCGTCGCCCAGCTTACAGCATCGAGTCCTCTCTCTCTTACCCCCTCGCGCCGACTCCCCAAAATGCCCGCCAACAATCAGCTTACAGACCCAGAAGAAAGAATAACATTAATCCCAATTGGTTAACAAACGAATACAATTCACGATATCAGTAATTTTAACCCAAACAAACTGCGAGAGAAAGCACTTATCATAACAAAGAAGCATTCCTACTTGTAACAAAACAAAGAAGCCATTTTGATTAACATACGCAGTAACATAAAGAAGAAACCCCAATTCACAAAGAAAACCCCCACAAAAGAAGAAACCCCCTTACACTCCTAATGAAGCATAGCTGCTGTTGTGTCATCTTTGTAACTGCATCAATATGTTGGACCCAGGAAAGGCCCTCACTGATGTTAACCAAGAACTTAAAGCTACTCACACTTTCCACTTCTGATTCCTCAGTGAAGACTGGTGTATGTTCCCTCAAATTCCCCTTCCTAAAGTCTGCAATCAGTTCCTTGGTCTTACTGACGTTGAGTGCAAGCTTGTTGCTGTGACAGCACTCAATCAGCTGATCTATCTTGGCCCTGTACGCCTCCTTGTCATCATCTGAAATTCTTCCAGCGATAGTTGTGTCATCAACAAATTTATAGACAGGCATTTGAACTGCATCTATCCACACATTCATTGGTGTAGAGAGAGCAGAGCAGTGGGTTAAGCACACATCCTTGATGTGCGCCAGTGTTGACTATCAGTGAGGAGAAGATGTTATTTCTGATCGACACAGACTGGTCTCCCGGTGAGGAAGTCCAGGATCCAGTTGCAGTGGGAGCTACAGCTGTCCAGGTTTTGAAGCTTGTTGATTAGAATTGAGGGTGTGATGGTGTTGAATACTGAGCTGTAGTCAATAAACTGCAGCCTGGCATAGGTATAAACAGTTGAGGCCAGTTCATTGGCTATATTTAAGAGGAAGTTAGATATGGCCCTTGTGGCTAAAGGGATCAGGGGGTAAGGAGAGAAAGCAGGTACAGGGTTCTGAGTTGGATGATCAGCCATGATCATACTGAATGGCGGTGCAGGCTCGAAGGGCCGAATGGCCTACTCCTGCACCTATTTTCTATGTTTCTATGTATTGCTATTGTCCAGGTGATCAAAGACTGAGGAGAGGGCCAGTGAGATTGCATCCACTGTAGGCATATCGTGGCAATAGGCAAATTGCAGTGGATCCAGGTCCTTGCTTCGTGAGGAGTTGATTCTAGCCACGACCAACCTCTCAAAGCACTTCACACAGTAGAGGTGAGTGCCATTGGATGGAGACAGCTCACCCTGCTCATTCTGGGCACTGGTCCGATTGTCAGGGATCAGTGTTACGCCCAGCGTGGCTCGGCGTCTTCAGCCGAGGGAGGAGAGAACCAGCGGTGTGGTGACAATGATAGGCAGTCGGCACAATGTTCTCTACAAGCGGGGATGGATTGGAGAAGGTTGTCACGTCAGGAGGAAAGCTGACACCGAGTGCGGAATGAGGCCGGGTGACAGGAGTAAGTTGTAACCAGGAATGATGCAGCGGTGGAGAAGACTAGTCAGCTTCCGCCTCACTCACTGACTCCTGTGTGTTACATTTCCCCCCCCCCACACCAAAGGGACTTCTGAACAGTCCGTGATACAGCTCAGAAACAGGCCCTTCATCCCTTCAGCTGACCAGGGTGCCTACCTTTGAAGCCTTTACTATCCATGCCCAACTGTGTTTCAAATGTTGTGCTTGTACACACCCCATCAGCTGCCTCGTTCCATACACCCACCACCCCATGTGGAAAATCTCGCACCTCAGATACCATTAAATTCTTTCCCCTCTCAGCCTAACTGCTTTAGTCTCCCCTACCCTGGGAAGAGCACTGTGAATATTGCCCTTCACTTCAGTGGAAATCTCAAGGCCCATCTCATCTCTCACTGTAAGTCAAGCCTTTCAGTCCATGACACATCATTCTGAATCTCCTCTCTGCCCTTTCGAGCTTAATCACATCCTTCCTTTAGAATGGAGCAAGAACAGCACACGATACTCCAGGTTCAGTGTCTTGTACCACTCTTCCATGACCCCACCTCCCGCACTCACTGGAGTCAAGCACATCACATACATTCCTCACCACCCTGTCAACCTGTGATATGACTTACAGGGGACTCGGGCACTCAGTTCTACAACACTCCGCACTCGGTATCTCCTGCCCTGGTTTAACGTTGCAAAATGCGTCACTTCATCAGCGCTCTCCAGGTCAGTGAAATAACCCAATGTGAGCTTTCAGTCGAAAAGCGTGTATGCCTCTTCCCTAGTCAGTCATTGGGCCCTCCTGAGGTGCATCCACTGCACTCTCATAAACCATCCTTACTTGAAAGCAAACCCTCCATCTTCTCCCACTGGTTCTCAAAGGGTTACAACCTGGAATGGAGCAGCACCGGGGAGAAAATGAAAGTTGTGTGTCATTCAGTAAAGCCCAATTAACAGAGCACACTCATCCTCCTTTCTGAAGCTTGCTTGTTTATGATTACTATCATCACATAGAGAAACTTGTCTTGCATGCTGGTTATACAAATCAAATCATTACACGGTGCATTGATGTAGAACAAGGTAAAACAATAACATGCAGAATACAGTGTGACAGGTACAGAGAAAGGGAGGTGCAGGTAAGCAGTAAAATACAAGGTCATCGTGAAGCAGATTGTGAGGCCGAGAGTCCATCTTATCACACGAGGTCAGTTTTAGGGTCTGATGAAATTTAGATTTTGTCCTTGAGCCTGGTGACACGTCCTTTTGTATCCTCTGCCCAGTGGAAGAGGGGAGAAGAGAGGATGTCCGGGGCAGGTGGGCTCTTTGATTATGCTGACTGCTTTCTCAAGGCGGGTGTTGGCACGTGGCCTAGTGGATAAGGCATCAGGTCTAGTGATCTGAAGGTCACTGGTTCGAGCCTCAGCTGAGGCAGCGTGTTGTGTCCTTGAGCAAGGCACTTAACAACACATTGCTCTGCAACATCACCGGTGCCAAGCTGCTTGTGTCCTAGTGCCCTTCCCTTGGACAACATCGGTGGCGTGGAGAGGGGAAGGCCTGCAGCTTGGGCAACTGCCGGTCTCCCATACAACCCTGCCCAGGCCTGCACCCTGGAAACCTTCCAAGGTGCAAATCCATGGTCTCACGAGACTAACGGATGCCTATCTCTCGAGGCAGTGAGAGATATAGAAAGAGTCCGTAGAGGGGCAGCTGGTTCCTGCGGTGGGCTGAATACCCCATCGTGTTCCATTGGTTCCGAGAGGCCAAGAACCTGAAATGGGGCGGTAAGCGAAAGGTGCATCACCCAGTGAAGCAGAATTAATAATCAGAACACAGAGGCAGAGGACTGGAAATCCAGCTTATCTGTCTGTTATGCTCTTGGTCCAAAGATGCTCTAGGCTAAATCAACAGCGATTCCGTTGATAGGACCCTGACCACAACAGTAGGTTATACAGTAGCTTCAAGACACTAGAATTCTAAATCTAGGTGATTCAATGCTGAAGACAACCCTCGCAGTACTGAGAGATGTTAAAGAGTACCCGAGCTAGCATAGGAGATCCATTTCCACTACTTTCAAGGGCAGGGATGCTCTTTCCAATTTTTAACCTGCAAACAACACAACTAAAGAGACCTCCCAGTTCTCTGCCTTTGGTGCAGAGACAGCCAGACAGACAGGGCAGCACAACAGCGGTAGTGGCTAGCACGACGCTTTACAGTACCAGCGAACCTGGTTCAATTCCCGCCATTGCCTGTGAGGAGTTTCTGCGCTCTCCCCATGACCGCGTGGGGTTTTCTCCAGTTTCCTCCCACAGTCCGAAGAGGTACCGGTTGACAGGTAAATTGTCCCGTGATAGGGTTAAATTGGTGGTTGCTTGGCGGTGTGATTCAAAGGGCTGGACGAGCCTACTCTGCATTGTATTGCGATAAGTAGATAAAATTAATAACAAATTAAATAATGAAGAGTGGGACCCTATTCATTATTTCAATGCTGCTTTCAAACTGGCTGTGGTGTTCTCCTCATTTCAACAGCAACAACCTCAAATGAGAAGGGCGTCCCTTTAGAACGGAGATGTGCAGGAATTTCTTCAGCCAGAGCTTTGTGAATCTGAAAAATTCATTGCCACGGAGGACTGTGGAGGTCAAGTCATTAGGTATATTTAAAGTGGAGGTTGACACGTTCTTGATTGGTAAGGACACCAGAGGTTAGAGTGAGAAGGCAGGAAAATGGGGTTGAGTGGGGTAATACATCAGTCATGATGGAATGGAGGAGTAGATTCGATAGGCCTAATTCTGCTCCTGCAGAGTCTTATGGTAACCAAACTTCATTGCCTATAAAGTGTTCTGGGATATTTCCAAATCAGTTTTTAAAATTTATAAAGGTTCGCCTTCCTAAGTGATCAGGTAGTTTGAATTAATCCAAGACGTACAGCTGGCCTCAACAGCCATTTGGAAAATCGAAACACTTTACAGCCCATATTCATCTTGTGCCGGGCACTAAAGCATGCCCACTCGTGAAGGGTAGGAAGTGGCTTTGTGTGACGGTAGCTACACCTACTGGGCAGAAGTCATAATGCAACTCTCACAAAGACAACACTCACAGCGGTGCTGTCCTCAAACTCACTTTGTGATACGGACAGCATTTATTGTGAGGACAGACCCTTCAGCACAGTGTTCTAATTGCACAGAGAACTAACAGCTCAGGGCTTCGGTATCCATTGCAGCCACGTGATCCGGCCAGAGTCAGATCGTGGCCCACAGTGGACTCAGGTAGGCAATCGCGAGGGGAGTGCAGATGACTGAGAGGGATGTACACGTAACTGGTTCCAAGTGTTAGACTCCACCCTAATGAACCAGCTACTGGGCGATGATTGCAATTCATGCCTCCGCACACAAATTTTAAGCAAGTGTTATTGAAGCAGGTAAAGAGCATCACCATGTCTGTCTGGATGTCTCTGCACCCAAGGCAGAGAACTGGGAGGACACCTGAGTTAAAGAAAGTTAGAAGTCAGAATCAGTATCAGGTTTATTGTCATTGACATATGTCATGAAATGTTTTTAGGCAGCAGAACAAACACTACAAGACAAAAATTAGTATAAGTTACAAAAATAAATGAATAGATAGTGAGGTAGTGTTCAGGGCCAATTCAGATATCTACTATGGCAGGGGGGGAGAACCTGTTCCTAAAACATTGAGCGTGGGTCTTCAGGCTCCTGTACCTCCTCCCTGATAGTAGTAAAGAGAAAAAGGCATGTGAGGGGCCTTAATAGTAGATACTTCCTTTCTTGAGGCACCTCCTTGATGGTGAGGAGTCTTGTGGCCGTAATGGATCTGGCTGAGCATATAGGTTTCTGCAGCCTCGTTCGATCCTGCACCTTGGAGCCTCCACAACAGGCAGTGATGCAACCAGTCAGAGTGCGCTCCGCCGAACATCAGTAAAAGGTTTGCTACAGTCTCTGGTGACACACCAAATCTCCTAACTAAGTATAGCCACCGGCATGCCTCCTTCATGATTGTATCAATGTATTTGGTCCAGGACTGACCTTCTGAGATACTAACACCAGGAAATTGAATCTGCTCACCCTTTCCACTGCTGACCCCCTCAATGAGGACCGGCGTGTGTTCTTCCAACTTCCAGTTCCTTGGCTTTGCTGACATTGAGTGCCAGGTTGTTTTTGTGACACCCTTCATGCAGACAACCTGTAAGCGTCCTCACCACCATTGGAGCTTCTGCCAACAATATGTCACTGGCAGGTTTCTAGGTAGCGTTTGAGCTGTGCCGAGCCACACACTCGTGAGTGTCGATGGAGTAGAGTAGTGGCTGTGATTTCTTCCTGCACACAGCGTTCACAACAAGGCTGATGGATTATTGGAACAAGCAGAAGTGATTGCCCGTGTTCTAAATGTCATTTTGGAGATGAGGCTGCAGGGGATCACAGCAGGGAGATGAATATGAAAAGGTATTGAACAAGAGCAGGAAAAGCAAAAAATTATGAAGAGGTGGGCTAACACTCTTCATAAAAATAATGTCAGTGCAGTAGCCATAAAACCAGAATCAGGAGTGGAGCTTAGAAACAGCAAGAAGCACAAAACATCAGTGAGAGATACTTTCTCAGATTGTTTTTCAGACTGGAGGCCTGTGACCAATGCAGGCTGTGGGAATCGTTGCTGGGCCCACTGTTGTTTGTCATCTATATCAATGGATTGGCTGATAATGTACATAGGTATCTTGATTAGGTAAGACTCCAAAATTGATGATAGAGGAGAAAGTCATCTAATGTTATAACAAGATCTTTGATCAGCTGAGAAAGTGGGCAAAGCAATGGAATTTCAGGAACTAAGTACAGTGAGTGTGAAACTGCTGTGGACTCTGGTTAATTGGGACACATTGGGACCAGTACATTTTAGCCCAATTAAGCGACTGTGTAAACTATCAGAAATAGCAAAAAGGTATAAAAATACAAACTACTGCTTAACTGAGTAAAATTTGATGTACTTAAATGAAAGACAAATTTGATGTTAGCATACACTTTGGAAAGACTAGAATATAAAAGCAGGGATGTAAGGTTTTATAAAGCACTGGTAAGACCTCACTTTAAGTATTGTGAGCAGTTTTTAGCCCCTTATCTAACAAAGGGTTCAAAGGAGGTTCATGAAAATGATTCTGGGATTGAAAGGCTTGTGTTTGAAGAGTGTCTGATATTTCTGGGCCTCTACTCACTGGAATTCAGAAGAATGAGGGGTGATCTCATCGAAACCTATCAAATGTTGAAAGGTCTTGATAGAGTGAATGTGTAGAGGGTGTTTCCTATGGTGGGAGCGTCTAAGACCAGAAGACAGAGACTCAGAATAGAGGGGCATCCTTTTAGAATGCAGATTAGGAGACATTTCTTTAGACAGAAGTGGTGAATCTGTGGAATTCATTGCCATAGGTAGCTGTGGAGGCCAAATCATTTTGGGTATATTTAAGGCAGAGGTTGATAGATTCTTGATTAGTCAGAGCATGAAAGGATACGGAGAGAAGGCAGGAGACTGGGGCTGAGAGGAAAAATGGTTTGGCCATAATGAAATGGTGGAGAAGACTCGATGGGCCAAATAGCCTAATTCTGCTCCTATATCTTATGGTCTTATGGAAATACAGAACAAATTAGAACACTAATAATACTACTACAGTACTTTAAAACTGTGTATTAGTTCCTAGTAGTTACCAACAAAGGAATTCATTCAGTGTACACTGGTGCATTCTTTTGATTGACTGGAAATGAACGAAGTCAGCACAGGCACATAGTATAGAAATAGCACAGTGCAGTGATGGACAGCCACACAAGTACACATGTCTGACGCTAGTTAGAAACTGTTCAGCAAAAGTCTTCTGTTCCAATTAAGTGGCATAGTGTCCTAAATAAAGAAAAGAAACCTGGTTATTTACTCAATTAGTTTTTGTTCTTTGAGAGATGTGCCGAATAAGCATTTGCCCCAATTAACCAATTGCCCAATTAACTGGAATCCACTGTACATTGTGCAAATGGAGTGACCGAAGATAAATTACTTCCCATTGCCTCAGAATGCTAGTCCTGCACCCTCAGGGAATAATTGCCTCGTATGCTCAGGCCTGTCTGCTGCAGCTCTCCCAAACACACCACAGAGTCTGCAATTATGACTGGAACATTTTGATAGTGGTCTGTGACTGCCCTCTGCTGGCCATTAAAGGACTGCAACGCCACAATGATCCCCGAGTTTTCTGATGGCTGAGAAAAAATACTGTAGAGAAATATTGAATAGGTTAGGACTTTATTCCCTGAACCACAAGGGAATGAGAGGAGATAAGACCATAAACCATTTTTAGCAGAATTAGGCTATTTGGCCCATCAAATCTGCTCTGCCATTCAATCATGGCTGATTTATTATACCTCTCAATCACATTCTCCTGCCTTCTCCCCATAACTTTGACACCCTTTCTAATCAAGAATCAGTCCTGAAGAAGGGCCTCAACTGTGTACTCTTTTCTAGAGATCCTGCCTGGCCTGCTGAGTTCCTTCAGCTTTTGTGTAATTTGCTGTGGTCAGGTGTGATTGAAAGGCAGTGGTCAGGAAAGCCAGTGTGGGCACACATCTGGTGCAGGGATTGTCCAAAGGTTCACAGCGGATACACTCAAAAAGTCATGAAGACCTGACAAGAGAGGAATGCTTAGACAGAACCAGCTTCTGTCCACCAGAGGGCAGTATTAGCTGGGCCCTTTAGGATAGAATGGTTTCCAATAATTTATGAAAATGGTGAGGTCTTTTGTGATTCATTCCAGGTCAACCTTAGGCCTATGGGAATTTGCGACATATAAACAGCTCTCTGCTAAAGTTCCTAGCGGGAGTGAGTAAGGATTGACCAGCTTTGGAGAATGATTACAGAGGGCGGGGGAAATAACATTGCAGCCAGCTTATCCACTATTTATTTAAGTTAACCGACTGGCTATCGATTCCAGTCTGAAAATGAATCGTTCATCTGAGGCAGGTTATTATTTAGTTAACTCATCTAGCTAATGAAAAATTCATTATTTATACAAGATAAACATATTTATTTTATTGAGCAAAAGGAGATCTGATTACTTATGCATGCATATGATTCATTCTCCCTACAAGGACACACTGCGTTAAGGATTCAGACAGTCCATTAATTATATTACTAAAATTTACACATTAATTTGAGTATTTAATTCTATGTTTGTTAAACAAACTATGCTTCACTGAGGTAATTATCAGTGAGGCAGCTTGAGTCATTATTTCTCAGTTAGTGCAGCTCTAGAACAGTAATACAAAAGATATATAAAATTATGGGGGGCATAGATAGGATAAATATAGCAGGCTTTTTCCACTGAGTTTGGGTGAGACTAGGCTAGAGGTCATAGGTTAAGGATGAAAGGTGAAATATTAAAGGAGAACCTGAGAGGGTCATTCTTCACTCAAAGGCTGACGAGATTGTGGAACAAGCTGCCAGTGGAAGTGGTGGGTGCAGGTTAGATTTCACATTTATGAGAAATTTGGATATGTACCTGGAAGGGAAAGGTATGGACCAGGTGTGCATTGATGGGACTAGGTACAATAATTGTTCAGCATGGAATAGATGGGCTGAACAGCCTGTTTCTGTGCTGTAGTTCTCTATGATACTAATTTGGGACCAGAACTGGACTAGTGAGATGTTATGGATGAAACTGAGAAATAAGAAAGGTTTGACTACGTTAATGGGGCTAGATTACAGGCCACCCAACAGTCCGAGGGATTTGCAAGGAGTTGTCAGATAGTTGCAAGAAACATAAGGTTGTTATAGTAGATGACTTTAGCTTTCCACATGTTGACTGGGAATCCCATACTGTAAAAGAACAAGATGGGATAGATTTTGTCAAATGTATTCAGGAAAGTTTCCTGCATCATTACCTAGAAGGCCTAGTGAGAGAGCATGCAATGCTGGATCTGAGACAGGACAGGTGACAGAAGTTTGTGTAGGGGAACAGTTTGCATCTAGTGATCACTGCCAATAGTGTTAAAGTAAGATGCAAAGAGATATGTCTGATCTGCAGTTTGACATTCTAATTAGGAGAAAGGCCAATTTTGATGGTATCAAAAATGATCTGGCAAGTGTGGATTGGGACAGGCTGGTTTCTGGGAAAGGCATACTTGCAAAGTGGGAGACCTTCAAAAATGAAATTTTGAAAGTACAAAGCTTGTATGTGCCTGACAGGATAAAAAGTAAAGGTAATAAGTATAAGGAACCTCGGTTTTCAAGAGATATCGAGGCCCTAGTTAAGAGGAAAAGGGAGGTGCGTAGCAGGTATAGGCAAGTAGGAACAATTGAGGTCTTATTAAGTACAAGAAATGCTAGATAACTCTTAGGAAAGAAATCAGGAAGGCTAATAGAAGGCATGAAGTTGCTCCAGCAGACAAGGTGAATGGATTCTGCAGGTATATTAAGAGCAAAGGGATTGCAAGGGACAAAACTGGTCCTCTGAAAGACTGGAATGGTAATCAATGTGTGGAGCCAAAGCAGATGGGGGAAGATCTGAAATGAAATCTTTGCATCTGTATTTACTCAGAAGACAGATTCACAATCTACTGAACTGAGGCAAAGTGGCATCAGCTTCATGGACCTTGTGCAGGTTACAGAGGAGCTGTTTTCCACCCTGAGGCAAATCAAGGTGGATAAATCCCCAGGGCCTGACAAAGTGTTTCCTTGAACCCCACGGGATAGTGAGGAAGGCTTTCATGGGATCTGGATCAGCCGGGACCCTAAACCAGGAAATTATAGGCCAATGAGTCTGACATCAGTAGCGGGAAAGTTATCGGAAGGTATCCTAAGGAACCGAATATGTCAGTATTTGGATAGACAGGGACTGATTAAGGATAGTCAGCATGGCTTCGTGCCTGGTAGGTCATGTCTTACTGAGCTTACAGAGTTTTTCAAGGGGGTTACCAGGAAAGTTGACGAAGGCAAGGCAGTGGATGTGGTCTGCACGGACTTTAGCAAGGCATTTGATAAGGTCTCACATGGGAGGCATGCAGGATGAGGTAATAAATTGGATTAGATATTGGCTTTGTGGGAGAAGCCAGGGAGTGGTCATGGAGGGTTACCACTCTATCAGGAGGCCAGTGACTAGTGGTGAGCTGCAGAAATCGGTGCAAGGTCATTTGTTGTTTGTCTTCTGTATCAGTGATCGGATGATAAAGTGATTAACTGGATCAGCAAATTTGCAGATGACATCAAGGCTGGGGGTGTAGTGGACAGCGAGGAAGGCTATCATGGGATCTGGATCAGCTGGATAAATGGCAGATGGAATTTAATGCAGGTAAGTGCAGTATGATGTTTTGCAATTCTGTAGGACCAACCAGGGGAGTTTTTACACAGTGAATGGTGGGGCACTAAGGAGTGTGGTACAAAGGCATCTGGGAATACAGGTCCATAATTCGTTGAAAGTGCCATCAAAGGTAGATCAGGTCGTAAAGAAAGCTTTGGGGACACTGACTTCATAAATCAGTGTATTGAGTACAGAGGATGGGATGTTATACTGAAGTTGTATAAGACGTTGGTGAGGTCTAATTCAGAGTATTGTGTGCAGTTTTGGTCAACTATCGACAGGAAAGATGTAAACGAGGTTGAAAGTGTGCAGAGAAAATTTACAAGGATGTTGCCAGGTCTGGAGGACCTGAGTTACAGTGTATGGAAAGACTGAATAGGTTAGGACAGTATTCTTTAGAACGTAGAAGATTGAGAGGAGACTTGAGAGATACAAAATTATGAGGGGTATAGGCAGGGTAAATGCAAGCAGGCATTTTCCATAGAGTTGGGTGGGACCACAACCAGAGGTCATAGCTTAAGGGTAAAAGTCGAGAAGTTCAAGGGGAACATGAGGGGAGACTTCTTCACTCAGAGGGTCGTGAGAGTGCAGATTGAGGTGATCCATGCAAATTCATTGTCAACATTTAAAAGGAGGGACATGGATAGTAGGGATATGGAGGGCTATGGTCCCAGTGCAGTCGTTGGGATTAAGCAGTTTTAAGGGTTTTCAGCAAAAATTAGATGGGCTGAAGGACCTGTTTCTACACTGTACTTCAGATCTCAGGCCTGGAATTTGGAGCTAAGACAGAACTGAGGCAAGGTCTCAGCTGTGGGGTTATGATTAGGGACTGAGTCTCAGGAAAAGAAAAATATCATTGAAAAGAGAAAATGAAAGTGCATAAATGATTGGAAGAGGTAAATAGCACCAGAACAAGAAACGGTAGGTTGTTACAAGGATTGGAGCCAGCAACTTCTATGTTCTGGCACACTTCAAACTAACACTACAGATCTGTACTAATAAATTCATTCTAACTAAAATCTAACATCTGTAATGAAAGAACATCTGTAATCAGCTACAGTCAGCTTTTCAATCTCAGCTGACTTAAGTAACTTTGAGTTACAAACAGTTCTTAGATCCCTTATGTGACCCAGGTAGTGTCTAAACTTAAAAAATGTGAGAGATTTCAGGAGAAATACTGTGTTCCAGTATTAGTTAGGTCCTAAAAGTGCCAGACTGGAGAACCTGTAGAAGATCTAAGAATGGTTTACAGCGCATGTACATTGATGGATGGAACGAGGCTGATGAGGAACAGGTCAAAGGAAGCCCATGTTGTTTCTAATACTGTGACAGTAACATTAATACCACAGTAAACACAAATGATGAGAATGCATTTTAAGTATTTCTGGATATAAGGAGGTGTCTGGAAAGAAGGGAAGGTGGAAGAAAGGAGAGGAAAAGAAAGCACTATTGAATATATCTGTGTTGAAAAGAAAGTATGTTCTGAATCAATTAAGCAGAGTCATTATGAGAAATTATACAGTTGGGATTATGCTATGGGCTATTTCATGGCTCACCCCACACATATTGCAGGAGGAGCTCAGTAGGTCAGGACTCTAAAGTCTCAGCCCAATTCATTAACTGTTTATTCCCTTCTATACATGCTGCCAAAACCTGCATAGCTCCTCCAGCATTTTCTGTTTATTGCTCAAGATTTCAACATTAGCAGAATCTCTTCTGTTCATGGCCCACCAGCTGGTGGGAAAGGAGGTAATTTTCAAGGAAATTTCAAGGAAGAGCAAGAGCCACAGAATAGAGTTAATAGGGGGCCTAGTCAGCCAAATGTAGACTAGAGCAGCAATACCATAAGAGACAAAGTTGAGGAGGAGTTTCTGAAGTGTGTGCAGGAGAAGCTTCTTGATCAATATCTTTCTCGCTGCATTTGTTGGACTTGGACTTGTGAGACAGGGAGAGAGCTCGAGAAAAGATTAGGAGAAAAGGAATAAGGAGAATCATAAAACATGTTGTGGGCACCTGAATGGGAGAAGGTTTACAAGAACAGAGCTGGAGAAGAGCACAGACCAAAGAAGAGGTCTGCTCGTGGGGCAGAGGCAAGGCTGGAGTACAGAGGGAGGAGTTAAGGCCGTACTCTATCAGGGACAATGCTGCTGGAGTCTCAGTGAAGGACGATCTCATTCATGCTATGGGTGGGTTAAGAGTTGATAAAGAGGAGTTACCAGTTGCACCTGAGAGTGGATAAAGCAGGTGGTTGAGGTGGGACATGTCCTACATTGCTGGGGAAAGAAAGGAAACTGCAAGGCCCTGGCCATTGTCTTCCAAAGGGATTCCAGGGTGCTTTTCAAGGACCGGAAAAATGAAGGTGATACACCCCTGAGAGGGGATGTAGGGATAGACCCAGTAACTATGGACGGGTCTGACTAATCTTGGGGAGTACTCTAGAAAAACAAACCAGGATCAGAATGATCAATCATGTTGACAAGTGCAGTTTATAGAGAGCCAGTAGTGGATTTATTAAATGCAAATAGTGCCCAAATAATGGGGTAGTGTGAATTGGACCTCTGTGGATGGGAGGGGAGGGTGGGGAGATTCAATTGTCCTGTTTAGTAGGGATATAGCTAAGTATCTGAAAGGAAATAATTTTCAAGGCTATGAGGAGAAGGTGAAGGAGTGGGATCAGCTGGACTGTTTCTCTGTGCTCAATAAAGAGACATCTGCCATCCATACTGTAACTGTCTAATACCTCTGTCAGCTCGTGGAGCTTCTGATTAGGATCTTGGCTTGAGGTCAGACTTGGGATGGTTGGCAGTCGTTATCAATGGTCCTGTATGTTGTAATCAGCAACCGGCCTGAAGAGGATGTTGTAATTCGTAACTGAGGCTCAGGGACAGTCAGCACTGGAGAATCTGAGCCTGGGTGAAGGACTCTACCCTCAAGGTTATGTTTAGAACCTTGGTCACAGGAGGGCATTGGTAGAAGGCTGGGCCGTCGATATAGTCCTGCCCTAGAACTGGAATTGTAATTGGTTTATTATTGTCACAGTACTGAGGTACCGAGCACAGCTTGTCTTGCATACTGATCATGCGGATCAGTGCATTGAGGTAGAACAAGGTTCCAGAGAGAGTGCAGAACAGGCAAATAATAAGATACAAGACCACACCAAGGTAAACTCTGAGAATAAGAATCCATTTTAGTGTCATAGCAACGAGAGCTTTGACCAGCAGCCAACGTTTTGAGAGAAGGGGACTTCAATCAGGTCCACTGCCCAAGTACATCTCACAGCAGCGGGTCGCTGCAGTGAAAAAGAGCTTTGATCAGTGACCAGTTGGCATTCGGGATTGATTAGCAAGAACAAATTAAAGGAAGGCAGCGGCAACCGCAGCAGCCATCATCTGAGTGCACAGAGTCAGAGTGGTGATCTTGAGGCTTTAGCTCTTTGAAGTTTCTGCGAAGACAGGCTTCGGTCAGAGAAGGTAAAGTTCAAGGTTAAGATTTTTTTCTTTCCCTTCTTTATATCTGCTCAGCTAGGATAGTAGAGATGCTAGGCTGGATGGTTGAATGCTTCTCTTGTGGGATATGGGAAGGCAGGGAGATCGCCAGTGTCCCTGATTACTCCAACCGTGAGGAGTGCATCCAGCTGCAGCTTTTAACAAACCTTGTTAAGGATGTGATTAGACAATCAAGATTTGAATAGCTCAGACTCAGCAGAAAGCAGCTGATTGAGCAATCAAGGTCAGGTGACCAAGCAGTTAGAAAAGCTCAAACAAATACATAGAGGGTTACCTCAAGTGGAACGGCCTGTGGAAAGCAGCCAGTGAAGGAGTGGAGATTTGAGGCTTTGACTTGAGAGATTCTGGCAGAGTTTTGGCAGTTGGACTGTGCAATCAAGTCAATCAAGATTTGAATAGCTCAGCAGAAAGCTGTTGATTAGACAATCAAGATTTGAATAGCTCAGACTCAGCAGAAAGCAGCTGATTGGGCAATTGAGGTCAGGTGACCAAGCAGTTTGAAAAGCTCAAACAAATAAATAAAGGGTTACCTCAAGCAGAGTGGCCTGTGAAGGAGTGGAGATTTGAGGCTTTGATGAGAAGAGGATGAGCTTCACTCCAAGTGAGGTAAGGCTGGGAAAGTTCCTTTCAAAGGAGAAAGTTTCAAAAGTTGAGGCAAGTATTGGGTAGGTCATGGCAGCTGAGATCGGCCCTGTGGTTTGTTCATCCTGCAGCATGTGGGAAATCAGGGATACTTCCAGTGTTCCTGACGACTATGTGTGCAGGAAGTGTGTCCAACTGCAGCTTCTGGCAGACCGCATTGAGTGTCTGGCGCTGCGATTGGATTCATACTGGAGCATCCCGATGCTGAGAAAGTCATGAATAGCACGTTCGGTGAGTTGGCCACACTGTAGGTAAAGGCTACACAGGCAGAAAGGGAAGGGGTGGCCACTAGACAGCGTAGCAGTAGGCAGCTAGTGCAGGAGTCCCCTGAGGTCATCTCCCTCCTAAACAGATATAGTTTTGGATACTGTTGGGGGAGATGTCTCATCAGGGGAAGGCAGCAGCAGCCAAGTTCATTGCACCATGGGTGGCTCTGTGGCACAGGAGGGAAGGAAAAGGAGTGGGAGAGCTATAGTGATAGGGGATTCGATTGTAAGGGGAATAAATAAGCATTTCTGCAGCTGCAAAAGAGTCTCCAGGATGGTATGTCGTCTCCCTGGTGCAAGGGTCAAGGATGTCTCTGAGCAGCTGCAGGACATTCTGGAATGGGAGGGTGAACAGCCAGTGGTCGTGGTGCACATAGGTACCAACGATATAGGTAAAAAATGGGATGAGGTCCTACAAAGTGAATTTAGGGAGTTAGGAGATAAACTAAAAAGTAGGACCACAAAGGTAATAATCTCTGGATTACTACCAGTGCCACGTGCTAGTCAGAGTAGAAATAGGAGGATATTTCAGATGAATACGTGGCTTGAAAAATGGTGCAAGGGGGAGGGATTCAAATTTCTGGGGCATTGGAACCAGTTCTGGGGGAGGTGGGACTGGTATAAACAGGACGGTCTGCACCTGGGCTAGACTGGAACCAATGTCCTAGGGGAGCATTTGCTACTGCTGTTCAGGATGCTTTAAACTAATGTGGCAAGGGGGATGGGAACAAGTGCAGAGAGACAGAGGGGTGTAAAATGAGGGTAGAAGCAACAAGTAGTAAGGTGAAAAGTAAAAGTGGCAGGCAGGCAAATCCAGGGCAAAAAGCAAAAAAGGCCACTTTTCAACATAATTGTATAAGGGCTAAGAGTGTTGTAAAAACAAGCCTGAAGGCTTTGTGTGTCAATGCGAGGAGCATTCGTAACAAGGTGGATGAATTGAATGTGCAGATAGTTATTAATGAATATGATATAGTTGGGATCACAGAGACATGGCTCCAGGGTGACCAAGGATGGGAGCTCAACATCCAGGGATATTCAATATTCAGGAGGGATAGACGGGAAAGAAAAGGAGGTGGGGTAGCATTGCTGGTTAGAGAGGAGATTAATGCAATAGAAAGGAAGGGCATTAGCCTGGAGGATGTGGAATCGATGTGGGGAGAGCTGCATAACACTAAGGGGCAGAAAACGCTGGTGGGAGTTGTGTACAGGCCACCTAACAGTAGTAGTGAGGTTGGCGATGGCATTAAACAGGAAATTAGAAATGCGTGCAAAAAAGGAACAGTAGTTATAATGGGTGACTTCAATCTACATATAGATTGGGTGAACCAAATTGGTAAGGGTGCTGAGGAAGAGGATTTCTTGGAATGTATACGGGATGGTTTTCCGAACCAACATGTCGAGGAACCAACTAGAGAGCAGGTCATTCTAGATTGCGTATTGAGCAATGAGGAAGGGTTAGTTAGCAATCTTGTCATGTGAGGCCCCTTGGGTAAGAGTGACCATAATATTGTGGAATTCTTCATTAAGATGGAGAGTGACATAGTTAATTCAGAAACAAAGGTTCTGAACTTAAAGAAGGGTAACTTTGAAGGTATGAGACATGAATTAGCTAAGATAGACTGGCAAATGATACTTAAAGGGTTGATGGTGGATATGCAATGACAAGTATTTAAAGATCGCATGGATGAACTACAATTGTTCATCCCAGTTTGGCAAAAGAATAAACCAGGGAAGGTAGTGCACCCATGGCTGACAAGGGAAATTAGGGATAGTATCAAGTCCAAAGAAGAAACATAAATTAGTTAAAAAAAAAAGTGGCACACCTGAGGACTGGGAGAAAATCAGAGACCAGCAGAAGAGGACAAAGGGCTTAATTAGGAAAGGGAAAAAAATTATGAGAGAAAGCTGGCAGGGAACATAAAAACTGGCTGTAAAAGCTTTTATAGATACGTGAAAAGAAAAAGATTTGTCAAGACAAATGTAGGTCCTTTACAGTCAGAAACAGGTGAATTGATCATAGGGAACAAAGACATGGCAGACCAATTGAATAACTACTTTGGTTCTGTCTTCACTAAGGAGGACATAAATAATCTTCCGGAAATAGTAAGGGACTGAGGGTCTAGTGAGATGGAGGAACTGAGGGAAATACATGTTAGTAGGGAAGTGATGTTAGGTAAATTGAAGGGATTAAAGGCAGGTAAATCCCCAGGGCCAGATGGTCTGCATCCCAGAGTGCTTAAGGAAGTAGCCCAAGAAATAGTGGATGCATTAGTGATAATTTTTCAAAACTCCTTAGATTCTGGATTAGTTCCTGAGGATTGGAGGGTGGCTAATGTAACCCCACTTTTTAAAAAAAGGAGGGAGAGAGAAACCAGGGAATTATAAACCAGTTAGTCTGACATCGGTGGTGGGGAAAATGCTAGAGTTGGTTATCAAAGATGTGATAACAGCACATTTGGAAAGAGGTGAAATCATCGGACAAAGTCAGCATGGATTTGTGAAAGGAAAATCATGTCTGACGAATCTTATAGAATTTTTTGAAGATGTAACCAGTAGAGTGGATAGGGGAGAACCAGTGGATGTGGTATATTTAGATTTTCAAAAGGCTTTTGACAAGGTCCCACACAGGAGATTAGTGTGCAAACTTAAAGCACACGGTATTGGGGGTATGGTATTGATGTGGATAGAGAATTGGTTGGCAGACAGGAAGCAAAGAGTGGGAGTAAACGGGACCTTTTCAGAATGGCAGGCAGTGACTAGTGGGGTACCACAAGGCTCAGTGCTGGGACCCCAGTTGTTTACAATATATATTAATGATTTAGACAAGGGAATTAAATGCAGCATCTCCAAGTTTGCAAATGACATGAAGCTGGGCGGCGGTGTTAGCTGTGAGGAGGATGCTAAGAGGATGCAGGGTGACTTGGATAGGTTAGGTGAGTGGGCAAATTCATGGCAGATGCAATTTAATGTGGATAAATGTGAGATTATCCACTTTGGTTGCAAGAACAGGAAAACAGATTATTATCTGAATGGTGGCCGATTACGAAAAGGGGAGGTACAACAAGACCTGGGTGTCATTGTACACCAGTCATTGAAGGTGGGCATGCAGGTACAGCAGGCAGTGAAAAAGGCAAATGGTATGTTGGCATTCATAGCAAAAGGATTTGAGTACAGGAGCAGGGAGGTTCTACTGCAGTCATACAAGGCCTTGGTGAGACCGCACCTAGAGTATTGTGTGCAGTTTTGGTCCCCTAATCTGAGGAAAGACATTCTTGCCATAGAGGGAATACAGAGAAAGTTCACTAGATTGATTCCTGGGATAGCAGGACTTTCATATGAAGAAAGACTGGATCGACTAGGCTTATACTCACTGGAATTTAGAAGATTGAGGGGGATCTTATCGAAACATATAAAATTCTAAAGGGATTGGACAGGCTAGATCCAGGAAGATTGTTTCTGATGTTGGAAGTCCAGAATGAGGGGTCACAGTTTAAGGATAAAGGGGAAGCCTTTTAGGACTGAGATGAGGAAAAACATCACACAGAGTGGTGAATCTGTGGAATTCTCTGCCACAGGAAACAGTTGAGGCCGGTTCATTGGCTATATTTAAGAGGGAGTTAGATATGGCCCTTGTGGCTAAAGAGATCAGGGGGTATGGAGAGAAAGCAGGTACAGGGTTCTGAGTTGGATGATCAGCCATGATCATACTGAATGGCCGTGCAGGCTCGAAGGGCCAAATGGCCTACTCCTGCACCTATTTTCTATGTTTCTATTTGGAGCTGGAACTAGATGAACTCTGGATTCGGGAGGCTGGAGGGATGATAGAAAGGACATGTAGAGAAGGAGTTGCACCCAAGGTGCCGGACACAGGAAACTGGGTGACAGTCAAGAAGGGAAAGGTGTTAAGAAACCAGTGTAGAATACAGTTGGGGGGGGTGGAATGACCTAACAGAAGAAAGTCATAATGGTTGGGTCTCTGTCACTAAGTCTACCACTGTGACTCAGAAAGGAAGCAGGGAGAAGAGGCACACTGTGGTGATAGGGAATTCTTTTGTTAGGGGAATGGACAGGAGGTTCTGTGAGTGAGAATAAGGTTCCCGGATGGTATGTTGCCTCCCAGGTGCCAGGGTCTGTCCATGTACGTACTAATGACATGGGTAGAACAAGTGATGAGGTTCTGCAGAAAGAGCTCAGGGAGTTAGGTGCTAAATTAAAGGGCACAACCTCTAGGGTTGTGATCTCAGGACTGCTACCTGCACCACATGCTAGTGAGGCCGAAAGTAGGAAGATTATACAGTTTAATACACGGCTAAGGAGGGAGGGCATAAGATTGTTGGATCATTGGGCTCCCTTTCAGGGAATGTGGGACCTGTACAGAAGGGACAGTTTGCACCTGAACCATATTTCAATGCAAGGAGTATCGTAGGAAAGGCAGATGACAGTGCTGAAAATGAGGTAGCTGGTTTACAAACAGAGGTCATGTGTTGTGAGGAGAGGCTGTTGATAGGGCAAAATTGCAGCCAATGGGATGAGTTGTAATGCAAAAGGTGGACAAAATTGAAAAGGATGAAGACAGGACTAAAGGTGTTGTATTTAAATGTACACAGTATTTAGAATAAGGTAAACAAACTTGGAGCACAGTTGCAGATTGGCAGATATGATGTTGTAGGCATCACGGAATCACGGCTGAAAGAGGATTGTTTCTGGAAGCCTAATGCCAAGGATACACATTGTATTGAAAGGACAGGCAAGAAGGCAGAGGGGGTGATGTAGCTCTGGTGATTAAAAAATGAAATCCTATTATTAGAAAGTGGTGGCATAGGGTTGGGAGGTGTGGAATCATTGTGAACTGAGCGAAGGAACGGCAAGGGTAAAAGACCCTAATGGGAGTTGTACACAGTCCCCTAAATAGTGGTAAGGATGTGGCCTGCAAATTACAATGGGAGAGGGAAAATGCATGCCAAAAGGGCAATATTACAATAGTCATGGGGGATCTTCAGTAGGCAGGTCGATTGGGGAAAAATCAGCTTGGTGCTGGATTCCAGGAAGGAGATTTCTATGAGATGGTTCTTTAGAGCAGCTCATGGTTGAGCCCACTAAGGTCTTTTAAGACTCCTGGATAAGTACATGGAGCTCAGAAATATAGAGGGCAATTGAAGTGAGGCAATGTTCATGGGTTCAATGTCCATACAGAAATTGTACAGCAAAAGCTGTTCCTGACTGTGTGCCTTCAGGCTTCTGTAACTCCTTCCCGATGGTAACAGTGAGGAGAGCGTGTCCTGGATATCTCCTTCCCGATGGTAACAGAGTGAGGAGAGCGTGTCCTGGATATCTCCTTCCCGATGGTAACAGAGTGAGGAGAGCGTGTCCCGGATATCTCCTTCCCGATGGTAACAGAGTGAGGAGGGCGTGTCCTGGATATCTCCTTCCCGATGGTAACAGAGTGAGGAGAGCGTGTCCTGGATATCTCCTTCCCGATGGTAACAGAGTGAGGAGAGCGTGTCCTGGATATCTCCTTCCCAATGGTAACAGAGTGAGGAGGGTGTGTCCTGGATATCTCCTTCCCAATGGTAACAGAGTGAGGAGGGCGTGTCCTGGATATCTCCTTCCCGATGGTAACGGAGTGAGGAGGGCGTGTCCTGGATATCTCCTTCCCGATGGTAACAGTGAGGAGGGCGTGTCCCGGATATCTCCTTCCCGATGGTAAAGGAGTGAGGAGAGCGTGTCCTGGCTAGTGGCGATCATTAATGATGGACTCCGCCTTCTAAGGCACTACTCACTGAAGATGTCTTGGATACTACAGAGGCAGGTGCCCATGATGGAGCTGACTAATTTCACAAGTTTCTGCAACTTATTTCGATCTTGTTCAGTAGCCCCCTCCCCCACCCACCCCATCACACCAGACGGCGATGCAGCCAGTCACCATGCTCTCCGTCGTACACTTGAAGAAGTTTTAGAAACATAGAAAACTTACAGCACAATACAGGCCCTTCGGCCCAAAAATCTGTACCGAACATGTCCCTACCTTAAAACTACCTAGGCTTAACCCATAGCCCTCTATTTTTCTAAGCTCCATGTAGCCATCCAGGAGTCTCTTAAAAGACCCTATCGTATCCGCCTCCACCACCACCGCTGACAACCCATTCCATGCACTCACCACTCTGCGTATTTTTTTTTAAAAAAAGACTTGCCCCTGACATCTCCTCTGTACCTACTTCTAAGCACCTTAAAACTATGCCCTCTCGTGCTAGCCATTTCAGCCCTGGGGAAAAGCCTCTGACTATCCACATGATCAATGCCTCATCATCTTATACACCTCTATCAGGTCACCCCTCATCCTCCGTCGCTCCAAGGAAAAAAGGCCGACTTCACTCAACCTATTCTCATAAGGCATGTTCCCCAATCCAGGCAACGTCCTTGTAAATCTCCTAGTGAGGTGACCAGAACTGAGCAAGTGTTTTTGTTGACAAACCAAATCTCTTAAAACTCCTAATGAAATATAGCTGCCCTCTTGCCGCCTTTATATCTGCATCAATCAGTTGCATTCAGATTGGGTCCTCTGAGATATTGACACCCAGTAACTTGAAATTGCTCACTCTTTCCACCTCTGATCCTTCTTTGAGGATTGGTTTGTGTTCCCTTGTCTTGCCCTTTCTTAATTTCACAATCAGCTCTTTGGTCTCGCTGCAACACTACTCAACTAACTGGCATCTCTCACTCCTGTGCATCCCTTCATCACCATCTGAAATTCTGCCAGAAGTGGTGTACCATCAGCAAATTTATAGATGCTGTTTGGGCTATGCCTAGCCACACAGCCATGAGTGTAGAGAGAGTAGAGCAGTGGGCTAAGCACACATCCCTGTGGGGTGCCAGTGTTAACAGTCGGCAAGGTGGAGATGTTAATTCCAATCTGCAGAGATTGTGGTCTTCTGCTTCTCAGGGAGTAGAAATACAGCCGCAAGATCAGACTTAACAAAGTGTGGGTGTGGAATAGCATGGTAGGCATTCTTGAACTTTGTGTAATAGTGATCCAGAGTGCTTCTCCTCTGGTGCCAAAGGAGATCTGTTGATTCTAATTATGTAATGACTTTATCACTAAAGCCTGGCTAAAATCCCCCAAAATGATGAGGAAGGCATCAGGATGTGCTGTTTCATGCCTGTTGATTACATCGCTCAGATCGTCTGGAGACTGTTTGACATTAACCTGAGGTGGAATGTATGCCACTACCGCTGCAAGGAAAACGAGCTATTCCGGGTCTGGTGAGCCATATTGGGACGTCACCAACATCGTAGTACAGCACGAGGAGTTGACCATGAGGCATACACCTCCACTTCTGCTTTTGAGAGACTTGGCTATGTCTTGTGAACCCGTCTATTCGAATCACTGCATCCGGCACGGAAAGGGGCTAACCAAGATTTTGTAAAACAAAGGGCGCACACACCACTAACATCCCTCTGAAACAGCAGTCTAGTTCTGAGATCGTCAATTTTATTTACCAGAGACTGCACGTTTGCCAGCAAGATAGTTGGTATTGGGAGTCAAAAACCTCTTTTTTTTAATAAAATGCACCATTGGGCCAGCACATCGACCCCTCTTTTGCCGACAGCTTCTTAAAAGGGCAGTATGCCAGCCACAATCCGGACTACTTCCGTTGGTTTTATGAAGTGATACATCCTTCAATCTCATTAGAACTTTATCACTGACTGTACACATCATAGGTGCTGTTATGGTTCTCAGCCGTAGCAGGCTAGAACGAGAATACTTGATGTTTTCCATCATTTTCAATGAGAGCTGCCGTTGGGGTCGTCTGTGATCTTGGCACCCCAGAAGAGAAGTTAAAGCCAACATAAAAAGCAAAGAGAGGGCATACAATAGAACAAAAATTAGTGCAAAGTTAGAAGATTGGGAAGCTTTTTAAAACCAACAGGAAGCAACTAAAAAATCATTAAGATACCAAAAGTTTCTTCAGATACATAAAGTGTAAAAGAGAGGCAAGAGTGGATATCGGACCACAGGAAAACAATGCTGGAGAGGTAGTAATGGGGGAACAAGGAAATGGCGGAAGAACTGACTAAGTATTTTGCGTCAGTGTTCACGGTGGAAGACAATAGACAATATGGTGGAAGTTCCAGGTGTCAGGGGTCATGAAATGCGTGAAGCTACGGTAACTAGAGAGAAGGTTCTTGGGAAACTAAAACGTCTGAATGTAGGTAAGTCACCTGGAACAGATGGTGTACATCTGAAAGACATGGTTGAAGAGATCATGGAGGCATTAGTAATAATATTTCAAGAATCACTAGATTCTGAAATAGTTCCAAAGGACTGAAAATTTTCAGATGTCACTCCACTCTTTAAGAAGAGAGGGAGATAGAAGAAAGGAAATTATAGGCTAGTTAGCCTGACCCCAGTTTTTGGGAAGATGTTGGAGTCGATCGTTAAGGATGTAGTTTTGGAGTACTTGGAGACACATGATAAAATAGCCTGTAATCAGCATGGCTTCCTTAAGGGGAGAGCTTGTCTGACAAATCTGTTGGAATTCTTTGAAGAAATAACAAGCAGGATAGACAAAGGAGAATCGGTTGATGTGTACATGGATTTTCAGAAGGCCTTTGACAAGGTGTCACCCTTGAGGCTGCTTAACAAGCTACGAGCCCACGGTGCGACAGGGAAGATTCGAGCATGCGTAAAGCAGTGGCTGATTGGCAGGAGGCAAAGAGTGGGAATAAAGGTAGCCTTTTCTGGTTGGCTGCCGGTGTAGAATCCCTGAGACCCATGTTCTGCAACTCAGCAAAATCCATGTGGAACCAGAATTCCACTGACCCTGGCAATAAAGTTGCTCTCTTGGAAGGCAGCAGAATGAAAGCCAGACTTACCAAAGATCAATACCCAAACTGCCGAAGGTTTATCAATGATGTGAATAGATAAGTGAATGGTAGACCTAATGTGCAGCAAATTCACAGCAGTTCTCAATGAAAGGATACATTTGAAGAATCTCTACAAGGTTTGCAGAGGCTGACGTCAGAACATTTTTCAAGAGGGTGTACGCTTGCAAGGTGTCAGGCCCTGACAGTGTACCTGGTAGGGCACTGAAAACCTGTGCTAACCAACTGGCTGGAGTGTTCAGTCTTGAATCTCCCACTGCTGCAGATAGAGTTCCTTGTCTCTGAACACATAATGTGTTAAACCTTGAAGTGGATGGGTTACAGCAACAGAAAATCACACCAGGCTCCACTCCTGTATCTAATAAAGTGATTATAAACTGGTTCTGAAGATATATTGTGCCTTCCACATTTAAACTTCTGAGGAAAAGTTTAATAACATCGCATTAACTTTACTACCTGCACTACCTTCCACTGTCTGCCAGTCACGGGGCAGGCTTGGGGGAACTTCTGACATTTTTCTCTCTCTCTGGCTATCCATCCCATAGGATGATGATGGTTCCTTTCGGTCAGTCAGTGGAGCCGTATCCCACTCCTCAGAAAGGAACAGCATGTGTGTGAATGGATTTTAGGTGAATATGGGGTTGCACAGGTCCAGACCCACCCTCTCAGCGTCCCCTCCCGGATCCAGCGGCATAGTGGGGCCCAAGACAGCTGGGGGATGTTCCGCTGCAGTGAATGCCCAGACGAGCTGCAACGTAACGGATGCCTTTTCCGCGCTTCCCGGCACGTGTTTGTGCGATGGCCATTGACCCAAAGAGAGGGTTCATCCGCCCTTTCACAGGTCTTGTTTTTCATCCTGCAGGGTGTCCAGCCACCCTCCTCAGCAAGCAAGCCTGGTGGGGGAGCTGGTTTAGTCACTGACCACCCAACCATGCAGAGCAGAACTGAGAAACATTTTTTAGTAAAACGCTAAAGAAATAAATTTGCTTCCAATTTGATCCTACCAGCAATCATCTCCTTAAAATCCATGTGTCTAAATGGTATACCTTCCAGGAAATGTACAACTGATTTGTTTCCAATCCTTCGGAGTAAGTTTGAGGACTTTACCCCACCTAATAATCAGATAAGCTATTAAACATTTATAGTAACAGCACTTTGAAGTTGTTGAAGCAGGCAGGTTGGGTTCTTACACACATCAGTCTGCTTGCTAACCCAAGTAAAACCCACTAAGATCCGGGTCTATCCCTGCCAGATGTTTTGTGTGAAGTTCCTAGATTTGATACTCTCCAAATAATAAGACGCTGTCACCACTTCCAGCAGGTATTGAGCCACCACTTTGTGGAGGAGGGAAAAAGCTTACTTTTGAGTCTTTGATCTGAAACAATACCTCAGTTTCTTTTTCTCTGCGTGCTGCCTGGCTTGCTGGGTAATTCTGGTATTTTTTTGTTTTGATTTCAGATTTCCAGCATCTGCAGGTTATTGATTTCCACTGCATTGTATTAGACATGAACAATGAGCATGATTCTGCCATTGTGACCCTGATGCTTTGTGAAGAAAGGGCTGCATTTCTGTATCACCTCCCAAGCCCACAGTATGCCCTACGTGCTTCACAACCAATTAATTATTTTTGAAGCATAGCCATTCCTGTATTTTAGAAATTACCACTGCACGCATTATTCACAGCAAGTTTCCACAAGTGTGAATCAATGACAAAACATTGTAACTGTTTCTCGCAGAGCCACACAGCACAGAAAGAGGCTCTTTGGCCCCCATGTCCATGATGTCCATTGCACCTATCTACACTACATCTATTTAATCAAAGTTCAAAATAAATGTATTATCAAAGTATACATGTCATCATATACACCCTTAACATTCATTTTCTTGTGGGCATACTCAATAAAGCTATAACCATATGAAAGACTGGGTGTTCAACCAGTGTACAAAACACAACAAACTGTGCAAATACAAAAAGAAAGAAAAATAATAAATTAAATGTCAAGAACATGAGTAAAAGAGTCCTCAAAAGTGGGTTTATAGGTTGTGGGAACATTTCAATCATTGGGAAAGTGATGCTGTGAAGTTATCTTCTTTGTTTCAAGAGCATGATGGTTAAAGGGTAATATCTGTTCTTGAACCTGGTAGTGTGAGTCCTGAGGCTCCTGTACCTTCTTTCCAATGGCAGCAGTGAGAAGTGAGCAGGCCCTGTGTGGTGGGGGTCCCTGTTAATGGATGCTGCTTTCCTGCAACAGTGTTTCATGTACATGTACCCAATGGTGGGGAGAGCTTTACCTCTGATAGACTGGACCGTATCCACTATTTTTTGTAGGATTTTCCATTTGAGGGCATTGGTGTTTCCATACCAGGCTGTGATGCTGCCAGACATTGCACTCTTCACAACACATCTACAGAAGTTTGTCAAAGTTTTAGATGTCATGCCAAATCTTCACAAATTCCTCAGGCAGTAGAGGTGCTGCTGTGCTTTCTTGGTAATTGTACTTAAGTGCTGGGCCTGGGACAGGTCCTCCAAAATAATAACACTGAGGAATTTAAAGTTGCTAACGCTCTCCATCTCTGATCCTTCGATGAAGACTGGCTCATGGACATCTGGTTTCCTTCTTCTGAAGTCAATAATCACCTCCTTGGTCTTGCCAACGTTGAGTAAGAGGTTGTCGTGGCACCACTCAGCCAGATTTCCTCCTGTATGCTGACTCATCACCACCTTTGATTCGGCTTATGACAACAAACTTGAATATGGCATTAACTTTGTAGCCTCAACTTTGTAAATTAACTTTTTGCATTAAGTTTGTAGCCTTCTATGCCTTTCAGTACTTATCTAGATGCTTCTTTTAGGTTGTGGAATTATCTGCCTTCATCACTTCTTTAAGCAGCCCTTTCCTTTCTTTCTTTTCAAATCTTTTTATTAATTTTTAAGAAATACATAAGTAAAATATAAGTACAAAACATTTGAGAGTACACAATTAATAGATTAATTAACAATCAGATATGTATTAATCAATATATAAAGTCTCCCAAACTCATAGTATTAATGTAAAGGAATTAAGAAAAAAAAAGGAGAAAAAGAAACCCCCCCCAAAAAAAAACTAAAAGAATTAAAAAAAAAACAACTAATAAAAAAAAACTAACCAACATGGGCAATTGCATAATGTTAAATACATACAGTAGTGCCGATGACTCCGAACCTCCATCCACACAATTCAGGATAGTAACAATAAGGTTCAGGATCAGACCATTTAATTCATATGAAAATGTTGAATAAATGGTCTCCAAGTTTCCTCAAATTTAACTGAAGAATCAAAAACCACACTTCTAATTTTTTCTAAACTCAAACAGGAAATAGTTTGAGAAAACCACTGAAATACAGTTGGAGGGTTAATTTCTTTCCAATTCAGTAAAATAGATCTTCTAGCCATTAGTGTAACAAATGCAATCATTCGTTGGGATGAAGCGGATAAACGCTTATTATCAATCATTGGTAGACCAAAAATTGCAGTAAAAGGATGTGGTTGGAGATTAATATTTAAAACTCTTGAAATAATATTAAAAATATCTTTCCAATAGTTTTGTAAACAAGGACAAGACCAAAACATATGAGTCAATGAAGCAACATCAGAATGACATCTATCACAGGTTGGATTAACATAAGAATAAAATCGAGCAAGTTTATCTTTAGACATGTGAGCTCTATGTACAACCTTAAATTGTATTAGAGCATGTTTAGCACAGATAGAGGATGAGTTTACCAATGATAAAATTTTTTCCCATTGCTCAGTAGATATAGGGCAATGCAATTCTTCCTGCCATTCCTTATTAATTTTTTCTGATATATCTGGCTGTACATTCATAATCATATTATAAATGATAGCTACTAAACCCTTTTGACAAGGATTGAGAGCTAAAATTCTTTCTGTAATGTCCAATGGACATTCTTTCGAAAAAGACTTTAGTTCATTATATAGAAAATTTCTAACTTGTAAATATCTAAAAAAATGGGTTTTAGATAAATTATATTTATTAGATAACTGTTCAAAGGACATAATGTTATCATCCAAAAACAGATCACGAAAACATGTTATACCTTTTGTTTTCCATAAAAGAAAAGCTTGATCTATAGATGATGGTCGGAAGAAGTAATTAGATATTATAGGACTTAACAGCATAAACTTATTCAAACCAAAAAATTTACGAAATTGAAACCAGATTCGTAATGTATACTTGACTATGGGATTAGTTATCTGTTTATTCATTTTGAGTAACGAAAAAGGAAGTGAAGATCCTAAGATTGAGATCAATGAGAAATCTTGCACAGATTTACATTCCAAATTCACCCATTGTGGGCCAGCAACTGTAGTCGATTCTTGTGTCCAAAACATCAAATACCGTATATTAACTGCCCAATACTAAAATCTTAAATTTGGTAGAGCCAAGCCGCCCTCCTTCTTAGGCTTCTGTAAATATTTTTTACCTAGCCTAGGATTTTAGTTTTGCCACAAATACAAAGATATTTTAGAGTCAACCATATCAAAAAAAGATTTAGGAATAAAAATTGGTAATGCTTGAAACAGATATAGAAATTTAGGGAGTATCATCATCTTAATGGCATTAACTCTGCCTACCAAAGACAAAGATAGTGGAGACCACCTATTAGCAAGTTGCTTAATTTGGTCTATTAAAGGTAAAAAATTAGTTTTAAATAAATCTTTATGTTTTTTAGTAATTTTAATACCTAAATAAGTAAAATAATCTGTAACAATTCTATATGGTACATGATTATAAATTGAAGTATGCATATTTAATGGAAAAAGTTCACTCTTATTAAAATTCAATTTATATCCAGAAAAATTACTAAATTGAGCAAGCAAAAAAGAAATAGCAGGAATAGATCTTTCAGGGTCAGATATATATAATAACAAATCATCCGCATATAATGATACCTTATACATCGTCTCCCCACGGGTAATACCTAAAATATTGGGTGATTCACGAATGGCTATAGCCAAGGGTTCTAAAGCAATGTCAAATAATAAAGGGCTTAAAGGACAACCTTGCCTTATACCCAGAAATAACTGAAAAAAAGGGGATCTTTGATTATTGGTAAAGACCAAAGCTAAAGGTTTCTGATATATTAATTTAATCCATGATATAAATTTTGAACTAAAATTAAAATGTTGCAATGTATTAAATAAATATGACCATTCGACTCTATCAAATGCTTTTTCGGCATCTAAAGAAATGACACATTCTGGGCTTTTAGATGAAGAGGTATAAACAATATTAATTAATTTTCTAATATTAAAGGATGAATAGCGATTTTTAATAAATCCAGTCTGATCCTCAGAAATAATCCGAGGCAATATATTTTCTAATCTAATAGCCAAAATTTTACTAAAAATCTTAAAATCCATATTCAGCAAAGATATAGGCCGATAGGATGCACATTCAGTAGGGTCTTTATCTTTTTTAAGAATTAAAGAAATAGAAGCTTCATAAAAAGATTGTGGTAGTTTACCTATACTTAATGCATCTTTAAAAATTTTACAAAGCCAAGGAGAAAGTCTGGAAGAAAAGGATTTAAAAAATTCTGCAGAAAAACCATCTGGACCCGAAGCTTTACCCGAGTTCATTGAAAAAATAGCCTTTTCTATTTCAGACTCCGTAATAGGTATATCCAAAAATAGACTATCCTCAACAGTTACTTTTGGAATATTCAATTTCCTTAAGAATTCATTCATTATAGAAGAGTCCTTAGTACATTCTGATTGATATAAGGAATTATAAAAATCTTGAAAGGCTTTATTTATCTCTTTATGATCAATCGTCAAAGTACCATCTTGTTTGCGAATCCTAGTAATCTGTCGCTTATCCGAAGCAATTTTCAATTGGTTAGCTAGTAGTTTACCAGACTTATCTCCATATGTATAGAATTGAGCTTTCGATTTAATTAACTGACTTTCAATCGAGGAGGTTAATAATAAACTATGCTCCATTTGAAGTTCCACTCTTTCTTTATAAAGTTCTTTACTAGGGGTCAATGAATAGATCTTGTCAATTGCCTTAATTTTATCAACTAATGTTAATATTTTAGAATTAGTTCGTTTCCTAACTCCAGCAGAATATGAAATAATCTGTCCACGAATATATGCCTTAAAAGTATCCCACAAAATTCCACTAGAGATCTCTGCTGTAGAATTTATTGAGAAAAACAAATCAATTTGCTGTTTAATAAAGTTGACAAAGTCAGACTCCTGCAGTAAACCAGGATTAAACCTCCAACCTTTAGTACTAATATATGAATCCGTCACCTTAATAGATAACTTCAAAGGTGCATGATCAGATATAGTAATAGAGTCATATTTACAATCCATAACATCTGTAAGTAAATGCTGATCAATGAAAAAGTAATCAATTCTTGAGTAATTATGATACACATGGGAAAAGTATGAGAACTCTTTGTCATTAGGGTGTAAAAAACGCCAAATTTCACAAATAGCTGAATCAATCATAAAAGAATTAATAAGAGAAGCCGATTTATTCGGAAAAGTTTGAGTGGGCTTGGATCTATCCATCAAAGGGTTTAGACAACAATTAAAATCCCCGCCCATTATCAATCTATATTGATTCAGATTGGGAAAAGATGTAAATAAGCATTTAAAAAATTCAGGACAGTCAGTATTTGGAGTATAAACATTAACTAAAACAACTTTTTGATTAAAAAGTAAACCAGTAATAAGCAAAAATCTACCTTGCGGATCTGAAATTGTTTCATGATGTATAAAAGCAGTTGATGAGTCTATAAAAATAGAAACACCTCTCACTTTGGCTTGTGAATTTGAGTGATACTGTTGGCCCTTCCAAAACCTAAACAACCGCTGACTATCCACCTTCCTTACATGAGTCTCTTGTACAAAAATAACATTAGCATTCATTCTATGGAATACTTTGAATATTTTTTTCCGTTTGATCGGATGATTTAAACCATTAGTATTCCAAGAAACAAAGTTAGTAGTCTTATCCATATTGACAATATATATTACAGTTGACAGATAAGTTTGAAAGAAAAGTGAACTCATGAACCCGGAAGAAGGAAGTAAGTTCAAAGGGAAACCGGAAGTCACAGCACTGCAGCCATTTTTGTAGTTTCATATAAGCCCATGAAATAAAACTAAGCAAAAAGCAAGCGAAAAAAAGAGAAAAAAGAAAAATCCCCCTCCCACCACCCTCAAAACCCCAGGAAAAAAGCCAAAAAGAGGCAAGCGAGCGATCTAATACTAAAATTACCCCCTTGTCTCAAGACGGCAACTCGAACGTAACAAAGTTAAAAAAAATACAAACAACCCACATTATAAAAAAGGGTTGATATAACAAAAGTTAAAATATAAAATTAATGTTATAAATGTATATAAACAAAAGGGTTAAAAAAAGAATTAAAACAATAAATGAAAGTTTAAAACTTTCAAACACATCAAAACAGTTATGACGCTGCAAACACTAGAGTCTGTTGGGAAGAAGAAACGCCATTTTATTTTTTTCCCAATCTTAATATTCAAATGTTAAAAGTGTAAAAGAGAGCGTATATCGATTTTAAAAAAGAAAAGCAAAAAGGAAGAAAAAACCCTAATAGGTTATTTTCAACGCTAATAGATTAATAATATGAAAAAATATAAAGTCAGAATAAACCCAGCAAAAAAAAAGCTTTAACCGTATGTAAGAAATACATGTAAACCATATCAAAAAAAAACAAACGTCAATCTATAACAGATCCAAATCTATAGGCTAGATTACATTGGTCAGCCCGATAGAATGTCATTGTTCCAGGAAACCTTGAGCATCCATTGGCGATTTAAACAGCCGGAAAGATCCATCCTGAAGAGTGACTCTCAAGTGTGCTGGAAATAACAGCGCTTGCTTGTAGCCTTTCTGGTGAAGATTCGACATAACCGATCTAAAAGCCAGCCTAGCCCGTAAAACCTCCGGGCTATAATCCTCCAAAATGCGAAATTTGAAATTTTGATGGGTTATCATGCCTTTTTTACGAGCTGCCTGAATCAAACGTTCTTTGATATGGGGATAATGAATCCGGAGTATTACGTGTCGTGGTTTCAAGCTTGAATCCGCCTGAAATCTGGAAACCCGATGTGCCCGATCGATTACCGGGGGAATATCCAGTACCTCTGAGCCCAGGACATCCACTAGGAATTTAGAGAAGAAAACGGTAAGATCACCGCTTTCAAATTTTTCCGGGATCCCAATTAACCGAAGATTTTGTCTTCGAGAGCGATTTTCCAAATCAGTAATTTTAACTTTATAGCGATCCATCTGTTGAGAAGTCGGTTTGCTCTTCTTGTATTTTTTCAATTATACGATCTTTCTTGCGAGCGGCTTCTTCAAGAGCCAAAATACTTGCTTGTTGTTTTTGTGATTCCAGTGAAAGTGGCTGGGGCTTTTCTTCAACTAGTTTCAAACGCTCATCAAACCGAAAAAACTTTACGGTTATTTTTCTCTCCAGTTCTTCAAATTTGTCTTCTATAAGCTTCACAATTGTTTCTAAAGTTATCGGTTCTTTCGTCTGTTTCGATTCTTTTGCTCTAGACATTTCAGCAAGTTGAGAATAATTCAAATAGTTAAAAAGAAAAATTCTGTATGTTTAGACCCCTTTAGAATAAGTATAAAAAGATCCTTTAAGGGGTGTTTGTAGGTTAAAAAGACGTAAAAGGTTTGGAGCAAAGCCTAGAAGCGGTTTACTCCCTGAGCGCCATCTTGAGACTCCAAGCAGCCCTTTCCATAGTCCGACAATATTGAGATGTTCCCACGAATGGGAGAATCTTGAATAAGGACACATAGATACAAGATAAGGGGGTGGTTATTTAAAACTGAGGTGTGAAGGAATATCTTCTCCCAGAGGGCACTGAAACTCTGGAATTATTTCACTGGCATATTTGAAAAGCAGGTAGTTATATTTTAGAAAGATCACAGAATTGAGAGTTATAGGGAACTGGAACAGAAGGGGAGTTGAGGCCTGGGCAGATCAGCTGAATGGTAAGGCAGAGGAAGAGCCTAATGAGCTATCACAGCTTTATGTCTCTAGTAAGGGCCATCAGATCATACTTCTATTTGAAATGCATTTTATTTCTTTAATGCTTGCTTTGTTAATTGTCTATCATATCTTTTAACTGTATTTCTCAACGGTACTTTCTCCAGAAATGCATTCAGACACAGGACGTCTATGAACACAGAAGATGTAAAGATTTATTCACAAAGCTGCATAAAAAAACACATTAATCACACATTGAGTCTTTAAGACGGGGTGCAAACTGAAAATTTCAAATAATATTACATTGTTGTAAAGCAGAGAGCACCAAGAACATCCTATCCCATGAAGACCACAGTATGAACACACATATTGGCGTGCAAAAGAACTGCATGGCAAAATGTACATTACACCGGTCTACCTCTGGCAATCTCCACTTCTTCATTATTGCCTTTTTTCAAGTTAAGAGTTTAATTTCTGGCTTAATCCTATCAATCAAATTTTACATGAGGTCCTGCCATATTAGGATCCCAGGATAATTCTTGATCTAAAGGTTTTTAACTAGCCCCAGTCAACACATAAACTAGCATGTTCCTTGGCTGGTTGATCTAGGGAACTGCCTTCAAGATCCATGCACTTCCCCATTTTGCCAGTTTGGTTTGTCTAAACTTTGTGAAGTTTAAAACTTCTCAAGATTATTACCAATATGCTCCTCCAATTTCCTGATTTATTTGTCTAAAACTTGGATTAGTGTGTTTATCAACAATTCCTATAGTAATTTCTGCCTTTTTTCTCTTAACTGGCAACAACTTAATTTTTCAACTATCCTAATCTTTTGATGTTATCCGTTATTATCAAGGTGCTCTTTACTGTTTGTTTATGTTTTCTAGAAGTCACACCTGGTCACTCTACAACCAGACATCAGAAAAGACAACTTAAAGTCATTTAACTCTGGTAGTGGCATTTACTGTATATTTTAGATCTAAATATCCTCATGTTGGGCACATTGCAAGAATTGCACTTCAGACTCAAGTTCAGCAGTCTCTGTGAAAGTAACTTGTGCTGCAGAGACCCATTGCAGATTTGACTGTAATGTTATAAACTTTTAGACAGAGTGCTTCCAATTTTACTATTTTTGCATGTGATCTCTGTCGTTAATGCTGTTAAACTCTTTGCCTTTTCTAACTGGCTTGACTTTATTTCACACTACAGACTTGATTCCATTCTTCGGATGTCTACTTCTCCCCCTACTCACCCTCCAGCTTCTTTTGGTTTAGAGCAATGCACGCAAAATGCTGGTGGAATTCAGCAGGTCAGGCAGCATCTATGGAGACAGTTCTGATAAAGGATCTTGGCCCAAGACATCAACTGTTTATTCATTTCCATAGATGCTGCCTGACTTGCTGAGTTCTTCCAGCATTTTGTATGTGCTACTCTGGATTTCCAGCACCTGCAGAACCTCTTGAGTCTTTGATTTTGAGCCCTCTCTCCAACATGAATTATACAATTTTGCAGGAGATCGGGCTGAGTTCAGTCTAAGGGGAGTCTGTCCCAAAATGGCAAGTCAATCTTTCCCCAGTGCCCCAGAAAATAAAATGCCCTGTCCCATTCTACCTTTCTACATGTCTACTCTGTGCTATTGTCAATGTGTACATGGCACTGGTAGCAATATGGAGAGTTATTACCTTTGCGGTTTTGCATTTGAATTTATAATAAAGCTCCTCAAATTCCCTCAGCAGAACCTGAATTCTAGCTCGGCCTGCATACTAATTCCAACATGAATGACAAGTGGATGCTTTGTCTGCAGTCACAGTTCCAACTGACTGTAGTCCATGGATGCCAAGAGTGGTATCTATCACTCTAAACATTATATTCAACTACATTCCTCTTTTTCTCCTTTCACATGCTACTGATTGTATTATATCACAATCTTTACAGTCACAAAATCAAAAGTAGCAAAGCAGGAGTTGGCAATCAACCTCTTGAGTTTGCTCCTTCATTCATTAAAGTCATGGCTTGTCCATTTCTTAGCATTCCTTGTTCTTGTCCAGATTAAGCAAGTTTCTCACAGATGTCAAACAAGGGCAATAGCTGGAAGCTCTTCCACCACTGCTTCCGCCTCACTGGCCAGCGCAGGACATCATAAGCCCCTACCACACATTGGGAACCAAAACTAAACTGTGGCACTGACTCTTGGGTTGAAGTGTCCGTGCTATGCCCCACTGTCCCTGAAACATTACAATGTCTTGCACGTAAGTTTGGCTTTGCCAAGAACAAGCTCCTCAAAGTATGAGCGCCACAGATTTGGCTATCTGGGACCCTGCTTTCTGTGAGTACCCACACTGGAAAAGTGGAGCCCACCTCCTTCCGAATAATCCCCATCTAACCTTGCTTGGATATTCAATTGATGATTAGATAGATAGATAGATACTTTATTCATCCCCATGGGGTTGCTTATTTAATAAATTCACTTGGTCTTTTAACTAATTAATTTAAGTTTATAAGTTAAATTAATGAAGTATCAGTTTTAGATTCCCACTTTAACAGCTGAAGCTTAAACAGATCACAATGCACTAAAGACATAACACCACACAGCTCCTCTGTCCCAAGTTCACAACCTCCCTCAGTAAGAGCTTTTGATCGATATTCCTATGTGGCTCCCCAACAAAATAAAGCAAAATCATGCTATTTATAGTTGTAGTAAATTCAGAATAATTAATGTCATCACCTTCATTATCAAAGCAGCTGAAAAAATCCTCAGTGAGGTAAGTAAAAGAAGATTGCCATTAATGTGAAATTTTTACCGAATCGACTAATGAAATCACAAAGGTACGAGCTTACAAGTGGTTTCAATGAAATGACCAATGATGAAGTTCAAATGGCTTCTCTTTCAGCAGTTTTGGGGGTTATGTTCTTGTCATTGTTCTAGCTGTTTTCCACCCTCCTCCTCTCCTGATGTATCTAGAGTCGCTGGAGAGTGACCAGCAGTGACCATCTCACACTGGCCAACTGCCCGTGACTAGGGGCAGCTTCTCGGAAATCTCACCCACTGAGAGTTCATTCCATATCTCTATCCAAAGCCGTAGATGTTGAGAAATCATGAGGCGATGATGAGCCCAAACCTCTCTCGCAACACACACGTTACGTCTGGTAGAGATTGATAACAGGGTTTGGTCCGACCCCCATTGAACCCACTCCCAAGCAGCAATGAGCAAATCTCTGCACCAACCTCAAACACCCAACCTAAGAGATTTGCCATGGATGGTTGCAGCACAAAGAACTTCAGATCAGGACAACCAATGTCCTTGAACCCACCTGCACTGAGAGTGACCACTTTGTCAGTTCAATGCTTCCATCAGAACAGGAATCCCTTAGTACACTGATCCAATGAGAAACATTACCGGTGATTAAACTTCACAGGGTTCCTTGGGTGCAGCGTTATAGAAATAATGTGTTGAAGGCAAAATAAAATGCTCTGGATTAAAATAAAAGCCACAATATTTCAAGGGAAACCTGTTGAAGTCCATGGAATGTTGCTTCAGCCACGGATTCATGGCAATGCAATGTCTCTGTCCACCCACTGTCTTCCCGTACTTCCATTAGCATCTTGTCCACAAATGAAGTCTTCCCTCCTGATCGAAGTGGCAATGTGGTTCTGTTCCTCCTCAGAGGGGTGGCTGTCCTTGCCCTCTTCCTGGATCCCTGCGTGCAGCCCACTCTCCGGTGTCGGTATGCCATCTAACAGCCTGTCTGCGCAAGCCACACCCTTGACGTCCTCCTCTTCCTTTCCTCTCGTCATCTGAAAGACAGAGAAGCCACGTGAGACACATCTCATCATATGGACTGCAAGGCGTTTCACAACCTGCCCTCTGCAGCACAACATTCCTTCCAGGGGAAGCAATGGCTAATACCAGAGGCCATTGTTTTAAGGTGAGTGGAGGTAATTGTCGGCCGGGGAAGTGGGGAGGACATCAGAGGGAATTTATATTTTTTTACCCAGAAGAGTGATGAGTGCTGGAGGTGGTGGTGCAGGCTGATACACTGGGGACATTTAAGATGCTTTTAAATAGGCACGTGGATGGATGAAAGAAAAAGAAAATCAAGGGTAAGGCCTTTGTCAAAGCAAGGCCTTTGACAAAGTTCCACATGGAAGGTTAGTTAAGAAGGTTCAGTCGTTAGGTATTAATGCTGGAGTAATAAAATGGATTCAACAGTGGCTAGATGGGAGATGCCAGAGAGTAGTGGTGGATAATTGTTTGCTGGGATGGAGGCCGGTGACTAGCGGGGTGCCTCAGGGATCTGTTTTGGGCCCAATGTTGTTTGTAATATACATAAATGATCTGGATGATGGGGTGGTAAATTGGATTAGTAAGTATGCCGATGATACTAAGGTAGGAGGTGTTGTGGATAATGAGGTGGGTTTTCAAAGCTTGCAGGGAGATTTATGCCGGTTAGAAGAATGGGCTGAACGTTGGCAGATGGAGTTTAATGCTGAGAAGTGTGAGGTTCTACATTTTGGCAGGAATAATCCAAATAGAACATACAGGGTAAATGGTAGGGTATTTAAAATGTTGAGAGGGATAGATAGAGTTGACGTGAATAGGCTGTTTCCATTGAGAGTAGGGGAGGTTCAAACGAGAGGACATGATTTGAGAGTTAGGGGGCAAAAGTTTAAGGGAAACACGAGGGGGTATTTCTTTACTCAGAGAGTGATAGCTGTGTGGAATGAGCTTCCTGTAGAAGTAGTAGAGGCCAGTTCAGTTGTGTCATTTAAGGTAAAATTGGATAGGTATATGGACAGGAAAGGAGTGGAGGGTTATGGGCTGAGTGCGGGTAGGTGGGACTAGGTGAGATTAAGAGTTCGGCACGGACTAGGAGGGCCGAGATGGCCTGTTTCCGTGCTGTGATTGTTATATGTTATATGGTTATATAGGGTATAGGCAATGTAGGAGGAAAGGGTTAGATCGATCTGGAGTAGGTTAAAAGGCTGGCAAAACATTGTGGGCTGAAGGGCCCATTCTTTGTATATTGTTCTATATCAGGCATGTCACCAATGCCAGTTGATCCCCTCATACAAACCCCCAGTTCATCAATCCACAGGAGATGGAGTGGAATGGAAGTTCATCAGAAGGGTTAACAATATACACGTCAGCTCAGGGACAGGGTGGATGTTCCTAGGCAAGCTGAGATTCCAACAGCGAGAGCTATCCTGAGCACTTGATATTGCTGGATCTCTTCAAGTCTAGGACAGTCTCAGACCAGCTCAGGTCACTGGAACAGGTAAGTGGACTACCCAGTGCTAAATTAATATAGTTTTACCAGCTTCCAGGAACTGTGAAAACATTACAGGCTGAGGAGCTCAGAGCAGTTAGCTATTATTAGGATAACACTCACCCGCCTTCTTATGGCGTCCTTGGCAGCATTCAGATAACCTGCAGAGAAAGACAAGCTGCCTGTTACTAGAAAGTGCGTTTCTTCGCCCTTTTGCTGCAGACAAGCTCCTTCCACTCTCAACTGACTAAAGGTTTTAATCACGATTTCTGGTTGATAGCAGAGACGATTTTATTTTTAGGTTTCTGTTTTGTGTTGTGACACATACTGAGGCATAGTGACAAGCATACCATTATTACAGATCAAATCATTACACAGTTCATTGAGGTAGAATACTGTAGGTCAATAAGAGAGTGCAGAATCAGGCGTAACAGCTAAAGAGAAAGTGCAGAGCAGATAATAAGGTGCACAGTCAGAACAAAGTAGATTGTGATATCAACAGCCCATCCTATCATACTAGGGAACCATTCAATTGCTTACTGTTAATTACATTTAATTTTTGTCATGTGGCTGGCACTTATTACATCACATCAGTACTAATCAACTTTATAAATAAAGTAACATTTCTGAGTTTTTTGTAAAATTTGTCCAACTGAAACTCAAGCCACTGGGAAACTGAATAATTTAATTGGGACATCTTGTTGTGGAAAAAGGTGAAGAACAAGCCAAGTCTCGAAAGGACAGGGAGGTGGGCAGAGGAGTTGGGGGTTACTTCATTGGTAAAAAAAATAAAATCATATCTATAGAAAGTGACATAAAAGCAGGTGCTATAGAAACTTTGTGGGTAGAGTTAAGAAACTGCAAGGGTAAAAAGATCCTCATGAGAGTTAGTGGCATGCAAAAGTTTGGGCACCCCTGGTCAAAATTTCTGTTACTGCGAATAGCTAAGTGAGTAAAAGATGACCTGATTTCCAAAAGGCATTAAGTAAAAGATGACACATTTCTTTAATATTTTAAGCAAGATTACTTTTTTTTTACTTCCAGCTTTTACAGTTTCAAAATAACAAAAAAGGAAAAGGGCCCAAAGCAAGAGTTGGGCACGCAGTATGGCCAGTACTTGGTAACACCCCCTTTGGCAAGTATCACAGCTTGTAAACACTTTCTGTAGGCAGCTAAGAGTCTTTCAATTCTTGTTTGGGGGATTTTCACCCATTCTTCCTTGCAAAAGGCTTCTAGTTCTGTGAGATTTTTGGGCCGTCTTGTATGCACTGCTCTTTTGAGGTCTATCCACAGATTTTTGATGATGTTTAGGTCGGGGGACTGTGAGAGCCATGGCAAAACCTTCAGCTTGTGCCTCTTGAGGTAGTCCATTGTGGATTTTGAGGTGTGTTTAGAATCATTATCCTGTTGTAGAAGCCATCCTCTTTTTTACAGACAGTGTGATGTTTGCTTCCAGAATTTGCTGGTATTTAATTGAATTCATTCTTCCCTCTACCAGTGAAATGTTCCCCGTGCCACTGGCTGCAACACAAGCCCAACGCGTGATCGATCCACTCCTACGTTTAACAGTTGGAGAGGTGTTCTTTTCATGAAATTCTGCATCCTTTTTTCTCCAAACATACCTTTGCTCATTGCGGCCAAAAAGGTCTATATTAACTTCATCAGTTCACAGGACTTGTTTCCAAAATGCATCAGGCTTGTTTAAATGTTCCTTTGCAAACTTCTGATGCTGAATTTTGTGGTGAGAACACATGAAAGGTTTTCTTCTGATGACTCTTCCATGAAGGTCATATTTGTGCAGGTGTCGCTGCACAGTAGAACAGTGCACCACCACTCCAGAGTCTGTTAAATCTTCCTGAAGGTCTTTTGCAGTCAAATGGGGATTTTGATTTGCCTTTCCAGCAATCCTATGAGCAGTTCTCTTGGAATGTTTTCGTGGTCTTCCAGAACTCAACTTGACCTCCACCATTCCTGTTAACTGCCATTTCTTAATTACATTACGAACTGAGGAAACAGCTACCTGAAAACGCTTCGCTATCTTCTTATAGCCTTCTCCTGCTTTGTGGGCATCATTTATTTTAATTTTCAGAGTGCTAGACAGCTGCTTAGAGGAGCCCATGGCTGCTGATTGTTGGGACAAGGTTTGAGGAGTCGGGGTATTTATAAAGCTTTGTAATTTGCATTACCTGGTCTTTCCTAACGATGACTGTGAACAAACCATAACCCTAACAAGCTATTTAAGATTTGAGACCTTGGTAAAAGTTATCTGAGAGCTCAAATCTCTTGGGGTGCCCAAACTTTTTCAAGGTGCTCCTTTCCTTTTTTTCACTCCAAAATTGTACAAAACAAAAATAATATACTAATCTTGCTTAAAATGTTGAAAAGAATGTTTCATCTTTAACTTTAGGACTTTTGGAGATCAGTTCATCTTCTACTCACGTAACTATTCACAGTAACAGAAATTTTGACCGGGATGCCCAAACTTTTGCATGCCACTGTATATACTGGCCTACGGACAGAAGCCAGGATGTGGGGATATAAATTAGAATGGGAGATAGAAATGGCATGTGAAAAGGTAAGTGTTACGATTGTCATGGGGGATTTCAGTGTTCGGATAGATAGGGAAAATTAGGTTGATGCTGGATTGCAAGACAAGAAATTTCTAGAATGCCTATGAGATGGCTTTTTTAAGAACATCTTGTGGTTGAGCCCACTAGGGAAAAGGCAATTCTGGATTGGGTGGTGCTTAATGAATCAGATTTGATTTGAGAGTATAAGGTACAGGAGCCCTTAAGAGGCAGTGATCATAATATGATATGAATTCACTCTGCAGTTTGAGAGGAAGAAGTAAAGTCCGATGTATCAGTATTACAGAAGACGAAAGGGAACTACAGAGGCATGAAAGAGGAGATGGCTGAAGTTGATAGGAAGGGGACATTGACGGGCAGGCCAGTACAGCAGCAATGATTGGAGTCCCTTGTTAATTCGAAGAGCAAAATTGGTTCATCCCAAAGAAGAAGAGCCATTCTAAAGAGAGAATGAGGCAACAATGGCTAACAAAGGAAGACAAAGAGAAAATCAAAACCAAAAGAGAGGCATATAGCATAGCAAAAGTTAGTGGGAAGTTACAGGATTGGGAAGCTTTTAAGAACAGAAGGCAATTAAAAAAGCAAAGGAGAGAAATATGAAGGTAATCTAACCAATAATGTAATAAAGAATACCAAAATTGTTTGCAGAAAAATAAAGTGTAAAAGAGTGGCTGGAAAATATTGCTGGAGAGGTAGAAATGAGGCACAAAGAAAGGGCAGATGAACTCAATGAGTGTTTTGCATCAGTCTTCACTGTGGAAGACACCAGCAGTATACCAGAAATTCAAGAGTGTCAGGGGGCGGAAGTGAGTGTAGCCACTGTTACTGAGAAGATGCTTGAGAAGCTGAACAGTCTAAAGGTAGATAAATCACCTGGACCTGATGGACTGCACACCAAAGTTCTGAAAGAGGTAGCTGAAGAGATTTTGGAGGCATTAGTAGTGTTCTTTCAAGAATCATTAGATTTTAGAATGGTTCCAGAGGACTGGAAAATTGCAAATGTACTCCAATCTTTATGAAGCGAAGGAGGCAAAAGATAGGAAATTACAGACGAATAGCCTAACTTCACTCGTTGGCAAGATGTTAGAGTCCATTATCAAGAATAAGGATTCGGAGTACTGGAGGCACAAGATACAACAGGTTGAATTCAGCATGGTTCCCTTACAAGGAACTTTTGCCTGACAAGTCTGTTGGAATTCTTTGAGGAAAAAACAGGTAGGATAGACAAAGGAGAATCAATGGATGTTGTTTCCTTGGATGTTCAGAAGGTTTTTGACAAGGTGTCGTGCATGAGACTGCTAAACAAGATATGAGCTCATGACAATACAGAAAAGACACTGGCATGGACAGAAGATTGGCTGATTGGCAGAAGGCAAAGAATAGGAATAAAGGAGCCCTGTTCCTGGCTGGCTGCATGTAACTAGTGGTGTTCCACAGGGGTTGGTGTTGGGTCTGTTATCACCTTATATGTTAATGATCTAGATGATACAATTGATGGAGTTTTGACCACGTTTATAGATGATACAAAGTTAGGTGGAGGGTCAGGTAGTGTTGAGGATGCAGGGAGTCTGCAGAAGGGCTTGAACAAATTAGGAGAATGGGCAAAGAAATAGCAGATGGGAGTACAAGGTAGGGAGGTGTATGGTTATGCACTTTGGTGGCAGGAATATAAAGTTTTAGACAATTTTCTGCACAGGGAGTAAATTCAGAAATCAGAGGTGCAAAAGGCCTTGGGAGTACTCATACAGGATTTCCTAGAGGGTAACTGGCAGGTTGTCTCAGTGGTAAGAAAGGCAAATGCAATGTTAGCAGAGTCCTAGAATATAAAATCAAGGATGTAATGTTAAGTTTTTATAACACATCTTTCAAACAGCATTTGGAGTTTTGGGTCCCATATCCAAGAAAGGATGTGCTGATATTGGAGAGGGTCCAGAAGAAGTTGATGAGAATAATCCTGGGAATGAAACGGTTAATGTATCGGGATTGTTGGATGGCTCTGGAGTTTAGAAGAATGAAGGGAGATTTCATTGAAAGCTACCGAATATTGAAAGACCTAGATGGAGTGGACATGGAGATGTTCCATTAATGGGAGAATCTGGGACCAGAGGACACAACTTCAGAACACATCCTTTTAGAACAGAGATGAGGAAGAATTTCCTTAGCCAGAGGGTGGTGATTCTGTGGAATTCATTGCCACAGACAGCAGTGGAGGCCGAGTCATTGGGTGTTTTTAAACCAGAGGTTGATAGGTTCTTGATTAATAAGGGTGTCAAATGCTATGGGAGAAGGCAAAAGAATGGGGTTGAGAGGCAAAATAAATCAGCTATGATCAAATGCTGGCACAGACATGATGGGCTGAATGGCCTAATTCAACACCTATGTCTTATGATAAGGTGATCAACATATGCAACACTTATTTGGAAATTTATCATGTGACACAAACAATACAAAAGGCATTTTAAGGACTTGCCAACTGGTAAGGGTTGATTCTATTAACCAAGTTTGGTGCTGATAGTGATATCTAAAACTCATAAAATATTATGAGATGAAGTGCTGTGGCTTGCCATTCAACTTCATTTGAAACTGTCTAATCCAGAAAATGGTAAAGCTCAGCTGAACGTTTGGCTACTTAACGGTGACTGGATACAAAACATCCACTACTGCAGTAACAAAAAGAATATTGCTGGACATATTCATCAGTATCCATGGGTAGAAAACAGTCCCTCTCTCCCCATAAACACTCTGACCTGCTTAGTGTTGCCAGAATTTTGTGCGTTTGCTCTGCAATATGCAGCAACTGCTGCCTTCTGATTTGCTTTGGTTACACTGTGAGATTAAAGAGTATTATAAACTAGCACAAGAGTCAGGATAATTCTCAAAGCAAATGACTCACCCAACCGGTCGCAGGCAAACAGAATTATAAGGACGACAATAATCAGAGCCAGGGGAATAACTACTCCTTTGCAACACCCTTTGCTTGGTAACGGAACACCTGAAATAAAAAGCCAACCTCGATTAACCTGGTCTTGAAGTTTACCTGAAAACCTGTCAAAGTTCCTCTCAGCAGGCAGAAGCACCTATGAGATCACTGCCTGCACTGTGGGCTTGGAAGACGGGCTCTGCCCATTCCCAATAGTTGTGAAGCCTTTGGTTTGAACACCTGCAGTCCATGGGGTGAAGGTGCTGTGGTGGGAGCCTTCCCAGGATTCTAACAATTATGGAATGGCAATACTTCAATGTCGGGGTCCACTCTGAACCTCTAACCTCCCCGTCCACTCTGAACCTGTAACACTCCACATAATAACGACTAACCACAGCATCTTCATCAAACTTACGTTGCTTATGGAGAAAGGCTGTACATTAACATTCATGTACTTCCTCACACCAGTTTCTGGACCCAAGGCACCGACAGGAACATCAGCACATTGTCTCCAGATTCTCAGAAGATCTTCCCTTTACAAGCTGCAGCCAAATGGTCCTCAGTTTGTACAATCCCCCTCTGTCTGTCTCTCCCCGAGATCAGGGAGACCCATTATCTCACTCTGCGCTTCCCCAGCAACAGTGATTTCTCTACATTTTTCCATCCATTTCCCTCCTGTCCAATCCTTGCTTGTTTCTGAACAAAATAAAAACACAAAATGCTGGCAGAACTCAACAGGCCAGACAGCATCTATGGGAGGAGGTAGTGACGACGTTTCCGGCCAAAACCCTTCATCAGGAGTGAAGTAACATGGGATGGTCGAGGGGGGGATAAGAAGTGGGGAGAGGGATGAAGTAGAGAGCTGGGAAGTGATAGGCTGAAGGGAAATGGGCTGGGGGAAGGTGGAGAATTATGGGAAATAAAAGAGAAAGAAAGGTAGGGCTGGGGGGGAGATTATAGTGAGGGGGGAAAAAGAGAGAGAAAGAGAACCAGACTAAAATAATAGATAGGGATGGGGCAAGGGGGGGGGGGGGGGCAGGGGTATCAACGGAGGTCTGTGAGTTGAATGTTCATGCCGGCAGGTAGGAGGCTACCTAGGCAGGAGATAAGGTATTGCTCCATCGACCTGTGTGTGGCCTCATCTTGACGGTAGAGGAGGCCATGGACAGACATGTCGGAGTGGGAGTGGTCTGTGGAATTGAAGTGTGTGGCCACAGGGAGATCCCGCCACTGCTGGAGGACCGAGCGCCGGTGTTCGGCGAAACGGTCTCCCAGTCTGCGACGGGTCTCCCCAATGTATAAATGGCCACATCGGGAGCACCGGATACAGTATATCACCCCAGTTGACTCGCAGGTGAAGTGGTGCCTCACCTGAAAGGACTGTCTGGGGCCTAGGATGGTGGTGAGGGAAGAAGTATGGGGGCAGGTGTAGCACTTCTTCCGTTTGCAGGGATAAGTGCCTGGAGGGAGGTCGGTGGGGCGGGATAGGGGGGATGAACGGACAAGGGAGTTGCGTAGGGAGCGATCCCTGCAGAAAGCCGAGAGTGGGGGGGAGGGGAAGATGTGTCTGGTGGTGGGATCCCGTAGGAGGTGGCAGAAGTTATGGAGGATTATACATTGGATCTGTAGGCTGGTAGGGCGATAGGTGAGGGCCAGGGGGACTCTATCCCTGGTGCGCTGGCGGGGGGGATGGGCTGAGGGCAGAGGTGCGTGAAATACAGGAGACGTGATGGAGAGCAGAGTTGATAGTGGACGAAGGGAAGCCCTTTCTTTAAAAAAGGAAGACATCTCCTTTGTCCTAGAATGAAAGGCCTCATCCTGAGAGCAGATGTGGCGGAGGCGGAGGAATTGAGAGAAAGGGATAGCATTTTTGCAGGAGACAGGGTGGGAGGAGGAATAGTCAAGGTAGCTGTGGGAGTTAGTAGGTTTGTAGTAGACGTCGGTGGATAGGCTGTCTCCAGAGATAGAAACAGAAAGATCTAGAAAGGGGAGGGAGGTGTCGGAAATAGACCAGGTGAATTTGAGGGCGGGGTGAAAGTTGGAGGCGAAGTTAATGAAGTCGACGAGCTCAGCATGCGTGCAGGAAGCAGCGCCGATGCAGTCGTCGATATAACGTAAGAAATTGTTTCTGAACAATTTCTTCTCTCCCAGTCCAAGGTGGAACTAACCTGGACTGAGGCTAAGCCTGTTCCTCAGTGGGACAGTGGGGCAGTACGGGTTTCAGTCCCACTGCCTCACCTCTTTTTTCAGCACATTGATGATTGGATCTGCAGCACGCAATGCGTGTTGCTCGGATTTCCAGTGTCTGCAGATTTTCTCGTTTGTTTCATTGGTGCTGCTCTCTACACTTGGTCAGAACTCAAACGTACCACTACCAATTTCCACATGTTCCACACCTGACACTTTCCTGCCCTTTCCTGACTTCTTCCTTCCCCAGCTCATTGATCAATAACCAATATCCATTATAATCCCACCAATTCTCACAGCTACTCTCTGTACACATCGCGCCCATTTCCTCAGCCCATCATACCTGTTCCAATGATGAGGCTTTTCAAAGCAGTATCTTTAAGTTGCCTTCCTTTTTCCTTAACCATGACTTCCCCCTCTACCATTGTTGAGAGTGATCCCAATCAAGTGTTCTCTATTTTTAACACTTACACTCTCATTCCCTCTCCTCACAGCAATAGGGAACCATCAATCCTTAACTTCTACCACACCAGCCCCCACATTCAATTCATCATCACCCAAGAATTTCCACCACATCAGCATCTCGAAATGCTGTTCGCTCTGTGACCTCCTGGTCCCCTCTCTGCCTCGTGGTGGTTTCTCGTGCAATGGCAGGATATGCAACAGCTGACCTCTCCCCACCATCCAATTACCCAAACAATTGTTCCGGGTGACACAGAGATTCACTTGTAGCTCTTTCAATCAAGCAAACTGCACTTGGTTCTCCTCACGTGGTCTCCTCTACACTGCAGACAGGGCAACCACTTCGCAGAACTTCTCCATGTAATCATTAGAGTGACCTAGAGCTGCCAGTCCCCCATCACTTTTAACTCCCTATCATCATTCTGTTCCTACACCATCTTCACTTCCTACACCTTCTCAACAAAGCTCAGAGTCACTCCCTCTTCTGACTTGCTCTGGAAACTCACAACGTATTTGACAGTCCTTTCTTGATTACAGCTGAACTGCCCAGTAACAGTAACATAGCTTTTCTCCTTCCACAGGAGCTGCTGATCCACTGAGTGTTACCAGCAATCTCATTTATGTCAGATTTCTTGCAGGCATCATGTTCTGTATCTCCTGATTCTGGTTTCTTTTCCATCTCCACTGCCTCACCAGACAGATGAGCTGCCATTCAAAGTCATTCATTCATTTCCCTCTCCAGTAACACACACTCCTGCAGTACTACGTCAACTGTCACTTCCCTCTCCAGTAATGCAGCACTGCCGCAGTACTGTACCAAGTGTCATTTCCCTCTCCTACACAACAAAAAACATCTGTATCACCTACTCCACACTCTGCAACAGATCGCCCCTCCTTTCTCCCAACCCTCTCTGCAACTTGCCTCACTTCTCCAGTTTTGATGAAAGGTGCTTAACCTGAAGCGTTACCCCTGGGTCTCACTTCACAGATGCTGCCCGACCTGCTGAACATCCCCGTGCATTTTCTGTTGTTATTTAAGACAAACAGTGTCTGTAGTTTTTTTTAATACTGGCTTCTTTACTCGGGTCCCGATTATTCAGAAGAGCAGGCCCCTTCCACTGGTGAGGATACTCACCGCAGACAACGTCGTCCTCTGGGGTGCCAGGTTGAGTTTCAACCAGTCCAAGTGATGCACAACTGAAAAAAAACAAATAACATTGAGACAAATTGTGACCACTCCCAAACTCCAAACCCACAGTGTACAGTTGGTAGCCCTGGCCTCTGTTCAGATCACTGTGTTAGGGATGGGGGCATCTTGTCAGACACAGCCTGCAGGAATGAGTTCAAGTATTCACATTCTGGTTCATTTAATTATCACATGTACATCAAAGTATACAGTGAAATGTGTAACTACTAATTGGGTTATTATTGCCATATGTTATCATCAAAAACTGTTTTGCATACCATCCAGGCAGATCATTCCATACATGAGCAAGCTCTGATTAGTTTGGGGTGGTTGAGGATAGCTCAGTGGTTGGAAGGGGACAGTTCTGCTGAACAGATGATCTGTTTCTCCTTGCTGGGAAAAGTGTGAGCAATACTACCATTGGCCGCATGGTGGCAGCAAAGCTCAGCCATAAAAACTAGGCGCTCTCGAAAATGCAGATTTTTCTGCCCTGTGGTAAAGTTCAAAGTTCAAGGAAGATTTACGATGTAAGTCCATAAATGTCACCGTATACTACCTTGAGATTCATTTTCTTGCAAGCATTCCAAGTAGAACAAAGAAATACAACAGAATTAATGAAAAACTACACGCAAAAACTGACAATCTGCACAAAAGACAAACTTAGAATCAAAATCAGGTTTAATATCACTGGCATATGTCATCAAATTTGTTGTTTCGTGGCAGCAGAATATTGCAATATATGTATAATAATAAATGATATAAATTATAATATGTGCTGCATATACTGTATAAAAATTAGAGTAGTGCAAAAAAAGGAGAAAAAATGAGGCAGGGTTTATTGTTCATTCAGAAATCTGATGGCGGAAGGATAGAAGCTGTTCCAAAAACATTGAGCGTGTGTCTTCAGGCTCCTGCACCTCCTCCTTGATTGAGAAGATGGCATGTCCCAGGTGATTGGAGTCCGTAATGATAGATGTGCCTTTTTTGAGGCACCACCTTTTGAAGGAGTCCTCAATGCTGGGGAGGCTACTGCCCATGGTGGAGCTGGCTGGGTTCACAACTTTAGCTCTTTCAGATCCAGCACAGTGGCCCCTCTCTACCAGACCTGGTAGAGGAAAGAATCAGAATGCTCCCCACAGTACATCTGTAGAAGTGCTTCATGACCAGCCTCTCAAAACACTTCATCACAGTGAATGTAAGTGCAACTGGACGAGAGCCATTGAGGCAGGTTATCACACTCTTCTTGGGCACCAATATAATTGAAGCCTGCTTAAACGTACCTCAGACTGCCAAAGTGTGAGGTGAAAGATGTCAGTGAACGCTCCAGCCTGTTGTTTAGCACAAATCTTCAGTCCTCGGCCAGGTACACTGTCCGGGCCAGACGCTTTCCCTCGGTTCTTTCCCCTGCTCACTTCACCACCTGGTATGAAGTCTCCAATGCACAGGATTGAAAGGTGCTGAAGAGGTTTGTAGATTTCAGCCAGCTCCATCAAAGGCACAACCATCCCCACCATCATCATTAAGGAAACTCACCATTAGAGCATGCCCTCTTCTCATTAGTACCATCAGAGGAGGTACAGAAGCCTGAAGGCGCACACTCAACGCTTTAGGAATAGCAACATCTCCTCTGCCATCAGATTTCTGAACGGTCAATGAACCCATGTCACAACCTAAATATTCTTCTTCTGCACGATTTATTTTTAATGTGACTTTTTTGTATTTTTTTGTGTCTTTAACTGTGCTGCAGCCACAAAACAACAGATTTCACAATACATGTCTGATACTGGTTCTTATTCTGCCTATGATTTTAACTAAGGGAGGCTAGATGTTTATGAATCATACTCTACCCCACATTGGTCCCTGCCCTAATCAGAGATGACAAACAGCATCTAACATCTACATTCATATTTCTCTGACATCTCTCTGACATCAGGTAGATTGAAGTCAGATAGCTGAACACCTCACTGCCAAGCATGACCCTGAGCTTCAGATAATCTGAAATCAAATCAGCTTCACTTTGAAATTTGAACCTCTTTAATCAAATTCACCATACAACTGACTCTTTCACTGTTCAATTTAAACTCAGTATAAACTTAAGGAACAGCACCCAAAAAGACTTCCAGAATCAACTTCAAAGCTTTTCAGATCATAAATCCGACAATCCCCTAACTTTTCCTCTTGATTGAACCTCCCTGTAGCATCAAAACCTGCATTTTTTATTGCAATGTTTCCTCCATTTGATTTGAGATATTAACTTCTTCCTGGAGACTTTTCCAGAATTCCAGAATTTTCTATTTTATCTTTGAAAGGCTATTTAACAATTATGAAATCATTGAAAAATATCTGTGCACAAAACAGAAAAGCAGGGTATCTTTCAGACAGGAAAATATTGATATACAAAAGGGACTTGGGTGTCCTTGCACACACCTTACTGAAAGCCAACAAGCAAGTGTAGTATGGAAGCCAAATGGTACTTTAGCCTTTACCATAAACAGATTTGAATTCATGAGTAAGGCAGTCTCATTGTAATTATATCAGGTCTTGGTGCAACACACCGGGTGTATGGTGTATAGCTCGGATCTATTGACAAGACAAAGTATGCAACTTACAAGGATTACAATCCATGTATCTGACAGGGATTGCAGAGAAGATTCACCAGACTGGCACCAGGAATGGTGGATTTGCCACACAATGAAGGACTGAGCAAGTAGGGCCTATCATTCTTTGGAGTGTAGCTCTTACTGGGCTCAGAGGGTAGACGCAGGCGATGTGTTTCCTCAGCTGAGTCCAGAACCAGGGATCACAGAATATGAGGCACTCCATTTGGAACTGAGGCAGGGAGAAAAACTGTCACCCAGAATCACAAATGGCGTACTCCAGTCCTCGTTCTACGGTCTTCATTAGGAATCTTCTGGCAAAGATCATGGTTGAAACTTACAGAAATATGCCTGACCAGATTTGGCCTCCGTGAACCACAAACACAGAAGCACCTTGAAGGTCACGTGTGTAACCAGGTACGCACAGACTTGGTGATGGAACGTGAAGCAGCAAAGAGTCAGCTATGTTGCCAGGGTTGTGAGGATGTGTCTCTGAACCTGGCTAATCGGAGTTATAGAGACTTTGTCTCTGAACCTGGCTAATCAGAGTCATAGAGACAAAGTCTCTGAACCTGGCTAATCGGAGTTATAGAGACAAAGTCTCTGAACCTGGCTAATCGGAGTCATAGAGACAGAGTCTCTGAACCTGGCTAATCAGAGTCATAGAGACAGAGTCTCTGAACCTGGCTAATCAGAGTCATAGAGACAGAGTCTCTGAACCTGGCTAATCAGAGTTATAGAGACAGAGTCTCTGAACCTGGCTAATCAGAGTCATAGAGACAAAGTCTCTGAACCTGGCTAATCAGAGTCATAGAGACAAAGTCTCTGAACCTGGCTAATCAGAGTTATAGAGACTTTGTCTCTGAACCTGGCTAATCGGAGTTACAGAGACTTTGTCTCTGAACCTGGCTAATCAGAGTCATAGAGACAAAGTCTCTGAACCTGGCTAATCGGAATTATAGAGACAAAGTCTCTGAACCTGGCTAATCGGAGTTATAGAGACAAAGTCTCTGAACCTGGCTAATCGGAGTTATAGAGACAAAGTCTCTGAACCTGGCTAATCAGAGTCATAGAGACAGAGTCTCTGAACCTGGCTAATCAGAGTCATAGAGACAGAGTCTCTGAACCTGGCTAATCAGAGTCATAGAGACAGAGTCTCTGAACCTGGCTGATCAGAGTCATAGAGACAAAGTCTCTGAACCTGGCTAATCGGAGTTATAGAGACTTTGTCTCTGAACCTGGCTAATCAGAGTCATAGAGACAAAGTCTCTGAACCTGGCTAATCGGAGTCATAGAGACAAAGTCTCTGAACCTGGCTAATCGGAGTCATAGAGACAAAGTCTCTGAACCTGGCTAATCAGAGTTATAGAGACAAAGTCTCTGAACCTGGCTAATCAGAGTCATAGAGACAAAGTCTCTGAACCTGGCTAATCAGAGTCATAGAGACAAAGTCTCTGAACCTGGCTAATCGGGAGTCATAGAGACAAAGTCTCTGAACCTGGCTAATCAGAGTCATAGAGACAAAGTCTCTGAACCTGGCTAATCGGAGTCATAGAGACAAAGTCTCTGAACCTGGCTAATCGGAGTCATAGAGACAAAGTCTCTGAACCTGGCTAATCACAGTTATAGAGACAAAGTCTCTGAACCTGGCTAATCAGAGTCATAGAGACAAAGTCTCTGAGCCTGGCTAATCGGAGTTATAGAGACTTTGTCTCTGAACCTGGCTAATCAGAGTCATAGAGACAAAGTCTCTGAACCTGGCTAATCAGAGTCATAGAGACAAAGTCTCTGAAACTGGCTAATCAGAGTTATAGAGACAAAGTCTCTGAACCTGGCTAATCGGAGTTATAGAGACTTTGTCTCTGAACCTGGCTAATCAGAGTCATAGAGACAAAGTCTCTGAACCTGGCTAATCAGAGTCATAGAGACAAAGTCTCTGAACCTGGCTAATCAGAGTCATAGAGGCAAAGTCTCTGAACCTGGCTAATCGGGAGTCATAGAGACAAAGTCTCTGAACCTGGCTAATCAGAGTCATAGAGACAAAGTCTCTGAACCTGGCTAATCAGAGTCATAGAGACAAAGTCTCTGAACCTGGCTAATCGGAGTCATAGAGACAAAGTCTCTGAACCTGGCTAATCAGAGTCATAGAGACAAAGTCTCTGAACCTGGCTAATCGGAGTTATAGAGACTTTGTCTCTGAACCTGGCTAATCAGAGTCATAGAGACAAAGTCTCTGAACCTGGCTAATCAGAGTCATAGAGACAAAGTCTCTGAAACTGGCTAATCAGAGTTATAGAGACAAAGTCTCTGAACCTGGCTAATCGGAGTTATAGAGACTTTGTCTCTGAACCTGGCTAATCAGAGTCATAGAGACAAAGTCTCTGAACCTGGCTAATCAGAGTTATAGAGACAAAGTCTCTGAACCTGGCTAATCAGAGTTATAGAGACAAAGAGTTGTAAAAACAGAAACAGGCCTTTCAGCCCAACGGGCACATGCCAACCAAGATGCCCCAAACCAAGCTAGTCCCATTTACCAGCATTTAGCCCATCAACCTTTAAACATTCCCATCCCATGTACCTGTCCAAGTGTCTTTCAATTGTGTCTATCTCAATCATTTCCTTTGGCAGTGCATTCCACACACATGACACCCTTTGTATAAAAGAGCTGCCCCTCAGGTTCCCATTAAATCTTTCTCCTCTCACCTTAAACCTATGCTCTACAGTCCTTGATTCCCCTACCTGTACACACCTCTGTAGTTCACTCCTCATTCTACTATGCTTTAAAGAACAACGAGTCCTAGCCTGTCCAAACACTCCCTCTGATTCAGTCGCTCAAGTCATGGCAACATCCTTGTACATCTTTTCAGTTCTCTTTCCAGTTAGATAACATCTCCCTATAGCAGCGTGACCTAAACTTAACACAATACTCCAAGTGTGGCTTCCCCAGTGTCCTGCACAACCGCACCATGAGTGCCCTGACTGATGAAGATCAGTGTGCCAAAAGCTGCCTTCACCACTCTGTCTACTTCCCTCTCGACTTACTTCATCCATTCCCTGCAGGGCTCGATAGAGGATGACACATTTGAATAGAATCCTTCTTTGCATTCTTCACACACTGTGCCCCGGTATTTTCGATCACCTGGCCAAGAGATTAAAGAAGGTACTGTCATTACATTTAATCAACAGCTATTGTCAGAACAAGCCTGTTGATCCATTATTACAACACATCAAATTTTAAATAAGGTCAGACCAAGTGGCAGGCAGGCTTGCTTTTCCACAAAAGTCATCTCCAGCTCGGCCCCATACCCCGAAAATGGGTCTTTTTAATTTCTTTCCAGCATTTATCCAATACCCGTCCAAATTCCAATAATTCGCTATCTGACCTTTCAGAAATTCCATTGTTTCGGCATCTGGTTCACCAGGTAATGTTCCCCACCCTCCCCTTAGATCCACCAGCACCTCGTTTCCCCACCTTCCTTCAAGACGCACCAGAGACTCAGACCCCGATTCCCCATGTCTCACTTGTGTCCCATTTCCCATACTCCCATGAGACTCCCTGGTCTCCAGTCTACGTACTCGTCTTACCACAACCCCAGTACCTAATCTTCCCTACGACTCACTGAAGTCCCAGTGCCCATGAATGCCAGTTCCTACACTCCCTCCGGAACTCACCAAATTTAATTAATACAGTGAGGCATCATCAAAAACTAGTTTTTTTAACATGTCAATCAAAGCTAATGGCCCTAATAATCCCAAATCCTGAACATGCCAGATTACTGATATTTTATCTGCTTCCACCAACCATTTAAACACTGCATTCATGAAAAAAACATGTTGCTTAATAGAAGAAAATGATTTCCTCATCTTTCATGAGTTCTTGTGGTAATTGTCTTAAATAGTGGTCACCAGCCCCTACCTCAGCCTTAGTGAAAGGCAAGATCAACCCCAGATCAATTAGTTACACGCATGCGCACCGGGGCAGAAAAGACCGGAAGTAAAACCCCGCAACCAGTAAGTAGAAATAATGCATAAACACCAGGGTACCCACCCTTTTTTGCACCACGGACCAGTTTAATATTGACAATATTCCTGCAGACCGGCCAACGGGGGGGGTTAAACACGACGAGAATACAGCAATACTCGAAGCAGGTTCCTTATGTCCAGTTTATTCCGCAATTTAGTTTTCGCGACTCTCGGCACTTAGCTGCTGTCCCGCGCTGCTCACATTTTTTCAGCTGAAAAATCTCAACGGGTTTGTCTTTAAGTGCAGGGTGCTTGGACTCAGGGTACCAAAACAGTTTTGAGGGCTTCATTGCCTCATTAGACAGCCTCCCGGCCCAAACTGCAGCCTCCCGCCCGCCCGCTGCCAGATGCCCTGGCCAGGTGCAGCTGGTCGTGGGTGGGGTGAGAGGACAAGATCAGGGCCGGAGGTCCCTGTACCTAGGCCGCGGCGGTCGCAGTCCGGAGAGAGCGACTGACCGAGCGAGGAGAGTGACCGGATGCACCCGCCCCCCTTGTAGGATCTATCGGCCGTCAAATGTTTGTTTCAGCAGATCACAGCGAGGTAGCTGCTCTGATACTTACGAAACCTTGAGCCCTAATTAGGTCGTCTGTGAATATTTTAGCACTGGATTCCCCACAAACATTCAGTGCGCTAAACAAGTTTACAGACAGCGCCCATCTGTCCGCACTCCGGGCCAGTAGTGTTGGCGGTTCTCGCCGCCCACGCAAGGGTGTCACTGTGTTTAGGTGACTGATGACCTCGCATGCGATCAAGTTCAACAGTCAGTGTGACAGGGAATGAGGAAAGGTGCAGTTGACTCATATTGTTTCCTCCGGCCCAGTGGTTGGGGACCACTGAAGTACACTGTGTAGTGAGGGAGGGAGCTACACGCATGCGCACTGGGCAGAAAGAATGGAACAAAAACCCCGCAACCCGGAAACGATTTCTCAACAGTATTTGTGTATTTATTTTTTCATTTTTTTTCAGGATCCACTGGGAAAGTCTCAAAGATCAACCAGTCGATTGCAATCAACGGGTTGGCGACCACTAATCTTAAACATCTACCATCTTGTTGCCAAATGCTGGTGGAAAGGGATAGCATTATCTCGCTCCTTAGGAGCCCAAAATAAACTTGCAAATCTCACGCTTGATAATTATCTCAAAATGGAGCAGATAATTTTCTTTTATGTCAGAGCGTTTCTGATTTGTAAGTTAGAAATTCCATTAAAATTCTGATCGATAGCAGATATGGGGCCCGCAACAAGATCCCAGAACGCACTGCCTCCCAGGGAACCTGGGCTTTGATAAGCAGGCTGTGCTGGGTTGGGACTGGTTGCATCATGCCTAGTACGGAAACACTAACACCCAAGAACAGGATGAACGGACATGCTCCACATACACGATTTAACTTCCCAAACCCTAAGCTCACATTTCATCATTCAGTACATTGTTTCAAAAGGGAGCAGAGGGCCCTTGTGAGTCTTGGCAGCGTATGTGAACCAAAGCCCCCAAGGGCCTCAGGGGATATGGGGGGACCTAAGCTAGAGTGAGGTTTAGGGGAGCACTCAGAATACGAAGAGATCAGACACTCTCTGACTGACAATTTACCATCAACTGACAATGAGTGTGATTGGCCAACATAATCACCGATACGCATCCTATGAATGAATACATTTCAAACATCTGCTAAACCGTAATGCCATAAAAAAACGATGATTCCTAGATCTCTTTTTTTTTTATTTACGTATTCATTTACAGGATGTGGGCATCGCCAGCTAAGCCGGCGTTTACTGCCCAGCCCTAGTTGCCCTTGAGAAGGTGGTGATGAGCTGCATTCCTGAACCGCTGCAGTCCCCGAGGTGTAGGTACACTCACAGGTCGAGTGCAACTGAACTCCATTTTCATCATCCCAGCAGGAACCCGCCACCAGCCACACCTTCCTTTCTCATCCCCGCCAGCCATGTTCCCCACCCTATTAAGGAGAACACTCTTTATTACCCACGAGTCCACAAAACCCTTTCCATCCTCTGGACCATTCCCACCTTCACCTCTAACAGTAGGAGGTCTAACACCTCCTCCCTCAACACCATCCAGGGAACTACACGACATTTCCAAGTGAGATACCTCCTCCAAGCTGATCTACTGTATCCAGTGTTCATGAAGTGGCCTCCTCTGCATCGGTGAAACCATACTTAGATGAGCCTGCCTTCTCCACTGCCACAGTAAAGCCAAATGCAAATTATTAGTACTTCAAACTCAGTACTTAACACCATCATTCATACAGTTCTGATTGAAAAGCTCCAGAACCTGGGCCTCTGTACCTCCTTCTGCTACTGGATCCTCGACTTACTAACCTGAAGAGCCCTGACAATCAACTCTGGCGCACCACAGAGATGTGTGCTTATTGCCCACTGCTCTACTCTCTCTACACCCATGATTGTGTGGCTAGGCATAGGTCAAATGCCATCTATAAATTTGCTTACGATACAACCATTGCTGGTAGAATTCCAGATGGTAACAAGAGGGCTTACTCGAGCAAAATATACTAGTAAGTTGAGAGGCGACGCAGCAACAAACTTGCACTCGATGTCTGGAAGACCAAAGAACTGAATGTAGACTTCAAAAAGGGTAAGACGAGGAAACACAATTCAGTCCTCATACAGTAATCAGAAGAGGGAGAGTGAACAATTTCAAGTTCCTGTGCGTCAATATCTCTGAGGACCTAACTTAGACCCAGCATATCGATGCAGCTACAAAGAAGACAAGGCAGTGGCTACATTCCATTCAGAGCTTGAGGAGATTTGGAACGTCACCAAAAACACTCACAAGTTTCTACAGATTCTAACTGGCTGCATGGTAATTTGGTATGGGAGGGTGGGTCCACTGCTCAGGATCAAAGTAAGCTGCAGGGAGTTGTAAACTTAGTCAGCTCCATCATGGGCACTAGCATCCGTAGTATGTTATGTATTGTGTTGTACTCCTGCCTCAAAGTTAACAAAATTCATGAGAAATACTGGTGACATTAAACCTGATACTGATTCTGATACAAGTAGTTGACAACCCAAACAGTAATACCAAATTCCCAGTTTTCAAGTAACCCACTCCCCCACGTTCCTCTCACCAGTCCACCCAGGATCTTTCTCCCTCTGTACACCTTATCATCCCCTCCCTCCGTCATTACCTTCACTCATCACTGGGTTCTATCTGCCCATCACCTACAACCCTACCTACCAGGTTTCCTCTCCCTTTCACAACCCCTCCACTACCTGGCTCCATCTGCCTGCCATCCCTCTCTTATCTGGTGTCACCTGTCACCTACCAGCCTCTGTCTCTTCCTGCACTCGGTTCCCTCTCCCATCTGATTCCCTCAACCCTAAATTCCCGTTTTCCTTTACTAATGTTCCAACCTATCACCAATTAACCCCTTGGCCCTCCTCTGGTTCCACCCACCCACTATCCCTCTCTTATCTGCCTCTATCTGTTACCTACCAGCCTCTGTCTCCACCTGCTTTCCCTTTCCTCCCCTACTTGGAACCATCAACCTAACAGTCTCTAATTTTTTTCCCTCATGTTCTCACCTATCACCTGTTAACACTCCTTGTCCCCCAACTGGATTTAACTATCCATCACCACCACCTCATCAGATTCCATGGATCACCTTCCAGCCTTATCTTACAGCCTTCTATCCAAGGGGCTTCCTTCCCTCTATGCTCTCAATCCTGATGCAGTGTGCTGGCCTGAAATGTCAAACATCCCTTTGCCTCCATGGATCTTGTCTGACCCACTGAGTTTCTCCAGCAGATTATTGCTTGCTCCAGATTCTAGCCTCAGCAGTCTCATGTTTTTTAAGGAGTCACAGAGTCCTGGCCATTCAGCCCATCTAGTCCATGCCAAACTGCCTACTCCCATTGATCTGCACCAGGACCATAGCCTTCCAAACCCCTACCATCATTGTACCTACCAAAACTTTTCTTAAATTTTGAAATGGAGCTCGCACACACCACTTATGCTGGCAGCTTGTTCCACAACCTCACAACCTTCTGAGCGAAGAAGTTACTCGTCATGTTCCCCTTGAACTTTTTACCTTTCAACTTTAACCTGTGACCTCTGGTTGTATAAGCCCACCCAACCTCAGTGGAGAAAGCTTGTTTGCATTTACCCTATCTATACCCCTCATAATTTTGTATACATCTATCAGATCTCCTCTCAATCTTCTACAATCCAAGGAATAAAGTCCTAATCTATCACTAGAACTCAGGTCCTCCAGACCTGGCAACATCCTTGTAAACTTTCTCTGACTCTTTCAACCTTATTTATATCTTCCCTGTAGGTAGGTGACCAAAACTGTATACAATATTCTGAACTAGGTCTCACTAGTGTTTCATAATTTCAACGTAACATCCCTTCTCCTGTACTCAATACTTTGATACATGAAGGCCAATGTGCCATAAGCTTACTTTACAGCCCTATCTCCATGTGACAACAAATTATAGATCTGTATTCCCAGATCCCTTTGTCCTACCACACTCCTCAGTGCCCTTCCATTCACTGTATAAAACCTATCCTGACTGGTCCTACCAAAATGCAACACCTCACATTTGTCTACATTAAATTCCATCTGCCATTTTTAGACCATTTTTCCAGCTGGTCCAGATCCCTTTGCAAGCCATGATAGCCTTCCTCACTGTCCACTACACCCCAACCTTGGAGTCATCCTGATTCAGTTCACCACATTATCATCCAATTGTTGATATAGATGGCAAACAACAAAGGACCCAGCACCAATCCTGCGGCACTCAACTAGACACAGGCTTCCAATCAGAGAGGAAACCATCTACTACCACTCTATGTCTTCTCCCGCAAGGCCAATGTCTAATCCAATTTACTACCTCTTCTTGAATGCTGAGCAACCGAACCTTCTTGACCAACTTCCCATGCAGGACCTTGGCAAGTGCCTTGCTAATGTCCATGTAGACAACATCCACTGCCTTGCTTTCAGCCACTTTCCTTGCAACTTCCTCAAAAAACTCTATAAATTCGGTAATACATGAACTACCACGCACAACGCTACACTGACTATTTTTACTCCATCCACGCCTGTCCAAATGCTTATATATCTGGTCCCTTAGAATAACTTCCCATAACTTTCCCACTACTGATGTTCGGCTCATCGGCCTATAATTTTCTGGCTTTTCAAGCCTTTCTTAAATAGTGGAACAACACTAGCTATCCTCCAATCTGTTGGTACCTCACCAGTCACTAAGGGGGATTTAAATATCTCTGCTAGGACCATGGTAATTTCTGCACTTGCCTCCCACAGGGTTTGAGGGATCTCATTGTCAGGCCATAAGAATTTAGCCACTCTAATTTCCCTCAGGAGAACAAACACTTCTTCCTTTGTAATCTGTACGGGGTTCATGAAGTTCCCTCCAGCCTATCACTTCCCAGCTCTCTACTTCATCCCTCCCCCCACCCCCCCCCCGACCTTCCCATGTTACTTCACTCCTGATGAAGGGTTTCAGCCCAAAACGTCGTCACTACTTCCTCCCATAGATGCTGTCTGGCCTGCTGAGTTCTGCCAGCATTTGTGTTTTTATTTATTTCCAGCATCTGCAGATTCACTCGTGTTGCCCCATCTTCATGAAGTTGATGATGCTTTGCCCCACTTCTATAGATGGAACATAGAAAAATAAAGGGCTATGCACTAGGGAAATTCTAGGCAGTTTTTAGAGGAGGTTACATGGTCAGCACAACATTGTGGGCCGAAGGGCCTGTAATGTGCTGTAGATTTCTATGTTCTATAGACGTTGAGTCTGTCTCCTGAGTAAATACAGTTGCAAAAAAAATTTTAAATCTCCCCCAGTTCTTTTGGCTCCACACATACATAGATTGCCATTCTGATATTCCAGAGGACCAATTATGTCCCTTGTAATCCTTTTGCTTTTAAGATATCTGCATATTTACTTTGAGGGTAGATCAGTACTGTGATCAGTAGATACAAAGTGTTCACCTACACAAACTTCTGTCACCTGCCCTGTCCTAATGGCAGATCACTCTCTCATTGGGACGTCCACATACTGATTAAGGAAACTTTCCTGAACACATTTGACAAACTCTTTCCCATCTAGTCCTTTTATCGTGTGGGAATCTCAGTCAATACGTGGAAAGTAAAATCACCTACTATAACAAACTTATGCTTCTTGCAACAGTTTGCGATCTCTGCAAGTTTATTCTTCTAAATCCTCTGAACTATGGGTGGTCTGTAATATAATCCCATTAACGTAGTCATACATTTATTTCTCAGCTCCACCCGTAACGCCTCCCTAGACGAGTTCTCCAATCTGTCCTGACTGAGCACCGGCACGACATTTTCCCTGAATAGTAACGCCACCCCTCCTTAATCCCTCCCACTCTGTCGCATCTAAAGCAAAGGTACCCCGGAATACTGAGGTGACAGTCCTGCCCCTCCTGCAATCAAGTCTCAAAAATACCTACAATATGGTAATTCCATATGTTAATCCATGCCCTGAGCTCTTCTGCCTTTCCTACAATACTTTTTGCATTAAAATATACACAGCTCAGGACACCAGTTGTACCATGCTCAACCTTTTGATTCCTCACTTTGATATTTTAACATTTGTCTACAAGCATTCTACTATCTGTCACTTTGGTTCCCATCACCTTGAAACTCTAGTTTAAACATCCAACCCCCCCCCCACCCACTCCAATGCAGCACTAGCAAACCTTCCCACGTGGACATTAGTCCCCTTCCAGTTCAGGCGCAAACTGTCTCTTCTGTACAAGTACCACCTCCCCTGGAAGAAAGCCCAATGATCCAAAAATCTTATGCCCTTCCTCCTACACCAACTCCTTAGCCATACGTTAAATGGTATAATTTTCCTCTTTCAGGCCTCACTAGTCAGTCTGTGCCATTGGTAACGATCCTAAGGCCACAACCTTGGAGGTCCTGCCCTTTAACTTAGCACCTGACTCCCTGAACTCACTTTGCAGAACCTCAACACTCTTCCTACATTAGTCATTGGTACCTACATGGACCCCAACCCCTGGCTGTTCACACTCCCACTTCAAAATGCTGAGGACTCGATTCAAGATGTCCCGGACCCTGGCACCCGGGAGGCAACAAACCATCTGGAAATCTCATTACCTTTGGGATGTAGTGGTGAAGACTTTCAAGTTGGAGATATTGATTGGTGGATTATGCTGGGCAATGGGAGGCAATCCTTCATACCATTCCCAGTTGATTTTAACCTGTGCTCACCCTGGATCCCACTGGCTAATACGTAAACAAGCAATATCCCTCAGTAACCTTTTACAGAATCTCTCAGTGCCAGCAGACAAGTCTAATTAACTAATAAAACCTATTTATTTATTCTAACAAACCCATCAATACCATTTCCCACTCATTATTTCTCTATCGCTTTCTAACTTATTTCCTCTCTCTCCCCCTTTCTATATGTGCTTATCAACTCCTATTTAATTCCTTGTGTCATTTACCCAATGAGATCATTTCAGCATCCAGCTATTCCACCAGCACACTTAGGGATGTGGAAGAAACCAGGAGAATCCCAGAAAAACTCACATGGTCACAAGGAGGACGTGCAAAAACAGACAGCACACAAGGTCAGGACTGAGCTCTCCAATTTCCCATCCAGTGAGTGAAGGCAGGCATGTGAGTTCTTCAGTCCCCATCACATTGGGAATGAGGACGTGACACACGTAGTACCAACATTAACCAGGAAGCAAACAACCCATTCCCCTCCACAGACTGGAGGGTGGCGCAGTACTGCAACAGTTAGTGCTGCTGCCTCATAGCTCCACCAGCCCAGGGTTCAATCCTGATCTTCAATGGTGTCTGTGTGTGGCGTTTGCATCCTCCTTCTGACTGCACAAGTTTCCACCACCACCCCACCTCCCTGGGCACTCTTGTTTTCACCCACATCCCAAAGAAACACCAGTCATTGGATTAACTAGTCACTACAAACTGAGTACAGTTGAGTGGCAAGTGGAAGGAAGGTGTGGAGTTAAAGAGAATGCGAGAGATTTCAGGTTACATTGGGGGAATGGGTTTGATGGGATTGCTCCAAGAGTCGGCTCCTTCAATGTTGTATAAAAATACGAACTACTACATAGCCAAGCAAATCAAAGATTACCCTGGTCATTCAACCTGTCTGAACGGTCAATAAACCCATGAATACAACCTTGCTATTCATCTTTAGCACTATTTATTTATTCTATGTTTCATCATAACTTATAGTAATTTTTTATGTCTTACACTGTACCACTACCACAAAAAAACAAATTTCATGACATATGTCAGTGACAATAAACGTGATTCTTATGCTCTTTCTGAGATCATTCTGGGACGGGTTAAGCCGTTGTCCTCAGTGTTCAGGCTCACCTTGGATTTGGACTCCTGATCCCGGCGGGCACACATCATCATCCCTGCAGACCTCACAGTCACTGTTAGGACAGTGCTTCCCTTCTTTACACAAGCACACCACATCGCTGATTGAGTCACCGGCTTTTACAACTTCAAATTCTCCTGAAAAATAGAGACTTGGGTTAGACGATATGTCGCAGAGAATGTTCTTGCATCTGTATCTCAGAGACTAACGAAAACACAAAGGCACAGCTCCTTCAAACTACCAACTCTACTCTAAAATACCTAGGCCTCTTTGCCTGCACGGGACTCAGAATCAATCCATTTTCCCTCTCTTTTTATTTGTTCACTGCATGTTGCCATCAACTGACAATGCCAACATATACTGTCCATCCCTAACTGCCTCAGAGATGAGGGGGAAATTTGGAGGCAATCACATTGGTTGGTCTCTCTCCACAGATGCTGCCAGACCTGCCGAATATTCCTGGTATTTTCTGCTTGGAATGAAGCCACTGGATTCTGTGAAGGAAGCTAAAAGCAAAAATCAAGACACACAAAATACTGGAGGAACTCAGCAGGTCAGGCAGCATCTTTGGAGAGCAATAAACAGTCAACGTTTCGGGTCGGGATACTTCATAAGGACTCAAGATCAAGAACCAAGAATTCTAGCTTCTGTAGAATCTCTTATGTTTAAGCAAAAAGGCAATTTTGGCTTCAATCATAGAGTGAGTAATTTATTCAATCAGTAAGTTAACTTAGCAAAATGCCGTGGGCCAAAGGGCCTGTTCTGAGAATAAATAGCAAGGTTATGCAGCAGGACATATGGTGGACAGGGAGGTCTGTGTGTGGTTTGGCAGCTCCTGCTCAGACTTGGCTAGGTCTAACTTTTGTTGATATTTCCCACAGACCAAACAACAGTGGGAGATAAAAACAATGGTCCCTCGCTAAACAACTCAGTTTAATAGTGAGGTTATCAAGCAAGTTGTGCAAATTGATTTCCCAAAGGTGACAGAGTACCAGCTCAGGAAAGTACCTGATTCTGGGAAGAGCCATGAATTCAGAGTTGCTGCTCCTGGTTCAGTGAGCTTATCTCTGACCTGAACCATTTTACAGCATGCAAAACTGCACAGGCTCCAAGCTGGGCAACAGCTGGGAAGCGTTCTTCACTGTCATTGTGTTAAAGCAACACGTACAAAATGCCTCATTCAAAAGTCCACATTTGGACAGAGTTAGGAGGACACCTCCCTGTTGATATAGTGAAATGGCAGGGAAAGTCCAACAGTAATTAGTGGGCTGGCGTTATAATTTTGTCAGGAATCTCTTAATTAATCTGGGCGGAACTTTAGACCAAAGTAACCATTTCTGAACATTACCGGCTGGTGAAAACGAGGGAGGTCTAATACTGTACTAGCAACATCAGCCTAATGAATCAAGCCCCAATCACACACCCTATGCCTGCTTAGTTCCACACTTGTACTACACAGATCTTACCTACTCAAACAGCCCAGGTGTCTGAAAATCTGTACCAGAAGGTGTACCTGGCAGCACGTACCTAGGAGCAGGTATCAGGGAACTGATCCCCCACACCCAAGCCTGTAAACTCCCTCCACCCCCACCAGTCAACCCGCAATTCACCCTAACCCCACGGCAGATCCAAAGGACACCCACCCCTCACACTCAACACTGACCCTCCTGCAACAGCCTGCATTGACTTCCAAAGCTTTCTCATGCCCATTTCTGACATCTCGCCCCTGAACTTCACAATAACCCTTCTCGCTCTAACTCAGCACAAAACGCTCTGTTTGAATTTGCACTTATACATCACAAAATACCTTTCAATTGATCTCAGTATCACTGGCAAGTCAGAATTAGTGGCACAGCCCTACTGCAGTAGAGAAGGCAGCAATGAGCTGCTGCACCAACCCGATTTTCCCAATCTACCTACATAATGAAATCCCCTGTGGCTAATATAACATTGGCCTTTTGGCAGGCATTTTCTTTCTCCTGTTATATCTTGTAGACCACATCCTTACTGCCATTTGTAGAGTGTTGGCGCGTGGCCAAGTGGTTAAGGCATTCATCTAGTTATCTGAAGGTCACTAGTTCGAGCCTTGGCTGAGGCTGCGTGTTTGTCCTTGAGCAAGGCACTTAACCACACATTGCTCTTCGACGACACCGGTGCCAAGCTGTCTGGATGCCAATGCCCTTCCCTTGGACAACATTGGTGGCCTGGAGAGGGGAGACTTGCAGCTTGGGCATAAAAAAAACCTTGCCCAGGCTTGCACCAAGGTGCAAATCCATGGTCTATCGAGTCTAACGGAGGCCTACTACATACCATTTGTGGGTTTGTATGTAGCTCCTATCCGGGTCCTTTCACCCTTGCAGTTCCCTAGTTCCATCCACAATGATTCAATACCTCTTTCTAGTGAGCTAATTTAATTTTTTACCTACCAAGCCACGCCACGCCACCCCTTCCTGCCTATTCTTTCAATACAATGTGCATCATTGGATATTAAGCTCTGCTTTTTAAATCTTTTTAAATCTTGAGAGCAACCTGACTGAAAGGTAGCTCTTCTAACACTGTCACTTGCTGATCGGTTGCTCCTCAACCCAGAAGCCTACCGCAAAACTCTGCAGTGATGAAAAAGTAGCTCTTTTCACACACCCTTGGCGTGGATTGTCCGATGAAGATAAACAGCACGAGCTGGGTGTTCTTGTGCACCACATCACTGAAAGTGAGCATACTTGTGCAGTGGGCAATTAACAAGGCAAACGGTACATGCAGGAGAGAGCATATGAACAAAGAAGCAGAGATGTCTCACTGCAATTGTAAGACCACTCCTTGAGTACATCGTGCAGCTTTAGTCTGTTTAGCTGAAGAAGGATATTCTTGCTGTGGAGGGAGTGTATTGAGGATTCACTTGACTGATCCTAGGATGACAGAATGAAGGGAAATTGGGACAACTGGGCCCATATTCACTAGATTTTAGAAGAACAAGAGGGAACCTCATTGAAACACACTGAATTGATAAGTTGCAGGAAGGAGACTGCAGAATGTGGAAGAAAATTAAGCATGAGACTTAAGGGTTAACAAAATCATGAGGATAGCCAGGTAAGAAGCAGATGAGGTCTGTCTGTTTACTTGCACTAAGCAGTAAGTCCTGTTAGAAATGAAGAACTGATGAGCACAGATGTTGCTTATGAGAAGGTGCTGAAAGACCTAAAAGTACATAAGCCACCCGGATCAGATGAACAACACCCTAGGGTACTGAGGTAGTGGCAGAATTGTGGCGGCATTAGAAGTGATCTTTCAAATATCATTGGACTTTGGCATGGTGCCAAAGGACTGGAAAATTGAAAATGTCACTCCACTTTTTAAGAGAGGAGGAGGGCAGCAGAAAGGAAATTATAGACCAATTAACGACTTCAGTGGTTGGGAAGATGTTAGAGTCAATTGTTAAGAACAAGGCGATGACGTACTTGGTGACACAGGACAAGATGGTACAAGGTTAGCATGGTTTCCTTAAGGGAAAATCTTGCCTGACAAACCTGTTGGAATTCATTGAGGAGATTACAAGTAGGATAGATAAAGGGGATGTAGTGGATGTGGTATATTTGGACTTTCAGAAGGCCCTTCACAAGGTGTCACACATGAGGCTGCTTACCAAGTTAAGAGTCCATGGTATTACAGGAAAGTTACTAAGATGGTTAGATTGGAAGAAGGCAGTGAGTGGAAATAAAAGGATCCTTGTCTAGTTGGTTGCCAGTGACTAGTGGTGTTCTGCAGGGGTCAGTGTTAGGACCATTTTTTATGCTGTATATAAATGATTTAGATGATGAAATAGATGGCTTCATTGCTAAGTTTGCAAATGATACAAAGGTAGCATTGAGGAAACAGATAGGATGCAGAAGGACTTAGACAAATTAGGAGAATGGGCAAGAAAGTGGCAAATGAAATACGATGTTGGTAAATGCATGGTCATGCACTTTGGTAGCAGAAATAAGTGTGCGGACTATTTTCTAAACGGGGAGAAAATCCAAAAATCTGAGATGCAAAGGGACTTGGGAGTCTATGTGCAGAACACCCTAACTTGAAGGTTGAGTCAGAGGTGAGGAAGGCAAATGCAATCTTAGCATTCATTTCAAGAGGTCTAGAATATAACAGCAGGGAGGTGATGCTGAGGCTTCATAAGGTACTGGTGAGACCTCACTTTGAGTACTGTGTACAGTTTTGGGATCCTCATCTTAGAAGAGATGTGCTGGCATTGGAGAGGGTCCAGAAGAGTTCACAAGGATGATTCCCAGAATAAAAGGGTTATCATACAAGGAACTTCTGATACTCGGTCTGTACTCGCTGGAATTTAGAAGGATGAAGGGGGATCTCATTAAAACCTTTCGAATGTTGAAAGGACTAGACAGAGTAGATGTGGAAAGGATCTTTCCTATGGTGGGAGAGTCTAGGACAAGAGGGTACAGCCTCAGGATAGCTGGACGTTCATTCAAAACAGTTACGGAGAAATTTCTTTAGCCAGAGGGTGGTGAATTTGTGAAATTTGTTGCCACCTGCAGCTATGGAGGCCAGGTCGTTGGGTGTACTTAAGGCAGAAATTAATAGGCTCTTGACTGGACATGGTTAAGAGGAGAAGGCCAGGAAATGGGGGTGAAGAGGAGAAAAAAAGGATCGGCCATGATTAAATGGCAGAGCAGACTCGATGGGCCAAATAGCCTAATTCTTCTCCTATGTCTTACAGTGGTCTTACGGATGTTGTAAGGAGAAAACCCTAGCCCTCAAGACTACAAAATTAACGGCTTGGTTTCTTATAATTAATGGGGAGGTTCCTTCGGCCTTCAAGGCTACAGGACGAATAGCTTGGTTTCTTCAAATTAATGGGAACTGATTGTTTACGTGGGGACCCTATGCCTAACTTTGTGCATGGAATGGAAGCATCCTGAACTTTGTCGATAAGGTCTAAACATCAAAGATCATTTGATCCCTGAAAACTACTGGACTGCATGTATTTTAAGATATAAAAGACCATGCTTGTTCTTGCTTCAGCAGAGTCTCTTAATGGGCTCTCCACGGTCACGTAATTAAACCGAACATCAAGATCTGTGTCTTGATTAAGTCTAATCAGTGATAGTAAATTTCTTTGACATAGAGGGATGCTTCTGTAAGTTATCGACTCATCCAGCATCGAACTAGGCCCTTTGGCCCATTGAGTCTGAGGTTACCATCAGGCACCCACTAACATTAATCCCACATAATTCCACTGCATTCTCTCTACGCTCCCATTAACATACCCCACCCCACCTGTATTACCTATCTAAATACAAAGGCCAATTTTAAAGTGGCCAATTAACCAACCAAGTTCAAGTTTATTGTCATTCAACCATGCACATGTATACAACTAAACAAAACTTTGTTCCACTTGGGCCAAGGTGCAAAACACAGTAGATATAGTCAGACACCAGCACAAAATAATATTAGCTCACGTCCCTGAGCGGCATGGCCTGGAGATCGACAGGTTGTCATGAAGTGCAAGGTGCATGTCTATGTAAGACAGTTTAATGTTACTCACTCTTTTATAATACGACAAGTCGTTGTATAAATATGTGAAACAGCAGCAGCAAAAGATGAGAAGTGACCGGTGCAGGATGACAGTGTGCCTGTGGGTGCGAGTGAGCATTCTGACAGGGTGTATGTGTGTGCTGGGTGGCAGCAGGTACGTCTCTGCGCACATCTTCGGGATGTAGAGGAAACCGGAGTCACAGGGAGAATGGCCAAATTCCACACAGACAGCACCTGCGGTCAGGATTGAAGAAAGACTCCCTGAGCTCTACCAGCTGCACCACTGTGGCATTCAATGACGGTAAAACCAGCATCAGGGGTCACAGCCCAAGGACAAGGGGTAGCCTCGTTAGGACTGAGATGTGGAAAACTTTCTTCACTCATAGAACCTGAGGAATTCTATACCACAGAAGGCAGCCGAGGCCAAGTTATTCAAGTATATTAATATATTTATGATGGAGTTAGATCCTGTCCTTTATGGCTGAAGAGATAAAGAAATGTGAGGAGAAAGCTCCAATAGGATACCAACTTTGATCAGCCTTGAGTGTCATAAATATCAGACTTAATGGGCTGAATGGCCTCCTCCTGCTTAATTTTACTCCCTTTGCACTCTTCTTTTCTGATTTAATTACTTGATGTACCTGCATTTAAACTGTTGATGTTTTGTGTAAAAGAATACTAACAGTTACTGGGTTACCCCATTTAAATAAAGCTCTGCTTTTCTGTTCTTTCTGCCGAAGAGAATAACCTCATATTTGCCAAAATTATACTTCAATGTTTTGGCCTACCTATATCTCTTCTGCAGCTCCCCACAACTTCCTTCCCTTCTTATATCTTTATTGTCACCTACATTACACTCAGACTCTTCACCTCTTTATTGTAGACTGTGAACTGCTGAGATCCCAGCATTCACTTCAGCAGCACGCTCAAGGTACAGCTCAACCTGAAAGGTGACCCTTTTATCCCCCTTATCCCTCTTTGTCTCCTGCCTGCTAATCAATTGTCTATCCTTGCTAAATTATAACCTTCAAAACCACGAGCCCTTATCTTGTATAGTAACTTTTTAAAGTGGGACCTTATCTAATGTCTTTTAGAAATCCAAAAATACTGATATCCACTGGCTCCCTTTTATCAGCTTACTCTTCAAAGAACTACAATAAGTTTGATAAATTTGATTTCCCTTTCATGTTGTTTCTGTCAAATCGTGCTTTCTGTTATCACTGCCTGAGCAATGGCTTCCAGTGTTTTCCCATGAACTAATCATTGCCCGGGCTAGAGTTAATACTAATCCCACCCCAACTCTCTGCTCAATATTCACATTGATTCCCTGTACTAGGAAAACAGACTCTCCCCCTAAAATCCTTGCTGACCCACATCAGAAACGGAGAGTAGAATGAGTACTCACAACTCTAATCCATCACATTTCCAGTCAGGCTAATGGTTAATTTGCACAACAGGATTGGTAGATGGCATGGGGTGAGTGAGGTTCGAAGCATTGAATCTCAGCATACATCTGTATGTATTTAGATGCATATCTAAATAGTGATATGCATATCATATTTTTTTACTGAGTTAAGTATTGTATGTAATTAGTTTTGCTACAACAAGTGTATGGGACATTGGAAAAAAGTTGAATTTCCCCATGGGGATGAATAAAGTATCTATCTATCTATCTATCTATCTATCAACAAATTCAAACCGCAGAAATCAAAATGATTTCACTTTTTATTTACTATACCTTGTTTTCTCACATCAGGCATTACTGATTGGTAAAGTAACATGTTTATTAAAACTTTCTGTGCTTTGCTCTGTGATATGTCAAGAACATTTAAATGGGAATCAAAATGAGACAAATCTTTAAAACCTTAGCATGACGAGTTATTCGCATTGAGTATCTGAGGGTGAAAGAAGTGGCCAAGGTTACACTGAAAATATTCTGAAAAAAAGTGCTTAAAAACACATTAGTTCATTTAGCACCTTTCACATAAAGCACACGGATTACCAAGGCATGCAATACCGTCTGCCAATGCTGGTAAATGGGATTAGCAGAGATGGGCATTTGATGACTGATATAGGCGAGGTATGCTGAAGGGTGTATGGCTATATGACAATCTCAGGAGATACCCAATTGCCTTATAGTCAATAAATTGAATCACTACTACTGTAAACCTGCAGGAAGTACTCAGAAACAGTAGATAGTACTTTAAAGTGACAATGCAGCAACCAGGATTCTCTTGGCAGAATCTCAATACAGCAAAGCCCCATAATTTACATCAGCAATGTTGACTGAGGAGTGATTATTCATCAGAATGCTAGGTCAGTCCTCTGACCTCCTTCCCTCTGTTGAGACGGTTTCCTGCCATTTGAGAAGGAAGACAGATGTGGCCTTGAACACCCCCTCTCAGTTAACCCAAGGTTGCCCCACTGTACCTCCTCTGCATTGTAATGGAGCAACTGACTGGATCACAAGCTAACGTCTGTGATCCCACCACCTTTATAACTCAGTCACTGGTGCCATCAGCTGAGCCATAGCACATCACACACAGGATGGAGGCAAAGAGGGCATTAGGGTAAGTCCAATCGATCAGACCAGGTGGATGACAAAGCCAGGCAGACATTACGTCAAGCAAAATGGAGGATTTTCCCAGCAGCCAGCTATTTTAATTCCAATCCCAATTCCCATTCTGACAGTCTGGTCCATGGCCTTGTCTACTGCCACAATGAGGCCACTCTCAAGTTGGAGGAGCAACACCTCATATCCGCTGGGTGCAACACCTCACATCCAACCTGATGGCACGCATCAATTTCCCCAACTCCATATAATTTCTCCCCCTTCCTGCTCCTCTCTTCTTCCATTTCCCATTCTTGGCTCCCCCTCACCCTTTCTCTTCTCAACTGCCTATCACCTAATACCTCCCTCTGATACCTCCCCTCCTTCCCTTCCTCCCATGGTCCACTCTCCTCTCATTCATTCTTCTCCAGCCCTTTGATCTTTGCCACCTATCACCTCCAAACTTCACACTTCATTCCCCCTTCCCCTCCCCCCACCTTCCTATTGGGGTTGCTTCCCCTTTTCTTTCCAGTCCTGATGAACAGTCTCGGCCCGAAATGTTGACTCTTTGTTCCTTTCCACCAGTGCTGCCCGCTCTGTTGAGTTCCCCCAGCATTTTGTGGGTGTGCTGCTCGGACTTCCAGCATCTGCAGATTTCCTCGTGTTTGCCACTGACAGGGATGGAAAATTATTGTTAAACACAATGTGACTATTAAAAGTAAAAGACACTTGCCAGAATCACAAGACGAGTGCTTCTTGCAGTGAGCGTCCTTGTTCCACTGCTGCTGGTAGAAGCCATTTTCACAAGGATGACAATCGGGGTACTGCGTTACGCTACACTCAGTTACCATGTACGAGCCTGAAAAAGAAAACCTCTCTTAGAGCTTCCCGAATTACATCAGAACATAGAAGCCTCATAACCTTACAACAGCGAGGGAAGGGTTATACCGCTGCAGGAATCAGAATGCTAAAGTGAGTATCTCAGAAGATGAAGTATAGGGGTTCCCTTTAACCCACACCCATTGACTGCAATTCAGGGCAACACAAACTACTCTTTCACTGACAGCTGCGTGCAGCCAGTGCACACCAGGTTGTTGACCTGTTTGCATTCATCAGAATGAAACCCAGTTCAATGACAGCCAGCACAATTTAAAACCAGCCTTCAGAAGAAGGAGGAGCTTACGAGGAGACGATGGCACCTAACGGCGACTCCTTTGCTTGCATCTTCGGAAACAGCTCTATTTCGATTTTTAATATCTCTATTTTTCCCTTTCAGTGTTCTTTTGAAGACCCTGACCTGGAGTTACACCCTGACTTCAGTTCTTTGCAGGAATGGGACCCGCTCTCAGGACTTCATGACTGGCCGTCGTTTGACATGCCAAGGATGCAGCTTATGAGATTAGCTCGCCTTCTGAGTTCCGGGATCTCGAGGCTCTGGAGAAGGGCAGACTGTCCTGGAAGGAAATCAGTGTGTTGCGGGAGACGGAGGATCTCTGGCTGTCTGCCCAGAGATCCAAGATCTTTGGGCACAGAGTTGGGAAAAAGCGACGCAACGGACTTTTAACATTGTAAATCAGCAAGTTGTTTGTTATGTCTCCCCTCTCACTGTGAAACAGAGACATCTCTTTCTCCCTTATTAAGGGGAGAGAGAGAGAGAGCCTGTGGTATGGTCAAATTCTGGGTGAATCAGTAGTCTTTGGGGCACTACAAGTCTGTGTCTTTGTAAGCACACTAACGTTTAACAGTCATTCATTCTTTGGGGCACTCCTCCGTTTCTCTGGATGTTTGCGAAGAAAAAGCATTTCAGGATGTATATTGTATACATTTCTCTAACAGTAAACCTGCTAAAGGGGAGCTGTACCAGGACTGCCTGAAATTCTGGAAATTGCCCTGACCCAAGGCACTTCAAGCTCTGCAAAACCTCAGTGGTAGACGTACCCACCCCCCGAAAGGAAGTACAGTGTATTTGAGTGTAAGCTTCTCGGTCTCTATCTGGCTGTCTGCCATTTTTGCTTTCTTCTAGAGGGCCACCACCTCACAGCGTTAGGTGATCACAAATCCCTCATGCACGCGATGGCCAAAATATCAGAAGGTCTGCAAGGCGGCAACACCACGTGACCTACGTATCCGAGTTCACAACTGATATATAACGTATCAAAGGGAAAGAATAATGCTGTGGGTGATTGCCTCTCACAGCCAGCCATTAAGGCCGTACTCACAGGGGTTGACTATGCCGGCATGCCAGCCAACCACGTTACTGTCCCGGAGGTCCAGGCTTACTGAACAGCAGTCACGGGCCTGCTGTCAGCAGCAAAGCGAGAGCTCACAGCTTCTGACCACAACCCTTCACCTCAATGCTCAGGCAGGAGTAAACTGACACACAGACTAAAACTGGCCAAAGGCTCACAACTGGACCGAGGCCTCCGTTGGTCACGGTCAACCATGTTGCGTCCCGGCTGTCTAGATATCGAAGCCAGGGCAGTAAAATACGGAGAGCAAGTTCCCCGTCGCCACGCATCTGATGAACCCAATGGAAGCGCACAGGCCGATACAGTTTGGCACCAGCAGCGTCGCCAGAGTTGCCAGTCAGTGCTGAACTCAACGTAGGACTGCCTTAGGGACTCCAGCTCCGGATTTCTTTGCCCCCCTCAGGGTTTACTACCAAAGCCTTCCCCATGAGTGGGTACAGCCGCAAGGCAGCGAAGGTTTGAGATCAGAGTTTTCCTTCTCCTAGACAAGCTGCCAACCATGGCTGACGAGCCTCACCTGCCCGAAGTGACCTGTAAGGTGCCAGTAACCTGCCTCTGCCCCCCCTCCTATCAGTAGAAACTGTTTCACCAGGCCTAGTAGCTAAACCACACATGAAGGCCAGGTTGTCAGGAAGGCTTGGTTGTCAAAGGCTACTTAAGTCGCATGCCATTAGGAGCAGTTAATCAGTAGTGGGAGCTTATCCCCACTACCACTCCCAGCTATAACAACCTTAGGGATCTGAACTGCCATTTAATATCAGTGGCACGGTGGTGTGGCAGGTAGCACCAGTGCTCACAGCTCCAGAGACCCAAGTTGGATCCTGATTGCAGGTGCTGTCTGTGTGAAGAGTGAGAGGACACCCCAGGCTTCATTATCCTCTCACTTCTCAGGGACAGATCCGGCTGGCTGGTTAACTGGCCACTGTTCAGGGTGAACAGTAGCAGAACTGATAGGATGTGAAGAGAGAATAGGTTAACGGGAGACAAGTTCAGGGATAGGAGTGATGGGACTGTTTGAAGAGTGTAACAACCTATCTCCATGTCAAGAGGAAAATGGTAACCATGACTGTGACAGGGTTACCATGGCAGGCCAGGGCTCAACTAAAACTGCAGATATCTCCACACTGATTCCTTCTTAAAGCTGACATCACCCTCCTGGGGGCTCATGGGATCTGGCTCCATGGAGCACACATCACCCTTTCTCCGGATAATTCCATCTCTGTGACATGCTAACTGACTACCCAATATACCACTGCATACTGTTGCAATGAGCATTAACGACACCCCCATCAACACAGCACTCAAAACACCTTAACCAGAACATCCCAACACACGACCCCAGTGGTTCCACCAACATGGTACCACAACCAATGCAGCACCCAAAAGCTCCCACATATCTTACCTCAACACCCATACTGAATACCTCACCCCAACGCCCCCACAACACCCTCACCCGATGTGATACCCCAATGGTCCTACCAACAGAGCACACCAAAGTCTCACCCCAATATACTTGAACAACACCTCACCCAACTTCCTCACTCCAACAATCCCACCCAACACCACACCCCAAAAATCCCACCCACCTCATCCCAACACTTCAACCCAACATTTTACCCCAATGCGCTCACCCATCAAAACACCCCAACACCCTCACTATCGGGGTAACCCTTGTACCTCATACTACAAATATGTTGTGGAAATTGGGATCCGTTTTGGAACAAAATTTGCAAAACACTGTTGATTACAAACTTATTTATGTGGGCAAAAACTAACAATTACATAAAGACATTTTCTTTGCCAGAAACAATTCCTGGAGCATCACATAATCATATACGTATATATAAAACAAAAAGGTGTACATCTTGTGGCAGTATCAGACAGAAACATCACGTCAGTTCATCAGTCTGCTGAAGTGTTGGATTGGTCAGGATATGGGGAACTCTGCTCTTTGATATGTACCATGGGACCACTAACCCAAGCAAGCTAAACAACAATCTCTCAGTTTAACATCTTGCCCAATTCAGCAAGGGGTGGGCCGGTAGCATAGCAGTTAGCACAATTGTTTTACTACATCAACTGTAAGAGCGGGCTCAATTCCCATAGCTGTCTGTAAGGAATTTATATGCTCTCCCTGTGACTGCGTGGGTTCCTCCGGGTTCCTCACCCATTCCAAAGACGAACGATTAGGGTTAGTGAGTTGTTGGCATGCTATGTTCATGCTGGAAGTATGGCAGCACTTGCAGGCTGCACAGCACAATCCTCTCTAATTTGATTTGATGCAAATAGCACATTTCACTGTATGTTCTGCTGACAAATAAAGCTCTTTATCTCTTAAATCTCTTCATCTTTAACACAGAACAATAGAGCACAGTATGGACCCTCAGTCCTTGATGTTGTGCCAACCTTTTAACCTACTTCACAACCAATCTCACCTTCCCTCCTACTCCGCATATGACCCTCCTTTTTATCCATGTTCCCACCTACAGGTCTCTTCAATGTCTCAAATGTAGACACACCAGAATAAGCCATTGCCACCCTGGGGAAAAAAATGCTGGCTGTCCACTCTATCTATGTTTCTTGCAACATTATACACTTCTATCGAGCCCTTTTAAGTTTTCACTGCACGGTCAGAGTTCAGGATATGGACTGGGATTTGAACTCACAACCAAGTAGCAGTCAATTAGTCTGACATAATAATGGCTGATTGTTTGTATCAATCTTCGAGCGTACTCAATTTACCATTCATCTAAAGGTTTACTTTACTCAAAATTCAATTCTTGAAATTTCTGTACTTGCACTTACTTAGTACAATATAGCAGGCCATTTGGCCCTTTGGGTACATACCAGTTCATGCAAAAGAATCCCATCAGCCTACTCCCTTTTCCTATGCCCCTGCAACTTATTATTTCTCTAACTGGAGCACTCACTTTCCGTTGATTCTTTTGCCTGTAACGTACAGGAGGAGCCAATTAACCAACCAGCACATTGTGCAGTAAAGACTCACAAGATGTTATCTCAAGAGGCTGAGGGGAGACCTTATAGAGATGTACAAAATAATGAGGAGCACAGAGAAGGTGAATAACCACAATCTTTTCCGCAGCGTAGGAGAGTCCAAAACTGAAGGCGTATGTTTGAAATGAGAATAGGAAACAATTAAAAAGGGGGCCCAAGGAGCAACTTTTTCCACACAAAGGGCGCTGGCTATATGTAACAAGTGGTGGAGGTGGCAATAATTACAGCACTTTAAAGACAGTTGGCCAGTTACATGGTAGGAAAGACTTAAAGCGAAATGGGCCAAACACTACCAAATGTGACTGTTTGGTATCATGTTATAGATGAATGATTCAAGATTGCTTGTTGCCATCCTTCAGTGCATGAGTGGAAAGGAGAATAAAATGATTGTTACTCCGATCTGATGTATCATAATAGAACGCAAAGCATAAAAACACAATGAACATAAAAACAATCCTATAAACCAATGTACATGTAACTGTTAATATATAAGATTAGCTTACATACATGGACTGATGGTATGTACATAAAGTGACATTAAGCACAGAAGTATCTGTATATGAGGCAACTCTGACAGGAAATGATAAGTGACTTTTGGTAAGAGGAATTCTTCTAACGCGTCTCTAATTTCAATCTTAGGTGAGGTTTTGGCTGAAGAAATTGAAATCTCTGGGAAGCTCAACATGGCAAATAATTGCCTCAAAAATCCATCTGGTCACATGTGACGGTGAACACAGAGCCACGTTATTAGGATCGATCTGTTGTTTCTCTGCAAATGAAGTGCCGAAACACAGCTTACGAACTGGGCAGGCTCAGAACGTTCCTTCTCATTGAAGCAGTGAAGCTTCCAGCTTGAGAAAAATTAATGCATTATCAAAGGGGGTCAACAAACTGACAACATGCTCATTTTATTCAGTACAGAGAAAAGTGCACAAAGCAGTCCTTTCAAACTTTAAACACGTACAAAATGCTGAGGGAACTCAGGGAACTATGGAAAAGAGTAAAGAGTCGATGGTTCCGGCGGAGACCCTTCATCAGGATGGAATCTCCAGCATCTGCAGATTTTCTCTTGCTTTTGGAACTTCATTGGATTCTCCAGTGCAGTGTATGCCATAGCTTGTCAGTATCTGGGTACCTTGTCAATTCCTATTCTAAAATTTAATCATGATGTCAATGAATAATTCACAAAACTCAAAAACATCACTGTCACTTCTTTTTTTGACTGCGTCAAACACCCTAATGGAGTAGGTAATCCTAATGACGAGTTTTAGCAGACAGAGGGACTCCTACAATGGCAATGTGTTTCTGAATCCACTTATGTCACCCAGCACCACACCAGCACTTTGCAAAGCATCCTCAAATTCAAAATGTGCTTCATTTTTAAGCAACACAATTCCCTATACTGAGATGAAACATCAATGTGTATTTGCTTTTGATATCACATCGGATTCATAATCAGAATCGGGTTTATTAACACTGATATATGAAAATTGTTTTGTATCAGCAATCTCGTGTAAGACATAAAAAAAACTTCAAGTTATTACATATATGAAGAAGCTGTTCCTAAAAATTTGAGTGTGGGTCTTCAGTCTTCTGTGCCTCCTCCCTGAAGGTATTGTGTGCAGTTCTGGTCACCTAACTATATCAGTAAAACTAACTTATCACCTAACTTATCAGTAAAATTGAAAGAGTGCAGAGAAGATTTACTAGGATGTTGCTGGGTCTTCAGGAGTTGAATTACAGGGAAATACTGAACAGGTTAGGACTTTATTCCTTGGAGCATAGAAGAATGAGGGGAGATTTGATAGAGGTTTACAAAATTATGAGAGGTATAGACAGAGTAAATGCAAGTAGGCTCTTTCCACTTAGATTAGGAGAGATAAATATGAGAGGACATGGCTTTAGGGTGAAAGGGGAAAGGTTTAAGGGGAACATTGGGGGAACTTCTTCACTCAGGGAGTGCTGGGAGTGTGGAACGAGCTGCCATCTAACGTGGTAAATGCAGGCTCGCTCTTAAGTTTTAAGAATAAATTGGATAGATACATGGATGGGAGAGGTCTGGAGGGTTATGGACTGGGTGCAGGTCAATGGGACTAGCGGAATAAAGTTTTGGCACAGACTAAAAGGGCCAAATGGCCTGTTTTCTGTGCTGTAATGTTCTATGGTTCTAAGAGAGCATGTCCCAGATGGTGAAGGCCCTTAATGATAGATGCTACCTTCTTGGGGTGCCACCTTTTTAAGATGTCCTTGAGTAATGATAATGGACACATTATCCTGGGGGAGGCTAAAGATCACAGAGGCTGCCAGGAGGGAGAATGAATTTCCTTGGTGCAGCCAAGAGGGAGGCCTGAGACCACAACAGGGCCAAATGCTGGTTTAATCACCTGACCCACTGCACCAAAGGCTTAATGTCACGTTGCCCCACAGTTTCCACAAAGTGGCCTTTAGCTTAACATCTGGTGTTGACCATGGACGGACAGCAGCATTCACTATCAGCACAGCAACTGGTTGAAGACCAGCTCAGCTCAGGTTCCATACATCAATTTGTTTGATTTTCAATGGTGGCCACCCACTTCCTCAAACAGACGGTGCTCCCTGCCTCCCGCAAGCACTGGCCTCATCCTCCAAAGTGTGCAGTGCATGAGAAAGAGGCATAAATTTGGGAAGTGCAACTAGCATAGGTCATTTGCACGTCATTCCTATTTGACAGTGAGCCAGAGAATGAAGAGAGGCAAGATGTGGCAAATGGGAGCAATTTAGAGGGAATGACGGAATAATGAAGAGCTACATATGCAGATGAAAGCATACACCTCAGCACAATATATAGACTTAGTTTAGAAGTCTGGTGTATTATTAGAGCAGTGAACAGCAAAGAAGTTATGGTCAATCTTAATAAAATATACTTGAAAGTCTCAACTAGGCTATTGTATTTAATTCTAGGCACTACTATACTTCAGAGAAATCCAGACCTTGCTCAGCATACAGTGTAACACAAGCTCACTGGAATGGTGCCAGCTTTGGTGCAGACATGAGGAAGACAGCAACATTGTGTGATACAGAGGGAGTAGTAGGCCTCAGCACAATCCAACAGAGAAACAGACCCTTTGGCCCACCACGTCTAAGCCCATCTCCACTAGCCAGCATCTTGGCCCGAAGCCTCACCCAGGCACTCCTTAAAAGTTGTGAGAGTCCTAGCCTCCACCACCCCTTTGTAGATTCCAACCACAATATGGGTGGAAAATATTCTTCCGCAATCCCCTTGAAATCCATTTCTCCTCTCGCTTGAACAGAGAAGAGTACAGCACAGGAACAGGCCCTTAAGCCCCATATTGTTGTACCAAACTAATTAAACTAGACATTAAAAGCCTAAATAAACTAGTCCCTTCACTAGCCTACATAAGTCTACACCACTCTATTCTCTGCATATTCACATGCCTACCTATGACCCTTTTAAATGCCTCCATTATAACTGACTCCACTATCAACGCTGCCACCATTCCTCCCACCCACCACTCTGTGTAAAATACCTGCCCCACACATCTCCTCTGATCTTATCCCCCTCTTACCTTAAATGCATGTCCTCTAGAATTGGACATTTTGACCCTGTGCAGGAAAAAAAAGGGACCAACTGCCCACTCTATCTATGCCTCTCATAATCTTATAAATTTCTATCATGCCTCCGCCCAGTGTCTGCCACTCCTGAGAGAACAATCCTGGCTTGTCCAGCCCCTCCTTGTAGCACATGCCCTCTAATCAAGGCAGCACCCTAGTAAACATCGCTGAACTCTCTCCAAAGCTTCCACATCCCTTCTATAATGGGGCAAGCAGAACTGAATGCAATTCTCCAGATGTGGCCTAAACAGAATTTTACAAAGCTGTGATATATGTAAGTTCCTGAATTTTGAGTTCAATACTTCTAATTTTATACACCCCTGCTACCAAATAAACAAGTTTCTTACTCTCTGCATTATCGATGCCACTCATGTTGTATATTTAAAATCATACAGTGGCATGCAAAAGTTTGGGCACCTCTGGTCAAAATTTCCATCACTGTGAATAGTTAAGTGAATAGAAGATGAACTGATCTCCAAAAGTTATAAAGTTAAAGATGAAACATTATTTTCAACATTTTAAGCAAGATTAGTGTATTATTTTTGTTTTGTACAATGTTAGAGTGAAAAAAGGAAAGGAGCACCTTGAAAAAGTTTGGGCACCCCAAGAGATTTGAGCTCTCAGATAACTTTTACCAAGGTCTCAAATCTTAAATAGCTTGTTAAGGTTATGGCTTGTTCACAGTCATCGTTAGGAAAGACCAGGTAATGCAAATTACAAAGCTTTATAAATACCCTGACTCCTCAAACCTTGTCCCAACAATCAGTAGCCATAGGCTGCTCTAAGCAGCTGCCTAGCACTCTGAAAATTAAAATAAATGATGCCCACAAAGCAGGAGAAGGCTATAAGAAGATAGCGAAGCGTTTTCAGGTAGCTGTTTCCTCAGTTTGTAATGTAATTAAGAAATGGCAGTTAACAGGAATGGTGGAGGTCAAGTTGAGTTCTGGAAGACCACGAAAACATTCCAAGAGAACTGCTCATAGGATTGCTGGAAAGGCAAATCAAAATCCCCATTTGACTGCAAAAGACCTTCAGGAAGATTTAGCAGACTCTGGAGTGTGGTGCACTGTTCTACTGTGCAGCGACACCTGCACAAATATGACCTTCATGGAACAGTCATCAGAAGAAAACCTTTCCTGTTTCCGCACCATAAAATTTGGCATCAGAAGTTTGCAAAGGAACATCTAAACAAGCCTGATGCGTTCTGGAAACAAGTCCTGTGAACTGATGAAGTTAAAATAGAACTTTCTGGCCGCAATGAGCAAAGGTATGTTTGGAGAAAAAAGGGTGCAGAATTTCATGAAAAGAACACCTCTCCAATTGTTAAGCACGGGGGTGGATTGATCATGCTTTGGGCTTGTGTTGCAGCCAGTGGCATGAGAAACATTTCACTGGTAGAGGGAAGAATGAATTCAATTAAATACCAGCAAATTCTGGAAGCAAACGTCACACCGTCTGTAAAAAAGCTGAAGACGAAAAGAGAATGGCTTCTACAACAGGATAATGATCCTAAACACACCTCAAAATCCACAATGGACTACCTCAAGAGGCGCAAGCTGAAGGTTTTGCCATGGCCCTCACAGTCCCCCGACCTAAACATCATCGAAAATCTGTGGATAGACCTCAAAAGAGTAGTGCATACAAGATGGCCCAAGAATCTCACAGAACTAGAAGTCTTTTGCAAGGAAGAATGGGCAAAAATCCCCCAAACAAGAATTGAAAGACTCTTAGCTGACTACAGAAAGCGTTTACAAGCTGCGATGCTTGCCAAAGGGGGTGTTACTAAGCACTGACCATGCAGGGTGCCCAAACTTCAGCTTCGGGCCCTTTTCCTTTTTAATTATTTTGAAACTGTAAAAGATGGAAATAAAAAAGTAATCTGGCTTAAAATATTAAAGAAATATGTCATCTTCAACTTTATGCCTTTTGGAAATCAGGTCATCTTTTACTCGCTTAGCTATTCACAGTAACAGAAATTTTGACCAGGGGTGCCCAAACTTCTGCATGCCACTGTATATACTGTTTTGATAAAAATAAAGCCCACATCTAGCATCAGCAGACTGGTTGATAACTCAGGAAGAGAAACTTAGTGAAAAGGATGTGGCAAGAAATGACCTTCAGTACACTGTCTGGTGAAAGCAGGTTCAGTGCTAAACGGCAAGACAGAATGGATAAACAGTTAAGGGGAAACAAGCACAGGACTATGCACAAGAAGGGGCATCTCTAACAAAGCCTACAAAAAGGGTAATAGCTTGAGCAGCTTCTTGCTTTGACATATCATTGCATGACTCAATGAATACTCAGTCATCTTGGGTATAAACTACACTACTGTTTTCAGTCTATAGTGAGTGCTCTGAGTCAAAGTTTAAAATCATGTCTTTCCGTTATTACTTTGAGATTTATGCTTCACTGGCTAGATGGTTAAAATGATTAGAGAATATGAGCTTGTAGAGTGAGAGCCAGGGCATAAAAGGCTGAAAATGAAATGCCTCATGGCGGTCAGAGACGGTTGTGGGGGGAAAGGTCCAAGAACACAAGCTAACCTGTGGGAAAGACCAGAGACAAATCGCAGGGTCAAGAGTGACTCTATCTCGAAGCGGCAAGGAAGACTGAAACATCGAGGTGAAATGCAGAAGGGGTCAGCAATGGCTCAGCGCAAAAAAGGTCAGCAGCCGGGTTGGCGCCATTCAGACGTGAGTCAGAGGTCACTCTTTACGGAAAGGCTAAGTTCATGCAGCTGCTCTCCACATATGCTGCAAAAAAAAAACATTTCCCATATACTGAAATTTATCTGATTATTGGACTGGATATTGGTATCCTCCAGTTTTCAGTGTTTTCTTGTGGACGATTGGTGGGTGAGTGATCTGTTAATTGTTTTCTGTGTAAGAAGAGGGGTTGGGGGTTTGGTGCTACTATCGCTGTTCTTTCCTGCCAGTGAGGGGTGAGGGGTGCGGGGTGCGGGGATTGGTATGAGTAGAGAATCGTTGATTGTTATTGTGGCTGTTTTTTGCTGCGGGGATTTTTACATCTGCGAGTTTTGTTTCTGTTCTTTTTCGAGTCGGTTGGGGGGGGTAGTTGATGTTTTTTCCTTCATCAATACCCATGGTCTTTCTCTATTGAATGGCCATCTGGAGCAGGCAAATATCAGAGTTGTAATGTACATACACACTTTGACAGTAAAATGAACCTTTGAGAAAATGGGATTAGTGTAATGGCCAGCATGGACATAATAGGCTGGAGGACTTTTTTCTGTGCTGACCTGTGGTGGAAAGTACTCAACCAGGTGACAGAGTCATGTCACCTCAGCCATTCAGGAAATGTTGGGAAAGGGCAAGAAGTGAATTCTCCTGGGTAGTGACAATGTGGAATTCACTTCAAAAGGTGGCAGAAACTAGGTTCAATTAAAAGCTTCAAAATGCAAAGGTTTCAAGCCAGGTAAGATTATTATGGGATCAATGGAATTGAGATGCAAAAGGACTAGACTCTAAATTGCACAGCAGAATGGTTTTAAGGGCCAAAGGACCTCAATGTCAATCTTCTGCACCTTGCAACGGCATCATTAACCTGAAAATAATGAATAAACTATTCACACAAGCAAAGTGTTTAGAGGTCCAAAGTAATACATGCTAGAACTATAACAAAATCCATCAGCCTTTGAGGAAAGACAACTTAATTAGATCCTTTATCAAATAAAAAAGGTGTTATTTTAACAATGAATAAAAAAGTTATGCATTGCAATGCCTGGAAACACAAGCTAAAATGGAGAATGCTAGAGGTTCTCAACAGTCAGACATCTGTGAGGAGGGAAACAAAGATAACAGTTCTCTTTCCATACACCCGCCTTCAGGGAGATTATCTGTCATAAACAGGACTTCACAGCCATCTCACAGAACATGCCGTTCAGTCTCTCTTGGACTCCACCCTACTGCAGACATAGAGGAGCCAGAAGAGTGAATATGAAAACAAGAGACTTATCACCCGAGAATAGTACATAGTAGGGATAAATGCTAGAATCTATCATTTACACAGCGGCAATGGAGAACCTGAAAAAAAATAATAGGACTGTGTAGAGTCGGCACACATAAATATAAATAAACCCAAGTCCAACTAATTTGTTGGAAATTTTTGAGTTTATAACAACTTAAATAGATCAATTCATGGATGTGATATATTTGGACTTTCAAAAGGCCTTTGATAAGTTGCCACACAAGAGGTTATTAAACATGTGCCACGTATGTTCTGATTGGGAACTGAGACTAGTGGGGAAATTCACAATCTGTATCAGTGATTTAAGATGTCCAGACCTGGGTGGCAGAGTGGGCCGTCAGGATGTGGGGTACAGACAGATGGGGGAGAGGGTATGACGGATAGAATATGATGCAAGGTGAATTGCATTGGCAGAAAAATTAGGAAAGTGCTGTGTTTTTTTTTAAATGATGAAGAATAAAGTCTAACAGTGTTCAAGGGGTTCCGAGTCTCCTTGTACACAAATCACAGTGACAATGATATCCACAGCAAGTATTAGCAAGGCAAACGGTACACTAGCTTTTCTTGCTGGAGGATTTCAATTCTCCATTTATACATGGTCCAAGTGAGACCACACCTGGATGTTACGTATGGTCTGGTCTCCCTAGATAGGGAAAGATACACTCTGATACAGGGAGTACAACCATCAACTGATGGGTTCCTGAAGCAGGAGGGATGAGTTGAGCCTTCCTTTGAGAGGGGATTAAGCAGATTGGGCATATGTTGGGTAGTGTTTAGAAGACAAAGAGGTGATCTCATTGAAGTCACAAAACTCCTGATAGTTTAGAAGCAATGTGGCTTCTGCTGGGATGAACAGAGCCAGTAATCATGATCTCGGAAAAACAAGGGAATAGGCATTCAGATCTGAAATGAGAAGAAATTTAACCCAGGAGTACTGAAACTTCAGAATTCTCTTCCCTGGAGGTTCTGTTGCTGTGTATATTCAAGAGAAAAAAAATCAGTAAATTGTTTTGATATTTAGGGGAGTGAGGTTGATGCAAGTATGTGGTGCTAAGGTCAGCCATGAACTTATTGAATGGTGGAGCCACATGAAGGGCCAAATGGCCTCATCCTGCTTCTGCTTCTGATGTGCTTTAAACTCAGTTTCTCATCCAGTCATATCTGCAGCTTCAACATGTTTAGTTTATAACTCTTCATAGTTCTGGTGAAATGTCAGCAACCTGAAATATTTAACCCTATCACTCGCTCCACTAGCATTCTGAACAACCCTGAATTTCCTGTTTTTACACAAAGTCACTCTTGTGCCAAATATGAATCTATTTTTCTTTCTACCAGTTCTTAAGTAAATCTTGTTTTTGCTCCTGTCACTCCTCCCCCTCCAGTCTCACTGTGATTAAGACCCATGGTAGAGGTACTTACCAGGACCACATTTGAAGCAACACCGGTCATCCTTTGGGTACTGGGTCTCACTGTCGCAGTTGATGGAGGGAGCAGAAATGCAAAACTGAAAATAAAACACGGGCACAAAATGATTATACATGCAGCTGGCCTTCATCATGCTCTTACTTCTTAATGAAAGTCTGCGCCTTCGACGCAGTGAAAGCCCATCACTGAATAAAATTCAACTTCTGAATGGGCCTTGAAATTAATCACAGGCCTATAGCTGCTCAAGTTATTCCTTTCAAGCATATGAAAGGAATATTCCTTTTAAAGGTACTTAGATCCCAACCCTGTGTTCTCATAAATGAGTATTACAACCATGGGTCATGATCAATTTAACTGAGAATTTTTATTTGTGAATCACATGCTCTTTTTTGTCTCTCCACAGTTGAGCCTCCCCCCTAAATAAAACAAAATTGTAAAGTATGAGAAACTAGAAATGTCTGCAGTTCAAAAGTATTGATCCCCCTTTACTCAGTACTTAGTTGAACCACCTCTCGCAGCTATTACAGCCAGCAGTCCTTTTTGACAAGTCTCTGAAAGCTTTGCACAATGTAATGGAGCAAGATTTGCTCATTCCTCCTTGCAAAATTACTAAAGCTGTGCTAGGTGAAAGCAATCTTGAGGTCTTGTCACAGATGTCTGATCAGGTTAAGGTCAGGACTCTGATTAGACCACTCAAGGCCATCAGTTTTCTTTATTTGAAGTCACTCCATGGTTGCCCTGGCAGTGTGCTTTATGTTGTTGTCCTGCTGAAAGATGAACTTCCTCCCTGCTTTAAGCTTTCTTGTAGAGGCTAGCAGGTTTTTGTCCAGGATTCTCTCTGTATTTAGCAGCATTCATCTTCCCATCAACGCTAACCAGATTTCCATTTTTGCTGCTGAAAACCATCCTCATAGCATGATGCTACCATCCTTTACAGTAGGGATGGTGTTACCTGGCTGATGTGCAGTATTAGATTTACTCCACGCGTACTGCTCAGTGCCAAGGCTAAAAAATTCCACTTTAGCTGCATCAGACCACAAGTCCTTCTTCAACATCTTTACAGCATCTTCTAAACGACACTTTGAAAAGATTTTACAGGCAAGGATATACTTTTTTTTAAAGCGGTATGTGTGGCAGTTGTCTAGGTCATGCAGGCATGGCCTGTTGTATTTGCTGAACACTGGCAAATGGATTTAATATTGTGCAGTTAAACAGACTCTATCGGGTCACCCCTCAGTCTACTTTCAGAAGAAAAGCCCAAGCTTGTTCAATCTTTCCAGAGGAGTGTATTCTCTTGGCTTTGATGTCCTTACACTAATTATTTTGCACCCTTTTCTAGTTCCCCTATAACGTGGAAAGCAGAACAGAACTTCAGCTCTGGTTTAACCACGGTTCTACACAAGTTTCACATTACTTTGCCACATTTCACCTTTATCCCCCTGCGCTTTTGTTACATTTCCATAGCTGCACAAGTAGAACTTTATTCAAAAGATGACACTGTAGTAAATGTTATTTTTTTGCTCTCCTTAAACACTCCAAGACCTGAGCCTCAATACCCCCTTGTGCAATTGGATCCCGGATTCCCTCACTTGCAGACCCCAGTCAGTCCAGAATGGCAAAAATATCTCCTCCACAATCTCCAATCTCCATCTGCAGATGCACCATGGGGCCATCTGCTTAGCCCCCTGCTCTACTTGCTTTACACTCATGACTGTGCGGCTGAGTGTAGCTCTAATACCATGTGACCCGGTGACCATGTGGCACCGGTGACCCCTGTTTCCATCTAAGGGGTCAGTGTGGACATGGTGGAGGATTACAAATACCTGGGGATATGAATTGACAATAAACTGGACTGGTCAAAGAACACTGAGGCTGTGTACAAGAAAGGTCAGAGCCGTCTCTATTTCCTGAGGAGAGTGAGGTCCTTTAACATCTGCCAGACGATGCTGAGGATGTTCTATGAACCTGTGGTGACCAGTGCTATCATGTTTGCTGTTGTGTGCTGGGGCAGCAGGCTGAGGGTAGCAGACACCAACAGAATCAACAAACTCATTCGTAAGGCCAGTGATGTTGTGGGGGTGGAACTGGACTCTCTGACGGTGGTGTCTGAAAAGAGGATGCTGTACAAGTTGCATGCCATCTTGGACAATGTCTCCCATCCACTCCATGGTGTACTGGTTGGGCACAGGAGTATATTCAGCCAGAGACTCATTCCACCAAGATGCAACACTGAGCGTCATAGGAAGTCATTCCTGCCTGTGGCCATCAAACTTTACAACTCCTCCCTCGGACTGTCAGACACCCTGAGCCAATAGGCTGGTCCTGGACTGGTTTCCACTTGGCATAAGTTACTTAATATTATTTAATTATTTATGGTTTTATATTGCTGTATTTCTACATTGTTCTTGGTTGGTGCAACTGTAACGAAACCCAACTTCCCTTGGGATCAATAAAGTATGTCTGTCTGTCTGTCACAAGTTTGCTGATTACACCACTGTTGTAGGCCGTATCAAAGTTTGTGACGAATCAGCATACAGGAGGGAGACTAGAAACTTGGCTGAGTGGTGTAATGACAACAACCTCTCACTCAATGTCAGCAAGACCAAGGAACTGATTGCAGACTTCAGGAGAGTGAAACCAGAGGTCCATGAGCCTATAATCATCCGAAGGTCAGAGGTGGAGAGGGTCAGTAACTTTAAATTCCTGAGTGTCACTATCTCAGAGGACCTGTCCTGGACCCATCTTATAAATATAATTGCGAAGAAAGCACGACAGTGCCTCTACTTCCTCGGGAGTCTGTGGAGACTCAGAATCAAAAACCTTGGCAAACTTCTATTGATGTGTGGTGGAAAGTGTGCTGACTGGTTGCATTACCACCTGGGATGGGAACACCAATGCCTTTGAGCAGAAAATCTTACAAAAGGCCCAGAACATCACAGGTAAACTCCCCCCACCAACCATTGTGCACATCTACATGAAACATTGCCGTTGAAAAACAGAATCTATCATCAATGATCCTCACCAACCAGGCCATGCTCTTTTCTCACTTCTGCCATCAGGTAAAAGGTTCAGGTGCCCCAGGACTCGCACCACCAGGTTCAAGAACAGTTACTACCCCTCAACCATCAGGCTCTTGAACAAAATGCAATATCTACACTCATTTAAGGACTTCTTTTATCTTGTTATTTCATTCTTGTTATTTATTGTTATTTATTTATATCTGCATTTGCACAGTTTGTTGTTCATTGATCCTGTTTACAGTTACTGTTCTACAGATTTGCTAAGTATGCCTGCAGGAAAAAGAATCTCAGGGTTGTATGTGGTGACATGTATGTGCTCTGATAACAAATTTTACTCTGACTTTGACTCATGTAGTTGGCCCACCAAACGGTCTAAAACAAGGAGGAAAAGTTCTTAGTTCAAAGGGCTTGAAACGCAGTATCTACGAAGTTTTATTAGTAATCAAATAAGATTTCCAGTAGAGCACACCCTAGAAATTACACCAGAGGGTTTAGTTTATTTCAGCTACGTAATCGAAAATACACTTATTGTGGAAGTGATAATCACTGTGTCTGGGCCACTTGACATTGTTCAGAAATTCACTGCTGCATTTTCCAGTGGGAGTCCCACTTGCACAGTCAGACCAGGATCACAGCAACTGCATCACCCTCACACACAGCTAGGAAACCGGACCACGTTTTCACAAGAGCGACTTACTAACTTTCAGGACAACTGATCCATCAGACTGGGATCATCATAAGGGCCCGCGTTATTGCCTCATCATTGAGGCTCTCGCACCATTGTGCCGATCCCTGCCACCCCCATCTCAGGGTCAATGGTAAAGATTTTAGTGTTTCAAGAGAGATATTAATGCATTACAGTACATCAAGGTTAATTGGACCATCAGTTAATGGGGGCAGCCACTTATTTGGGACAACTTTTAAGGATGAAAAAAACTAATTGAGAAAACAGCTGGGATTCCCTTTGTCTATTTGAGACTATGCCACTTCATTGGGACAGGAGAGAGTTGATGGACAATTTCTAATTAGTGTCAGTCGTGTGAACTTGCATGGCAGTTAGACACTACACTATACATAGAGTGAACAGTTTTTAAATAGCATCAGTTGCTTGTGTTTGTGCTCAAAAAGCAATGGCTTTTGTCACTGATAGTTAGCGAGAAATAAGCATTACGGCAATTCAGAGCCGTTTTGCTCACTGCAATTTCAAGCTATGACACTTGGTGATGCCAAAAGTAGCCAGGAGCAAAAACAGAACTATTTCACAACTTCAACAAGTTAGGGTCTACGAAGAATTTGGAGGTATCAACAATCATTTTGAATGTTACAATGAAAATGAAGACATAGAAGATGCAATCTTTGAAAACATTGTATGAAGTCAATCCATTATCTGCACCAGGTGTCTTTGTTTACAGTCAATCAAAAGAACACAAGAGTGCTCTGGATGAATTCCTCCATCAATAACTATGAGTTTTATAGTACTGCAGCAGTATTGGTAATGTTCTAATTTTTTTCTGTACTTCATTTAAATACATAATTCGTTACTCAGTTAAATGGTAGCTTTTTTTTAAATATACCTTTTTAACTATTTGCTTGAAACTTCAGCTGTTTGGGGCAGCCATTTAATTGGGCTAAAATGTACTGACCCTAATGTATCCCAATTAACTGGAAACCATTATATTCAACAGCGAGCTAGTGCTTCCTCCACTAATCTGGCACTCTCGGGACAGTGGTGTGCCACACCAGCAGATTTTCCAGACATCTGGTTATTACTCTTATTGCTAGTCCAACAGACTTCCATTAACTTTTTTTTAAAACAGATTTCATATACCGTAATAGTACAACATTTTTTCAGCAAACCCAGTGACTTTCAATGAAGCATGGGAAACAAAGTAAACCCCAGTGATTTTAAAAGTGTTGGAACAGACCTGGACGATGTTTAAAGGGAAAGTGGGAATAGCTGTTGATTAGTTTAAAAGGCTCATGGAAAATGAGACATCAGTGAGTTTAAAAGGGTCATGGGAGCTAGTTGCAACACACACAAAATGCTGGAGGAACTCAACAAGTCAGGCAGCAACTATGGCAAAGAGTTAAAAAGTTGACATTTTGGGCTGAGGCCCTTCTTCAGGACTGAGTCAACTATTTACTCTTTTCCACAGATGCTGCCTGACCAGCTGAGTTCCTCCAGCATTTTGTGTTTGTTGCTTTGGATTTCCAGTATCAGCAGATTTTCTCATTTATGGGAAATAGTTTCCTGGTGATGTGTTTCAAGGGAGCATGGGAAATGAGGCCTTGTTCAGTTATTTTTTAAGCTTGGGACCAGTGCCTCAAAATAGCTCAGAAAGTAAAAATGAGTATCTTGAAAGAAACTGCAGTTGCTGGAAATCTGAAGTAAAGCAGATAAGGCCTGAGATTCTCATCAGGTCAGACAGCATCTGTTGAAAGAGAAAGATTAACATTTCAGGCCCAAGACAGTTCAGCCATTGTGTGGTGTTACAACTTTGCACTCAACTTCCACAAGACCAAGGAATTGCTTGACTTCAGGAAGATGAAACCAGGAGAACACAGATCAGTGCTCCTTGAGGAGTTAGCCGTGGAAAGGGTGAGCACATGCACGTTTCTGGGCATCATCATCCGAGAGAATCTGTCCTGGGCCTGACATATTGATGCAACCATGAAGAAGGCACACCATTGGCTATACCTTATTATGAGTTGGACAAGATTTGATATATCACCAACGACTAACAATGATGTATTGTGGAGATCATTCGGACAAGTTGAATCATCTCCCGGTATGGAGCCTCCAATGCACAGGATTGAAAGATGATGCTTCAACTCCAGCACAGCCACAATCTCCTCACCACTGAGGACATCTTCAAAAGGCAATGTCTCAAGAAGGGGGCATCTATCATGAAGGACCTTCACCATCTGTCCCATTTCCCATTACTACTACCAGGGAGAAGGTACAGGAGCCTAAAGATACAACTCAAAATTTTAGGAATAGCTTCCTTTCCCTTCAACATCAGATTTGTGAATGGTCCACGGATCCATCGGCATTACCTCACTGTTGCTCTTTTACGCCATTTACTTAACTTTTTATTGTAACCTTATCGTAGTGTTTTGTATCTTACACTATACTGCGGCAACAGAACAACAAATTTCACAACATATGTGAATGATAAACCTGACCAAAAAAAACACAAGAGGGACTAACAGCAATAGAATGAATAGACAGTTAAACTCCTTTATCAGAGTTTAAGGAGGTGTGGGAACAGGGCCCTAGTGAAGTTATAGCAAATGCAAGCATCAGAATTATGTGAGCCAGAAGCCAAATGATCCGGATTTCCAAACAATAGCAGAGCAGATTATCAGACGTTTTACAGCAATGACATGAGAAACCTGCAGAGCAGTTCTTGGAGTCTAATCTCTTTACCTCTCGGGACTATTCTGTTTTGGATGAACTCAAGTCGTTCAGTTTTTTTTCCCCTCAGACTTTCTTTGGGACCTATTCCCCAATGTTAATACTGGGTCCAACTCAGACAAATTCGTGAGTTTAAGATTAATCTCCAACAGTTTTCAAAGTTCAAATTAAGTTTATTATCGAAGTACATATTCTTCACTATATACAACCCAGAGATTCATTTTCTTGCAGGCATTCGCAGTAAATACAAGAAACACGTTAGAATCAATGAAAGACACTCACCAGGACGGATAAACAAGCAATGTGCAAAAGACAAAAAATTGCAAATACAAAACAAAATAATAAAAAGTAAATAAGCAATAGATATCAAGAACAGGAGATGAAGATGAAGAATCCTTGAAAGTGAGTCCATAGGTTGTGGGAACATTTCAGTGATGGGCGAGTGATATTGAGTGAAGTTATCCCTTCTGGTTCAACAGCCTGATGGCTGATGGTTCCTGAACCTGACGGTGTGGGTCCTGAGGCTCCTGTACATCTTCCTAATGGCAGCAGTGAGAAAAGAGCATCGCCCAGATGGTAGGGGGTCCTTGATGATGGATGCTGCTTTCCAGCGACAGTGCTCCGTGTACTCAGTGATGGGGAGGGCTTTACCCGTGATGGTCTGGAAAGTATCCACTCCTTCTTGCAGGCTTTTACATTCAAGGGCGTTGGTGTTTCCATACCAGGGCATGATACAACCAATCAAAATACTCTCCACTACACATATATAGAAGCTTGTCAGAAGTTTTAGATTACATGCTGAATCATCGCAAACATATAAGAAAGCAGAGGTACTGCCTTTCTTTCTTCATAATGGCGCTTATGGTATATGCTGGAGCCAGGACAGATCCTCCAAAATGATAACATTAAAGAATTTAAAGTTGCTAGCCTCTCCACCTTTGATCCCCTAATGAGCACGGGCTCCTGGACCTCTAGTTTCCTCCTCTTGGAAGTCAAATATCAGTTCCTTGGTCATGCTGACATTGAGTGAGAAGCTGTTGTGTGGCACCACACAGCCAGATTTTCACCAGTTTTGTCACTAACGTTAACCAAATTTCCCCAACTAAGCCAAGATTTAGTGAAAAAATGGCTGAGTATTTCTAATCTTGATTTCAACGAAGCTTCATGTCCTGTGGCAAAGTTCCATACTTCAACAAATCAGCCAAGCAATCTTTCGTGCAGAGGTCTGAAAATCACTTGAACATTCAATTCTTCAGAACTTCCTTTACTATTTGGCTGACCTCACCACTCTGCAGCTGAAACCCATCAACATAAGGGAACAAGAGCTCCAACAGACACAAAATACTGGAGGAACTCAGCAGGCCAAGCAGCATCTATGGAAAAAAGTACAGTCGACGTTTTGGGCCGAAGCCCTTCAGCAAGACTAGGTTCCGAAACGTTGACTGTGCTTTTTTCCCCCAAAGACGCTGCCTGGCCTGCTGAGTACCTCCAGAATTTTGTGTGTGTTGCTCTGATTTCTAGCATCTGCAGATTTTCTCTTGTTTGTGAAGAGCTCCAACAGAGCCAGTAAACAAAGCTTCTTATAATTGCTGTCTCAAATTGACTATGCCATGTGTTCAGTTTGAGGTCTAGCCAAAATCCTTTCTCTCAAGATTGTCACCATTGCTACTCGAAGACCCAGTGATTCACCCTGCTCACACACACTATCGCCTCAGTGCAGTCTACTGAAACTCCTTTCGGCAAACTGGAATCTTCAGAATGTTAGACAAGGCCATCCCTGCAGCAGCCATTTGTGGGGTGGACTTCAGGCCGGATTAAAGCATTGGGGCCCAAGAGCAAAAGACAAGCCAAATTAAGTGCCAAACCAGATTAAACAGATCAGCTCACTTCTCTGTGTCAGCCAAGAGCCCACACTTGAGTTTGTCCCATCTGCCTGGGTTTCACTCGTCTCCCTCTCTTTTCACTACTACCATTGGGTGGGTGGTACAGCAGTTCTGGGTCAACACCCCCAGGTTTGGGGGTGGTTGTTGCCCCCCCAGCCACTGGGCTCCTGCGCCAGCTACACTCGACTCCGCACTGAATGAACACTGCAGCCATCAGTCTCCAGGACCGGCCGTACTCACCTCAGTACTGAACTGACTCCTTTCAGGGACTCTGCAGTTCATGTTCTTTGTGTTGTTTGTTTACTCTTCTCTTTTTTCTGCACTACTTGTTCTACTTTCACACACTGGATGTCTTTGCCGTGTGGGGATTTTCGTGGATTCTATTGTGTTTCTTTGTGTTGCGGCTGCCAGCAAGAAGATGAATCTCAAGGTTGTATATGGTACACTGTACATACTAAATAATAAATTTACTTTGAACTTCAATCTACAAATTCACAGATGACACCACTATAGTGGGCCAGATCTCAAACAATGACTGATGGAATACAGGAAGGAGGTAAAGAGCCCAAAGACGTGCCGTCAAAACAACCTTTTCCTCAACGCCAGCAAATAAAACAGCTGGTCATTCACTTCAGAAACCAGGGTGGAGTACACATCCCTGTATGTATTAATGGTGCTGAGGTGGATATGGTTCAGAGCTTCAAATTCTTAAGTGTAATTTTTCCTGGTTCAACTACATAGACACCAAAACCAAAAAAGCACATGCCATTGCCTCTACGTCTTCAAGAAATTTGACATGTCATCAAGGACTTTCACCAAACTTTACAGATGCGTCATACTAAGCCACTGGCAGTATCACAGCTTGGCATGGCACTGCTTTGTCCCAGAGTGGGACAAGTTTCAGAAAGCTATAAACACAGGAAGTTTATCACAAAACCATCTCCCCTCAACTGACACTTCCTCATGCCTTGGAAATGCAGCCAACATAATGAAAGTCTCCTCCCATTCCAGTAATTAATTAGTACAAACATCAGAAAACATCAGACTTTTTTTTTCCTAAATCTGGAGTAGAGTTTACATTTTTCATCTTACTGAAGGAAGGATATACTTACTGAACTGTTTCCTGCAATAAGAAGGCTGCTCTCTAGGGAGAGTTTTCATACAATTTGCCTTTATTCTAAAGAATTTAACCAAGTCTATCAGTGAAGTACATAAATATATTGGCCTGTTTTATTCCCACCCTGATTTGCTAGAAGCATTGCACATCCTTGTCACTATCTAACTGTCCCAATTCTGATCTACCCCTAATAAAGTTATCTTCTTTATCTTCTCTTGATCTTAAAACAAGATTTTCTTTCTTTCCCATTTCTGACAACCTGAAGCATTAACTCTGCTTCTTGCTGATAAATTATTCTTGGGCTTCCAGCCACATACAGATATCAACTATAAACAACATTTCAATGTCAGACTCTGTCATCTTCATCAGGGATGATGCCTGGGCATGTCTAGTCCAGTGATATTTATACCATCCTCTGTCCTTCCTGATTGGTTAGACCTCATCCAATCAGGTTTCAGCTGTCCCATCTTGCTTACAATCTAACTCCAGTTCTTACTTACAGCGATACCTTCCTCTTTGTTAAAATTATTTTCCTCTAGTTTTATTTCAGGTGGTCCCAAAAGCCACTGGCACAGCACAGTAATTTTGTGCTGACGTCATCCAACGGCCATTGCAAATACAATGTTCTGCTACTGCCGATTTCTCCGGGTAACCCAAACAGATACATCTCCTGTGCTCTTTGATGCAGGTTTCCACCATGTGTCCTGTCTGGCCAATATGCACTGCCCTGCATTTACAGGGAATCCTGTAAACTCCAGCTGTCCTGAGTCTTTAACCCACATAAGCTGTGATTTGAGCTTCCTTACAGATTGTGGATGGTATTACAGGTGTTTCCCTCCCCTTTACAAAGGTAGATCGTTCCTATGAAACCTTTCTTAAGCCCAAATTGCCTTAAGTGAAGAACCATTAATTTATATGGGAAAAATCTTTGTAGAAGTGAAAATCCTCTTTGTAATGCGAAAACAGGTTACTAATGTAGGTCTTTTGTAAAACGAAGTGGCATAAAGCGAACATTCGTAAAGCGGGGAACATCTGTAATCTGGTATTTCTTCAGGATCCTGGCGATCTAGCCTGTTTTATGCGAGTAATCTGTTATGTGCACACAAAGGAACTTCGTGCTCATCACTCTTCCACGGCAGAGCTACTGACTTGCAATGGAGGGTGACTGATCTGTGCCTTCCTGAAGTCCACAATCACCTCTTTTGCCTTATCCACATTGAGACTAAGGTTATTGTTCTCACACCATTTGAGAAGACTCTCTACCTCCTCTCTGTATGCCATCTCACTGTTGTTGCTGATGAGGGCCAACTTGATGATACAATTTGAGCTGAATCAGGCAGTGCAGCATTGAGTCAGCAGCGTGAACAGCAGTGGGCTGAACACTCAACCCTGGGGGGCACTAGTGCTCAGCATGATGGAGCTTGAGACATTGCTGCCAACTCACACTGACTAGGGTTTTTCCATCAAAAAGTCCAGGATCCAGTTACAGAGAGGGGTGTTAAGTCCCCAACGAGGACAGTTTACCCACCTCCCTCTGACGGATGATCATGTTAAATGCCAAGCTGAAGTCAACGAACAACATTCTGGCGTATGAAGCATCGTCTTTTAGGTGGGGCAGGACAGAGTGGAGGGCCAAGGCTATGACATCATCTGTGGACCCATTTGAGCAATGGGCAAACTAGAAAGAGTCTAATGTAGCTGGAAGATGGGATTTTATACAATTTATTACCAGCCACTCAAAGCACTTCATGATTGTTGAAGCCAGTGCCACTGGGCGGTAATCGTTTAGGCTAGTTACCATTGCTCTCTTGGGAATAAGAAGTTCTCAGGTCAGCCAGCTCTGCGCTTTCCTGCACAAGCAGTAAGGCAAAACGGGATTATTCAAGGAAAATATACAGCCATCCTTGTGACACCAGAGATGTCAGGTGCACGTGGCAGGGCACTGAGACCATAATGCACTACAAGACTATCCTGTGCGTCAATGACAGCAATGCTTCTCTTCCTAATAGGCTTAATGTCTTTTATGCTTGGTTTGATGCACGGAACGATGTGCCAGCAAGGAAGGTCCCTCTTATCCCTGATGAACAGGCACCCTGCCTGGCTACAGCTGAATTGAGGAAGACCAGCTAGGGTTAACACAGGTAAGGCTACAGGGCCTGATAACGTACCTGGTTCGGTACTGAGGGACTGTGCAGTCCAGTTGACAAACATCTTCAACATCTTGCTGGAATAGTCCACTGTCTCCTCAGACTTCAAGGTGGCCACCACCACTCTGGTGCCCAAGAGGGTGACAGTAACCTGCCTCAATGACTGCTGTCCGGTGGCACTGACCTCAACAATACTGAAGTGCTTTGAGCAGCTGGCTATGGATCCCATTAAATCCCATCTCCCTGCTACATTGGACCCTTTCCAGGTCACTTATCACTCCAATGGGTCCACCGATGATGCCATAGCCTCTGCAATCCACTCGGTCCTGTCCCATTTGGAAAATGGAACCTCATATGCCAGGATGCTGATTTTTGACTTCAACTTGGCATTTAATACACTCATCCCTCAGAAGCTGGTGGGTATACCGTCCTTGCTGGTGGGTAAACTGTCCTTGTCTCAACTGGAGCGACTGAGCTTGTATACACTGGAATTTAGAAGGATGAGAGGGGACCTGATTGAAACATGTAAGATTATTAAGGGATTGGACACGCTATACACTCAGTGGCTTGTGGAAGGAAGTAACACTTGGAGAATTGCAAGCAGTTCTGGCTGTCCCATTACCAAAAGGATGTGTAGGCTGTGGAAAGGGTGCGGAGGAGGTTCACGAGAATGCTGCCTGGATTTGAGGCTTTGAGCTACAAGAAGAGATTGGACAAGCAACACACACAAAATGCTGGAGGAATTCAGCAGGCCAGGCAGCAAAAGAATAAACAGTCGACATTTCGGGCCAAGGCCCTGCATCAGGACAAACTCGGGTTGCTTTCCCTGATGAGTTGAAGCCTGATGGGAGATCTGATCGTAGTCTATAAAATTCTGGGAGATGCAGATAGGGTAGATAGTCAGAGTCTTTTACCAAGGGCGGAAATGTCAAATGCTAGCAAACAGAGCTTTAAGGCAAAACGACAAATGTTTAAAGAAGGTGTGCAGGACCTGTAGTTGGTGCCTGGAATGCAATTCCTGGGGTGGTGGGGGAAGCAGATCCTACAGATGCATTTTAAGAGCTTTGTAAAGAGGTACGTGTACTTGCATGGAAGGGAGGGATAGAGAACATATACAAGCCGATTGTTTAATTTGACATCATGTTCAGCACAGACTGTTTTATGTACTAAACTCAATACCCCCACAGACTCTTGAAAATGCCTGGCCAATGACCACTCTATGTGAAGCTTTTCGCATATTGAGAACCTGGAGCAGACAGAAACCCTGCATAAGCAGCAGAGCGAGTGCACACAGCTACCCTCCCAATCTGGCACCACCCACCCCACCTCTGGAATTGCCTGCAGTTACCACACTGGCCTCAGCATTCACCACTGAATCAGAGTGGATGCAAGTCATTCTTGATCCCAAAAGCCTAACAAAGAAGAAGTAGGAGAATATTTGCCTTGGTTAAAGAGACAAGAACTACAAACTAAAGAGTTAGAGACAGCTCTCAGAACTTTTTCACTCAGAGGGTGTAAATTTTGTACTCCAGAGGACAATGCATGTTCCAAATCATTGACTGCATTCAAGACCAAGATTAGTAGATTTGGGAGCATGAGAAGGACTTGATCAAGATTTGGATTTCTGACCATTCTCAAGAGCCATGCAGCCTTCTCCTGTACCTATGTTTTTATTCTGTCATGTTATGATGACTTACTATCTGTCTCTGCTCAGTTAGCCATTTTAGACACTTTCCCCAAGATACACGTGGTTCCACTCTTCATTCCAAACTGGACTCTGTACAGTTATAGAGTCATTGACTGGTCACCACCAGTTCTTGAACCAACCTGCAGAACCCAGATCAACCCAGCAATGGAACATACTGCTCACCTCTTAGGAGGGTTAATGGTGCCTAACAGCGACTCCTTTGCTTGCATCTTCAGAAGCAGCTCTATTTCCATCTTTAATATCTCAATTTTTCCCTTTCAGGGTTCTTTTGAAGACCCTGATCTGGAGTTACATGCTGACTAAGGTTCTTTGAATGGGACCTGCTCTCGGGGTTTCATGACTAGCCGTTATTTGGCTCGCCAAGGGCTCAGTCTAAGAACTCAGCTCGCTTTCGGAGGGCCAAGATCTCATGGCTCTGGAGATGGGCAGATCAAAGATCGGTGTCCAGGCAAGAGATCAGTATGTCATGGGAGATGGAAAATCTAAGGCCGTGTGCCCTGAGATCTTTGGGCACAGAGCTCAGAAAAAGCGACACAATGGACTTTTAACATCGTAAATCAGCGAGTTGTTTGTTATGTCTCCCTTCTCGCTGTGAAACCAGAGACACCTCCTTCTCCCTTAGTAGGGAGAGAGAGCGCCTGTGGTACGTCAAATACTGGGTGGACAAGTAGTCTTTGGAGTATTGCAAGTCTGTGTCTTTGTTGTTGCTTTGCTCACGCTTGAGTGCTCGGTGGGGGGTCCTCCTCCCCAGTGGGGGGGGGGGGGGGGTGCTGAATCGTTGCTTGCTGCCGCTTATGCGTGGTAGGGAGGGGAGCTGGGAGGGAATTTGAGGGTCTAACATTTACCTGCCATGTTTTCATGGACACATGTGAAGAAAAAGCATTTCAGAAGATATATTTGTATATACATTTCTCTGGCGTTAAATGTACCTTTGAAACCTCCTACAGGTTTAGAAGGGTAAATCGCATCTTAATGCAAGGAGCCTGGATGGTTAGGCAGATGAACTGAGGGCATTGACGAGCATGTGGGGATATCATATTGCTGCAATCACAGAGACATGGTGGAAAGAAGAGCCGGATTGACAAATCAGTATTCCAGAGTGTTGAATCTTCAGGCATGAAAGGGGGGTATTAAAGAGGACCATTGGACACAGGAGAAAAATTGGGCCTTGCAACCCACCATATCTGCCCTGCCATTTAATCACTGTGTTACTGACCTAGCAGAGAATCACTGCAGTAATGAGGCGGGTGACTCAGAAGACTCTTCACAGGACATTTGGATAGAGATTAGAAATAAAGGAAAAATGGGCATCACTTTCTAAGAAATATTTTGCAAGCCTCAGCAGTCAGTGGGAGATAGAGGACGAGATATGTATGCAACTCACAGAGAGGTGTTTGAGGATTTAGGGCCACAGTAGTAGAGGATTTCAACTTACCTATAATTAACCTGGATTGCTTTGTTGTGAAATCCTTTCAGGAGATTTACTCCAAGTTGTGAAAACTCTGGCATTTAAAAGAGAGAAAAAAATATCCTTGCCCTTGTTCTTTGGCTAACTATCCTAGAGGGTGTCCTCTTATTTCAGCCACCAGTAGCTGCAAGCCAGTCTCCAAAATTTACCCTAGAAAGGTCATTTTAACCCACTGATTAAATCTTCTTCCAACTTTCTCTGTCCAAAGGAGAAAGTCCTATTTTTTTTCCCAGTTTGTGTAATTGAAGCACCTCGTTCCTGGTCTAAGTGAGCCAAGGATGGATTGAGACTGTAAACGTTGGAATCTGGGCAACAAACACATTGCTGGAGGAACTCAGCAAGACATGCAGCATTTGTGGAAAGAAATTAATTGCTCATTTCCTTCCACATTTACTGCCTGACTTGCTGAGTTCCTCTAGTATCTTTCTATTGCCAAGTATGGACAGACTTTGGAATCCTTCCTAAAGTAGACACAAAACTGTAAAAAGGCTTCCAGGGTGATTTATAAACACTGGATAATCATTACTCCTTTGCTTTTGTACAGGATAACTAGTTTGCTTTGTGCTCTGTTTCTATTCATGAATCTAAAAATCCAAGCTATATTTTATCGGTTTTCTGTTTTGTCCCATCAGTTTCAATTATATTGAACTGTATTTACACACAGTAAATGTCACTATGTCATTACATAACAATGGAATTTCCATGCTTCAATGTCATCCAGTTTCAGGGAACTGAGTACGACTAATGACAGAGAGAATATGGAAGTCATCTATTGAGGTGAAATTGAATCAATCTGATTTAGGGGAAGGAAGAGGTTGGTACATATGTGAGGAAGAAATTTTAAAAACATAGATTGAGACATAGGAAATAAAGTGGAGGCGGTTTATAACTACCAGCAGGTTAGGTCTAAACTTGTGTTCCTGTTTTGTACATTTCTAAGTAATTTGACAGCTAAACTTAGTACGTAATACTGTCTCTTACGCTATATAAACCAATTTTTGGAAAGCAATTGTAATGTGATTTTAAAAAGTCCCAAAATATAATCATTATTCAAAAGTTGACTAGGAACCACATATTAGGGAAAAGCAACGTTTTAAAGCAGCCATCTTTAAGAGAGACGAGGGGACGAGACACACGCATTGCTCTATGATAGGTATACACAGTATCCTACTAGCTTTTGGACTCTGGAACAGAAAAGAACAGGCAGCATCAAGGAACAAGGAAATAACAACTGATCCATTAAAAGAATTTCTTGATGGAATTTGTGAAGACAAAATTACCACTTTCTGTTTAAATGCTGCCAATAAAACTGAGGTCTTGCTAATGCCAATGCATATTTGTAGCATTCTGTAATGGGGCTGGTCAGATGAATATACAGGCTGTACAGTTAGAACCAGGATCCAGATGTGTTTTGAGAGAACCAAGGCTTTGTGAAACGTACAAGCGATAATCTTACAAGAACAGCAACAAAGACAAAGAGAGCAACTTGTCTGACCTGCTGCAGTTTTTGATTGTCCCAGAATGATCCAGGAATGAAAAACTCAACATACAACTGTTTGATATTGCTGGACCTGTATTCATTGTGAGTTTGGAAGGATGAGTGTGGATCTTATTGAAACCTAACAAATATCTAAAAAGCCTGGATAAATTGGACAAGGGCAGGGTGTTTCCACTAGCAGGAAAGTCTAGGATCTGAGGGCACAGTCTCAGATTAAACATAGAAACATAGTAAACCTACACCACAATACAGACCCTTCAGCCGACAAAGCTGTACCGAACATGTCCTTACCTGAGAAATTATCTCGAGTTACCCATAGCCCTCTATTTTTCTGGGCTCCATGTACCTGTCCAGGAGTATCTACTCCGCCTCCACCACCGTCACCGGCAGTCCATTCCGCACACTCACCACTCTGAGTAAAAAACTCACCCCTGACATCTCCTCTGCACCTACCTCCAAGCACCTTAAAGCCGTGCCCTCTGGTGTTGACCATTTCAGCCCTGGGGAAAAAATCTCTGACTATCCACACGATCAATGCCTCTCATCATCTTATACACCTCTATCAGGTCACCTCTCATCCTCCATCGCTTCAAGGAAAAAAGGCTGAGTTCACTCAACCTATTCTCATAAGGCATGTTCCCCAATCCAGGCAACATCCTTGTAAATCTCCTCTGCACCCTTTCTATGGTTTCCACATCCTTCCTATAGTGAGGCGACCAGAACTGAGCACAGTACTCCAAGTGGGGTCTGACAGGGTCCTATATAGCTGAAACATTACCTCTCGCTCCTAAACTCAATCCCACGATTGATGAAAGCCAATGCACTGTATGCCTTCTTAACCACAGTCACCGAGTAGCAGTTTTGAGTGTCCTATGGACTTGGACTCCAAGATCCCTCTAATCCTCCACACTGCCAAGAGTCTTACCATCAATACTATATTCTGCCATTATATTTGACCTACCAAAATGAACCACCTCACACTTATCTGGGTTGAACTCCATCTGCCACTTCCCAGCCCATTTTTGCATCCTATCAATGTCCCGCTGTAACCTCTGACAGCCCTCCACTCGATCCACAACCTTTGTGTCATCAGCAAATTTACTAACCCATCCTTCCACTTCCTCATGCAGGTCATTTATAAAAATCATGAAGAGTAAGGGTCCCTGAACAGATCCCTGAGGCACACCACTGGTGACCGACCTCCATGCAGAATATGACCCGTCTACAACCACTCTTTGCCTTCTGTGGGCAAGCCAGTTCTGGATCCTCAAAGCAATGTCCTCTTGGATCCCATGCCTCCTTACATTCTCAATAAGCCTTGCATGGGGTACCTTATCAAATATCTTGCTGAAGGGAATCTCCTTTTAAACTGAGCTGAGTAAGAATTTTTTTTCAGCCAGATGGTGGTGAATCAGTGGAATTCACTGCCACGAGGGGCTGTATTTAACAGTGTATCATTGACTGTATTTAAAGCAGAGACTGAGATTCTGACTGGTGAGGTGGTAAGGGTTACTGAAAGAAGGCAGGAGACTGGGGTTATAAAAACGTCAGCCATGACTGAATGATGCAGCACAGTAACTGGGCAGTAACCCTATTCTCTTCTTGTACCTTATGACTGACAGGATCAAAGCTTTGTCATAAAAACAAAGTCTAAGTTTCATCACAAGGGAGTTTTCGGAATGGTGAGATGCAGGAATTGTCTAACTGGTTATTGGGATCAGCAAAAGAGAACACATTTTTAAATTTTATTTCCCCACCTCACCCCATTTTATCGCCACCTTAACAAGGATTGGGTTTCTCTTGTCGCTACTTACCACCCCATGAGCATCTACATCCAGCATATCATTCTTTGCAACTTCCACCATCTTCAGTGGGATCCTACCACCAAACACATCTTTCCCTCCCTCCATTCTCCATTTTCCCCCACCTCAGTTCTGCATTATGAGTCAATTTACCAACCGGCCAGACTTTTGGAAGCAGGAGGAAACAGAATGAAAACTGCACACAGACAGCACTAGATATCAGGATTGAACCCAGGTCACTGGAAATGTGAGGCAGCAGCTCACCCTGCACTAGCCGCACCATTTTGCCACCTTCTCCAGCTCAAAATTTCACCACTGAGTAAGGACTTCTGGTCTTTTGATACTCATGAACAGCACCTGGTCAGGATTATTGTAACAGCCTGCGGGTAACTCAATCACTGGCCTGTTCTTAACACAGAAGACGCAAGAAGCTCCAGCCCTGCAGTCCCTATATTGATATGGGGTACAAGAGATGATTTCATGTAAAATACCGTGTTAAATGGGAGGCAATTTGCTTTTAATCCCGATCAAGGAAATACCGTACACGAATTTCAGAACCCTCTGTTGAGAGACTAGAAGCTTGCGTTCCACAAACAGCACTGTACTGCTACAGATGGCGTTCTACGTCACAACGGTACAAGTAAGAGGGAAGCACTTTGTCACACGTGGAAAACAAGGAACTCCCCAGTTTAGAGCAGGGGAACAGGAAAGACGTGATGTGTGCAGGACACAAAGTGAGGGACTGGGCAAGAAAGAAGGGGAAAGATGCTCCTACAAGTGACTCAGGGATTCAAAGAGGATTCCAAATTCTAAACCTGGGAGTGTTAATGACACTCAGAGCATATTTTTAAAGTAACAGGCAGCTTCCATTACGTCACGATATGCCTCACAACATCTGAAGCACACTGAAGTGGAATCACCGCAAGTCTCCAATCATAACATCAGTGCCAGAAGTGCCATTGTTTGAATAACCAACTTGTCTTCCCATTGGATAATCCATGTGTACACAAACAACAGTTACAAATGATCCCATGACTCTAATCCCCATCCAGTGCCTCAAAATTGTTCCGTAGTCAATGTCACTAAATAAGGAGAGCTGCTGAAAAGATTCCAAAGCCAACTGAGGGATTTAGTTGAATGAAAATTGCAGTCACGTTTTCATAGTGACTATTCTTTTAAAAATATTTCAATGGTGGTAAAATGCTCAGAAGGATAAAAGGGACATCTTATTGAAACCTACCAAATATTGAAAGGCCAGGATAGAGCGGATGTGGGCAGGATGTTTCCACGGGTATTTGTGAAGTAGGTCCCGGAAAGCTGACTGAATCAATACACAGAGGGTCTCATTTGGGAGGGTGCAAATTTGGGAGGGACCACCTCTTTGTGAAGGAGGCAGGGCAAGTAACTGAAGTGGAAGTCAGAGAAAATGTTGCCAGGACTAGAGGGCTGAGTTACAGGCAGAGGTTTGTCAAAGCAGTTTTGATTCCTTGGAATTACAGGGAATGTGGGACAGTTTGCAGAAGTGCTTAAAATTACAAAAGACACAGATAAGGTGGCTGGTTACAGTCTTTCCCCAGGGTAGGAGAATCCAAAACCAAGATAACGGGTGAAGATTTAAAAGAGACCTGAGGGGCAACTTTTCCACATAGATGCTGGTGAGTATGTGGAACGAGCTGCCAGTGGTCGGGGTTGAGGCAGGTACAATAATCTCATCTAAGGTACGTTTGGATAGATTCATGAGGTTGTGGGGCCTAGAGGAATATGGGCTGAACACAGGAAATTGGGACTAGCTAGGTTGCACCATGGTCTAATTGGGCTGCAAAGCCTGTACCTGTGCTGTATTGCTCTATGACTCTAGTCAGAGAATTTAGGGTCCAAGGGCATGGGCTCAGAATAAAGGGTACTCCCCTTTAAAAGTGAAATAGAAGAACTGCTTCAGCAAGAGGGTGGGGAATCTGCAGAATTTTTTGCCACAGATGGCTGTGGGAGACCATGACACAAGGCAGAGATTCATAGGTGCTTCACTGGTAAGGGAGTTAAGGGTGACCTGGAGATGGCAGGAGAAAGGCATTTTTAAAAAAATCAGCAGACCTGATGCGTTACATTGCCTAATTCTACTCCTAAATCCTATGGTCACTCCCAGGCACTACACAAAGGTTAGTCTTCATTCGCATTAACAAAAGGAATGTGGCACACCAGGTTCCATAAACTTGATAATGGCTCAATTGTCTCACAACTACTCACCTGGACACCAGGATCCTATGCTTCTGCAAAATATGCTGTCAGATTTTTTTTCTTTTGTTTTCCACCACTGAATGAATAAAGTTCTGATTCAATAGAACAAAACTTCCCTACGCTGTACTGGAATATCATTCTGGTCCATGCACTCAGACCTTTAGAAAGTGACCTCTTTAACATAGATACCTTAACTAGCACTAAATCTGAGTTAGTACTCAGCAGCAAACCCTCAGATGCTTGCTACACTAAGATTCAAAGTCACATTTTAGAGAATTATGCAACCAAGCAGCTCACAGCGTTAACTTCCTGTCTGTGTTAAATTAGCTTCTCTCGGCTGGGTGAGCAGCAGAAGGTGACCCTCTTTAACTCTCTTGAGTAGAGCACTAGAAAAATCTCACTCAGGTCCAGCAGAAGCTACCAGAAAATACATGCATAACAACTCTTCAACTCACACAAAGGACCAAAGCACCCACACAGCTCTCATAGAGTCATAGAGTACTACAGTATACAAAACAGGCCCTTTGGCTCATCTAGTCCATGCCAAACTATTATTCTGCTTGTATTTCCCCTATCTATACTCCTCATAATTTTGTATAGCTTATATACACCTCATGTGTGATAGTGGCCACAACGAGGCACAAGGGGCTCCAGTGGTGCCCACAGAACTACCAAGAACTCACAGCAAAATGTGTCCAAGTCAAACAAGTAATGAATACAGGACTGGAGAGTCTAAACTCTCCGATCAGGCCCGAAGAGTGTCATATTTTAAGATTTCTTTATTGGACAGTGAAGAATCCAATGGAGGTGGCCCCAAAAAAACACACACACAAAATGCTGGAGGAACTCAGCAGGTCAGGCAGCATCTATGAACACGAATCTACAGTAGACATTTTGGGCTGAGGCCCTTCATCAGGGTCTTGGAGACCGCCATAGAAAGCATACTTTCAAAATGACTGAAGCTGGTGTATGGGAAATGCATTATAAAATTGCTGGCTTATTATATACTGAGATACAGTGAAAAGCTTTTGTTCTACATGCCATCCAGATAGACCAGTATGTCAAGGTGGTAAAAAGAAAAAAAAATGCAGAATATAGTGCTGACGGTACAGTGCAGATGAACAAATAAAATGCAAGGGTCATAATGAGGTAGACTGGGAGATTTAGAGATTGCCTTTTATCATTCAGAGGGTACATTCAAGAGTCTGATAACAGCCTGATAAAAGCTGGCTTTGAGCTTTTTGGTACAATCTTTCAAAACTGCGTGCATGCTTTTAATTCTGTCTCGTGGTTTTGCCAGGCTTCTTGTGAAGGAGGAAGTCAGTGCTGTTCATGAGCTATATCATCCTGGGAGTTCGGTGACACTGAAGCTTAAAGTTTATGACACTCTTTACTGTATGCTCCATTATCACATATATCACAACACCCTGAACGGCAGGTTGTATAATGATGATGTGATTTGAAGAGGCTGCAGGACTGAGTTTCAGTCAAGTGATTGAAATAATAAGGTCATTTTGACGCATTTCCTGATTACTAACTTGAGTTACTGCCCTGCAAGCCCTTGTTTATCTGTCGCTCACCAGAAAATGCCTTCCTGAGCAATAGCTCTTCACACGTAGTGTGAATCTATGAACAGAACATTTGGACAGTTCTGCTTTGTGCTATATTAAATAGGTCATCCATTTTGGAGAACCAACAGTTTCATAAGTTAAAAATATCTGGGTGTGACTTCAACTGGTCATATTAATTATATTTCTGAAGGTTCTATATATGAGCATAAAAAGGGAGCTGATACAAAATCTAAAACCAGATAAACCCTCTTGATTAATAGTGATAAGAAACCACATGCAGATCACTAGAAGAAACAATAACAAAGAGCAGTGTCTTTATAGCAGTGGGTGGAATACTCCTTAGTCCATTTACTCACTAATTCAAGATCTTCCCATAAGGTCAGCTTTCTTCCCCAAAGGACAATTAATGGCATTATATATACAAATACTCCTCGTGGCTGTGGCACAGTGGATTAAGAGACCGGAGTACAAACCAAAGCACAGACCAAAGTTCAAATCTTACAATGGCTGTTGCGCAATATCAGATTTATAATCAGGAATTTGGTGGAAAACCCCTCACACATAATCAGTCCTATTCCTAATACTTATGACATTACTGGATTGACATAATGCCCTTCAGGAAATGAAATTTGCCACCGTGACCCAATCTGGCCTATGTGTGAGTCAAGGCCCACTCCCTGTGGTCATCTCTGTAATGGCTTAGTAAGCCATTCACATATCCGAGAAATACTACATATAGAGGAAGAAAGAGAAACAGACGGGCCATCTGGCATCAAATTCGGATACGGTGAATTCACTCTTGTGATCAAAGTCATCAAAATCAAGCATGGTAAATTCCTCCTCACAAATGTGGGGGTTGGTATTTAAGTAGAGAAGAGTTGTCCAAAGGTCTGAAAGAAACAGACTCAGACTCATTCTTCACGTCCTGTTCTGCTGGCAGGGCGGATCCACTAAAGGAGGCGGCACAGTGATGCAGAGGTGAGAGAGAATAGTCCTTAGAGTTTTCAACATTACCTCAGGTCATTGAAGCCTCATCACAGGATCTGGTTGAAACATATAAGATTATTAAGGGATTGGACACGCTAGAGGCAGGAAACGTGTTCCCGATGTTGGGGGAGTCCAGAACCAGAGGCCACAGTTTAAGAATAAGGGGTAGGCCATTTAGAACAGAGTTGAGGAAAATCTTTTTCACCCAGAGAGTTGTGGATCTATGGAATGCTCTGCCTCAGAAGGCAGTGGAGGCCAATTCTCTGGATGCTTTCAAGAAAAAGTTAGATAGAGCTCTTACAGATAGTGGAGTCAAGGGATATGGGGAGAAGACAGGAACAGGGTACTGATTGTGGATGATCAGCCATGATCACATGGAATGGCGATGCTGGCTCAAAGGGCCAAATGGCCTACTCCTGCATCTATTGTCTATTAAAAGAGACCACAGAAGGGTGTAAACTCAGCCAGTTCCATCATGACTACAAGCACTCCCACCTTCTCACACATCTTCAAAAGGCAGTCCCTCAGGGATCCTCAAAAAGGCAACACTCATCATTAAATTGTTGTCCGGGACATGCCCTCTTTTCATTACTTCTTTCAGGGAGGAGGTATACAGGAGTCTGAAGACCTACACTCAACATTTCAAAAATATCTTATTCCCCTCTACCATCAGATTACTGAATGGCTCTCACTATTCCTCTTTTGCATTTACTTATTTATAATTTTTACCATAAATTATAATGATTTTTATGCCTTGCACTGTACTGCAGCCACAAAACAATAAATTTCACAACATACTATATTTTAGTGATAATAAACCTGATTCTGGCATCGAATAAAACAGGGCAAGGGAACCCCTGCATGATCACCACCAACAACTGATAAATCAGGGCTCCTCCATGTTATTCAATACTTGGGAGGAAATACTGGGAGTAGCAAGGGTTCAGAGTTGACTCTGGGTGAGGACTTCTGGCGGGACCACTACTAATGGAGCTGGCCAAGGCCGGAAACACATGGGTGCCTCATGATCAGCGTGGACTTGCTGTGCCAGAGGACCTGCTATCATTCTGAATGACTGTGCTAGACCTAGACAGAGTTTGGCAGCTATGGCAAGTAGTGAGAGAGCCATTACGAGGGCTAACCTACTCAACCACGTCCTAGCCAACCTGCCAATGGTGACACATTGGTAGAAGTGACCATCACACTGAACCCTGTTAAGTCAAAGTCCCATCTTCACAGCCAGGACACCCTCTGTTGTGCAGTTGCTAATGGGGGAGGAGGCTCTAAAGACGATCCTCAGCTTCAGTGACAGTGGGACCCAGCAAGTGCTAAAGGAAACGCTCAATCGTTCAAAACCAGGTTCAGCTAGAGCTGAATGATCTGTCTCATGTGATCCCCATTATCATAAACCACTCTTTAGACAATTCAATTCAGTTCACTCTGTGTATTATTAAGAAGCAGCTGAGAGCAATGGACACAGCAAGAGCTGGGACTATACAACCTCCCAGCTGTGATAATGAACACATGCACTCAGAACCACAATCAGGTTTAATATCACTCACATATGAAGTGAAATTTGTTGTGTTGTGGCAGCAGCACATTGCAATACACAATAATAAAAAACTACAATATGTATATACATAAATAAGTAGTGTAAAAAGAGAGGGGAGTGTTCATGAGTTAATTGTCCATTCAGAAATCTGATGGTGGAGGGGTAGAAGCTGCTCATAAACATTGACTGTGTCTCTTCAAGCTCCTGTACCAGCTCCTTGAAGGTGGCAATGTGAAGAGGGCATGTCCGGGTGATGGGGGTCCTTAATGACGGATGCTGTCTTTATGAAGGTGCCCTCCAGAACCAGCTACATTCCGAGTCAAGTTCATCTGATAACAAGACAAGCACCTAACAAAACAGCAGAAAACATTCCTCATATGTATCTACTGCACAAAAAGCCAGACAAATCCAGTCTGGCAAAATACCCCCCATTCAATCCACTCTTGAAGCAGCAAAGTGGTGAAAACTGTCATCATCAATGCAATCGAATGGCACTTATCAACCGATGACGATGTCACCAGTGCCAGGTTTGTGTTTTGCCAGCACCTCTCAGTTCTTTACCTAATCACAGGCTTGGTCCAAACATGATCCAATCCAAACCTCATCGTCTCAAGAGGAATTGAGGGTGTACAATAAATGCTGGCTAGTTATGTATGAGATATGAATATTTTACCAAAAAAAATTCAACGTTTCTGCTGTGGTGAGATTTTAATTTATGGTCTTTGGATTATTCCCAGTCTTAGATTGCTATCAGAGTTGTATAACCCATCTAACCAGAGTTGTATCATAAAAATATACACTATTGTGCAGAATGGAAGTTATTTCCTGCAAACTCTCCCTTCACGTGCTGAATCATGCTGGACTTTGTCGATCTTTGATAGCCAGGATCCATTTGTGAAAGTATTGCTGCAAGGTATTTATTGGGAGAACCTACCACCAATAGTTATCAAGGGGAAGAATTCAAACTGACCTTTCCTTTCCCCTCACCCAGGGCATGGAAATCAACCTTCAGTTGCCTATGGCCATCCTTTCCAAGGTCAAGTAACTTGTGATTTGACCGAGAACTCTGGTGCCATGGTTCTTTCTTTTCAAAGACTTGTACACTTGCCAAGCTAAGCCAAACAATGCATAGCACATTGCACCTGGATGGTGCTGCCTTAAACTGTTTTACACACCATAGTTGTAAAACATTTAACACATTGAATGAACATGAGCCACTGAGTAACATTGTTTTTCCCAATGAGGCATGTATAGTTGAAGGGGGCAAATATCTTGCAGAAATTAAAACTTCTTTAATACAGTCGGCCCTCCTTATCCGCAGGTTCCACATGCGCAGATTCACCAACCGCGGATCGGGAAAACCCGGAAGTTCTCTCTCCAGCACTAAATTGAGTATGCACAGACTGTTTTTTCTTGTTATTATTCCCTAAACAATGCAGTATAACAACTACTTACATAGCATTTACATTGTATTAGGTATTATAAGTATCTAGAGATGATTTAAAGTATACGGGAGGATGTGCATAGGTTACCGTGGATTGGAATCGGAAAAAAAACTGGAAGTTCTCTTACTAAGTAAGTCAGAACAGGTACATCCAGTATTATTTAGTGTCAGTTAGTCAAACGTTTTGTCTTAATATATATTTTACCTTTCTATGCATATAAAACTTAAGAAACGTATGTATTTCAATAATTAAACCACTGCATTGCTTAGTAATAATTGTAGCTTTCATCAGGGTAGGGCCTTTATCCTTTAAAATTGTTCCGATCATTGACCGACTGTAGCCTAAGGCTTTTCTAATGACCAATGTCGTTTAACCTCTTTCCGATCACTTTATTATTTCCACTTTATTTTCAATCATGGTCATGATTATTTTCGTGAACAGAAACACTGCGCATTCAGAGCTCCGCCAGGCCTTAAAGTCCACTGCACTGAGAAAGGTTAAATAAGGGACTTGAGCATCCGCGTTTTTTGGTATCCGCAGGGGGGTCCCAGAACCAATCCCCTGCGGATAAGGAGGGCCGACCTTACTTCTCTCTGTTTCCAACCACTTTCACCAAATTAAAATGTGCAGAATGGTGAAGTAACTGGTCCAAGAGTGTCAGCATTATTTTAATTTTAATATTAAATAAAAAAATTAAAATTAAAACACTGACATTCTTTAATTTAAAGTAAAATATATTAAATGTGGATAGTCACATTCTTTTCCTCAGGGTGGGGAAATCTAAAACTAGACAACAAAGGTTTATGGTGAGAGAGACAATATTTAAACTGGACCTGAGGGATAAGTTTTTTCCCCACACAGAAGTTGATGAGCAGATAGAATGAACTGCCAGAGGAAAGGGTAGAGGTGGGTAAAATTACAATGTTTAAAATATATTTGGGCAGGTTGATGGATTGGAAGGTTTAAAGGGATATGGACAAAACACAGTCACATAGGACTAGCTCAGAAAGCCATTTTGGTTGACGTGGAGGAATTAGGCCAAAAAGTATGTTTTCACAACACATAATTCTTTGGATATTAACATGGGCAGAACAGAGAGACATCTGCAGATTCAAGCTTAGCACTCTTTTCTATTCCAGATACTGAGCACTAGCTACACTTTTTGGCCAGAATTATTGAGCATTAAAACTTGTAACATACTCATCTGGAGATTGTTGTGATGGAGGCCAAAAGAGGGAAATCTGTGGCACATGCTGAAATGGTGAAAGACCTCACTACCCAGCCTCCCAATATTTTCCAAAGCTATCCCTCCCAATTTCAGGATACTTAAGTTTTAAAAAAACTAAATAACTTTAAAATTCATTACTTTGTCCATGACAACTCACAGTGCTTTATACTCCGTGATATATTTTCCAAACACTGGTACTTCATTGTAGCTGAAGTGGACACGGCATGATCCAGCAATACCATTGAGCTAATAATCTGTTCTACTGCAGTCAGTTGAGGGATAAGTATGAGATGCAAGCAAGGTCATCCCTGGAACATTCGAGAGAGCAGCAGAGACTTGTTTTTATACTTGATCTGACAGCACAGAGCAAGGTCAAGCCCATCCCATGGTGGACTGCAAAAGTTTAGAGAAACTTGGTTTCATTATAGAATTTGTAATTAAACACAGCCTTCCAAGATGCAACACGTGAAGGCAGAAAGCAGACTTTTATAGTCAGGAGTTCAATGTGCAATCACTTCTCACACATTTTAACACCATCTCACCTGCAAAACCACAACACTCAAGAGGAAACTACAGAGAACATCTGATGAACACTTTGGGAAGCATCACTGCCTCGATAACATTATCTCACATCACCCCATCTCAACGGTAATCTTACTTAACATTTGGAAGAAATTTTGCAATTCTTTCTTTTGGATTTATCCCTCCATTTGCTTGTCCTTGCCTTTCTTCCAAGCCATTCCCTTTCATCCCTATTTCACATCTGTTATGTGTTCTTTGATTTTCCTTTCCCTGTATCCATTGGCCCAAACTCAACTGTGACCAAATCTGCTAATAAAGAAGACATTCGTTTTGAAAGAACTGGAAAATAAAAAAAACTAGGACATACTGCTAAGGTTTTACAAGCTATTGATGAAACCACACTGAGAATAATGCGTGAAATGTTGTGACCTCACATCCAAGCAAAGATGCGCTGGTCTTGGAGAGGGTCCAGAGGAAGTTCACAAGAATAATACCAGGAATGAGAGGCTTAACCTACGATAAATGTTTGATAATCCGAACCTGCACTCATTTGAATTCAGATGTATGGTGGCTGGAGGGGGGGAGGTGGAGATAACTCATTGAATCTACTGAATACTGAAAAGCCTGGATTGAGTGAATATGGAGAGGATGTTTCCGTCTCAGGGCACAGTTTCAGATGTCTCTTTAGAACTGAGATGAAGAGTAATCTCTTCACTCAGATAGTGGTGAAACTGTAGAATTCATTGCTACAGAGAGCTGTGGAGGTCAAGTCAGTCAGTATCAGGGGTTCCCAACCTGGGTTAATCATAGGGGTCCATATCATAAAAAAGGAGGTATACACTCAGTGATCACTTTATTAGGTACACTGAGTTGCTACCATATGATTGGCTGATTAGATACTTGCACCTCGTTAATGCAGAGATCTAATCAGCCAATCATATGGCAGCAACTCAGTGCATAAAAGCATGCTGCAGGCATGATCAAGAATCAGTTGTTGTTTAGACCAAACATCAGAATGGAGATGAAATGAGAACCAAGTGACTTTGAGCATGGAATGATTGCTGGAGTCGGCTGGAACATCTCAGAAACTTCCGATCGCTTGGGATTTTCATGCACAACAGTCTCTGGAGTCTACGGAAAATGGTGCAAGAAAGAAAGACATCCAGTGACCGTTCTGCGGGAGAAGACGCCTTGTTAATGAGACACGGAGAATGGCCAGGCTGCCTCAAGCTGACAGGAAGGCGGCAGTGACTCAAATAACCGTGTGCTCCAATGGTGATGTGCAGAAAGACATCTCTGAACACACAACGCATTGAACCTTGAGGCGAATGGGCTACAGCGAAGGACGGCCATGAACATACACGCTGTGGCCACCTTATTAGGTAGAGGGGAGGTACCTAATAAGGAGGCCATTGAGTGTACTTAAAGCAAAGATTAAGAGATTCTTGGTTGATAGGGGAGATGACCCATTTATACTAATCCCATTTACTCTTACTTGGTAGTGAACTTCCATGCCTCTGTGAGCTCCGAATGGAACACGGCCAGACCCGCTGGCCACTGAGATGGGAATAGCAGGTGCAATTGTGTGGTATTCCCTGCATCATTGTCCCACCAAGAAGCATTGTCACACTTAACCAAACAAAATTTACTTTTGCCACACAATGTTAATGGCCAAACAGAAAAAAAAATGGACCCAAGCAAAACCAAAAATAATAAGTAATTCTAACTCTAAATATAGATCATGGAAGCCCAGCCAGCCTGGTTGAATTCAGCAAAAGCATTCTTATGGTTGTCATGATTAACAAAGACCAGTGAATGCCTGCCCATTCCCTCGAGTTGCTGTTGCTCATCCCTTCCTTGTAGCGCAGCTGAGACCAGGGAGGCATCCAAAGAAACTGCCAATGCCATACCATCCACCTTGAGGCACTCTGCTTTAAATTACAATCATCAGCTTCAGTCTGGTGATGGATCCTGATGCTTTTGTGGTCCAAAACTTCTTTGGAAGTCAAGAATGAGACACAAAACTTATTGCTTAAGGCCACTTCATTAAGCATTTCAAGAGCGGAATACAAACAAATAAAATGAGCCCAGGGAACAAGGAAAAGATAAACAAAAAAACAATCATGGTCATTTCATACTCAGGCAAGAAATAGCAGAACTCCTGTGATAACTATTAGCCGATAAAATTTCCAAATTCAAGTTGTCTCACACATGCTACAGAAACAAAGAAACTTCTAGAAAAATACATAAAGAAGCTATTCTGTAATTGCAGGCAAATTCACCAAACATTTACATGTATATAGGCAATTATATAAAAATACAAGCAAGCATTGGAAAATTAAACAAGGAAAGTACGATTCTACACCCTAATCTAACATCTGCAGCACGGGAGTGTAGTGGTTAGCTCTGCACTACACAATACCAGCAACCCAGATTCAATTTCTGTCAGGCCAGTGACCACATGGGTTCCCTTCTTGGTGCTCTCATTTCCTCCCACAGTCCAAAAATGTACCATTTGGTAGGTTAATTGGTCATTGTAAATTGCCCATGATTAGGCTAGGGTTAAATCAGGGATCACTGACTCAAAGGGCCATTAGGGGCCTCCTCACTGGATGTCAATAAATCCATTAGGCTTAGGCATCATCCTCTAGCTCCAGCTACACTACACTCTATATGACAATGGACAACTTCAGTTGCTGCACTCAGCTTAATGTTACAATGGTCAACTTGATTTATTTACTACTCTCCATCTCTGGCCAAGCTAAACTCCTCCATGAACAAACTCAAAACTGTGCTTGCCAAAGACACAGTGCTTTTAGATCAGTCACAAGGTTTAAAAAATGCTGCACAGTGGACTAACAGGTCTGAGGCCCAAAATAATCATCTAAAGACTTGAATTGAAATCTCCCCATCACAGCTACAGAAATTAGATGCTGTTAATAGTTAATGTGCCATAATTTTTAAAAAGAGAGGTGATACGTGTGTGTCCAAGAAACCACCAAATTGTTAATATAAATGCACATTTTGAGAACAAGATGTTTCGTAACCCATGTCTGAGATTGAAGGTTGTTCATCACAAGCTTCTCAGGGGAATTGGGGTCAATGAACCCTGAGCTTGCTGAGGTAAACACAAACCTTGTGGGATTGTCTCAGAGTTTCCTAGATAATAAATAACCTCCTAACTTCTGTGGTGAATTACAGAAAAGAAGTTATAGACCCATTTTAAAAAATGTTTTTATTTATTCTGCTGTGTAACTGTGGAGAAACATTGCCTGTTGAAGAACCTGGCAGTGTACAACAACTAGAATAGAGAGCTCAATCCAGAGCCAGGGCCAGGAATATTTCCAGCCACAGCTGCAGAGGTTTGCTGATGAGGGTACAACAATAAGCAGCTGAGTGAGCGCTCCCCTCATCCTACTCTCGCTTTCCATCAAGATATCCAACATGTATCTTATTAGTGTGTTGGTCCTACTTTACATGAAATCCTGACCAAGCAGTCTGCCTGGAACTTACATAGGCAGGATCATAACTCAGCTCATCTGTTATCAAATAGTCCACCATGATGGTGAACTACTGTGAGGCATGAGAAAGATTTTCATTTAACCCTGATGTGAGAGTGCTCATACAGTCATGATGTCATAGTGCAACACAGTATAAATACAGGCCCTTCGGCCCAACTAGTCCATGCTGACCACCGTGCCCAGCCAGCTATCCCAATTTCCTGCATTCAGCACACACCCCACAAAGGCCCACTCCTCCGTGTAACTATCCACATGCTTCTTCAATTATACTACTGTAACTGCTTCACCAACTTCCTCCCTCTTCAACTCTTCCCCTCTCACCCTAAATCTATGCCCCCCAACTTTGGACTCCCCTACCCTGGGGTAAAGACTGCTAACATCCATTTTATCTATGCCCCGCATTATCGTACGTTTTATGGGCAACCTCTCCCCAAAACTTGGGCCCTCCAGTCCTGCCAACATCCTTGTGAGTCTTTTCTGCACCCTTTCCAGTTTAACCACATCTCTCCTATAACAAGCTGACCAAAACTGTACACATTTCTCCAAGTGCAGCCTCACCAACAACTGATACAACTATAATGTCCCAATTCCTACGTTCAGTGTCCTGACTGAAGGCCAGCATGCTAAACGAGCCAAGCTGTTCATCTGTTATGCTGCTTTCAATGAACTATGCACTTGTACTCCTTGTCCCTATGTAACACTACAATTCCTAATGCTCGAACATTTGTACTATATTAGTTTGGTTTAACTTTCCAAATTACATCACTTCACACTTATTTGTATTGAAATACATTTTCCACTCCACGGCCTACTTCCCCAACTCATCAATAACCCCCTGTAATCGATAACTTACTTCATTATCAATACCACCGCCTAATCTGATGTCATCCTCCAATTTAGTGATCAAGTCTTGTGTATTTGAATCCAAGTCGTTTACATAAATAACAAATAACTAAGGTCCCAGCACCTATCTCTGCAGCACACTGGCCTCTAAACTGAGAAATGAACCTCAACCACCATCTTCTGCTTCCCACCTCCCAGATAATGTTGAATCCACTTAACGAGCTCTGCCTGAATTCCGTGGGATCGAACCTTCCAGACCAGCCTACCACATGGGACCTTGTCGATTTGGGTTTTAGCAAGGCTTTCGACAATGCCCAACTCTTAGCGACATGTTTTGTCATCTCTTCAAAAGATTCTAGAAGGTTGGTCAAGCATAACCTCATGTACAATGCCACACTGACTCCTAAACAGACTCAGTCTATCCAAATGCTAGTAGATCCTGGCCAGCTTTCTGCCTTCAAGAACTTCATCCGTGAGTAACAATGAAGTAAATATCTCTACAAGGGACTCCACGATTTCCTCTCTAGCCTTGCACAAAGTCCAAGGATGCACAGGGGATGTATCCACTTTAACATGCTGCAGGGTTGCAAACACCTCCTCTGTAATAGTACAACTGTACTCCAAAACACAAAAGAGAAATATTTATTAAAAATCCCACCCTCCTCCTGCAGCTCAAGGCATTGGGAGCCACGGTGATCTCCAAGAGGCCCTACTCTCTCTATAGTCACCCTTTTACTCTTAGTATATCTATAGAACCTCCTGGGAATTTCCTTAACCTTATCTGCCGGATTCATTTCCTACCCTCTCCTTACCCTCCTAATTTCCCTCTTAAAAGTATTCTCAATCTTTTATTTAAATACCAGTCAATACCAGGCAAATTAAAATCTCCCACTAACCCAACACTATTATTTTTAATACTATGAGCAATTTCTCTACATTCCCTCTGACTACTGGGGAGGTTTATAATACAGCCCTACTAGAGAAAACCTCTCTTTCTTGTTTCCAAGTTCCACCCATATGGCCTCACTGGATGCTCCTCGAAGAATGGCATCTCTGAGCACCACTGCTGTGCCCTCCCTCCTCAAAAAGGTAACATCTCCTCGCTAACCTGTATCTACCCGTAGCATCAGTATCCTGGACCATGAAGCTGCCAATTCTGCCCTTCTCTCAGCCATGTTTCTGTTATGCCTATAAAATCCCGATCCTCTGCAGCCAATCCACGCTCTGAGTTCATCCGCCTTATTTGTTAAACATCATACATTGAAATACATGCAGCGCTACTGGATATTCCTTTCCCTGTCTTTACTGTGCCCCTGGCTATCCAGATTACTAAACTTACTTAAGATGCCTTGCTCCTGCTCAGTTCCACCCCTTCCCAATTTAGTTCAAAGACTCCCATTTAACGTTACCAAATTTCCCTACAAAGGTATTGGTCCTTCTCTGGTTCACGTGCAACCTGTCCCTCTTGTACAGGTTCAGCAGTATTTATACTGACTAGTAACACACACACACACACACAAAATACTGGAGGAACTCAGCAGGCCAGGCAGCATCTCTGCAAAAAAAGTACAGTCGACATTTCAGGCTGAGACCCTGCTGACTTTACAGCACATTGAAATTGTTGATAGGCCCATGGAAGTGGCCAAGTTAATCCCAGTGTTTCTTTCATTTGATCACAGTCAGCTTAAGTAAAATATGTAAATCACAACTATCCACTTCACCAAATATTCTATTATTTATTTAAGGAGATGCTTTCAAATAGTTTCTAGCAACATTCAAAACATTGGAGGAACTTAAGTCAGGCAGCATCTCTGGAGGAAACCTCGTCTATCCATTTCCCTCCGTAGATGATGCCTGACCTGCCAAGTTTCTCTGGTGAAACTTCTGTGAGTTGCTCCAGCATCTGCAGCAACACACACAAAATGCTGGAGGAACTCAGAATGTCTGGCAGCATTTGTGGAAATAATAAACAGTCAAAGTTGTGGGCAGAGGCCCTTCTTCAGGACTGAAGAGAAAGGGGGGAAGACATCGGAGTAAAAAGGTGGGGGGGGAGGGGAAGCAGGTGATCTAGAAGGTGATAGGTAAAGTCAGGTGGGTGGGGAAGGTAAAGGACTTGAGAAGAAGGAATCTGATAGGAGAGGAGAGTGGACCATTGGAGAAAGGGGAAGAGGAGGGGACCCAGGAGGAAGTGAAAGAACAGGAGACCAGGTGAGAAGAGGTAAAAGGCCAGAGTAGGGAATAGAAGAAGAGGGGAGAGGAGGGAGAAAAATTACTGGGAGGAGAAATCAACGTTCATGCCATCGGGTTGGAGGCTACCCAGATGGAATCTAAAGTGTTGCTCCTCCACCCCGAGGGGTGGCTTCATCTTGGCACAGATTCTGTTCTTCACTATGAGTTTGGGGTTCAATGAATTCTATAAGAGCCTGGATTTCTGACTTTGCAGAGTAATGTGCTTCAGCTGAAGCAATGGGTGGGCATCGGTTGTTTACCCCTCACTCATATTTTGGGGATTCTCGAAATGTTTTAATTTCATAGGAGTCTACATACTCACAGGGAGACAGCAGGCTTCACTGTACATTAAATGGTATTTTTATAATGAGAGCAATGACATGTCACTATTTAGCCACAATCTCTTCTGTCTGCTTTCTTTTCTCTTCATGCTGGAATTGCCTCAGCAACAATTATCAATAATTTCCTGTAAACTCGTTCAGCAGGTATTTTAATTAACTCAAAACAATCATTTAAACATTTGGACAAAGCACTTGCCAGCAGATGCTGTTTCAGCCCACACTCACTTCCTTTCTTAAAACAATGTGTGTGGTATAGCCTGGTAATGTTTCAGAGAGACTTTCTTATACCCAAAGCGGAGATTTACTTCCATAGAAAAAAAGTAGAGCTCGCACAGCTGTCGTTACCGAAGGAGAGCGAGCTACATTGAATTTTGCCTGAAATGGCAATAAATTAATTTGTAAGCCTATTAGATAGCCAAGATCACTCAAACTGTCCTTGTGACCAAATAACTTTCAGGTGCTTTGATAAAATGCAACTAGTGATCCTATCATATTCAAGCACTGTTTCACAATTATTTTCTTTCATGGGTGTGCTCTTTCAGGTAGGAAAACATTTTGGGGCTTGTTATCTGCTACTCAGGTCTTTTGTGATCAGTAGCTTTATTTGTTTCTAAAAGAAGGGTGCTGATTTTACTTCTGTGACAATTCAGACCTTAAGGCAGGGATTTCCAACCTGTTGTCCACGAACCCCTTGGTTAATGCTAGCAGTTCATAGTGCAAAAAAGGTTGGGAACCCCTGCCTTAAAGCAAGTTAAAATTCTGAGTGATAATGTGCTTTCTCCACTGCTGCCTCAGAAAATGTTCGATTTCCTGTACAAGTCTTACACATTTTCTTTGAACCAAACAAAGGTTATGATTCAACAAAGAATATTTTATTATATTGTAACTGAGGCTGCAAGTTTTCTGAAAATCTGGTACATTTAACCTTTTCCTTCAATAAATGTGAACACGAGCTTACAAAATGAGTCATAGTCTGTCAGAAAGTTAATGGGCTTTTATTTGTATACAGTTGTGGATGCTGATGATTGTATGTCTTATCACACACGTGGGTAGACAGTCCATCACACATTCACCCTCTATATTATTGTGGTATCACAGTAGGACCAAAGGACAACCAAATATAGCCTAAACATAATTCTTCACCATTTCAAGGTAAGCACGGTTTAATTGTTCATGCCAAGTGTGCACTTCCCCCCTCAGACTTCTCTATAGAAGTTGAATGTGAGAAGTCTCTGACTTTGACAAGTTTCTGCCACATTTAAAGCTATTCACCTCCATACAGGTCATTCTTTGACACTGAGGGAGTGCTGCACTGTCGGAAGTGTCAACCTGTAGCTGACACACTAAATAAACCGCAGACCCCTCTCCCTTGCAGGTATATGTAAAGGGCATAAATGCTACCTTCTTTTTGGCAAGGACTCTTCAGAGGACAGTCTGTGAGGAATTACTTGTCAGCGGAGTTGCAGCACTGATACAAGAAATGGGCGACTGCCTCAAGAAGGCAACGGCCGTCATTAAAGACCCTCTTCAGTCGGGGCTCGCCCTCTTTGCCTTCCAAACAGGTACGGAGGAGCCTGAAGACCCACTTAATGTTTTACAAACATCTTACCCTCTGCCACCACATTTCTATGCAGCCCAAGAATCCATGAACACTACCTCAGTATTTAATTTTTGCATCTTACAGTAATTTTTCTGTCTTGCACTGCACTGCTGCACCAAAACAACACGTTTCAGAACATACTATTGTATCAGTAATAAAAAACCTGATTCTGATTGAAGGATATTTATGATCAGATACCAGAATGAAATTTATCATCACTGACACGTTGTGAAATGTGTGGGTTTTGTAACAGTAGTACAGTGAAAGGCATTTTAAAATCACTAGAAGTTACAATAAATAAATATCCAGCCTTTCATTGAAGGATATTTAATGGATAGTAAGTATCATTTAAATAGCCCCAGGACACACTTGGGAGGACAAGTAAGGTCTAGAGAGGACGAGCATGGTCTGGTTCCAACACCCCCTGTCACCCTGACTGGAGACATAAAAGTCTACCCATACTGGAATAAGAAGCAACAAATAATCAGAGCGACTCAGATTAGGCAGGATCTGTGGACATCTTAATCGAGGGCCCTCATCTGCACTGAAAGTGTTGAGGGGAGGTAGCCAGTGTAGAGGGGTGAGGAGAAGGCCGCAAAGGGTAAAGTAGTGGGGAGCGCAATCTGACGAGTGATAGGTTGAATTGAGCAGGGGCCGAAGTTTAAGATTATTGTCTCAAGGTATAAATGCCATGAAAATTCGACTTTTACAGCGGTAGAACTGTACATTGTAAATGGGTCAACAGCCGGGACGTCTACCGGGGGGGGGGGGTTGTCAAGTGGGGAGGCACGGGGAAAGGCGGCTGGCGGGCGATCTGTGACCGGCTGTGTGGCTGCACTGACGCCGCTCACGGCAATGGACGCGGTGGGGGGGCTGAAGAGAATCGAAAGTGAAAGCGGGCTAATTCCCGACAAATCCCACCAAAAGAGTTTGATTCCTGCTCCCGTAAACAAGGAGGCAAGGACCGCTCTGTGGCCCTTTCAACGATTGTGCAGACGATAGTAACAGCTGGGTGGCGGGAGGGAGATGGAACGAACCGGGACGGCGAGTTTAAAGCTTCCCCCTTCCCGATACCCTTCCCTGATGCCCCGCGCCCCCACTCACCGGCAGGGTGACGCTCCAGAAGAAGGCGAGGAGCCAGTCCATTGTCAGCGGCCGTACTGCCGCTTTGCCCCGTGCCCACTCGACTCGCTCCGACTTCCGCCTCCTCCTCCTCGTCCTCGCACATTCCGGGGGCGGAGTGAGATTTCCCGGCCCCGCTTCCCCCAAAATCCCTCGCCCGACCGAAAGATCGGAGCGAAACGCCAGCTGCTGCGTGAACAACCGCCACATCCCACTGTCTCAGCTGAGCCCAGCGGGTCGAGCAGCTACTGGGGAGGCAGAGGGACTTTTAAAATCCACCAATGTTATTGGCGAAAACCTATGCGAGAAATACAAAAGTAACCGCGTGCACGCCTCCGAGGTGGTTGAGTGCTGCACATTCACAGTGTATCGATTCTGTGCATTGGTAGTTATCACACTAGAGTCATGGAGCGTGGAACAGGCCCTTCGGCCCATCTGTCCATGCCCACAGAGGCACTCTGAGTACAGAGCATCAATTGCTAGCAGTATGACCTCCTGGGATGATACACACTGCCAGTTGTCTCCGTGGTTTCTACACAGGGCTCAGTCCCTCAATACCCAATGGCAGACGAAACTCTTGCCCCGTAGAGCTTTGGCATTGGCTGTGTGAGCCTCAGCACCTCCTCCTGCAGCCAGGGCTGTGCCAGTCTGCAGCATTCCCTTCTGGACATCTCATTGTGCACAAAGACCAACCTCACAGGAAGGATTGGTTGGAATCTCATTCCCAGCCCTTACTGTCATCAGGACATCGGTGGTGAAGATGAGACCATCCCCTGCCTCTGTGGGGATTCACCCCAAGCAACTGCTTAATAAAGGATTCTCAAGTCTATAGTTGCACCCAGGGATGCATACCAAGGCAAATCACCAGTGATGCTAGAAAATCATCAATTCAGCAAAGAGATAGTTGACATTTCAAGTCAAGCTTCCACATCATAAAGCAAAGGTAGCCAGCAAAAAGTAGTGAAGGGGGGGAGGAATGAGACAGGGGCTGATAACTGGTGCAACTGGGTGAGATTGTGGATAGTGGGTAGATGGAGCCAAGCAGGACATGGTAATGGATCTAAGTAATGGGTAGGGTGTTCGTGTGATGCTGGGAAAGGAGAAGGTGAGTAAAGGTAGAGAGAACCTAGGTGGAATGCTAGAGGTCAGAAAGGAAATCAAAGGTGTGGATAATGCTCACTCTAAGCAATTTGTGTGCACACATCTTTTGCTACTAGAGCACAAAGGAATTTAAACTGCACACAGAAGGTTGTCAACCTCTAACCCATTGGCTTGTTAAGTATATTACACAATCATAGAAATCTACAGTACATTACAGGCCCAAAATGCTGTGCCGACCATGTATCCTACTCTAGAAACCGCCTAGAATTTCCCTACCGCATAGCCCTTTATTTTTCTGATCGTACACAATCACACTTCCTTTCCCGGTTTCCAATACGGATGATGTTCACAACGTGGAGTTGGCAATGATTTGTCTGTAGATTGTAGAAATGGCTTATTCATACTCTTTTTATTGAAGGAATTGTTCAGTGCACACATGTTGTTGTCACAGGACAAAAAAATGCACAGCACAGGTTTTTTGCGTACACTAATTACTACAAGTTAGAGGGAACATTGGATGTGGGTTACCTGAAACTGGAAAATTCAGTGGTCAGACAGATGCATTGTAGTTTACCCAAGTGAAATATGAGGGAATGTTCTGCTAGGTCTTCGATAAGGTCCTGCAGGGGAACCCTGTCAAAAACTTCCTGTTGCCTGGCAATCAGGATAAGGTTGTAAATTAGATTCAACATTGGATTTGCAAAAGAAGCTAGAGGGTCATAGGAGATGCTTGCCTCTCTGACTGGAGGCCTATGACAAGTGGTGTGCCACAAGGGTCAGTGTTGGGCTTCTTGTTGTTTGTCATCTATATTCAATGAACTAATGTGGTAAAATAGATCCATAAATTTGTGGATGTCACCAAGACTGGGGGCATATTGGGCAGTGGGAAAATCTATCAAAGCTTGCAGCAGTATCTGGAGGACCAGGAAAAATTGACTGGAAAATGGCAGATGGAATTCATTGCAGAAAAATGTGAGGCGGAGCACTTTGTGAGGTCGAACCAGAGTAGGGCTTACACAGTGAATGGTAGGATACTGGGGAGTGAGTAGAACAGAGGGATCAGTGAATGCAAATCCATAATTCCTTGGAAGAGGCATAATGGGTAGATAGGGTTGTAAAGAGAGCCTTTGGCACATTGGCCTTCATAAATCAGAGTACAGGAGTTGGGATGTTATGTTGAAGTTATATAAGATATTGGTGATGCCTGATCTGGATTATTGTGTCCAGTTCTGGTCACCTACTTACAGGAAAGATATCAATAAGATTGAAAGGATACAGGGAAAATTTACAAGGACGTAGCTGGGTCTGGAGGACCTTAGGTATAGAGAAAGGTTGAATAGGTTAGGACTTTATTCCCTGGAGTATAAGAGAATAAGGGGAAATTTGATAGAGGATTACAAAATTATGAGGGGGTGTTGATAGGGTAAATGCAAACAGGCTCTTTTCACTGAGGTTGTGTGAGACTAGAACTACAGGTCACAGGTTAAGGATGAAAGGTGAAATATTTAAGGAGCAACTGAGAGGGATCTTTATCACTCAGAGGGTGGTGTGAGAATGGAACTATCAGTGGAAGAGATAAAACAGATTTGACTTCAACCTTTAAGAGAAATTTGGATAATTACAAGGAAGGGAGGAGTATGGAGGGCTACAGTCCAGTTGCAAGTTGATGACTATAGGCACAGACCAGATGGGTCAAAGGGTCTGTTTTTGTACTGTAGTGCTCTATGACTCTAGTTTGCATTTGGAATATTACTGGTCAGATGGAGGGAGTTTCAGTGGGAAATATTTTGGAGAAAGTCACCATACCTGCATGTTTCAAAGTGATTAAGGAAAAAGTCGGGCTTCCATCAAGGTCTTAAATTGAGGGAAGGCTAATTTCATTACAGTAAGGCAAGACCTGGCAAAGGTAAACTCAGAGCATCCACATGCAGGTAAATGTTCAAAGGTGTAATAGCAAGAGTTCTAGGCCAATATGTTCCTGTAAGAGTTAAAGTCAAGGTAACAATTTCAGGAAGCCTGGATCTTGATGTATGTCAAGGGTTGAATAAAGAGATGATAGATGCTTATAGCAAGTCAAAGGAACTAAAAATGGGCAAAGACTGTAAAAAGTGTAGGTAGATGCTTAAAGGAGACAAAGAAAGGTCACAAAACCACTCACAGACAAGATAAGTATATTAAGAACAAAAGAACAGCCCGGGAAGGAGTAGGGCCCAATATGGACATGGGCAATCTGTACATGGAGCCAGAAGGTATAGGTGAATACTTTTCATCAATAGTTATAAATGAAACCTCTTTTTACTGGGCATCTCTAGAGATGCGGCTCGTTTGTCCCTCACTGACAGCCACCGGACTCAGCGATGAGAAAACCACCTTTCTCAGACTCTGTACATCTAGTGGCAGTATGACTTGGGTCCCACCAAAACCAAGAAGTTGGAATGTCTTGACCACCCAAACTCTGATCTGTGTGAATACCATGTAACTACTGCCTCATGCAATTTGCCATCAGCAAGAAGTAACAGATCATATACTGCATACAATTATAAGGAAAGTATATTTATGAATGTTAACTTAACAAAGCCATTATTAAAGAAGAAAGAAAAAAAATTAAAGAGCCCATCATAATTAAAACAGTCAAATGTGCACAAGGTTGGAGCTCAAATCTTCCAAAAGCTGATGTATCCAATGTACTCATGGCACCAACTCCTATTCACCGATCACCAGTAGAATTTCCCCTCTAGGACTATCAAATTGCGCATTTGTGTTGGATTGAATCCTATGGTCGATTCTCTCAAGTTTTTCCTCTCTCCATCTCCCATCGAAAAGACCTTGACCCACCCCAGTGTCCATCACAAGAACCTCTCCGCCCAGTGTTCTCTAGAACCTTCTGCTAATTCCATATCCTGATTGGATGACACAACATTCCTAAGCTGAACATTGCAACCCCTTATCTTTAATGGTAACACAAGCACTACCAGCAGAACACACTGAGTCTACAGAAAAACATTAAATGAAATACCCTTCAACTTGAGCAGTTCAATCTTAACCAGGGTGTTACATAAAGGACAAGGACTTTGTAGTTGTAGAACTCAGTAAAGGACAAAGTGAAATTCCAAGCATTAATCACCATAGACAAAGTCAATGCTGTAACAGGCTTAAATGTAAATAAATCCTTATGGCCAAATGAGATTTATATCAGGTTGCTCTGGGAGGCAAGGCAAGAGATTCTTGGGCTTCTGGCTGAGATTTTTTAATCTTTGCTGGCCACAAGTGAGCCACAGCAGCATAGCAGTTAGTGTGACACTATTACAGCTAGGGGCATTCCGGAGATTAGAGTTCAATTCTGCTGCCGTTCTGTAAGGAGTCTCTGTATATCATCCCCATGGAAACGCAGGTGTTCCTCAGCTGCTCTTGTTTCCTCACACAATCCAAAGACATATCGGGTAGATTAACTGATCATTATAAATTATCCCGTGATTAGGTTAGGGTTAATCAGGGATGTGGGGTTGCTGAAGTGAAATGGCTTGAAGAGTCAGAAGGGCCTACTTCTTGCTATAGGACTAAGTAAGTAAATAGAGAGATAGAGAGAAGACCAGAGAACAGAAAATATGGTTTTCTCCCTTTCAAGAAGGACAACAGGGAAAACCCTGATAGTTAAGGGCGTATGAGTCTAGCACCAGTGGCAGGGAAGTTATTGGAAAACATTCTGAGGGACAGGATCAGTTGGATAGGCAGGAATTGACTTAAGCTGGCCAGCCATGGCTGTGTCAGGAGCCTATCTTGAATGGCTAATTGGATGGAATCTTTTGAAGAGGTAATGAAGTGTTTTGATGACAGTAATGCAGTTGATGTGTTTTGCATGGATTTCTGCAAGGCCTTCAACAAAACCCCACATGGGAGATTGATCCAAAAGGTTAGGGCTCATGAGAAGCAGTTGCCAAACTGGATTCAAATTTGGTTTGGCAATAGAAGCCAGAAGGTGAAGGTAGAGGGCACTTTTTGTGATTAGAAGCCTGTGACTAGTGATGTTCCACATAACTTGTTGCTAGGATCCTTGCTATTTGTAATATACCTCTTCTAACCCTGTCACTTATTAAGATGCTATTGCCTTCTCTCAATTCCTCTGTCTCTGCTGTATCTGTTCTTAGGATGAAGCTTTCCACTCTAGAATATCTGAGATGTCCCTTTTTTTTTCAAAAATCTGGGTTTCCTTCCATCACCATCAATACTGCTATCACCTGCATCTCCTCCATTTCCCACACACCTGCCCTCACCCTATCGTCGTGCCATAACAAGGATAGAGTTCTGCTTGACCTTACCTACCACCCGCTCAGCCTCCATATCCAGCACATTCTCTGTAACTTCCACCATCTCCAACAGGATCCTATCACCTATCATCAGTATCTCCCCAATCTCTGCTCTCTATAGGATCACTTTCCACATGACTCGTCCCTCCCCACTGATCTCGCTCTTGACACTTACCCTTGGTAAGCATGACAACTGTTGCATCTGCCTTATACAACTCCTCCTTCACCACCAGTCAGGGTCCCAAATAGTCCTTCCAGGTGAGGCAGTACTTCACTTGTGACCCTAAGGTTTACCTATTGTATCAGGTGCTCCCAGTGTGGCCTCCTCTTTATCACTGAGGCCTGATGCAGATTGGGAGACCACTTCATTGAGCACCTTTGCTCTATTCACCACAGAAGCCAGGATGTCACAGTGACTAGCCATTTCAATTCCTCTTGCCATTCCCACACCAGCATATTTGTCCATCCTCCACAACTGCCACAACGAGGCCAAACACAGGTTAAAGGAGCAACACTTCATATTCCATCTGGGTAGCCTCCAACCTGACAGCATGAACAACAATTTCTCCAACTTCCAGTAATTTCTCCCACTTCCCTCCTTCTCTCCTTATTCACTCCCTCTTCTGGCTACCCTCTCAACCCTTTTCTCCTCGCCTGCCAATTGCTTTGCTCTGGTTCCCCACCTCCTTCCCTTTATTCCATGGTCCATTGACTTCCTTCAGCCCCTTACCTCTTCCACTTATCCCCTCCCACCTTCTTATATTTCCGCCCCAATCTTCCCCCCCCCCCCCCACCCACCCACCTTCCCCTTTTGCTGTCTGACCTATCACCAGCCAGCTTGTTCTCCTTCGCCTCCCCACAGCTCCTTATTCTGGGTTCTGGGCCCTTCCTTTCCGGTCCTAATGAAGGGTCTCGGCCTGAAACACCGACTATTTATTCGCTTCCATAGATGCTGCCTGACTTGCTGAGTTCCTCCAGCGTTTTGTGTATATTGACACGGCTGGTGGAGTTGTTGAGAGTGTGAAGCCTAGTGCTCACAGAATGCATTTAATCCAGATAAATGTGAGAGTATACCAGAATCAGAATCAGAGTCAGGTTTATTATCACCGGCATGTGAGTGAAATTTGTTAACTTAGCAGCAGCAGTTCAATGCAATACATAATACAGAAGAAGGAAAAAAAAAATTTAAATAAATAAGTAAATCAATTACAGTATGTGTATATTGAATAGATTTTAAATTGTGTAAAAAGCAGAAATAATATATATTTTAAAAGTGAGGAAGTGTTCACAGGCACAATGTCCATTTAGAAATCAGAAGGCAGAGGAGTAGAAGCTGTTCCTGAATCGCTGAGTGTGTGCCTTCAGGCTTCTGTATGTCTTACTTGATGGTAACAGTGAGAAAAAGGCATGCCCTGGTGCTGGAGGTCCTTAATAATGCAGTGAAGTTAGGGCATACAGTGTGATTGATACAGTCTCAGAGACATTGTAGAAAAGGTGTGGAAGACCAAAGATTCCTGAAGGAAGTAGCAGAGTTAGATAATATGGCTAAGAAGGTTTATGAGATACTGACATTCACTGTCAGAACATTGAATACAAGAGTGGAGAGGTTATGTTCCAAATTTATAAAACATCAACCTTAACTGGAGTACTGATGCACCATCAATAACTCTCTGAGACGTGAGGCGAGATATCGGCTTTTATTGACTGGAAGAAAGAACAAGCAGCAATTGGCCACCATGCTACATCCTGGAGACTGAGGGCAGGGCTCAGGCCCCAATTTCCTTTATACCAGGGTCTGTGGGAGGAGCCACAGGAGCAGTCAGCGGGGGTCTGTGGGAGGAGCCACAGGAGCAGTCAGTGGGGGGGGGGGGGGGGTGCGTGTCCAGACAGGTATATGTAGTTCACCACAAGTACTACATGCAGTTCGGGTCACTATATTATGGTAAGATGTATAAGTGCTAAAGAGGGTGCAAAAAAGATTCAACAGGATGGTGGCTGAAAGGGAGGGAGTGTTTCAGTTAGGAGACACTGCATCTGTTTCCCCTGGAGTACAGGAAATCAAGTGAGGACATGACCACAGTTTATAAAATTTTGAGGGGTATAGGTGGATAAACTGAAGAAAACGTTTCCCCTTATCAGTCATGACTAAAACTAGAGGACACAGATTTAGGCTAAGAGCTAAGAGATTAGGAGTGGTGAGTAGATGGATTATGCTGCTAGAGAGATGGGTAGAAGCAGTCACTGACAGCGCTTAAGAAGTGTCTAGATGAGCATTTGAATCACAAAGGCATAGAAGGCTATAGACCAAATGCTGGGAGATGGGGTTAATATGGATTGGTTAGCATGGACATGAAGAGCCAACTGGTCTGTTTCCTTGCTCTGGGATTCTATGATGAAATGCAGATTTTCTGGCCTTATAGAATGTAAACTGGTAGTTATATTTTTCTATGTTCAGCAGCTATGTCAAGTTGCATCAGAGAACAAGGAGGCCTGTCCAAATGGCTCATGCCAGTGTTTGTCCCCTAGGGAAGCCTCCTTGCATGCCTCTCTTTACGCCCATGACCTTATATCAAAAGGCATTGGCTGTGATGGATGATGTCAGTTCTTTATATTTGTGGAGGTATATCTGTGTCTCGTGGAGTCAAAGAGCATTGAAACAGGCCCATCAGCCCAACTGATCTATGCTGACTAAGCTGTATTTGGCCCATATCCCTCTGAACCTTTCCTATTCACTTACATGTCCAAATGCCTTTTTAGTGTTATTAATGTGCCTACCTCAACCATTTCTTCTAGCAGCTCATTTCGAATATGGCATCCCTGTTGTGAAACAGTTGCCCCTTGGGTTCCTATTAAATCTTTCTACATTAAACCCAAGTTCTCAGGTTCTTGGTTCCCCAACCCTGGGAAAAAGGCTGTGTGCATTCACTCCATCTACACCCAATGTGATTGTCGATACTGCTATAACATCGTCCCTCAGAGTCAATGGAAACTTGGTGGAAGGCTTTCAAAAGAAAGGATTAGGTATGGCTTGTGGCACAATACCTGTCATAGCACAGCTCTTTGAAGGTGAAAACTTATGCTTAGCTCTTTATGTGTTCTCTTACAGGCTGATCCTCTGCCAGCTACTCTTAGTTTGATTGTGTCTTTAAACCTGTGAATAACACAGAGTTGCCAATGAGTTCATCTGTTTATACGGGGCACAAATTGAGGGAGAGGTGATGGATAGAATACTGGGAATCTCCCCTTCACTTCCCTGAATATTTCCAGCGACTGCTTTACCTGAATTGTGAGATGAGGCCTTGGTGTAGTATCTCATCCAAAAGAGAGCAGTGTCCCATTCTCCATAGGTTATATATCCAGCCCTGGAGTGGGACAGACTCAAATGAGCTGCTGACGCAGAGTAGAGTAGCACAATAATAAGATTCTTTGTTGGACTATCTTTATAGCAGCTAACTTTAGTGAAGAGAAATAAGCTCCATTTTGTAGAACTGTGGTATTTTCCTTTCTCAAAAGAAACCTCCCCCGTGCGCAATTCTTTCTGTTTCATTTCCAGTTCCTCTGTGTACGTAGTGAAGGACGTAGGATGAGCTCTGTGGCCTGACAATGAGTCATTAACACAGCTTTAACCTTCGTAATTTCTTAGTTAAACTCAGGTTAATTTGTCATAGTGGTTGCAAATCTCCGTTCTTCAGTCTCCAGCAGGATTTACCGTATATGATGTACTGTACATATGTGCTTGATTTGGTTTTAAGGAGGCAAGGCCAGCATTTAATGCTCTTCACTAACCACTTTTGAGAAGCCGGTGGTGAACTGCTGCCGCCTTTCCGATGAAGGTGCTTCCACAGGATTGTTGGGGAAGAGGTTCTGGGATTTAGACCCAGTGACAATGTGGAGTTGGCGGTGTATATCCCAGTCAGGATGATTTCAAAACACAATAGAAGCCATGGTTCTGTCTGATCTCATGATTTCAATTTTTGTGCATTGCTTTCCTTCTGTGATCCTCCTGTGTGCTGTGATTTTATGGGCCCAATTAGTTATTCCTTATGTAGCAAGCAAAAAGCTGATGGAACTCCCTGTCAGGCAGCACCTATGGAGAGAAATGGACAGTTGACCTTTCAGGTTTAAACCATTCGCCTGGACTAGAATCAGGTGAAGGATCTCAGTCTGAAACATTAACTGTCCAAGGGCATTCCGGAATGAAGATGTCCTCCTTCTTCAAAGAAAGGGGCTTCGCTTCCTCCACCATCAATGCTGCCCTCAACCACGTCTCTTCCAGTTCGAGTATGTCTGCCCTCACCCCACCCTCCCACCACCCTACCAGGGATAGGGTTCCTCTTGTCCTCACCTACCACTACATCAGCCCCCGGGCCCAGCACATAGTTCTCTGTAACTTCCGCCATCTCCAACGGGATCCCACCACCACATGCTTCTCTTCCCTCCCTGCACTCTCTGCTTTCCGTAAGGATCCCCTGCAACCCCATTCATCCCTCCCCACTGATCACCTTCCTGGCACTTATCCTTGCAAGCTGAACAAGTGTTACACCAGTCCCTACACCTCCTCCTTCACTGACATTCAGCACCCCTTACGGTCTTTCCAGGTGAGTCGACACGTCACCTCTGAGTCTGTTGGGGTCATCTAGTGTATCTGGTGCTCCCAGTGCAGCCTCTTGCATATCAGTGAGACCCAGTGTAGACCGGGAGACCACTTCACCAAGCACCAATACCCTGTACACCAGAAAAAAACGGGATCTCCCAGTGGCCACCCATTTTAATTCCTCTTCCCATTACCATTCCGACATCTCCACCCATGGCCTCCTCTACTGTCACAATGAGGCCACACAAGGTTGGAGGTACAACATCTTATATTCTGCCTGGGTAATCTCCAGCCTGACAGCATCAACATCGATTTCTCAAACTGCCAGTAATGTCCCCACCCCATCCTCTCTGTTCGAGTCCCCTTTTCCCTCCCTCACCTTATCTCCTTGCCTGTCCTTCGCCTCCCTCAGATGCTCCTCTCCCTTTTTCTTTCTCCAATGGCCTTCTGTCCTCTCCTATTAGGTTCCCCCTTCTCCAGCCCTGTATCTCTTTCACCAATCAACTTCCCAGCTCTTTATTTCATCTCTCTCCCTCCCACTTTCACCTATAACCCTGTGTTTCTCTCTCCCCTACCCCTACCTTCTAACTCCAAATCATCATCTTTTTTTATCTCCAGTCCTGCTGAAGAGTCTCGGCTTGAAACGTGGACTTTCCATAGATGCTGGCTGATCTGCTGAGTTCCTCCAGCATTTTGCGTGTGGTGCATTAAGTGTCCATTTCAGTCCAGTGATGCTCTCTGACCCACTAGTTCCTCCATCTGTTGCTCCAGAGTCCAGTATCTCCCTCATTCTGTAAGTAGGTGTATACAGCAGCATTCAAGGCATTGCAACAGAGTCCAGTGTGGCAGCTGTGCTTGTAGCAGTTCCTACCCGAAGATACTAGTTGGTATTCAAGTACTGGACACTTGGTTCACCATATCTCATGTCACAGCTACCAAGATAAACACAGAAAAAGTTAGAAACGCTCAGTAGTAGAAAGAGAAATAGTTAAATGTTTGGATGCCAATTCTGAAGAAGGGTCCAGGCCTCTCTTTCCACAGAACCTGTCTGAGCTGTTGAGTGTTTCCAACACTTACTGTTTTCATTTCATATTTCTAAGTATCTGGTCATCAAAGGGTATGGGAGAAGACAGAGGAGTGGGGATGACTGGAAGAATTGGATCAGCCCGTGATTGAATGGTGGAGCAGACTTGATGGGCTGAATGGCCTACTTCTGCTCCTATACCTTATGTGCAGTTCTTCTGATGTTCACATAATCATAGAGAACTTTCGCAGTGGACTCACTAACTCAGTGCAGTTCAAGCCAAGGAAGGGCCTTCCAATTCAGTACTGCACTTTGTAGTAGAGCTATGCATCACACCATCAGGGAAACTTATTTGAAAAGTAATTTATTTAGGCTGAGATACAAACAGAGCACTCTTAGCAGGTCAGGCTGCTTTGCACAAATTGGCAGAGTTGTCATTGCAGATTTATGCAATTCTTTCAAAATGACACACGCAACACAAAGTGCTGGTGGAACTCAGTGGGTCAGGCAGCATCATTGGAGGGAAATGGGCTGTTGAAATTTTAGGGTGAAATCCTTCATCTGGACTGGCTTATAAGACCCAAACTTGGCACCACTTCCAGACAATAAAATATAGGAAGGCCCCAGGGTTTTCATTTCTTTTGGGAAAATCAGTTCTACCAGTTCTCCTCCACTAAATCCCTTCTCCATCTGGCAGTGCTTGTGTTTTCCCTCAACCTTGCCCTTTTGGCTCCTCCTGCTCCCTCCAAATCAAAGGTATAACCATAGACACACACATGGACCCCAACTATGCCTAACTTTTCTTTGGCTAAGTAGAGCAGTCCAGGATCCAGATCTACCCTGACACTGCTCTGCAACAAAAAAGTCCAGGTGCAAGGTCTCAACCCGAAATGCTGACTGTCCATTTCCCTCGGCTGATGCTGCCAGACATGTTGAGTTCTTCCAGCACTTTATGTGTTGCTCCAGGTTCCAGCATCTGCAGTCTCCCATGTCTCCAATCATGGATACAACAGATTTTTGGCACATTCAGAGAAAGGGGGGAAATAGTACAGCAAATGAAAAAAAAATGAAAGACCTACGATAGGCTAGGGACTAAATAATAGTATGGAAAAATGGTCAACGGGGAAAGAAATGCCTTTTACATTCCGAGGCCACAAGTAGGGTAAATGCTTTTTTTAATTGTTGGAGGAACTCAGCAAGTCAGGCATCATCTGTGGAGGGGAATAAATGAATGTTTCAGACCAAGTCCCTTCATCATAACTGGAAAAGTAGGGGATTGAAGCCAGAATAAGAAGATGGCGGGGGAGGGGGGTGTGGAATGGGAGGAGGAGTACAAGCTGGTAGGTGATGGGTGACACCAGGTGAGAGGGAACATGCATGGGTAGGGGAGGGGTGGGGGAAGTAAGAAGCTGAAAGGTGATAGAAAAGGTAAAGGGCAAAACAAAAGAATCACATAGGAGAGGATAGTGGACCATAGAGAAAAAGGGAAGGAAAGGAACCAATGGAAAAAGTGGCCAGGTGAGGTGACAGAAGGAGTGAGAAGGGAACCAGAATGGGGAATGGAAAAAGAAAGAAGGGGAAGGGGGGAGTCATCATCAATGAATAAGACTACTTAATCATTCTTCTTCCTAGGCAAAGCCTTAGGACCAAAACTTCCAGCCCAGGGTTCTGGCTTGCCAAAAGACCGTTGTTTGATGTCCACAGTGTCCAGAGAATGGATCTTATTAAAGAACAAGACCACTTTCAGCCTGACTACTGTAAATGGGCAGGCACACAAGAAAGAAAAGCATCTCCCTCATTGGCCAGCACACATTCCAAAGCCCCTATTATCTCAAGTTGTAACTCAGTCACTACACTACGGAGAAACCATTACATTAGCAGGGAAACCTTTCCCAGGTCGTTACACCTTTTAAACTTGTAGAAATTGTACTTACGTTTTGGAAAACCTTTATGTCTTAGACATTGTTTGTAATTTAGCAACCTTTTATAAGATAGAAATCCTCTGTGAGTTTTAAGTGTGTTTTCAGAATGTTGTTTGGATTTAAACATGTATCACTAAAAATGAATGAACTGCATTTTAAACTACTTTGTTAGCTGAAGGTATCTCCTCCTTGGTGGAGACAAGGGACCCACCACTCAAGTAGTAGGTACTGGCAGTGAACTTCACTGTGGCGGATAAACAGGGAAGTGAACTAGTCTTTGAAAATTTGGTAGTAACAATATAACCTCCCTTTAGTGAGGGTACTTGTAACTATCTTTGGGCAGACCCTTTCCGCTATAATAGCAGTAGTTCCCAAAGTTAGCAGTATCACCCCTCTTCACCCCCCCCCCCCCCCCCAGGGGTGGTGGGAATTTCTAAGGGGCGATAAAGATAAAGAGGGAGGTGGAGAATGCTCAATATCGGGGGGGGGGGGGGGACACCTGAGGGATTATGGACTTAATTTAAGAAATGAATTACTTATTGTAAACATTTGATCCTCAGTGCCTCATAATTGATTGCAATGATCATGTAATCACATAATCACACAATCTCTTGCTAACCCACCCTTCTCTTAGAGTTGGCTCGAAATGCATTACATTTGCTGAAAAGCAATGTGACACATCTGTATCTGGCATATCATGAGAAATATGGATTGAAGAAATCATGTTTTTCCCAGGCCCAGCCCATGCATTATTGCCATTTATTATTGTAGTTCAGTGTTAGCTAGTACGATTCCTGTACTCTAATCGTGTAGTGATGCGATTCCTGTGAATTAGTGTATAGCAAGCAATGGAGTAAACTTCAGAATCTACCATTTCAAATAGACTTGACAGCATTTCTCTAACCCATGACCCAGCTGAGATATCACTGCCCCACTCTATGTACCTTCAGGCAGAGAGTCAGATTTTGCCTGAATTATTATGATATCATAACTCTCCTCTTTATTGATTAGAGCACTTGAGGTTGAACTTAAACAATAAGCAATGGACTGTGGTTGTTAATCCATAACAAAACTGGCAGAAGCAGGCCAAAACAAAAAAGAGTAGATACTATAGTGAGGGGTATCTGAAATCTGGATTTATACCAGCACCAACAGCAGCCAATGTGTCTGTTGTGTAAAAATGTTGTTTTTTTTTTCAAATGTGACAATGAAACCATCCATTTGAAGAGAATACACTCTGATAAAGCAAGCAAGAACTTGGTTTATATTCAGTCACTTTTCGAAAACTTTCAGAAACAGAAAACAATTCAAAACATGCTTGTCAGCACTTCACAACAAAACAGCAATGGTTTGCATTTCATTGCTTATTGCTAAATCTGGAAAGCTCTATAGAATTGGAGTGGAACTGATTCTGCCAGCAGTAAGGAAGGTTCTGAGTACAGTTTTTGCATGAGTCACCAGAACAAATTAATAAAGCAATTTCGCTCAGCGATGACGCTGATCAAAGACGAATAGATGAAATGTCTGAAAATGTGGAAGATAACTTGTACAACATACATAGGACAACGGAATTTTTTTTTGCAGTTGGATGAGTCAACTTCACTTAGCAACAAATCTTTGCTTCTTGGTTATGTTTGCTTCATAAAAGATGAAAGTATGGTTCAAGAGTTGTTATTTGCAAGAGGACTAGAAACAGATATGAAAGGGGAGTCAATATTTTGGATTCTTGACCAATTTTTCAAACAGTAGGATATTCCGCTCACCAAGATTCTTGCTTGCGCAGTAGATGGGACACCATCAATGAAGGACACCATTGTCTAATTCACAGGCAACATCTTGACACAAAAAAACCTAAGCGATCAGTTGCACAAATCATTCAATTTTGTTATCAGAGGTAAATAAAATCAAGTGTCATGCTCTCAATTCTTGTCTATTTTGAGAGGTTTGTATTGAGAATGATGAACAGTTTTTATGCTTGCTGTTGCACACAAGAGTCAGGCGGCTCTCTAAAGGAAAGTGCTTTTAGAAACAGTGATAAGATTTTTTGAACACGGATGTTTCATTCAGTAATGAACTCAAGAATATTAGGCTTGACGTTACTCATTTTTTCAGAATTATTTGCAATGTTTAATGAAATCAATCTTCAAATGCAAGGAAATGATGTGAATCTTACCATAATCAATTCAGTTGTCTCCACATTTCTTTCCAAGTTTAACATTGGCCATTGTGACCTTTTCCAATTTCTGAGCCTCTCTGAGCTGGAAGAGAAAGAAAGAACACCAGATTATTATCTTCAAGTGTACTGTACCCACCTGGGTGAGCTGCATAAAGAAATGTCAGAGAAATTTCAGGATCTTCTCTCAATGTAAATTCCAGGTTGGGCAATAAATCCATTTCTGAACCCTTGTAATGAGGAATTAACAGGAAAGATGGAGGAAGAAATGATCTCGCTACAAAATGACTTTGAGCTGAAGCTGAGGTTCAAAAAATCATATCAAGACTTTTGGTTACAGAAAGAAATATCTGAATGCTATCCTGAAGTGCGGAAAAAGGTCGGGATGTTCTGTATTTCCTTTCCAATATCATATTTAGTGGAGCACAGTTTCAGTGCAGTCACCCAACATTTTTCAAAGCAACAGAACAGACTGCAAATTAGTGAACTTAGGGATCTGAGACTCCTTCTGAATAACATTCGGCCTGATGTTGAGAAGCTGATATCACTGCACCAATCCCTTCCATCTCACTGAAAGGTCAAAAAGCAGGGCGTGAATATTTGGCGTGAATAATAAATGGCAATAATGCATGGGCTGGGCCTGGGAAAAACATGATTTCTTCAATCCATATTTCTCATGTTATGCCAGATACAGATGTGTCACATTGCTTTTCAGCAAATGTAATGCATTTCGAGCCAACTCTAAGAGAAGGGTGGGTTAGCAAGAGATTGTGTGATTATGTGATTACATGATCATTGTAATCAATTATGAGGCACTGTGGATCAAATGTTTACAATAAGTAATTCATTTCTTAAATTAAGTCCATAATCCCTCAGGTGTCCCCCCCCCCCCCCCCGATATTGAGCATTCTCCACCTCCCTCTTTATCTTTATCGCCCCTTAGAAATTCCCACCACCCCTGGGGGGGGGGGGGAAGAGGGGTGATACTGCTAACTTTGGGAACTACTGCTATTATAGCGGAAAGGGTCTGCCCAAAGATAGTTACAAGTACCCTCACTAAAGGGAGGTTATATTGTTACTAATGTATGCTCTAAAATTGTTGATAAACATAGTTTTTACCATCATTAAAGAAATCATTTTATTTGTAGCTTTAAATAGATTTGAATTATTTTTGCAATTTTTGTCACTGCTTTGAGTTTGCAGTTCCTATTTTCTTTCATTGTTGCATCGTAAATCAAAATTCTTTATAGTTTTAATGTAATGGCTGGAAAAGGAGTTTGAGTTTAGAACTTCACGGTCATCATAAGTGCAAGCAGCCAATCAGGTACAAGATCATAACAAAGTAGATTGTGAGGTCAAGAGTTCAACTTATTGTAGTAGGGAGCCATTTAATTGTCTAATAACAATGGGGTAGAAACCGAGGCTACATCCACACTAGACCGGATGATTTTGAAAACGCCGGTTTACGTAAAAACGATAGGCGTCCACACCAGGCATTTTTGAAAATACCTCCGTCCACATTAAAATGGGTATTTGGGTGAATCTCCTCCTACTGGGCATGTGCAGGACACATCTACAGAAAACAAGCGACACGTATGGTGTCGAATCTCGCCGTGAAAGACTTGGTGTGTGTTTGTCCAGTTACAGACTAGAGAAACTTAAAAGGAAATTGCCAAACAACGGACAGCTGTTGGCTCTCGTGCAGGAGGACTTTAAACTAAAAATAACTGGAGCGTATGGAGGCAACCGACAGGGAGTTCACGGACAGTATTGGAAACATTTCCTACAGCCATAGTCTCTTCACCGATGAAAGGGACGACAGCTACAACTAAACGCAATAAGGCTTGTTACTGGGCAAAAGTGAAATTTGCTGTTACCTCATTTGTTTGCCTTTACTTTTGCAATGTCTTTCTGTATTATTTTGCTGTATTTAACATATGCAATAAAACAAGTTACTGGGCAAAACTTACAATTTTGAAACTTACAATTTTCCTTTTTTGGCCTTAACACTTTCACGTCTATGCCGAACATAAGCTACTACTTGAAAATGACATTTCGGAAGTAGTGACAATTGCATCTATTGAATGTTTGCACAAGCAATACATTAATAAAGCACCTTGTTAAATGTATAAAACATGTCTGCATCAGTGTTATCCTGTACTTCCATACAATGTTACATTAGGCTGTTACACATCTATTGTCAGAGAAGTACTTGCATAAATAGGTAAACCACCTTCATACAAGCAAGGACAGAAAACAGGGCAAAGTGAGTACACTTATTTATTCAGTAAGTTATGGGTCAAAGTATTTGGTGAGTACATTTCTAACTCTTCTGGCTTCAGTCTTGTTGCCGTCTGTTCTGAAATTGTTAGGTTGTGTGTGGGGGGGGGGGGTTGAAATTCTCTGTCATACTGCAAAGCTGCAGTAACATTCTGCTCAGGGACAGTCTCCTGAAGCCGTCCGCCATTGTTGTTGTGGTGTTGGAGGTTGCTTTCAAGAAAACAATGAAATTCCATGCTGCTGTCACCATCTGTTCCGGCACGTCATGACAGTGTTTGTAAAATGCTCCGGTTACCCCATACACACTACACCAGCCAATCGGCGTTTTCAGATTTAAACACTCTGGAAAGCGTTTTAGAAAACCTCGTTTTCGGGGGGAGGAAAACACCATTTCAGTGTGGACAGAGCATCAAAACAAAGAGAAAAAGCTTCAGTTATGGATTTATCCGGTCTAGTGTGGACATAGCCTGAGCTTGAGCCTGGCGGTACCTGCCTTCAGTCCTTCGTATCTTCTGCGCAGTAGAAGTGGGCAGGAGAGAGAATGTCCAAGGTCAGTGGTGTCTTTGATTATCTCCTTCCCCTGACCTCTCATCAGTAGACCATTTTTACATGATCCTTTACTGCTAAAGTATACACACAGTTGTTAATATCAAACAAAGATATATTGTTTACCTCCTGCTCCATCCCTCACTATCCTGTCTCCATGAACATTAAGTGAGCACAAATCTTCATGCCTAGATTCTTAGTCAATAAGATCCAAAAATGACAAGAGTGACCAGATGCTGATGCCCATGAACTTGAAACTGCTCAAGCTTTCCACTGCTGACCCCTCAGTGAGGATTGGTGTGTGTTCTCCTGACTTCCCCATCCCAAAATCCACAGCCAGTTCCTTGGCCTTGCTGACACTGAGTGCAAAGAATTGCTGTGACACCACTCAACTAGCTGATCTATTTCGCTTCTGTACGCCCCCTTGTTGCCATCTCAGATTCTGCTAACAACAGTGGTGTAATCAGTGATTTTGTACTTGAGCTCAGTCTAGCCACATAGTCGTGAGTAGAGCAGTGGGCTAAGCATGTATCATTGAGTTACGCCTGTGTTGATTGTTGGCGAGGAGGAGATGTTATCAACAATCTATACTAGCTATGATCACCCGATAAGGAAGTCAAGAATCCAGTTGCAGACAAAGGTACAGAGGCCGAATTTTGAAGCTTGTTGATTGGTACTGAGGGGATGAAGGTGTCGAATGCCGAGCTGTAATTAATAAATAGCAGCCTGATGGAAGTACTGCCGATGTCCAGCTGGTCCAACGCGCAGTGGGGAGCCAGTGAGATTGAGTCTGCAGTAGTAGGCAAGATCCTTGCTTAGTTAAGAGTTAATTCTAGCCATGACCAACCTCTCAAAGCATGACATCACAGTAGATTGCAGTGAAACCGGGCGATAGTCAGTGAGGCAGCTCACCTGCTCTTCTTGGCCACCAGTAAGATTGTTTCCTTTTTGAAGCCTGCTGACCGCAGCAGTGAGAGTTTTGAAGATATTCTCAAACACCAGTTGGTTGCTAAAGTTTTCAGTTCCCTGCCAGTACTCACAAAAGCAAGGTAACCTTCATTGTCAAAACACTGAGCTATGAATCCAGGAAAACAGAATTGTTTTCCATCATTGAAAAGAGACATTTAATTGTGCTGCCTCATAGACATAAAAAAGTACATGTCTGAGAATACTGCCATGATTTTAGTTGTCTCTTGAAAACTGTTGCACCAGCTTTCAGTCATGGTACTTACTGTCCACCCCAATCAGAATTTTGCCAGGAAATTATTGACGGTACAGCTATACATTCATCAAAATCACAGTTCTTATCTGTCAGCCATAAAGTACAATCCTCACTCAGTAAGTGTCCAGACTGATGGTTATATAGTCTGTCTCCAGTAGGTTCTCCAGAAATAAGCAGTCTTTGCACTCAAAGGCTGGTTTCCACAGATCCAGATAACTGGACGTTAGGAGAAAAGATCTAAACCGCATTACAGAACTCCTTTTCTCTGAATTCCACAGTATCAAGAACACTACAAGAGTTATCCATGTGACATATCTTTCTCTGAGACTTTCTACTAAGTTTTCCCTGAAGGGCACGGAAATATAAAGTAATATCAGTCTCTGGTGATTCTCTTTTCTCAATCTTCACCTTCTGGAAGGGGACTGTTTACAACCACAAGTTAACACCAGCTTGGCGTAAGGGGCGCTAAAGATGCTTTTCAACAGCACTGGGCACATGTGACCAAAAAAATCGCCTTCAGTCATGTAACAATGAACAGCATTCTGCCTCGTACTGGACAAAAGAGAGGATGTGTGCCAGGTTTCAACAAGGATGTTGCCTGGATTGGGAAGCCTGCCTTATGAGAATAGGTTCAGTGAACTCAGCCTTTTCTCCTTGGAGCGACGGAGGATGAGAGGTGACCTGATAGAGGTGATAATGAGAGGCATTGATCATGTGGATAGTCAGAGACTTTTTCCTAGGGCTAAAATGATTGCCACAAGAGGCCACAAGTTTAAGGTGCTGGGGAGTAGGTACAGAGGAGATATCAGGGGTAGGTTTTTTACTCAGAGAGTGGTGAGTGCATGGAATGGGCTGCTAGCAACTGTAGTGGAGGCAGATACAATGGGGTCTTTTAAGAGACTTTTAGATAGGTACATAGAGCTTAGAAAAGTAGAGGACTATAGTAAGCCTAGTAATTTCTAAGGTAGGGACATGTTCAACACAGCTTTGTGGGCTGAAGGGCCTGAATTGTGCTGTAGGTTTTCTACGTTTCTATGATTTAGAACACTCAAGGTTCACGAATCAGCAGAAGTAATTTGGATCTTCTACACAAACTGTAAACGTGAGTGCATTGTTAACTTCCACTGCAAAGCACAACCCTGTGAAGTGCATGACCGTAGGGTGCTGTTTGTAGATGATTAACGGCAGCATGAGCACCACAACTGATAAGGAGTCTGTGATCTTTTTTGTTTGATTTTTCCCAGCTCAGTGAGATGGAGGAACGCCCCTTTATATCAGACAGCAGCTCTTTGTCTGACACTAACAATTATACACTGCAAGGTGTTGTCCAGGAATTTTGTCTGTGTGGATGGAAAATTTGATTGGTGAAGTTGTCCAATAACCATCTGCCGGGCATTGAATGGCAAACAGACAGTCCGCACCTTACATCAGTGAGGCTGTCCATATATTTTGCTTTATAAAAATTATGGAAGGCTCTTTGAAATGCAGACCTGGAGGGCTAAGGATCCTGCGTCTGTGCTGTCTCACTCTATAACTAGGAGGTGCATACCCTATTCTATCGGATGCAAAGGTACTAAGCTAAAATCACCTACCATCCCACTAGCACATCATTCTCTGCAATGTCCAACAGGATCCTGCCACCAGGCACATCTCCCCCACCCTCCACCCCCCTCCAGCATTTATCCCTGCAACTGTACGAAGTGCTACACCTGCCCCTCTGCCCCTACACTTCCTCCCTCACACCATTTAGGGCCCTAGACAGTCCATCCAGGTGAGGCAGCTCTTCACATGCAAACCCATCAGTGTCATTTATCGGTGTATTTATCTTTATCCTTGTATCTGTTGCTCCCGGTGCAATTTGCTCTACATCGGTGAGACCTTACATAATGGGGGAGATGACTCCGTCCAGCACCTTTGCTCCATCTGCTGCAACAATCAAGATCTCCAACCGACAATCATTTTAATTTCACTTCTCATTCCGACACTAACGTAATTGTCCATGGCCTCCTCCACCGCTATGATGAGGCCAGATGCAGATTGGAGGAGCAACACCTCATATTCCATAAAACCATGACCATATGATATAGGAGCAGAATTAGGCCATTTGGACCATCGAGTCTGCTCCGCCATTTCATCATGGCTGATCAATTTTTCCTCTCAGCCCCAATCTCCTGCCTTCTCCCCAAATCCTTTCATGCCCTGACCAATCAAGAATCTGTTAATCACTCTTAAATATTTGTGAAAACTTGGCCTCCACTGATGCCTCTGGCAGTGAATTCCACAGATCCACTACTCTCTGGCTAAAGAAATTCCTCTTCATCTCTATTCTGAGGTTGTGTCCTCTGGTCCTAGACTCTCCCACCACAGGAAACATCCTCTCCACATCCAGTCTATCAAGGCCTTTCAACATTCCATAGGTTTCAATTAGGTCACCCCTCATTTTTCTGAATTCTAGTGAATACAGGCTGAGAATCAACAAACTCTCTTCATATGAAAGGCCATTCAATCCTGGAAGCATTTCCATGAACCCTCTCCAGTGTTAATACATCCTTTCTAAGATAAGGGGCCCAAAACTGCTGACAATACTTCAAGTAAGCCCTCACCAGTGCTTTATAAAGTCTCCTTGCTTTTATATTCTAGTCCTCTTGAAATGAAGGCCAATATTGCATTTGCCTTCCTCACCACAGACTCAATCTGCAAATTAACCTTTAGGGAATCCTGTACAAGGACTCCACAGTCCCCGTGCATCTCAGATTTTTAAATTTTCTCTCCATTTAGAAAACAGTCAACCCTTTCCTTTCTTCTACTGATGTGCATGACCATACACTTCCTGGTACTGTTTTCCATCTGCCACTTCTTTGCCATTCTCCTAATCCATCCAAGTCCTTCTGTAGCCTCCCTACTTCCTCAAAACTACCTGCCTCTCCACCTATCTTCATATCTCCTGCAAACTTTTCAACAAAGCCATCAATTCAATCATCCAAGTCATTGACATATAATGTGTAAAAGAAGTGGTCCCAGTACAGACCCTTGTGGAACAGCATTAGTCACTGACAGCCAGCCAGAAAAGGCTCCCTTTATTCCCAGTTTTTGCCTCCTGCCAATAAGCCACTGCTTTAACCTTACTAGTATCTTTCCTGTTACACCATGGGCTCTTTACTTGTTAAGGCCTTCTGAAAATCCACATACACAACATCCATCAATTCTCCTTTGTTTATCCTAATGGTTATTTCCTCAAAGAATTCCAACAGTTATGTCAGGTAAGATTTTCCCTTGAGGAAACCGTGCTGGCTTTGGCCTAATTTATCATGTGCCTCCAAATATCCCAAAACCACATCCTTAACAATTGACTCCAACACATTCCCAAGCACTGACGTCAGACTAACTGGCCTATAATTTCCTTTCTTCTGCCTCTCTCCCTTCTTGAAGAGTGGAGTGACATTTGCAATTTTCCAATCTTCTGGAACCATTCCAGAATCTAGTGATTCTTGAAGATCATTACTAATGCCTCCACAATCTCTTCAGCCACCTCTTTCAGAACCCTGTGGTGTACACCATCTGGTCCAGGTGACTTAACTAGCTTCAGGCCTTTCAGTTTCCCAATAACCTTCTCCCTAGTAATGGCAACTTCATTCACTTCTGACCCCTGTCACTCTGGAGCTTCCACCATACTGCTCATGTCTTCCACAGTGAAGACTGATGTAAAATACTTATTCAGTTCATCCACTATTCCCTTTTCTCCCATTTCTACCTCTCCAGCACCTTTTTCCAGCAGGTCTGATATCCACTCTCACCGCTCTTTTACACTTTGTGTATCTGGAGAAACTTTAGGTATCCTCTTTAATATTATTGGCTAGCTTACTTTCTTCTTCCACCTTTTCCTTTGTAACAGCTTTTTAGTTGCTTTCTGTTGTTTTTTAAAAGCTTCCCAATCCTCTAACTTCCCACTAATGTTTGCTCTATTATATGCCCTCTCTTTGGCTTTTATGTTGGCTTTGACTTTTGTTGTTAGCCACAGTTGTGTCATCTTGCCTTTAGAATGCTTCATATATATCCTGTGCCTTCCAAATTGCTTCCAGAAATTCCAGCTATTGCTGCTCTTCTGTCATCCCAGCCAGTGTTATTTTCCAATCAGTCTTGGCCAATTCTTCTCATGCCCCTGTAATTCCCTTTACTCCACTGTAATACTGATACATCTGACTTTATTGTCTCTTTGGTTCTCCTTGTCCTTCCATCTTGGTGATCTCCAATCTGTTGGTATAAAAATCAATTTTGCTAACATCGGGTTACCCCCCCCCCCACCCACACCACCCCTGTTCCTAATCCTTCTGACCCATTACCCTTTCTATTTTCACCGCCTCCCTCCCAACCCTGATCATGATTACTCCCTCAACTTCATCTTCCACCCTCTGGTTCCCTTTCTCCTTCCCTTTATTCCATGGTCTACTGTTCTCTCAGCATCAGATTCTTCATCTTCTTCAGCCATTTGCCTTTTCCATCCATCGCCTTCCAGCAACTTACATAACTCTCTTTTCCCTGCTCCCTTCCCCTCCTATCTATATTCCCCCCCCCCCCCCAAATTGGCCAATCCACTGCCAGCTCCTGTTCTTCCCCTTCACATCTTTTATTCGGGCTTCTGCCCTCTTCCTTCCCAGACCTGAGGAAGGATCTTGGCCCGAAGTGTTGACTTTTTATTTTCCTCCGTAGACGCTGCCTGAGCTGTTGAGCTCCTCCAACATTGTGTGTGTGCTGAGCTAACACCCCGTCAGGTACACTTACAGCATTTAAAAGCTTAGATGAGAATTTTGGTCAGCATGGACTGGTTGAGCCAAAGTACCTATGGCAATGCTGTATGAATCTATGACTCTATGTCTAGTGCTGTCCATACTATGTACTGACTACACATTTCAATACCTATCACTCCACATGTCATAAAACTGATGACCTACCCTACTCTATTGTGAGTGCCACAAGATTTTACTTTCACTCAGCAGAGCTAACCCAGCTGCACTGCCAGTACTGTTTCAGGAACATTGACAATTAGAAAAATGGAGTTTTATTGTGGAATGCAATGCATTTGGGAATCAGAACCCACAGAAATATTGGCCACTTCTTAAGAAAATGCCAAGACACCCCCATTCTTGTGGGATCTCATTGAAACCTTTTGAATGTTGAAAGGCCTAGACAGAGTAGATGCGGAAAGGATGTTTCCCATGGGTGGGGAGGGATGGTCTAGGACAAGAGGGCACAGCCTCAGTATAGAGGGGCAGCCATTTAAAACAGAAATGTAGAGAAATTTCTTTAGCCAAAGGGTGGTGAATTTGTGGAATTTGTTTCCATTGGCATTTGTGGAGGCCAGGTCATTGGGTGTATTTAAGACAGAAATTTTAGGTTCTTGATTGGACACATCATCAAAGGTTACGGCAAGAAGGCCGGGGAGTGGGGCTGAGGAGGGGAAAAGAAGGGTCAGCTATGATTGAATGGCAGAGCAGACTCAATGGGCCAAATGGCCTAATTCTGCTCCTATGTCTTGTGGTCTTATAATGGCAGTAATACATGGCTAACCCTTAAAAATGCCAGTTATGCTGACTGGCTGGAGGAAATGTGACAGCCAAGTTGAAACAGAGAAAGCTTATGCAAATATGGGAAAGTGGTCATTGTGGTAGGAAAAATTTTAAAAAAGGAATCATTTTATCCAAATGTTTGGGAACTACAGAGCTCGGAGATGCAGAGGGATCTGGGAGTCCTGGTGCTTGATTCACGAAAGACAGGTTAAGTCAATAATGAAAGAAACTGAAGGAACTGATTATTTACCGAGAGAGGAATTGAATAGATTGAAAACGAGGATGCTTCCCAACCCAATGAACAGATGATGTCACGGTCAAAAATTTCAAAAAATCAGATTTAATTTCATATGCACAAGTACATGTATGCACAGGTGCAATGAAAAGCTTACTGCAGCAACGTCGCCTGCATGTAGCATCATATAAGCAACATTAGACAAGGAAAGCACAGGTTAAAGATAAATTAAAGACAATTTTTACTTGAAAGAACATAACTAAAAGCAACGTTGCACGTATTGAGGAATGCAATAGCCTATCAACTAAGGAGTCATCTTCGGCAGGGATTGGGGTGGGTGGGGGTACTGTACTAAACTTTACTGAGTGCAGGTTCCCATAACACAGTAGCAATGACTGTCTGATGTGATCACCCTGCCACTCAGTCAACCGATAGAACCGACTCAAGCACACGGCCTTCAATTCCGAACGGCAACTTTGCAATATGAATAAGTTGCAGCAGAAGGAATAAGACAATGTGGTTTAAAATTGTGTGCTATTCTCATGCCTTGGAACCGATAGACTAGTTGCCTCAACTTTATGCAGCAGTCAAGCTTGCCCTAATCAAAAAAAAAGGGGAAGATTTATTTTAAACTTAAGGCAAAGCAGAATCATTTGCTTACTTCTCAGAAAATTGTTTCAGTGTCCATCACCATAGTGACAGTGGAAGAGCTAAGCTGCTTGGCTGGAAGCCCAGAACTATTTGTCCTCCTTCTTGGGTTCCACTCGAAGCATTCAAGCTGTTAGTAAATGCTGCCTGTATTTTGCCTGTACCCTTGCAAGGATCCTGGAAGCTTTTATTATTGAATGCTTGGAAGTGGGTATTTTATTGAATTGTTGGAATTAAAATTAGTTTATGATTGTCACATGTGCTGAGGTATGGTGGAAAGCTTTTCTTGCCTTACTGTTCACTCAGGTTGAATTGTGCATTGAGGTAGGTGTAAGTAATAACAGATTGCAGAATAACAGGCAGCTCCTATAAAGAGAGTCAGTACAAGTAGGCTATAAGATGCAAGGTCATAGTGCAGTAGATTGGGAGGTAAAGAATCCATTGTATCGTGCTGTGGAACCATTCAATAGTCTTATAACAGTAGAGTAGAAGCTATCCTGCAGCCTGATGATACATTCTATCCTGCAGACTCTTGTATCTTCTGCCCAGTAGGAGGATGGAGAAGGGAAAAGGTCTGGAATGGGTAGGGTCTTTGATTATTCTCAGATTTCAAAGTTCAAAGTAAATATATTAACCAAGTACATATTTGTTACCATATAATACCTTGAAATCAATTTTCTTACAGGAATAAAAAGGCATAATTTAGAATTTTACAAAAAAAAACATGTACAAAATTGGTGTTTGTCAGTGTTTGATCTATACAAATAAAAATAATACTGAGAGTATGACTAAAGAGTCCGTAAAGGTTACTCAGAGTAGTGGTAGATGAAGTTACCCACGTGATGCTTGTCAGGTATTAACTATTCATGAACATGGTGGTGTGGGACCTAAAGTTTCTGTACCTTCTTCCTCCTGGTAGTAGCGAGAAGAGGCCTGGCCTGGATGGTGGGGTCTGATGATAGATACTGTTTTCTTATGACAGTGCTCTATATAAATATTCTCAGTGGTGGGAAGTGCTTTGCCTGTGATGGACTGGGCTGTATCCACCGCCTTCTGTACACTTTCCCATTCCTGGGCATTCGTGTTTCCATACCCAGGCTGCGATGCATCGTGCATCGATAGAAGATTTTGTGGACATGCTGAATCTACCCAAACTTCTATGATTACAGAGGCCTAGTCATGCCTTCTCTGTGATGACATGTATGTGGTGGTTCCAGGACAGATCCTCTGATATGTTGAATTAAAGATACTGACCCTCTCCATCTCCAACCCCCTGATGAGGACTGACTCATGGGCCTCCAGATTCTTCCTCCTGTAACCAGCTCTTTGTTTTTACTGATGTTGTAGCACCACTTAACTAGATTTTCAATGTCCCTCCTATACTCTGATTCATTACCTGATTTGATTCGGCCAACAATAGTGGTGTTATCAGCAAACTTAAATATGGTATTGGAGCTGTAAAAGTGAGTGTATAAGCATAAAGTGAGTGGGACAGGGGACTAAGCGTGCACTCTTGTGATGTATCTGCGCTGATGGCAAGTGTGAGGTCTTGTTGCCAGTCGCCACTAACTGGGCTACCAGTGGGGAAATCAAGGGTCCTGTTGCAAAGGAAGATACTAAGGCCTAGATCTTGGAGATTAGTAGTGAGCTTTGAGGGGATGATAGTGTTGAATGCTGAGCCGTGGTCAATAAAGAGCATCCTGACGTATGCATCTTCACTGTCCAGGTGTTCCTGATCTGAGTGAAGACCCAATGAAATAGCATCTACCCCTGACCTTTTGTGCTAGTAAGCAAATTGGAGCAGGTGCAGCAGGAGTTGATATGCTTCATGACCAATGTCTCAAAGCATTCCATCACCATGGATTCAAGTTCTACTGGATGATAGTTATTGAGGCAGGTTACCATGCTTTTCTGAGGTAGTGCAAAGAATAGACAGAGTCCATAGAGAGGAGACAAGTTTCCATGACGTGTTCATATGTGTCCACAACCATGTGCACTTTCTTGCGTCAAAGTCAGGGCAGTTGCTGTACCAAATAGAATGGTTACCAGAGTCTGCAAATGAAGATATTCCCAACAATGCTTTTGGTTAAGATATTTAGCACCCTTATCCAGCAATGATGAAAGAACAGAGATATATTTTCAAGTCATGATATAAGGTGCCTTAGAGATGAACTTGGTGCTGATAGTCCCACACACTTAATATCCTTGTCATAAAGAACACAAGAAATAGAAACAGAAGGAGACTCTTCATTCTCCCCACCCCCCCCCCAACCATGACTGATCCATTATTCAATAAGATCGTGACTGATATTCTCGTTCAGCCTCACTTCCCTTCACTAATCTCAATTCCCCAATTCACTAGTCTGAATATCTACAATAAATCAATTAATGCCTTGGACTAGATAGGCAAAAGGGCCCGTTTTTGTGCAGTCATGCTCTATAACTCAATGGCTTTTAGTATATCAGTTATTAAAACACCGGAGATTGGGGAACTGGTTGGAGATGATCAGAATTAATCAACTAATTTGACACAGGGCGATGGCAAACTCTCCTACATCATGAAGAGGAGATGCAGGAGGCCAAGCGCTAGGCCAGCATGAATTGTCTATCCCTAGCTAGTCCCTGGCCTGAATGAGTTGGCAGGTTACTGAGAGGGCAGTTATGAGTTATGGAATAGAAAGCTGGGTTTTACTGTACAATAATGCACCAAAGATTGACACGTGCAGAGCTATCCATTTTCATTTATCACATCCATTTCTGTGGGAACAGAGCTTTAACATTCTCTCTGTGCTGTTCTCCTTCCATCCAACAGCAGTACTGAACATCTGTAACCTCACTAATTAGTTAGCACTTATAATGCCCGTAACAAGCAAGTTTGCACCTTTTGGACACTTCCCCACTCTCCAGGCATTAGAGGTCAAGTCCTCTGCAACTGCTTGAGGCCATCGGATAAAAATCATTGGACAAGTTTCTATTTTATGACAATATTGAATATGGTTTTACTGAAATCAAGTTAAAGCCCCAAATGTTACAGAACTGGATAGACTAGGAGGCATCTCTTGGCTGTGATGAGTGCCCAAAAGGGAGAAGGGTGGGAGAGTGAAGAGAGCAGGGGCTGGCCTAGTATGGAACAGGAGACATCAAAGGCAGCTGCTGACTACAGGAGCAGGTTCGGGACCAGATGAAATCTTTACTGAGAGATTTGGACTAAAATGCTGCTCTTCCTAGCCCAGGAGAGATGCATTGAAATTGTAACTTGTTTCTTCACCCAGTGACTGAATTCCACGTCAATTCCTAGAGCCTAGGGAATCTAGCCCACTGTTAAAATTTAATCCAGGCTCTTAGCCACGTCCTGCAAAGCCAGGTGGCCAGCTGCTCTTCCTTCATCGAGTCTGGAGGAGAGTGCCAGCTTCTCCTAATAAATAGGCCTGTTCTTGAAGCAGCATGTATCTCTTTTAAAAACCACCAGTTAGAACACACATGACATGAAAATATCATGGATGCTCGTCCATCATTGTCTCTGCGCAAAGTAAACAAGACAAGCTATTTAGATCAGATCTTATGAGCATTATGTATCAGACCAGGATGAGAACCTGTGCTGATTTCAGGTGTTTACCAAGTCAAGAGAATCCCAATTCTAGAATACCTCAAATGCCTGCAGACCAAAGACTTCCAGTCAAGATGATGCCTGCATGCAATTGTCCTTCAGTTGACATCTTCTGGATAGATCATGAAACCATACATTTCAATTCTTTTATATCTTTTATGGTTGTTTTTCATCTCGAATGTGATTCTGGAACTGCTGGAGCCTACGATTTACAGTTTGAAGATCGTTTGGGTGATTCAGCACTCTGCAGTCTGTGAGAGGATTCAGGGAGGCAGAGGCCATGTGTATGAACTGCGTGGCAAGAAGTCCGCGGGACAGGCCGCAAGCCAATGTTTGACTCCACCTCGCCGATTAAAGCGACGAGGGAGATTAAAGCATCGAGGTGAACGCGGAGCGTGAGCTCCGGCAGCCTGCACTTTGATTGTTGGTGGGATCACTCTGCTGCCGGAGAAGAGAGCCTGACTTTAGATCGCTGGTGGAAAGGCCTGCCACTGTGCCTGGAGAAGGGTACATAGGTGTTTTGCGGTTTGGGATATGAACTTGAACTCTACACTTTTCTGTCTTATAGTTATTATATTCTGGGTTTTTCACCCAATCTTGCTCGTTATTTTTGCGTACGGGGGAGGGGGATTTGGAGGCCGATGTGCCTGTTTCAGTTTTGTTTGTTCTTTTGTGTAAGGAGGAGGGATTTGGGGTTGATGATCGTGCTGTTGTTCTTTTCTTTCTTGGTTTTGTGGCTATCTGGAAAAGAAGAATTTCAAAGTTGTACACTTTGATAATAAATGAACGTTTGATTTGTGTCTTCCTAAACTGTCACTCAGGCCCTGTGATGAGTATACAGTTTTAAAATTAGACTGCATTAAAGGGTTATGCTACCTACTTACTCCACGTTGGAATCAGTACAATATCATTTGCTTGTTACAAGTGAGCAGGAGGGTACATTGTTTCTACCACAACCACCCACGGATACCTGGCTGAACACCACAAGTACCTCCAGCTTCCGACAATAAAACTAACGGGGATGTTTCTTTGCTGTTACCTCTCCGTGGTGTTGTATGATGGCATTCCATCACTGGCAATGAATCCAGGATCTGCTGACGTCCAGCCCCAATACAAAACGCTAGTAGTTTCCGTGGGCAAGACTTGATGATGGGAGACCTGGAGGATGCAGGAAGTTATTTATCTCTAGATCTGGCAGTGGTTAGAGACTCATATCAGGAGGAAATGAATGGTTTTCAGAACTATCAGACAACCTTACAAAGATTGTGAGTGTTCAAGGTAGATGATATCATCATCCATTAATGCAGTGGCCAGCACAGTATTTACAAGTGTTATTACGGTGCCGGAATCGTGATGCTTCTAGGAGTAGTTATCTCAGCTGGTCTGATCTACTGCTTATCCAGTGCCGATTGTTAGATAAGACCCTCTGGAAACAATTTTATTTTTTAGATTTTTGTTTTTTTAATTTTTAGTACATTTCTGATACATTTTACATATTATTTAATTTACATTTTGTTTTTTTTTAAACTTTTTCCTCTTTCCTCCTTTCCTCATAATGATTGAAGCCAAACTGAAGTTGAGGTTGGATATTATGCTGGCAGTTACTATGAATGCCTGGCCTATTTCATTATTTGATTACTGATTAATCTATCCTTCATAATGTTCCTTTACTAAATGTAGAGCACCACACCCCATTGAATGATGGATGACGAGACGTTGACTCAGAGTACACAACTGCTTTTGGAGAACTTGTAGCTACACAGCCCCTCTCACAATGTCCCAAGGTGCTTCACGGCCATGGTAAGGGATATCAAACAGCAGGCCTCGCGCAGTGTGGGGAATATTAAAAATGGTTGTTGAGAAAGAGGTGGTAGCAAGACAATTGGAAACTTCCTGGTTTCATTTAAAAATTGTTCCATGGCATCTTTCACAAACACGAGAGGGATCAAATTCCCTCATGACTGGACTGTGTGCAACTTATATAAGAATGAAATTCCACGCGGTCAATACCTATAGCGTGAGAGCAGCAGTCTAAATACTATATATCCAGCCCGGAATTTCAGGGCTTGTTTGTTTAATGTTTTAGTAAGTGACTTCTAATTTTTAATATTTATTTATAAATGTAAAATCTCAAAACTAATCCTAATGGGCCAAAAGGTAACTCAATCTCAACAGGTCCATGGCACATCCATGTTCATTTTTTTACAACAACTGCAGATTTAATGCAAAAAAAAACGGTGCAGCCCTAACAATAATGGAATAAAGTGTAGAAGTGCATATCTCAAGGAACGTGAGAGTTTCTGACAGTTTATGATTTGCCAAGAAGAATGGTCAATTTTACACCAGGTGGATAGGAAAGAAGGAATTGCAGAGGTTAGAGGCCCCCATAAATGATGAATACAAATGCACCCTGTCCTTGTTATATGTGGGGGATACGTCCCTTGCAGTTGACACATAATGTGAATAATTATTTAAATGGAGAAAATAGGGATGCGTCCCAGAGGGCTTCCTAAATATGTTTTATCTGTAATTTATTCACATTTTCATACCAATACGACACAAAAGCAGTACCACAAGGCAACATTCATATTATATTTCATCAATTTATGGTAATATTCAACATAATAAATCATAGAAAGTTAACATACTAGGGTGTACAGTGCTCACCAACAGTGGCTGGTGTGTTTGCTCCGGGAGATGAGTGGTTGTTTGTGTTGGGCAGCTTTACATGGATAATGTGGATGGTTGTGGGTCATCAGGATCATATCAAGCACAGGAAGGCATGAAGGAAGACTCACAGAACTCTTAGGACTCCCGGCAGTAGGAGATGATACCGCTTTGAAGAAAGTGGTGAGGGTTGTTTGCTTGGCAGCATTTTGTTTTTCAGCATAAATTTGTTTGTAGGGAAGAAGGGTTGATGGCAGGGAACAACTGAAATGCGGATTCCGTTCTAAACTTGGGTCCCTGTCCATCACCATCTGCTGCTTGCAGCATCTGAGAGATAGTTTGCCGTAAAAAAAAAGCCTTGAAGGAGGATCACACCTTGGTCAAGTGGTTGAATCAGCGATGTTGTGTTAGGTGGCAGGAAGCACACTGTTATGTTAGGATGAATGCTGCCCAGATGTTTAGGATGGGCTGGCGCATTGTCAAGCAACAAAAGAACTTTAAAGGCAAGATTCTGTTCCCGGCAGTAGCGCCCCAGAGCTCTGTTACCTTCAGCTGATGCCGCGCTGTTTATAATTTCCAACTTTTTTTCAAGTGTTAAAGCGGTTCTCTGCCGCTCGGCTGATGGCCCAGGACATGACATCCGACACTTAGGAGGCACAGTTAAATATTTCAAGCAGAAAATCATTCCACCGTAGGAAAAACCAACAAAAGTTTAAGAGCACAAGATCGCACATCTACTCCTTCTCAAAACCAATGCGAGACTGGCAGGAGTGAGTCTGTGAGACGTGCGCACCTGACTTGTATTGGCAGGAAAGCAGTGCTCTTCGCATAACTGAGTTTTGGATGGATATAAAGAGACAATGGTAGAAATAGGCTCCTCGAATAACTGTGAACCCGCATAGTCTGTGAAGACGCATATAACGAGGATCAGGTGTATATGGCATTGGCATATTGTTCCAATGCCATATTCAAGTTTGCTGGCGACACCACCATCGTAGACCAAATCAAAGATGGAGATAAATCAGCATATAGGAGAGAGATTGAAAATCTGGTTGAGTGGTGCCATTACAACAAACTCTCACTCAATGTTTTATTCACTCAATCTGATTAGGTGAAATCCTGGAAGAAAACCTGATGCAGTCTGTAAGAGAACTGTGACTTAGGAGAAGATTTGTTTTGCATCAAGACAATGACCCAAAGCATAAAGCCAAAGCTACACAGGAATGGCTTAAAAACAAGAAAGTTAATGTCCTGGAGTGGCCAAGTCAGAGCACAGACCTTGATCCAATTTAGAATTTGTGGAAAATGCCTGTTCACTCACGATCCCCATGAAATCTGACAGAGCTTGAGTAGTTTTGTAAAGAATGGGAAAAATTGCAGTGTCCAGATGTCCAAAGCTGATAGAGACCTATCCACACAGACTCAAGGCTGTAGTGCATACTGACTTGAAGAGGGTGAGTAGTTATGTAATCAATTATTTTATGTTTATATTTGTAATTAATTTACAGCAATTTGTAGAAATTTATTTTCACTTTGACACAAAAGAGCCTTTTTCTGTTGATCAGTGTCAGAAAAGCCAAATTAAATCCACTGTGATTCAATGTTGTAAAACAATAAAACATGAAAACTTCCAAGGGGTGAATACTCTTTATAGGCACTGTAGTTATAGAATAATATAGTATGGAAAAAGACCATTAAGTCCATTTGTCAATGCTAACCAAGATGTCGGTCCAGGGTAGTCCAATTTACATGAGTTTGGCCCACACACTTCCAGATGGTTCTGTGACAAAATATATTTTAAACATTGTAATTGAACCCACCTCTACCACTGGCAGTTCATAAACCCATCACATTCTGTGTAAAAAAAAAGTTGTTTCTCAGGTCCCTTTGAAATTTGGCCAAGGGCGCGACAACATTTGGGAGCACCAATCTTCAGTACGATTGCCAGAATGTAGTCAGAATAGCCTTTGCTGTATCCAATGCCTTGCGCTATTTCCTGATATCATTTGGAGTGAATCAAGACACTTCTTGTATTCTATCAGTGACTCTGCATTCACCACTCTTAACTACTCCCCTTCCACCTCACCCATTACTTCCTGCCCTCATTAGCTCCTTGTACCCCATTCCCAACTCATCGACTAGATTTGGAATCCCCATCTAAAAATTGCCATGGAAGAATTCCTGCAGGGTTCACTTCTATTTTAAGTTTGCAACTTCCTAAGCCCTTCGCCTCTAAACTACACTTACAGTGTGCAGTTTTGATGTCCTGATATTCCAGGGTTGAGGGAAGGGCTAATGAGATGGCATCTGCTGTGGATCTGATGCTCTGGTAGGCAAATTGGCATGGATCTAAGATGCTTTTCAAGCAGGAATTGATATGTTTAATCACCAACCTGTCAAAACACTTCTTTACTGTGAATACGAGGAAAACTGCAGATGCTGGAAATTCAAGCAACACACACAAAATGCTGGTGGAACGCAGCAGGCCAGGCAGCATCTATAGGGAAAAGCACTGTCGACATTTCGGGCCAAGACCCTTCATCAGGATTAACTGAAAGAAAAGATAGTAAGAGATTTACTGCCAAAGTGAGCATAGAAGGCATTGAATTCATCTGGAAGTGAAGCTCTGCTGTCACCTAATATATATATATATTCTTATATATATATAAGAAGTGATGGACCCTGGTTGTGGTAGGTGCCTCTGAATGAAATTGCTGTAAATGTAAGTGCTGCTGGACGATGGTCACTGAGGCAGGTCACCACATTCTTCTTGTGCACCGGTATAATTGAAGCCTGCTTGAAGCATTTAGGTTCCTCAGACTGCCAAAGCGAAAGATTAAAGATCTCAGTGAACACCCCAGCCAGTTTATCAGCACAGGTCAGTTACTCGGTCTGGGCTGGATGCCTTGCATGGGTTCACCCTCCGGAAGGCAGTTTGCACATAGCCTCAGAGACTGAAATTGCAGGATCATCAGGGTTGTGGGAATTAATGATAGTTCCTCCATGTTTTGACTGACAAAGTGAGCATAGAAGGCATTGAAATCATCTGAAAGTGAAGCTCTGCTGTCACCTATATATATAAAAGAGGTGATGGACTATGGTGAATGAAATTGAGGAAGGAGCTGGATATCGGTTGATCTGTGTAAATATTATACCGTACATATACATTGTATGTAGCTTTTTTGTCTTTCCTCATTGTACATGTATTTTCATATTTATGTGAAAAAATGGGAGGACTTAATAAAATACGCACACCTGCTATTGATGCGGTCCCAGCTTTTTTTTAGCATCACAGTTAGTGAGGCAGCGCAAGGTTTAAAAAGAGTTTGGGGCCTTTGGAACGTTTTGGTGGGCTGGAATCATTGCAAGAAGTTGCTCATTGCTGAGGTAGCACCAAGTTTCAGAAGAGTTTGGGCCCTTTAGGAGCTTCTCAGCAGAGTGGAAGCATTATGAGAAGTTGCTCATTGTTGAAGCAGCGCAATGTTTAAAACGAGCTCAGGGCTCTTCAGAACTTTTCAGTGATGTGCAAATGTAACGATCCCTTCGGCATTCAGCAGGGGCTAATAAAAGGAAGTAAGGTGTAAGCAGAGTGGTCATCGTTGGAATGGCCATTCCTGGAATGGGCACTGTTAGAGTGGTCAGGCATAGGTGAGCACAGGCCCAGGCTGGAACTTAAGCTTGAGAAGTTAGAGGAACAACAGGTGTGGGCAGGGTGGTAGATAGATAGATAAGGCAGTGGGATGCTCCTCCTGTGAGTTATGGGGTTTCAGGGTACCTGACAGTCTCCCTGATGATTACATCTGCAGGAAATGCATCCAACCACAGCTCTTGGCTGATAACACCAGGGAACTGGAGCTGGAGCTGGAAATACTCCAGATCACCCAGCAGACCGGAAACCTCATAGATAAAGCTTTTACTGAGATGGTCACATTCAGAGGGCAGGCTTCAGATTGTAGCTGGGTGACCACCATGAAAAGTAAGGGGAGTAAGAAGTTAGTATAGGTTTCCCCGTGGCCATTCCTTTCAGCAAAAAGAATACCCTTTGGATTCTGCTTGTGGGGGGGGGGGGGGGAATGATCCAATCAGGGCACAGCAACAGCAGCAAGGTCAGTGGCACTGTGGCTCAGCAGGGAAGGGTAAAGTCAGGCAGAGCGATGATGATAGGAGACTTGATAGCTAGGGGGACAGACAGGAGATCCTGTGGCCGCAAAAGCAACGCCAGGGTGGTGTACTGCCTCCCAGGTACTAGGATCCGCCATGTCCAAGAGCAGCTGCAGAAGATTCTCAAGAGGGAGCGTGAGCAGACTGAGGCCGTGGTGTACAATGACATCCTGCAGATATAGAGGAGGAAGAGGCTGTGCACAGTGAGCACAGAGAGTTAGTGAAGAGACTGAAGAGCAGGACCTCTAAAGTAGTAATCTCTGGATTACTCCCAGTACCACATGCTGGTACTGGGAGTAGGAATAGGGTGATATTACAGGTGAATGAGTGGCTGAGGAAGTGGTGCAAGGGGCAGAGTTTTAAATTTCTACATTGTTGGGATCTCTTCTAGGAAAGGTATGACTTATATGAAAAGGACGCTTACACCTGCACTTGGGGGTGGGGAGGGGGGAACCCATGTTCTTGTGGGCAGGTTGGGGAGGGTTTAAACTATCTGGGAAGCAGATTGATAAGGCTGAGGATGGGGCAGTTGGTATATTCGTTGATACAGTGTGTAGTGAGACAGTGAGGAAGGACAGGCAAATGACAGGACAAAATTGCAGTCGGTGGGATAAGTTGAAGTGCAACATGGGGGAAAAATCGAAAAGAGCAATGAGTACAGGACTGAAACTGGATGGAAACATATCTTTAAAAATATGTGCAATAATTTTTTTTTTCTTTTTCTTTTTTTTTTAAATATATATTATGATATACCTAGGTTTGCCTTGTTTATTTGTTACTTGTATCGTCCATGATTTGGGAATACTTATTTATACTGTAACTATTGCTTATGTATTCTTTCATGTTCAGTTGAAATGTGTATGTTTGTAATCCCATTATCTATGTATCAATTTTATTTTGTTGATATTAATAATAATAATAATAAAGATTGAAAAAGTTAAAAAAATATGTGCAATGATTTCAAATGATATGCACCCCATCTGCTTAATACTCTTTGTCATTATTACTTTCAGCATACAGAATACAATCATTACTTTGCCAAACGTCACACAGTATCAGCATCTCCCCAGTTCCATAGTGACTGTTTGTGACAAGATTTCCCTGGCTTCATCAGCACCTTCTCCTCAGCAACTCGTCAGGCAGCTGATGTGCACCAGGATTTCCTGCCCTCCCCCAAGAGTCTCAAACATTTTCCACTGGTGAAACTTGGCAAGTGGGTTTGCCGCATTTGACTCAGAAGACTGGGGCCATTGTCAGAGATTAGTAGGATCTTGTTGTCAACTAATTAGCTGCTGTGCTTTCCATTTCACAAGAAGAGCTGCCGGTGTATTGGCAGTGTCCATATATCCAACTGGGGATGCCAGTGGTCTGATGCAATTGGAAATTGGGGATGCTATTTAAATGCAGGAGCTTATCGCAGTGGAGTGTAATAATCACACTGCACCCCCTGTTGTAGTGCTTCATATCTCACACCTGCCCGCAGTCTGGAACAGATAAATCCAGTGCTCAGACTGTGAAATAGGTTGAATTATGACAGTAAACACCCAACTAAACAAACATAAATTCAGGTCATGTGTAACCAGGTGTGATTGTGCTATCATAAAGAACGTAGAATTCCTTGTACCAGCCACTGTGATCTTGATGTTATATCAACAGCAACTTGAAATATTTAAAACAGAAAGCTAAAGATGCTGGAAATCAAAAGTAAAATTGAAAAATGCTGGAAAATCTCAGCAGGTCAGACTGCATCTTCAACTAGAACCATAAAGTGATTCTCTCTTTACAAGTGTTACCCAGTTTTCACTTGTTAGTTATATTAAAAATGACTTTTTATGAGCTAAGGAATAAGACACCCTCTTCTTGTATTTAACAAAGGTTCATTACTTTAAAAGGATTTTCACTGGAATATGCATTTGGTCCAGCGGTCTCAACTCAGAGCAAATCCAAAAGGGATATTAGATCCGTCAGCTGACAGTAATGAGAGATACAATGTTCCACTATTTCACCATCCGCACTCCCTGCACTGCCCTGCCCTGAGATGCAGGGTGAGTACATCCTAACATGGAACAGTGCATACACACTATTGGAGGAGTTGGTCTGTATCGCAGACTCACAGTTTGTTACAGCCAGAAGCGGTGACGCTCCAATTGTCCTGCTATCCAATAGTTTGGCATCTGTTCACCAGATTCATGTCTCCCTCACTCTCTTTAAACGCACTGGGACCCTGTTTCCATTCATCCCATTTAACATGCCAGAGTCTTGTTTCCTAAACTCTCTTTAAAAATCAACTGTTGATTCCTCTCCATATAGGCCACCTGTCCTGCTGTGTTCCCCTAGCATTTTGTGTGTGTGTCAGACTTTTAGTGTCCGCCAAATCTCTTGAATTCAGAATGAAATATTGGCTCTCCCTCCAGGGACGCAGACCGACCTAATGAGTGTTTACAGTTCTGCCATTATTGAACATATGTACTTCAGATCCAATTCACCCAGTGGGAAAGTGACCGCTTCACATTTTACCAACAGGGTGTAGAGTCGAGTCTGTCACATGCAGGGCTGAGGGAGTGCTGTGCCATTGACACACTCTGGAACTTTTCAGCTAGTAACCCAGGATAGTTCAGACTCCAGGCTTTAATTTTCATTAGAGCCCTACACTAGGTGCCAAAGAGAGAATTAATATTGGGTCACATATTCAGATACCCAGGCACACCAGATTTTGAGTGTATCGACACAATCCTGCATAAGGAATATACATACAGTCTGCATGGGGATTTACGTGTACAATCCTGAGCTAATATGTACATAGGCTATCATCCATTTAGATATACATATCTTTCTTGAGTCTGAGTGTATGTCACAGCCCTGACTTAGGGTGTACCTGTGCAGTTTGTCAAGTGGTGTACATGTGCAGTCCTGCAGATGCAATTTGATTTTTGGGAGCATGTTACAACCTGGAGTCAGTTTTATATGTGTTGTCCTGTTAGGATGTACTTGCACAGTCCTGATTCTGGATATAAATTTAACAGTCCTGAGGAAGGATTTACTTATGTAGTCCTGAGTTAAGGTGTACTTGCCTGTATTTGCACAGGCCAGAGTTAGGGTGTTCTGTATTTGCACAGGCCAGAGTTAGGGTGTTCTGTACTTGCACAGTCCTATGTTAGGGTGTTCTGTATTTGCACAGGCCAGGGTTAGGGTGTTCTGTATTTCCACAGGCCAGAGTTAGGGTGTCCTGTACTTGCACAGTCCTATGTTAGGGTGTTCTGTATCTGCACAGGCCAGGGTTAGGGTGTTCTGTACTTGCACAGGCCAGAGTTTGGGTGTACTTGCAAAGTCCTGAGTTAGGGTGTTCTGTACTTGCACAGTCCTACGTCAGGGTGTTCTGTATTTGCACAGGCCAGAGTTTGGGTGTACTTGCACAGGCCAGGATTAGGGTGTTCTGTACTTGCACAGGCCAGAGTTAGGGTGTCCTGTACTTGCACAGTCCTATGTTAGGGTGTTCTGTATTTGCACAGGCCAGGGTTAGGGTGTTCTGTATTTGCACAGGCCAGAGTTTGGGTGTACTTGCACAGGCCAGAGTTAAGGTGTACTGTACTTGCACAGGCCAGAGTTAGGGTGTTCTGTATTTGCACAGGCCAGAGTTAGAGTGTTCTGTACTTGCACAACCCAGGGTTAGGGTGTTCTGTACTTGCACAGGCCAGAGTTAGAGTGTTCTGTACTTGCACAGCCCAGGGTTAGGGTGTTCTGTATTTGCACAGGCCAGAGTTAGGGTGTTCTGTATTTGCACAGGCCAGGGTTAGGGTGTTCTGTACTTGCACAGGCCAGAGTTAGAGTGTTCTGTACTTGCACAACCCAGGGTTAGGGTGTTCTGTACTTGCACAGGCCAGAGTTAGAGTGTTCTGTACTTGCACAGCCCAGGGTTAGGGTGTTCTGTATTTGCACAGGCCAGAGTTTGGGTGTACTTGCACAGGCCAGGATTAGGGTGTTCTGTACTTGCACAGGCCAGAGTTAGGGTGTTCTGTACTTGCATAGGCCAGAGTTAGGGTGTCCTGTACTTGCACAGTCCTATGTTAGGGTGTTCTGTATTTGCACAGGCCAGGATTAGGGTGTTCTGTACTTGCACAGTCCTATGTTAGGGTGTTCTGTATTTGCACAAGCCAGGGTTAGGGTGTTCTGTACTTGCACAGGCCAGAGTTAGAGTGTTCTGCACTTGCACAGGCCAGAGTTTGTGTGTCCTGTACTTGCACAGTCCTACGTCAGGGTGTTCTGTACTTGCACAGGCCAGAGTTAGGGTGTCCTGTACTTGCACAGTCCTATGTCAGGGTGTTCTGTATTTGCACAGGCCAGGGTTAGGGTGTTCTGTATTTGCACAGGCCAGAGTTTGGGTGTACTTGCACAGTCCTGAGTTAGGGTGTACTGTACTTGCACAGGCCAGAGTTAGGGTGTCCTGTACTTGCACAGTCCTATGTCAGGGTGTTCTGTATTTGCACAGGCCAGGGTTAGGGTGTTCTGTATTTGCACAGGCCAGAGTTTGGGTGTACTTGCACAGTCCTGAGTTAGGGTGTACTGTACTTGCACAGGCCAGAGTTAGGGTGTCCTGTACTTGCACAGTCCTATGTCAGGGTGTTCTGTATTTGCACAGGCCAGGGTTAGGGTGTTCTGTATTTGCACAGGCCAGAGTTTGGGTGTCCTGTACTTGCACAGTCCTATGTTAGGGTGTTCTGTATTTGCACAGGCCAGGGTTAGGGTGTTCTGTATTTGCACAGGCCAGAGTTTGGGTGTACTTGCACAGTCCTGAGTTAGGGTGTACTGTACTTGCACAGGCCAGAGTTAGGGTGTCCTGTACTTGCACAGTCCTATGTCAGGGTGTTCTGTATTTGCACAGGCCAGGGTTAGGGTGTTCTGTATTTGCACAGGCCAGGGTTAGGGTGTTCTGTACTTGCACAGGCCAGAGTTAGAGTGTTCTGTACTTGCACAACCCAGGGTTAGGGTGTTCTGTACTTGCACAGGCCAGAGTTAGAGTGTTCTGTACTTGCACAGGCCAGGATTAGGGTGTTCTGTACTTGCACAGGCCAGAGTTTGGGTGGACTTGCACAGTCCTGAGTTAGGGTGTTCTGTACTTGCACAGGCCAGAGTTAGAGTGTCCTGTACTTGCACAGTCCTACGTCAGGGTGTCCTGTACTTGCACAGGCCAGAGTTAGGGTGTTCTGTATTTGCACAGGCCAGAGTTTGGGTGTACTTGCAAAGTCCTGAGTTAGGGTGTTCTGTATTTGCACAGGCCAGAGTTAGGGTGTTCTGTATTTGCACAGGCCAGGATTAGGGTGTTCTGTACTTGCACAGGCCAGAGTTAGGGTGTTCTGTACTTGCACAGGCCAGAGTTTGGGTGTACTTGCACAGTCCTGAGTTAGGGTGTTCTGTACTTGCACAGGCCAGAGTTAGAGTGTCCTGTACTTGCACAGTCCTACGTCAGGGTGTCCTGTACTTGCACAGGCCAGAGTTAGGGTGTTCTGTATTTGCACAGGCCAGAGTTTGGGTGTACTTGCACAGGCCAGGATTAGGGTGTTCTGTACTTGCACAGGCCAGAGTTAGGGTGTTCTGTACTTGCACAGGCCAGAGTTTGGGTGGACTTGCACAGTCCTGAGTTAGGGTGTTCTGTACTTGCACAGGCCAAGGGTTAGGGTGTTCTGTACTTGAACAGGCCAGAGTTAGGGTGTACTGAACGTGCACAATGCTAAGTTCGCAGAAACATGGTCATTTTATAAATTACTATACTGTATATTCAACATTGGAACTAAAGTGTTTCCAGGACTGGGCGTTAATAGTGCTGTTTAGCAGCCAAGGTCATCACCTGAAGCATCAACACTTCAGAGATATCACCTGTCCTGCAGAGTATTTCTGTCTCTTTTGGATTTTAGTTAGTACATTTCCACCAGGCAACAATGTGGGTAAGAGGTTGTTGGTGAAATTTCAGTATTGTTAATGCATCTGAAGGTCAGTATGGAGTGGTCATACTGTACTTGTTGGAGATGGTGGTGATCACCACTCTTTTTCATTAGTGGTGCCTATTGGGTTTGGACAGGTTTGAGATCCGAGTTGGGCATGAAAGATAATGCGTGTATCATTGCCTACGCCATCACCTGTTACAATGCCACTTGTCAGCTACAGGTGAATATTGTCTAGATCTTGCTACATACTGGCAGAGACCACCATTGCGCAAGATGTGTTGACTCTTTGCTGTATCCTCCCTTAACTACAAATGACAAGTCTCTCTTTCCCCCGTACAACCAGAAAGGACCTCAAGTATCACCTCCTCTACAGCTTCTCCTCCTCTTTTTCCTGCCATTGGGCTGCAGCTGAGAATGTGTCAGCACGACAGCAGAATTATGAAAGATGCCATAAGCTACCACAAAGTGAGAAGTTTGTCCCTGGACTCTACCAACATGTGCCCTCGGACTGGCTTAGGTGGAAGAATTGGTGCTTGAACACACCAGTGATGGATCTGTAGGAACCTTATAATGGTTAGCCAGGGGTAGTGACTGGTCTTTATCCTCCAGTCCAGCAGGTCTGCTGCAACATGGCGAGTGTGGGTGTCTATCACAATTAAATTCCATTGCACAATTCTCTGTGCATCTTGGCATTCATTCAGTCGAAGCATCCCAGGCAACTTGCAGGCCTGGTACAGCTCCATGATTTGCATTTTATTGGCTAAGGAAAACATGAGTCCAATCAATCACCACTGTTCCATTCAGAAATGCATAGTTGTTGGCAAAGCCTTACACGTGCACTCATAATGCTCCTGACTAGGGATGGAGGGAAACCGTAGCCTCTTGTGTCTCCACGCTCAAAATTTCCTGTTTAGCTGTAAATGCCTTGGGCACACCGGCAAGCACTCTAAAAATGCAAGGTTGTTTTTTCAGTTCTACAGAAATGTGACACAAAGAATTAATGCCTTCAGGTAAGTACTGAGAAAACAGAAATGGAAGTCCTGCATGAAATATTTTTTCTTTGAACAGGTTACATGGCTCCTCTTTGTTTTGTGGGTGTCTGTAGGGAAGATAACTCTCAGGGTTGCATACTGCATACATACTTTGACAATAAATGTACTTTGAACCTTGAACATATCATGGGCATCTAAATTTTTATATCAGAGAAACATTTATTTGAATGAGATTGGTCGATTTCACAATACACCCATCAGGCAGGAGGTACAGGCGCCTTAGGTCCCACAACGCAAGTTTCAGACGCAGTTATTACCCTACAACCATCAAGTTCCTGAACCAGCATGGACAACTTCACTCACCATAACTCCAAACTGATTCTACAACCTGCAAACTCACTTTCAAAGACTCTTTACAACTCATGTTCTCAACATTATTTTAATTTGCAGTTTGTCTTCTTTGGCACGTTGGTTCTTTGTAGGTCTTCCTCTGTTTAAGTATAGCTTTTTTGTAAAATTCTATTTATATTTTTCTTGTAAATTCCTGCAAGAAAATGAACCTCAAAGTAGTATATAGTAACATATGTATACTTTGATAATAAATTTACTTTGAACTTTAGACACCTGCCAGCATAACAAACATAAAACTCACTCCATAGGCTTCTGTCACCTCAGTAATGTGGCACTACGGACCACCACTTACATGACCACGGGCTTATCACTGATTATGTTTTTTTCCTGCACTAAATGTGTTGTTTTTGCACAGTCTTTTTTACTCTCTCTCTCTCTTCAATGTCTTTTATTGTTTATCTGTAACTTATATACAACTTATATTCTGTGTTGTTCGTGCCAACATGTGTATGATGCTGCTGCAAGCAAGCAAGCTTTTCATGAGCAAATGACAACAGACTCTACTTGACGACTTAACACGTCTTCCTTTCTACAACTCTACATTTATTATAAACTACAGCTGTACATTTATTTAAAAAAAAATATATATATATATACATAGGCCAGCAGGAGAATATACAGAGACTGGGGACAATGGGGCTGCAGTGGAAGAGTGGGGAGAGGCCAGGGTTAGGACAGAAAACAGCCTGAATATCCGATTATGTTCACAGTCGATTATTTACACAGGCAAACTCCACATAAATAATTCAACTACTATCACATCCACTGATACTTATTTGCCTTGAGGAAGTGCAAGAGGAGGATTGATAGAATGAAACGTTCCTCCATATCGAGCCAGCTGCAACATCTTGGAGCTGAGAAGTTTCTGTCTCCAAATAAACATGGAAGTAAATTCCCTTGCTACAACTCAGGCAAACATCTACCTGTTCTGTCGCTGCACACGCTGCTTCGTCCATTCATTGCCCCTGTGTCAGGGCCAGATGCACCACAGAGTGCCAAAGGTGACTGTGGCAGCTGTTCCAAACCAGCTTTCAAATGTCAGGATTAAAATGTTCATAGTCGCAGATCATCTCAGGTCAAAGGCCAGAGCTAACTGTTGCTGGATCCGGCAAAAAACACAGCAAACTAAAGACATCAGTGCCATTGCCTAGCCCATTGCAGCCTTTAATCCACCAGCCGTTTACACAAGCAGAAGCTCCGTCATCAGCTCTGGGCTCTTGTCTTCATCGCCAGCTGTAGCCACAATCCTTCCGTTCTCAGTCAGCTCCTGGACTGGCCTTTTTGTAGGCTCTGCACATTTCACCTGAAAATACGAAACCCTGGGTCATTTTATCGAAAGACAAAGCACAGAACAGGGGGGTACTTTCCTTGTTATGGTTTTGATCGGTGGCAATCTACCCTCCAGGTAACACCCACAGATCAGTCCCTGCCACCAGCTGAAGCACTGGTTACACAGCCACTTGATCACTGTGTCAGCATGCAAATAGTGCCACCACCCACCCTCTGCTCTCCATGGTCCTCACCCAAGTCAGCACTAAGCTGTACACCTCAGCACCAATGGCGACCCTTTGCCCAATCACCTTCTCTCCCTGATCACCATCTGTTCCATCACTCCAATCATCAATGACTCCCTCTCCAAGTCACTGAGTTCCCCAGTCAATGATTCCCCTCACGATGGTCACCTGACTCCCTCCTGATTACTATCAACAACGCTCTCTTTCGATGACCAGAAACCTCCCTCAGCTCAAGTCAGTGAACTCCTGCCCACCCCAGCACTCTCTCTACTCCCTCCCTTCATCTATCGTGACCCTTTTCACCACCAGTGTCAACTCGCCTGATCACCGAGTGACTGCTTTTCCTGAGTATCAGTGAGCCCCGCCCCACCCTGCCTCGATAGCCAAGTCATCATCAGAGATCGCTCCCCGGTTCAGCATCAAATGAAATGCGTCAGCATGAAATGTAAGAATGTTCATTACACAACTTACCAGCCTGGTAAATAAAATCCACACCTTGGTCCGATTCTCTGAAATAAAGAAAAGAAATGCAATCAGTCAGGATCTGCAAACTGGAGCCAACACCAACACCCTGACCTGGAGGAAGGTGACGAATGACAAACGTGAAAAGAACCTTTATGTATTTCCAGTAGGCATGGATCAACAAAACATAAAGCACAGAAAGAATTGGCTCGGTGACGTTGTTACATAATGTCCAACATCCATCCGAGAAAGCAGACGGAGCCAAAGGACTGGTTTGCTGCCACTAACTGGAATATATTATGGCTATCCAATACAACCACAGGATGGAGCTGGAGCTGGAGGTTACACACCTGATGCTGTCCTGAAGTTATGGGAAGGCAAAAGCTCAAATCAGAACAGGAAATCTTGCTTCGATCCTAACTATAACTCACCCTATTGTGGGAATCTCTGATGGGAGACTATAAAGGGGGTTTTTATTTTGAACATAATCCTTGCTCTACCTACAGTGGCAATGGTCTATTGGGTATTCATTTCATCAACAGTACCTGAGCTGGGGTGGTTAATATAATGGACAGCTAACTTGGAGTTAATTTCCCTAGAGCAAACACGAGGAAATCTGCAGATGCTGGAAATTCAAACAACAACACACACAAAATGCTGGTGGAACACAGCAGGCCAGGCAGCATCTATAGGAGAAGCACTGTCGACGTTTCGGGCCGAGACCCTTCGTCAGGACTAGTCTCGGCCCGAAACGTCGACAGTGCTTCTCCTATAGATGCTGCCTGGCCTGCTGTGTTCCACCAGCATTTTGTGTGTGTTGTTAATTTCCCTAGTCCAGTATCCTGACAAGTGTAACCTCTACAAAATGGTTAAAAAATAAACACAATGAAAAGCTTTAACTGCTCACCTTGATTATATCCTGAATATATGAAGAAGGACAGCAAGATGACAGAAAGTACTGTACTAAGCAGTGCAATGACCACAACCAATACCACTTTGGATGAAGGTACTTGCGTGCCTGAAAATAAACAGGATAATGAACAATCACAATTCTCTACCAAATCCCGACTCCTTGAAATGTTTGTCAGTAGGAAGGACAAGAAATCAACAAAATTCCCTGAGAGAATACTCTTGGTAACTGGGTAACTTGAGGGATAGTACAGGTGTACGATGACATTAAAAAGACATCAGATCTCGTCACCTGCTGTAAGCTTAGCACACTGTCACACTAGAGTACAGCAACAGGCTTAACAATATCAAAGGACTCGCCGCAGAAGCTTGGAGTTTGATGTTCAAGCCTTGGTTTTACTTTAATTAGGTTTGAGTCTATGTGAACTATTTATACCATTACATTTATTGCAGAGGATAGACTGCAGACATCTTCAAATCATGATCTGCTAATCATCTGCTGGACCACAGGCAGGGGGTCTGATGACTTGCCAATAAATACTACAGAAGGACTGAGAAATGAGACAAAATCATGTGGTCAGTTAAACCACTTTCCCGGCTACATTTTGTTGCAGGATCCCAGATGGATACAATACTAGGTGACCAATTTTGCCATGAGCATTAAAACTCTGAACCACACAACAACTCCTCATATACCCTTCACCGATTTCCTAGCAGAAGCTTTTCGGATACAACCAGCTGCAACTTCAGTAATGAGGCACCCATCAGACACAGCAACACCTACCCACAAAATTGCTAAAAACCAGCAAAGTTACACCCCTGGTTCATCCAACCATCAACGGTGTCACAGTACAAAAATGCTGTTGAATGTTGTTGACTGTTTGGAAACATTCTTATGCCTTAATAATTTGATTACTTTCAGTAGTTTTGATAGAAATAAAACACAAAAAACATCCAATTAAATACAAACAATTGAAACCTTGAAGATGCAAACACTAATTCCCTTACAAATATTTGTTGCATTGAGACTATTGAGAAGAATCTCCTGCATCAATCTGTACAGAGTGCCATTTCCTGCAGATCCCCTGAGTTTGTGCTGGAGGTTACCCCATGTCTGCTCAATGCTGGGGAGTCCAGGATCACCGCTATACGGCTGCAATTCATCGCAGAACCGTGGGGAACTCTATGCAAAAATCAGAATGCACAGAGGTGATTAACCGGACCTGGACACTTTTTGTACAAGGAAACTGCCCCCATCATGCTCCATTCTGTCCAGTCTCCTCCACTACCTGCTTGGTAGGTCTCTGCTAACCTTCTCCCATCATTGTGGCATCTACTTAGTCCTCACCTACTGTATGTTCCCAGTATCTGAGTGAGCACCAGTAGAGTAGTGCAGTGATTGTTTACCGAGTACTTCCTGGGGTTAGAACTGTGGAAAGAGGTGTTACCGATGTGGGAAATACAACCTCTAATGCCCTCCACTTAGACACAGCATGCAAGAAGTCTGAAAGTTGTTTTCTCTGGTGTGTAGTGGCCGAGAGCAGTCCTGACAGAAGTTTATAAGGTTATGAGAGGCATAGATTGAGTAGGCAGCCGGTACCTTTTTGATAGATTTAATAGTAGATGGCAGCATTTAAGGTGAGGGGGTAAGGTTCAAAGGGAAATGTGCAGGGCTAGTTTTTCTTTATGTAGAGAGTGGTGAGTGCCTGAAATGTATGACCAGGGTGTTGGTAGGGGCAGGTACAATAGAGACATTAAAGAGGCTCATAGGTGGGCATTTGAATAGGAAGGAATATGGCGTACATGGCCCATGTGCATACAGAAGGGAACAAGTGTCACTAGCTTCATTAATTCTGCACAACAGCATGAAGGACCTGTTCCTGTTAGGTTCCGTTCTATGGTCTATGAATCACTTACAATTGATGATAATGCATTTCCCTTTTTTAACAAAGCTTTTTAGAACAGAGTGGTGAGATTGCTAACACTTACAACATTGTCAAATTCATGCAATTGTATTTTTAAATTAAAATCTCTAAAGTGGAACTTACCACATTCCACGTCCTTCATAGTCGTACCATTCTCCAACATATGGAGAGAGCCGCAACTGAAGGTAGAAAACAGGAAATACTTTGGTTATTTTTATCCCCTCTACTGAGAGCTCCTGCATCATGCACGATCTAGCTACTAGCAGTTCAGTCTGGTAGCTAGACAGCTCCGGATGTGTTGAAGCATGAACAGTCTTACACACTTGACCAAAGGTGAGACATTAGCTGCAGGCCACAGTGCCTTAGCACAGGAACATTCCGTACAGTTAGGGAAGGGAAAGGTTCATGTGGCTCATTCATGTTCACCTCTCTCCTGTCCAATGGAAGCTGATTCCCCAACACCAAACTCTCCACTGGAAAAATTACTCCTCCAGTACTCTAACTTTGCCATTATAGCCTCTCCCTTCACTATCTAAGAATCCATTAAAATTGAGCTCACTCCTGCTTTAATTCTCCTGTTACACGAAACAGTAGTTGAACATTGTAAGAACCAAGAAAAAATTGCTCATGCATTATGAACACTCTCTCAGCTGGTATCACGAGGAACATGCCTGACATTTCTCTCTCTCCTTGCTTCTCCCGTCCCTGTACTGGTACAACTGAACTAAATCTTCTTCCTTGGTTGAGATCAGACCAAGGTTTTCTGTCTTGTACATCTGTACAACGCAGCATCGTAATCTCTGTGCTCTTCATGACTCTGTGTTAAACTACTTCTGAAATGTGTTAGTATTATATCCTGGAAATTTCATTCCATGCCAGACTTACTCGCTCCATTTCCTGCAGGGTTCCAAGTTAGAAGATATGTTTGAGTAATATCCAGCTTCGCATACGTCGCACACAGGTATTGTGAAATTTGCACCTTCTGGGAAAAAGAAAAGTGTGCTTTTAAATTATGATCTACTTTGTTTATTTGCAAACTGATTAAAAATAATTCAATGCACCATTTTATTAAAATATTGCCGTCATCTATGTCCCAATCTATGGCAAAGTAAACCCCATTAAATCTTTTAATGAGTTAGACCATTTTTGGACCACTTCACTCTTCATAACCAAATAAAAATGCACAAGAAGGAGAAATACCCCAGGACAGGGACTACCTGACTGGTGTGCATTAACTTTTGAAGGAGGAAGATTGAGATGGAGTGAGCAAAGGAATTTTAGAGCCAGCAGCTTAAGGCATTTCTGCTGTTGATGAGTAAAGAGAGTAGGAAGTACACAAGAGGATAGATTTGTGAGAACACTGGGTTCTTGGAACATTGCAGAATAATTCTGGTGAGATAGAGAACATCCAGCTCACAAGACTGTAACATTTGTCTAATGCATAATATTGGAGATGAACAACCATTGCCGTGTATAGCTTTAAGGATATTGGCCTGAAACCCATTTAGACTGCAACATAGCTCACAACAGAACCTGCAGGAAGTTGTTTGCTTCTGTGGAAAAAGCCACAGGAAGAAAATGCTGTCCTGACTGAGTCTTTCTTTAATTTAATAAAATACCCTTATTGTTGACTTAAATTATCAACTGTTTTCCCAGAATCTTGGAGATAAGGAGATATGATGTCAGGAGTGATGGTGTTTGAAACTAAAGTTTAGAAGCTGTGCCTGAATTGGAGTACCAGACATAAGGAACGATCTCACCTGATTGATATAACACATGGACATGCACTGAGAGAGAGAGAAAGCTCAGGAATTCAACTGAGATCAAAAACAGTAGGACCAACTGAGATGGCTGAGCATCTTTCAAAGCAACTAATTTGTCCAAATCTTGGACAGATGGAAGGTAAAGTTCATATTGTATTGAACCAGATTAAAGAAAGTTAAGATGTTATTGTACCACACAGACTGCTGAAGGAACTCAGCTGGCCAGGCAGCATCTATGGAAAAGAGTAAACAGTCAACATTTTGGGCCTGATGACGGATCTCGGCCCAAAATGTCAACTGTTCACTCTTTTCCATAGATGCTGCCTGGCCTGCTGAGTTCCGCCAACATTTTGGGGGTGTAGCTTGGATTTCCAGCATCTGCAGATTTTCTCATCCTCATGTCATTGTACCAAATTGGTTACAAGAAGGAATATGGATTTCAACAGAGTTGACCAACAAAATCTCATACCTCTGCTTGGGATTACCATGGCATAGCAAATGGGACAGAATTGCACTGTAACATGATCATAAAGATCATTTCAGTGCTATGATCTCACTGATGCAGATACGATCTCCTTCACTGAACAGGGGAACTGGAAGGAAATATTTCTGGTGGTGACAGGAAGCAGCCAGCTGTCTTCCCTCTAAGACACATTCCCTTTATCTTAAGGGTAACTTAAGGCCAAACTATAAAGTCAACCCAAAGCAGAGAAAATTGCCCAGTAGGTACTCCAACGCAAGTACCCAGCTCAGTGTATCGAGAAGTCAAGTAACAAGCTGAGGTTCCACCTGGATACAGACGACCTTTATGGAGCTCAGACACAGATCCATTCACCCATGAGGACAGTACAGGTTTCACCAGATCTGAGCAAGGATTTTCATTGGGTTTGGAGAAGAGAATGGGCTCTGACTCGTGGAGCTTGATGAGGAGGGCTCCTATTTCATCTTTCTGGTTCATAGGCATGATCTCAGTTGTGGCACAGACCAGGCCTCATTTGTGCCTTGGGTAGCCTGTTGTGGCTGATGAGGAAGGAGACGCCGTAGCGGGGTGCGTACCACTGGACTCTACGATGGCCTGGTGACTCGCCGCCCCCCCCCCCCCTCCCCCTTCAGTGCTGCCCTTCAGTATTCACACAGTGGAAGACAAGCTGGGTTCCACAGTGCGTTGGGGGTTGGCTCCGCCTGTCGTTGCTGCCCTCCAGTGTTCACTTGGTGAAAGACAAGCTGGATTGCCTTCATCAGTGGCCGCACTGGGCGATATGAGAAACTGCTGCGAGCTGTTCTTGCAGAGACGTGGCTCCAGGCCAACATCCGTGCACCATCAATCTACAGGCCATCACACTCAGGGACTTCGGCTTTATTATTTTTGTAAATATTATTTTCTTTTGTGACTGTATGTTTTCTGCTTTCATAGTTGTACGTGCTCTATGTGCTGCGTGTGATGGTTGGCTCTGTGTTTTGCACCTTGGCCCTGGAGGAATGCTGTTTCATTGGGCTGTATTCATATGTATGGTTGAATGACAATTAAATGGGAACTTGAACTTTCTACACACCACTCAGTAGACAACATTGGAGCAGAACATTGCTTGGAATCAACACAGCCTGGGAGATTTCAGCAAAGACTAGAAACTGAACTGGCCTTGGTGGTGTGAAGACCATAACAGAGTTGGACAAGGACCGGATGCTGAGAGCCTTGAGGAGGGTAAACAAGTAAAGGTTGCATTTCAAGATGAAGGTGGTCTCCATCATGGGTTACATGTTCTACAGAGTTGGGTTGGAGGCAGACCCAGTCAGAGCCAAGTCAGAGAAGATGCCAAGCCTGAAGAGTTGCCAAAGCACAATGATTTCTGAGCATATCAACCAGCAGGCTCAAACTACAAGTCTTCCAGTATATTGGACCTACTGTAAGTCCTGAGACTGAAGGATAACAACATGATGTGAATTTCAATTTTTTAATTTGGGGGAAATGTGTTTCTGTGATTCTGGAGGCAAACCTAACTAAGTGCAGGGTTTCTGATAAGCTTGAGTACCTAGAATTACGAAGAAAAATCAAAACGTTGTCATTTTGGCACAATGGAAATTTTCCTGCTACAAAGCAATGACTCAATCTAGGACGGGGGGAACCAGTTCATTCATTTTCCAATTCTGTTTAAGATCCATCACAGCTGATGACCTCTCCCTGTGTGTCCCACAAGTGTTGGAGGAAGAATGGGAGATTCACCTTCTTTGTACACAACTCCGTAGCCGGGTTCACAGACGCTGTTTTCTTCACAGATCTCACAGTCCTTATTGACACAGTGCTTCCCAACCTGGCACTGACAGACTGTATCACTGATACTGCTGCCAGCCTTTTCAACCACAAATCCTCCATCTACAACGAGACAATTAGAGAATTAGAGGAGATAACACTTATCACATGCCTGTTTGCTGCAACAGAGGGAGGGCTATAACGAAACAATACTTAGGTTCAAATTTCAAAGTAAGTTTATTATCATTGTACTTATATGTCACTGTATACGACCCTGAGGTTCATTTTCTTATGGGTATACACAATAAATCTAAGAAATATTATAGAATCAATGAAACTCCGCACCCAACTGGACGACAGACAACCAATGTGCAAAAGACAACAAACTGTGCAAATAGAAAATAGGAAATAAAAGTAATAATAATTGCAAATAAATAACCAATAAATGATAAGAACATGAGATGAAGAGTCCTTGAAAATGAGTCCATAAGTTGTGGGAACAGTTCATTGATGGGACGAGTGAAGTTGAGTGAAGTTATCCTCTCTGCTTCAAAAGCCTAAGTGTTGAGGTGTAATAACTGTTTCTATTCCTGGGGGTGTGGGTCCTAGGGCTCCTAGACCCTGATGGCAACAGTGGGAGGAGAGCATGGCCTAGGAGGTGGGGGGCTTTAATGATGGAAGCTTCCTTCCTGTAACTACGCTCTGCGTAGATGTGCTCAATGGTGGGGAGTGTTTTACCCATGATGGACTGGGCAGTATCGACTATTTTGTATAGGATTTTAAGGTCAAGGGCATTGTTTATACACCAGGCCATGATACAACTAGTCAGTACACTCTCCACCTCACATGTATAGAATTTTGTCAAAGTTTTGGATGTAACGCCACATCTTCGCGAACTTCTAAGGGAGTAGATGTGCTGCTGTGCTTTCTTCATAATTACACACATGCTGGATCCAGGACACTGAGGCATTTAAAGTTGCTGACTCCACCTCTGACCCTCCAATGAGGACTGGCTCCTGGACCTCTGGTTTCCTCCCCCTGAAGTCAATAATCAGGTCTTTAGCCTTGCTGTCCTTGAGTCAGAGGTTGTTATTGTGGCTACACCCAGCCAGATTTTCAATCTCCCTCAAATATGTTAATTCATCACCACCTTTGATTCAGCTTATGACAGCGGTGACAACTTGAATAGAGCATTGAAGCTGTGCTCAGCCACACAGTCATAAGTGTAAAGTGAGTAGAGCAGGGGGCTAAGCACACAGTCTTGTGGTGCATCTGTGCTGATGGAGATTGTGGAGAAAATGGTGTTTCCAATCCAAACTGACTGGGGTCTGCAAGTCAAGAAATCAGGGATCTAATTGAATAAGGAGGCAGTGAGGCCTAGATTTTGGCGCTTATTGTTTAGTTTTGAGGGGATGATATTATTGAATGCTAAGCTGTAGCCAATGAACTGCATCCTGATGTATGTATTTTTGCTGTCCAGATATTCCAGCATTGAGTGAAGATCCAATGAAACGGCATCTGCTGTGGACCTGTTATGCCAGTAGGCAAATCGGAGTGGATCCAAGTCACTTCTCAGGCAGCAGTTGATGTGCTTCATGTTGCAAAGGGACTTGGGAGTCCTTGTGCAAGATATCCTAAAGGTTAACCTCCAGGTTGAATCGGCGGTGAAGAAAGCGAATGCAATGTTGACATTCATTTCTAGAGGTATAGAATACAAGTTCAGGGATGTGATGTTGAGGCTCTATAAGGCACTCGTGAGATGACACTTGGAGTATTGTGTGTGGTTTTGGGCTTCTTGTTTTATTTTAGAAAGGAGAGGGTTCAGAGAAGATTTATGAGAATGATTCCAGGAATGAAAGGGTTACATTATGAGAAACGTCTGGCAGCTCTTGAGCTGTATTACCTGGAGTTCAGGAGAATGAGGGGTGATCTCATAGAAACATTCAGAATGTTAAGAGGCCTGAGCAGATTAGATATGGCAAAGTTATTTCCCATGGTAGGGGAGTCTAGGACAAGAGGGCATGACTTCAGGATTGAAGGACATTCATTTAGAACTGAGATGCGGAGAAATTACTTTAGTCAGAGGGTGGTAAATCTGTGGAGTTTGTTGCCACGAGTTGGCTGTGGAGGCCAAGTCATAGATAGGTTCTTGATTAGCCAGGGCATCAAAGGGTATGGGGTGAAAGCAGGAGCGTAGGGATGACTGGAAGAATTGGATCAGCCCATGATTGAATGGTGGGACAAATGGCCTACTTCTGCTCCTATATCTTATGGTCTTATCACCAACCTCTCAAAGCACTTCATCACAGTGGATGTAAGTGCTACTGGTTGATAGTAATTGAGGCAGGTTACTCAAGGTATTGGTTAAAGTACTTTTCATCTCTAAACAAATACACTCCCCAATAGTTTTAAGATGATGACATCGTGAAAGTCGTTCTCATGGAGCAGTTTTTCGAGTTAAAAATTAATTAACTTGTTCTGATCAATTAGATACGTAGCAATAAATGATACCCACTATTGGTACAGACTTTATGCAGATGACAATGTTCCAGTCTGTTCCACTTTGACTGATAACGATCAGGGCCACATGGTTGACATTTTGAGTCATTTTTCTCAGTGCACTCGCTGCTCATATACATGCCTGCAAAAAACAAAGTTCGACACTCTCAGCATGGAAAATGTACTCAGTATTTTCCACGAACGTTTATTAACCTGTCTTTGTTTTCAGTCGCCACCATTGTCACGTGAAATGACTTCGAGCCCAGAAATCTCCACCCAACAGATTCCCCATAGGGAAGCAAGTAGCCACACTATATAACATGGTACTATTGGTAAATTGGCTTGTTTATAGTCTGACAGTGGCAGGGGAATAGAATTGTACTTTGACGCTCTTGGGTTGGAGTGAATCTCTCTTCTGACTGGGTTGGCCTGACATACCTCTGGTGCTCCAACAAATGCATCAGATTCAGGTGGGTAGATGGAACTGACTTGCTGGTCAACCATAATCTCATATGAATGGCAGGACGTGCTGAATTGCCAACGCCTGCTCCTGAGTTCAGCTATCTGCTTCATCGAGCACATTCATTCAGTCCATCGTGCCAGCTGGAATCTCCCAGTAGCTGGTTATTTTAATTCTACTTCCCATTCCCACATCAGTACATCTGTCCATGGCCTCCTCCACTGTCGGGTCAAGGCTAAACTCAAATCTGAAGAACAGCAGCTCATATTCCACCTGAGCAGTCTCCAAACTGGCAACATGAACACTAAATTCTCAAACTTCTGGTAACTATTCCCTCTCTGTCTCTTTTCCCTCATTTTCCTTTTCTTTCTCCTCCTGACCCAATTGGCTTCATCACCCGCTCCATCCACCCATCTCACACACACACACACACACACACACACACACACACACACACACACACACACACACACACACACACACACACACACACACACACACACACACACACACACACACACACACACACACAATTCTACACCCCACTTTCCTCAAATAATTCAATGTTCCACCATCCTCACCTATCAAATTTCATCATCTTCATCACTTTGTCACTTCCAACTATCACCTCCCAACTCTTGACATCATTCCCACTCTCCCCCTCCCTCACTTATCTATCACCCCATCCCTCACCTGGATCTACCTATAACCTGCCAGCTCTTGTTCCACCCCTTTCCTTCCACCATGTTATACTGGCTATCTCCTTTCCTAGTCCTGATGAAGGGCCCCAGCTCGAAATGTTGACTGTTTATTCCTTTCCAAAGGCACTGCCTGACCTATTTACTTCCTCCAGAATTTGTGTGTTACTCTGGATTCCCAGCGTCAGCAGAATCTCTTGTGCTTATTATCTCCTCTCCTTCTTTCCAGTCCAGATGAAGTGTCTGGACCTGAAATGTCAATTGTCCATTTCCTTAAGTAGCTACTGCCTGGCCTGCTGCATTTCCCCGGCGCTTTGCTTCAGATATTTAATATCATTACTCACCAGGCGGGCACAAACTGCAGCACTTTCCAAACTTTGCGTATTTAGAGACAGAATCGCAGGCACTGCTTGAGGCATGTTGACAACACTGTAAAAGAAACACAGGCATAATTGGAAAATTGAACCTGTATCAATGATCCATTCAAGCTCAGACTGGCCTTGCCTTCTTGGATAAACAGCACATCAATTCCCAAAGCTGTCTCAAATGGCCCCTCCTTTGGCTTGGTGCTGAAATACCCTTCCTGTTAATCTCAACTTTCAAAGTCGCGTTTGTCGCTATGTGTACATGCGTGCAGAGGTGTAATGTAAAACCTACTTGCTGCAGCATCACAGGCACATAGTGTCAGAAGAAAACCATTCACAAGAAAAATATAATTAGACATAAATTATACAAGAACGAATGCTAATAGAACAAAAAAAGTCCATTGGTGTGTAAGGTGGTCATAGTGTTGCTAAACTGAGGTAGTGATCAAGGTTGTACAGGCTGGGTTCAAGGACTGAAAGGAAGCACAGTACAGTACAAAAGGTTTAGGCATCCTAGATTTTTATATGAATTTTGATTTTGATGCTTTTTTTGTCTTCTTCATTAATGTGTCTGCAGAAAAAAAAGCAAATTTTAGATTTCCAAACATTCGCTTTCCCAAAAAAATTAAATGTACAGAGAAACACACACAAAATGCTGGTTGAACGCTGCAGGCCAGGCAGCATCTATAGGGAGAAGCGCTGTCGATGTTTCGGGCTGAGACCCTTCGCCAGGGCTAAATTGCTTGAATTTCCAGCATCTGCAGATTTCCTCGTGTTTGATGTACAGAGAAAGTTTAAGTTATAGACCACTTTTCAAATAAAAACCTGATTGCTTTGCAGGTATATAGCCCAGTGCACGATTAAACAAAGATAACAATCAGGATGCTGATGGTCAATGACTTAATGAGTAATGAGTTAAATAACCTAAACTGATTAACTGAAACAGAAACGGGTGTAGAAGAAATCAAACTGGGTGAAGGACAATCAAGCTAAAAGGTGAGGGTGTGGCAGATGTGGCGGTTTAACCTTCAAATCATCCATCTTACACCATAGCAAGAGTGAGCAAATCAAGACTCACGCAGTCGTCCTACATCAGCAAGGTCTCTCCCAAGCAGAAATTTTGCGGCAGATGGGAGTGCAAGTTATTCTGAAGAAGCACAAAGAAGCAGGCAAGGTTGAGGACCAAAAACGCAGTGGCCGGCTATGGAAACTGAGTGCAGCAGACAAAAGATGCATCAAACTGACGTCCCTTCTAAATCGGAAGAAGTCCAATGTTGTTATCAGCTCTGAACTCACAAAAACCACTGGAATTCAAGTGCGCCCTCTGCAGTCTGGAGAAGGCTTGTCAGAAATAATCTTGCTGTACAGCCATTCCTCTGATGTGGAAATAAAGCCAAGAGACTCGCCTATGCACAAAAACAGGGGCGCTGAACAATGGCACCAAGTGCTTTGCACTGTCCAGTCAGAATTTTTAATTTTTGACTGAAGCAGGAAGCAGTTTGTCTGTAGAAGAGCTGGAGAGTGTCACGTGGATAAGTATCGGCAGCCAACATTGAAACATGGTGGAGGTTCCCTGCAGGTTTGGGGCTGAATTTCTGCAAATGGAGTTGGTGATCTGGTCAGCGTTAACAAAATCCTCAATTCTGAGAAGTGCAAGCAGATTCTCATCCCACACAATACCATCAGGGAGGTGTCTGATCGGTCCCAGCTGCATTCTGCAGCAGGACAATGACCCCAAAACGTGGTCAAGGTCATAAAGAACTACCTTTAGTGAAAAGAAGAACACAGTATTCTGCAACAGATGGTATGGCCTCCACAGAGCTCTGACCTCAACATCGTTGAGGCTGCCTGCGATGACCTGGAGAGGCAGAAGCAAGTGAGACAGCCAAAGTCTGCAGAAGAACTGTGCCAGGTTCTCCGAGATTCCTGGAACAACTTACCAGACAATTTTCTAATGAAACTGCACCTAAAACTTTTGCACAGTACTGCAGCTGTCCTTGAACCTGGTGTGGGGTCTTCAGGCTTCTGTACCTCTAGTCCAATGGTAGCTGTGAGAAGGTAGCATGACCCGATGGTGCAGATCTTTGATGATGGATGCCGCCTTCTTGAGGCACTACCTCATATAAATATTCCCAGCGGTGGGGAGGGATGTGCCTGTAAGATATTGGGTTGAGTCCAGCACTCATTGCAGCCTCTTACATTCCTACATTTCTGTGCATTTGAATTGCTGTATCCGACATGATACAACCTGTCAGGACACTATCAGCAGTACACATGTAGGCATTTGCTTGTGTGTTCAACCTCTTTAACCTTCAATGAAAATGAAAAAAAAGCTGGCACGCCTTCCTTTTGATTGCCTTTATGTACAGGGACCAGGACACGTCATCTGATATGTTAACGCACAGGAATTAAAGCTACAAGGTAGAATGGTCATTTAGATTACACATGCCACATAGCTGTACAAGTTGTTATTATTGTCTGTGGTGCCAGCTGGAACCAGATCTCTGTCAGCTGCCAGGTTTGTTGATTTCCCAAGGCATTGCCAATTCTGGCCTTGAAACTCATTGGCACTAGGGGTGGGGCAGGTTCACTAAAGGGTCATTGCATGGTGCTGAGACCTGGGGTGCAGGCCACCAAGGAATGTCCTTCACTCTCCTCCCTTTGTGTACTACTTCAATTCAGAGCCTGAAAAGGAAGGTTGGAAGCGAGCTAAGCTGGAAACTAGGGTCAAGTCAGGATTGTCACAAAGAATAAAGACTCTGGGGATCAGGTACGACTTCAGCAGTTGGATTGGGATCTATTTGGGGGACATCACCTCAAAACTATTGTGCTTGACAGATAGGTCTGAAGGGAAGAGGTAAGTGAGAGAACTCGTGTAATACAGATTCCGAGCCTCAGGCCAGGACCGGTTCAAGGAACAGCGCTATGAAAAATGGTATGGACAGGTAGTCAGCGTTAGGTATGGAAACATTTGGCTGAAGCACCAGTACAACTTGATTAAAGTCTCTGAGAATGGCCAATGAGAAGAAAGCAACATGAACTGATTTCTCAGGCAATACATGTGAAGGCATTATATGCTCACCTGATATGAAACCAATCATCAGTGCAAGTGTGATCCAAAACCAGAAATGTCCTGGGACAGAACGGTACTGGGTTAGCAGAATTGTACCCAGAAACTGCCATGAGCAATTTCCAACATGGAGTAATGGTCTTTCAAGTGTCTCATGCCACAGGAGGTTCCGGGCATGAAACTCTTCCTACTGAGATTATAGTTTTACTTAAATAATCTTTTAGTTAATAACAAATCTTTTCCTGACATCTCTCAATAATGAAATGGATGGGGTAAGCAGGAATATCCTACTTAAGCAGCGAATAAGTGGGGGGCATATATTTAAGACCATTGGTGTAAGGAAAGAGTTTTTTTTCCCCACACAAAGATGCGGTGAGTCTGAAACTCTCTGCCTCATATTTCTAGTGATGACCCTTTTAAAAAGTGCCTGTGTTCTGTGACGTGAAAACTGAGAACTAGAGAGCGGGGTTTGTCTAAAGCAGGGGTTCCCAATGTGGGGTCCACAGACCCCTCAGTTAATGGCAGGGTTCTATGGCATAAGAAAGGTTGAGAACCCTTGGTCCAAAGAGTTCTCCTTGGCATGATACGGACAAGGTGGGTCAAATGGCCTCATCCTGTGTTACAGAATGCAGTCTGATCTCAGTAGTCGCTGCTTGGCTGGAGTCAGTGACAAACCAGCTTCCAGTTAGCAGTAAGCACTGTGGCGGGACTTGAATTTGCCCCATGGCATGGCAATGACTCCCAGTAATCTCCACCTCCACTAAACCAAACCCCCACCACTCCATACCACTCCCACCCCACAACCTCTCCCCCCACCATTATCCATCAAGACCCTCCCCCACCTCAGCTTGCACAGGAGCACAAGCAGATGCTGCCAGAGGCAGAGTCCCCTGTGTTTGCTGCAGAATAACGATGGGCCTTTCATACATTATATGGCCATTTTATAAGCACTTAGGTTCTCTCTGTGAATCATGGTGTTGTTCTTCTGCTTTAAAAAGAGGAAATGCTTTTCTTAGAAAATCTCCAGCCTCAGAAATCCCACAAAAAAAATACCAATCTTCTGATGACGAACAGGGAAACAATTACTTCTTTGTTCTTGAAAAAAAATTCCAAGTGGTGTTTTAGACTTCGGGCTCCATACTACAAAGAGAAAGTGGATTAACCGAAATTACCGAAGTTAGTTCCTGCATGTTACTTGTGATTTCTATATAAAATCACAAATTCCACGTCACAGAACAAGATTATTTGGCTCATCTTGTCCATGTGATCCAAAGCAGAACTTAAACAAATCATGCTTTTCAGTTCTTGATCTGAGGCTTTGCAGATCACATGTAATTCTTAAATATCAGAAGAATTGGTGTCTCTGCATCTCAGACCGTAAATTCCATGCCTACCATGCTCTGTGTAAAACAAAAATCCTAAATCCCCTTTAATTCCCAATTCCAGTTCTTCATCTCTCTGCTAAAGTAATGGTACTTTCCTGTCACACCACCCCTCTCTCTAAACATTATTAATTGTCATTAAATCTGTTCCAAGAAAAGCAACACCAGCATATCCAGAATTATATTCCCTTATATCTAAAATCCTGCAGTTTTATAGCATAATCCCATAATCTGCTCTGCACCTTCCCCAGAGCTTCCAAAACCTTCCCGTACTGAGGTAAAAAACTGCAAACAGACCAGAATGTTCTGGCTGCGGCCGAATTGGCATTGGGTGCCATGCCAGCTTTTTCATTGTTGTATGCTTTCCTACCTTGACCTTCTGTAGAATCAGCACCAACTGCCATGTGACAGTAGTCAAGTTATCTGTAAAGTGCCGGAGTTTATGTCTCAAATGATCTGAGGCTTGAACTTCTGACTCAGGGTGTACAGTGCTAACTGCTGGGCTGCAGACATGCAATGACTATTGGTGAATAATGAAACTGTACTATAGGTACCTGTTATGAGCAGAAAAGGAGCAGCAAAATGTCCCAGATTCCTCTCATTTTTCTCAAGAATAACTTTTCGGGATTGACTGTATTCTGAGCTGTACTCTTATGCAAAAAGTATTGTTTGAAAAGACCAAAATTTAGACTTCGGAAATACAATATAAATAGGTTACACTAAGGGGAAGTGTACAACTTTTACTGATTTCTTAATATTTAATGACTTCATCCTTTAACTCTGGAAATATAGCTTTAAGCTTGGTTGTACAAACTTAAATAATGGCTCAAATGTTAATTGTCTTAATGAGTAACTGTTTTATGTCAGGAGAAAATACCAATGTATCACTGATCTATAAACCTGAGGTAGCAAAAGCTCTTCAAGTAGGCAGCTATCAAAACAACTTTGCCCATGGAAGCATGAGTAAAAAGTAGTTTGGGGAGACCACGCCTAGCTCACAAAGAAATTCCACACTGACACTGAATGATAAAGGTGATTAAAATTTGCGAGCAGAGTTTCATCAACAAATTCTTAGGTACATTGTTGGAAGGAACATTGTTTTTTTTTACAAAAGTCTTGCTCCTAAGTGTGGTGGAAGAACAAGGCAATTAAAGCCTGAGTTTCTTATCAATAATCAAGTCTATGGCATCAGTATAGATATCACACTGTTTCTGTACCCCATATTTGCCAAAGAAAACTACACCTTCATAGTTCAGATATGTTTAGGGTGGACGGCTGTTAATAATATTTTGTTCAATGGACTGTACTCTTTCTACAGCTTTAACTGCTATTGTTAATTCTTGGTGAAATATTGCTGAGAAGTTTTTACCGTTTAAATAGCAGACACTTGCCCTAGCAAGGGCAGTAACAAGACAATACAAATTTAACATAATTTACAAAAGATCCAGGGATGATTAGGAGCATTTTCTATTTGCACGGCAAGTTCTACTAGTCACGTTCTCAGTATTATTTATTTAATTAGTTATTGCTGTATTTGCACATGGTTTGTCAGCCTTTGTGTACAGTTTTTCATTGTCGCTGTTGTATTTCTTTGCTCTACTGTGAATGCCTGCAAGAAAATGAAAGTCAGGGTAGTCTATGGCGACAGAGCTTAACTGCCAGCCAGGTAAGGGACAATGGCATGATACGTAGCAGTTAGTGTAATGCTTTACAGCGCCAGCGATCTGAGTTCAATTCCCACTGCTGTCTGTAAGGAATTTGTAAGTTCCCCCTGTGACTGTGTGAATTTCCTTCGGATTCTCCGGTTCCCTCCCACATCCCAAAGACTTATGGTTAGGATTAGTAGTTCTGGACATGCTATGTTGGTATCTGAAGCATGGTGACACTTGTGGGCTGCCTTCAGCACATCCTTTGACACAAACAACACATTTCACTATACGCTTCGATGTTTCAATATACATGTGACAAATAAAACTATTTAATCTTCAGACGCAGAGTAAGTCCTTCCATTTTGTTCAACTTTCCCAAACCTCACCAGAGCAGAGGCTTTGCCTGCTGAGTTCCTCCAGCATTTTGTGTGTGTTGCTTGCATTTCCAGCATCTGCAGATTTTCTCTTTTTTGCACTAGCAATAATATTTTTTCCACGTGTTACACTTCTGCTGCTTTGAATGGAGTTTCACCCCAGATCTACCGTATGGTAGAGAGGGTCCGATTTCAATTCTACTTCCCATTACCATTCCGTAATGTCAGTCCATTGCCTCCTCTACCGTCACGATGCGCCAAAACTCAGGGTGGAGAAAAAATACCTTACGTTCTCTCTGGGTATCCTCCAACCTGATGGCATGAACATTAATTTCTTGAACTTCCAGTAATAGCCCAATTGCCCCCCCCCCCACTTTCACCATTCCCCATTCCTGTTTCACTCTCTCATTTTACCTCCTTCCCTGCCCATCACCTCCCTCTGGTACTCCTCCTTCTTCCCTTTCTTTCTTGGTCTTCTATCCTCTCCTATCAGATTCTCCCTTCTCCAGCCCTTTATCTTTTTCACCAATCAACTTCCCAGCTCTTTACTTCACCCCAGTTTCACCTATCACCTCCCCCCTTGTACCTCTTCCTCCCCTCCCCTTACCTTACTCTTCCAGTTGTGACAAAGGGTCTCAGCCCAAAACGTCAACAGTTTACTCTATTCCATAGATGCTGCCAGGCCTGCTGAATTCCTCCAGCATTTTATATGTATTGATACTGAATGCGAGAATCTCAAACAAGGGCCATTATGCACGGAAGTTATAAGAAACTTATTTTTCATCACTGGGAGCTTATTTAAAGCAAGCTACTTCCTTTAGTACAGCTACATAAGACTTCTAAGAACTGGCATGAATGACACTTTTTCCTGCTTTATTTTCTAACCATATAACAATTACAGCACGGAAACAGGCCATCTCGGCCCTTCCAGTCCATGCCGAATGCTTACACTCACCTAATCCCACTGATCTGCACTCAGCCCATAACCCTCCATTCCTTTCCTGTCCATATACCTATTCAATTTTACTTTAAATGACAATATTGAACCTGCCTCTACCACTTCTACTGGAAGTTCGTTCCACACAGCTACCACTCTCTGAGTAAAGAAATTCCCCCTCGTGTTACCCCTAAACTTTTGCCCCCTAACTCTCAACTCATGTCCTCTTGTTTGAATCTCCCCTACTCTCAATCTTTTCTCTTTCTTTGTTGGTGGGAATGTACCTGGATTTAGCCTAACTCTTTCCCATGATTTATGTCAGAAAAGATTAATAAGAAGAATGCCCTATCAGATTTTTGCCTATGTTTGCATATTGGTTCTGCTTGACAGCATTTCAGAAACATTCTGTCCAGTTCTGTTTCCAGAAATAAAATTCTCGTTTAGTTCCTGGCACATCTCAAAAGTACAGATATGGTTTATGCAAAACAGGAAGCAGAAAGGATAACAGAGAGAAAGCTGAGAGCTGGTCAGACTGAGCATTCGCAATATGTGATCAGCTGCAGAGTAGGGTCGGTGGAAAATCCCCCAACATACAGCAGCTTTGCGCACTGACTTATGCACACGGTGTTCACTCTACCTAATCATGTGGCCACTAAGAGTATACGCAATAATTTTCCCTTTGTGTTAATAATATTAATTTGTAGATGCTGAGCAGTGTGCATAAAATAAATTATCATATGTGGGCATGCACATGGTTTCAATCCGATATATTCCGGTGACACAGCCACTGAGATCAAAAAGAGGCACTACAATGACAAAATTAAGAAATTTTTGTAGTGTCATTGATTTTGTGCTGATTTCTCTCCCTTCACTGACTGCACCAGAATCCTTGCCCCTCTCCACCACAACGCCTCTTCCTTTCTGAAGATAATGCCTTGCTGTTAATGACGATCATCTTTAAGATCCTGCCAAATGACTTTCTTTCAGTGACAAGAAAGTCACTGTTCCAGACCAACATGAATCTACGGTACACTCAGTGTCCACTTTATTAGGTGGAGGAGGTACCTAATAAAGTGGCCACGGAGTGTATATGTACTGAGTGGGAAGGGAGAATCACAGCATTCTTACTGAGTAGTCTTCTTACTATCTGATCCACCTGTCTTCATTTAATCCAACCAAGCATAATATAGCGATAAAAATTAGGAACAATGAGTAAAGAAATGGAAGATGCGACAGAGAGCAGGGATCCTATTATAGATTGGTGAGATGTAGGTTGCAGTAAGCCTGGTGGGACCCCTTTGCTCTACATTTAGTTTAATTGATTTGAACTTAAGAGGAGTAATATAAAAGATGGCTGATGGCAGCTGTAGCTTTGTCAGAAAAACATGCCAAAAAATTGGTCAATATGAAGCAATGTTGTGAAAAGCAACAGCACAGCTGACATAACCACTTTCTTAATGTCCAGATGAGGAATTGGCATGAAATGGGATCCAGTGTAGACAATTACAAGGAAAATTCTGTGATAATCCTGCTTCTTTCCAAAGGCTTCACTTTTGGGGAAGTTTTTGTATAACCTTGCAACTGTTCTTAAAACAGTCAAAGTTCCATTTGAAAATATTTGTTTGCAGTCCTAAAAATATTGTTTGTACCTGGCTGAGGATGGGATAGGACCCTCTGGACAAATTTATAGTGCCTCTACACATGGTAAGGGGTAGTTTCCCAGTTTGCTGTTAAACACTCCTGCTGAATATACTGTGTGGATAATGTACCAGAAATTATCCAGAAGCTTACATCAACTGAACTGGTCTACATCTTCCCTTTCCCCTGCAGTTGACAGCCTAACTTCAACAAATCATCTCTATCTACTCGACTGCACTGGTTCTTGTTCCAGTAAGTGGTATATTTTTGAAATTCTGTTTCTTTCTTTCAAACCACTCTGTGTCTCTGCCCCTTCTTCCTTTTCATGTAATCTCCTCTTAACCTCACCATCTATGATTCTTCAGTTCTGGCCCTTTTACATTCCTGATCTTCATCCTCAGCATCAATGCCATTCTGTGGTATAATCCCCAGGTTCCTCTTAATTCTCTCCACATGAAACATATGTGTATTTTTCTAAGCTTTTGATGACCTGGCCTACTGTTTCATTCGGTAACTCTGCTGATACAAGGCAGTTAAATTGAGCACATGCAACCAAAATGGCTGATCTATTGATTTAGAGAACGCAATAAGAATCCCATGATGGCAACTGGGAAATTTAAATTCAACAGTATAAAAATCTGGAGTATACACCTGTTCGATTCACTGACTAAGGGAGGAAATCTCCCTTTCTTACCTTTACTTATATGCCACTCGAGAAAAAGCTGCCTGAAGCTGCCCAACAAAATGCACAGTTAAGAGGCAGTGAGAGAGGAGAATAACTTCTCAGCATGACCATAAATGGCCAACTGTTGTCCTGAAGCACACTGAGATGTTTCACCGTCTAAGTGACTCAGGTAAATCTGTGCCGTGGTAAAATGATGTTTGCTTCTCAAGTTATAAAGCCCCAGAGGTATTTCATCAATCCATTTTATTTCTTTGTGCTTGACCAAAGAGCTCTGCATCAAATGCTTTACAATAACATCTTTTTATAGACATACCCAGAAAATTTATTAAACCAGAGCTTACAGGATGAGGAAGGGTGTTTGTCTAACAAAAATCCCCTACAACTGACACAGTGCTGAGCTCCCATAAGAATAACAGCAGCTTACTTCCTGCACCAGAAAGAATAGGCCAATTGAACTTCTCACCTTGCAGATAACATTTTTACACTTGATATATATGAAGATATCATATAGTCATTGATATCAGCTTTGATATAATTGCAGTTATTCTGTGCTAAGCAGAGCTTAAAAGAACTTACTTTTAGTCACCATGAGAAGTACAATATTCAATAATCATGCAGAATAATCCCAAAGTAAAAGCAATGGACAAAAATTAGAATTGGAATTGGTTTCTATTATACTGAGATACACTGAAAAACATAGTTCAAGTCCACAGAGACATTTCAAACATAAATACAGCAAGATGGTACAAAGGAAAGCAATAACAGAATGCAGAATAGAGTGTTGCAGGCAAACATTAAGTTGCAGGGGCTGTGACAAAGTATGCGTGGTCAAGAATTCATCTTTAATGTACAGTAGATTAACCAGTTTACCAGATAATCTTATTCTGGTGATGATTGAATCATGAATATTGATCACCACACCTGATGAACTCCTCATGATATATTGATTGGTTTGTTGAATTTTTCCAAATTTACATATTTACATTACATTGGGAGAAATTCCTTCTTCTTTGCACATTGGTGTGGAAACATCCAAAATCATCTGAGAGTTACTGTGGTCTTTGTACAAAATTTCATTTTAACCTATTAAAGATCATATTTCCTCCTGTATATATAAATATGAGGAAGCATGATCAGAAATATAGAAATTGAAAAATAGCCATCAACCCTTGAAGTTTGTTCCAACATTCAATTTAATAATTGCTGATCTTCTGTTTTAACCATATTCCCACTCCTTACCTATATCACTTGTTGCCTTTTTTGTGCTGAGGCATCTATTCACTAAGGAAATACTTTCAGCATCTTGGCCTCCACCACCTTGCAATAGAGGATTCCAGAGTTTCACTATTGAAGAAATTTCTCCTAGTCTCAGTCCTAAATCTTTTGTCCCATAATGTGAGATTTGACCCCATTATTCTAGAAACCTCAGGAAGTGGAAACATTCTCCTCACATCTGGTGGGTCCATCCCTGTCAGACCTTTTGTATGGTTCAACGAGATTCCCTGTTATTGTTCTCAAAGTTCTAATGGATACAGGCTTGCTCAACCCCATCACACCACACACTGCAGTCTAATATCCCGGGAGTCAGAATCGGATTTAATATCATCGGCATATGTCATGAAATTTGTTGTTTTCTGGCAACAGTACATTGCAATGCATAATAAAAAAATAAACTGTAAATTACAATAAGATGCATATATTAAAAAATACATTAAATAAGTAGTGCAAAAAGAGAGATTAAATCAAAAATGGTGAGAGAGTCTTCAAGGATTCATTGTCCATTCAGAAATCTGATGGCTAAGGGAAAGAAGCTGTTCCTTGTGTGTGTGTCTTCAGGCTCGTGTACCTCCTCCTTGATGTTATCAACGAGAAGAGGGCATGTCCTGGGTGATGGAATTCTTAACGATGGATGGCGCCTTTTTAGGGTATCGCCTTTTGAAGGTGTGCTCAATGCTGGGGAGGACAAGAGCCCTTGTTCGAGCTTCTGATTTTACAACCTTCTGCAGCTCTTCAGTATGAAGAACCTCTCTGCACTCACTATGTAGCAAGAACATTCTATCTCAGGTAAGGAGACCGAAATTACACAAAATAATCAAGATGCAATCTAACCGAGGGCTCCAAGTAATTAATCTCTGTCCTACATTAAAATCAGTATTGTATAGTTTGTTTGATGTAGCTTATTAAGACCCCTACACTTGGCCAAATCTTGATGAATTTGACTGGCAGATGTGGGCAAAGTTCCCAGTGATGCCTGCAGAAGTTTACATTGGTCAGCAAGTACGTCAATGAGAAATTTGGGACTTTCAGATGGATTTTCCAGGATCTCATTGCGAAACTGTTTGAGGATACAGAAAATTTACCCCGATATAATCCAGAAGTTGAATCAGGAAATGTAGATTTAGGCTAGAATAGATCCCTGAAAGGTAAAGTCTGCAAAATTACTCAAAGAATAATTATTGCTGCATTGTAGAAGACTACTATCTCTCCAGGAGGATGAAGGAAAATGAGCCACGTGGCTTTCTTTGTCTAATCTTGTTGACTAATAATATTATATTCCCCTCCAACACTGGCCAAGCACTATCCGAGTCACAGAGAGATACAGCAAGGAAAAGGCCCATCGGCCCATCGAGCCCGCACTAACCATCTATCATGTAGTTTTCTATTAACCCTACGCTGACACCTTTTATTGTCTCCAATTCCCATCAATTCTTCCCCAGATTTCACCGCTTTCCTACACACTAGATAACTCTTTCAAAAGCGCTGGCACATGCACAAGCATTATAACGTTTTGTTTCTCTAGAGTCTAGATATTATTGCCAAGGGAAGAGAGCGCTAATCCCTATACACAACGCACAGTTGGTACTGTGGTCATGAAGAAGTTAAAAAGAAATTCATTTCGATCAAATTCAGGCTCTGGGTGTAATAAACTAAACTGTGCCTTCAATCCTAACTCGGTGTAGATAACAGAAACTAATTGGAGTAGGCAGCGCTGCCTCAGATGTGTGCACCACTCTGGGGTGTCTCTACACTGAAGCCCAACGTGCAACCTGTACTAACAAAAATGAACCACTGTGTCACTCAACTCCTCATCATCTGCTGTCTTATCTGTACCCTAGCACCCCCCCCCCACACTTCTGTCGCGCAGTCTCCAAGTTAAACATTTGGAATGCAAAGCAAATTTCCTTTTATAATGCCGCTCTCAGAATGTCCCGTTTTCTGCCGAGCCAAGTTTGTGAACACCGGGATACAAACTCCAGCCTACTGTGGTGAAGAGAAGTTGCAACACGGTGATCGAGCAGCCGAAACGCACCGTGCCCGCAGTCCTGCGATTAACCCCAAACCCAGCGGTCCGGCTCCGTTGTGCCTCGCCCTCTCCCACCCTTAGCGACCCTGCGGCCCACACAGAGGGGCCTAGCCCATTGAGGCCAATCTGACCTCCCAAGGCACGGTTTCAGGGACCGTTTCCCAGCTGAAAATTTCAACCTCATTATGTTTCAACTTTGAACAGGTCCGCTGTCCGAAACGGCAACGGAGCTGCAGCGTTTGCAGTGTCGTGTGTGTCAAAGAGAATGGAAATGCTATAAAAACTCGGGCCAGTAAGCGCCATCTGCGAACAGTGGAACCAATTCGCGTTTAGAATCGGAACTGAGTAAGGTGTAAGAGTCGAAACGTCGCTTTGGTTTCTGTCTCCTCAAATAGATACTGTTTAACTTGTTGCATTCTTCCTGCATTTCTGTTTCAGTATCTTTGTTTTCTGAAACAATGACTTCAGGACCCAGAGTCGGGCTCCCGTGGTTTCATCAACACTGAGATGAGACGCGCGGTTCGAAACGTAATTCAGTGTGACTATGTGGTGACTCACACGCCCCCTTGCCTCCAAATTCAAAAGACCTTATTACCGCACACTTTCTCCTTGCGCTTTCACTGCAGACACCTATGATAATCCTCTGTAAAAAGATGCACTGCGCCTTCATCTCAACAACACACCGATAGAACTCCTTTTCAAACCCTCTGCTATCTCTTCAGCATTGTAGCATCGGACGCTTGGCTTTCTCTCTGCCACCAACAGTCGAAAGTACAAGGGTCAATTGGACCAATTAAATCCAGACTGCGCGACCCAAATAAACTGGAGCCCTCGCCAACCTCCAGTCCCCCGTCCCCCACCCCTGCGCGGGACCCATCGACGCCCAAGGTGATCAGAAGCAAAGGCTCCCTGTTCCGGCTAGTACTATAATTGGATGACTTGGGTCACAATGTATCTCAACCGCAAAATTCCTTACAGGATACTCAGAAACAACGTTATATGTTCTGACTTTTTAGTAGTCCTATCCACCCGACCAATATGTAACAAAAAATATTTTCCCGTTACTTTCAAATGAAACAATCGACCAATCTTACACTATTTAACCTTCTAACTGAACTTGAAACTAATTGTCTTACCTGGAACACAAATAAAGTGCAACAAAACAGGACGCGTGAAGCCAGCATTTCGGCCAAATCTCAGTTGATGATCGCCCGTTAACAAGTGGCAAATGCGTTGTTGAAGGAATCCTTATTATTCGTTCCGAAGAAAGCTAAATTCCCACCTAAAACGTAGCTGCAGCTACTGATAACAAGCTCTGTGACAGAGGATATTTATAAGAAAGCAGTTCCTCTGTCGGGGTATTTTCGCGGGGGCTTTCCAACCACAGCGTCCACTCATTGCACCCCGTTCATTCTCGATTTGTCGGTTTTCTCTCTCTCTGTCTTTCACACACACACACACACACACACACACACACACACACACACACACACACACACACACACACACACACACACAGACACACACACACACACACACAAACACACACACACACACACACACACACACACACACACACACACACACACACAAGGGGGGGAAGAACGGGTCGACGCAAATGATAGAAAATCATTCAAAATTGTCATCAGGTTTAAAAGGTCTGAGTCCCGGAACTCGCGCCCTAGGGCAATTCTTTTGCAAGATTTATATCTGTAAACTGATACGATTTCGATTTTTTTTTAAAAAAAATCATTGGGGTTGTATTTTGTTTTTATGATACACGGAAACCAACAGTTAAATAAACAAAGACAAGGTTCCTGAAATTCGCAGAGTTAGGCTCGCTCCCTTGTGTACCGTAGCAGGTGGGTGGGAAATTACTGTAAATGACGGAGTCTACTCATCATTAAAGCAACAGCGTGCCCACCCAGCTATGCACAAACTAGCAAGGTTAAAAGGACATTTATCCCTTCGGCTTTACCCGTCTGGAGACAAATCTAGTTGGCTATGATGTGGCCTCAGTACATCGTAACCAAAGTACGCCGAAGTTTTCCAGAAGCCTGTGAAAATCTACCTCTCAAAATTGCCAATTTCAGAAACAAGAAATTCGGGGCCATCGCTAATTGCAGCATTGCCCTTTCACCATTTGTTAAAAAAGAAAAGGATGATACTCCATGCATTATCACCTCTCTAATAATGCTAGGTTCTTGTCATAGCCGGGAATGGTAGTGGGGATAAGCTCCCACTACCTATAAAGTGCTCCAAATGGGGTGCGTCTCTAACAGCCTCTGACAACCAAGTCCAACTCTTGGCCTTCACATGTGGATGAGCTACTAGGCCTGGCAGAACTGTTTCTACTGGCGAGAAGGGGCAAAGGTGGACCACTGGCACCACAAAACCAGTTGCTTTGGGCCGGTGGGGCTCGTCAGTCTTGGACGGCAGCCGCCTAGAAAAAGGAAAACTCTGATTTTAAACCACTGCTGCCTTGCGCCCATACCCACCCGTGGGAAAGGCTTCGAGATTAAACCCCGAAGAAGAAATCCGGAGCCAGGGTCCCTAAGGCAGTTTGATGTTGTTTACAACTTCACTCTGGCAACCTCTGCGACAACATGGGTTCCAAGCTGTATTGGCGCTTGCCCTTCCCTTGGACTACACCAGTCACCTGGAGAGGGGAAACCCGCTGCATGGGCAACAGCCGGTTCTTCAAATCTCCCCGCCCAGGCTTGCGCCCTGGAGAGGACACGGTCCACCAGAGGCGCAAACCCACGATCCCCTGGGTTCGACGGCTGTCTACCACTAACCGTACTACTACTCCACATCGTGAGAAATTTTTCAATACCTAACGTGTTTTATATAGTATTTATATTCAAATAGGTCAACAATTCCCCAACACACCAAAAAATATAATTTTGCCCTGGTATTGGATGTAATAGTTTATTAGACTATGATAAGAGAAAAGGCAGATAAGCTTTCAGATAAATTCTGCTTCTCTAACCAGGAGAGTAACACCCAAATAATTGGCAAGACAAATATCCCCAGATTTCCAGATTTACATCTCATTGTTTTTTGTTTATCATAGTATGCTCCAACCAATCACAAATAATCAACACCACCAATTTATATCACTATATATTTAAAGTGTAAGGACTTCCAGAGGATATAAAAAAACACTTCCTGTTATTTTTCTTCCATAAAATTAAATACCTAACTGAGCTTTAAGGTCTCTCTACTTCAACATCATTGCAAGTTCGGTTTGCCTGCAAATTACAGCCTAGCAATGGCTCTTTTGGGCAAGTTTAAGGAAAGAGTTAAATTTCATTCCTCCTTGGTATGTGCTAAAATTTACAACACAAAATGGAAGTTTATAAGATAAATTGCAGTCAGCCTATAATGTGGGTTTGTTTTCAGAAATTACAAGGGAACTAGTGCATAGCTAAGTTTTGGGAACTTACTCGACGCACTAGTCTACAGCTCTGAAACATTTTTTTTGTGGGAAAGGGAAAATTATTATGCAGCTGCAGTGAGAGAGGGAACTTTTTCACTCGGTGTGTGATGAGGGTGTGGAATGAACTGCCAGGGGAAGTGGTTGATGCAGTTCAATTCCAACATTTATGATGAATTTTTATAAGTACATGGATTGGAGGGGTATAGAGCACCATGATCCAGGTGTGAATCAATGGGACTATGCAGAATAATAGTTTGGCACAGACTAGATGGGCCAAAGGGCCTGTTTCTGTGCTGTAGTGACTCTACAACTCTATCAGCAAGACCAAGGAATTAATCATTGACTTCTGGAACAGGAACTCGAGAAAACTTAGAGCCTCATCTAAGGCTCAACAGTAGAAAGGGTAAGCACCTTCAAGTTCCTGGACATCAAGAAAGAGTCATAGAGTTACAGAAAAGTACAGCACAGAAACTTTGGCCCATCTAGTCCATGCCAACCCACTCAATCTGCCTACTCCCATTGACCTGCACCAAGACCACAGCCCTCCATATCCTGACCTTCCATGTACCTACCCAAACTTTTGTTAAACATTGAAATCAAGCTTGCATGCACCATGTGCATTGGCAGTTCACTCCACACTCTCATGACCCTCTGAGTGAACAAGTTTCCCCTCATGTTCCCTTAAACGTTTCACCTTTCGCTCTTAAACCATGACCTCTTGTTGTAGTCCCACCCATCTTAAGTGGAAAAAGCCTACTTGCATTTACCCTATTTATACCCTTATAATTTTGTATAACTATCAAATTTCATCTTAATCTTCTATGTTCCAAGGAATAGAGCCTTAACCTATTCAATCTTTCCATTTTACTCAGGCCCTCCAGATCCAGCAACATCCTTGTAAATTTTCTCTGCACTCTTTCAACCTTGTTTACATCTTTCCTTGTATGTACCAAAACTGCACACAATACTCCAAATTAGGCCTCACCAATGTCTTATACAACTTCAGCATAACATCCCATCTTCTGTACTCAATACATTGATTTACGACGGCCAGTGTGCCGACAGCTTTCTTTACGACCCTATCTACCCCTGACACCACTTTCATCGTATTATGTACCTGTATTCCCAGATGCTTTTGTTCTTTCACACTCCTCAGTTCCCTACTGTTCATTGTGTAAGACCTACTCGTACCCTGGTTGGTCCTACCAAAGTGCAAAACCTCGCACTTGTCTGCATTAAATTCTATTTGCCATTCTTTTAAACCATTTTTCCAGCTGATGCGGATCCCTTTGCAAGCCATGATAACTTTCCTCACTGCCCACTATAACCCCAGTCTTGGTGTCATTCACAAATTTGCTGATCCAGTTAACCACATTATCATCGAGATTGCAATGGACCTAGCATTGATCCCTACGGCACCTTACTAGTCACAGGCCTCCAGTCACAGAGGCAACTATCTACTACCACTCTCTGACTTTTTCCACAAATCCAATGTCTAATCTGATTTACTACTTCATCTTGAATGTCAGGCGACTGAACCATCTTGAACAAACTTCCAGGCAGGGCCTTGTCAAATGCCTTGCTAAAGTCCATGTAGAAAACATCCAATGCCTTACCTTCATCAACTTTCCTGATAACTTCCTCGAAAATTTCTGTAAGAGTGATTAGGCATAATGTGTGAAGCCATGCTGACTCTCCTTAATCAGTCAATGTCTTTCAAAATATATCCAGCACTTTATAATATCTTCCTATAGTTTTCCCACTACTGATGTAGTAGTGGGAAATTACAGGTTCAGATGCCTATAATTTTCTGGTTTATTTTTGTAGTCCTTCTTAAACAGTGGAACAATATTGACTATCCTCCAATCCTCTGATACGTCATCTCAAGTCAAGTCAAGTCACTTTTTATTGTCATTTCGAACATAACTGCTGGTACATTACACAGTAAAAAAAAACATTTTTCAGAACCATGGTGCTACATGAAACAGTACAAAAACTACACTGAACTACGTAAAACAACACAAAAACTACACTAGACTACAGACCTACCCAGGACCGCATAAAGTGCACAAAACAGTACAGGCATTACAGTAAATAATAAACAAGACAATAGGCACAGTAGAGGGCAGTAAGTTGATGTCAGTCCAGGCTCTGGGTATTGAGGAGTCTGATAGCTTGGGGGAAGAAACTGTTACATAGTCTGGTCGTGAGAGCCCGAATGCTTCGGTGCCTTTTCCCAGACGGCAGGAGGGAGAAGAGATTGTATGAGGGGTGCGTGGGGTCCTTCATAATGCTGTTTGCTTTGAGGATGCAGTGTATGGTGTAAATGTCTGTAATGGTGGGAAGAGAGACCCCGATTACTAAGGATACTAAGGATAATTGTTACTAAGGATAATTTAAATAACTCTGACAATTTTTGTACTTGCCTACTGCAGGGTCCAAGGGGACACCTCATCAGGCCCTGGAGATCTATCCACCAAATCCCATTATGATAGTAACCTCCCTGTTTGCTGGAGAAATTGTGGAAATCAAAATGTAAATCATTATCATATTTTTTGGGACTGCCCTGTTATCAAAAACTATTGGAGGGGGATACACAATGCCCTACAAGACATCTTTAAATGTGAAATACCCGTAGAGAGTAAGAGCATATTTTTTGGATATATACCTCAAGAATAGTTGAAAAGAGATAAACATTTAATAAATATACTGTTGGTGGCTGGTAAAAAGACTCTTACTAGGAAATGGTTATCACAGGAGAGCCCAACTTTAAATGCATGGATAGAAATTACAATGGACATTTACAAAATGGAGAAGATAACAGCATCTGTTAGCCATAAGCTGCAACAATTTGATTCATACTGGGGAAAAATGGTTTAACTACATAATACCTCATAGGCCTGATTTTATTCTCACAAATCAACGAATATGTTGTAAAAAAAGATCACTCCCTATTTGTACATAGTTTTTTCCTTTTGCCTGTTTTTTCTTTCCACTCTTTTCTATAAGTGTATACCTCAGATAGATACTTTGTGGAGATTTGTGATATATATGATTATATGATATATATGTACAATGTCTGAAATACATCTTATGGAAATGTTTGTTTGATGAACTTCAATAAAAAAATAAATTACCAAAAAAAAGTTAAAGCCACAACAAGTACAGAGAAAATTGTTTTTCTAGACGTCACCATCTTTAAATTAGCACCAGAAAATTAGCGACTCAAGACAACAGACTCCTATTCCCTCCTATACACAAACTATCATTTCAAACACACTTCAAGGGCAGGATAAAATCACGAATGACCTATTTCCACCAAATCTGCATCAGAGAGGAGGATTTCAACTAGGGATTTACTGTCCTCTTTACTGCATGTAGACAGAAAGGTTACAGTGTAAATGAAAATTCAGGAACATCCAATCAAATTTCGTGAATGTTCTCACAAATCCTACACCACAGAATCAGACAACATATAAGCTACCATTGATGATGGGTTACAGTAGAATGGCCCTCAGTATCCGCAAAATACTTCAAACAACTCAGGGGACATGGCCACACTGGCTCAGTACACAATAGTTTCAGCTTTTAATAGAGCTAACAATTTAAGGGATCTACTGGTTGGCACCAAATGCTACACAACTCCATACTGCAGCGGGAGGCACTGTAGAGCATTAAGCATTTAAGTATACAAAAAAGCATAATAATGGAGCTGTAGGAAAGTGGGTCCAGAGAGTGTAGAAGATAACTCATGAATAGCAGAATTTATTGTAAGCACTTTAGTATAAATAATGATGCATCATGTACATTGGAGAGACAGGTAACAGCTTAAGAGTCAGACTCGGGGCACCTTAGTATTATTATAGGGGAAGACCAGAAATGACCTGTTAGCAACGTTTCCAGCAGCATGGGATCCAATCTTTGGAGATTCTGCACCAGGAAACTAACATGAACTGGCCAACATTTCAGAGAAAGGGAACAGAGAAGAAATGGATCGAAACATTATAAACCTAATCCCCAAATAGTCTACAACAAATCTAAAAATTTGCTTTTAGAGCTATATAATCAGGGCTATAAAAATAGGGTTACACCTTCCTTGTTAATTTAATTCTGAATGGTGACCGAACACATACATAATCATAAGACATACTGTACCCTGGCAAACCACATAGACAACACAGGTAACATCCAGAAAAAACCTTACACCCCTCACCGATCATATGTTCCCATAAATCTACGTACACTCAGACCCCAATCCAGACAGAATCCACCCCATACACGTGAGGTAACACATACTACACTCTCTGCCAATCACAGATACACAGCCACACACTTGCATTGGTGTCTTTCGCATCTCCCCCCACCCACCCCCCACATAGGGCAGGCAACACACATCCCCTCTGACCCTGTACACATTCTTGTACATTCTCCCTTCACACTCACACCTGGGTCCCAAACAGCTCCCTACATCACAGATTTACCACCCCTTGTTCTTACAGACATTCCCACGCTGGTGTCATAGACATCTTCTTTCCAAACAGGCCAGGAAACACAACACTCCTACCTGACCCCACATACCCTCCACAACATTCTCCCTACACGCTTACACCTGAGTCCAGTCCCAAGCAGTTCCCCCACACGTTGTACATGCCACCTCCCCCTCCATCCCACATACGTCCTTTTATACTGGCCACCTTCTCCCAACATAGACAAGAGAAAATCTGCAGATGCTGGAAATCCGAGTAACACACTCAGCAGGCTTGCCAGCATCTATGGAAAAAGGTACAGTTGGTGTTTTGGGGCAGGACTTCTCCCAACATAGACCAGGCAACGTGCATACACTCCCACCGGCCCCGCATTCACTCCCTCCGGCCCCGCATACACTCCCACTGGGCCCCACATACACTCCCACTGGCCTGCATACACTCCCACCGGCCTGCATACACTCCCACCGGCCCCGCATACACTCCCACTGGGCCCCACATACACTCCCACTGGCCTGCATACACTCCCACTGGCCTGCATACACTCCCACCGGCCTGCATACACTCCCACTGGGCCCCACATACACTCCCACTGGCCTGCATACACTCCCACCAGCCTGCATACACTCCCACTGGGCCCCACATTCACTCCCACCAGCCTGCATACACTCCCACCGGCCTGCATATACTCCCATCGGCCTGCATACACTCCCACCGGCCCCGCATTCACTCCCTCCAGCCCCGCATACACTCCCACTGGGCCCCACATACACTCCCACTGGCCTGCATACACTCCCACCGGCCTGCATACACTCCCACTGGGCCCCACATACACTCCCACTGGCCTGCATACACTCCCACCAGCCTGCATACACTCCCACTGGGCCCCGCATTCACTCCCACCGGCCTGCATACACTCCCACTGGCCTGCATACACTCCCACCGGCCTGCATACACTCCCACTGGCCTGCATACACTCCCACTGGCCTGCATACACTCCCACCGGCCCCGCATTCACTCCCACCAGCCTGCATACACTCCCACTGGGCCCCACATACACTCCCACTGGCCCCTCATACACTCCCACCGGCCCCTCATACACTCCCTCTGGCCCCGCATACGCTCCCACCGGCCCCGCATACACTCCCACCGGCCCCGCATACACTCCCACCGGCCCCGCATACACTCCCACCGGCCCTGCATTCACTCCCACCAGCCCCGCATTCACTCCCACCGGCCTGCATACACTCCCACCGCCCCGCATACACTCCCACCGGCCCCGCATACACTCCCACCGGCCCCGCATACACTCCCACTGGCCTGCATACACTCCCACCGGCCCCTCATACACTCCCACTGGCCCCGCATACACTCCCACCGGCCCCGCATACACTCCCACCGGCCCTGCATTCACTCCCACCAGCCCCGCATTCACTCCCACCGGCCTGCATACACTCCCACCGCCCCGCATACACTCCCACCGGCCCCGCATACACTCCCACCGGCCCCGCATACACTCCCACTGGCCTGCATACACTCCCACCGGCCCCTCATACACTCCCACTGGCCCCGCATACACTCCCACCGGCCCCGCATACACTCCCACCGGCCCCGCATACACTCCCACCGGCCCCTCATACACTCCCACCGGCCCCGCATACACTCCCACTTGGCCCCACATACACTCCCTCTGGCCCCGCATACGCTCCCACCGGCCCCGCATACACTCCCACCAGCCTGCATACACTCCCACCGGCCTGCATTCACTCCCACCGGCCCCTCATACACTCCCACTGGCCCCGCATACACTCCCACCGGCCCCGCATACACTCTTGTACATCGGCCCCGAACCCAGATCCCAGACTGATCCTCCCCAACCCCATAGGCTGGTCAACACCCACACCCTCTCACCCATACACTCCCACGCACTCACACCCTGGTCTGTGCAGTGTCCCAGCCTACGCAGACCATTCTACACTGACCCCCTTTCACTCCACGTACCTTGATACACAGTCACATCTTGGTCTCAAGTAGTATCCTTTCCCACGCAGGACAGCTAACACACCCAACTTCACCTTGTAGTATAGACATACACCTACCCATTAGACCATAAGACTTAAGAGCAGAATTAGGCCATTTGCCCCATCGAGTCTACTCCTTGATTCAATCATGTTCCAATCACACACTCACCCAAGCCCCTGAGAGAATCCGCTCCTCACGGGCAAGCCAACGTCCATCCACTCTCATCGTCACATACACCTCCACTGATTCACTCCCACGTTCCCCCAGCAGAGGCTGTCAACACTCCTCCCACAGACTCCTACACACCCCTGCACACTCACATCCTGTTCCCAGACATTGTCCAGTCCACACAGGCTGACCAACACCTGCCCCATTTCATCGCGTGTGCAATTCCATATGCTCATGCCCTTCTTCCAGGCAGTGTGCCCTTCACAAGAGCCAGGTAGCCCAGCCACCCTCACCACACTTACATACACTCACACTCCAATTCACCCACCTGTTCCCCTAAATATCAGTTCCACAACCCTCACTCCCCTGACCCTTTTCAAGACCTCCCAACCTTACGCAAACCCCCCACTAGCCTTACACAACACCTCACACACAAACATACTACAAAACTTGAGATCCTCCCTCACCCCAGTAATAAACAATAAAGGCAATGGAGTGGGACCAGGCTAATGAAGGTGTGGTCCAGATAAAAGTGGTTGGGCCCAGTGAGACTGAATCTCTAGAACGAGATCAATAAAAAGAAGATGGATGATTTTCTCACTGCCCACATATTTATATCCCAGCCCTGACCAAAACTCTCTGGATTCTCCAGATTGGAAGACAGCAAATGTCACATCATTGTTTAATAAGGGATGTAGGCAAAGGACAGGTAACTATACATCAGTTAGCTTTATGTGTGCAATCAGAAAAAAGTTTGAAGCTATCACTAAAGAACAAAGAGCGTATCATCTGGAAGCATCTGGTTCCATTAGACAGGCACAGCATGGTTTCGGGAATGGCAAATCCTGTTTGACACACCTAACGGAATTCTTTGAAGGTATCATGAGTGCATTAAATAGGGGGAGAAAAAGGTAGATTATTGTACTTTTGGATTTCTAGAAGGCTTATCAAAGGCTTATCCATATTATAAGGATTCATGGAGTTGGTGTGGGGTCTGTTAATGTATTAACATAAAGGGTTGGTTACCCAATAGAAGGCAGAGAGTTGGGATAAATATGTGTTTCTCCAGTCAGCAATCAGTAGTGAGTGGAATACAGCAAGGGTTGGTGCAAGGCCCGCGACTTTTCAAGATATACATTAACTATTTGGAAGAGGAGATCAAGTGTAGCAGAGCTAAGTTTGCTGATGACACTAAATTTAGTGAGAAAGCAAATTTTACAGAGAATACAGAGAGTCTGTGGAGTGAAAGAGTCTGCAGAGTGACCTTCATAGGCTATAGGTTGCCCCATATGTGGGTGTGCGGAGAGTGAATGAAAAAGGACATCCCTGAGTATCTCCAGGAGCAGCGTGGAGGACATGCGTCTTTGGGGTGTGGCCTTGTGCGACCACTGTGGACCCAATTCCTCGCCAGTGTTGCCAACTGATGCGCTGTGGGAGATTGGAACATCGAGACAGTCAGAGGCTGTCAGAGGCTGTCAGAGGCCTCTGCACTCTCTCTCTCTCTCTCTCTCTCTCTCTCTCTCTCTCTCTCTCTCTCTCTCTCTCTCTCTCTCTCTCTTGAGTCTGTGATTCTTGAGTCAGGGGAACTCAAAATAAAGGCAATGCTGCAGGATGTAACATCGAAGCAGTGAGCTGTTGGCTCCCCTCTCGCTGTGGAAGGTACGGTACCTCAGCCTCATTCGTGAGAGAGACTTTGGCACGGCGAAAGTGCTGAGTTACGGACAGTGGTTTTTGATGGGCTCTAGATCATGGTCTCTTTCGGGGCTTTGCTAATGCTTGATGGTGGGTGGTGGGGGGGATGTGCTGATGATTTCTGCTGGAACAAGTGGGGGGAGGCTTGAGGCTTTGCCGCTGCTTGAGCATAGGAGGGGTGAGGGGGTTTGTGGTTCTAACGTTTTTCAGTCTTTCATACTTTGGGGTTTTCTTCTGTTTCGTGGATGTCTGCGAAGAGTAAGAATTTCAGGTTGTATACTGTATACATTCTCTGATATTAAATGGAACCATTGAACCATTCTGGGACGTGTGAGAAATGGATTTATGTGGGAGATGGTCTGACAACAGCACAGAATGGAGGTGCCATGGAGTCATGGATGCAGACAGCACCTGAACAGGCCCTTTAGCTAACAGAGGCTGCGACAACCTCTAACCATGCATTTACCTTCACTAACACCATTTCCAATTCTCCTCGCCTTGTTTATCAACTCCACACGTTCTGTCAATCTCCTACAAAATGAATGCAATTTACAATGACTGATTAACCAACACGTGCACCATTAGGATGGGCAGGAGACTGGATCACCCACAAAGTGAAAACTTCACCGAGGGAGCACACACAGTCAGAATGGTACCCCGGACTTCCTTTGCATAATTGTGATTTATCGAGGTTAAAGGATCAACATAGCTTCAAAAATCAGATAACAGTTATTAAGTGAGAAAATGTGGTTGCATCTCAGTAAAAGACAGGGGTAGAGATGACACTAATTGCAATCTGCTCAAGTGCATAAGATAGGGTGATGCTGGAAAACGGATAGACGGCCAACGATCGTACACAGGAAAGCAAATTGTGGCTACGGTTAGGGTTGCAGAAAATAACTTGCAGCTCAATTTCAACTGATACATTTATGCCCCAGAATTGTTAACATTATATCAATGACATTTTGTTAAAACTCAGCAGAATATCGCAACCTTCCTGGATATGTGTGTAAGGTCTCTTCTGGTGATCCAATGGTTCAATCATTTGCAAAACTTGTGCATTTCTGTTATCTATCAGTTTCAGTTTCTGTTTAACCAAATTTTACCATAAAGCTCACTGAGCTGCAGTCTTGAGATCCAAGTATTTACCTTAATAACAACAGCAGCATATTCTATGGCATAAGATCATGAATAATTGAGGCTCACAAGCTGGTCCTCAATGCATTCTCTTCCTTGACCTTTGCAGCAGTAGTTTATTCTGGCTTTCTGGTCTTCTACACGATAACCGATCATTAATCGGAGCATGAAGATCGTGCAGAGGGTGATGAGTGGGAGAAGGTGATAAGTTGAATGAGGAAAGGTAAAGTTGTGAGGCAAAGGCAGATGGGTGAGAGTTGGGAGCTGTCCAGGAAAAAAAATAGACAGGTCGGGGCAGTTGACTGTAAAGGCGGAGAAAGCTGATTATTAAAAAAAAAGATTGGCTTTATTTGCTGCAAGTACTTCGAAACAGACAGTGAAATGTGTTGTTTGTGTCAACAACCAACACAGTCTAAGGATGTGCTGGGGGCAGCCCGCAAGTATCGCCATGCTTCTAGTGCCAACATAGAGTGCCTACAACTTGCTACCCCCAACCGTATGACCTTTGGAAGGTGTGAGGAAACTGGGGCGCCCGGAAGAAACTCGCACGACCACGGGGAAAACATACTTACAGACAGAGGCAGGAACTGAACCCTGATTGCTGGCACTGCACTAACCATTACACTACTGTGCCTCCCTGAGCCATCTCCTACTGTGAGCTGATGAAGGGTGATCAGCGGGAACACAGTGGCTATCAGTGCTGGGATCTGATGAGTAAGGGAGGTGATAATGGGAGGCATTAAAGAAGAGATGAAGGGCAGATGAAACCAGATGGGATTTGGGGGATTACACGGTGGTGTAGATGATACAGTGTGGAAAATATCTGGGTAGTGAGTGAAAGCAAAAAGTAGGTGATGGATGTTGGATGGGTTTTAGGAACAAAAATTGTAGGACCGGAGGAGTATTTGATGGAGGGAGAGGGAGAGGGAGGGGGGAAGAGGTAGGAAGGGAAGACATGAGTAAGGTTTGCTGAAGTTGAAAAATTGAGTGTTCTTGCAATTGGGCTTCAGTCTACCAAGGAAGATTATGAGGGTTGCTTGTCATACATGAGTTCCATTGAATGAATATTAGCCAGCGTGTTCAGGCACTTGTCATCCATCAGACAATTCTGTCAAAAAATACACTGATTAAAGTTCCCGTAGACCATTGTGTACCAACCCTTTCCTCCCTAGTACATTCTGTTCCCTGACCCACTCAATGCCAATGGAAAGATTTTGATTGATGATAGCATGGTATTTGGCAGGTTCTTACACAGTGAAGAAAATTACCTTTGAGTTTATGATCTCGGAGTTGAAACTATTTGTCAATGGAGCAGTATAATATGAACCTTCAAACACTTCAAAACCTTTCCCATCAAGCTGGGTAACAGGCTGGAAGTTTAATTTTCAGTGGATGATTAAAGGATTAAACTTGGTACTGTGGTAGATTCAAAAATATGCCAAGGATATGATGCAACTGTTATATGCAGTAGAATCTCCCAATAGATTTAAGAGCAAGGTCTGGGGACTAATGACACTGAATGTAATTGTACTTTTGGTCTTTACACAGGTGTCTGACACTTAGGGTAGGTTCTGAAGAATGAAAGCGCCTATATAATTATCACCAAAAAGGGATCATAATGGTATTATAGAGAGAGATCCATTAGTGATGGCGGAGCCATGTGGGAACTTGATAAAAACAAACAATGGCCCATGGATCAACGTAGAGAGGTGAGGAGTGGAGTTGGGTGGGCTGAGTGAGCAATGGAGCAGCTCAGTGTGGATAGTGGGTTCATCCTGGCCATGGAGCGAGTATATTTCACTAGAGGCAGGCAGCACCTGATCCACGTGCTGTGACTGACAAGATCATGGATCTCCAACTTACACCCAAAGGGATGTGATGGTAGCTGCTCTCTGTGGCCTGGCATTGGGTGTAAAGTATGTCTTTTGGTTTCCCTCATGTTGATGAAATATTAAAGGTGGTCTGTTATCTGGTGTTTACATGGTAAGGTAGTGATGTTTACATGGTATGGTAGTGATGTTTACATGGTAAGGTAGTGATGTTTACATGGTATGGTAGTGATGTTTACATGGTATAGTAGTGATGTTTACATGGTAAGGTAGTGGATTCCTGAGACTCAGGAACTGGAGTGCCAGCTCTCTCTTTAATCTGACATCTCATTACAATTTGCTTCTGAGATCCATGTCTCTGAGTAAATATGTTCATCTGAGGGTGCTGAGCTCCCACAGGTTGTTGCATCCACATATGGTGTATTGGATACGGAACGGATTTCTGTGACTTTGAGATGTAATTATTGGGTTTCTTAATGTAATATGTACTTCAAGTCAGTTTGGAATGCCAGATGACATTCAGACCCTGCAGGAAATGACCACTGGTGATCAAGGCTTGTTTCAGAGAATCTGAAAATTCATGACATGATGATGGGATGTATTTCTGAAACATCGAGCATTAGGCACGTAATGACTTGTGACATTCTTTACTGAACAGCAATTCAGGTATAAATACATAACAGAACAGAAAGGATAGACGATGCTTTATGAAGTGTTCCTAGAATTTGAAATTTGGTATGGTATTTTTTTGGGATCTGACTTGTACCGACAGGATTTGAGGGTTAGATATTGTACTGCAGGGGATTCTTCCTGTAATGATCCACATAACACAATGACGAGTAGGCAATGAAGGCAAGGCAGTGGATGTTTACATGGACTTGACAAGCTTTGTTGGAGAAGCCAGAGAACGGTAGTGGATGGTTGCCTCTTTCACTGGTGTGCCTCAGGGATTGGTGCTGAGTCCATTGTTGTTTGTCATCTACTGTATATCAACAACCTGAACGATAGCATGTTAGACTGGATCAGTAAATTTGTGGACACTGGTCCCTCAAAGCTATCAGGTGCACAGCCACGCAATAACTGAAATAGCCCTTGTTGCCGCACCACTCGAATGAAGTCAGACAAGAAAAGGCTTCTGAAACATGACAGATTTGCTTTCTTGTACTGAATTTCAATATACCCTTCAACAAATAAATAAAATAAAATTTGTGATTTTTAGATTTCCTTTCTAAATATTCATGGTATGCACATTACAAAAGAAACTGTTTTTGAACCTGTACAGTTTTCAGGCTTGTAAAAACTTCCTACTCAGAGCAATGGTTGGTCTGTGCAGTTGTGAAAAAAAAAGTAGATGGAACATCACTATCAAAGCTTGCAGTGGGATCTGGACCAGCTGGAAAAATGGGCTAAAAAATGGTTGAAGTGATTTAATGCTGACAAGTGTGAGATTTTGCATGCTGGGAAGACAAACCAGGCTAGAACTTACACAGTGAATGGCAGGGCACTGAAGAGTATGGTAGAATAGAGAGATCTGGGAATAAAGATGCATAATTTCTTGAAAGTAAAGAGAGCTTTCGGCATGATGGCATTCGGAAATCAGAGTATCAAATACAGGAGTTGGGATGTTATGTTAAAGTTGTATAAGTTGCTGGACACATAGAAGGATGTCAATAAGATTGAAAGAGTGCAGAGAACATTTACCAGGAGGTTTCTGGGGCACGAGGACCTGAGTTACAGCAAAAGGTTGAGTAGGTTAGGGCTTTATTCCCTGGAGCATAGGAGAATGAGAGGAGGCTTGATGGAAATGCACAAAGCTATGAGGGATGTAGATAGAGTAAATGTAAGCAGGCTTTTTCCACTGAAAATATCTAATTTACCATATATCTAATCAGCCAATCATGTGGCAGCAACTTGATGCATGAAAGCTTGCAAACATGGTTGAGAGGTTTGGTTGTTGCTTCGACCAAACATCAGAGTGGGGAAGAAACGTAATCTAAGAGATGCTCAATGTGTAATGATTGCTGGTGCCAGACAGGGTGCTTTGAGTATCTCAGAAACTGCTGATCTCCTGGGATGTTCATGCACAACAGTCTCTAGTGTTTGCAGAGAATGGTGTGCAAAAGAAAAAAGAAATCTAGTAAGTAACAATTCAGTTGGTGAAAACACTATATTAATGGAAGAGGTCAGAGGAAAATGGCCAGACTGGTTGAAGTTGACAAGGAGGTGTCAGTAATTTATACAACCACATATTACAAAAGAGGTGTGCAAAAGAGTATCTCTGAATGCATAACATATCAAACCTTGAAGTGGATGGGCTACTGCAGCAGAAGACCACAAACAGGAAGAACCTAATAAAGTGGCCACTGAGTGTTTGTTATTAGGTACAGAAGGGACCTAATAAATTGATTTACACTCAGTAACTCCCATGTATTATACCAAGACATTTTAAGTTGTATTATACTCATGAATATTACTGAAACTTAATGGATTATAGATATTTTATCTACAAACCTTGCTTCATCTTGTCAATTTTTCTGTAACAGTATTACGATTGCTAACATAGTCTTCTGCTTTATCTCTCCTTGTAAACTGGCTGATGCATAATTATCATTTAATTACTGCGGAATAGATTTTTTAAAATTAAAATTAAAATAAAACCGCAGAGCCTGCGTCAGAACTATGAAAGAGAGATGAAAATGTAATTTAAGTTAGAGAAAGGGGAGGGAAGGAGGGACAGATTTAAGATGGGGCGAAAAGAGTTTTAAAAAAAATATATATTGACTGGTTTTAGTATGAATCTATCAACAAAATATCCTAACCTTGCAACTTCGTGCCGTTTAGACCGCTACATTCGTGAAAAAAAAATCGTAGCGCGATTATATTTGATTTTGGGGTGATTGAAAGCTCATATTTGGCAAGTTTAGGAATAAAAACTTGATTTATCATTCTATTTACAAACTGTGAAATAACCAAGATTTCCTCATTATTCCGGAAAACCTCTGTTGTCTTCAGTTACGGCTATTTACTGTACAATCGGGAAAATTCCAGGGAAACTTTGCTTTCACTGGCGGCGACAGAAAGCCCCGGGGTTCTCTGACAGTTACAGTTATAGTGACGACTACTGCGACCTGAAAGGCTAAGGAAACTTCAACTTCCAGGATCCACCGCATCCAGCTGCGTGGGGAGATGCTTCAGGGAGTTGAAGTCCACCCCAGCGCAACCGGGAAAGGCGCACTACAACTCCCAGAATGCCAAGAGGTCTTGCTGCGTAGGCGCGTTAAGGCCCTTTCTGACTTCAAACGGCCGCCATCTTTCGGCTTAACGGGGGATAACGGGGAGGTTGTGTCGGTTGCCCTGGCAGGTTATGGTGAGTAACGGGGCGGTCGACAGCCCTTTGCACCGTCGCTGAATGGCTGAGGAAGTGGTGGGTGACGGAGGGGTAGGGTGCTGGGTGAGGCGGCGGATGGAGGGGTGATGGAGAGCTGTGTCCATTCTCCGGTGACAGGTGCACAGGCAGCGTTCCGCTGCAGCGGGCCTCTCACCTCGGTTCGACCACCAACCCTCCTTTTAGCGGACCTCTCACACCCACCTCTGTCTGCAGTGGGCCTCGCTTCCGCTCTCCCCCAACGCCACCGTCGCTGCTGCTGGCCTCTCACCCGGTCCCCCACAGCCCGCACCCCCCTAGGCCCCCTACTGCGGCGGGCCTCTCACCTGGGTGCCGGCATCCCACACACCCATCCCTTCCTCCTCCCACCTGGTCTCTGACACCAAGGTATTCCCGGTGTCTGCGGCCCCGGGCACCCAGGCTTCCCCACCCACATACCCCAATCATGGCGAAGGATGCCAGTCAAACAAAAACACACAGCCACTGGCCATGCCAGGCTGCAAGAAGGAGCGGGATAAGATTGGCTGGAAATACTGGGTGCATTGCAAATGTTCATGTGGCTTTCACTGAGTTTGTTTTATGGTACCAGCCGCAGATCTTCGGGTTCCATATACATTATAATTATTTTCTTGCTTGTCCATTGGTTTTGTCCAAAGCACTTTTTGCCCCCTTTGTACTGCCTGTACCGTGACTCACAAGTAATGTTGTGTGTTGCAGCATAGGGGTGTTTGGCATTGAGGGTTCCGCGCTTGCAATTTCAGGAACATGAAGTCAGCCTGTTTATTTAGTATCATATGTCCTCCATTAACACAAAAAATCCAGAAGCAAAATATAATTAAGATGCTAGAAATTTGAAATAAAACTTGAAAGTGCTAGAGTCATAGAACATCGCAGCACAGAGACAGGCCCTTCGGCCCACCTAGTTCATGCTGAACTGTAACTCTGCCGAGACCTATGGACCCACACCTGGACCATAGCTTTACATAACCCCAATACATGTACTTACCCAAAACAAAATACAAAATGCTGGAGGAACGCAGAAGGTCAGTCAGCATCTATGGAGGGCCCTTTGCAAGGACTGGTGAATTCATGTACTTAACCAAAATTATCTTAAATGTTGCATTTGAACCCATATTCATCACTTCCTGTGACAGCTTTGTCCACACTTGCACCACCTTCTGAGTGAAGAAGTTTCCCCTCAGGCTCCCCTTAAATATTTCACCTTTCACCCTTAACTCTAAGTCTCACCCAAATTCAGTGGAAAAAGCCTGCTTGCATTTACCGTATCTATACCCCTTGTAATTTTGTATACTTAAATCAAATCTCCCCTTATTATCCTGCACTCCAGGGAAAAGAAACCACTAAACTATTCAACTTTTCCCAATTACGTTAGTTGCTGAAGTCCCAGCAACATTCTTGTAAATTTTATTTGTACACCTCAATCTTATTGACATGTTTCCAGTAGGTAGGTGAACAGACTACACCCAATACTTAAAATTATGGCTCACCAATATCTTGTACAAATTTAACAGCAAGCCGGGCAGCATCAGTGCAGAGTGGAATGGTTAATGGTTTCAGGTCCTAGACTTTTCATCTGAAATAGTTTATGCATTAACAAAGTGTGTTGTACTGAAGAGAATGGTTTCCAATCTTGAATCTATCAAGTAAATAATGTTCTGTGTGGTGAAGCATGGTTTCAGTCCTGAAAAGAATTTGTAAAGGGGATATGATGTGTGAGTTGAAGCTGTCCTATATTTGCAAAGTTCTAATGTCACAAACTTTTTGATACATAATTTTGATTCTCTAAAAAATGTTAAAACATTTTTGTTATTCAAAACAAGTGAGAAAATGTTGGAAATACTTTGCAGCTCAGATAACATTGAGTGGAAAGAGAAATAGTTTAAGTTGGAAAACTAAATTTTAATGAAAGACCTGAAACATTAACTACGAATTCCACTTGTGCTCCCTGAACTGCTGAATCCACCATTTTCTGCTTTTGTTTCATATTTCAAACATCTGCATTTTTAAATGTTTTGTTTTTTGTTTGTTACTTAGTAAACATAAAATTTAAATGCATCTAGTGAGTCTGGTTTTGAGTTTCCCAAACAATAGAAGGCTCTGAGAGAAGAGTACATTTATCCAGCTGTGCCACTTCCAAATGGGACATTCTAACAGATGTGTGTACGTGTGTGTGTGTATATATATATATGTGTGTGTATATATATATATATATATATATAATATACATGCACACACATACATCGGTAGCATAGCAGTTAAAGCGATGCTCTTACAGCTTGGTGTGTTCTGGAGTTTAGAGTTAATTTCCAACACTGTTCTGTAAAGAATCGCTGTATGTTCTCCCCATGGGCGCTCTGGTTTCCTCCCACAGTCCAAAGATGTACTGGGTAGGGTAATTAGTTATTGTAAATTGTTCTGTGATTATGTTAGAGTTAATCAGGGTTGTCTAGTTACTGGGACTATGTGGCTCGAAGGGCCTACTCTGAGCTGTATCTTGTATCACTAAATAAAAATAAAATAGAACAAAATGTGTTTGTGTATATGTATATACATATACCATACACTCATAAGGGCCCAAGTTATTGCCTTATCATTCAGACACTCACACCATTGTGCTGCTTTGTGCTTCCCCTATCTCAGGGTCAATGATATTTAGCGTTTCCAGGGAGAAATTAATGCACTACAGTGGATTCCCATTAATCAGGGTAGCCACTTGTTTGGGACAACTCTTAAAGAACAAAAAGTAATTTGAGAAACTAGCTGGGATTTGCTTTGTTTATTTGGGACACTATGCCACTTAATCGGGTCAGGAGACTGCTGCACAGTTTCTAACTAGTGTCAGTTGGGTGCACTTGCATGGTTTTTAGCACTATACCATGCTTTGGAACAAACAGTTTTTAAATAGCATCAGTTGCTTGTGTTCAAAAAACAGTGATTTTTGTCACTGGTGGTTGGTGTGAAATAAGCATTAAGACATTGTTTTGCTCACCAATGTTTCAAGCATTCAGGCTTGGAGATGCCAGAAATGGTCGGAAGTGAAAATGAAACAATTTCATTACTTTAAGTTAGGAATTACGAAGGTATTGACAATCATCATGAATGTTACAATGAAAATGAAGATTTGGAGGATGTAATCTTCTAAAGCAGGGGTGGCCAACCTTTTACATTCCATGTGTCAATATTTTCGCGCACGAGTTCAGATGCGCCATGCAACTCTTGTACCCCCATCAGTTCTTGTAAAAATACGTGAATATAGACATATTTATCATTTTTACATGATATATTGATTTAATATAAAACAAGATAAACATTACTTACCTTAATGAGACTTTTAACAAATTTATTCTGTCTTCTTTTGATTTCTTCCTTTTTCTTAATCACATATTCTTTCCGTAACTCAGACCCAAGCACTAGCTTCAGTTTTCCTTCTATTTCAGTCTGATGTGTTTTATAGTGTTTATTAAGATCATGTCTTCTATTATGTGAGAAAGTGTTTTCACAACCAATGCATAATGATTTTCCTGACGGACCCGCTATAAATAAGAACTCATTTTCCCACTGTTCATTGAACTAACACTTACTTTCACTTTCTGCTTTTCTTTTGCACTGTGATGGGTAACTGAATGTAAAAACAAGGCTTAATTTTCGAAAAAGTACAAGAATACAAATGTTCACAAAGGACGAACAAAGCACAACTCCGTAGCACATGATGGTCAATTGTAAACTGACTGGCAAAAACCTGCGACGCACCGCTGGTGCAGACACCTGGCGCCTCAGGATCAAACAAGTATGAAACGTATATTGAACAGTTATGGAACGACTGCAGAACAAAAGTCCTTTCCTAGTTTGACTCATTGAACATTTTTTAAAATTGAAAACAGATTAATGTGAAAAAAGATAACATTCGCCAAAAGATGTGCACGAAATAATAAAATCGCTAAAAATAATTGCTAAGTTTTAGATTTATTCTCAGTAAAACCTATTTCTAGTTCTAAGCTACTTGAATTCCTGTTGCAGATTTTTTTTCTACAAATCAGTTTTTGGTTAATACTTTTTGCATGAGTAGGCTTTTTTTATTATCACTGCAGTACAATGCGCCACTTCTAGTCATCAAATGCGCCACAGGTTGACCATCCCTGTTCTAAAGCATCGTATGAAGGCAGCCTATTATCTGCACTTGGTGTTTGTGCTGATTTTGTTCAGAAGAAGTATGCAGGTGAACTCTGTCAATAGCTATTAGGAACTAATGCACAGTTTTATAGTATTGTAGAGATATTGGTTGTATTGCAATTTGTTCTGTATTTCATTTAATAACATAAATTGTTACTCAAAGCTTGCTTTTTTAAAATGCCTTTTAACTATTTCCATGAAACTTCAGCTAATTGGGGCAGCTGCTTAATTGAGTTGATGTGTCCAAATTAACTGGAAACCTGTGTGTCTGTGTGTGTGAGATACATATTAGATTGCTTTGTATCACATGATAGTACAGGACGCATTATGTTAACTGTGTTGATACTTTGTTTAGAATGTATGAATATTAGAAAATAGGAATGGGAAAAAATAAAGGTGCCAGAGGAACAGAAACAGGCAGGATCTATGGAGGAAAATGGATTTTTCAAGACTTAAAAGCTAGAATAGAGATAGACAGTATAAAGATGTGCAGGAAAAAGATGGAACAAGACCTGATGAACAGAAGGTGGATCTTTTGAGGAGTGATATGCAGATGGAGAAGGAATTATTTGATACTGTAGTAGAGACTGGGAGGTAATAGATGGAGAAAATAAAAAGCTGCAGAGGATGGAATCTGATGAGAAAGCATGGAATCAACTGAGGGAGGTGCAGGGAGGAACAATGAGAAGAGGGACACAGTGGGATGGTCTCTCTCTCTCTCAATAGTTGCAGTTATCTCTGGGGATACAGTACTCTATCTTTCACGGCAATTCTGTGATTGCTGTTCCTCAGTGATACAATCTAACCAGATTATCAGTTTTCACATGACTGTTAGCCACTCACAATATTATCTCTCCACAACTTTTCTGATACCACAACAATTATGTGATCTGCCCACCACAAAGTAGTCTATTTTTAAAAATTTTCTTGTGTATAGAGTTAAGAAACTGCAAGGAAAGAAGACCATGATGGGTGTTAGATACAGGCCTCCAAATGGTAGCCAGAATGTAGAATATAAATTATAACAGGAGAAAGAAAAGGCATGTAAAAAGGGTCGTGTTACAATAGCCATGGGGGATTTCAATATGCAGGTCTATTGGGAAAAACAGGTTGGTGCTGCATCCTAAGAGATGAAATTTGTATAATGCCTATGAGATGGCTTTTTAGAGCAGCTTGTGGTTGAGCCCACTAGGGGAAAGGCAATTCTGGACTGGGTGTTGTATAATAAACCAGATTTGATTTGAGAACTTAACATAAAGGAACCCTTGGACACAGTGATCATAATATGATAGAATTCAACCTGCAGTATGATGGGGAGAAGATAAAGTCAGATATATCACTATTACAATGAACTAACAGGAATTATAGAAACATGAGAGAGGAGCTGGCCAAAGTTGAGGATTGATACATCCCAAAGATGAAGACATTTTGGAATGGGAGGATGAGACAACCGTGACTGGCGAGGGATGTCAAAGACAGCATTGAAGGAAAAGAGAGTGCATATAATATAGCAAAAATTAGTGAGAAATTAAAGGATTAGGAAGGCAGTAAAAACCAATAGAGGCAACTAAAAGCCATAAGGAGAGAAAAGATACATTATGAAGGTAAGCTAGCCATTAATATAAGAGAACATACCAAATGTTTTTCCAGATATAAAAAGAGTAAAAGAGAGGCGAAAGACTGCTAGGAAAAGACACTGGAGAGGTAGTAAAGGGGAACAAAGAAATGTAGACAAACTTAAGTATTTTGTGTTAGTCTTCACTGTGAAAATCATTACCTGTATGCCAGAAATTTGAGAGTGTCATGGGGCAGAAGTGAGTGTGGTTGTTATTTCTAAAGAGAAGGAAGCTGAAAGATTTGAAGGTAGATAAGTTACCTGGACTAGATGAGCTACACCCTCAGCGCTCTGAAAGAGGTAGCTGAAGAGATTGTGGAGACATTAGTAATAATCTTTCAAGAATAACTAGATTCTGGAAAATTGCAAATGTCACTCCACTCTTTAAGAAGGGAGGGAGGCAGAAGAAATTATAGGCCAGTTAGCCTGACCTCAGTGTTTGGAAGATGTTGGAATCCATTATTAAGGATGAAGTTTTGGGATACTTGAAGGCACATGGTAAAATAGGCCAAAGTCTGCATGGTTTTCCTTTAAGGGGAAATCTTGCCTGACAAATCTGCTGGAATTCTTTGAAGAAATAGCAAGCAGGCTAGACAAAGGAGAATCGGTGGATGTTGTTTACTTGGATTTTCAGAAGCGCTTTGACAAGATGCTGCATGTGAGGCTGGTTAACAAAATAAGAGCCCAAAGTATTACAGGAAAGATGCTATCATGGATAGAAGATTGACTGACTGGCAGGAGGCAAAGAGTGGGAATAAAGGAGGGCTTTTCTGGTTGGCTGCTGGTGACTAATGGTGCTCCACAGAGAAGAGTATTGCAACCTCTTCCTTTCACATTATACATCAGTGATTTGGATGATGCCATCGATGGCGTTGTGGCCAAGTTTGTAGATAATATGGAGATAGGTGGAGGGGCAGATAGTGTTATGGAAGCTGGGAGGTTGCAGAAGAACTTAGAAAGATTGGGAGAATGGTCAAAGAAGTGGCAGATGGAATATAATGTAGGGAAGTGTATGGTCATGCATATTGTTAGGAAGAAAGGCATAGACTATATTCTAAACGGGAAGAAAATTCAAAAATCAGAGGTGCAAAGAGACTAAGGAGTCCTTGTGTGGGATTCCTTAAAGGTTAATTTGCAGATTGAGTCAGTGGTAAGGGAAGCAAATACAATGTTAGCATTCATTTCAAGGGCACTAGAATATAAGAACAGAGATGAAATGCTGTGTTTTATAAGGCACAGTAGGAGTTTTGTGAGTCAATTTTGGACCCCTTGTCTAAGAAAAGATGTGCTGGCATTGTAGGGGTTCCAGACGACATTTATAAGTATGATTCCAAGATTGAAGGGACTACTGTGAGGAGCGTTTGATCACTCTGGGGTTGTACTCACTGGAATTTAGAAGAATGGGGTGGGGGGGGGAAATCTTATTGAAACTAATCGAATATTAAAAGGCCTAAATAGTGGAAGTGGAGAGGTTGTTTCGTACAGCAGGTGAGTCTAGGATCAGAGGGCACAGCCTCAGAATAGAGGGACATCTATTTAGAACAGAGGTGAGGAGGACTTTCTATAGCCAGACTGTAGTGATTGTGTGAACTTCATTGTCACAAAAGGCCATGGAGGCCAAGTCATTTGAGTATCTTTAAAGTGGAAGTTGATGGTTTCTTGATTAGTCAAGTCGTCAAAGGCTATAGGGAGAAGGTTTCATCTTTTTCCATTGATAGAAATAATAAATAGAGGCTATAGCTTTAAGGTGAGAGGGGAAAAGTATTTGTAAGATTGTTAGGTGCTTAGAGCACACTGCCAGGGTGGTGGTGAATGGCATTTAATTAGATAATTGAGTATGCAGGAAATGGAGGGATATTGGTTTAGTTTAATTTAGCTTCTGTTGACACAGACTCTGTTAGTTAAAGGGCATGTTCCCTAAGAATTGTGTGTATTTCAATATAATATAGTGTTCAAATACCAGAAACTGTTACTTTAAATTGAAAAGAATAAAGTTTAATGGATATTTGAATTGTTTCTTTTTATAATGGCAGGTGCCTAGAAGGGTAAGTGATGAAAGTAGAGACAATAGTGATGTTTAAGAGCAATGGGGCAGCTGCATGAACTGGCAGGTAATGGAAAGATATAGACCATGAGCAACCAGATTAGTATCATGGTCAGCACAGACTTTGTGGGTGGTAGACTCTGTTATTGTGCTGTACAGACTGTTCTCTGTAACACTCCTCCCAAACCACCCCACACCCATACTAACTCCTTTTGCCACCAATTCTGCCAAGCTCTTCAGCTTTCCGGGTCCTAAGTTGTGACATCCATTTCTGAAACTGCATTGTTGTGTTGCCTTGTCCTCTTTCCTTATAGCAATACTTGCTTGTTTGCCCAAGCTTTAGTGCCATCTATATTAACATCCTTCCTATTCAGTGTCACTGTGTTTGATTGCATACCTGTGAAGAGCTAGGAATGACTTATTACAATAGCTGTATAAATCATTTCAGATTAAACTCTACATTTGGATCTTGTTAATTAAGAATGCTCAGAATTAGGATAATAGGTAAATTGATGAGATATTAGAAATAAAACAAAATACAACAGACAACATACACAAAATGCTGGAGGAACTCAGCAGGCCAGGCAGCATCTATGAAAAAAGTAAAGTAACATCAACTGTACGTTTTTCTGTAGATGCTGCATGGCCTGCTGAGTTCCTCCAGCATTGTGTATGTGTGTGTGTGTGTTGCTTGGATTCCCAGCATCTGCAGATTTTGTCTTGTTAGTGACTTGAAAATACAACAGACTGTTCAGAAAACAGATGCATGCTGGCCTTTATTGCTGAGGTGAGGACACAAAAGCAAAGAAGTTCTGCTGATAGCATATGTACTTTTATTTAATGTTTGTGCACTCTAATCAGAATTCATTATTTTCCATTATAATTTATACATGAGTCTGCTAATGTAAAGTAATTGTTCTCAATCTAGACGGGCTCTATGGTTTCAGTTGCTGAGTATTTTCAGAAGTCAACAGATCTTTGAATAGTATGTAAATAAAACCTTAGTGTTGGAAAGCAGTGCTAAGGAAGAAGATAAGCAATGGACATTAACTGGAATGGCAGACTCAAGGGGAGGAACTCAGGTTGTCCATCTGCTATTATGTTTCTGAATGATTTTAACAATTTGATTTATCAGAACTTACTGTTAGAACTTGCAGGAAAGATTTGGGAGTTTTTATTATGTATTTAAAAACTGTAGTTACTGGAATTTCACTGAACTGTCCAGCCAAGGAGATTAGTCCTCATGGAACTCCCCAGTTTAGCAAAATTTAACTTACTGAATTCATTTACTTTTGAAGCAAGAAATGAAAGTTTGTCATTGGTCAGTTCTTTACTGTTATTTTTCCTTTTGTTATTTTTTTTCTTTCCTTCTGAAGTCTCCTCTTTTTCTCTGAGTATCGCTGTGTCTAATGTAGCCTTGAGGGTGCTAATAGTCTTCCAGTTATTTTTTTATGGAGCAATTCTTTATGCGAACAGTGAAACTTGTAAATTTAACCAATGAATGCTATTTTGGGAAGAAGGCAATGAGACACCTGTGGTCTTGTCTCTGATTACTTGATTATTAGAGGTTAAGTATTCAGCATTGTCTTTGCCTCATGCCCCCACTTCTCCATTTTTGATAGGTAGAATAGGAACAAGATAGTTCTGTTTCCATCAAACGAACACAAGGCGAAAACCAAATGACAGAGATTCACTGGGAGATGCAAACTGTTTTCTGGAATCACCAGTATCATCTTGCAACCCAAAGCTATACTTTATTTCTATAATACCATCACACAAGCAGGCCAGAACCAGTCCTTTCCCAAACAAACGGAAATAAGGCATTCAGAAAACTTCCAAAGCATTCATATATTAAAAGAATAAAAATTTGTGGTGGCACAGTGGTCAGCACATTGCTTTACAATGCCAAGCAATCACCAAAAGAGGTTCATTTCCTGCCACTGCCTTAAGGAGTTTAGAGCAGCATGGTAGTACAGTGTAGCAGTTAGCTTAATGTTATTATATTGCCAGTGACCCGAGTTCAATTCCTGCACTGTGTAAGGAGTTTACGAGGGGTGGTTGATACGTTCGTGGCCTAATGTAGAAGAGTCAATTTTAGAAAACCTAGCACATTCATATTTCAACATAGTCCCCTCCTACATTTGCACACTTACTCCAGCGGTCGTGGAACATACAGATCTTGGACCTCCAGAAAGTGTCCACACCAGGGGTGATTGATAAGTTCATCGTCTAAGGTAGAAGGAGATGAGTTATACAGCTCTCGTTACATGTGCATGCAGTTCAACTCTGTGAGTGATTATGCGGAAAGTTTGAAGTTGATAACTCATCTCCTTCTACCTTAGGCCATGAATTTATAAATCCCCCCCCCCGATGAGTTATTAACTTCAAACTTTCTGCATAATCACTCAAAGAGTTGAACTGTGTGTGCAAGTAACGAGAGCTGTATAACTGATCTCCTTCGACCTTAAGCCACGAACTTATCAATCACCCCTGCTGTGGACATGTTCTGGAGGTCCAAAATCTGTATGCTTCACGACCGCGGGACTAAGTGTGTAAATGTAGGAGGGGACTACGTTGAAAAATAAATAAAAATTGACTCCTTCTAACTTGGGCAATGAACTTATCAATCACCCCTCGTATACATTCTCCCTGTGACTGCATGGGTTTTCTCCCACATCCCAAAGATATATAGGTTAGTTGGTTAATTGGTCACATAGATGTAATTGGTGGCACAGTCTCATTTGGACAGGTGATCCTGATGTCATGCTGTACCTCTAAATAAAAATAAAATACAATTAGTTAACAAATCAATGAATATAAATTTATTCTTCTGCATCATAATTAATGGATTTGTTGATCCTGAGTCTGGCACGTTAATTCCCCAGTGTCACTGCTGATGGCTGCAACAAATACACAATCCTCCAATATATTCTTAAGTGTCCCATCAGAAGACAGCTGGCAAAACTCCAGTGAAGAGCAGTCAGCATTTGAGGGTTTCTCCATTCACAAGGGAATCCTGGACTTTAATAGATAAAGAACAGAGCACGATGTTTGTGGACTGTAATGTCATTTCTTGTACTAAGTAATTCATTATGAAATCAAGCCCTAATCAAGCTGTTTGGTAATGAATACCACACACAAAATGCTGTAGAATGCAGCAGGCCAGGCAGCATCTATAGGAAGAAGCACTGTTGACGTTTCGGGCCGAGACCCTTCATCAGGACTAACTGAAAGAAGAGATGGTAAGAAATTTGAAAGTAGGAGGGGGAAATCTGAAATGATAGGAGAAGACAGGAGGGGGTAGAATGAAGCTAAGTGCTGGAAAGGTGATTGGTAAAAGTGATACAGAGCTGGAGAAGGGAAAGGATCATGGGATGGGAGGCCTAGGGAGAAAGAAAGGGGGAGGGGAGCACCAGAGGGAGATGGAGAACAGGCAGAGTGATGGGCAGAGAGAGAAAAAAAAGGAGGGAGTGGGAAATAAATAAATCAGGGATGGGGTAAGAGGGGAAGGAGGGGCATTAACGAAAGTTAGTGAAATCAATGTTCATGCCATTAGGTTGGAGGCTACCCAGACGGAATATAAGGTGTTGTTCCTCCAACCTGAGTGCGGCTTCATCTTGACAGTAGAGGAGGCCATGGATAGACATATCAGAATGGGAATGGGACGTGGAATTAAAATGTGTGGCCACTGGGAGATCCTGCCTTCTCTGGCGGACCGAGTGTAAATGTTCAGTGAAACGGTCTCTCAGTCTGCGTTGGGTCTCACCAATATATAAAAGGCCACACCGGAAGCACCAGACGCAGTATACCACACCAGCCAACTCACAGGTGAAGTGTCATCTCACCTGGAAGTACTGTCTGGGGCCCTGAATGGTGGTGAGGGAGGAAGTGTAGGGGCTGGTGTAGCATTTGTTCCGCTTACAAAGATAAGTGCCAGGAGGGAGATCAGTGGGAAGGGATGGGGGCGACAAATGGACAAGGGAGTCGTGTAGGGAGCGATCCCTGTGGAAAGCAGAAAGGGGGGGTGGGAAAGATATGCTTGGTAGTGGGATCCCGTTGGAGGTGGCGGAAGTTATGGAGGATTATACATTGGACCTGGAAGCTGATGGGGTGGTAGATGAGGACAAGGGGAACCCTATCCCGAGTGGGGTGCGGATGGGGTGAGAGCATATGTGCGTGAAATGGGACAGATGCGTTTGAGAGCAGAGTTGATGGTGGAGGAAGGGAAGCCCCTTTGTTTAAAGAAGGAATACATCTCCTTTGTCCTGGAATGAAAAGCCTCATCCTGAGAGCAGATGCGGCAGTGACAGCGGAATTGCGAGAAGGGGATGGCATTTTTGCAAGAGACAGGATGGGAAGAGGAATAGTCCAGGTAGCTGTGAGAGTCAGTAGGCTTATAGTAGATAACCCATCTCCAGAGATGGAGACAGAAAGATCGAGAAAGGGGAGGGAGGTGTCAGATGTCCTACCAGGTAAATTTGAGGGCAGAGTGAGAGTTGGAGGCAAAGTTCATGAAGTCTCAACGAGCTCAGCATGCGTGCAGGAGGCAGCGCCAATGCAGTTGTCGACGCAGCGAAGGAAAAGAGGGGGACGGATACCCGTATAGGCTTGGAACATGCACTGTTCCACAAAGCCAACAAAAAGGTAGGCATAGCTGGGACCCATACGGGTGCCCATGGCTACACCTTTGGTTTGGAGGAAGTTGGAGGAGCCAAAGGAGAAATAATTGAGGGTAAGGACTAATTCCGCCAGACGGAGGAGAGTGGCGGTAGAGGGGAATTGGTTAGGTCTGGAATCCAAAAAGAAGCGGAGAGCTTTGAGACCTTCCTGGTGAGAGATGGAGGTATATAGGGACTGGATGTCCATGGTGAAAATAAGGCAGGGTGAGCCAGGGAACTTAAAATCACTGAAAAGATTCAAAGCGTGAGAAGTGTCACGAACGTAGGTGGGAAGGGATTGGACGGGGGGGGGGTGGGGGGATAAAAGTGTCAAGGTATGCAGAAATGAGTTCGGTGGGGCAGGAGCTAGCCGAGACAATGGGTCTACCAATGAGTGCTTTAATTGTTTTATTTTGGAGGGAAGAGGGTTCATATTATGTTCCTGTACCACCACCATGGTAATGTAAGGTTGAAGCCTGATTCTATCTTGATTCCTTATCCCCTTTTGAGTTGAGCATAATTTGCTTGGCAAATTATTTTTGGGAACATTTCTGTCTGCATAGTTCCCAGGAGAAATCGCTGGATCATCAATGCAAATAAGAACGTTTTCTGATTATTCCTACTTTCCTGAATTGATTGAGAGGATGTCATTCACTGAAATTGTAAGACGGACAGAGCAATGGCAAGTGGAATTTAACTTTGATAAGTGCAAGTTGATGCACTTTGGGAGGAATAGTAAAGGTAGGTGAATGATTTGCTGTGACTGGTGCAGCACTAAAGTGTTCAAAGAAACCGAGGCTTCTATACAAGTTCAAGTATCCCTAAATATAACAGGTAGAGAAGTTGAAAACATGCAGAAATATTTGTCTCCATTAGTCAGGACATAGAAAACCAGAGCAGAGAGGTTCTGAAACAAATTTGTGAAACATTGCTGGAGTATTGTGGGCTGTTTTAATTGCCACATTCTGTAGGAAGGATGTGATTGTTCTAAAGAAGTTACGGAGGAGATTCACAAGATGTTGCCTGCAATAGAGTGTTTCAATTAGAGTAGCAGAGACTGGTTTGCTTTCATGGAGCAAGAAGGAAGAATTTTTTTTCACCCAAGTGGTGCTGGAAATCTGAATCCACTATCTGGGGAGCCAGATATTTTAGCAACTATTAATCAGGTTTGGATAAGCATTTGAATCACCAGTGCATAAAAGGAATAGAATGTCATTACAAAGGGGGTGAATACTTTCTCAGCCTCATAATACTGGTTTTTAATTTTTACTAAATTGTTGACAAGTTTTTGATTTTTTTAAAATTTGACACGATACACAATGTTTTGCAGATTAGCTCCAAAATATCCTACTTAAATATATTTTAGATTTGGAAAATGAGACAGTAAAATGTGAAAATAATTGTGGGAGCTGAATACTTTTCCAAGGCACTGTACCATTCTGAGTGGAAATATCATTATAACATCATTATTTCTGGGTCTCAATCTTAGATCTTCCTACCTTATTGCATTGACAAAAAGACTGCAAAATTCAATGCAGCATGTTTTTCATAATACGGTTTCGTGTTCCTGGTCCACTGTTAGTGCACATTGTATATTTCAGTCAGTTTACTCTGCAGGAGTTTTACATTCCCATCATCTATGTATGTACTTCTGGCACATTAATCAACCTGAAATGCATCAATAAGCATTTACATAAATTAGTGCAAACAATGAGCCTTGTATACTGAGGCTTCTCATAACAAATATTCTCAAAGTTTGCACATTGGTTTGCACATTGTTGAATATTTATTGGCCATTCATTGTTGGAAATCTTCAGTATTCTGCCCAGTAAGACATCAGGATGAGGTTGTAAATGGATTAGACATTGGCTTCACAGGAGAAGCCAGGAAGTGGTAATAGTTACCTCTGTGACTAGTGGTGTATCACTAGTCCTTTGTTGTTTTCTGTATCAATGATCTGGATGATAATGTGGTTAATTGGATCAGCAAATTTGCAGATGATACTAAGGTTGTGGGTGTAGTGGATAACGAGGAAGACTATTAAAGCTTTCAGCAGAATGTGGACCAGATGAAAAATGGACTGAAAAATGGCAGGTGGAATTTAATGCAGAAAAATGAGGTATTGCACTTTGGGAGGATAAACCAGGGTAAGACTTGCACAGTGATAGGCATTGAGGAGTGAGGTAGAAGAGGGGGATCTGGGAATCAGATCCAATAATTCCTTGAAAGTGGCTTCACAGGCAGATAGGGTTGTAAAGAGAGCTTCAGGCACATTACCTTCATAAGTTAAAATATTGAGTTGGGATGTTATGTTGAAGTTGTACAAAACATTGTTGAGGCCTAATTTAGAGTATTTCTGTTCACTTACCTGCAGAAATAATCTCAATAACATTGAAAGTACTTACTGTGTGCAGATAAAATTTTCAAGGATGTTGATAGGACTTGAGCACCTGAGTTATAGGGAAAGATTGAATAGGTTAGGACTTAATTCCCTCATGCATAGAAGAGTGAGAGGAGAGTTAATGGGGATATACAAAGTTATGAGGTGTATAGATGGGGAAAATATCAGCAGCCTTTTCCCACTGAGGTTGAGTGAGCCTAAAACTAGAGGTCATGGCTTAAGGGTGAAAGATGAAACATTTAAGGGGAACATGAAGGGGAATTTCTTCACTCAGAGAGTGGGTGAGAGTGTGGAATGAGCTGCTAGCAGAAATGGTGGATTAAGGTTTGATTTCACCGTCGAAGAGAAAATTAGATGGCTACATGGTTGGGGTGGGGGGGTGTTTGGAGTGCTGTGGTCCAGCTACAGGTCAATGGGGCTTGGCAGATTATACTTTGGCATGGATTACATGGGCTAAAGAGCTTGTTTCTGTGCTTAGTGTTCTATGACTCCATAACTTTGTAATATTTAATTGTTGGATGTAGTTAAAGCTTTCATCAAATTATTTTATTTCTGCTGTCCAGTGACATTTTGGTATGCTGATACTATTCATTGTTCCTGCCGAGATTTATAACAGTTTATACTTTTGGCAATTCAATTCTTATTCAGTAGACAGCAAAATAAAAATGATGCATTGAAATAATTATCTTTCAACAGTTTTTTTTTTAATGGCTGGCCATGGCTGTTGTTCAATAGAAATGATTACCTTTATCTTTTTTGAGCAGAATTAAACTTGGGAGCAATAACAAAGATGAATGAGAATGTTGTCAATAGCATAGTCTAGATTGGGGTTCCCAACCTGTGGTCCGTGGTAAGGGTCTATGGCATAAAACAGGTAGAGATACCCTGGTCTAGATCTAACCAACTTATTTTCAACTGTTCTATGGAATTTTGGGCCCAGAACATCTTGCCCTCCCCCCATGCTTAAAGTGCACATTTTCCCTTGTATCTCTTTTATCAATGTCACAATGCTGTGTGTTTAAATTTGTGCAGGTTGTTATGCTATTATTCAGCATCTCAATTGGTGGTGCATAAATATTCACTCAGTTTTCTACATTTCTACGGACTTGTTCCCTAAACAAATGCCTGACTTGAATGATACATGTTTACGCAGTCTGTTCTGGTACAGCAAAGTGATTGATTTTAGTTATATTTCCAAGTTCATATTTGCTGCCAGTTTCAGATTCAGTTATTTATCACGTGTACATTGAAACGCACAGTGAAATGCAGTGTTTGTGTTAACAACAAACAGAACCAAAGGATGTGCTGCGGAAAGCCCGCAGTGCAATATTTATATAGACATATCTATATAAATCTCAGGAAATGTATTGTGGAGAGGGGTGGAAAAGTGGGAGAAACCATTAAAAGTATTCCCTCACCTCATCTCATACTGAAATAATTGGATGTAGGTGGAAGGTGGAGTATAATTAGGGGTAGAAGATATCAATGATTCTTTTAGAGGGATGCTCTCTGTAAAGCATTTATAAAGTTTGGGGATATCTGAGGTGATGCCATCTACTCCCAAGACCTTGTTATATTATAAGACATATTTGGCCTTGTTAACAACTTTGGGTTTTGATCTTCCATGCATTACTATTCCAGAAAACATATGGAGCCACACCAGCCAGAACCAATGTGACCCAAACTTTAACTTCAGTATAGTCAGAGGCATTGCTCTGAGCCACTGATGATTTCACCAAGATATGGAGGAGGATGGGTTGTAAGCTCAATGCCCACCAAATATAGGTCTTTCAACAGTTTGTAGTCTGCTCCTGCTGCACCATACTGCTCCCCAACAATAAAAATTCACAGAAAGAACTGGAGAGCTTGGACTACTTACCATATCTTGGGAGGCACCAGTCTGGGGGGGGGGGGGGGGCGGTGAGCTGCCATCAGTGCAGGCTGGGATGAATTTCTTTAATGTATTGATACAGTCCTTTGTTGATTTGAACAAAAGGACATCATAAGATCAAATCTTTTAACTTGATACAAAATTCACATATGAACAACTGTGATCATTGTCCTTTTATGTGCTTCCTGGATTATCACAAGGCACTGGAAAGTACTATTATATTGTTCCTACAGAATCGTACAAGTCCAATGGAAGATGAATTGCTAAAGTCTGTGCTTCTCCCAGACCAAGTACCCACAGGCCCTAGTTATCCAGTCAACTCTTTTGTGTAGGCTATGTTTTTCACATGTTCAAAACTAAACTCCTGAAACTAATACCTTTTCTATGATAGAGTTTGGAATGGCGATTACATGGAAAACAGAGGTGAAAAATTAGTGATATGCTAAAAATTGCTTTCAAGAAATGCAGCATCTCCACTCTCTGTTGGGAATTTTTGCCCCATGACTGTACAGGGTGGAAAAGGAATATTTGGAGTGGTATTGAGAATCGCAGGTCTAAGCAACAGGAAGCCCCAGGAACTGTATGTGGTTGAAGGAGTGGACCACTTTACAAACCACCCACCCACTCATTCCATCAGCCACCATCTATGAACTAGTGCGAGGTTCCCACATTGGTCTCATTGTCCTCCTTAGAATCCACAAAATCAGAGTACAAGTAAGTCATCCTCAATACTGCAGTGCTACCCTTGAGGAAGTGATTCTGAAGGTAGATTGCTCTATTTGCTGGTTGTGATTAGAAGATCACATAAATCAATCATGAAGAAAAGTTTCATCTCATAGCACAAGGGTTGTTAAAAACTTCTCTGTAAAATTAGATCTGGCCTATTCACAAGTGCAGTAAAATGTAGAAAGAGACAGTTTAAGTAGTAGCACGATAAAAGGCCTCTATTTGTGGGGAAAAAAACTAAATCATTCTATAGATTTGAGTTCTACATCAAAGATGTTCCAGAACATCATATCCTGCAAGGAAATGACATGTTAAATAGGGACAATGTCTAGATAGCCTCTGCAACATAGCAGGGATATGCTGGTTGATGGTGCAGGAAAAAGTAATCACATTTGTTTTGAAAGCACCAAACCCACTGAGTGCAATAATGCAAAAATGGAGAAGGGATCTCTTGTCATTATTTTTGAGGTAAATAAAATTCTTACTGTAAGCTTTTTTCTGATCACTAACCAAATTTATTAGCCATCCAATCTACAGTTTGTCAGCAACAACAAATCAACTGTGTAATATTTCTAACAATGTGATTTGATCAGTACGAGATGCTACTGTTTTGTTATGCTTTCCCTTTGAAAGTTGTGATGTCAACTCAGAAACCTGAATGCATTATAAGCTTCCAAGCAGGACCAAGTTCTCAGATAAGTGTGCAAGCATATTAAGGGTGTCAACAATGAATGGATCACTCTGCCTTCAAGCGTTAAAGCCCCTTCATGGATAGGAGATTTTCATTTATAGCCAACTAGAGATGCTTTCAGTGGTGTCATTAAGTCATTATTCTCACAAATGAGAAATATTTTAGGCCAAACTCATGTAGCCTGAATGCCTTTGCTAGGGATTTGCCTGTTGACCCAATATAGGTAAGGTCTTGAGAAACTATACAATTTTCAAGAGTATGGACAACAAATGCTTTGAATCCTCGAAGTACTTGTGGTGTTCATTAGCAAGGCTTCATGTCAGTTTTTATTTGAAAGGAGCCAATAACTCTTGGAAATTGTTTAATGAACGGAATAGGAAGTAAAACTATAGGTCCATGAAACAGTGGACAAACCATTTTTTATACCATGGACCAATACCATTAAGCAGGTGTACGTGGACACCAGGTTGGGAACCCCTAAGTTAGAGGGATTCATAAAAAATGTTTCTGATAGCATTTTTGAAACCATTTGATGATACTACATTAATTTCAAACACTTTGGTGCTAAGTGGTGATTTATTTGTTGAAATTGTGATGTTCTGATAGTTCAGCCAGGTGGATTATTTTTCTGTTCTATATTTCATGGGGGGCACATCCATGGCTTACTAGAAACATCTGCTATACTAAGCCAACTGGATGCTGATCCTGGTTGGTTCTAGAACACTTTGAGAAGTTGCTTCACCATGGAAGACATTGTAGCTGGTCATATTCCTATGTGGACACTTTAACAGCATTTTATGAACAATCATCAATAATATGATAATTAAGGCAACAATTAAAATTGATTTGCTTATTGAAGAATGTCATTTGTCAGAAATTTGAACTATAACTTGTTGCTTTTAAAATCAGGAGCCTCCTAAAGACTTCATGTTAATTCTGTCTTTATGTGTTTGATAGTTATGCTAGCTTAATCTTTTCAGCAAAATGCCAGCTCCTGTTCGCTTGCGAGAACTGATACGCACAATCCGTGCAGCCAGAACACAAGCAGAAGAGCGAGACGTCATTCAGAAAGAGTGTGCACTCATCAGGTCATCCTTCCGCGAGGAAGACAACACGTATCGTTGCCGAAATGTAGCAAAACTCATCTACATGCATATGCTTGGGTACCCAGCACACTTTGGCCAGGTAAGATGCAATAAGTGTTTTATTTTTTCTAAAGAATTACTTGCCCCCTATCCCCAAAATAGTTCCTGTTTATTAATCTTTTTGATTTTCTACTATTTTCCTTATGCTTATTTTGTTTCAAAGTAAGTTCATGATGTAATGCAGGCTGCACTTTGCCCGCAATAATTTTTTCATGACCTCATTCTTCATTTAACAGCTGATATGTTCTATCCTATCCTTTGTCTAGTATGTAGAAGGGCTCTTTTTAGGTCAGTACGTACAGATAAACAGAATTTATGGTTGACTTAGAACAGGGGTGTCAAACTCATTTTAGGTCACAGGCCGGATTGAGCAAAATGCAGCTTCATGCGGGCCGGATCAGTCGGACGCGTGCGAACGCAGTTTTCGTTGCCTCCGTTTTTTCAGCCTGCTCTCATGTGTCTCAGTCTCTGCTATAACTACAAAGTGTTTCACTTTACAAATTCCGTTTCTTATGAAGAAGTCTGCTGAGCAAGACTGCCGAATAAACACTAAAAACCCTGAAAACCTGGTACCTGAATAAACTCAGCATTAGCCATATCATACACCATAGGCGCTTCGATTACTGAGACCAGCTTTAATAGTAATTAGATATTATCTCGCGGGCCAAAGATAATTCCACCGCGGGCCGGATTTGGCCCGCGGGCCTTGAGTTTGACATATGTGACTTAGAGCATTCATTTAGTTGATGCATTTTATGGATATGAATATCAAATTGTACACAATAATTTACAGCTCTACAAGCTTTGTTAAAGTAATTGTATGTGTAAAATTACATAAATAGAACTTTGTAACAGGCTATTAAACTGAACAACTATCTTCAGTTATGTTCCAAATAAATACCTTTCCCATCCAGTTTCTGTAATCATATCAGCATAACCCAGTTTCTTTCTTGTGAAATGCAATTTCTCTTTAAGACATTCTTTAAATATCTACTTTATTAATTACATTTTTCCTTGGAAATGATCACTGAAAAGAATAGTCTGTAACTTCCCTTATGTAGCTGAGCTTTTGAACTGTCTATACAACTTGACATTTTTGCGCTGTGAACTGAAGTCTCAAAGTTACAGGATGATTACAGGATGTTATTTGCTTGCTTATATTATTTGCACAATATGTATTTTTCTGCACATTGGGTGTTCGATTTTTTTAATGAATTCTATTGGATATCTTTGTTTTGTGACTTCTTGGAAGGAGACAAATCTCAACGTTGTATATAGTATACGTACTTCAAACTTCTTTTAAAAAAAAGTTTCAGCCACTATTGGTCATAGTGTTTTCCACATTCCAGCCTTTCCATAAGCTTTGCTGAACAGTGGCTCTATCAGTTTATGATCTCTTCACATTTACACATATTAACATTCATAAACCATAGGTACCCATTCTACAAATGTCTTCATCCTCCAGAGTATCAAACAGGCAACTGATCAATGTTACTGTTGTATTGACTGTTGTTTTGAATGAGACTGTTGACCAAGTGTAGTCCCATCACTTTCAAAAAAACTAAATAGTCCCAGTTTTAATACTTGTGGAATACCATTTGGCATCTTTTTAAAAACGTTTAAGCTCCTCGTGCAATTCTAACTACCTTCAGCTAATACTTTTGTGTTACTGCCTGCTTGCTATTCATTCTGCTATTTGTCCCCAAATCCTGTAGAGGTTTGCTGTCTTGACTCTTAACAATTGAAAACTTGTGATAATCATTACATATACTTCATTACCCTGTTGACTCACTTTTGTTGCCTGAGAATAAAATGTTGGTCAAGGGTGTCTCTCCCTTTAAAATCTGTTTTGATTACACATATCTTTTCAGTTTCTCTAGCAATTTTGAAAGGGATTCTTTTTTTGTTCCAACAGCCTATATTAGTTGGTGATTCCCTGAAATTTTTAATAGAAGAATCAGATTACATTTAAGCTAATTCTCTGACATTGTATCCTTTACTAATTAATTTTTATATTCGTTATGATGCCTCTACTGTGTATTTTTAAAAATATACATGCATACAATTTATTCTAACTTGTTTACAAGTTTTTGTTTACAAAACTTAAAAATATCTTTCTGGCATGTGGTGATTTCTCTCCAAGTACTACATACAGTGGCATGCAAAAGTTTGGGCACCCCGGTCAAAATTTCTGTCACTGTGAATAGTTAAGTGAGTAGAAGACGAACTGATCTCCAAAAGTCATAATGTTAAAGATGAAACATTCTTCAACATTTTAAGCAAGATTAGTGTATTATTTTTGTTTTGTACAATTTTAGAGTGGAAAAAAAGGAAAGGAGCACCATGCAGAAGTTTGGGCACCCCAAGAGATTTGAGCTCTCAGATCACTTTTACCTAGGTCTCAGACCTTAATTCACTTGTTAGGGCTATGGCTTGTTCACAATCATTGTTAGGAAAGGCCAGGTGATGCAAATTTCAAAGCTTTATAAATACCCTGACTCCTCAAACCTTGTCCCAACAATCAGCAGCCATGGGTTCCTCTAAGCAGCTGCCTAGAACTCTGAAAGTTAAAATAAATGATGCCCACAAAGCAGGAGAAGGCTATAAGAAGATAGCAAAACGTTTTCAAGTAGCCGTTTCCTCAATTCGTAATATAATTAAGAAATGGCAGTACCAGGAATGGTGGAGGTCAAATTGAGGTCTGGAAGACCAAGAAAACTTTCCGAGAGAACTGCTTGTAGAATTGCTAGAAAGACAAATCAAAGCCCCCATTTGACGGCAAAAGACCTTCAGAAAGATTTAGCAAACTGTGGAGTGGTGGTGCACTGTTCTACAGTGCAGCGACACCTGCACAAATATGACCTTCATGGAACAGTCATCAGAAGAAAACCTTTCCAGTGTCCTCACAACAAAATTCAGCATCAGAAGTTTGCAAAGGAACATTTAAAAAAGCCTGATGCATTTTGGAAACAAGTCCTGTGGACTGATGAAGTTAAAATAGAACTCTCTGGCCCAATGAGCAAAGATATGTTTGGAGAAAAAAGGGTGCAGAATTTCATGAAAAGAACACCTCTCCAATTGTTAAGCACGGGGGTGGATTGATCATGCTTTGGGCTTGTGTTGCAGCCAGTGGCATGAGAAACATTTCACTGGTAGAGGGAAGAATGAATTCAATTAAATACCAATAAATTCAGGAAGCAAACATCACACCGTCTGTAAAAAAGCTGAAGATGAAGAGGATGGCTTTTACAACAGGATAATGATCCGAAACACACCTCAAAATCCACAATGGACTACCTCAAGAGGCGCAAGCTGAAGGTTTTGCCATGGCCCTCACAGTCCCCAGACCTAAACGTCATCAAAAATCTGTGGATGGACCTCAAAAGAGCAGTGCATGCAAGACTGCCCAAGAATCTCACAGAACTAGAAGCCTTTTGCAAGGAAGAATGGGCAAAAATTCCCCAAACAAGAATTGAAAGACTGTTAGCTGGCTACAGGAAGAGTTTCCAAGCTGTGATACTTGCCAAAGGGGGTGTTACTAAGTACTGACCATGCAGGGTGCCTAAAATTTTGCTTCGGGCCCTTTTCCTTTTTTGTTATTTTGAAACTGATGGAAATAAAAAAGTAATCTTGTTTAAAATAGTAAGGAAAAGTGTCATCTTTAACTTTATGCCTTTTGGAAATCAGCTCATCTTTTACTTGCTTAGCTATTCACCGTAACAGAAATTTTGACTAGGATGCCCAAACTTTTGCATACCACTGTAACAGTTTAATTTCATGCATGCGCCATTGGCTTAAATTAGTGACCAGGTTTTAGCTAAGTAAATTGCTAACTATGGCAAGTGTGCATAAATTGAAATAAGTTCATTTGGGAGAAAATCTCATTCTCTATTCCTGAAGATAGTGGCTTTTATTATAATATTTATCTGTTCCACAGTCGAAAGGTATTTAATTCATGTAATGTTTCTTCATTTGTTGGTTTGCTGATGGCTCTATTGATTACCAGCCAGCATATCAAAAAGTGTTTTGACCATTGTTTATAAGTTCCAGTAGGGCCATTGGTTAGCAGTCAGCAATGCTGACTTGCCTTTAGCAAGCTCTATTCGAAGTATTTAGGTGGCTAATACACTATCAGGTTCAATTAATAAATTTAAGCCTATAACCTGTTTCTCCTCTCACCTTACTCCTATCCTATCCCCTTAGTTTTAGACTCTCCTACCTTAGAAAAAGCACTGGGATCATTCAACTTATTTAATTCTCTTATAATTTTATACACTTCTATAAAGCCACACCCCTCACCCCCACACTCCAGGCCAAATAAAGTCCCAGCAAATCACACCTCTCCTTACAATCTTCGGCCTGAGATACAGTAATATGTTGGTTAGGTCTCCAAGCTAATCACCTGCCCTCAGCATGAACTACTTCCTGCATTCCACTGTAGGCAGGATGTGTCTCAGATGGACACAGAAAGGCCCCATGGTATGAGGAAAATATTGGAGGCTTATTTGAAGGGAAGCTATTATATTACGCAAAAAAAATGTAAAGTTTGGTTTCAAATACATATGGGAGAGTTTTAAAGTGGAGCTCAATCAGTTAATAACAATAAAACTGGTCAGTCAGTTTAAAAAGTCGTCTTGTGTAATCTCATGCACCATTTCACTTATCATTTTTAAATTTATAAACTAAATGCATTGACAGTATAAAGTAAGGTAACATTTAAGATAGTACTCAGGATGAAGCTGTATTTGAAATTTGAATCTTGTGACTTTCTTTTTTACACAGCTGGAATGTTTAAAGCTAATTGCATCTCAAAGATTCACAGACAAGCGGATTGGTTACCTTGGAGCAATGCTGCTACTAGATGAGAGACAAGATGTCCATCTACTGATGACAAACTGCCTTAAGAAGTAGGTACTAAATGTTTTTCTTTAAGTTGTACGCTTCAGATTAAACTTGATTTCAATCCGTAACTTCAGTGTCAAAATTGGTTCTCTTGATTCATTATGCAGGAAAGTGATTTTATTCTGTGTCTGTTTTCTATTTCTGAAGCCATCAAGTCTTACAATCCTATAATTTTGCATTATCATCAGTGATATTTAATTTGTGACATTTTGTCACTTGTAAACCCAGGTATTGGTTGCTAGTCATAGTTATGGCATGCAGAATGATTTGACCATTCAAAGTTCAAAGTAAATTTGTTATTAAATTTGTATATGTCACCATGTGCTACACTGAGATTCATTTTCTTGCAGATATTCAGGTAGAATAAAGAAATATAATAGAATCAATGAAAAATCTGCCATGATGGAATGTAGAGCAGACTACTCCTATGTCTTATGCTGTGAAAATCACACCCAAACACTAACAAACAATGGGCGAAAGAAGACAATCTGTGCAAATATAAACAAACAAATAAAAATACTGAGAAAATTGGTTGTAGAGTCCTTGAAAGTATGTCCTTAGGTTGTGGAATCAGTTCAGAGTTAAGGCAAAGTTATCCACACTGCTTCAGGAGCTTGATGGTTAAAGAGCACACTGCTTACTTGGCTGAAGTTATCAAAAAAAAACTTATTTCAGCCAGTGATGCTCATATCCTGGGAATATTTTTTAAGATTTTGAAATTTGTTTTAGTTACCCAAAATTTTAGTGAACTAGGCCCCACAATTTAACCTTTCTCACCAGGCTCAAGAAGATCTTCCGAAGAAAGTTGTCTAAAACTTTCTTTTTCCTTAAGTTACTGCTATCCCAGGGTGGAGCTACGTCTCTATCGAAGGAGATGTAAGCCACTCCTTCCCTCTGCTAGTCTGCAGGTCACCATTGGGCAAGGTGTAGCACCTGCTTATCCCCCGCATTTAAGGACATGTGAAGCCATGGGAGTAGGTGGTGGATGGTCATATGAGCAACTGGTGCATATCATAAGTCCTGGTTTTGTGACTACTGACGCCAGGGAGACGCTGTATTGATAATAGCTGTGATTGCCTGTCTTCTAAAGACATTGCCTGGAAGAAGGCACTGGCAAACCACTTATGCAGAAAAATTTTGCACAGAACAGTCATGGTCATGTAAACACCATGATTGCCTATGTCATACAACACGGCACATAACGAGTGAAATATTGCTATCTCAGTCCATATTCAGATGATTGAAGTCCCAGTTATCAATATTCTATGGCTTTTACACATTTCTGCGATTTTCATACAAATTTGCTGCTCAATATCCTTTCCAATAAATAGAAGCTTGTAGCCAAAGCCCCAAGAGAGTAATCTGCCCTTGATTGAACCACGGTGTCCAATTTCCTCCAACATGACTTCTAGGTCTCTTATTGCCACAACATTGTAATTCCACATGATTAATCAAGCCTGTGGCTCAGCAGTCTTATTAAATATACTCATTGTGCTTACAGGCATGCACCATAAACATATCTCATCCCGTACATTCTCTTTAGCTAATCATATCAAAAGGCTTTGATTTTTGTGAATATGAGAATTGATGTTTGTTTTTCTTAACTGTGCAGACATATATTTTGTGCCTCTCTACAGTGACTTGAACCATAACACACAGTTTGTCCAGGGTCTGTCTCTGTGTACACTAGGCTGCATGGGATCATCGGATATGTGCCGAGATCTGGCTGGAGAAGTGGAGAAGCTGCTGAAAAACTCTAATTCTTACATTCGTAAAAAGGTGAGATTTGCTTGCGCACAAGGACTAAGACCATAAAGACCGTACCAATTGACAAAGGATAAACTTCAACTTAATTCATCTGTAACTATCGGAATGCATTTAATCATAAATAATTTCCATTTCTAATTTACTCATTTTAAATTATTCTGACCTTTTATGAAGTGATGCATTGATAATATAGATGTTATTTATAAAATGACACATCCTCTGACTAATTCTCTGGCAACTAATAACTCTGGCAACATTAGGGAGATCTACCATTCATATGCATGATTCTTGGTATGGCCAACACATCCTAAAAATTGTGCCTTCCTATGTATTAGTATCCTGCCTTGCTATCTTTGTTTAAATCTACGCAAAAAAATTGCATTTTTAGTGCCTTCACAGTGGTCTGCACTTCAAGGGTTCATCTTGTCTCAAAAGCCTAGGTTTCAAGTGAATAATTTTGTCTTGAAGACGATTTGCACGGTCAGGAGAAATATGAAACAAAAAAATTCAGGTAAACTTTTAAGTAATACTAAATGCTAGCTTTTTAAAAAAAAAAGCAAGACAATCAAAGAAGGGAGTCTTTGTGATTCTTTCAATAGAAAGCCTGAAAGTTTAATTCAGATATTTAATTTTTCTTTAAGTAGAAAGCAATTGATTTTTTTACTGGAATTGCCTAATTACATATGTTCATGTTTTATAAAGTTACACTATTGCGCAGTTATAGTGAAATTAAACCTTTCATGATATACACAATCTCATGTCTTCTGCTTCAAATATAAGGGACATCAAATGGAGATGACAGCTGGTTTCTCCTCCTGTCCCGACAATTAATGTTGCCATTCACTTCTGTGTAGTGCTGATAGATCTGCGTCGGTATCAACACCGTCAGACAAAACTTGACCTATATTATACCTTTCTCCCGTTTCTCTATCTTTCTGTCTTCATCCTTGGAGACAGTCTAGTTACCCATTGACTCTCACGGCTACCTGAACTATACCTTTTCCCACCATATCCCTTGTTAAAATGCCACCCACTTCTCTCAGTTCCACTGTCTTCGCCACATCTGCTCTCAGGATGAGGCCTTTCATTCGAGAACTATATAAGCGTCCTCCGCCTTCAAAGAAAGGGCTTCCCTTCCTCCGCCATCAACGCTGTCCTCACCTGCCTCTCTTCCATTTCGCACAAGTCTGTCCTCACCCAATTCTTCTGCTGCCACACCAGGGATAGAGCTCCTCTTGTCCTCACCTATCACCCAACTATCCACCATGTCCAGCACGTAATTCTAAGTAACCTCCACCATCTTCAAAGGGATCCCACTACTAAGCACTTCCTTCCCTCACCCCACTTTCTGCTTTTCACAAGAATCTCTTCCTGTGCTATTCCCTTGTCCACTTGTCCCTCCACTGATCTCCCTCCTGGTACTTAGCCTTGCAAGCGGAACAAGTATCACATCTGCCCTACACCTCCTTCCTCACTAACAATCAGGGCCCCAAATAGTCCTTCCAGGTGATGGAACACTTCACCTGTGAGTCTTTTGAGGTCATCAACTATGTCCAGAGCTCCCACTGTGGCTTCCTGTGATTTGGTGAGACCGGACATAGATTGTGAGACCACTTCGCTGAGCACCTACGCTCCGTCTGTCAGAAAAAGTGGGATCTGCCGGAGGCCACTTAATAAAGGTGCCACTGAGTGTATATTCATGGTCTGCTGTTGTAGCCTATCCACTCCAGAGTTTGATGCACTCAGAGATGCTCTTCTGCACACCACTGTTGTAATGTTTGGGTATTTGAGTTGCACTCGCCTTTCTGTCAGCTTGAATCGGTCTAGCCATTCTCCTCTGACCTCACTCCTTAACAAGGTGCTTTGGCCCACAGAAATGCTGCTCGCAGGATGTTTTTCTGGTTTTTCCACACTATTCTCTAAACTCTAGGGACTGTTGTGCATCCCAAGAGATCAGTAGTTACTGAGATGCCCGCTTGGCACCAACAATCATTCCACAGTCAGTCACTTGCATCACAACAACTGAACCTCTTGACCATCATGCCTGCATGTTTTTATGCATTGAGTTGGTGCCATATGATTGGCTAATTGGATATATGCATTAATAAGCAAATAAGGTAACCTGATAAGGTAACCGCTGAGTGTAGTTTGGTTTCCTCAAGTGTCTTAGTTTAGATTTGGAATTATATTGCAAACTTGGGCCTACTTCAGGCAGCTTCTTCAATGACAGTCACTTCCTTTAAGTGTTCTAGGTAAGAATCACAATCAGGTTTATTACCACTGATGTGTCATAAAATTTGTTGTTTTTCTGGCAGCAGTACAGTGCAAGACATAAAAAATTACTGTGCTGCAATTTAAAAAAAAAAAAATAACAAAAAGAGGAATAGTGATGTAGTAATGATAAGTTCATGGACAGTTAAAATCTGCAGCTTCTATTGATCCTGTGCATTGCAGCCTGCATACTAGGCATTGATACAACCAATCAGCATGCTTCCACGGTATATCTGTTGAAATTTGCTGGGGTCTTTGGTGTTATATCAGATCTCCTATGTATCCTAATGAAGTATAACCACTGGCATGTCTTCTTCATGATTGTATCAATATGTTGATCCCACTATAGATTTGTTGAGATGTTGACATACAGGAACTTGAAGGTGCTCACTCTTTCCATTACCGACCCATCAATGATTATGCTGGTTGACTTCTACTGCCCTATCTTAAACACTGTGTTTGAATCCAAGTGTATTTCAATGTTCTGTACCAAATTTTAATCTCTTGTGTACTTGGTCCTTAGTTTTGTCTACCTTAAAGGAGATTACACTTTAGTTGAGATGTCATTCATTTTGATTCAATAGCTACTCTGTCCAGTGATAGGCAGAGTTAATAATCAATGTAAGATTAATGACAGTATTCTTAGCATTGTAGAGATTTGCCATGCAAGTTGATAGGATGGTTAAGAAGTCCTATGCTGTATTGGTCTTCATTAGTCAGGGGATTGAGTTTAAGAGCTATGAGGTAATGTTGCAGCTCCTTTAAACAAAAACTCAGGTTAGACCACATTTGGAGTATAGTGTGTAGTTGTGGTCTCCTCATAATAGGAAGGATGTGGATGCTTTAGAGAAGGTGCAGAGGTGATTTACCAGGGTGCTGCCTGGATTAGAGAGCATGTCTTATGAAGATAGGTTGAATGAGCTGGAGTTTTTTCCTTTGGAGTGAAGAAGGATGAGAGACAACTTGATAGAGGTGTGATAGATTATAAGAGGCACAGATGGAGTGTTTTTTTTTCCCTAGGGAGGCTGTAGCTAATACCAACTGACATCCATTTAAGGGGAGATGTCAGAGGTAAGTAAGTTACATTTTATAACTAAATAAGTTAAATTTACTTTCTAGGATGTTACCCTCATATTTGAAAACTGGCCAGTTCACAATGAGGGCTTTTCCAATTCTCCTCCCTATTATCTCTTCCTTGTGTGGCTGGTCTCTGGAGTTGTCACTGCCAATGCCTTGTACAGTCTTATTCTCTCACATATTCTCCAGATCCTTTTAAATCAATTATAAAGCTACAAGTCCATTCTTTTCCAGATACATGCTTATTTTCCAACTTCTCCATCTACTACCTGCACTTCTGACCTTGCGGTTATCACTTATTTTTTGCAGCCCATTGATTGCCCATTCATTTGTAATGAGCTCAGCATATAGGATACATCTGTTCTAATGTACAACACAAATCAATCAAGGTCGCTTCATGTTCCTCACAATTCTGAATCTGAACTTTAAACTTAACCAACTACTTGCTAGATAAGCTCCACTCTTAGATCCGGTTAGAATACAGATCTCATATTTGTATACAGCTTTAGTATTATCCAACACCCAGTATCAAAACTTGTGTGCATGTTGTTCAACATTAATACCACTCTTTTCATTCCCTCCATAAATTCTTGTCTGCTGTTAGTCTTTGATGACCCAGAAATGATTATGGAATTACAGAATTGCTCAAAAGTTCCAACACATGCTAAAATTATTGGACCATTGAATCCATTCTGGCATTCCTAAAGAGCAAATTCTGACAAAGTCTTTGATCTGAATCAGTGACTTTACTATTCATTGCATAAATGCTACTTGACTTGGTAAGTGTTCAAAACATTTTCTGTTGAGCAATCCTGCTATTCCCACCCTCTCTTCTTACCAGTTTGCTATCCATAGCTACCTACATTCTCTCAACACTTCCCCCTGCTTCACTTGCTCTTGGTAACTGGATCTACCATTGCACCTGGCAATGCAAACCAGATCACTTGTTCTCTTTAAATAATCGAAATATCTTTTTTTTTTAAACTAATCGCCTTCATTCTGTACCCCTCTGGTTCTTGATCATTCAGCCAATGGAATGATCTGTCTACAGTGTATACCCTTCTGAATGCTTCTATCTGATACCCTTACGGCTGCTCATTTTCCAAATATAACAGCCCCAGCTTCTCCAAAATTTGACTCCAAGGGTAAAGTATGAATTTTAATAGATTTCTTCTGTACCCTCTCAAGTCTTTATTACTATCCTAAAGTTTAGTAGCTCAAACTCCAAGACAATGCTTTAGATGTGGTTAAACCTTTGGTTTATAAAGGTTCATCACAACTTCTATACTCTTGATACCTAGCCAACTTTTCATCCTTACTGTTAGAGTCTCTTTTATTTAATGTCTTTGATTCCAAGCCTATTATGTAGGTTCTTATCAATTGTTTCTTGGACAATCATATATATCACATTTGTCTTATCCACCCTCACTTCAAGAAAAGTTATTTGGACACAGTTTGCCTTTAACAAAGCATGCTGACAATCTCTTGTCAAGCCATACTTATCCAAGTGCCTACAAATTCTACCCCTATTTACTATTTCTAGAATTTACCTTATCTTTGGGGTTGAATTTGCTTATTTATAATTACTTGATCTATGCATTCTTGAATAAAGTTATAACAGTTGTGGCTTTCCTGTCCTTGGGCATAATCCTAAATCTGTAGATCTTTGAAAGGCTATAGCCAAGACATTTCCTCCCTTTAGCATCAGGTTTATTATCATGGACGTATTGTGAAATTTGTTGTTTTGCAGTGTGAGATAAATTACTGTAAGTTACAAAAAGAAATAATACAGAAGGTTATTAATAATGAGATAGCATTCATGGATTTGTGGACTATTCAAAAAATCTGATGGCAGGGCCAAAGAAGCTGTTGCTGAGTCATTCAGCGAGGATCTTCAGGCTTCTGTACCATCTCCCTGATGGTAGTAATGAAAAGACAGTATCACCTGGATGGTGAAGGTCTTTTGTGATGGACGCTACATGCTTGAGGCACTACCTCTTGAAGGAATCCTCAAAGGTGGGGACAGTTTTGCCGTGATGAAACTGGCTTAGTCTACAACCCTTTAACACCTCTTACAGTCCTGTGTATTGAAGCCTCTGTACCAGGCTGTGATGCAACCAGTCAGAATGCTGTCCATTATATGTCTATAGAAATTTAGAGAAGTGTTCAACATACCAAATCTCCTTAAACTGAGTTAGAGCAGCTGGCACATCATCTTCATTGTTGCATATGTATGTCAGGCCTAGGGTAGATCCTCAAATATTGATATCTTAGAACTTGCTTACCCTTTCCACCCTCAGTGAGGTTCTGTGTGTATTCTTCCAACTTCCCATCCTGAAGTCCAGAATCTATGCTTGGTCTTGCTGACATTGAATGTAAGGTTGCTGTGACTAACCAGCTGATTTGTCTCACTCCTGTACACCACCTTGTTACCATCTGTGATTTTAATATTGGTCCTTAAATGACTGTGGTCTCCCAATAAGGACATTACGGATCGAATTGCAGAGAGAGGCTTTGTAGTTCCTCATTTTTTATCAGTTTTTAGTCCACTCAGAATTTCAGCTGCATTGTCTTTTAGTCTTTTCCCAACTCGACTGCAGTTTCTTCTTTGGTAGAGAATAATGTAACTATTTAATACTTCAACCATGCTCTCTGTCTGCAAAAATAGATTTCATATTTTTACTGGTTTATGATTAGCTGTGTCTACATATGCCAAAAATAAGAACCAATGGAAAAAATGCTGTAGCATTCAACAATGACCCTTGTCAGTCCTGAAATTCAAATTTTTCATCCTTTACAAAAGCAGCATGGCCATCTTGAAACAGAAAATGGAATGTGTTGATATTGAAATTTAAAATAATTTAAAGTCCCTTTCTCTCTTCCCTTGCGAATTCCAAGAAATAACCCAGAATCTCTTTAAGAGGAATCACTTGAAAATGGCCCGTGAAGCATTTGTCTATTTTTTGCTATAACCTTTTTTTATGTACAGATTGCCCAAATACTGTGCACAAGTATTTCAGCAGGTGAAATTATCACATAACTGGGATTTCTGGTTTGCTCAAAAAGGCTAAATAAAATTGTTTGCATTTTAAAGCAACTACGGTAGTGATGACTTGAGACTGAGAGAAAGAACTAATAATAATTGAAACCGGTGGTTGCTCACATTTCACCTAAAACTGAGAATCCTGCTCCTGAACATAAGGGTTCATTTTAACTGATTAAATTGCATAGCCTATTTTTGAGCTGCATATTGATACAAGATTGAGCATCGTTTCTGTTTCTCTGGGACCTTTAAAGTTTACATGTGGATATGGTAAATATGTGGGATGGGAACCAGGATGATAGAGCTGAGGATGAGCCAGCAGGTTTACAAATAGATGATGAATGTAAGGAAGGATGAACCAATGATTGGGTACAAATACAGACAGCAAAGAGTTAAATTGTACCACAGAGGCAAAATTCAAAAGGGGAAAGAATGCAGGACAAGGTGCTGTATTTAAATGCGCATAGCATTTGGAATAAAGAGGATGAACTTGTGCCGCAGTTACAGATTGGTCAGTATGATGTTGTGGCTGAAAGAAGACCATAGTTGGGAGCTTAATGGCAAAGTATTTAATTTAATTTATTAATTATTGTATGTAATTAGTTTTGCTACAACAAGTGTATGGGACATTGGAAAAAAAGTTGAATTTCCCCATGGGGATGAATAAAGTATCTATCTATCTATCTATCTATCTATCTATCTATCTATCTATTTGTTTTCAAAAGGACAGGCAGGAAGGCATAGGCAATGGTATGGCTCTGTTGGTAAGAGATGGAATTACATCTTTAGAAAGAGGTGACATATGGTCAGAGAATGGTGAATCTTTGTGGGTAGAGTTAACCAACTGCAAGGGTAAAATAAAAGTATGGGAATCAAATATGGGCCTCCAAATAGTGGCCAAGATGTGGGGTTGAGATTGCAAAGGGAGCTGGAAAAGGCATGTAATAGGGTAATGACTCAATTGTAATGGGGTCTTTAATATGCAAGGGGATTGGGAATATACAAGGGTGTTGGATCGTAAGAGAGGGAATTTGTTGAATGCCTACAAGATGGCTTTTTAGAGTGGCTTGTGCTTGATCCTACTCAGAAAGGCTATCTTAGATTGGATGTTGTGCAATAACCCATATCTTATTAGGGAGCTTAATGTAAAGGAACCCTTAGGAGTCAGTGATCATAATATGATTGAATGCATACTGCAGTTTGAAAGGGAGAAGCATAAGTCACATATATCAGTATTGCAATGGAATAAAGGGAATTAGAGGCATGAGAGAGGAACTTGCTCAGGTGGATTGGAGGAGGATACTGGCAAGGATGACGGCAGAGCAGAGATGGCTGTATTTTCTGGGAACAGTTCAAAAGGCACAGTATAGATATGTCCCACAGAAGTGGTTCTCAAATGGCAGGTGTGGGCAACCGTAGCTGACAAAGGAAGTTAAGGACTGCAAAAAAGCAAGAAAAGGGTATATAAGGTAGCAAAAGTGAGTGGGAAGTTGGTTGATTGAGAAGTTTTTAAAATCCACCAAAAGGCAACTATAAAAACTATAAGAAGGGAAAAGATGAAGTATGAGGGCAAACTAGCCAATAATATAAAGCAGGATACTAAAAGTTTTTTTTTTCACTTATATAAAGTTATATAAGAGTTATATAAAATGATGCTGGTAGGGTAGTAATGGAGGACAAAGAAATGGCAGATTAACTTAATGGGTACTTTGCATCTGTCTTCACTGTGGATGACACTAGCAGTGTGCCAGAGATCTGTAAGTGTCAGGAAGCAGGAGCGCTATGGCTATTACAAAGGAAAAAGTGCTAGACAAACTCAAAAGTCTCAAGATGGATAAGTCACCCGGACCAGATGGACCATAAAATCCATCCCCGAATCCTGAGAGGTTGCTGAAGAAATAACCAAAGCATTGGTCATGATCTTTCAAGAATCATTTGATTCTTGCATGGTCCCAGAGGAGTGGAGGATTGCAAATGTCACTCCACCCTAAGAAGGGAGGAAGGCAAAATAAAGGAAATTTTAGGCCAGTTGGCCTAACTTCAGAGGTTGGGAAAGTGTTAGTCTTATTATTAAGGATGAAGTTTCAGGGTACTTGGAGACTAATGATAAAATAAGTCAAAGTCAGCATAGTTTCTGTAAAGGGAAATCTTGCCTAACCAATCTGTTAGAGTTCTTCGAGGAGATTACAAGCAGGGAATGTTACTTACTTGGATTTTCAGAAGGCATTTGATAAGGTGCCACACAAGGCTGCTGAACAAGATAAAATCTTATGGTGTTACAGGAATGATACTAGGATAGAAAGAGGAATGGCTTACAGCCAGGAGGCAGCGAATGGGAATAGGGGCCATTTCTGGTTGGCTGCCAGTGACTAGTGGTGTCTCAAGGGTCAGTATTGGGACAACTACTCTTCACATTGTTAGTCAGTGATATGGATAATGGAATTGATGGCCTTGTGGCAAAGTTTGCAGATGATATGAAAATAAGTGGAGGGGTAGGTAGTGCTGAGGAAGCAATGTGATTGCAGCAGGACTTAGACAAATTGGAAGAATGAGCAAAAAAGTGTCAGATGGAATACAGTGTTGGGAAATGTATGATAATGCTTTTTGTAAAAGGAACAGTAGTGTGGACTATTATCTAAATGCGGAGAAGGTTCAAACATCAGAGGTACTGAGGGACTTGGGAGTCCTCGCGCAAGACTGCCAGAAGGTTAATTTGCAGGTTGAGTCTGTGGTAAAGAAGACACATGCATTGTTGGCATTTCAAGGGGAATAAAATATAAAAGCAAGGAGATAATGCTGAGGCTTTATAAGACACTAATTAGGTTGCACTGTGAACATTGTCAACAGTTTTGGGTCCCATATCTCAGGAAGGATGTGTTGTTATTGGAGAGAGTCCAGAGGAGGTTCACAAGGATGATTCTGGGGATGAAGAGGTTATCATATGAGGAGTGTTTGGCTGCTTTGCGCCTGTACTCACTGGAATTTAGAAGTATCAGTTGGGATCTCATTGAAACCTACCGAATGTTGAAAGGACTAGATATGGTTGATATGGAGAGGATGTTTCCTCTGGTGGAGGTATCCAGAACTAGATGGCACATCCTCAAAGTTGAAGGGTGACCTTTTAGAACAGAGGTAAGAAGAAATTTTTTAGTCAGAGAGTAGTGAATTTGTGGAATGCTCTGCCACATACTGGGATGGAGGACAAGTCCGTGGGTATATTTAAGGTAGAAGTTGATAATTTCCTGGTCGGTCAGGGCATCAAAGGCAGGTGTATGGGGCTGAGTGGGATCTGACATCAGACATGATGAATTGGTGGAGTGGACTCAATGAGCTGAATAGCCTAATTCTGTTCCTATGTTACTGGTCTTATGCCTTGAACTATGAGCTAGAAAAATTGAAATTATACCAATAGTTTACTTGGCAGTGAAGAACCACAGTGCATGGATTTTAAAGTCATTGATACAAATGTTAGAAGAGGGATGAAGAAGAGTATTTTTACTTAGGCTTGAATGTGGTAGGCCAGGAATTCACCGCCTGAAGGGTAATGGAAGCTATATTTTTTAAAAAAGTCATTACATCTAAAAATATTCCTGGAATTGTACTTAAGCTGCTATGACCTGCAGCACATTTTATAAGGCCAAATATCTTATTTATTACGATAGGCCTATGGCTACCTTCTGTGATGGATTTTTTTTGTATGATTCTGTTATGACATTCTAACTAGTGGTGCAATAATGGACAAATGTTTTGCAAAGAACAATCTAGTGAAACCTGAGTAAGAGAGCTGGTGTAGACTGTAAACAATCTCAGTGGAAATTCCCCATGTAAATGAGTTCATTAACCTCCTATTGATAAAGATAAACCAATGAAAAATGTGCAGATTTTCAAAGGCAATAACAACCTTTTTGTGGATGTGTAATCAACCTTTGATTTTTTTAATAAATATGCAGAGTAGCGAAGTCTTCACAGTTCAAATTCAGCAAGCTCTGGTCTAAAATGTCTCTGCATTTAAAGCAAGGTCAAATGTAATAGAATAATTAATCAGGAAAATTTCCAGAGATGGAACAAGGGATCGTCGTTTCAGTAGCTTCAAAGTAAAAGCCCTGGTACAGGTATGAAATTGTGATGTGACTTACAGCATCACTATTTCAGTACCTGATTAGTTAATCACACTTTGATTAGTTAATTGTGAGAAATTATTTCCAAAATTGCTGCTAACAAGTGGAAGCATTAAAAATTTGCAACTCAGATAATTCTGCGGAGTGAAGATGCACAAGATTTTTTAGATTTTTGCAACAAAGGAAGACAAATGCTTTCACACAATCAGATTGCATTTGCGTTGTGCTTATGTGGTTAACAAGAAAAAAACATAGCTTCAGAAAGGCATAGTTGAAAAATGTTTTTTCAATGTGTCTCTGAAGGGAAAAAAAGACTATTTTAATTAAGTATTTGCCATCTTCATTTGCAGTGAGTCATTGATCAGGTAGGTTTTTATTACAAAGCATAAACTTCTCTTTACCAAACATTGCATTTTCAGATACTTATCAGAAAGATGCAGGGAATTAACCAGGCACTCTTCAGCCTAATTGTTTGCCGAATCAAACTTTTGCATTCTTTCATGTGCATCAGCTGAAGTCCAGTTTCTCTTTGAAAACATTCTGGAACATGGAAATTGAACATAGCAGATGCTATGAAGGTGGGTAGCCCGAGACCAGCCTATTAGCACAACTGGTCTCTTGTCTGCCAGTGGAGGAAATAATTGTCTCTATACTGGCAGTCACTACTTCTGTGGTCATAAGGATATTGCAAGATAACATGAGTCATTTGGCTGCTGAATTGGAACCTGTGAAGAGGGTACTCTCTGATTAGCTGGTGAATGCTCTGGAGATTTAGTGGTACCGTAGATTTCGCACTACAGAGCGCACCTGATTAAAAGCCGCTGGCTCTAATTTTAGAAAGAAAATCAATTTTGTACTTGTACAAGCCGCACCGGATTTTAGGCCGCACCGGATTTTCGGCCGCAGGTGTCCCACGTTGTAATATGAGATATTTACACAGAAAGATATTACACGTGAGGATTTTTTAACTTTTAATTAAATCCATATGGTAACATAAACAAATACATATTGCAAATGCTTTTTTTCGAACCGTGCCTGTAACGCGGCTACTTTTAAATATACGTTGCGTATACTTCTTTACTGAACAACATTCCAATATCTCCTAACGACTGGTAAAAAATATATATACTGCAGCCTACCAGGAAAAGTTATTGATCGCCTTTAACTTAAAAGCAGCGTTCGCTCAGATCTAATGCCGCTCGCGTAATGCGCTCGCCCCCCTCCTTCCCGTTTATCGCAAACCGGTATTTTTCCCACAAGACGCGGCGAAACCGGGTGTGACGTCATAGCATCCCGCGATGTAGTACAGAAAACAAATATAGTTAAAACACTTCTAACTTTAACTAGAAAATGAATTACTAAGCGAAAATATTATAAACTAAATAACTGCCATAAAGGCAGCACAATGCTTTTCTTCGAGTGTTTTCCATGTTGATGAGGGTGAGTACAAATGACTGATTTACAATAATTTAATTGTGAAAGTGCGCTTGATTTATCGTACAATTTCATTGGACCTCTGTGAACTACTCATCAATTTTATTGGTCTACTGTTACGAGGCAAAATGTTTTTGGCGGCATGAAAAAAAATCATGCATTAGCCGCACCGTAGTAAAGGCCGCAGTGTTCAAAGCTGTTCAAAATGTGGGAAAAAAGTAGCGGCTTATAATCCGACATCTACGGTAGTTTTTATTTCTGGCAAGGATGTACAATTTTTCTGATCCTGGCTGGATTAGGCAGCCTGAAGTGATTTTGATGCAGCTGTTCACAGTTTTCCTTGTGCAAATGGTGTATTCCCATAATGGAAAATTATGTTCTGCTGGAGTAATGTGATATGAGCGAGAGCCTCTGATTGGTATATTCTTTATTTTTTGTTCGCAAATTATCATGACATGAGATGTTAATTTATTCATAAAGAAAAATTATATGTGTGTAAGTCTAGCAAACTGAAATAAAACAGGGTCCTTAACAGGGTCATTGATCCTGTTATAGTTACAATTCTATAGATATACCGAGTATGCCTGCAGGAAAATGAAACTTGGGGTTGTATATGGTGACATATATGTACTTTGATAATAACATTTACTTTGAACTTTGAAAGGATATAAAGAAACCAGGAAAGAACTCAAGATAGGGCTTGAGGGCTGAAAAGGGCCATGAAATACCCCTGACAAGTACGATTTGGGAAAATCTAAATGCATTTTATAAATGTATATCTATTAAAAACAAGAGGGCAGTTAAGGAGAGAGTAGGACCACCCAAATAAAAGAAAGAATTTATGCCTGGAACTGGAGGATATGGGCAAAGTACTAAACAAGTCCTTGACTTTGATATTCACATTGAAGCACGTGGAGGAAAGTGAGATCAGTATAGGGAATGTTAATAATCTAGGTCATGCTGAGTCAAAGGAAGAGATGATGTGTCTAGTGAAGAACATTCAGATTCATGGTCCCCAGAGCCTGATGGGATTTATCTTGGGTTATTGAGAGAGACAGAACAGGAGATTATTAGGGCTTGAAAAAAAAACCTTTCTATATTCTCTAGCCACAAGTGAGGTCCCAGAGGACTGGGGAGTGCCCAGCATTGTCCCTTTGTTTGAACAGGGTAGTAAGGATAATCCAGGAAATTGTGAACTGGTGAGCCTCTCATTAGTGGTATGGAAGCTGTTGGAGAAACCTCTTGGGGATTGAATTTATTCTCATTTAGAAAAAGCAGGACTTATTAAGGATAGTCAGCATGGTTTTGTATGGGCTGGTCTTATCTTACATCCTTGATTAGGTTTTATGAGGAGGTATGAATGCTTTTGAGGTTAAGACAGTGGAAGTTGTCTTCATTGACTTTCAGGCATTTGACAGGGTCCCTCATGGGAGCTAACCTAGAAGGTTAAGATACATGGAATCCATAGTAACTTGGTAGATTGTCTTCTACAACAAAGCCAGGTTTTACTCCAGACGGTAGTGATGGAAGGGTGTATTCTGATTGGAGGTCTGTAACTTGTAGCATTCTGCAGGGATTAGTGCTGAAACCCCTGTTGTTCATGATATACAGTATGTAAATGACTTGCATGAAAACATACAAAGGCTGTTAGTTATTTTGGAGATTATGCTAAAAGTTATGGATAGTGAAGGTTGTTGCAGGATTTACAATTGCACACATGGGTGGAGAAATGGCAGATGAAGTTTATTTCAGACAAATGTAAGGCATTGCACTTCAGGAGATCAAATACAGAGGAAAGTATACAGAACTTAGGATATTGATGTACAGAATGATCTTGGGTCCAAGACCATAGCTTCCTGAAAATGGCAACACAAGTGGATAAGGTGTTGAAGAAGGCATATGGCATACTTCATCGGTCAGACTGAACATTGCAGTCAGGAAATCATTTTGCAGTTCTATAAAACTGGGTGGGTCACATTTGGAGTATTGTGTGCATCTCTGCTTGCCCCATTGTGGGAAGGACATAAAGGGTGCAGTAGATGTTCACCAGGATGTTGCCTAGATTAGAGAGTATTAGCCATAAGAAGTATTTGGACAAATTTGGGAATTTTTTCTCTGTAAATAAAGGGACTGAGGGAAGACCTGGCAGAAGTGTACAAAGTTATGAGAGGCATAAATAGGATCGATAGTCTCTGTGGGGTAGAAATGTCAAATACTAGATATCAAACTTTAAGGTGAGATAGATTATATTTTAAGGAGATTTATGAGAAGGGTGGAGGTGCCTGAAACATGCTGCCAGGGGATGGTAGTCGCAGATATAAACATGGTATATAAGCAGCATTGAGACATGCAAGGAATAGAGGGATGGAGATCATATAGTAGATTTAGTTTGGCAGAATTGGCAGCACAGATATCGTGGGCCAAGTAGTCTGTTCCGTTACTGTTCTGCATTTTATGAAGTTAATCGGATCTGGTTCTGCTAATGTGCTTTGTCTTTTGAAAGGATTTCAGAAGTTTGCTTGTGTCTGGTACTTAAATGACTCACAGCTAACGATGTCTTGTTCACAGGCTGCACTGGCTGCTGTACATGTTATTAGGAAAGTACCAGAGCTCTTGGAGATGTTTCTGCCTGCTACGAAAAACCTACTTAATGATAAGAATCATGGTATGTGGCCTTGTTTTAAAGTGTAACTTGCTGAAAATACTGTTTTACTTAATGCTGTTATAGTTAGATTTTCGTTCTTTTTTTTGTTTCAATCCTTTGAGAGTCTTATCTAGGATAAGTTTTCTTCCCAGAATGTTGATTAACCAGTTCAGTTTTGTTTCAGCAATATGTCTGCTCACAATCACCTCTACTAGTGGAAGTTTTATTAAAAATTTCAGTGATCTCTAGCTTACTTCCAAATATCAGTGGTGCAATTTAAGCACCATGCTCTGAATTATTAGATCAGTAGTGTAAATGTGATCCCATCACACTCCTTGCAGATTTTATTTTTTTAGCATAATAAAATGTAGTCAGTTGATGCTTGGCAGAAGGGCAAGGTGGTATCTAAATATGTAATAAATGCAACCCTTGCACCCAAAGAGGTGGATAAATTAACAAAAAATCTAGAAAGAAAATAGGTTCTCACTTTCCCAAAGTATTATGAATGAAAGTAGAGCCTTGAAAATGTGCACTTCTATTTTGATTTTTAGACAATTACATGGACAGTGACCACCATATTATTATAATATTCCCAGATAGCTTAGAATATTCATGCTAAAATAATATATTGTAGCAACATCCAACTTATTCAGTAATTTATACTAGGTCATGGGGAAGTGCACTTGCACTGGTTATCAATTGCACTACATTTGGTAGAGTATGACTTATGAAGCAAGTGACTGTGAAAGTAGTTCTATTTTCCTTTAAGTCAGAATTACAAGTGGCAGTGCTTGTATTATATTGCCTTACTTTTAGAATGTTGTTCACATTTCTACCATGTAATCTTTTCAATCATAAACATGTGTTTTTCTGTAATAGTGATTGAGAATGCAATAGAGAATGGTGATTCTATGTGATACCAAGTTTTAGGCAGCAGTGTCTTTTGTCATGCAAGTACATAAGAACATATGTAATATGACAGGAGTAGGCCATTCAGCCTGATCTTCCATTAAGCAAGATCATGACTAATCTACTTCAAATACCTTTTTCAGCCCTAGCTCATATTCCCTTTCAAATATCTTGTCATTGCATGTTGAGCCTTCCAGTGTTGAGGTTCAGCCATTGATTTAATTTGAAGCATTGCAGTTGCTCTTAAGACCAGAAAGGAATAACCATAATTCTGTAGATTGACCACTGTATGTAAATCAAATAAAATAGCATGGCACGTGCACTAAGTTAAGCCTGGATTTTTTAAAGCATAGCTTATAGCACTTGTTTATCAATTAAAGTTTCATTTTTTGTCACCATCAATTTGTATTTTAGTGAATACAAAAATGATGGTGGTTAATGAAATAATGAAATAGGTTAAATGCAAGTTGAAGACCATGTTAAAATTCATAGTGAAAGTGAGAAGAATTTGTACGTCATTTAGATATGCCATATGGCAGTCTAAATTACTATTAATATCAAATCTGCCATTTCAACTTGTAGGATTTATTGCCATCTGTTTTTCTCAGTTCTGTATTCTAAAAACTAAAGTTCAAAGACATGATCTAATTGGAAAGGGTCTAAATGGCCAAGTTACCTTGTGTTCTCTATAGGGCACAATACCTTCACATTGTTATTCATGACAATGAATGTTGATGGACCTTGTAACTGAATGCACCTAGGGAAGATGCTGAGCAGAATCTGTTCTTGCCAGTTGTCCTCATTTACTGTGCACCATATCAGCATGGCTATCCTAGCTAACATAATTATACCTGTTTTCTCCCTTCCCAATCCTCAATCCAAAGTTGTTAGCTTTGAAATTAGTCGATCGGTTCAACCAACTGGTAGCACATGGGAATGATAGAATCTGGGAGTTCTCTGGCACACTAGTGTTACACTACATGTAGCCATCAGAGCATCTCTTGATTTTCCCATCTGTAAATTAGCCTTCCTATCACTTGTCCCAGCAAGAGGAACAGAATAGTGACTGGTAACTGGGAGGTGTGGAATTGTTCCTTGATACTTCAATATCTTTAATAGAGAGGAAGAATTTCTCAGAGCTCTTCATGACAGATGAAACAGATATTCCACAATCCCCCTTGCTTTTGCACCCTTCCATTCCACCAGGCACTGTTTTATTAGCTTCAGCAATTTTATCTCCCTAGGAATATTACCTACTACGAGTTATCCACTGCGTCACTTGTGTACTTTTTAAGTTGCTGATTTGTTTTGTATCTTGGCGTATTTTTGTTTACAGACTGGTTACAGTTTTATGGTTTCTCTTAAGCAAAGACTAGAAATGAGTGAAGGTGCAGTAGTTTCTGGGGTCATCAGCATTATAATTCACTGCCTTGTCGTTCATTTGATGCATTCATCAGTTAAAACACTTCTCTCTTTCTTTGTCTTCAAGGTGTTCTCCATGCTGCTGTTGTCCTTGTCATAGAAATGTGTAAACATAGCCCTGACACACACACTTATTTTCGCAAGGTACAGCCACATCGTGTTTACCATTGCTATCAGAAACCTGTTTTTTTCAATGTACTCATTTATATCCAGCTTTTTGCTTTTAAAAACTTTTTAACTTGCTAATGTTGCAGGTACTGTTCATTGTGCAATTATAAAATAGATATTAAAATAAAGTAATGAAACATAATAAATGTTTTATATAATTTTTGTTCATTCTGTAACTGGGAAAAGCTTGGACTTCATTTTGATGCAGATTTATCTGTACAATGTATTTGTGTGCCATGGAGAAAGACGTTTTTAAAATATAATGTGGACATATAAAATTAAAGCGAAGCTACTACCTAGTGAGTAACTATCACACTGTAAGCTTTCAGGTTTGATAGCCGGTCAGCTTTTGTGTTAATCATTCTCAGAATCAGAATCAGGTTTATTATCACCGGCGTCACTGGAAATTTGTTAACTTAGCAGCAGCAGTTCAATGCAATACATAATCTAGCAGAGAGAGAAAAAAATAATAGTAAAATAAAATAAAACATAATGATGACAGGAAGGAAGGAAAAAGTAGTCCTGCCTTTGGAGGGGAAATACCTGTGCTAAAAGCTGACTGGATGCAGCTGATCGGAAGGTATGTACATCTGGCCAGGCCAGGGTTGATTGGTGCCCTTTGGTGTGTTCTCACTCTCCTTTGACATATATGGAAAATATGACCTTGTGGGCTGATGATGAAACATTATCTTAATAAGAGAGAGAGCGAAAACAAAGTGCAATAAAATTGATCAGGGAAGCCCATTAACCAGATATAAGAGGAATTGGTGGATACATGGTGCACTAAAATAGACATCGAGGACCAAACTAGGCCTTGTCCCTGAGCTTATAGGTCTTATACCCAGCATAGTGAGTGAAATTGAAGTTGGTCAGCTGAAGAAAGTGGGCAAGTGAATTTAACTCTGACAGATACAGGGATTTTTTTTGGGAAAGTAAACCAAGCTAGGGTAACACAGGGAATGGCAGGACCCTGAAGAGTCTGGTAGAACAGAGTGACCCCAGGGCTATCAGTATGCAGATCACTGAAAGTGCCAACACCGGTAGATAGGGTGGTGAAGGTGGTGTAGATCATGCTTGCTTTCACTGACTGTGGCATTGCATACAAGGATTGATAAAATTATCCAAAATGCTGGTTAGCTGTACTTGAGTATTATTTGCAATTCTGTTCGCCATGCTATATGTGATTAAACTAGAGGAGGCACAGTAAAGATTCGCATCGATGTTGCCAGGACTGGAGAGTTATCAGGTGAGACTGGATAGGCTGGAACTGTTTTCCCTGGATCAATGTATAAGTTACAAAATAATGTAGGGCATAAATAGGATAGACAGCTTTTTTCCAGTTGTAAGGGAGTCTTACTAGAAGGCATAGTTAAAGGAGAGATGAGGAGTAAGTTTTTATTTCCACCCAGATAGCGGGTGGTCTGTGGAATAAGTTGCAAGAGGTGATGATACAGCCAGGTACAATTACAACATCTGGACAGATACATGGACAGGATGTATTTGGAGAGATATTGTGTCAATGCAGGCAAGATACCATAAGATGGGTGTTTAGGTCAGCATGGGCAGATCAGACCAAATGGCCTGTTTTCATGTTGTATTATGAATCTATAAATGCAAGGAACATGGCAAGTCCAGTCAGCCAGTGAAGTTCAGGGACTAGACCCATGGCTGCTGCAGCCCGTGGGTGGGCACTAGAAAACAACACTGTCAACAAAGTTTTATGATCCTGCCATCTCAGCGTAGATAACAAGGTGTCCTTCCTCTCATGAAACACGGGATGGGACTGAAAGTAAAGTAATCCAAGTCATAAATATGACCATGAGAAAGAAAGGGAAAATTATGGATGAAGAAATAAAGGCTGGTTGATGAGGCTTTTGTAATAGTAAAGAAACCTAAGTAGTCCAAAATTTAGTCTGCAGCAGCAGGATTATTCCAGGGTGGTTCTGGTCACTGTAAACAGTGTCAATGCATTTGGAGTGGCCCAGGTATTTCCAGCCTTACCATAACCTGTTAGGATAATGTTAGTGGTAAAAGTAGTGTCCTGTTTCAAAATCATGAAGGACAATGAAGTTTCTCTTTAGATACAGGAAATCCTGTACAAGATGAGGCTATTGGCAAGCACACTTGCTTCTAGAGTGTCCTTTCAATATTGACTGCTCTACCGATGATGATGATTGTGCCTGTAGTGCTGCCACCCTGTGGTCTGAACTTCCTTAAATTTTCATACTTCTCTATTCTTGTTAGGAGGTATAATTTCAAGTTAGTAGGAGATGTGCTTAGTTAGTTTATGGATGACAAAAGTTGGCGGTGATGTGAATCACCAGGAAAGCTGTCTCAGGTTACAGTAAGATATAAACCAGATGGAAAATTGGGCAGAGCATGGTCAAATGAAATTTAGTCTCAAGTACAATTTCAAGTTTAATTGTCATTCAACATGAATACAGCAAAATGATCCAGCATTACTCTGGGATCAATGTGCAAAACACAGTACCAACAGTCATTCACAGCAGAAGGCACATATAGCACATGTATGATAGCAAAATGCAGTCACAAAAAATAGTCCAAGTCCCTGAGTCCATGAATGTTGCAACAGCCTGCAGTCAAACACAGTACGGCTTGTATTCTGCCAAGCAAACATCAGGATCGGCACCAACTCCAGCATGGACGCCACGCTGCACCGCCTCTGGCACTCTGGTGGAACAGACTCTCTCTCACCTCAAGTTCTGCTAGGCAGTTTTAAACAGTCAACACCACAGCTATGACCAAGGCCACACAGCTTCCCCACCGTCTGCCAATAAACCACTGAATTGGACTTGCACCATTCCACATTAACAATGTCCAACAGGTTCTTGGGATACACAGCCTTCATGCACCCACTCCAGCGTTTCGCTGATGCAGGCAGCAGTGCGATCCACACCAAGTCCAGCTCCTTCAGTTTTTCTGCCACTGAGTAACTCGCTGATGGGAAAGTGGGGTAGACCTGCAGTACTTTAAGCTCTTAATGTCCAGCTGGGTTTTGCGATTGTAAAAAAAAAAATAAGTTTATAAAGCAATAACACTCAGTTGCTGTGTCTTGAGTGTGCCAGCGTCTTCCCAGAATTCAGTGTTCAAATTCAAGTTTATTGTCATTCAACTGTACACAGCTGAATGAAACAACATTCCTCTGGACCAAGATGCACAACGCAGTACATATAACTCATACACATAACACATAAAATTATATAACCACAAATAAACTAATAAATAATAATATGCCTATATGATACAATTTTAAAAAGTAAACTATAATACAACTGGCACTTAATGTGTGAAGAGACCCGGGTGGTGCCAGGGAGTTCAGTAGTTCAAGTCTTATGGCCTGGGGAAAGAAACTGTTTCCTATCCAAACAGTTTGTGTCCTAATGCTCTGGTATATCCTGCCTGACAGTAGGGATCAAAAGATTGTTGGATGGATAATTGACAATGCTAAGGGCCTTGCACGCGCAGCCCTCCTGATAAATATCTCTAATGGGTGGAAGAGAGACCTGATAATCCCCGCAGCAGTCCTTGCAGTCCTAGTAGTCAGATGTCTTGCAATTCGCATACCAGACAGTGATGTAGCTGGTCAAACACTCTCTATGTTTCTCCTGTAAAAATCGGTTAAAATGTTTGAGGGAGAGGAAGCTTCGCTCAGCTCAGTCTCCTCAGGAAGTGGAGGCACTGCTGTACTTTCTTGACCAAAGAGGTGGTGTTGAGAGATCGTCCATTACATGCATTCTCAGAAGCTTCATACTCCTAACTCTGTCCATGGAGGAACTGTGTATGTGCAGTAAAGACTGCAGTCCTCACTCATCCACAGTCATCTCTGTGGTCTCGTCCGTGTTGAGACTCAAGTTGTTGTGTTAGGACGTTCTACCAGCCGCTGTACTTTCTCTCTGTACGCCATCTCATCGCCGTTGTTGATGAGGCCAACTACTGCTGTGTCATCAGTGAACTTGATGATTCAGTTTGATCTGGATCTAGCAATGCAGTCATGCGTCAGCAGTGTGAACAACAGTGTATTGAGCTTGGCAGCCCTGGGGAATGCCTGTGCTCAGCATGATGGAGCTAGACATGTTACTGCCCACGCAGACTGTGGCCTTTCTGTCAAGAAATCCATGATCCAGTTACAGGAAGAGGTGTTGAGACTCAGTGAGGACAGTTTACCCACCAACATCTAAGGGATGATCATATTGTGTGCAAGCTGATTCCTTTTATAAATTAAAATAGGGACCAGGACCTGTACTCTAACTGGTAAGGTGCTACGGAATATTGATGAATGGAGGAATCTTGGTGATCCAAGTCCATAATTCTCTGGTGTGTTTTTCTTCGCAGGCTGAGACATAGAGTATAAAAGTTGGTGTGTTATATTGCAACTTTACAAATTACTGCTTAGACTGCACATGGAATATTGTGTCCCGTTTTTTTTGCCACACTATGGTAAGGATGTGATTGCACTGGAGAGCATGGAGAGACAATTTACCAGGGCGTTGCCTGGATTTTGATGATTTTAATTGTGGGCAGAGACTGCATAGGTTCATATCTGGAATGCATTGTCAGAAGTGGTGGAATTTTATACAATCACTACATTTAGGAGGTCTTTAGACAGCCACTTGAATAGACGAAGTGTAGAAGGATTTGGTCTGAATGCAGAAGTATTGGATTCGTGTACATGGGCAAAAAGATTGGCATGGATCTGGTGACCCAGAGGACCCATTTCTGTGATGTATGATTAAAACTCTTAAACCCCATACTTTGATCAAGCTTTTAACCGTCTACCCTAATATTCAGCAACAAGTTATGTTTTTTGACATTACTGTGGAGAGGCTTGAGATAGTTTCACTTACATACTTGACACTTCATGACAGTAAACTCTATGACTTTGCTGGATCTAAGAAGTAGGATGGCAGCTAAGTACAGAACAAATATTGTTGATGTCCATAATTCTACCAGAAGAATTGTTTTGGCAGTGTTATGGTGCCACCACAAGTTTGTCATCATATTTTACCTGCAGCGGTATTTTATATCTTGGCATTGCAGGTGAAAAATTTGCTGGAGTTTGAACCTAATCCCATAATACTCCAGGCCACAATATGTCCATGACCTAGTGGCTCCAGGTGATGCTGACATAAGTATTTCCTTGAGCCCCTAATCTACTTCAATTAATCTCATTAGCATACATTTTTCTTCCTTTTTCCCTTGTGCTTATCTAGCTTTGTCTTAAACAAATATTGCCTCCTTGTGACATATTTCGTACTCTTGCAAATCAGTGAATACGTTATTCTCAGTAGTCTATTGGCTAATAGCTTCATGTTTTACATTCCCAGGAGTTAGAGAATCTGAAGTTCTTCAAACATCCAATGAATTATGCCTTGCCCTTCTTTAGTGAGGCTTTCCTTTCCTGGTTATCACCTCTCAATTGTATATTCCCTTAAACAAAGGTGGATGTCAGTTGGATCCCCAGTAACATATATGATGGTTCTTGGAACAATTTCATTTCCCCCACTATTTCTCTTGTTATATATTCAACATGCTCATTAACATCTCACTTCATCCAATGTTCCTACTACCCATCTACCTGTTGTAACAACTTACTCTGGCTGTGTACGTGCATCTACTGATGCTTCTGGACACATCTTCAGTGATGTTCCTGTAATCATCGGGTGTTTCGGGTCTTTCAACATCATACACCCTCTTCCAGGTGACCCAGTCAGGGCTGATCAGACCCCAGCTTATGTCCAGATGGCTAGCTACTTCTTACTCCATGGCTCCTCTCTTTTGATCCACAGCCATCTTGAGGCCCTCTCTGCCACATCAGTGGTACTGCGGATGGTTCTCCTCTTCCTTTCTCCCTCTGTGCCCAATTTGCTGAAGGCTCTGGCTAAAGAACGGGCTGCGAATCCCCTTTATCCAACCTCTACTGGGAGACACCTCGCTCTCCATCCAACCTGCTGACAGTTGCTGACCAGTCCTGAGTACTTAGAGAGCTTCCTTTCAAAGGCCTCTTCCAAACGATCTTCCCATGGGTCTGTCAGCTCCAGCAGCACCACTTGCTTTGTACCTTGTGAACCTCCATTTCCTTTCATAATATAGAGACCAAAATGATGCAAATTGTAACTTGGGATAGTGTTTACAGTAACATTCAATAAATTTATGGTTGATCTTTTACCTCCATGCCTCTTTCCTGTAATAATCCCTTATTCCTGATTCCCTTTAATTTCTTAAGGCTTAGAATGTAGAACAGAGAACAGCACAGTACAGGTTATTTAGCCCTCAGTGTTGTGACAACCTTTTGACCTACTCCCAGCTCAATCTTGCACTTACCTCCCAAGTAGTCCTCTATTTTTCTTTAATCCACGTGCCTATCTAAGAATTGAAATGTCCTTAATATATATGTATCTGTCTCTATCACCATCCTTAGCAGCACATTCCATACAGTCACCACCCTCTGAAAAGCCTACCTCTGGCATCTTGCCTATACTTTCCTCCACTTGTCTTAAAATGATGACCTGTGGTATATTACCCATTGCCACTCTGGGAAAAAGGCACTGGCAGTCCACTCTATCTGTGTCTTATAAAATGATGTTCCTTATCAAGTCACCCCTCATCCTTCTTCACTCCAAAGAGGAAAGCCCTGGTTCACACAACCTTTCCTCATAACACAAGCTCTCTAGTCCAGGCATCATCCTGGTAGATCCCCTCTGCATCCTCTCTAAAGCTTCCACATCCTTCCTACTCCAAGTGCAGTCTAACCATAATCTGCTAGAGCTGCAACATTAAACATTGAGGAAGCAGTTTTCAAAAGTTGATACTGTTGTAGATTGATACAATACCCCATTTAATCAACATTACATATAAATACCTTCCATGAAGTTACCACAGAAAAGTATCCATTACCCAGATGAATGAATCTGTTGGTTTCCAATAACTACAAGGCAAATATGAAATGTTATGGGGATTCAAGAAATCTAGAATAAAAACAGAAAATGTAGCATACTTATTGATCTCTTTCTTGAATATACTGTATGACTGTGTTCACACCTTTCTAGAATGGAGAATTTTCTCGGTTCATTTCCATCTGGGTGAAGACATTTTTTTTCCTTAACTGTTCTAAATAGCTTGCCCCTTAAAGTGAGACTGTCCTCATTTCTAGACTCTGCTGCTAAGGGTAGTAGATTCACAGTTCTACAGCTTGGAAATGGACCTTTCGGCCTAACTCATTCATGTTCCTACTCACATGTATTAAACATTGTAATTGTATCAGTCTTTACCATTCTTCCTGGCAGCTTGTTATAGATTCATAAGAGTTGTACAATGACCTGTACTACATTAAGCCGCAAATGATTTTTGAACATTTTGATGAGGTCCTCCCTCTTTCGCACATTGGCCAAGCAGCTTAATTTCTCATATGACAAATCTGACATTCCAGAAATAATTTTGGTGAACTTTCACTGCACTTCACCATCAAAAATGTCATAATTTCTTCAGTAGTAAGGCCAGACTTGTGCACTTATTGAAGCAAGTATCCCTACTCTTTCTTGTATTTAATTTCTTTTGGATTACAGCTAATGTATAGTTGGCCTTCCTAATTGTTGCATGTAAATATTAATATTCAGTACTTCATGCACAAGGATACTCATTAAATGCCAACACCTTTTGAATCCCTCATTTAGAAAACGCTCTGCCCTTTTGTTCTGTGAAGGTGAACAAACTCATAATTTTCCACATTATATTCCATCTGCCTATTCATTAACTTCCTTGAAACTTTGACATTTTTATAGCCCACACCATTTCCATACCTACTGTCATCTGCATTTCAAGATCAAATTGTTTGTCCAATCTTTCTTTTATCATTTCAAGGGATGCAATGAATTTGGCCAATTATCAACGTTTTGTTATTTTGGAGACAACAAAGTCCTGATTCATAGCTATAGTTTTGAGATTTCATTCTTCAAAATATATGAATCCTGTACGGGTTTTTGTTCCTGTGAGAACTTCACTCAAAATATTGATAGAATAATGAAAATTGTTAGATTTGTTAGTACAACTTAGCATCGTCAAAATGCAAAACTGTCGCTACTGGAGTAATGCAGCTCTCCAAAGTGCAAGGGAACAATGTGCATCTTCACTAAACAGTGAACTAGTTCTGTCCTCAGTTAGTACCAGTTATGGCTTCAGCTTCCCTAAGTTGAGAAGGATGAATTATTGACTTCATTTTGTAATTGTTGTTGCTCTGTGATTGAGGACTTTAATGAATTCAGTTATTTGTTTAGATCATTTATATTCTTGGTGATTTCCTGACTAGGCTTGATTTTGCTTAGCCACAGACTTATGTAGCCACAGCCACATAAGAATCTGATTAATTACTGCCTGGGAACAGTATTTACAAGTGCATCAGTGAATTTTGACAATGGAGGAAAGTGAGGCCCAATTAATCTGTATTATCCTCTCAAGCCCATACAACTGTCAGTGTGGTTTCTCACATAAAATAATTAAAGTACCTTACTTCCAAATTTTGGCTGTTTCCTCCCTGAGTAAGCACTCAGTACTACTAACTTTTTTTAAAAAAATGCTTTTTCTATGCTCTGTCTGCATCTTTCTGCTTTAATGAATATCTTTCTTTCCTCTGCTTTCATAATTTGGAATTTAGAATGAGAAGGTAAGGCTGTCACCAATAAGAAGGCAATTCAACCTGCACTCTCTGCACTAAACTTACTCGGGAGCCTTCAGCATGAGCTGATTTGAGTCTAATAAGGTCACCAATAGGAACAACATTGAAAAGGCAACACCAACTGTAGGACAGTTGCCAATAAATGAATCAAAGATGCATAATGGTAGATTTGAATCGTGATTCTGCATAAATAGAATAAAGTTAATCACCATGTGCTGCTATTTGTGCTGTGCTTTTGTGAAATTATACATCAAACCCAGCATTGATGCAAAATAATATTTGTTGCATATAAGGGTTGTGCCTATTTTCCCACTAATTTTAATGTTCTTTCTCTTAATAAATAAGGTTGAGTTTGTTTTATATTATGTTTTCTCCACAATGCAAATAGTCCAAAGCCGTCCTTGAAGTTGCCTTAAATAGTCAATTTCTAGGTAAATGATGTGGTTGATATAATTATATCCATTTATGGAATTTAGGCATTGTTGTGCATCTCAGTTGCTCTTAAAGATCCTATTGAGCTGCCATAAACTGCTGTACTGTCTGATGAAAGTACTACTGCAGTACTACTGATAGGAGTTCTGGAATTTAAACTAAATGATCTTGAAGATCAAAATATTTGAGTTCTAGTGTGTAACTTGGGTGAGAACATGCAGGCGGCAGTGATGCCTTGTCCCTGCTGCTCTTGACCCTCTAGATAGTAGAGGCTCTATCTTGTTCATTTTTTAGATGGCACAAACTGCAGACAAAATAAGATAGTATTGAAGTAAGTGAATCTTTAGTGTGTTGTGTTACCTAGTGGCCAGCTTGTTACTGTTTTAGTTGTCAGGTTCTGCTCTTTCTACTCATTGGTGACCACTACTCCAATGGCAATAGCTGACTTGCAGTAGGCATTTCTAATGACCATTTGACTATATGGTGGTTAGATGGTTTCTTGCTGGAGTTGATGGCATGTGCAGAGTGACTGTTACTTGTCACTTATCAGGCCATGCCTGAATATTATCCAGGTTTTGCTGCAAATGAGTTACTGATGCAGTTGAAAGTGTTTGGGCCTAGGCTACAGCCCTTAGGAACTCTCACTGAGATTATTGACCTCATTTAACCCTTCTGACCATTCTTTATCATACCTGGTCAAATGCTTCTTGATATCAGGGGCACACACTCTTGTCTCACTTCTGGAATTCTGCTCAAGGCACCATTTCTGAAATCAAAGCTATAAAGATTTTAGCTGTAGATTTGATCGATTAATCATAAAATGAGTGGCATTTTAATAAAGTTGATTGAATCCACAATTTTGGAACAGAGCACTCGTCCCAGTTAGTTTTATAATGAGAAATACCAGGAATAACTAAAGTTTTATGTTGGCTATATTCTTGTCACTTGTTCATACCGTATTTATAAAATAAGCAACGTTATTAGTTCAAGAAAATGCTGTACAGCACTGTCCATGCCCAAGTTGTAATCCGTTACTTTCATGTTGCTGGCTTTCTTTGTTCTTTTTGTTCTCATCTTTGCATTAGTTTTTATTACAGTTCTCTTTTCTATCACCAAATAGTTATGATCGGAAATTGCTTGTTTAAGAGGAGCATTTGGTCAGCAAATTAGGTTTTTGGTCTTGGGCTTAGATTTTAAGTGGGTCTATTTGCATCACTTAGTATCAAGGACTCTATGCTAAGTGTGCTGTTAATTCTTATTAGCTAAAGATGATATAATAGGTGCTGGCTACAAGATTTTTAATGTTAATAGAGTTTTAAGTTTGCTTATCTTTAATCTGTTCTTTGATATCTGCTTTATATGTAAAGTTTGGTCTCATATGCTCCTTTCCCCAATCCATATCAATTATATTGAGATGACTGATATCATTGTTAATATTTTTGGAGGCTAATCATTAATTACCATATAATAGATGCTCTCTTCAATCTCAGGTTGTTCCACAACTGGTCAAATCCCTGAAGAATCTAATAATGTCTGGTTACTCACCGGAACATGATGTGTCTGGAATTAGTGACCCTTTCCTTCAGGTAGGTTCCAGATCTCCATTAAAGAAATAGCCATCACATATTTACTGCTGTGTTTAATATTTCTGGAACAGCTGAAAAGGCATCCTTTGGTACTTCTGAGCTGTATTATATAATATAAAGCAATGATATTTTTTCCTCTGCTCTATAGAATTATAGAAAATGCAGGATGCGTATAGTGGTCAATGTGTCTGTACTGGTCAAAAAAAAGTTGTCAGCCTCATACAAAAGGTCCAGGTATGATCTCCGGAAAGCCATCTCATGGGTAAAGTGGAATTCCAAACTAAAAAAGAGGGACGCCTCACGTCTTAATAAGCTGGTAAGGAAGGCGGGCTCTGTCGTGGGCAAAGTACTGGAGAGTTTAACATCGGTAGCTGAGCGAAGGGCGCTGAGTAGGCTACGGTCAATTATGGATAACTCTGAACATCCTCTACATAGCACCATCCAGAGACAGAGAAGCAGTTTCAGCGACAGGTTACTATTGATGCAATGCTCCTCAGACAGGATGAAGAGGTCAATACTCCCCAATGCCATTAGGCTTTACAATTCTACCGCCAGGACTTAAGAACTTTTTAAAAGCTATTATTAATGCTTTTTGAGATAGTGATTTAGATGCATATCATATTTTTTACTGAGTTAAGTATTGTATGTAATTAGTTTTGCTACGACAAGTGTATGGGACATTGGAAAAAAGTTGAATTTCCCCATGGGGATGAATAAAGTATCTATCTATCTATCTAAACTTGAATCAACGAAGGATGCTCAACAGTTGTGGAAGGGCTTGAATGCTATCACCTCTTATAAAGTAAAATCAAGCGACGTAGCAATGATGGGTCTTCGCTTCCAGATGAGCTCAATGCCCTCTGTGCTTGCTTTAACCATCAAAGCAGGGAGGAACCATCACAAACTCCTATGATGATCCTGTGATTTCAGTCTCTGAGGCTGACATACAGCAGCCTTCAGAAGGGTGAATCCACAAAAAGCTTCCAGACCAGACAGGGTACCTGGCCTAGTATTAAAGACCTGTGTTGATCAACTGGGTGGAGTGTTCACTGAGATCTTTAACCTTTCCCTTCGGCAGTCTGAGGTATCTACCTGCTTCAAGTAGTTTTCACTTATACTGGTACCTAAGAAGATGTGGTAACCTGCCTCAATAACTATCATCCAGCAGCACTTACATCCAGCTGGCTCCAATTCATCTACCAGGGCAACAGGTCCAAAGTAGGTGCCATCTCATTAGGTCTTCACTCAACCCTAGAACATCTGGACAGCAAAGATGCACATATGAGGATGCCCTTTATTGACTACAGCTCGTCAATAACTCCTCAAAACTAATCAATAAGGTTCAAAACCTTGACCTCAATACCTCCTTGTGCATTTGGTCATTGATTTCCTCATTTGTAGACCCAATCAATTTGGATTGGCAACAGCATCTCCTCAACAATCTCCATTAGCACAGGTGTACCAGAAGGCCATGAGCTTAGCCCGCTGCACTACTTGTTTTATTCTTGTGACTGTGTCATTAAGCATGATTTCAATACCATTTTCAAGTTTGCTGACAACACCATTGTCATAGGCCAAATCAAAGGTGGTGATGAATTAACATAAAGGAGTGAGGTTAAAAATCTGTTTGAGTGGTGCCACAACAACCTCTTACTCAATGTCAGTATAACTAAGGAGCTGATTATTGAGTTCAAGAGGAGGAAACAAGAGATCCATTAGCCAGTCCTCATTGGAGGATCAGAGGTGGAGATAGTCAGCAGCTTTAAATTCCTCAGTGTTATCATTTTGGAGGACGTGTCCAGGGCCCAGTACATACATGCAATTACAAATAAACACATTTGTGAAGATTCAACATGACATCTAAAACTTTGAGAACATTTTATAGCTGTGTGGTAGAAAGTCTAATGACTAGTTGCATCACAGCCTGATGTAAATGCCAATGCCCTGAAAGGGAAAATCCTACAAAAGATGGTGCATATGACCCAGTCTATCACAGATAAAGCCCTACCCACCATTGAGCATATGCACACGAAGCATTGAAGCAGAAAAGCAGCATTCATCGTGAGGTCCCTCCCACCACTCAGGTCACGCCCTCTTCTTGCTGCTACCATCAGGAAGAAAGTACAGGAGCCCCAGGACTCTCACCAAGAAGAGTTATTAGCCCTCAACCATCAGGCTCTTGAACTAAAGAGATAACTTCACTTACCCAATCATTGAAATGTTCCCACAACCTATGTAGTTGCTTTGCTTTCTAATGTTCTTGATATTTATTGCTTTTGTTGTTATTATTATTTCCTTTTTGTATTTGTACATTTGTCTTTTGTACACTGGTTGAATGCCCAAGTTGGTTCAGTCTTTCATTGATTCTATTATGGTTTTATTGAGTATGCCTGCAAGAAATTGAATTTCAGTGTTGTGTATGTTGACATATATGATCTTCGATAATAAATTTACTTTGAACTTTGATTCCAGTACTTGGTTTGTAGCCCTGATGGCTGTGGCTCTTCAAGTATATTTCCCGTGTTTCATAAAATAAGGATCTCTGCTTCTTTCACCCTTTCAGTCAATGAATATCTTATCCCTACTACGCTTGAATTTCCTCATCTTTGTTATGATTCTTCTGCCTATGAAAATTTCAGGTTTTTCCCACTTGTGCCCTTTAGACCTCTTAGAATTTTAGACAGCTCAGTTGAGTGTACCTGCAGCCTCTGCCTTAAAGAAACAATTGTAACCTAAATTATCTTTCCTTGTCTCTGCAGTTGTCTAGTATCAGTAAAGGTGTCCATATTGTGCTAGGGTACTGATGACCATGAATCTACAAAAAATCCTTTATATGGGAGCTATAACAATGATAGCAGAGAAACTGGAGGAAAGTAAAGGTGGCTAAACGCATTTCTATTTCAGTCCTGTTTCAGCATATGCACTTTCCAGTGTGGATGATTGAATGGAGGTAAAAACTACAGCAAAATTTTTCTTTGATGTTATCCAGAGATGATAATGAAACTTCACTCATCCATGCAAGTGGAGAGTATTCCATTACACTCTTGATTGGAACCTTGTAGTATGGGCTTTTGGGAGTTTGGAAGTGAGTTACTCCCTGTAGGAGTTGTGAATTAAATTGGCTGAAGACTGGTATCTGTTGTGCTGGGTAGCACTGGAGGAGGCCAAGATAGATCATCCACTCCAAAATTCTAACTGAAGATTTACTCAAATGTTCAAGTGTATTATTTTGCACAGTTGTCTTGGGTTTCTGCCTTATTGAGGACAGGGATATTTCTGGAACCTCCAGTGAGTTGTTTAATTATCCATCACCATTCATGACAGGATGTGATAGGACTACAGAACTTGGATTGATCCGTTGTTTGTGGGATTGCTTAGCTCTGCGATTTGCTTGCCGTTATGTTGCTTAACATGCAAGTTGTCCTCTCATATCACTTCACTAGGTTGATTCCTCGCTCTGAGGTGCTGCTCCAGGTATGCCCTCCTGCACTCTTTATCAAACCAGGGTTGATCCCCCTTGTTTGATTTTGATAGTAGAGTTGGAGGTACGCTGGGGCATGAGATTGCAGATTGTGGTTGAGGACTCTTCTATTGCTGATGGCCTGCAGTGCCTCATGAATACTCAGTTCAAGTTTGCTAGATCTGCTTGCAGTCTGCTGTACTTCACATGATGATAGTGCCACACAACAGAAGCAAAGTCGGGTAGTATTTCCAACAGTACATCCTTTCCTGATGAGTTCAATATATTCTATGTGCATTTAAAACAAAAGGGAAATGGAATGTCACCACCTGTTGGGCAGCTTCCAATACAGACATTAGATTGTCTTCTGGAAAGTGAAAGCATCTAGCCTTGATGAAATTCTTGACCATATCCTTAGTTCTGTGCAAATATACTGGTGATGATATTTACAGACATTCCATGCTTCCATCTAATGTTCCCTCCGCTTTAAGACGACCACTGTCATCCCAGAAGACCATTGTCTTCTGTTTTACTCATACCAGCAAGGCAGGTACTGGTAAAACAGCCAGCATGGTCAAAGGGCCTGCCTCATCCTGAACATTCCTCCTCCTTGCCTCTCCCACTGGGCAGATTATATAAAACCTGAAATCACACTGTCTCACTGTTATAAGACTATTGAACAGACCTCTTGTACTATAAGGTGGATTCTTGACCTCACATTCTACCTTGTCATAGGCCCCAACATTATTCACTGCCTGAACTGCACTTTCTGTGTAACTGTAATACCATATTCTGTATTCTGTTATTGCTTTCTCCTTGTACTGATAAGATGAAATGATCTACCTGTACAAAATGCAAAACAAAGTTGTTCACTGTACCTCAATACATGTGACAATAACAAACCAAATCACCGTGTATCTTCACTGTGAAAGTGGGAATTTTTTTTCAGTAGTCATTCCTATCGATACTCTCAGTTGAAGATGAAGTTCAGAAGAACTTGTTTACCTCAAACCTGCCATAGTCCCAATCTAGCAGTGACGTCCTTTTAGCGCTTCAATAAGTGGTGGTCCCAACCCAGAGTATATTCTGTGCTTTACCCATTCTCAGTGCTTTCTCCCTGTGGTGTTCCATACACAGTAGTATTAATTTGTCAATGGTGGTGGGGGGAGGGGGGGAAGGTGGAAGATGATAGACAGTAATCAATAGAAGGCTTCCTTGCCCAAGTTTTATTTGATGCCCTGAGATTTTGTGGATCCAGAGTTAATGTTGAGGACACCCATGTTAGTTGCTTCCAAACCATACACCACAGTTGCCAGTAGGCCAGACTATACCCAGGGAAGGAGATGATGGCGTGTGGAATTTGACTGCAAGTCCAGATTCAATGAGCTTGTGTCAAGGTGCTGCTTGACTAGTAAGTGAGATGGTTCTTCCTGTTTTAGTACATATCCCCAGATGCTGACAAGAGGATTTTACCGGATCAACGGGCAGTTGTTGCTATTGTTTCTCATGCTTAGGTGGATTTCTGGTGGTCTGATTGATTTTGTTTCATTGTGGCTTCCTAGTGGTTTCATTACAACTGAATGGCTTGCTGGGCAATTTCAAAGAGCAGTTAACTACATTGCTGTGGCTCTGGAGCCACATGTAGCCCAGACCAGGTAAGGATGGTGGATTTCTTTCCCTATAGGACATTAAATGAATTGATGGGTCTTTACAACCATTGACTATAGGTTTCATGATCACTGGACTTTTTAATTCCAGTATTAAAAATTCCACTTCCTTATCCTGCCTTTCATTGAATTCATTTTTGTATCTTGCTATACAGCAGGTGAAGATATTTACAGCAATTACTGTGGAATACAATTGTATCTTTATACAGTTGTACTATTGGTGAAATGGTGGTATTTTATATTAATTATACAATAATGTCCTGATGAAGGGTTTTGACTCATGTTGACAGTTCCTTTCCCCCTTTCAGATACAACTCAATCCACTGATTTCCTCTGACAGTTTGTTTATTGCTGCAGATTCCAACTGTAGTTTCTTGTGTCTCAAATGTATTTTTCTGTTTTGTTGAATTACTATGCAGTGCACAACTTAAATAATAGAAACAGAAGTAAAATAGATCGCTATCTGAGTTTGCACTGCCATTTGCCAAAACTGCCTCACAACCTATTTGTTGTTTGAGCATTTAAGTACTTACTGCAGTACTCTTTAAGTGCTGCATTAATCAGACCAATGGACAGAATTGCAAAATTATGCTCTTAGCATCACTAGAAGTCAAAATTTCAGACACTAAGTGATTAAAAAGACAACAGTGCATTCACAACAGACATCTGAAGCTTGTCCATTTAGTGCCATGGAAAAGGTTTTCCTTCCAAAAGTATTGCAAACCAATGTTGTATCTAATTCTGCTCCTATAGCTTATAGTCTTTAATCCTGTTTGATTTAAGTTGCTGTCCAAATAATTGTATTGGTCGTCTGTTTGAAGATTTCTCCTATTTCCTCCAAAATGTATTTAAGAGGATCTTTTCTCTTTTGCAGGTGCAGATTTTAAGGTTGTTGAGAATGCTAGGAAAAAGTGATGATGAAGCCAGTGAACAAATGAATGATATTCTCGCACAGGTGAGCAGTTCTGCTGAACTGTCTTTGATCCAAAACAATGAACTCTTTTCATGTCATCGATGCTGCCTGAGCTGTTGAGTCTTTCCAGCATTTTTAAAATTTCTAGAGCAGTGTACTAAATGGTTTTAAAGAAGGCAAGGTGCACATAATAGTGGACATTTGATTCATAAAAGCAATCTGTAAAGATGAGGTTGAACTTAGAATCCAGGGTGAATTTTCTAGGTTTTATTGGATGACTTATCCATTACCATGGGGCACCACAGTAGCATAGCAGTTAGCGTGATGTTATTACTCATGAGTTTGGAGTTCATTCTGGCACTGTTTGTAAGAAGTTTGTATATTCTTCCTGTGACCTTGTGGGTTTACTCCACGTGCTCCAGTTTCCTCCCACAGTCCAAAGCCATGATGGTTAGTAAGTTAATTGGTCATTATAAATTGGCCTGTGATCAGGCTGGTATTTATTTATTTAGCAATAGAACGTGGAGTAGACCCTTCTAGCCTTTCGAGTAATGCCACTCCGGTTAGCCCCGACAAACTCAATTAACCCTAACCTAATCACAGGACAATTTACAATGACCAATAAACCTACTCTGTGCATCTGTGATTAAATAGGTGGGTTGCTGGGCAGCATGGCTAGTTAGGCTGGAAGGGCCTGTTCCGTGCTGTATCTCTAAATAACTAACTAAATAAATAAATTATTCTGACGTTTATGCAAGTTGATTTCTTTACCTACAGATTGCACATACATGTCCTCTGCCCAGTTTTGGCTCTAACTTTGAACTTTCTTAATTTTACAAAGATTTTTATTTTGGTCTTTGGATTCATAATTTTAAAATATTTATGAACTATTTAGAGCAGTTTTTAAATATGTGTATCAGTCAAAACTTAGGACACTAAGTGATGAAAGAAAAACAATACATTCACAATAGATGCCTGAAGCTTGTCCATTTAGTGCCATGCAAAAGTCATGAATATACATTAATAGGCATTTAAATAGGTGCATGAACTGCCATGGAATAGAGGGATACGCACCTATGCAGGCAAATGGATAAGTTAAATTGTTGTGGTTGGTATAGACATGGTGACTAAAGGGCATGTTCCTGTGCTATTTTTTTTATATTCTATAATCAATGTGCAAAATAGGCAGAATGAACATCTTTAAGTTAATCACATTGTTAAGTCAATCTTTTCTTTGCATGGGTAACCATCTTGTCCTATTGTTTAAGTCTTAATCGTGGTCTCTTAAAGTATGTACAGTCCCCTTTTACACTCCTAAGCTTTTGCAATAAAAACATTCCATTTGGTTACTAAATTGCTTTTTCTGATACTCAGCCTCATGAAAAAATAAGGCCAGGGAATTTGCCATCAAATTGGATCCTTCTGTGTAGCTATTTGAAAATAAGTTCCTTTTGTTGCTGCCTCCATATTGTTTTTGATCTATGTTTTAAATTAACTTGATTAAGAAGAAACATTTTTCTTGCTGATTCTTGCAGCTGCTGATAACACCGAAGTTGCCATACAGGTAGAATCTGTTGGGCAGCTTAGAGAAAAAAAGCTTTGTTACTGACCTTAGCAGTTTCTGCAGATTTCATTTGTAATTCCTGCTCATTGGACAGGATACAAATGTTACTTGAAATGCAAATAACTATAAATACCGCTTCTGTCAAATACAGAGATAAGGACTTAGTCACTTCAGAAAAGCAATCATGATTAATTTCATATTTTTTTATTTGTAAAGACTAATTTCTAAAACAGAATTCTCACAAGCAATCAAATTAATTTTATGTTAAGTTTTTTTGAGATTGAAAACATGAGAACTTTATTCCTTCTAATTGATAATAATTAGTAAAATAATGTAGGAATGATGTTATGATGGCACTGTCCACATGCGAAGTCTCATATGGTGCTAGATTCTCTCTTAAGTTCTGATTGAGACGATCAATGAGGTGGGGGATCTTTTCTAGGACAGCACTAATGATTACAAGCAGTTTGCTAAATTCTGGGCCAGTAGATAAAAGGAAAGTGATGAGATAAAGAACACATTAATATTTAATTCCAGTGAGGAATCAGTGTTAATTATGAAAAAGAGTCTCTACTTTTAAATGGAGATTTGTTTCATCACTTACCTCTATAACTTTTATCTCAAGAAAACATTTGGAGTAATATTTAATGACAAGTTGAAGGATAATAAAGATGTTTCTTTAAGCAGAGATGATACTATAAACCCCACCGTATACTTAAGGCACCTGAACTGTAGTCACCTTATAGGCTCACGTTTCAAACACTAACTGTACAAGATGCTGTGAAGAAACCTTATTTTAATATGACCAACATTGATCGCCATTGAAATCTATATTAACAATCAACCACGTTCTTCCAATCATTTTGCCATTCTCAATTTAAAATGAGTTGTTTCAGACATGTTTTCTCCCCCCCCAATTTTAGGTTGCAACCAACACTGAAACCAGTAAAAATGTAGGCAATGCCATTTTGTATGAAACAGTGTTAACCGTAATGGATATCAAATCTGAAAGTGGGTTAAGGGTAAGTGAGATTTCTTTTGTTACTGAGATTCCCTTGTTACTGACAAGTACCTTCAGACTGCTCAGTTTCAAACATGGTTAGATCTATCTGAAATTGCATCCTTTTTGATGGGTGAAGGAGAATCACTGTGTGCGAAAGGTGGGATTTACCCAGTGAAGGCACATTCATGGCTGCCGGAACAATGTATCTACCTTAAAAGCAGATTGAAGAGAAAGGTCCACAACACTACTGTGGTGGGAGAGAGGGAGAGAAAGTAAAGGCACCTTTAGATAAATTTTGGGACGCTTTTGCTTCAAAAGTTGTAACATTTCACAAAGGTGCAGGGCATTGCAGACAATGTCACTGCAGAATTGTATAATAAATTATGTACCAAGATGTTCCCATTGGATAGATCAGCATTTGTTTCCCCAGACTGAGAGGTTGGAACGTTAATGGTGTAAAAGGCTTGAGTGCTTTGACAAAGAACAAAAGAGTATAGACACTGGAAAACAACTTGGTGGTGGTGGTAGAATGAGGGAGGTGCGGAGAGGAAATGGTGGGGTTGGAAGTAATTTACAGAAAATGTTCAGGGTGTCTGAACATTTACAGGAATAATAGAAACATTGATTACAATACATGCTCAACAGCTTTCATGCAGCTTAGTTCTCTCCTTTGTCCATCGTGAGATAGAATACCATCCTGATGTTTATCATTCAGGTTTCTAGCCTGTCACCACTTGTGAAGCAAAACCCAGTTATTGCCACACCATTAAAAGAGCAAGACCAATGTTCTGTCAGATGCTTGTCAGAATTACTGTAATGATAGATTAATTATAAATATATTTATAATTTTTGTGTAATAACCTGTATTTTTTCTAATCCTCAGGTTCTAGCTGTAAATATTTTGGGTAGATTTTTACTAAACAATGATAAAAATATTAGGTAAGTATAGCTGTGAGATTTAATTTTGTGTTGGATGTAAACACGAATTCATACTAACTCTTAAGGCTAAACCTTTACTCTCCTTCTGCCTTTGTCTCCAGTTTTATTCATTATAAATGTCACAACAACTTTAACTCTCCACTGGATGTTATTGCTGAAACACTATGGTTGACCTGTCTTTGTTAGTAGAGCTTGGGGTTACTGACATCTCTCATCATTTTAAGAGAAATATTTTAAGTTCTGAACTAGTCAAATCAAACTACCAGGAGATAATTTGGTATTTCATTAGATTTGAACATTAGCCAAATTAACACTTCCAAATTGTTAATAATAGCTAATAATCTCAACATTGCAAAGTTAAGGCATAGCATAAGTTGGAACCACAATGGAAAGCTTTAGACTTTTTATCATCCATTGGTTGAACATCAGATCATGTGGAGGTGAATTAATCAAATGGACACTACTGAATCCTTTTATTCATCAGTCTGCAATAATTTTTTGGTTGAAGCTGATCTGGCCAACTGTTTATTTTCTTTTTTTTTTGAAAAGTCTTTGGAAACTAGTAGGTGCAAGTAAAATGCTATCCTGTAGAATAATCAATAGTACAGTTAAATAATCAAAACCGGGAGATAAATCTGACAATTTCATGATGCTAAAATCCGCATTGTGGAAGTTGGTTATGGGGATGTATTAAGCAACCCACATTCAAAGGCCATCCTGGGAGATTATCCTCTGTTGAGGGAACTGCTGGCTTATTAGCACCACTCCTCTTGTCTTGGCTAAGCCAAAATTGAGTTTGCAGTATGAGGAATAAAGGTGACCTAATCCTTGCCTACCTGCCTGTCCATTACATTAATGGTAGAAGTGACCACTGCATAGCCATTAAGGCAACAAAGTCCAGTTTTTAAACCAGGAATTGCTAAATTTTGCAAATTCTGTTGTGCTAAATGAACTACTACTACTAAATGAAACCAATTCAAAACAATTCAATGATCTGGGTATTCTTGAGATCAGAAACACCAAGCAGGTAATCCATCTTGGCCTTATCCTGAAGTGCTTGCCATCACAGAAGCCAGTTTCAAGCCAGTTTGTCAGATTCAGTAAATTCTGTGGAACTAATTTAACATGTTTGTCTAGGTATTAAAACTTGCTTTATCTCTAGCCAGGTTGGTTCCAGTAGAGTTACAGTAATGGTAACTACCCAACAATGGGGAAAATTACCCAGCTGTATCCCGACCAAACTTCCCAACGCTTAATTTGACCAGCACTCTGTAAAGCCCCTTTTGTCAAATGCTGTCATGATTCATGATACCATTCTTCTGGAATTCATTCTTGTCTAAGGCTGCAATTAGGTCACTCATTAGAATCAAAACTGTGTACTGCTAGATAACTACCAATAGCACTATCAGTGATCCCTTGCTGCAAACTGCTCATTGACTGTAAATCTGTTATTTTATTGGCTAGATTTTTTTGGGCTTGGAATATTTCTCACTTTCAGTAGATACCAATGTTATAATTGTACTGGCAAGTCTGAGTTAGAGAAACTGTAAACACAAGGAAATCTGCAGATGCTGGAAATTCAAGCAACACACACAAAATGCTGGTGGAACACAGCAGGCCAGGCAGCATCTATAGGGAGAAGCGCTGTCGACGTTTCGGGCCGAGACCCTTCATCAGGACTAACTGACAGGAAAGATAGTAAGAGATTTGAAAGTAGGAGGGGGAGGGGAAAATGCGAAATGATAGGAGAAGACCGGAGGGGTGGAGTGAAGCTGAGAGCTAGAAAGGTGATTGGCAAAAGGGATACAGAGCTAGAGAAGGGAAAGGATCATGGAATGGGAGGCCTAGGGAGAAAGAAAGGGGGAGGGGAGCACCAGAGGGAGATGGAGAACAGGCAGAGTGATGGGCAGAGAGAGAAAGAAAAAAAAGGAGGGAAAAAAATATATCAGGGATGGGGTAAGAAGGGGAGGAGGGGCATTAAGGGAAGTTAGAGAAGTCAATGTTCATGCCATCAGGTTGGAGGCTACCCAGTCGGTATATAAGGTGTTGTTCCTCCAACCTGAGTGTGGCTTCACCGTGACAGTAGAGGAGGCCATGGATAGACATATCAGAATGGGAATGGGACGTGTAATTAATGCCGGCTCTGTCTCCGAGCTTACTTCCTTGACAAGGACTCTCCTACTCCCACCGATGACCCCTTCTCCTGTCTTCAACCCTCCTCCTCTTCATGGACACCCCGCTCTGGTCTTCTGCCTGCTCTGGATCTCTTTATTGCTAATTGCCGACGGAACATCAACCGTCTCGACTTCACCACACCGTGTTCCAATTCCAACCTCTCTCCTTCCGAACGCTCTGCTCTCCGCTCTCTCCACACCAATCCCAACCTTACTATAAAACCCGCTGATAAGGGGGGAGCTGTTGTAGTCTGGTGTACTGACCTCTACCTGGCCGAGGCACAGCGACAACTCTCTGATACTTCCTTTTATTTACCCCTTGATCATGACCCCACTAAGGAGAACCAGGCCACTGTCTCCTATACCATCACCAACCTTATCAGCTCTGGGGATCTCCCATCCACTGCCACCAACCTCATAGTTCCCACACCCCGTACTTCCCGTTTCTACCTCCTACCGAAGATCCACAAACCTACCTATCCAGGTAGACCCATTGTCTCAGTTTGCTCCTGCCCCACCAAACTCATTTCTGGATCTCCCAGTGGCCATACATTTTAATTCCACGTCCCATTCCCATTCTGATATGTCTATCCATGGCCTCCTCTACTGTCAAGGTGAAGCCGCACTCAGGTTGGAGAAACAACACCTTATATACTGTCTGGGTAGCCTCCAACCTGATGGCATGAACATCGACTTCTCTAACTTCTGTTAGTCCTAACAAAGGGTCTCGGCCTGAAACGTCGACAGCGCTTCTCCCTATAGATGCTGCCTGGCCTTCTGTGTTCCACCAGCATTTTGTGTGTGTAGATAAACTGTACACTGAATTCCATGTAGTTAAGGGGTGAATTCTATATTCCTCAGTTCGTTAAACATAAACCAAGGAAAAGTTAGCAGTCCATTTGCATAGAAGGAGTAAGGTGGAACGAGCAATGGGAATGCCTGTGATGACTAAACAATCACTAAGGAAGAAAGTGGTTTGTTTAAATGACGGAGTTATTTAAGTGGGGCATGAAAAGAGAAACATTGAAGTCATAGTGAGGGGAAACAGACACTGTCTGCTGCAGCAAAGACAGGAGTTAAAAAAAAAGCAGGTTTAAGGAAATCCAACTGATAAGGTAGTTGAGTTGACAGCACAGACAGCAGCATGAGTATGGTATTAAGCTGTTAGGGACATGTGGTTACAGGGTGACCAGAGCTGAGTGGTTATATAGTGTTCTAAAAGAGCAGATGAGAAAGCAAAAGGAGGTGGAGTAGTGAGTCAAGATAAAGAGGCAGTGCATAATTGCAAAGTTGAAGCCAGGGGAAAGAAGACATGGATGAGAGAAGTCTATAGGCCCACAAATCTGACCTCCCTCGATAGAGTGGAACATAAATGGGGAAACATTTAAGATGTATTTGAAGGATCTGCAATTGTCATGGGGAAATTTTAAACTGCATGTTGATTGGATGAACCAAATTTGACAAGGGTATCATAGAAAAGTTATTTGTGGAGTGTGCCTCTTATTACAGAAGCTATGTGCAAACATGCTATTTTAAATTTGATCATGAATTGTAAGAAAGGATTAGCAAGAGTTATAGGTCATGTAGAGGGCAGTAACTATAATATGATAAAACTCTAAATGCAGTTTGACAGTAAACATCACAACCAAAACTACTGTCTTCAATTTAAATAAGGGAAATCGATTTTGAAAAGGTGCAGTTATCTTGCATGGACTGAGAAAATGTGCGGAGTGAGTAACAGGTTAGTAGCTGAGCTCCAGTTGATATTCAGACAGCTGGTTCATGACACTTAGCAAGAATATATCCAAATTAGAGAGAGGCACTGTCTGTCACTAACTAAACCTATAAAATATTAGGAGCAGAATTAGATCATTTGGCCTATTGAATCATGACTTTTTGTTTAAACCCATTCTCTTGCCAGTTAGTTCTCTTGCCATCTAGCAAGATGCTAGAGCTGACATTCAGCGGAAGTGGCTAATAGTTAGGAAAGCTGAAAATAATCATAGAACATCACAGTACAGTACAGGCCCTTAGGCCCACGGTGTTGTTCCAACATTTCACCCTACTCTAAGATCAATCTTTCCTTCACTCCTACATAGCTCTCCACTTTTGTATAAACCATGTGCCTATCTAACAGTTCTTAAGTGCCTCCCTACCCCTGGTAGAGCATTCCGCATACCCACCACTCTCCGTGTAAAGAATTTACCTCTGACATACTCCTTAAACTATCCACCACTTAAAATTATGCCACTTGCGCCCAGGGAAAAAGTCTTTGACTATCCATTCAGTCTATGCCCACCTCTATCAAGTCATCTCTTCTCCTTCGCTCAACAAGAAAGCCCTAGCTTGCGAAAACGTATCCTCACAAAACACTCTCTCTAGTCTAGGCAGGATCCTAGTAATTCTCATTTGCACTCTCTCGAAAGCTTCCACATCCTTCCTATAATGAAGTAACTAGAACTGAACACAATATTCCAAGTGTGGTTTAACCAGGGTTTTATAGAGCTGCACCATGACCTCGTAGTTCTTGAACTCAATCTCCTAACTAATGAAAACAAACACACCTTGTATCTTCTTGACAATCCTGTCAACTTGTGTTGAACTTTGAGGGATATGGATATGAATTCCAAGATCCCTCTGTTCCTCCTTACTTTTAAGAATCGTGCCACTAACCCTGTATTCTTCCTTCAAATTTGACCTTCAAAGTGAATCATTTCAATCTTTTCAAGGGTGCGTGCCATCTGCTACTTCTCAGCCCAGCTCTGCATCCTGTCAGTGTCCTGTTGCAACCTATGACAGCCCTCTACACTATCTACAAATCCACCAATGTCGTGTCATCTACAAACTTACCTACCCCCCTCCCCTTCCATTTATATCACAAAGAGCAAATCCCAAACAGATCACTGTGGAACATTACTGGGCTTTCTTATCAAAGTGCTACAGCTATGGAAGTGAGCTCTGGTCAACACCATATTAGAAGTAAAGGAAATTAATTAAGTGGTTGTGTTTCACTGAAGGCAGGGCTCCACAGATCCTTTGGTAGAGTGTTAACAGTTTAGATAGAAATTGTTGTACCCCTCAGTGGCTGAGAGATGCCAGAATGGTTTCCTTGAAAATAGTATCTCAGCTGCGATCTCTACAGAAATCTCCATTTCTGTAACTCAGTGATCTGGATTCCCAGCACTGCACCATGGAAATTTTGTTAAGCAAGTAGTTCCCAATTTGCCTTTGTACTCTTTCTGTTATAGCATGAGAGCTGTTCCTTTTCTTTCAGTAAATCTCTTCATGGGTTGTGCTTCCTCTCCCATCTATCCTTCTGTATTTTTGTATTATTAAATAAAAATTCTTATTTCAAAAGCTTTTTATTTTCTGAAGGTACGTTGCATTGACGTCACTTTTGAAGATGGTGCAGACAGACCACAATGCAGTACAGAGACACCGGAGTACGATCGTAGACTGCCTCACTGACCTTGATGTCTCCATTAAAAGGTGATGGCCCAATGACTTGTAAAGCAGAACTTACACTGGTAATGGATAAATTTCAGCTTCCGTTTCCTTGATCCTTTAAGATATTGTCGTAAATTAGTTTCCCAGAATTGTCATGGTACAAACGTAAATTTCATATGCAACGAATTGTTAGAAACAAGAACAGAGAGCGTAACACACAAAATGTGATATGCTATTGTGCTCTCTGTTCCCTGTTTCTAACAATATGATTTGTTGTGCTCATTCAAAGCCAATTAGAGGTCACTTGATGTTTTTTCATAGTCCTAGTTACATCTCCAATGTGTTTTTCTAACATTGACCTCCCAGAGATGGTTTGTGCATGGGCTCGGGCAGTAGTTATTGATGAGCTACTTGATATCATGGGGTGGCTCTATTACCAATTACCAGTCTTGAGTGGAAGTCACATTAACTTAAAAACCATTGCGCATAATGGCTTTAGAAACAGAAAGTTACTTTAGGGTACAGGGTGAGGTCATGATTGGTCTGAAGTGAAGGTGAAGTGGTGAAGGTAGAGTGGTGACAAGGTCAGAATTGAGTATTTTAGGTTTTGCTGAGATTAATACTGGAAGTTAATCCCAACACCACTCACCTGCTGTCCTTTAGCTCCTAAGCTTTAGGTAAATGGGTATAAATATCTGCCCCCCACAAAATTTGTCTTCAACTTCATAACTGTAATTCATTCTGTGACTTGCAAATTAATGAGGTATAACAGAGAAGCAATTTTGTTAGCCTGAACAGTTAACACCACAGTTACTGGTACTGAGAGCCCCACGAGTATTTTATTGATCATTGATCATTTTAAATAGTGACATTTTACACATGATAGTTGATTAAAAATAGTTAATATTTCAAGGGTCCTATTTGTGAAAATACAGGATATTACATGATATTTGTGATATTGCAGGATATGATAGGAAATATTTTGGAATATTTCTTGTCAATCTTAGTTTAATGGGGTATGTTTTGAATTATACAACCAGGGTATGTTTATACACAGTGAAAAACGTTTCACAGGAAGAAATTAAATGAGCCACTAAATCTAATAAGGCAGCATTTCCTGGAGTGTGCTTATGCCAATAACCTCCGCTACATTGGATTGGTGGCTAAAGAAAAACAACAGTAGATTATATATTTAGTACAATATTATCAAATTGCACTATCTCTTGAATTTATACATAATATGAGATCTGGTAGAGTTATCCTAAACATATCTATTCACATCTTCAAAGGAATATATGTGGATAGCACTCATCCAGCAGCATTTTCAAGCAATGTACATTTAGATCATGACAAACTTCACTGTAGATCTTGTGTACTATATATGTTTTCTCTTTCTTAATACATAGTCACATTTCTGATGGAGGTTTTCCAGGAAAATTGCTTTGTCTTTCATGAGAGTATATCCATTTGTACTCTGTTTAAAGCAACAAACTTTGTGCTTCCTGGTGGTTTAATTTAGAACTTCTTAGCCAGAATCTATTGGCAGACTCTCTTCTCCTGCCCTGTTTTCCCATCATTCACTACTCACCCTGCTCATACTACCCTATCAACCCATAGGCATCTTTCCTTCTAAGTAGTGGCAAAGCTGCATAGTATTATTTTGATATGTCTCAGAATTATCTTTGTGGTCCCATACTGTTGCCCAACAAGTCCACTTTTAAAGTTAAATCACTTTATAAAAACACGACAGCTGTCTATCGTGTGTAGCTTGTTTGGTAAAGATCCAGGCATTTGTGGAAAAATAAATTTGTGGCAATTGATGAATGTACTGGGATTAAGAACCTTTCCACTTAGCTACTGGTATATGGCCACCATGCGTGATCATCGAGTGTATCCAACCCAATGAGAAATTTGAGATTTATTAAGTTGATTTCTATCCTGCTTTGTCAAAACCATTGATGTAGAGCCTGAAGCTTCATCCAATATGAGGAGACTGGTTTCATTAATCGGTAGCATTATTTTGATCTTTGTGCATGTTGCATAATGTCAGTGGCTTTTCCTGAGCCGTATCCCCATGATATGCATTATACAAAGAATCACATGAAGACAACAAGGTAATTGGTTTGTATAATTGTATCCAAGTGAATAATTTTCATGTTCTAAAAACAACTCATTGTGAAATTGTTAATAATTTAATTTGATTCTACTGTGCTGGCAATATATTTTTCACATCTGTTGGCACCAGAACAGTTCTGAAAACCTAGTGAATTTGTCGAAGTTGCATTAGGCAGCATAAGACTGGGAGCACACACTCAGAGGTCACTTTATTAGGTACAGAGAGTGCCTAATTAAGTGATGACTGAGTGCCTATGTTTGGTAAAGGAGATGGTACTGCAATCATATATGCCTTTTGCTTTCATTTCAGTTTTTTTTTTCTAATTTACTAGTTGTTCATTTCTGAATCCAAATTTTAGACATTCTGAATGGAGGTTGTGCTACCATCTATGAAAGAGCAGCTTTAATGCAACTACTTTGTTCTTTGTCACCTAGACGTGCGATGGATTTGTGCTTTGCCCTGGTTAATGGCAGTAATGTTCGAGGAATGATGAAAGAATTGCTCTATTTTCTGGACCACTGTGACCCGGAGTTTAAGGCTGATTGTGCTTCAGGAATATTCCTGGCAGCGGAAAAGTAAGTAAGGAAATGTCATTTGTGCTTTTGCCTTAAGGCATGGCTGTTACTACTCTATGCCCAGGTTGATTTAAGCTACTAAAACCACAAATTTAGTTTGTTCTTGGACTGCTTACATTCTTGTGCTGAAGGTTAAGCTTGTGTGCAACACATGCACAATTTTGTGTTTAAAAATACTTATTAGCTCACATTTCTTCCACCTATCACAATAATGTTGTTTTTAATTTAACACTAAACTTCCTGTTCAATACAAAATCAATCTTTACCAACTATAGGATAGAGTTATAACATAAAAAAGCATAGAAACAGGCCCTTCTGCCCAACTGGTCCATGCATCTTCCAAGCCTCATCCATCCAAATACCTCTTACCCACCTTGATCACTCTCTACCCTCTGTGTAAAAAAAAATTATATATATGTGTGTGTATGTATATAAAATTATGTATGTGTGTGTATACATATATTAGTTTTGTACTCTCTTAAGAACTATGACTGGAACCTGATCTGTAATCCTCATGTTTTTAGAAACCTCTTTGAGGTCACCCCTCATCTTCCTACATTCTAGAGAATAAAGGCTGAGTGTGGCCAACCTCTCCCTATAACTCGGGCCCTTTAGTCCAGACAGCACCCTCTTAGCTTGACAATGTATTTCCTGTAACAAGATGATGTTACGTACCCCGTAACTGGGTCACTTACCAGCAAAGATAGAGAGGTCCGTTGAAGTCTGATGGTACTATTTTTAAAAGTATTTATTGATAAAGGGGCACAAAATAAGATTAATGCAAACATACAGATCATATACGTCGTCAATACTAAATCTAAAAGCGCGGGTATAATAATAATCAATAAGAAATAGCTCTATCGTTGTCTAGGGGATAATGTATTGTCCGATGGAAATATAAAAGTCACTGTCATTCAAGCTGCAGCTCTTTGGGTTTAAGAGAGACGGTTTTAAACTTGCCCAGGTCTTTTATGATGCCAGTCCTTTGAGTCGGGGGAGTTGATTTCCCCGTTGCTAGCTAAAAGCCGTTTTCCGTCGTTCCAGCCACCAGTCCCAAGCAACGGAACTGAACGCACATGGCCTCCTTCAAATGGCTTCCCGCTATTACAGGATCACTAGCGTTGCTTCTGGTGCGTCTGAGGGGCTGTTCCTACAGACCCTCTTTTATCCTGACTTGCAGGGTTGTAGATGTCAATCAGGTTGGGGTGATGCAATTTCTTTCTCACCCAGCCCACTTTGCCTGAGGGCAGTGTTACGAACCCCGTAACTGGGTCACTTACCAGCAAAGATAGAAAGGTCCGTTGAAGTCTGATGGTACTATTTTTAAACGTTTTTATTTATAAAGGGGCACAAAAATAAAGTTAATACAAATAATAAATTCAGATAATATACGTCGTCAATACTCAATCTAAAGCGCAGGTATAGTAATAATCATCAATAAGAAGTAGCTCTATCGTTTTGTCTAGGGGTAAGAATATTGTCCGATGGAAATATAAAAGTCTCTCGAGTTCATGCAGGCTTTAGCCTTTCGGGGACCGCTGGGTTTCACGTGTTGGAGAGAGAGAGAGAGATTTTTGGTGAAAAAAGAAACTTGCCCAGTCTTTTAGGACACAAACCGTTGAATCGGGAACGTGGGTTCCCCGTTGTTAGATCAAAGTCCTTTTCGGTGTTATCAGCCATCCGTTCCCCAGGCCAGGGGAAACGGACCACACGTGGCTTCCGAATAGCTTCCCGTTATCATGGGAGCGATGAGCGATGGTGTCTCCTTCTGGTGTGTCGCTAGGGGACTGCCCCCTGCAGCCCCTCTTTTATCTTGACTTGCAGGGTTGTAGATGTCAATCAGGGTGGGGTGATGCAATCCCCAGCCCACATTGCCCGAGGGTGTACACGTAGCCCTGAGAGCTGGCACGTAGTATAGGATTGCAATCCACAAAGGTGTCTCCAAGAAACAATGGTCAAATCCGTTGCTTTGTCCTGCTGAGGATTCTCTCTCATTTCCTGGGTCCAAGACCCGAATTAATAGCAATCTTGCGATTCTCAAGAAGGAGGGGGCTGGGATCATAACACCTCCCCTCTTAAAAACGTTTTTACCAGCGGTTAAAACGGAGTGGTACAGAGTCTTACAGGATTTTAGAATCTAACATAATACAAAAGCTTTTCTTTTAACTACAGAGCCATACAGTTATACATTTAATTCAGCATCTAGATAAACAATCCGCTAGCACATTATCACTCCCCTTAATGTGCTGTATCTTAATATCGAATTATTGCAGCATCAGACTCCAGCTCAATAACCTCCTGTTTTTATTTTTCATATTGGCCAGGAATACCAACGGGTTGTGATCGGTATAGACCACTAGGGGTTTTTGCGCTAGACAAATGTACACTTCGAAATGTTGTATCGCCAACACAAGTGCCAACAATTCCTTTTCCATGGTAGAGTAATTCCTCTGGTGTACATTGAACTTCCGAGAGAAATATGCTACCGGGTGCTCCACTCCATCCCCTGCTTGCTGTAATAGGACTGCTCCTGCAGCCTCATCACTCGCGTCCGTTGCCAAGGAGAAGGATGCTAACAAATCGGGTGCTTTAACACAGGGTGATGGCACAATATGGCTTTTAACTTTTCAAAAGCATTCTGACAAGAATGACCCCACTCAAATTTTTCGTCCTTCTGTAGGAGTTTTGTAAGGGAAAATTTTTACAGAATTTCCGATAGTATCCCACCATGCCCAAAAACCTCCTCAGGGCCCTTTTATTGTAGGGTACAGGGACCTCAGAAATAGCCTGGACCTTCGCCTGCACAGGAGCCAACTGCCCTTCTCCCACCACATACCCCAAATAGGTGATCGTGGCATGACCAAATTCACTCTTTGCGAGGTTTACTGTAAGGTGGGCTGCCGACATTTGGGTAAACAGATTTTCTACAGCCTCCAGGTGCTCCCCCCAGGTGTCATTCCAAACTACCACATCGTCAAGATAAGCCTTGGTGTGGGTTAACCCCTTTATCACAGCATCTATCATCCGCTGAAATGTCCCTGGTGCATTTTTCATCCCAAACGGCATAACGTTGTACTCGTACAACCCGGATGGGGTGACAAAGGCTGAAATCTCTCGAGCCCTGTCCGTTAAAGGAACGCACCAGTACCCCTTTAACAAGTCAATTTTTGTGATGTACCTCGCCTTCCCCACTTGATCAATGCAACCATCCACCCGGGGGATAGGGTAAGCATCTGTCTGGGTGACCGCGTTGACCTTCCGGTAATCGGTACAGAATCTTATGGTCCCGTCCGGCTTTGGGACAACCACGCAAGGAGAAGCTCACGCGGAAGAGGATTCGCGGATTATCCCAGCAGCTAGCATATGTTCAATCTCCTTTCCTACTAGCTGGCTCTTTTCAGAATTCATCCGATAAGGGGCCTGTTTTATAGGTTGGGTTGAGGTAACTATCACATCATGTTTCGTCCCACTACACCTTCGGGGAACATCTGGGCATAAGTCTGCATGCCGGTTAATGAGCTGTATTACCTGCTCCCGCTGTTCAGGCTTTAAGTGGCTAACTTTATCCGCAAGGCTTGCCAATACGATAGAGTTCTCCAATCTGGTGGGGACTATACCTATCTTTTCAAACCGCTCTGGTCCCTCCTTACCATCCCCCTCTACCTCATCGGTTTTCATGGCCGCACCGACCACCGCGGGGGTGGTTTCATGGTACCTTTTCATCATGTTCACGTGGACTAATTGGGTCGGCTTTCGCCGGTCGGGGGTTTCAATCACGTAATTCAGCGAGTCTATTTTCTTACGCACTGTATATGGTCCTTGAAACCTCGCCTGAAGGGGTTGGGTAACTACCGGAAATAGGACCAAAACCTGGTCGCCTACATGAAACTCTCGTTCTCTCGCTCTCGGGTTATACCACTGACTCATTTTGTCCTGGGAGTCTTTAAGGTTTTCTTTTGCCAAGGCGCATACTTTATGCAGCCTTTCCCGGAATTTCAGAACATAGTTGATCACACTGACTTGAACGGTTGGGCTAGACCACTTTTCTTTCAGTAGGGTTAGAGGTCCCCTGGGCCTGTGACCGAAAACGAGCTCAAACGGACTGAACCCCAGTGAGCACTGGACTGTATCCCTTACGGCAAATAACAGAAGGGGTAAAGCCTCATCCCAGTCTCGAACATTCTCCTGACAATAAGTTTTAAGCATGGTCTTTAGTGTAGCGTGGAACCTTTCCAACGCTCCTTGGGATTCCGGGTGGTACGCAGAGGCTAGAATTTGTTTGACCCCTAGCTGGGTCATCATCTGCCGAAATGCGCTAGACGTGAATGTACTCCCCTGATCCGATTGTATCTCCTTAGACAGCCCCACTGTGGTAAAGAATTTAATGAGGGCCTTCACCACCACAGAGGTCCTAATATTACCCAGAGGCACAGCCTCTGGAAAGCGTGTAGCGGCACACATCAGGGTCATGATATACTGCCGCCCACTCGCAGTTTTAGGTAAGGGTCCCGCAAAATCCACAATGATTCGGGAGAAAGGCTCCTCGCATGCGGGGATGGGTCGGAGGGGTGCCTTAGGGATAACTTGGTTCGGCTTACCCACCACTTGGCATGTATGACACCTTTTACAATACTCAGTAATATCTTTTCTCAGGTTTGGCCAATAGAACTCTCTCTGAACCCGATCCACTGTCTTCGTTATTCCCAAATGCCCACCTAAAGGTCCCTTATGAGCTAATTTCAAAATTTCATCCCGATACACTTTCGGAACTACTATCTGATGTACCACCGCCCAGTCCTCATCGACCGGCACCGTGGGGGGCCTCCATTTCCTCATCAACACACCCTCCTTCAGGTAGTAACCCTCGGGCTCTGTCTCAACCTCGGTCTCAGAAAGAACCAACTTTCTCAAGGCTATCAGCTCCGCGTCACCTTCCTGTTCCCGTACAAACTCTCTTCTTGCTAAGGGCAGGTCTACCTCCCCCCGTTTACTCTCTCCTCCCTCCCTACTCTCCGGTTTACCTTCCTCTGACCCTCGCTGGTACAGAGTCGGTAAAAACATTTCGGCCAAATCAAAACTGGCCAGATTTAAACTGCTCTCGGTCTCAGCTGCCTTTTTCGACATGCTGCGAGTGACCGCGCATGCGGGATAGATCTTAGGATCTGAGGGAGGGGCCTCAACCCTCGCAGGCTGGGTTGTCAGCTTCATGGCCGCACCCATCTTCCCACCCGCTAGGTCGTTACCCAGAAGGACGTCCACACCTTCCCCCGGCAACTCCGGCAGGACCCCCAGTTCCACTGGTCCCGACACCAACTCACAATCTAGAAGGACCCTATGCAAAGGCACCACTTTGGTCCATTTTCCTATGCCTCTCAGGGCTAACTCTCCCGTCTGAGGTCCGAACTCTAACACTTTACTGCTAATCAATGATAGCTCAGCCCCACTGTCTCTCCAGATCCATACTGGAATTTGTGGGCCTCCCTCCTCCACAGACACGGTTCCTTCGGAACTAAACGTCTCACGCCCCTCCTGTACTCCATCTACCGGGGGCCCTCTCGCCGATTTTCTGATCGACGCAATACAGCCTATAGTGATAGCTGCTTTCCCTTTTTCTGGCTCCTTCCTCGGAGCGGGGCATTTAGATGCAATATATCCCACCTTTCCACAATTAAAACAGGTCAAACCAGGAAATCTCCAGGTTTCTGGCCTGTTATCCTCACTTTTTCTGCTAGCTCCCGGCTGAGTTTCTCCCTTAGCCGGTGGGCTTTCCCTACCGTTCCCACGGTCTCTCGGGTAACTTTTTGTCGAGGAAAACTTTGTCTTGTGGGTTAGGGCATATTCATCTGCGAACCTAGCAAATTCTGAGATGGACTTATTCGGCCTCTCATTCAAATACATCCGGATCTCTTCCGGAACACAACCTTTAAATTCCTAATCAAAAGTAACTCCCTGAGACGCCCATAATCCTCGTCCACCTGTTCTGCGGTGCACCAACGGTCCAAGAGCACACCCTTCTCATGGGCTAGCTCGGTATACGTTTGATTCCACCCTTTCCTTAAATTTCTGAACTTTTGTCTGTACGCCTCAGGTACCAATTCATAAATCCGGAGAATGGCCTCCTTTACTTCGGCATAATTCTCCGCTTCTCCCTCCTCCATGGACAATGCCGCATATGCTCGTTGTGCCTTCCCTTTTAACACACTTTGTAACAACGCCACCCACTGCTCTTTGGGCCACTTCTGATTCACTGCCACCTTTTCAAAAAGCAAGAAATAACTACCAACATCCGTCTCCTCGAACGGAGGTACTAACCTCAACTCCCGACTAACATTAAACCGCTCCTCTCGGTCTGACCCTTGATCTCTTCGCTCTTGCCTTAACTTCTCCATCTCCAAGTCATGTTTCCTCTGTTTCTCTGCCTCCTCATACTCTCTCTCCCTCTCTTTTTCAGCTGTTTCCAGCTGTTTTAACTGAATTTCATGCTCTCTTTGCCTCTTGGCTCGGTCCTGCTCTTTTTTCACCTCTAACCCCTTTAGTTGGAGCTCATGCTCCCGTTTCACCTCTAATTCCTTTAGCTGGAACGCCTGCTCCCCTTGTTTGTCGGCCCTTTCTTTATCCTTCTCAGCTGCTTCCAGCTGCTTTCCTTTAATTTCATGTTCCAACCTTAATTTCTCCAACTCTAACTGATCCGTCCCACTCGCTAGTATCTTTTCAGGGATATTTTCCAATACCTCAGCTGTAAACACATTCTTCCCAATGTAATACTGAGTTATGGCCCTTCGCACCTCCCGCTTTTTCATTGACGACCTCACCTCTGTGAGGCTTAACCCCTTCGCCAAATTTACCAAGTCTAATTTGGTGGCCGCCTCTAGTGCCCCCAGAGTCGGATTTCCCATAAATTCCTCCACGTCCATCTTTGCTGGTTTCCCGTCTGGCTACCCGCATACCAGATCCAAGTTTGGACTTACAATCCCGATTCACTGGCCTCCCAATTTGGTGTCAAATCCTGAGACGAGAACCCCCAAGTTGTTACAAACCCCGTAACTGGGTCACTTACCAGCAAAGATAGAGAGGTCCGCTGAAGTCTGATGGTACTATTTTTAAACGTTTTTATTTATAAAGGGGCACAAAAGTAAGGTTAATACAAACATTCAGATAATATACGTCGTCAATACTCATTCTAAAGCGCAGGTATAGTAATAATCATCAATAAGAAGTAGCTCTATCATTTTGTCTAGGGGTAAAAATATTGTCCGATGGAAATATAAAAGTCTCTCGAGTTCATGCAGGCTTTAGCCTTTCGGGGACCGCTGGGTTTCACGTGTTGAAGAGAGAGAGAGAGAGATTTTTGGTGAGAAAAGAAACTTGCCCAGTCTTTAGGACGCAAACCGTTGAATCGGGAACGTGGGTTCCCCGTTGTTAGTTCAAAGTCCTTTTCGGTGTTATCAGCCATCCATTCCCCAGGCCAGGGGAAACGGACCACACGTGGCTTCCGAATAGCTTCCCGTTATCACGGGAGCGATGAGCGATGGTGTCTCCTTCTGATGCGTCGCTAGGGGGACTGCCCCCTGCAGCCCCTCTTTTATCTTGACTTGCAGGGTTGTAGATGTCAATCAGGGTGGGGTGATGCAATCCCCAGCCCACATTGCCCGAGGGTGTACACGTAGCCCTGAGAGCTGGCACGTAGTATAGGATCGCAATCCACAAAGGTGTCTCCAAGAAACAATGGCCAAATCCGTTGCTTTGTCCTGCTGAGGATTCTCTCTCATTTCCTGGGTCTAAGACCCGAATTAATAGCGATCTTGCGATTCTCAAGAAGGAGGGGCTGGGATCATAACAGCGGTCACGTAGCATAGCATCTCAATCCACAAATGTGTCTCCAAGAGACAATGGCCATGTCCCGTAGCTTTACATCGCCGGGGAATGAGGCATTTTGCACGTCTTCTCTTATTTCCTGGGTCCCCTGACCCAACCCAATAGTGATCTTGCGGTTCTCACAAAGGAGGGGGCTGCAGGCATAACACCCCCCTTCTTCAATGCGTTTTTACCAGCGGTTAAAACGAAGTAGTACAGAGTCTTACAGGATTGTGGAATCTACCACAATACAAAAGCTTTTCCTCTTCACTACAGAGTAATACAGTTATACATCCAATTCAGCATCCAAACAGTTAACGATTACAGTGTCACTTCCTTTACTAGCTTAACATCTTGTACCTTACTAAAGTCTTTTAGCATCAGACTTCAATTTAATAACCACCTATTTTTTTTTCAGCAAACAAAACTAAAGAGTTGTGATCTTAAGCTTGCGTGTATACTACAAAAGGTCATGCAAATACCAATCGTTATGTTGTTTTCAAATTTAACAGGCAGGCTTCCATGGGAGTTGTCTTTTATTATTCACAGGCTTTGTCGAAATCCCTTAAAACCGGTTTCTGCTATTTAAAAATGGCGTCCCCCATTAACCCTCGCCTCTTTTCCAGTTATTTCCCACGTGGGGAGCTCAGGTAGCCTGGCAAAATAGGCTTTTTGCCACTTCTTTCATAGGAGTTATTTTATCAACACTGTGTCCCAAACTTAGACCATCTTCTGAATTTCCACCCAATTCTTTAATTTTACACAGGTGGCTAGCCCTCTCGTCAGGACCCTTCAGGCTATTGGTTTTTAATTCGAACCCTTTGTTCAAGCAGCATTTCAAATTCTGCCTTTTCACACCACATTCTGGAATAACAATAGTGTGGGGGCCCCCCGTCAAAATCTGTAAGCGATCTGCAGGGTTTAAAATTTCTTCATTCGATTCGGGAACTACAGATTTCCCGTTTCCTTCAATAATAATATTTATCTCCCCATTTTTGAGCTCCGCATTAACTTTCAACACACCTTCGAGCACAAACACCTGGGAACTCTCACTTCCCACTATTACCAAGGTTAACCCTTTCTTCACTGAACCAGGTCTATCTGACCCAAAAGGACGGCCGTCTCGTTCAACTGAATCAAATACCTCAGACTTTTTCTGAGCTCCGTTACTAGGTTCAGTACCACGTGCATCCCTATCTTGGATACACTCAAACGGGACATTGGCCTCTTCCAGGCTTTCAATACCCGTACCCTTTTCAAATTCTAAATTCCCCTGATCCTCCCAGTTACTCTCTGGGCAACTCCCTTCCGGAGTAACCTCAACCCCGCGGGCTGAAACAACCCCATCTGCCAACCCAGCAGACTTCTTCAAGGCAAGGGCACCCTTTTCATCTAGGACTGCCCTCATTTCATTATCGGGAACACCTTTAGAATTTTCAACTTCTTCAAACAGTTCTGCCAAACCAGACAGATCATCCATGTCCAACTCTGAACCTCTTAACCGCTCTAACGGTTCCTCATCTTTATTTTCTGCCTCTAGAACCTTTCTCCTCGCTAAGGGCAGATCTACCCCCTCTCCCTTACCCTCTTTCACTTTACTACTCTTCGTTTTACCACCCTCTAAACCCTCGTGGTACAGGGTCGGTAAAAACGTCTCGGCCAAATCGAAACTGGCCAGATTTAAACTGCTCTCGTTCTCAGCTGCCTCTCTCGACAGGCTGCGAGTGACCGCGCATGCGGGATAACTCTTGGAATCTAGGGGCGGAGCCTCAACACTCACAGGCTGTTTGGTCAGCTTCATGGCTGCCCAAACCTTACCACCTGCTAAATTGTTACCAAGAAGGACGTCCGCATCGGTTCTCGGGAATTCTGATCGCACCCCTATTTCAACTGGTCCAGACACCAGCTCACAATCCATAATGACCTTATGTAAGGGCACCATTTCTGTCCCTTTACTTATTCCTTTCACAGCTACCATTCTTGTCTTGCGACCAAACTCTAGTACCTTACTGCTGATCAATGACAGCTCAGCCCCTGTGTCTCTCCAGATCCGTACGGGAACTGGTGTGTCTCCCTCCCTCACAGACACGGTTCCGTGTGACAGACAAGTCTCAGACCCTTCTCGTACTCTGTCTACCCAGGGCTCTCTTGTCGATTTACTGATTACCACGACACATCCGATAGGGACTGCTGCTTTCCCTTTTCCTGTCTCTTTCCTCGGAGCAAAGCACCGAGATGCAATATGCCCACTCTTTCCACAATTAAAACAGGTCAAGCCCGGAAATCTCTGTCCGTCTGGCCTTTCCCCCTCAACCTTACCACTAGCTCCCGGCGGGACCTCTGCCTCAGACGGCGGACTTTCTCGATTGTTCCCACGGTCTCTCTGGGAACTTTTATTTGAGGAAAACTTTGTCTTGTGGGTTAAGGCATATTCATCTGCGAATCTAGCAAATTCTGAGATGGACTTATTCGGCTTCTCATTCAAATACATCCGGATATCCTCCGAAACACAACCTTTAAATTCCTCAATCAGAAGTAACTCCCTGAGACGCCAATAATCCTCTTCCACTATCTCTGCTGTGCACCAACAGTCCAAGAGCACACCCTTCTCATAGGCAAACTCGGTATACGTCTGATTCCACCCTTTCTTTAAATTTCTAAACTTCTGTCTATACACCTCAGGTACTAGCTCATAACTCCGGAGAATGGCCGCCTTTACTTTGTCATACCTCTCCTCCTCTTCCTCCTCCATGGACAACGCCGTATATGCCCGCTGTGCCTTCCCTTTTAACACACTTTGTAACAACACCACCCACTGTTCTCTGGGTCACTTCTGATTCACTGCCACCTTTTCAAAAATCAAGAAATAACTATCAACATCCGTCTCCTTGAACGGAGGTACTAACCTCAACTCCCGACTAACATTAAACCGCTCCTCTCGGTCTGACCCCTGAACTCGTTGCTCTTGCCTTAACTTCTCCATCTCCAAGTCATGTTTCCTCTGTTTCTCTGCCTCCCCCTCCTTCTCAGCTGCTTCCAGCTGTTTTAACTGAAGTTCATGCTCTCTTTGCTTCTCAGCTCTGTCCTGCTCCCGTTTCACCTCTAACTCTTTTAGCTGGAGCGCATGCTCCCTTTCTTTCTCCTTCTCTAACTTCTTTCTTTCACCCGCTCTAACTCCTCTCTCTCTCTCTCTCTCTCGGCTCTTTCTTTCTCCTTCTCGGCCCGCTCTAACTCCTCTCTCTCTCTTGGCTCGCTCTTTCTCCTTCTCGGCCCGCTCTAACTCCTTCTCTCTCTCTCGGCTCTTTCTTTCTCCTTCTCGGCTGCTTCCAGCTGTTTTACCCTAATTTCATGTTCCAACCTTAATTTCTCCAACTCTAACTGAGCCGTCCCACTAGCTGGTACCTTTTCAGGGATATTTTCCAATACCTCAGCTGTAAACACATTCTTCCCAATATAATACTGAGTTATTGCCCTTCGCACCTCCCGCTTTTTCATTGACAACCTCACCTCTGCGAGGTTTAACCCCTTCGCCAAATTTATCAAGTCTGATTCGGTGGCCGCCTCCAGCGCCTCCAGAGTCGGGTTTTCTATAAATTCCCCCACGTCCATCTTTGCTGGTTTCCCGTCTGGCTACCTGCGTAACCAGATCCAAGTTTGGACTTACAAGCCCGATTCACTGGCCCTCCAATTTGGTATCAAATCGCGAGATGAGAACCCCAATTTGTTACGTACCCCGTAACTGGGTCACTTACCAGCAAAGATAGAGAGGTCTGTTGAAGTCTGATGGTACAATTTTTATAAGTATTTATTGATAAAGGGGCACAAAATAAGATTAATGCAAACATACAGATAATATACGTCGTCAATACTAAATCTAAAAGTGCGGGTATAATAATAATCAATAAGAAATAGCTCTATCGTTGTCTAGGGGATAATGTATTGTCCGATGGAAATATAAAAGTCACTGTCATTCAAGCTGCAGCTCTTTGGGTTTAAGAGAGACGGTTTTAAACTTGCCCAGGTCTTTTATGATGCCAGTCCTTTGAGTCGGGGGAGTTGATTTCCCCATTGCTAGCTAAAAGGCGTTTTCCGTGGTTCAAGCCACCAGTCCCAAGCAACGGAACTGAACGCACGTGGCCTCCTTCAAATGGCTTTGCGCTATTACGGGATCACTAGCGTTGCTTCTGGTGCGTCTGAGGGGCTGTTCCTACAGACCCTCTTTTATCCTGACTTGCAGGGTTGTAGATGTCAGTCAGGTTGGGGTGATGCAATCTCTTTCTCACCCAGCCCACTTTGCCTGAGGGCGGTCACGTAGCATAGCATCTCAATCCACAAATGTGTCTCCAAGAGACAATGGCCATGTCCCGTAGCTTTATATCGCCGGGGAACGAGGCATTCTGCACGTCTCTCTCTCATTTCCTGGGTCCCCTGACCCAACCCAATAGTGCTCTTGCGGTTCTCACAAAGGAGGGGGCTGCAGGCATAACAATGACCAAAACTGTACACAAAACTCCAAGTGCAGCTTCAACTTGTATTACTGCATCATAATGTCCCTGCTTCTAAACTCGATGCCATGGGTGATCAAAGCTAGCATGTGAAATGCCTATTTTACCAACATGTCTTTTTGTGTGGCTGCTTTCAGTGAACTGTGTGCTCTAATACACGGGTGTTTTCTATGCTAAGTACAAGAAAGCAGTACCGAGCTATCACATCTGTTTAACTATTTTTAAATTATTTTTTGTTTTGAAACCATATCTCTCATCTCTAGCAGATCCTCCTCTGCCACAGTTAGTTGTGAAACTGTAGTGTAGAGGTTAGTTAGATGTTTTTTGTATGTTTTGAGGGCAAGTGTTACTCTTCTGGAAGTATATATTCACCTGTTATTGTAAATTGTAAAGTATAGTTTACCTAAATGCTTTGGCTATCACAAAGCTTTGAATTCAAATGCAAAGCCAATTTGTAAGCTATAAATTATTGACAATGAACATGTAGGGATTGCACAATGTCTGGTCACCACAACTAACAATTGAGACTTTGAAAATAGGTGTGTTTGCATCAAAATGAGGAAGAATAGAAGCACAAAATATTTAATAGGAAATGAGTTGTAAGGACAGATTTCGCTATTTTTAGTAGCTGTTGTCAAAAATTGTTTTATAAGTTGTCACAATTATTCAGTCAAACTTCTTTCAGGTTTTGTTGCAGACTGAGTTTCGTAATGTTCTTGTGACCTGATGGTGATATTTAATAAATTGTGTTGGATAGTTTTTAATGCTTTTCTCAATATCCACTCAAATATTTCTTCCACAGTATGCATGGATTATTTAATGTCAAGCATTGGTAGGTCACAACTGCAGCAGTTGACCATATAAGAAGTAGGGCTGAATCATGTCAGTATTTCAGCACCTGGAGGAATTTGCATACACTATACTGCACTGGAAATGAAAGGGATGACATCTGACTTGCGGGGAAACATTGGCAGTACTTGGGCACACTCCTCAGTTAAATTCTGTGCCACAATAAATTCTGCGAAATTACAATTGGTTCCGATTGGTTTTGGGAATCTATTGAAGTATTAAGTTCCCTAAACCTCTAGAAGAATTCTCCAATTTCATTTGTCTTTTTCTTGAATATTATTGAAAGTTTAAAGTCTATGTTAAATTGATTCAGATGTTTAGAAGATGATGGCTTCCAATCCAACTGCTGGTTTCGTTGTGCATTTATCCAAGTGTGGAGATGACATTCAATAGGAAAAGGTTGTTTGCCCTCCAGTTATATGGTTCATTGCATATTAAGGTGGGATCAGTGATTAAGCTTACTAAACTGTTTCCCCATTGATGCACATAGCATAAATAAATATAAAAGAAAGCTGGATTCTACACAGCAAGTTTCTTAAACTTGTTCGGAATCTGCAGATGTTTATTTGATATGTTTCCACAATATACTTCAGGTGTATCAATGGGCAACAACTGTTTAAAATGTGTTTTCAATGGAGTATAAAAGGCTCAGAGGGTAAAATTTTTGAGGTGGATTCTGGAAAGCTTTTTGACACAATTTAAAGATAGACTAATTGGAGTGTCACTGGGAGACAATTTTGCAGACAGTGACCATAAGTCTGTAAGTGGTTGTGGAGAAAGATGAGGCTAATTCAGGAACCGAGGTCTTAAACTGATGGATGGCTAATTTATTTAAAGTAGGACTGATCCTGACAAAAGTAGTCTGGGGGCATCTGTTTGCCAGTCTGCATCTGCACAATGGGAAGTATTCAAAGGAGAAATAGCAAGTGTTTGGGGCCATTGTGCTGCTTTGAAGGTGAAAGCCAAGGGTGACTATTACAGGAAATATAGGTTGAATAAAGAAAATAAACAAGGTATATAGCAGCTGGGAAGAACTATAGAGATGGGGTGACCTACAAGAAGTATAGGTTACTAGAAAAGCAAATAGGAGTCCCAAACAACACTGTTAGACAAGTATATTGAGGACAAAATAATAGACATGAATAAGGTAAGGCCCATTGGTCCACAAGGCAATCTGTGCACACAGCCAGAAGCTATAGGTGAGGTCATTAAAGAATATTTTTAATCGGTACTCATAAAGGCAACGGTTTTATAGTTGCAGAATTCAGCAAAGAGGAAGGTGAAATTCTATTATACTTCCATTAAGAGGAAGTATTCAATGCCTTACTGGTCTTCAAGGTAGGTAAATCTTTGGGGCAGGATGGGATTTTCTTTCAGGCTTCTCCAGGAGGCAAGGCAAGAGATTGCTGGGTTTCTGGCTGAAGTTTATAAATCTTCGCTGACCATGAGTGAGGTAATAAAAGGCAAATGTAGTCCCCATTTCAAGAAGGCCAGCAAGGAAAATTCTGGCAATTAGGGACCAGTGAGTCTAGCATTAGTGGCAGGAAGGTTATTGGGTATAAAAAAAGGTCTGAGGGACAGAATTAATGATCGCTTGTTGATCAGAAATAGCCAGGCATGACTGTGTAAGGGTAGATCTTGTTTGACCAATCTGGTTGAAATTTTGAGAAGATAGCAGTGTACTTATAAAAGCAGTGCAGAAAATGTGATTTACAAGGATTTCATTAAGCCATTGAGAAGGTCCCACATAACTGGATCATAACTATAGGCCCATGAGATTGCAAATGGAGATGGGGTGATTGGAAAGTGTTGTTTTTGTGATTGGATGTCGATGATTAGTAGTGTTTATTAGAGGTTGGTGCTAGATCCTTGCTTTTGGTAATATATGGGAATGATCTGGATCCTGTCCTTCCTGGAGCAGAGAAGGTTCGACCTGCATGTGCTTGTCCAGGGGAAGACAGCCTCGGGCCCAGCCAAACTGAGAAATCTTGTTTGTGTGGATGCTGCGTGAGGTGTTGCCCAGTTACAAATCCGTACCACAAAGTATCAGACGGTACACCTTATGCAATTAAACAATTGCGATTTATCATTCTTAATCTGACTATAGTATTAGTAAAGAAACTAGAAAGAAAAAGGGTCCATTTTAATGAAACAGTCTAAAGGCTGATTTATGCTTCTGCGTAGTAGCCTACACTGTAGCCTTTGTAAGTGGTCTGCGCCATTGTGAGCATTTATACCTGTGCTTTGGTGTGTCTGCATTGCTCTGCAATTCGCCGCCAAAACACTAGTTGGCGGTGGGGTTTCTATGCCACTGTGTAGAGTTACTTTGCGTACCTCAAACAATGGCGACTGAGTGCATCATCTTGGAGTTGGAGCTAATAAATATTGAACAAGGGTTATTTTTATTGAAATTACTGCAACACAAAAAAAGAGAAGACGTCAGAGGAGATGATATGTATGACCATTGAAGGGATTGAGGCAGAAGGAGGGTGAATTTTCTGTGCTCGTCTGCTCAGTGAGAAACATGGACGAGGAAATGCATTTCAAATATTTTTGGATGTCAGCAGGTAGATTTGATGATTTGGTTCATTGTCTCCAACCATTTATTTCACATCAGTGTACGCACAGTATGCCTATAGACAAGAAGAAATGCGATGCTACCAAGCCGACCGATCACAGTTGTTGCGGTCTGTGTCGCCGCGATGTGCAGTTACATTTTTGGAGAGGTGCGTGTCAGGCTATGGGGTAGGGTAGGGTGCAGGGTACAGCATAGGTTATGCAGCTACGCCGTACCTGAGGCATTCATTTGACGCAGAAGTATAAATCAGCCTTAACGTGCACGTTGGAGCTCACAGTTCCTTCCATTCGTTCCCATCAACCTCCTCTGAGCCTCGTCGACTCCTGCACCCTCGCTCCAAATCCACTTCATCCTGCAGTCTACCAACTCTCTCCACTTGCATCTTCTCTCTTCATCTCTCCCCAGCAAAAGACCACGAATACCTTCTCTCAGACACACAAGAAGGAATAACACATGCCTCTTAATGGATGGCACACATTCCAAACCCCCGTTATCTCTAGTCATAATTCAAGCACTGCTGCTACAGAGAAACCATTACATTTGCTGTGAAACACTACAGAGAGGCCATTACATTAGCAGTGAAACCTTACAGAGCGTTACACTCTTTTCCCCCTCCCCCACCAAATTTAGTCATGTCCTCATGACGTTGAGATAATTCGCCAATCCTTCCTGCAAAGCACAAAGTCCAACCCAGGTGTAAAAGGCAGTGACATAGCTCCCCTAAATGGTAGGGGCCACACTTTGTTCTCCCGATGCTACATAGGCCAGTGGATCCGGGAGTCTCCTAATTCTGACACTTCCGTTCCCCCTCACCTAACTCTTCAGGTTCCAGCACTACTGGGGATACTTCTGGTCTAACTGGCGAGACTTCCCTGGGCCCATAACTCATGCCTACCTGCAACTCGGACCCATCTGTCCCGTGGCCAAGCCCGGCTTCATCCCTCGCAGGGTCCTGCTGCAACCCAGGCTGTCCACAGATAGTTCCCCCCCCCCCCCCCCCCCCCCAATTTCATCTGACCTAGCGGGAGAAGGGCTGGGCGTCTCTTCCTCAATCAATAGTGAGTTAACAAAAGGCAGCATTCAGATCCTCATCCTCCAAATCAGTATCCCTCTCAGAGGTGGGGGCTGGCTTAACCTCTCCTGCTGTTGGCCCTGCAGTCACCCCGTGTCTCCGCAGAGTCCTGTTATTGGGTGTAGGCTCCAGGTCAGGCTCTGGGTCTTCCTGCACCTCTTGTCCCAGAAGCAGAAGGTGGTTCCGCTGGAGAATCTTGACAGGCCCATTTCCATCCTCAAGCTTCACTTGGAAAACTGGCAGATTTGCCATCTAACTCTCTACCACATAGGGCAAAACCGCCCATCGAATAGCCAGCTTATGCTTCTCAGGTAGCCCCAAATTCTTTATGATGACTCGGTCTCCTGGCAGGTTTTGGGAGAACCTCACCTTTTGATCACACCTCCTCTTATTTCCTTGATTCTGCTTGGCAGCCGCGTCCCCAGCTAACTCATAGGCCCTTTTCAGCTCCCTTTTCATATCAGACACGTACTTCAGATAAGTCTTCGGTGGCAAGTCACCCTCGTCAGTCCCAAAACAAAGATCAGTGGGCAACCTCGCTCCTGGTCCTTGACATCTTGACTCCAAGCATGCCCAGTAACTCATGGATGAGTCTGTTCTCGAAATCCCGTCCCTGATTACAATGTATCCACCTGGGGAGGCCATAATAAATGAAATACTTCTCCCATAACACTTTGGCCACCATGGACGCCCTCTGGTCCTCGGCAGGAAAAGCCTGCACATGTCTGTGTAGTGATCCGTAATGACTAAGACATTCACTGTGTTGCTGACATCAGGTTCTATTGACCGGAAATCCATACACACCAAGTCCAGCAGCCCTGCACTCTGCAAGTGTGTGCAAGTGTGTCTTCCACCGTATGCATCAAATGCACGACTTGCAGTATTCTTCAACCTCCAGCTCCATTCAGGGCAGTGAAACCAGTCTCTGAGCAATCCATAGGTCTTTTCAACCCCCAAATGTCCAGGATCATCATGAATTGACTTCAACAAAATCCTCCGATACTTCTCTGGCAAAACCAGCTAGCAACGCCGAGGTTGGTCTGGAGGTGACCTCACCTGGTATAGGATCTGGTTCCGCAACTCTAACAGAGGCCATTCTTTCAGTAATGGAGGCACCACCATGTGTTTCGTTTTCTCCACCTGAGCCATGACTCCCTTTTCGACCGCTGACCAAATGGTACCAATGTCCAGGTCATCTCACTGAGCATTCTGCCACTTCCCCAGAACTTAATTCCAGCAGCTGATTTGTCTTCAGAGCAATCAGGTTACAGTAAACTTGTGGAATGGCCTCATCAGAAGCTCCCAGTTGATCCACTGCTCAAACCTGCCTGCCCCTGCTTTCCCTCTGCCTTCACAGTGATGGCAAACTGACACATGGCCTTCATCCCCGGGGCAGGGATGCTCTCTTTCTCTCCTCATCCCTGTCCATTCCCACATGCGTCCATCAGGACGAAGCATCAGCATTAATGTTCCTGCTTCTCAGCCGGTACTTCAGGCTGAAATCATAGGCAGACAACGCCACCAACCACTGATGACCTGTGGCGTCCAGTTTCACCAAGGTCAAGATATAAGTTAGGGGATTGTTGTCTGTACTTACCTCAAACTTGGCCCCATAGAGGTAGTCACTCAGCTTATCCACCACCACCCATTTCAACACCAGAAACTCCACAACTGGTGCATGGGATTGTTTTTCTTGAAGGGCGATGGACTCCAGCTGACAAATGCAACGTGTCTCAACGCGATCCCCTTATCCTGATACAGGAAGCCCCCTAAGCCCTCTCGGCTGGCATTGTATGCAGTACATATGGCAATGGGGCGTCCACAAAAGCCAGCATTGGCACCTGGTTCAGCAGGTCCTTCAGCAACTGAAAGGCCTCTTTGCATTTTGCATCCCACCTCAGACCAAAGGGCTCTAGCGGGCTAAGATACTCTCCACCCTCCTGCCCTTTTTCTCTCTCCCTGCCTTCCCCAAGGGAAAGTAACTGCACAGAAGCTGATTCATCGGGTGACTCAGTTTCACGTAGTCCTTCACGAACCTCCAATGGTAACCACAGAACACGAGGAACAAACGCAAAAGGCTCACAGTCTCAGGTCTGAGCCAGGTGGTCACCGCCTCTATCTTAGCTGGATCTGGAGCTACTCCATCCTGTGAGACTATGTGCCCAACATAGCTAACAGGCGTTTTACAGAACAGGTACATGTCCAGGGAAAGTTTTAATCCTTCATCTTTCAAGCAGCCCAGTACCTTCAGTAGCCTTGCTTCATGTTCTTCCAAAGTGGACCCATATACTATGAGGTCATCCAGATACACCAATACCTCAAGCAAATTTATATCCCCCACTGTCTTCTCCATAACCTTCTGGAAAGTTGCAGGGGCTCCTCATATACCCTGGGGCATCCTTTCAAACTGTAAGAATCCCAGAGGACATATAAATGCCATCTTCTCTTTGTCAGCCTCCCTCATGGGGATGTGATAACATCCATCCCTCAAGTCCCGCACACTGAACCACTTGGCACCACTCAGCGTGTCTTCTATCCTGGGGACAGTATGCTGGTCAGTAGAGTTTGGTGCTAGATCCTTGCTTTGGTAATATCTGGGAATGATTTACATCCTGTCCTTCCTGGAGCAGAGAAGGTTATGTAAGTGCGGACATGATTAGTTTGTTTGAAATGAGGCAGTATAGACAGGATTGATTACCAGTCAAGCATTTCCCCATATCGGTGATGAATAAAACTTAAGAGGACAGAGATTTAGGGTTAGGGCAAGAGACCTGGAGGGAATCTGATGTTTTTTTTTAACCCAGCGAACTGAATACTGGATTACACTGTCTGACAAAGTGCTGGAAGCAAAGTCACTGACAGCATTTGTGAACTGTCTAGATGAGCATTTGAATCACACAAGTAGTAGAACGTTGCAGACCAAGTGCTGGAAGGTAGGATTAATACAGATCAGTACCCACTGGACAGCATGAGCCAAATGGCCTTTTTCCATGCTCTGGTTTTGACGCTATGTGTTTTGAAGTTAATTTGTATTGCACATTGTTTCTTTATGGACCACTGTAAGTTACCTTGGAGTTGAGATAATGGAAATATTTGTGGAATTAGGAAGCTGTCCTGTAATGAAATATGAGAAACAGATCAAGTTTATAAGAATGACAGATGTTCTTGTGGCAAATTATAAGATTATGAGTGAGGTAGCTGGAGCACTGGCTAAAAGCCCCTATCTTCTGTATGATAAATCTAGGTCTAGAGCACATTTTCAAATAAGAGTCAACATTTTGGACTGAGTTCTTTGGAATTTGTAGCTGCAGAGGGCTGTGGCTGCTTTGTCATTGAACGTGTTCAAAACTAAGATTGGGGAATTGAGTGGAAAAGTGCACTCAAGTGGGGGGAAAAGCAGACAGTTCAGTCTTGATCATGATGAGTAGCAAAGGAGGTTCAAGCTGCAATTTGGCTTGGTCTAGCTATTCTTTTGATTGAGTATATGACCTAATTTAATGTTACAAATCATGTGGTCTTTTCTAGATACGCCCCCAACAAGCGATGGCACATTGACACCATCATGAGAGTGCTCACCACAGTATGTATCACCTCCAGCCACAATCTCTGATATTTGCACTTTACAGTTGTTAGAATGCTACAGGACAGGTTCCATTGCTGCAGTACTTTTGTTTTACCTTCTCCACAGGCTGGAAGTTATGTCCGAGATGACTCCGTGCCTCTGCTGATTCAGCTCATCAGTAATGCAAACTCTCTTCATTCATACATTGTGCAGAAACTTTATCAGGCTATTCGTGTGGATATTTCACAGGCAAGTAGCAAAATATGCTGTTTACATTTATTAAAAATAAAGTTATGTTGCTTATATCAGTGCAAAGTGCTTGGTACAAGATGCTGTATTTAACTCCATTTCAAATACCTATATTAAACCATACAGAACAATGTTTATGCTGGCAGAATCCAACCTGATCTTACTTCCCAACTTCCATATCCTTGTTGGCTGTAGTAGTTTGTGCATTCCAAGTGCTTTTGAAATTTGGATTCTACCTCTTCTGCTCTTGAGGCAGGTGTATAGGGGTGGCCAGTCTTATCTTCCTAAAATCTGTATCCCTGAGTCTTTTGTCCTCTCTGCTGATAATAACAGAACTCAAAGCCCCACGTTACACTACACAATTCCTCAGCTGCCTTTTCCAAAGAGAATAATTTAGCCTGTTTCTGTTTGTTATAAATAAAATTGTCCAGTCTAGCTACATTATTTTAAAAGCCTTTGCATCCTCCCTCATGTTCATTTGTGACTCAAAACCACACAGTACCTGAGTTACAACTTGACTAACCTTTTTTGATGTAGTTCAAATGCAACCTCAATTTTGTATTCTATGCTTTCAATAACGTGTTTTATCCTATTTGCCTTTTGTTTGGTCATCTTATCTTCATTCTCATCATTCTTATGTGGTTATTCTTATTTGGTCATTTTATCTTGCAGCTATTTTTGGGGATCTATGGGCATCCCTTTGAGTATGTTCCTCTGGCTTTCTCGGTCTCTTGTCATCCATTGTCCCATCTCCTTCTCCAGTGCATTATCTGTGCTTCTGAAACTTATCTATGGCATTTATTTTGCCATCTTGTTGCTTTGTTGGTATTTCCTGAAACCTGGTTCTCTCCCTTTTACTCTAAAACTGTTGCATTTTCTGCAGTCATCTAAATGGGGCCTCCTACTTTTAAATACATCTGGTATATTCCAGGAAAAAAGGTATTCTTAAATCCTGTGGAACTCCACTACAAGCTTCTGTATTAGTTTCTGTCCCTAAGTTATATTTCTAATATTTGCCCATCACCCATAGACCCTTAATTATATGCTTTATCATTACTTCTCTCTTTAAACAACTGGTCCTGTGCATTATGCCTCTGGACAGAAAGGACTAAACATGGTTAGAATTTATTTTCCTCCCTTCTCTTATCTGTCTTGGATATGCTTCATCTCAGTCTAATTTTGTATACTTTAATATGCTAAATCACCTGTTTCCTCTCAGTCTCCCCTTATCCATTTGTAAGTATTGTATGTGCACGGTCACCAATTTAGATAAACTAGATGCATAATTATTATTGTAGGCCACGCGCACTTCATCTGGCAGCATACAGATTAGTTTGGTCTCTAGAGCTTTTGTCATTTTTGTTAACCTCTTCTCTTGTCTTTGGTCTCCTTTGATAGCATGCTGGTGTTTTAATTTCATAAAACCATAAGACATAGGAGTAGAAATAAAAACATTTGGCCCATCGAGTTTGCTCCGCCATTCCATTTTAGTTGATCCATTTTCCATCTTAATCCCGTACTCCTGCCTTCTCCCCATAATTTTTTCACACCCTGACTAATCAAGAACCTATCAACCTCTGCCTCAAATACACCCAGTGACCAGGACTTCACAGCAACCTGTGGCAACAAATTCCACAGATTCATCACCTTCTGGCTAAAGAAATTCCTCCTTACCTCCATTCTCAATGAATGTTCCTGTATTCTGAGGCTGTGCCCTCTGGTCCTAAACTTCCATACTTTAGAAATATCCGCTCCATATCCACCCTATCTGGCCCTTTCAACATTCAACATGTTTCAGTGAGATCCCACCTCATTCTTCTAAATTCCAGTGAATACAGACCCAGAACCATCAAGTCCATCTCGTATGTTAACTCTTTCATCTGGGAATCATTCTTGTGAGCCTCCTCTGAACCTTCTCCAATGTCAGCACATCTTTTCTTAGTTAAGGGGCCCAGAACTCAGAAAAGATACTCCAAGTGAGGCCTCATCAGTGTCTTACAAAACCTGAGCATTATATAATTGTTTTTATATTCTAGTCCTCTCAAAATGAATGCTACCATATTTGCCTTCCTCACAACCGATTCAACTTGCAAATTATGGAATCCTGCGCAAACCCCTTTGCACCTCGGATTTTTTAATTTTCTCTCCCCATTTAGAAAATAGACTATGTTTTTATTCCTTCTACAAAAGTGTATTCACTTCAAAACCCTGTGTTCCATATATATCACTTTTTTTTTGCCCATTCTCCCAATCTGTCTAAGACCTTCAGACTACCTGCTTCCTCAAAACTGTCTCTCCTCTTCCCCCCCCCCCCAGAAAAGGGGTCAATGAGTCAACCAGAAAAGGCTCCCTTTATTCTCACTCTTTGTTTCCTGTGAATCAGCTATTCTTCTATCTATGCTAGTATCTTTCCTGTAATACCACGGGCTCTTAACTTGTTAAGCAATCTCGTGTATCACCTTGTCAAAGGCTTTCTAAAAATCCAAGTACGTAACACCTACCCATTCTCCTTTGTCTATCCTGCTTGTTATTTTCTCAAAGAATTCCAGCAGATTTATCAGGCAAGATTTCTCCTTGAGGAAATCATGCTGACGTTGGCCAATTATATCATGTACAAGTACTTTGAAACCTCAAACTTAACAGTTGACTCCAACACCTTCCCAATCACTGCGATTAAGCTAATTGGTTTATAATTCCCTGTCTTCTGCCTCCCTCCCTTCTTGAAGAGTTGCGTAACATTTGTGATGTGTTCCAGAACAAGACCAGAATCTAGTGATTCTTGAAAGATCGTTACTGATGTTTCCACAGTCTCTTCAGGTACCGCTTTCAGAACCCTGAGATATTGTCCATCGAATACAAGTGACTTACCTACCTTAACCTTTCGAGTTCTAAGCACTTTCTTGTGAATATTAACAAATACACTCACTTCTGTCCCCTGACACACTCAAACTTACGGCATAGTGCTAAGTGTCTTACACAGTGAAGACTGATGCAAAATACTTATAGTCGGCCCTCCTTATCTGCGGGGGATTGGTTCCAGGACTCTCTGTGGATACCAAAAAACGTGGATGCTCAAGTTGGTGGACTTTAGGACCCAGCGGAGTGTCGGAGCTTATTTAACCTGTCTCAGTGTGGCGGAGCTTGGGACCCACTTCCCACAGTGTTTCTGTTCTGGAAAACGATCATGAGTGAAAGTAAAGTGGAAATAATAAAGCGATCCGAAAGAGGTGAAATGCCATCGGTCTTTGGAAAAGTGTTAGGGTACAGTCAGGATAAAGTGAGAATAATGGAGCATGTGAAGGCCCTGCCCCGATGAAAGCTACAATTATTACTAAGCAACGCAGTGGTTTAATTATTGGAATACATACATTTCTTAAGTGTTTTATATGCATAGAAAGGTAAAATATATACTATATACTAAGACAAACGTTTGCCTAACTGACGCTAAATAATACCAGATGTACCTGTTCCGACTTAGAGAACTTCCATTTTTTTTCGATTCCCAATCCGCAGCAACCTATACACATCCTTCCATATACTTTTAAATCATCTCTAGATTACTTATAATTCCTAATACAATGTAAATGCTATGTAAGTAGTTGTTATACTGTATTGTTTAGGGAATAATGACAAGAAAAAAAGTCTGTACATGCTCAAACAACGAGTGCTGGAGAGAGAACTTCCGGGTTTTCCTGATCCGCGGTTGGTTGAATCTGCGCATGTGGAACTTGCAGATAAGGAGGGCCGACTGTGTTCACCTCCAATTCCTTGTCCCCCATTACTACCTCACCATGGTCATTTTCCAGCAGTCCTATATCTACTCTTGCCTCTTTTTCTCTTTATATATCTGAAAAAAATACCTTTTGATATGCTCCTTGATGTTATTGGCTAGCTTACTTTCATATTTCATCTTTTCCCTCCTTATGGCTTTTTAGTTGCCTTCTGTTGGTTTTTAAAAGCTTCCCAATTCTCTTAACTTCCCACTAATTTTTGCTTTAATTTATGTCCTCTCTTTTGCTTTTATGTTGTCTTTGTTCAAAGTTCAAAGTCAATTTATTGTCAAAGTACATAGGTCACCATATACAACCCTGAGATGAATTTTCTTCCGGGTATACTCAATAAATCCATAATTGAACAACAACTATTATAGAATCATTGTAAGACTGCACCAACTTGGGTGTTCAGCCAGTATCCAGAAGACAACTAACTGCAAATACAAAAAAATGAATTAATAGTAATAAATAAACAAGCAATAGTTATTGAGAACATGAGATGAAGAGTCCTTGAAAGTGAGTCCACAGGCTGTGGGAACGTTTCAGTAATGGGGCAAGTAAAGTTGAGTGAGTCAAGAACCTAATGGTTGAGGGGGTGTTATCAGTCCTGAGGCTCCTGTACCATCTTCCAGAAGGCAGCAGCGAGAAGAAAGCATGTCTTTGGTAGTGGGGGTCCCTGACAATGTATGTTGCTTTCCTGTGACAACATTTCATGTAGTTGTGCTTAATGGTTGGGAGGTCTTCACCCGTGATGGACTGGGCTGTATCCACCACCCTTTGTAGGATTTTCTGTTCAAGGACATTAGTGTTTCCATGCCAGTCTGTGTTGCAGCCTGTCAATATACTCTTCACTATGTTTGTGTCATTCTGCTCTTATAATACTTCTTTGGAGTGTATCTATCCTACAATGAATTGCTTCCAGAAACTCCAGCCTTTGCTGTTCTACTAGTGTCCCCTTCAAATCAACTTTGGCCAGCTTCTCTTTCATGCCTCTAATTCCTCCACTGAAATACTGATAACATCTGATTTTAGCTTCTCCCTCTCAAGTTGCAGGGTGAATTTAATCATATGATCACTATCTCCAAAGAATTCCTTTACCTTAAACTCCCTAATCAAATTGGGTTCACCTAATCCAAAATAGCCTTTCTCCTAGTGAGCTCAACCACAAGTTGCTTTAAAAAACCATCACATAGGCATTCTACAAATTCTCTATCTTGCGACCTAGCACCAGTCTGGTTTTCCCAAACTGTTTGCATATTGAAATCTCTAATGACTATCATCACATTGCCTTTTGACATGGCATGCCTTTCCTATCTCCTGTTGTAATTTGTACCCCACAGCCTGAATATAACTCCCATCAAGGTCTTTATACCCTTGAAGTTTCTTAACTCTATCCACAAGGATCCTACATCTTCCAATCCTATGTTACCCCTTTCTAAGGATTTGATTTTGCTTTTTTACCAACAGAGCCACATCACCCCTTCTGCCCAGCTGCCTATCCTTTTGATGCAATGTGTTAAGCTCCCAATTTATAATCTTCTTTCAGCCACAACTCAGTTATGTCCACGATGTCATATCTGCCAATCTCTAACTGATCATCTGTCTTATTCCATATACTGCATGCATTCAAATATAATACTTTCAGTCCTGTATCCATCACCCTCTATCGATTTTTGTCCCCACGTTACACTGCAACTCATCCGACTGACTCCAATTTTGATTAATATCTGCCTGTTCTCCCTAAGAGTCTCACTACACACGGCATTTGCTTGTATACCAACTGCACCATCATCAGCTCTACCACTCCAGTTCCTATCCTCTACCAAATTAATTTAAACACTGCCCAACAGCTCTAGCAAATCGGCTTCAGGTGTTATCCGTCACTTTCGTACAGGTCGTACCTTACCCAAGATCCAGAAATCTGAAGCCCTGCCCTCTGTACCAGTTCCTCAGCCATGTATTCCTCTGTCAAATCATCTTATTTTTACCTCCACTAGCACGTGGCACACCCTGGAACTTTTCAGCTTTCTATTAAATTCCCTAAATTCTCCTTTCAGGACTTCCTCCCTTTTCAAAGTTCAAAGTGCATTTATTACAGACAGACAGACATACTTTATTGATCCTGAGGGAAATTGGGTTTCATTACAGCTGCACCAAGAATAGTGAAGAAATATAGCAATATAAACCATAAATAATTAAATAATAATAAGTTAATCATGCCAAGTGGAAATAAGTCCAGGACCAGCCTATTGGCTCAGGGTGTCTGACACTCCGAGGGAGGAGTTGTAAAGTTTGATGGCTACAGGTAGAAGTGACTTCCTATGCCGCTCAATGTTGCATCTCGGTGGAATGAGTCTCTGGCTGAATATACTCCTGTGCCTAACCAATACATTATGGAGTGGATGGGAGACATTGTCCAAGATGGCATGCAACTTGGACAGCATCCTCTTTTCAGACACCACCGTCAGAGAGTCCAGTTCCATCCCCACAACATCACTGGCCTTATGAATGAGTTTGTTGATTCTGTTGGTGTCTGCTACCCTCAGCCTGCTGCCCCAGCACACAACAGCAAACATGATAGCACTGGATGTATACATACATCCATCCAAGTATGTATACTATATACAACCTTTAGATTTGTCTGCTTACAGGCAACCACAAAACAAAGAAACCAAATGGAACCCATTTTTAAAAAAGCGACCATCAAATGCCCAATGTGCAAGAAATAAAACCAAATTGTGCAAACAATAAAAGTAAGCAAGTAACATTCAGAACTGAACTGAGTCCACAGCCACAAAGTCAATTATCTCTGCAGCGGATCCAGGAGCCCGTTAGTTGCAAGCCACAGTGTCAGTTCAGCACAGAGATAATTAAACCTCACAGAGCAGCAAGCTGAACTCTGGCTGCGACCCCTGAATCTTTTCAATCTGGCCTGGTACTTAGATTGGCCAAAACCTTAGGTACTTCCGTGCTCTTGGACACGGGCCCTCCGCTTCGATATGCTCTCAGCCCTGGCCTCAACTGTCTCGATTCAGCCTGTGTCCGACCTTTCCATCTAGACCAGCTCTTAAGTCAGCCAAACAGCAGTTTGTTCCTCTCTCTCAGGCCCAGGCCTTGCCACCTTAATTCTACCACTTAGGATTGCCTCCAGGTCCACTCTAGCAATGGCCAAACATTGGCTCATTCCATGCTCGCGGGTCTGGGTCCTGCCACCTCGATGTGGCCTGTACCTGCCACAACCATCTTGCACCTACAAGACTTTAGATCACACTGCAAAAGTGCCAGGTGGTACACAACATTCAAAAGCTCAACTCCGAAAAGGAAGTTACAGGCAATGATTATTTCTGAGAAAAAGTGTGATTAATTAAGTGGTTGATAGTCTTGTTTGCTACCAGAGTGTCGATGGCATGTTTCACCATGACCACCTTAAACCAGATCAATTTCCTTCCAATGTAGCTATGGAATCCCCTATCACTATTGCAGTCCTCTTCTCCCCCCCTCCCCCCACTTACCTTCTGTACCACAGTACCAAACTCAATGCAAGAGACCTGATCACTGCGCCAACCCCCCCCCCCCCCCCCCGGATAGATTGTCCCCCTCAACAGTATCCAAAGCATATACTTATAATTGAGGGGAATGGCTGCAGGTGTACTCTTCACTAGCTGCACATTTCCTTTCCTTCTGACAGTCACCCAGGTACCTACCTTCTGCAGCTTAGGGGTGTCTACTTCCTAACGATCGTATCACCTCCTCATTTTCCCGTATGAACCAAAGGTCATCAAGCAGCAGCTCCAGTTCCTTAACACGTTCTCTGAGGAGCTGCAGCTCATTGTACCTAGTGCAAATTAGGTTATCCGGGAAGCTGGAAGTCTCCCAGAATTCACACATCTCATTAAAGAACACAACACGGCCCCTGGAGCCTTCCTCACTGCAGTAACTGACTAAGAATGAAGAAGAAACTTACCTCGTCCAAGCCTGTTGAGCCGAAGCCTCCCTGGTCTAACACTGGTCCACTCACATGATGGCCACTCAACTCGTCCCCACCTTATTTTTATTTGCCTTTGCAAATGAATCGTGATACAATTGGGCTGCCCGAAAAAGTTGAAATCTCAGAAGTGCTACTTTTTAAATCATTCACGCCTACCTGTCTGGAGCCTCCTCTGTTGTTTCAATTGGACCACCACTGTGCTTCCATAAATTCACCTGTCTGTATCTTCCCTGAACAAAAAAACAACATTGGAAGATCTTAGCAGATGAAACAGCATCTTTGGAGACAAATATATATCAACAACTTCATCCACTAAATTCTACAGTATTCCTTTTTTTTGGTCCAGATTACCATATCTGCCACCTCTTCTGTCCTCAGACTTCCTTATTGGCTTCTTAATATTTTGTCTCTGTTGCCTTCAAATTTACTTAGAAATTGTTATTGTTACAAATATGAACTGTGATCCTTGACTATTCAGTGCAATCCTTGTCAACCCCCTCCCCTTATAACAACTCTTTAATGATTTTCTTCAAATCTGAATGGTATAAAATGTTCGAATAAATAAGTCACTCACTCAGTTCAGCATTACAATAACAGTCTTGGCTAAATTCAGTTTAACTTGCTAACTGCCTTAACTTTTATTTTGATTATTGCCTTCTGTCTTAGTCTTCCCATTTTGATTAATAGCAAGACAAGAAAAACTGACTTGAAGTTTCAGACTAGTGAGCATTTTGGTTCAACCTCTATTGGATGGCAGTCTTTGCTGAAGTTGAAACAGCCAATTGCTCTTTGTTCTGCCTTTCATGCATATGCTTCCACCTTCCAGATCTTTCTCCATTTCAGCAACCTCTCATTATGTTAAGTATTCTTTGTTTTACTTTATAAACCAGTTGCCAAAATTTGCATGAAAGTAACTTGGTCCAAAGTGGGCTGATGTGTTTCATTTTGATCATTTTTTTTTAACAGCAACCTCTTGTACAAGTTGCAGTGTGGTGTATTGGAGAGTATGGGGATCTTCTGTTGTCAGGAGAGTTTGAGGACGAAATGCCAGTTCAGGTACAAATGTGCTATGCGTTTTGCAAACTTGTCACTCTCTCTGCTGAAGTGAATTGAAGTCTCTTGAGCAACTGAATTGCAATTTTTTTCTGCATGATCCTTTTTGTTTCATTCATCTAGTGTCAACTCTGTTATGTCATGGCATTTAGTAGTACACCTGCTTATATACAGACATCATGTGGCAGAAACCCGGTGCATAAAAGCATCCAGACATGTTCAAGAGGTTCAGTTGTGCAGATGAAACATCAGAATGGGGAAGAAATGTAATCTAAGTGACCATGACTGTGAAATGATTGCGGTGCCAGACAGGGTGGTTTGAGTATCTTAGAAACTGCTGATCTCCCAGGGTTTTCACACGTAAGTCTCTAGAGTTTACAGAGAATAGTGCAAAATATAAAGAACACTGAGTGGCTGTTCTGTAGGCAAAAACACTTTGTTAATGAGAGAGTTCAGAGGAGAATGACAAAATTGGTTCAAGCTGACAGGAAGGTAAGAGTAACTCAAATAACCATGCATTATAACAGTAGCTTGCAAAGGAGCAACTCTGAATACACAACACGTCAAACTTGAAGTGGATGGGCTATAACAGCAGAAGACCACATTAGATTTCACTCCTGTACCCACATTATTAGATACATCCTAATAAAGTGACTACTGAGTGCATATGTAAGTTTTATAAGTTGTGTGCCATTCACCTTGCCTTTGTTTTAAATGTGTCACTGAATACTAATACAGAATTGCCTCTTATAATTGGCTGACCTAATGAACTTCTGCCCAATCAAAAATCTTATTGTGTGGGTCTTGAGTGTTCTTGGTGTTTCAGCCATCAAGGAGTTTAAGTTAGGCGGAATTGACTAGCTGTTCTTTTGTTACCCATAAACTGATCTTGAACCCATCTTTTTTTTGTTCAAATATGGAGAATTGCAAATAAATTGCAACATATTAAAAATTAATAATCTGTTTTAATAACTTCTGTTCAAATGTGTTTTTAGAATTGGATTATGCAGCTCTTGCTGCTTTTATTGGGCTCCATTGTCTCCAACTTTGCATGTTCAACGTGAAAGCTTGTCAAAGCATTCTTTGTATCATGGGGGTTTTAGCCGCTATTCTGTGGGTACTCAGCAGATTCAATCTCATTGTACACACTCTGCTGTATCTTTACCTATGTAGGTTACAGAAGATGAGGTGTTGGATGTTTTAGAAAAGATTTTGCACTCCAGTCTCTCAGCACTTGCAACACGTGAATATGCATTAACTGCCATTATGAAGCTTAGCACACGACTGCAAAGCAGCACAAAGTAAGTGGAAAATATGTTGTCTCACCACCTCAAATGTTCATTAACTGGTTCTCTTTAAGTGATAGTAAATCTTTCAAATAGCAGTATGGCTGAGTGGTATTAAAGCATGCATCCAGTGAGTCATTGATCTATACCGAAAATGTTCTTTTTCACAAAGGAAATATGGTATTTTTAATGTAAAATTCATATTTTTAAACTAATTTTGCACATTGAGTAATACAATTCTTGAATAAATTTGATTATCATTGCATTAACATTGTTGTGGGAAGCACCTACCAGAAATCTATATAGCTGATCCACTAACTCCAAGATCACTCTATACTTCAGTGTTCTTAAGGTTGCTACCATTTACTCTAAATGTTCTAACAAATATTATTAACATCTGTGGCTACAAAATAGGTTAAAGGGTCCGCATAAAGAATAAGATGGAGAATAAATGTGGATCAAGGTGACTTACCAACACCATCTCAAGTACTTACAGCAGTTGGCATAGGCAGATAGTGTTAAGTTTGGTGTTCTTGGCCATATCCTATAAAGATATTTCTATATATTATTTCATTTTATGTGCTTTTGTTATGTGATTTTTTTTGTCTCACAAGTCTGCAGATCAAACCTTGATCACTGGTTATTATGACTCATGAGGAGTAGCTCAAATAAGTGTGGTAACAGTATAGTCCAGTCTGTTGATTTCCCATAGATGTGAGGTAAAAATTACAAATGACTATTAAAAAAAAGCTTCATGTGGAACAAAGTAACTAAATTCATAAAATCTTACAGCACAGAAATAGGCCCTTTTAGCTCACTTCGTCAATGCCAGCCACTAATCCCTCTGCATTTGCCTGCATTAGGCCCATATCCCTCTGTGTTTCCTTTCAAATGCCTTTTGAACGTGAATTATATCTGTCTGTAGCACCACAACAGACAGCTGAGTCCAGATAACCATCACCCTCTGGAAACATATCCTTAGTATATATACTTATATAAGGTATATTTTAAAATTTCACCCTCTCACTTGTGCTTTCTAGTTAGTTTCATGCCCCGGGAAAAAATACATTATCTATCTTATCCATATTTCTCATAAGTACATAAACATCTTCAAGGTAAATTGGTTTTTTATAGTCATATGTACCAAAGTACAGTTAAGAATTTGTTTTGCTTGCCATATGTGTACAGATCATTTCACTACAAAAGTGCATTGAGGTAACATGGGAAAACAATAGAATGCAGAATGAAGTATTCTGATCATTACAGGTAAATTGTGAGGTCATGAATTCATTTTATCATGCTACAGGACATTTGGTAGGTGCTTTTAGGGGAGGGAAAAGATAATGTCCTTCATAGGTGGAGACTTTAAATATGTTGGCTGATTTATCAAGGCAGCAAGAGGAGTAGACAGCTATGGAGGAGAGCCTGATTTCCACAATGTTCTCAACTGTGTCACATATCAACTTCTGCCTGAGAAGTAATTTTGATCCGTTCCCATTTGCCTATCGGAGCAACAGGTCCACAGCAGATACAATCTTATTGGCTCTTCACTCAACCACGGAGTATCTGGACAGCAATGATGCATACATCAGGATGCTCTTTATCAACTGCAGATCAGTATTCAATACCATTATCCCCTCAAAACTATTCAATAAGCTCCTAGACCTTAGCCTCAATTCCTCCTTGTGCAACTGGATCCTCCATTTAGGATCGGCAACTATATCTCCTCTCTGATCTCCATTAGCACAGGTGCACCACAAGGCTGCTCTACTCACTTTTCACTTACGACTGTATGGGTAAGCAAAGCTCCAATATCGTATTCAAGTTTGTTGATAACACCACTGTCATGGGCCCAAAACAAAGGTGGTGATAAATCAGCATATAGGAGAGAGATTGAAAATCTGGCTGAGTGCTGCCATAACAACAACTTACTCAATGTCAGTAAGACCAGGGAGCTGATTATTGACTTCAGAAGAAGGAAACCAGAAGTCCATGAGCTAGTCCTTATCGAGGGATCAGAGGTGGAGAGGGTTAGTAACATTAAAAATTCCTCAGTGTTACTATTTCGGAAGACCTGACCTGCTCTCAAGCACCTAAGTGCAATTACAAAGAAAGCACGGTATCACCTCTGCTTCCTTTTGAGTTTTTGAAGATTCTGCATGACATCTAAAGCTTTGGCAAATTTCTAGAAATATGTGGTGGAGAGTATATTAACAGGCTCTTTCACAGCCTGGTATGGAAACACCAATGTCCTTGAACAGAACATCCTACAGAAGTAGTGGATACAGCCCAGTCATCACGAATAAAGCCCACCACCATCCCTCCCCCCCCCCCCCCCCCCATATCATTGAGCATATCTGCATGAAACAATGTCAAGGAAAGCAGCATCCATAATCAGGGACTCCAACTCCCAAGTCATGCTGTCTTCTCACTGCTGCCATCAGGAAGAAGGTACAGAAGCCTCAGGACTCTCACCACCAGGCTCAGGAACAGTTTTACCCCTCAACCATCAGTCTCTGAACCAAAGGGATAACTTCACTCAGCTTCACTTGCCCCATCAATGAAATGTTCCCACAACCAATGGACTCACTTTCAAGGACTCTTCATCTCATGTTCTCAATTATTTATTGTTTATTTATTTTTTATTATTATTGCTTTTGTATTTGCACAGTTTCTCTTTCTGCACACTGGTTGAACCTCCAAGTTGGTGTGGTTTTTTCATTGATTCTGTTAATGGTTATTATTCTATAGAGTTATTGAGTATGCCCACAAGAAAATGAATTTCAGGGTTGTATATGGTGTCATATATGTACTTTGATAATGAATTTACTTTGAACTTTGCAGTTTATTGTGGTCTGAGCAGAGTAGTTGTATACCTAGGTGTGATGCATCCAGAAAGGATGCTTTCTACGATGCATCATTAAAATTGGTAAGGGTCAAAAGGACATACCATATTGTTTTAGTATCCCCTAGACACCCCAGTTGACTTGTTGGAGGAGCCCCACTCCTCTTCAGGATTTTCAGACCTGTCGGGGAACAACAACTTGCCTTACAGGGCAGCTGAATCCATTCCAAGTTCCACTTGTATCAATGCTCTACCTTAATTTTCTAACGAGAGTAAACCTAGCCTATCCATTCTCTGCCTGTCCTCCATTCCCAGCAAGATCCTAGTGAATCTGTTCTGCCACTCTTGCCACAACAACTTTTCTGGACTATCACCAGAATGGTACCCAATAAGTGCCATCTAGCCAATATCTGGTACACTGAAAAAGGGACATCTCAATTCTTAATCAGTGCCTTAGCCTTTCAGGGAAGCATGCCATATGTCTTCCTCATTACTGCACCCACCTGTGTTGCCAATTTTAGTGAGCTACTAACTTGAATTCCAAAGTCCCTCTATACACTAACACTCTTTGGGTCTCTACCATTTACTCTATATGTCTTACTGGATTTTGACCTGACTTGCGTTGGGTTAGCTTGTGATAAGTGCCTATGTGAGTGTCGCTCTAATGTGGCAATTTAGGATGAACCTCTTCATGCTTCTATACAAATTGTGCCTTATTTGGCCTCAAGTTTCTCTTATTAGGGTATAAGTCTAATTACCTGTTTGAGGAACTATTTTGCACCAAAAGTTAGCACCTGCAAGATAAAATGGGGGAAAAAATGGTAACAGTGGTGGTAGGGAGGGAGGGAGTGGTATAGGATGGATGAATGGGAATTACTCATCCATGAATGCTTCTTGAGCACTTACTACTTTGGAAAGTTGCTTCTTTTTTTACTAGTTGACACAGGATGTTTCACTTCAACATCTGGTCCTTTACAGTCGCATCAGAAAGGCAGTTTCTATCTACGGAAGCAGTTTGGATGTGGAGCTTCAACAGCGAGCAGTGGAATACAGTGTTCTCTTTGTGAGGTTCGATCACATGAGGTTAGTGAGGTCAGAATTTTTATTATGGAAATGACACACAGGTAGAATGCAATTCATCGTCATCGTTCTTCATGGACTTTGCTCCCGGCCCCAGATTTAGGAGGGTTTCTTGGGTTACTTTTTTGCTGAGTTGTGTTGATGGAGGTTTGCAAGCAGTTATATGGTCATGTTGTGTGTGAAGTCGAATGTCACACAATATCCCTGAGGACTAAAAACATGAACACAAAAACATCCACAATGATGAGTCAATTTTTAAGGAAACACAGTAATTTTTTTTACTACTATGCCAGATGGTTTAAAAGTGATTTATAAAATAATGGACACAATGCTTTTTCAAAGGAAAATTCACTTACCATTTTTTTTTGTTTTGTTGTTACTTTGAATCTGCTGCCTTCTACTGGATTTCTTGTGCCACATCATCTAAGAGAATTTCAGCTGGGTTTTGACATTGAGCTTCTAACATATTTTGTTGTATTCACATAGCCCACATAGCCATCAGACAGTAGTACTGATTGGGTCTTTTCATCAGTCTTTGCAGCTGTAGTAAGAGTTCTAGGGTTATCCTTAGCTTTATATGGACAAAAAAGAGAGATCTGGTTAACTCAGCATAACCAAAATATAGAAGAATCTGGTGCCATCTAGATTGCTAGTTTTATATGAATGATGTACATACCAAACCAACCATCGTGGAGGGCAAATAGTAAAACTACATGCAATTTGTGAACATTTTTGATATTTATCTCAAATAACATTGATAAATTTATGCACATAATAGTATAACAAAAATAAATGAAAACTATTGTTGCAGTTACTGATCCAGGTGAAATTTTGGATGAAAGCACTAAAGATACAGTTGCTAAATTCACTGATGATAGAGTGGTATGCGAGTAAACTGAAAAGAAACTAAGACTATAAAGAAATTATACAGATAAACGGAATAGTCAAAGATCTGGAGAATGGATTAAGATGTAAGGAAAAAGTGGAATTATTTATTTTGAGAGACAAGTACTTTATCTAAAAGGTGAGAGATTACAATTCTTGAGGTGGAGAGGGAGGTCTAGCACTTGGTTTGAAAAGGCTTCATTTTCATTGCTGCCAGATCTGAGTTCCTCCAGCATTTTTGTATTTGCATACAGGTACAAATAACGTGGAAAGCTAGCAATGTTATTGTTTATTGTAGGAGAATTTGTGGTATTTGTAAAGAAGCTGCACATTGGTTATAAAGAGCATTGTCAAGAGCACGCATACAGTACCAAGCACATTATTGGTCTTATTTCATGAAGATATGAAAACATTTGAATCAGTTTGTGAAATGGGTGGTTTGCTTTTATCAGAAGATTACATAGTCTAGGCATGTATCTGCTTGAGTTTAGGGTAGGTATTGCTATAATTGAAACATGAGTGAATGCGGAGAGGATGTTTCATCTTGTGGGAGAATCTGATTAGAACTTGATTTTAAGGAATGCAAGTATAGCACTGTGGAAGAAATGGCTGGTGTGGACTTAAAGCTAGATTAAAGTGTCAAGGCCCAGGAGCAAAATACAAACTGGTGTTTAGCATCATTATTCCATGCCAGCCACGATCCCCCACCTGAGTTCATCCCATCTCCCTCTCTTCTCATTACTACCATCAGGCAGGAGGTTCAGGAGTCTTGGTTCCTATACTGCCAGATTCAGAAGCAGTTGTTGCCCTGCCCAGGCTCCAGGCCCAGCTTCATCCCCCTCATCTCTGAATTGATTCTGCAGCCTGTGGACTCACTTTCAGAGACTCTGCAGCTCATATTTTCTGTATGATTTGTTTACTACTTTTACTTTTTTCATGTTTTGTCCTCGTTGGCACATTGGAAATCTGGCAGTCTTTGTTGTGTGTGTTCTTTTGTGGATTCTGTTGTATTTGTTTTTTTCTCTGTGGGTGCCTGCAAGAAAATGAATCTCAAGGTTGTATATGGTATATATACTTTGATAATAAATTTACTTTGAACTCTGAGGAATGGGATGGGTGAGGAAGGGGGTTGATGTGAGAAGCTGGGAGGTGATAGGTGGAAGAGGTAAAGGTCTGAAGGAATCTAAAGGAGAAATCAGTGGACCATAGAAGAAAGGAAAGGAGGAAGAAACCAGAGAAAGGTGATGTGCAAGTGAGGAGAAGTGGTTAGAGGGGAAACAGAATGGACAACAGAAAAAGAAGGGGGGATGGGGGAGTAATTACCAGCAGTTAGACCCCACCCACTGAGGATATTGCTCATTGTGTTGTGGGGCACTGCAAGCATACAAGATATGATAAAACAGATCTCACAGTACAAAACTGGGAATCCATGATGAAGGGTCTCGGCCCGAAATGGGGAGATGTCAGAGGATTTTTAAACAGTGGGGTTTACACTTTTGAGGGGGATGGTAGGGTCAAATATATTAGGGACATTTTTAAGAGGCTCTTAGGCAAATGAATGAAAGAAAAATAGAGGGCTATGCAAAGTTACCTTACTGTAGGTTAGCAGCTCAGCACAACATTGTGGGCCAAATCAACTGCACTGTGCTGAACTGTTTAGTGTACTGTACTGTCTTTCCCTCTCACCTAATCTCACGTATAATCTGCCATCTTGTATTCCTTCCCCTCCCCCACCTTTTACTGGCTTCTGCTCCCTTCCTTTCCAGCTCTGACAAGGGTTTTGGCCCGCTATAGATATTGCCTGACTTGCTAAGTTCTTGCAACATTTTGCATGTATAATTTTTAATACTTGTGTTTCTCTTAGACCAGCTTTACTAGAACGAATGCCTCTCATTCAGAAGAGTGGTACCAATGGACCTATAAATGCTACAGTTAACGGAGAAGAAAAGGAGGAAGGGGGGAACTTACCAGAGCAAGAGCAGCTCTCCCAGCAAGCCCAGGTATGCACGTTATGTAGAATTTTCAACCGTGTATAGTAGAGAAACTGCTAAGTGCATAACTTTCTGAGGTAATTGTCATTAATGTATTCATTTCCATATGCTGTATACCAGTCTTCAGTGGAATTAAACAGTTACCATCTGATAATTTTACACCATTCATCATTAAAATAGCAGTTTGCTTTTTCTTGAGTCATTTATACAGCACAGATTCTAAACTTCACTGTGCTGCTTCAGGGAAGGGAAAAATTACCTGGATACTAAATTTGAAGTACTTAATCTAATGGCGGTCCTAGGGCAAGAGGGTGTGAATGTGAGTGACACAGGTAGGGGTATCTAAGAAGTAGTGTTGGAGGAGCCTCAGCCCTTGAGCTGAGATTGTTATTCACTTTTGAGGATGAGACTGGGGGCTTTTGGAAGGATGAGCAAATGAACTGTGCCACCATGGTTTAAGGGGCCATTCAAGAGGAGAAGAAAAGAGAAATATAGTTGTAATTGGGGAATATAGTCAGGAATAGACACAATTCTCTGTCGCAAGTGTCTAGGGTCCTGAAGGCTATGTTGTCTGCCTGGTACCTGGGTTCAGGACATCTCATCTAACCTGCAGAGGAATTTTGGAGTAGGAGGGGCAAGATCCAGTTGTTATGGTTCATGTGGTTGCCAAAACTGCCTAGGAACTTTGAACAGCTAGAACAAAATTACAACACAGAACCAAAAAGGTAATAATCTCTGGATTGTTACTTGAGCCATGTGCAAGTTGGCACAGAGATCAGAGAGGTAAATGTGTGACTCAAAGATTGGTGTGGGCGAAGTAGGTTTGAAATCATGGGACATTGGTACCAGTATTAGGGAAGGAGGAATCTGTTCCGATGGGACGGGCACCACCTAAACCATGCTGGGACCAGGGTCATGGTGAATTGCATAACTAGGACTGTGGGTAGGGCTTTAAACTGAGTAGTGGAGGGGTGGGTTCAACAGCTCTGTAAAGTATGGATAAAGTAAATGAGAAGGGAGAGCCCAAGAGAAGTTACTGAAGTCCTTCAGTGTAACGTATAAGACAAAGTTCAGAAAGCGATAAGAATTTAATTTCATGTAACATGGGGACAAAATTGAAAAGGATAGTGAATACAGGATGGATGCTGCTATTTTTGAATGCATGTGTTATATTTGAGTGGTTGAGCCAACTAGGGAAAAGGCAATTCGGTGATTATAATATACACAAGAATTTCTGCAGATACTGGGAATCCAAAGCAGCATACACAAAATGCTGAGGAACTCAGCAGGTCAGCTGGCATCCATGGAAATGAACAACGGTTGATGTTTCGGGCGGAGATCTTTCTTCAGGACTAGAAAGGAAGGAGGGTAAATGCCTGAATTAAAGGTGGGGGGGGAGGGGGAAGAAGGATGTCTGGTAGCTGATAGGTGAAGCCAGGAGGGTGGTAAAGGTAAAGGACTGGAGATGAAGTAATTTGATAGGAGAGGAGATTGGATCATAGGAGAAGGGGAAGGAGCAGGGACGCCAGGGGAAGTGATAGGCAAGTGAGAAGAGGTAAGGAGCCAAAGTGGGAAATAAAAGAAAAGGGGAGGGGGAGAGAATTTTTCTTTACTAGAAGGAGAAATCACTATTCATGCCATCAAATTGGAGGCTACCCAGGTGGAATATATGATGTTACTTCTGCACCTCATCATGGCAACAAGAGAAGGACATGGACTGACATATCAGAACGGGAATCAGAATTAAAAAGTTTGGCCATCAGGAAGATCCGCTGTTTGTGGATGTAGCAGAGGTGATCGATGAAGCATTTCCCCAATTTGTGATGGGTTTCACCAATGAAGAGGACACTGCATCGGGAGCACTGGATACAATAGATGGCCCCACAGATCCACAGGTGAATTGTTGCCTCACCTGGAAGGTCTGTTTGGAGCCCTGAATGGTGGTGATTGGGCAGGTGTAGCACTTTGGCTGCTTGCAGGGATAACTGCCGGGAGGAAGGTGAGTGGGGAGGGATGAAAGGACAGGGGAGTCCTTGTGGAAAGTGGAGAGTAGGAGGGAGGTAAAGATGTGTTTGATGGCAAGATCCCTTTGGAGACAGTGGAAGCTGTTGAGAATGATTTGTTGGATGCAGAGGCTTATGAGTTGGCAGTTAAGGACACAAGGAACTCTCTCACTGTTAACACCAGTATTCAGGTGCCCTCCTGAAGTCAACAACCATCTCTTTTGTTTTGTTCACATTCAGAGACAGGTTGTTGGCTCTGCACCAGTCCATTAGCTTCGGAGCCTTTTCCCAGACGGCAGGAGGGAGAAGAGATTGTATGAGGGGTGCATGGGGTCCTTCATAATGCTGTTTCCTTTGCGGATGCAGCGTGTAGTGTAAATGTCCGTGATGGGGGAAGAGAGACCCCGATGATCTTCTCAGCTGACCTCACTACCCGCTACAGGGTCTTGCGATCCGAGATGGTGTAATTTCCAAACCAGGCAGTGATGCAGCTGCTCAGGATGCTCTCAATACAACCCCTGTAGAATGTGATGAGGATTGGGGGTGGGAGATGGACTTTCCTCAGCCTTCACAGAAAGTAGAGATGCTGCTGGGCTTTCTTTGCTACGGAGCTGGTGTTGAGGGACCAGGTGAGATTCTCCACTAGGTGAACACCAAGAAATTTGGTGCTCTTAACGATCTCTACCGAGGAGTCGTCGATGTTCAGCGGGGAGTGGTTGCTCCGTACCCTCCTGAAGTCAACAACCATCTCTTTCGTTTTGTTCACATTCAGAGACAGGTTGTTGGCTCTGTACCAGTCTGTTAGCCGCTGCACCTCCTCTCTGTAAGCTTACTCGTCGTTCTTGCTGATGAGACCCACCACGGTCGTGTCATCGGCGAACTTGATGATGTGGTTCGAGCTGTGTGTTGCAGCACAGTCGTGCTTCAGCAGAGTGAACAGCAGTGGACTGAGCACCGCAGCCCTGGGGAGCCCCCGTGCTCAGTGTGATGGTGTTGGAGATGCTGCTCCCGATCCGGACTGACTGAGGTCTCCCAGTCAGGAAGTCTAGGATCCAGTTGCAGAGGGAGGTGTTCAGGCCCAATAGGCTCAGCTTTCCAATCAGTTTCTGAGGGATGATTGTGTTGAATGCTGAACTGAAGTCTATGAACAGCATCTGAACGTATGTGTCCTTTTTGTCCAGGTGGGTTAGGGCCAGGTGGAGGGTGATGGCAATGGCGTCGTCTGTTGAGTGGTCGGGACGGTACGCACTGCAGGGGGTCCAGTGAAGGGGGGCAGCAGGGTCTTGATATGCCTCAGGACGAGCCTCTCAAAACACTTCATGTTGATGGATGTAAGTGCAACAGGACAGTAGTCATTTAGGCAGGACACTGAAGACTTCTTCGGCACGGGGACGATGGTGGCGGCCTTGAAGCACGTTGGAATGGTGGCGTTGCTCAGGGAGATGTTGAAGATGTCAGTGAGAACATCTGCTAGCTGGTCTGCACATCCTCTGAGCACTCTACCAGGAATGTTGTCTGGTCCAGCAGCCTTCCATGAGTTGACCCTGCACAGGGTTCTTCTCACGTTGGCCACGGTGAGACGCAGCACCTGTTTATTTGTAGGAGGAGTGGACTTCCTCGCCACCACGTCATTTTCCTCCTCAAAACGGGCGTAGAAGTTATTCAGCGCATCTGGGAGGGACGCATCACCTGCACAGTCAGGTGATGTTGTCCTGCAATTGGTGATGTCCTGGATGCCCTTCCACATGTGCTGCGTGTCACCACTGTCCTGGAAGTAACTGTGGATTAGCTGGGCATGTGCACGCTTTGCCCCTCTGATGGCCCGGGACAGTTTGGCCCTTGCTGTTGATAGGGCTGCCTTGTCACTTGCTCTGAAGGCGGAGTCACGGGTCCTCAGCAGCGCATGCACCTCCACAGTCATCCATGGATTCTGGTTAGCGCATATAGTGATGGTCTTGGACAGAGTAACATCATCAATGCACTTGCTGATGTAGCTGGTCACTGATGCTGTGTACTCCTCTAAGTTGGTAGAGTTGCCATCGGTTGCAGCCTCCCTGAACATGTGCCAGTCAGTGTGTTCAAAGCAGTCTTGAAGAGCAGAGATGGCTTCTGCTGGCCAGGTTTTCACCTGCTTCTGAACTGGTCTGGAGCACCTGACAAGGATTATACTGGGATTAGCATAACAGAGATGTGGTCTGAGTAACCGAGGTGGGGGTGGGGCTCTGCCTGGTACGCGTCGGGGATGTTTGTATAAACTGGGTCCAACACGTTCTCCCCCCTCGTTGCAAAGTCCACATTCTGATGGAATTTGGGGAGCACTGACTTAAGGTTCACGTGGTTAAAATCACCGGCAACAATAAATGGTCCATCAGGGTGTATGTTCTGCAGTTCGCTAATAGCCCCGTACAGTTCACAGAGCGTCTCCTACCATTTGTAGGATTTTCCTTGTAATTTTATTTATATAATGGGTCCAGGACAGGTCTTCTTGAGATAGTAACACCCAGAAATTTAAAGTTACTGACCCTCTCCACCTCTGACCCTCCAAATGGTCCTGGCTCATGGACCTCTGGTTTCCCTTATGTGAAGTCTACTTCATGTGGAAGATGCCAGCTCTATGCCAAAAATTTGAGATGGTCGGGCTAAAGTGAGTGTAGTTCTTATTACTAAGGAGAAAGTGTTTGGGAAGTTGAAAGGACATGTCACCAGGACCAGATAGACTATACCCTAGGGATATCCCTTTAGAACAGAAATTGGGAGGAAATTCTTTGGCCAGGTGGTGGTGAAGCTGTGGAAATCATTGAAACCAATGGTTGTGAAGGTAAAGTCATTGGATACATTTAATGCAGACATTGATAAGGTTCTTGATTAGTAAGGGCATTGAAGGTTATCAGGAGAAGGCAAGAGAATGTTGTTGAGAGAGAAAATAAATCAGCCATGATCAAATGGTGGAGCAGTCTCAATAGGCTGAATGGCTTAATTCCTATGGTCTTACAGAAACAGGCCGAGTCCCTTCATGTCTATGCTGACCACAGGGCGCCTATCTATACTAATCCCATTTTCCAGCTTTCAGCAGACTACCTCTCTGCCTTGGCAGTGTAAGTGCTTATCAAGATGTTTCTGCATCTCTTCAGCATATTCTAACTTCCTTTACTATGGCAAAGAGTTTCTCAATTATCACTATGTCTAAGCCCCCCTCATAATTTCATATACCTCAGTCACCCATCCCCTCCTCCCACCCAGCTTCAAGGTAAACAAATCCATCCAATCTGAAATACTCTATCCCTGGCATCCTAGTAAATTTCCTGTGCAACCTGGACCACTCAGTACACCACTTGTGTCCTGACTAATGTTCTATAAAGTTACTCCTTAAATGTTTTTGTTAGATTATGGTTAAAAATGATCTTTCATTAGAGAATGTGAAAATAGTGATTAATCATGGGGATTAAACAGATACATTGCAGTAAGGTTGCTAGATGAATTATTAAATAGGCTGTGATATTTTAGATTGGTACGTACATAAAATATGCATTTTCATAGTTGTGATAAAGTAGAATTTTAACTTGGGGAAATAAAATAGTTTTTCAAGTATTTCCTCTTTGTTTTATTTGATTTTATGTAGCAATACTGAGTGGAGTAGGCTCATGCAAGCTCTTGAGCCATGCCACCCCAACAACCCTCAACAAACCTGATTAACCCTGACTTAGTCATGGCACAATTTACAATGGCCAATTAATCTACCCAGTAGATCTTTGGACTGTGGGAGAAAACCAGAGGTTTCAAAGAAAGCCCACATATTCCATAGGGAGGACATACAGAGACTCCTTACAGATAAAGGTGCTAAAATTGAACTCCGAATTCCGGAATGTCCCAAACTGTAAGATCGTTGCACTAACGACACACTACCATGGCACTACCTTGCTGATTATGACCTGTTTTACCAAACCACTTACATTTTACCAGCAAATCATTTAAGGTCTGCATTTCTGTTTAGCTGTTTGACAATTATAAATGGTCTCAAATCTTGTGCATCTCAAATGAAATGCAGGTAATTTAGTTCCTAGTTTACATCTAACAAGCTCCCATAGATAGAAGTGGTAGTGGCAGACACTGTCAAAGTGGATTGAGGGATAAATATTAGTTACGAAAACTTCAGCACACTGAACCTCCAATTTTGATTATCTGCAATTCCATTATTTTTATATAAATATCATCTTTTGAAACCCTGGCAGATGGACTATTTACAGTATATTCCGGAGTATAAGCCAACCCGGAGTATAAGCAGACCCACCATTTTCTTTTTTTTGTAATTTATTTTTTTATTGAAGTTCATCAAACAAACATTTCCATAAAATGTATTTCAGACATTATACATATATATCATATAATCATATATATCGCAAAATCTCCACAAAGTATTTATCTGGGGTATACACTTAAAGAGTGGAAAGAAAAAAACAAGCAAAAGGAAAGAACTATGTACAAGTAGGGAATGATTTTTTTTTACAACAGGTTCATTGATTTATGAGAATAAAATCAGGCCTATGAGGCATTATGTAGTTAAACCATTTTTCCCAGTATGAATCAAATTGTTCCAGCTTATGATTAACAGATGCTGTTATCTTCGCCATTTTGTAAATGTCCATTGTAATTTCCATCCATGTATTTAAAGTTGGGCTCTCCTGTGATAACCATTTCCTAGTAAGAGTCTTTTTACCAGCCACCAACAGTATATTCATTAAATATTTATCTCTTTTCAACCATTCTTGAGGTATATATCCAAAATATATGGCCTTACTCTCCAAGGGTATTTCACATTTAAAGATGTCTCGTAGGGCATTGTGTATCCCCCTCCAATAGTTTTTGATAACAGGGAAGTCCCAAAAAATATGATAATGATTTGCATTTTGATTTCCACAATTTCTCCAGCAAACAGGGAGGTTACTATCATAATGGGATTTCTGAGAGGGCGTAATAAAATATCTTATCAAGTTTTTCCATCCAAACTCCCTCCATTTCTGTGAATTGGTACACTTCCATTGATATCTCCATATTGTTGTCCATTCTTCCTCAGATATAATTATCCCTCCTTCCTTCTCCCATTTTGTTTTAATGTATGAAGTCGAATGTGTTTTAAGATTTGACAACCCCTTATACATGCTTGAAATGATTCTACTACCGTTATCTGAATTATATGCTTTTCTAAAGAGCTCTATCAAGCATGTATTTGCCTTGGTTACATTTTTAAGCGTCATTAACATATTGTCGCATCTGTAAATACCGATAAAAATCTTGTTTTTCTAGATAGATAGATAGATACTTTATTCATCCCCATGGGGAAATTCAACATTTTTTCCAATGTCCCATACACTTATTGTAGCAAAACTAATTACATACAATACAATACTTAACTCAGTATAATATGATATGCATCTAAAATCACCCTCTCAAAAAGCATTAATAAATAGCTTTTAAAAAGTTCTTAAATAGTTTACTAAAATACATTAAATGGTAACTTAAGCTCAGTCCTAACCCCGGCACTTTAACATATCTTACCCCTGGCGGTTGAATTGTAAAGCCGAATGGCATTGGGGAGTAATGATCTCTTCATCCTGTCTGAGGAGCATTGCATCGATAGCAACCTGCTGCTGAAGCTGCTTCTCTGTCTCTGGATGGTGCTATGCAGAGGATGTTCAGGGTTTTCCATGATTGACCGTAGCCTACTCAGCGCCCTTCGCTCTGCTACCGATGTCATACTCTCCAGTTCTCCACCTTTCTAAAAGGTGTTTCTCTTTAAGCATTTCAAAACTGAACAATGTTCCTTCTTTCATTATGTTGCAAAGAACTGTTATTCCTTTAGCTGTCCAGTTCTTAAATCTAGCATCCAATTTATTTGGTATAAAATCAGAGTCATATGCACACCATTTAAGAATTGCAATATCTCCCTCTAGATTATATTCTTTTATAGTGGTTTTCCATATCTTAAGAGTCAATTTCACCCATGAGTTATCAATAGTATTTAAGTACCTTCGCAGGTTGTTATCAGCCAAAATTGCTTGTATGGGGATGGGAAGTACCCGCTCCTCAATGTTTTTCCATTGAGTGTCATATGATGGGTTGCACCAACGTATCACAGCTCTCAACTGTGCTGCAAAATAATAATCTCTAAGAGAAGGCAAGCCCCATCCCCCCTTTTCCTTTGCTAATTGCAAAGTTTTGAGACGAACTCTAGGCCTTTTACCCCGCCAAATATACCTTGATAGCATCTTGTTCCATTCACTGAATTGATTTTGATTAATCTCTGTTGGTAAGGTCTGAAAGAGATATAACAGTCTGGGCAGTATATTCATTTTAATAGACTCAATCCTTGAACTAAGACTGAAAAAAGGAATCAGACTGACCCCCCCATTTTCAAGGTTAAAAAAGTGACTTTTTCATGTTACCTTTGTATAAGCCGATCCCTTTTGTAGAGGTTTTTGATTTAACCAGAAAAGATCACAAGATCTCACATGCTGGTTTCAGCTGTGCTGGACCCGGAACCTGGAAATTTTGTGAACCAGTACCCACTAAGAAATACACAATGTAGAGCGTTATAAGCGAATTCTTAATAAATAAATCAGGGAGGGAAATTTTGGATTAGGTCTCCAATGGTAAATAATCCTTTGAAATGTAACCCCTGCAGAACCATTTAGCGCCCATCATAATCTTGTTAAACTATAACACGGGGTGGTGGGATCAGTACGTCTATGCAGTATTAAGTTTGCGACCGCCATGTATAAAAGATTAAAAAGAATGCGATATTATGCTGGCTTCAAGCTGAATGTTGTTGATTTGCTAAAGGAACAAATAATTCTGCAGCTGCTAAGAAGTTTAGTGTAAACGAGAAACAAGTGAGAGAGTGGAGAAAGGCAGAGGAAACGTTGAGGGAAATTCCAAAGATGAAATGTGCAAACCGCAGGAAAACATGCCAGTGGCCAGAACTGGAAGAAAAAGTTTTAGAGTGGGTGAATCACCAGCAATCGTCCGGATACATTGTTACCAGAGAAATGATTCAAGTTCAAACGTTGAAATGGGCTAAGAAACACCGTGAGGTCAGCAAAAATTTCAAAGCTACACAAAGTTGGTGCACCTGATTTAAGAATAGACGTGATCTTGTGTTGAGACAAAAAAGAAAGATTGCTCAGAAAATTCCCGCAGGGTGTTGTTTACGTTCAAGAACCCTGCTGGATGGACGAAGCCGGTTGCTTGAAGTGGGTTAGAGAGGTGTGGCGTCGACATCCTGAAGGTTTCGGGAAGGAAAAGTCGCTACTTATCCGGGATGTGTTCAAAGCGCATTTGTCAGGTGAGACAAAAGCAGCATTGAAAGATGAAAATACGGACATTGCAGTCATCCCCAGTGGTTTGATCTCCGTGCTCCAGCCACTAGATGTGAGTTTAAACAAATCATTCAAAGAATTCATGCGACGACAGTGGAACAAATTTGACTCAAAAACAGCCAATAAATACAACCTGTCTTCCGTGTATTCATTTTTCCAAAGTTGGCACCCTGTGTATAAGCTGACCCCTTAATTTTAAGACCAAAATTATGGGCCAAATTCTCGGCTTATACACCGGAATTTACAGTTTCAAAAAGGCAGGTGGGTGATGTACATGTTTAATTTTGTTCTCTTAAATATTCTGATAAATTTGAAGAATTTTTTTGGCTCCTGGGGAAATTTTAATTGTTTTCTATTCTTATATTTAAATAAAACACGACCTCAGCATAGAGTGAAAGGGACTAAAAGGCAGCCAGTTTAGCTCAAATGATCGTAGCCAATGTACTGAAAGTAACAAGGTCCCAGGATTCACTCTAGGTGGGGACTTCAGTGTGCATCACCAACAGTTGCTTGGCAGCACCACCACTGTCTACACTGGTTGAGTCTTGCGGATACGGTTGCCAGCCCTCGTTTACAGTAAACAATGAGTAAATCAACATGGGGATGATAAACCTCGAATTCATCTTCACAGTTTTTCCTCTGGCAGATACATTTGTCTGTGACTGCATTGGTTAAAGGGATACTCCGTAGTGTTTGTGGAGACAAAGCTCTCTTAAAACTGAGGGCACTGTTCATAGTGTTGTGGGCCATGACAAACGTACTTGATATGGTAGACAAAACAGATCTTGCAGTACAGAATTGGGTATCCATGAGGCAGTGTTGATGATCATCAGCAGTAATGAATCTCACCACATCCTGTAATCTTATGGTCCAGTATTTCTTCCACATTAATATCAAACCAGGGAATTAACTTTTTTTTTATGAGGAGTTCAGAAGGACATACCAGGAACAGCACCAAGCATACTTAAAGTACAAACTGCTAGGGCAGCAATACAGGACTACATTCAGATAAATTGAGCTAAGTACTCACATAGCCAACAAATTATCTGAGATCTACAGTACTACAACACACAGTCACGAATCAGTGTTCATTAACTAATTGAAGAAGGCACCTGCAAGAAAAGACTCAGCTTTGATAGCAGGCTCAGGATGTGAGCCTAAAGAAAAGGCTATATTACTGACTCTGTTCAGCCAGAAAAGCTGGGGAATGGTGCTGCTGAGATCCCTGCCATCAGAAGCCAATCTTCAGGCAATTTGATTGACTCTATGATGATGACTGAGCACAGGATACAGCAAAGGCTATGAAAGGTAGCATCCTGTATCATATCAGATAGATTGTGAGGATGTGGCGAGTGCACCTGTGGCCAATTGATCTTGCAGTGAACCGATTGCGCCTTCTACATGCTTTTGGGCACAAGTTTTCGAGTGTGTATGTTTTTATCCTAGTGGGCCCGGTTCGTCGCTCCATGCTGTTTAAGTTGCCCTGCCTGTACTGTTACTAACATGACTCAGTAAAAATATTTATTCATACTATTGCATTGTAATTCTTGTTCTGCGCATGCGTAACATTTGGTACAAGGATCAAAACAAGAATGACCACTCTGCTCCAAGCACCCGATCCAGCTTTGGGCCGCAGCTGTGGCAAAACTGGACCCTGGAATCTGGCTGCAGTTGAAGAAAACCTTCAACTAAAATTGGTAGGAGTTTGGACTACATCAAACTCCTACCAATTTTAACCCTACAGCAAAGCTGGAGGAAGCAATGAAACTCAAGCTGCTCCTCACGCACCTTTGAAAACTCAAGCAGAAATATTTCGATGCTCTACAGCTACAGAATTAATCTGAACTGATGGGTGCATTTGAGGCTTTGAACAACACTAGGGGGACACAGGTCTTTACGACACACTTCACATTCTCATAGCTGTGGCAGGCATCCAAAGAGAACGTAAATGATTTCATCACAAAACTAACCCTAGTGGTGCAGGAATGCAAATACAAAGATTTTCCCCCCGAACAGATTCAAAGAAGCAATGCTTATCCAAATGTTCAGTGTTGGAGTCCAAAATGGGAGGACTCAGGAGAGCCTACAATCCAAAAAACACGATTTGTTCTGGGACAAAGCATGCTCCGTAGCTTGCCACTAGGAGGCAGTCAAGAGAGGTCTTACACAGATTCAGCCACCCATATCAACACTGATTAAAGCAGTACTGGAGTAGATGGCCCCTTCTGAAAATGTTAATGTTCATCAGCGGATACCAACCTGCAGCTCAGTCTCCACAGAGGTGTCATAAGTATAGGGAAAGGCATGCCCAATGGTCCAGTAGCAAGTTGGTCAGAAGATAGGGCACTTTGAGAAGGTATGCTTCGCTAAGCAGTGTGCCATTAGAAAATGGCAGACCATCAACTTAATACAAGGAGATGGCCAGAACAAGGAAACGGGCACTGTTTTTATAAGTTCATGAAGTTGTTATTGTTCCTCTCCAAACTGTGTGGCATATCGGGTGGCATTTCTTTAGTGTGTGTCTGTTTTTTACGAGGCCGAGTTGCTAGCTCAATGCTTAACCCAACACTGATGGAAAGCATGCAAGGAGCCGGCCGGATTCAAACCAGGGACCATTCACCTCAAGAGTCTGGTGCTGATACCACTGCACCACCGGCTGGTTTCAAACCCATGAATTGAGCTACTGAAATCAACCTCCTTGGTTATATACACAGTGGACATGCAGCCCATAAAGTTTGAGCTAAATGTCAGGTCAGCCATCACCTTGAAGTGAATTATTCTTATGCCAGATTCCAAAATTACGACCACCAAACTTGGTGTTCCTCAGCTACACTGGAGACGGCCTGGATATGCATGATGTCTTTACAGCAGAAGGTTCACGTGAGGGGGGAGGCCTGTTACATTTACCCACGCATGTGGTCAGAACTAGAATCAGGTTTAATATCACTGACATATGTTGTGATATTTGTTTTGTGGCAGTAGTACATTGAAATACATAAAATATATAAATTACAATACGAAATGTATGTATAATTTAAATTATATGAGTAGTGTAAGATGAGAAGAAAAAAAATACTATGGTAGTGTTCATTATCCATCCAGGAATCTGATGATGGAGGGGAAGAAGCTGTTCCTGATACATTGAGTGTGTGTCTTCAGGCTCCTGCACCGTCCTGTACCATTGATGGTAGCAATGAAAAGAAGGCATGTTCTGGGTGATGGGAGACCTTAATGATAGATGCTGCCTTTTTGAGGCATCATGTTTTGAAGATATCCTGGATGTTGGAGAGGCCTATGCTCATGGTGGAACTGGCAGAGTTTACAACTTCCCACAGCTTTTTCTGATCCTGGCCTCTCCATACCAGATGGCAATGCAACCAGTTAAAATGCTCTTCATGGTACAACTGTAGAAATTGATGAGTGTCTTTGGTGACACACGAATTCAAACTGCTAATGAAATATAGTCACAGCCATATCTTCTTTGTAATTGCATCAATATGTTGGGTCCAGGAAAGATCCTCAGAGATGTTTACACCCAGGAACTTGAAACTGCTCACACTTTCCACTTCTGATCTCTTGACAAGGACTGCTGTTTTCCCTGGACTTTCCCTTCCTGAAGTGCACAATCAATTCTTTGGTCTTACTGATGTTGAGTGCAAGGTTGTTGCCGTGAAACCACTCAACCAGCTGAGCTTTCTTACTCTGTACACCTCATCCCCATCTGAAATTCTTCCAATAATAGTTGTGTTGTCGACAAGTTTATGGATGACATTTGAGCTGTACCTAGCCACACAACTGTGGATTTAGAGGGAGTAAAACAGTGGCCTAAGCATGCATCCTTGAGGTGCACCAGTGTTAATTGTCAGTGAGAAGGAGATAGTATTTCCGATTCGCACAGACTGTCTTCCTGGTGAGAAAGTCAAAGATCCAGTTGCAGTGGGAGGTATAGAGGCCCACGTATCTGAGCTTGTTCATTAGAATTGAGGGTGTGGTTGTCCTGAATGCTGAGTTGTAATCAATAAACTGCAGCCTAACATAGGTATTGCTATTGATCCAAGGGGAACCAGTGAGATTGATTCCACTGTAGATCTATTTTGGCAGTGAATCCAAGTCCTTGCCTGGTCAGGAGTTGATTCTAGCCATGATCAACCTGTCAAAGCATTTCATCACAGTAGACATAAGTGCCATTGGGGCAGCTCACCCTGCTCTTCTTGGGCACTGGTATGATTGTCACCCTTTTGAAGCAGGTGGGAACCTCCTACTGCAGCAGTGAGAGATTAAAGATGTCCTTGAACACTGTGCCAGTTGGTTGACACAGATTTTCAGAGCCCCATGAGGTACACCATCAGGGGTGATCCCTTGCAAGAGTTCATCCTCTTGAAAGATGTTCTGACATCAGCCTCCGAGACAGCGATCACAGGGTCACCGTATGCTGCAGGGATTCGCTCAGGTGTAGTTTTATTTTCCCTTTCAAAGCATGCTTAAAAGACACGGAGCTCATCTGGGAGTGAAGTATCACAGTCATTCATGATGTTAGGTTTAGCTTTTTAATAGCCTGCGAAGTCTGCCAGAGCTGATGTGTATTTGATTCCGTCTAAACTCAGTCGAAATTGGTTTCTGCCCTTTAAATTGTAAGTCGTACTTTGACTTGAATATTTCTGGATCACCAGTCTCGAATACCACAGATCTAGCCTTCAGTAGACCACGAATCCCCAGTTCATTTCTGGCTTTTGGTTTTGATATATTTGGTGTGTTCTCAAAGGTGCACGCACACATCACAGGTCTTGATAAATTCAGTAATAATTCAGGTGCAATCATCCAGTCAAAGATGAATCCCTGAATATTGTCCAGGACAGCACTCCTCCACTTCCCTTGTCCATAGCTTCTTGGTCCTCACCACGGGTGCTGTGGTTTTTCGTCTCTGCCTATATTTTGGGAGTAGAAATACAGCCAGGTGATCGGATTTCCAAAGTGTGGGCATGGGATGACACAGTAATCATTGCTGATGGTGGTATAACAGTGAGAGTCTAAAGTCAGGGGAGGCTGATGGCCTTGCTCACTATGCAGAAATTGGATTAAAAAGATTCCATCAGTGCTGTCCTGCATCAACCATATTGGGAGGAGCCCCACATTGAATTCTCTATTACAAAACCAGCAGCATGTTTTCCAAGCTGATACTTCGGATCAATACTGTGTTCCAGCGGCTAAGTTCAAGTTTAAGGAAAACTGTCAGCTTAAGTTTTACAAGGCCGACCCAGTGCCGAATGCAGTGGGCCTAAAGGTAGAAGAATATGACTGATTACAGAGAATGATGTGATACAGCTGGCCTTGACAAGTGCAGAATTTAAGGAGTTTGTGAAGAATGGTGTTAGGCAGCTGAGAGCAGCTCCATATCATGCAGCATCAAATGGCCTGGTGGAGTGAGCAGAGCAAACAGTGAAATGAGACAGTGTTCAATTCCACTCAAATTGTCAGCTCATGGAGCAGACCAGGACAGTGTTTAGGCAAGGGCTAATAAATGGCAAGTCATATTCATGCTGCAAAAGTGCCAGGCACTTACCTTTGCCAAAAAGAGATGGTCTTACCACTAATCTTGGCATTCAATAGCATTAAAGGTTCAAAGATTTGCAGGAAATTTAATTTCTAAGTTTTTTTGTATTCTGTTTATTACCTTGAGATTCATTTTCTTACAGGCATTTACAAGAAAAAAATAAACAAATACAATAGAATTTAAGAAAAACTATATATAAAGACTGACAAACAGCCATTGTGTAAAAGAAGACGAACTACAAAATAACGATAAAACAAAATAATGCAGAGAACAAAAGTTGTAAAGAGTCCTTGGAAGTGAGTCATTGCATCAGTTCTGAATTGTGAGTGAAGATATCGATATCAGTTCAGGAGCTTGATGATTGTAAGGTAATAACTGTTCCTGAACCTGGTGGAGTGGGACTTGAGGCTTCTGTATCTCCTGCCCAATAGTAGTAGTGAGAAGAGAACATGGCCTGAACAGTGACTGTCTTTGGATGCTGCTTTCTTGTGGTTGCGCTCCATGCAAATGTACTCGGTGGAGAGGGCTTTGCCTGTGATGGACTGGGCTGTATCTGCAATTTTCTGTAGTCTTTTCCATTTCTGGGCATTGGTGTTTCCATACCAGGCCATGATGCAGGTCTTCACAGTGCACCTATAGAAATAGATCAGAGTTTTTGGTGACATCCCAAATCTACATAAACTTCTCAGAAAGGAGAGGTACTCTCATGTACCAAAGTAGCTCCTCTGATATGCTAATATTAAGGAATGGGGACTGGCTCGGGGACCTCCGGTTTCTTCTTTCTGTGGACGATAATCACTTCTTTGGTTTTGCTGACATCAAGTGAGAGGTTGTTGTTGAGGTGCCATTCAACTAGATTTTCTTTAGGATGATTCATTACAACTCTTGATTTGGCCAACAACAGTAATTGTCATCAGCAAGCTTAAATTCGGCATTTGAAGTATACTTAGCTCCCTGCTTTACTCACTTTATACCTATGATTATGTAGCTAAGTACACTGTCTTGTGATGCATCTGGTGAATGTGGAGAAGATGTCATTGCCAGTCGATACTCAGAGGCTCGCCAGTGAGAAAATTGATGGTCCACTTGCACAGGAAGGTGTTAAGGCCTAGGACCTGGACTTTAATGATGAATTTTGAGGTTGGATGCTGGGCTGTAGTCAGTGAAGAGCATCTAGGTATATGATCTTCATTGTCCGGGTGTTCCAAATCTGAGATAGAAACATAGAAAATCTACAGCACAATACAGGTCCTTCGACCCACAAAGCTGTGCTGAAAATGTTCCTACCTTAGAACTACCTAGGCTTTACCCATAGCCCTCTATTTTTCTAAGCTCTATGTAGCCATCTGGGAATAGAGTTGTTAGATCTCTGTTATCTTTCCTGATCCTTAGGGTTCTTCCAGGAGTCAAGAAAAGCGAGCAGTCTTAATTTTTTATAATTGTTTATTTTAAAATACATACAAACACACAAGTGCTAAGCAAATTAAGTAAAGAGCTGAGAAACAAAGCTGAGACAAATGAACACAAAGGAGGCAAAGGTAAAAAGAAATGATGAAGCCCCTGAAAAATCCATCTCCTTTTTAATCAAGAGAAATTCTTTAGATAAAATTATCCAATCACTGGTTGCACAACTATATAACATGGGTAATGTGCTAACAGTTGGCCAATGAAAAATGAGAAAGGTGATAAACCACTAGTTTAACTACTATACCACTTTCTGCCAGTGAGTGGGGACAAATCACCATATACTGTGAAAAATACATGAGTTTGTTAAAAAGTACAAATTATGATAAAACTGCAACTTCAGTCTTACATTAATTCATCTACTATCTTATTTAAAAAGTATAAAAATAAACAGTGGTTTCCAATAGGGAGAAGGGCCAATAAAATGATATCTGTTTCGAGATAGATATTTCAGATAAAAACAACGGCGCATGTGCACCAACTTTAATAGTCTGCTCACAAGTGCATGAAAAAGTATATCGTAACATCTCCCTTTTTATCAAAACAAAGAAAAGGAACAATTGTATTAACAATTAAACTCATTCCTCTGGAGTCTGCTTTCCAGTATATTTTCGTGGAATTAACTTTCAAAGCATTCATTAATCATGCCTTATTTCTCTTATGCCTGTCACAAATACACTCATTATTTCTGTTTGTATGAGCGTCTATACAAAATATAAAACATACTAAAATCAGACTTCAACTTCAGACTACAAACTACACAACCTCAAATAGGACATGGTCTTTCTTTGAGTATAAACATAACCTTAAAATTCCAAGTAGTGTCACAGACTTGTTCAATTGTTAATGCAATTATTCAATGTGGGACAAAGTCTTCTAGATATTGTGGCCTTTTCACTGTGTGGCCAGAACGAGTTTTTACTGTTTTGTCCGAGTCCTGTTGTTTCTTATTTGCATGTTTCAATGTTTGTGTTGTATCATTAGCCTCTGCTAGTGTTTGGCTGTGTGCATTTGATGCGGTAGGCACACTGTGGTCATTGATCTCAGTTGTTTGACCTGATTTTGCCTGTTCGTGTGTGATTAGCTTTTCAGGCGGTTTCTCAGTCGTCTTTCGTAGATGTATGCGATTACGTCGGTAGATCTCAGAAGGGGTTTGAACTACATATGAATGCTCATCAAGACGCTGACACACAATTGCTTTCTCCCAATCCTTTTTTACCTTGCACCAGGGGTTGCATGCGCACGGTATCCCCTTCAATGAGTGGGGTAAGATCTTTGGCTGATTTGTTGTAATTGTCGGCTTGCTGCTGGACGCGTTGTTTCATACGCTCGTGTTCACGTACAACTCTGGGTTCCAGTAAACTCGATGTTGTAGGCAGGAGGGTGTGTGTGTGCGGCGATTCACCAGACACTGGGCAGGACTCGTACTGAGCCCTCACGAAGGTGTGTTGTGATGGTCTAGAAGTGTGAGGTAGGGATCTGCTCGCAATTTGTTGCTCTTTATGAGGATCTGCTTAGCTGTTTTAACTGCTGATTCAGCTTTTCCATTTGCTTTGCTATTTCCGGGACTGCTACACAAGTGCTCAAAATCCCATTCTCATGCAAATCTGTGAAACTCCACTGATGTGTATTGTGGCCCATTATCACTAACCACTTGTGTTGGGCTACCATATCACGCAAAATGAAGCTTCAGTTTGCGAATAACAGCTGCGCTGGTCGTATTGCAAAGAAGATCTGCCTCAAAGAAATTGTTGTAACCAACGGTGACGAGGTTCTCTTTTCCTTCAAATGTAAATAGGTTGGTACCTATCTTTTCCCAAGGCCGAGCAGGTACCTCATGACTCATAAGCGATTCTTTCTGCTGACTCATTTCATATGTTTGACAAACATCACATGTCGCAATATATTGCTTGATGTCGCTGCTTATGCCTGGCCAAAAAAGACATTCACGTGCGCGTCTGAGGCATCCTTCTACGCCCAAGTGTGACGAATGAATTATTTCCTTCATTTGCTTTTGCTCACTTTGCGGTATGATGACACGCTCACCTTTGAAGATTAAGCTGTCTTGGACTGCGAGCTCATCCCTATAGCTATAGTAAGGTGCGAGTTGCTCTGGTAGCGTGTCACATTCGCTGGGCCATCCACTGATGATTACGCGTTTCAACATCTGTAGTGTGTCATCTTTCGCTATTTCGATGCGAATCTGCTCTAGACGCTCATCGTGGATTGGCAGGTGCAGTAGCATGTTGACTTCGTCGAGGCTGTTCTCCTAGCCTGGAGTACCGCTAACTGCTCACGATAGCGTATCCACGAGGTGCATCTGCTTTCCTTGACAGTAGGTGATGTCGAAATCATAGCTCTGCAGGCAAAGAAGCATTTCCTGTAGGCGCTTTGGTGCCTTCACCAACGGCTTCTTAACTATCATTTCGAGTGGCTAGTGATCACAGAGTACTCTTGTGAAGTAGCCAGAAGTGTATTGATGAAAACACTCAAGTGCGAATACAATTGCGAGCATTTCCTTTTTGATTGCTGTGTAATGCATTTCTGTGTCCGTTAGCACGCTGCTTGCATATGCGATCGGACGCCCATTCTGGAGGAGTGCTGCCCCTAGGCCTTTGTTGCTGTCGTCACATTGGATGGTTAGCTCTTCCTTAAAATTGTAGTATGCTAACACCGGTGCTTTGGATACCGTCCGCCTGATCTTGGAGAGAGCGTTTTGCTGCTCAGCTGACCACTCCCATGCTACATCTGGCTTTGTCAGCTGTCTTATTGGCTCAAGGGTATCTGAGAGACTTGGTACAAAATGGCTCAGGTAGTTGACAAATCCGATCAATCACTGCACTCCCTGCACATCTGTGAGTGCTGGTATGTTGAGAATGTCAGTGACCTTTTTAGGATCAGGCTGAAGTCCCTCACTTGTGATGAGATGCCCCAAAAAGGGTATCTCTGTCACTCTGAAGACAGATTTGTGCTTATTGAGCTTGATATACTGCTCTGCACAACACTGTAATAGCTGCTCAAGTTTCACATCATGATCAGCGATTGCCTTTCCCTGCGTTTCCCCTTTTCCGTACACCAGAATGTCGTCTGCAACGCAGATCAAGTCAAGTCACTTTTATTGTCATTTTGACCATAACTGCTGGTAAGTACACAGTAAAAATGAGACAACTTTTTTCAGGACCATGGTGTTACATGACACAGAACAAAAACTAGACTGAACTATGTAAAAAACAACACAGAGAAAACTACACTAGACTACAGACCTACACAGGACTACATAAAGTGCACAAAAACAGTGCAGGCATTACAATAAGTAATAAACAGGACAATAGGGCAAGGTGTCAGTCCAGGCTCTGGGTATTGAGGAGTCTGATAGCTTGGGGCAAGAAACTGTTACATAGTCTGGTCGTGAGAGGCCAAAAGCTTCGGAGCCTTTTCCCAGACGGCAGGAGGGAGAAGAGATTGTATGAGGGGTGCATGGGGTCCTTCATAATGCTGTTTACATTGTGGATGCAGCGTGTAGTGTAAATGGCCGTGATGGGGGAAGAGAGACCCTGATGATCTTCTCAGCGGACCTCACTACCCGCTGCAGGGTCTTGCGATCCGAGATGGTGTAATTTCCGAACCAGGCAGTGATGCAGCTGCTCAGGATGCTCTCAATACAACCCCTGTAGAATGTGATGAAGATTGGGGGTGGGAGATGGACTTTCCCTCAGCCTTCACAGAAAGTAGAGACGCTGCTGGGCTTTCTTTGCTACGGAGCTGGTGTTGAGGGACCAGGTGAGATTCTCTGCCAGGTGAACACCAAGAAATTTGGTGCTCTTAACAATCTCTACCGAGGAGTCGTCAATGTTCAGTGGGGAGTGGTTGCTCCGTACCCTTCTGAAGTCAACAACCATCTCTTTCGTTTTGTTCACATTCAGAGACAGGTTGTTGGCTCTGTACCAGTCTGTTAGCCGCTGTACCTCCTCTCTGTAAGCTTACTCGTCGTTTTTGCTGATGAGACCCACCACGGTCGTGTCATTGGTGAACTTGATGATGTGGTTCGAGCTGTGTGTTGCAGCACAGTCGTGCTTCAGCAGAGTGAACAGCAGTGGACTGAGCACGCAGCCCTGGGGAGCCCCCGTGCTCAGTGTGATGGTGTTGGAGATGTTGCTCCCGATCCGGACTGACTGAGGTCTCCCAGTCAGGAAGTCTAGGATCCAGTTACAGAGGGAGGTGTTCAGGCCCAGTAGGCTCAGCTTTCCAATCAGTTTCTGGGGGATGATTGTGTTGAATGTTGAACTGAAGTCTATGAACAGCATCCGAACGTATTTGTCTTTTTTGTCCAGGTGGGTTAGGACCAGGTGGAGGGTGATAGCAATGGCATCATCTGTTGAGCGGTTGGGACGGTACACAAACTGCAGGGAATCCAGTGAGGGGGGCTCACTCCCGGTAGGCCCTTCAGCGCTTGATGCAGTCTGCACTGGAAGATCTCTGATGACATGCTGATTTCAAATGGAAGTCTGAGGCATCTATACCGCCCAAAAGGTGTGTTGAAGGTGGTGAGCACGCTTGATTCACTGTCCAATTTCACTTGCCAGAATTCAGAACTCATATCAAGCTTACTCTGAAAACCTTAGCCTGGTCAAGATCTAGAAAAATGTCCTCTATCACCGGAAGGGGGTAGTGTTCTCTCCTCAGTGCTTTGTTCAAAGGTCAAGGGTCAATGCATATACAAAGATTGCCGTTCCTCTTCTCTGCAACCACTAGCTGGCTAGCCCATCTTGTAGGTTCATGGACTGGAGCTATCACCTTGCAGTCTACCAGTTGATCAAGATCAACTTTCACTGTCCGCTTCATAGCGTGAGGTAGACGTCATGGGGGTAACACTGTGGGTTGAACTTCCTCATTAGTCTGCAGATGAGCTGCACCCGGACGCTCCCCGAGTGCATCATCGAACACCTCTGCATAGCGTTCTTCTGGTGTGCATTGTTTTTCTTTGAGTGTAGATGCATGCACCCTACGAAAGTTGTCATCGTTGACCGTAATCAGCTTCATTTGTGGCTGGCCCTGCTTCCCAGCAATGGTGTAAAGTCGTCAATGACCACGACAAATTCGACAGAATACTCGCGGTTCATCATGGGGTTATGCAGTTTCACTCTGCACATCTCTTCTGCATCCATGGTGGTCTTGTTCCACATCATCAGCTTTTTTGTGCATTGTCTTAGTGTGTGAACTACTCCCTCCAAGTATTTGCGGGGTAAAATGTTATTGTTTGCTCCACTTTCGACTTGGAAATCTATTGGCTTTCCATTGATGAGCATTTGTGCGAATACGTCATCCTTTGTCTTCAAACTGTTGACCACCAGTATGACATTGTCAATAAACTCGGTGCTGCTGTCACTGATGGTTTGGTCATCACTTTGTGCTTCCACCCATGCACGGGCTTCTGCTTGCATACCTTTGCAAAGTGATTTCAAATGCCACACGCCTTGCACAAGTGTCCGTATGCTAGGCGTTGTTGCTTGTCTCTTGCATGTTCCGTGCCACAGTACTTGCAAAGGTTCACTTTGCTTCTGTGGCTGTTCAAGGTGCCTTTTGCTCTGGCTCCACCACTAGCACTAGCCTTCTGTCCAGGATGCTTTCAACCTTTCTTGTTAGCGCGAGGTTTAATCCCATGGACAGTAATGGACCTGCTATCTGCAGCTGTACTGACTGCTTGTAGGTGTTATTCAGCCAGATGTCAATGCAATTATCCAGCGTTAGCCTTCTCTCTTGTAACAGATGTTTTCTGGTTTGGGAGCCGTTAATGTCCAGTACGATCTTGTCTCTCAGCAGACTGTCTGACATACACGAGCAAAAATTACATGTCTTTGCAAGAGATCTAAGGCTGGCAAGAAATGATTTAGAGGTCTCACCTTGTTCCTGTTGCTGCTTGTTGAACAAGTACCATTCATATGTCTCATTTTTCTCACCCATAAGCATATCTGTCAAATGCAGCTAAAATCTTTGTGAGGTCTTGGCTTTCAGCCTCATCTGTGAACACAAAACTGTTGTAGACTTCAAGTCCTAACAGTCCAATTGTATGCAAAAATAATGCCGTCTGGTATGCTGGAACTTGTTTGTGCAGTGTGCTACGATGCAGTAGTTTGTCCACATCTGCCGCCATGTCTTCCATCCGTCTATCAGTCCACGGTTGACCGTCATGGCCAGTGGCGGGCAAATGCCGCTGACTGGGGGAGGACTTCTGGCCCAACCATGGTTCCCCGGCACGGGGTTGCCCACAGGTGCTGCTGTCTCACCTCCAGGCATTGCTACTACACCCGTCTCTATTTGTGGCTAGTTGCTCGTCTCAGTTGATATTTTTCTCACCTTCCGACGTTTCAGAGTTGCACTATCACTATGCTGCCAACTGCAAGTTGAAAAAATCAGGCGCTACGGTTGAAAAAAGCAATTCTCCGAGCACCACTGCTACCACCATGTTTCAAGACAGATATTTCAGATAAAAACATGCATGCACACCAGCTTTAATCGTCTGCTCACGAGTGCATGCACGAATATATTGTAACAATATCTACTGTCGACCTGTTGTGATAATTGGCAAATTGGAGCAGATTCAGGTCACTCCTCAGGCTGGGGTTGATATGCTTCGTGGCCAACCTCTCAAAGCACTTCATCACGGTGGATGCAAGTGCTACTGGGTGCTAGTCATTGAAGCAGGTTATCGTATTCTTCTTAGGCACTGTTAAAATTGAAGTCTGCTTGATGCAAGTTAGCATTTCAGACTGCTGAAGCAAGAAGTTCAAGATGTTCATAAACGCTTCAGCCTGTGATCAGCACAAGTCTTCAGAACTCAGCCAAGTGCCACATCTGGGCCATATGTTCTCATGGGTGTATCCTACTGACGGATGCTTTCACATCGCAGAGGCATTATTATTGCTAAGTCTCCCACTGTCAATATCCTAAGACATCACTGTTGACTAGAAGCTCAACTGTTCTAGCCAGTGTGACTGCAGGAGCTGGTCAAAGGCTAAGTATCTTGCATTGAGTAATTCACCTAAATGACATGCTATGTTACGGTCTATTCACCAGCTACAAGATAGAAGTCAAATGTTGGTTGGAATGCTCGATTCTAATTTAGATGAGTGCAACTTGGAAAACTTGATATCATTAACCCTGAAGTCATCAGTGCTGGGAGATATGGAAGAAGACCCTGGGCAAAGTCCACACGCCCCTCAGGAAGAGATGGAACTGCATTAAGAGCTCGGACCAGCCTGTACACGCAATCTAATAGGCATGGGCAAGTTTGCGTCCTAGGTGTGAAGTTTTCTTGTTATTCTTTTATTGGAAAGTCATTCGATGCACTGTTGTATTTAGTTAATTAAGGGGCTGGTTTGTTTCTGAGTATTGCAGATTAGAGTTTTAAGGCAATGGTTCAGTTAACTTGTTAGTACAAGGATAACATGGTAAGGTGATGTAAGTCCGCTTAGAATATGCTTTCTAAGGTGATCACGAGGAAATCAGCAGATGCTGGAAATTCAAGCAACACACACAAAATGCTGGTGGAACACAGCAGGCCAGGCAGCATCTATAAGGAGAGATCTATAACTAGTCCTGACGAAGGGTCTCAGCCTGAAACGTCGACAGTGCTTCTCCTTATAGATGCTGCCTGGCCTGCTGTGTTCCACCAGCATTTTGTGTGTGTTTCTAAGGTGATATTCAACACACCCAAATGTCATACTTCATCAAGAATGAAGCTGAAAAATAGCAGTTTGTTCTGAATAACTTTAGTTGTACATGTTCATTTCGGGTTATGTCTCCAGTAGACTTGTTTACATTCATGGGCGCCAGATAAGACATCACTGGCATCATCGGGGGGAGTGGGAAGGGGGTAACTCAGGGTTCGACCACTGACTTACAACAGATCCAGGGGAAGATGTGCCACACAGATAAATTAGAAAATCTTACTATTGTATCATTTAATGTTAGAGGATTAAACTCTCCCTACCAGCGTTCAAAGGTTTTAGATTTCTTACGCAGAAAGAAAATATTGCGCTGTTACAGAAAACACATCTTAAACCTAATGACATTCCAGGGTATGAAAGGAGTTATATTAATGAAATGTAGTATTACTGTATCAATTGAAAGGACTGGCTCCGACAATGGAGGACGTCTAGCTTTTTGCTGTACATCCATTCAGGGTAAAAAAAAGTTGCATTCATTAGCCTATGCTGCAACTATATTAGAGGCTGAATTTTTTTCCCTCAATTACCTCAATTACTGAAGTTAAGTGACTACCAATTATATGTTGGTTCGGACATGAATGCTTTGGTAAATAATAACCTCGATAAATCTTCAACTATATCAAGTTCTCAAGAATTTGCTTCCAAAGCACTTAACCTCTTTCTAACGGATTTAAATTTAACTGATGTGTGGAGGGTGCATAATCCATCTGCTAATTCCTTCTTCTCCACAAAACATAAAACTTTCTCTCGGATAGATATCCTCTGGTTTGCTGCCTTTGGTACACTCAATAGAATTTTTGCCCAGACATCTATCTGATCACAACCCAGTTATCTCTACTTTTAATTATGGCAAAATCAAAAATAAGGCTATTAGGTGGAGGTTTGACTCCACGCTTCTAAAAAAACGAATTTCTAACACAACTGAGAACAAAACTGATGGAGTTTATAAATTTAAATAAAAATAGTGTCTTGGATGTGACAGTGGTTTGGGCTCCATCAAGGGTTTCTTACGAAATAACGCCATATGGTTCAGTTCTCATCTACATAAAAGGCAGCTTCAAAAGATTTCCACCCTAGAAGAACAATAAGGTTTTGGAGAATGATCCACCATAACAAAGGAGATACACCATATCAAAAGAAAACAAGCAGAAATAAATGATTTATTAATAAGCAGGGCAGAATATATGATCCATATAACCAAACATAAGTATTATGCAGAAGGCAGCAGACCGAGCCATCCCTTGGCATTAACGCTCAAACAACAGGAAGCTAAAAGGTCTGTATTGATTAGATGTGCTAAATGTGGAGTAGTATCTTCAACAGAGGAAATAAATGAGACATTCAAGAATTACTTTAAAGAACTCTATACAAGTGTCTCAGTTCCTTCTGAGAATGACCACCAATTTTTTTTAGTTGATTAGACCTCCCTACATTGTCATTAGAGGACACCAAAACTCTAAATTTTTTATTACACTGGATGAGCTAGTCAAAGCTACAAATAAGGGTCGTACGCCAGGTATAGATGGCATACCTGTGGAACTTTACGTAGCACTTTGGGATATTCTTGGACCAGTATGGTTATATGGTTATGGTTAGAAACATTAAATTATGCTATTGGAAATGGCGCTTTCCATAGAGATCTAAACACAGACCTGATCACAGTTATACCTAAGCCCAGTAGGGACCCCTTGGAGTGTGCCAATCACCATCCTATCTCCTTGATAAATGCCAACCTCAAGATATTTTCCAAAGTCTTAGCCAGTAGACTCGCGACAGTAGTTGGGAAAATAATTAGCCCAGATCAAACAGGCTTTATCAGGGGACGTCTCGCATCTGATAATATTTGCCGGCTCTTACACATACTAAGTGTAACACATAAAATCACGCCTGCCTGTGGCCTGCTATTTCTAAATGCTGAAAAAGCGTTCGATCGCCTTGAACGGTCATATCTTTGGAGAGTTCTAAAAGAATTTAAGTTCGGCGATAAATTTATCAATATGATTTGAACATTATATGCTAATCTCTCAGCCTAGGTATGTGTGGGAGGAGGTTTCTCAGAGTTATTTGACATAGGATGGGACACACGACAAGGAGACCCTTTGTCTCCTTTAATTTTTACTATATTTATTGAACCGCTTGGACATTTAATTAGAAACTCTCCTCAGGTCTCCCCTATTACAATAGGTACAACATCAAATTTGATACCACTTTACGCAGACGACACATTAGTTTATATGGCAAATGTTCAACAAATTCTCCCCTATGTTTTAAAAACACTGAAGCAATTTGGATTTCTTTCAGGATACAAAGTTAATCTGTCAAAATCAGCACTGATGCTGATTAATACAGATAAAAGTAAGGTGTCTCTCCCTCCCCAGATTAATGTTACAAATGAGGTCCTCTGCTTGGGTATTAAAGTTAATACTTCCCTAAAGTCTGTGCCTAAAACAAATTACTCGTAATTTTGAAAAAAATAGTTAAAGATATTAATAGATGGAGACACCTGCCAGCATCAGTCCCAGCCCGTATATCGGTCATTAAAATGAACATCTTACCCCACATTAATTTTATCAGCTCAATGATCCCACTTGCACCTCCAGCAGGATATTGGTAAAAACTGGACTCCTTATTACGATGCTATGTTTGGAACAGTAAACGACCCAGTATAAAGTGGTCAGCTCTACAATTCAAAAGCAGATGGGGAATTGGCATGTTCAAATTTTAAACTGTATCACTGGGCATTTGTATTAAAAAGTCTTAGCTACTGGATGGAGGAGGATAAAGTTTTGTCATGGAAAAATATAGAACAAGAGCTAATAGCACCAATGAGGTTGAAGGACTTTCTCCTTATAGGTATGTCTACCAAAAAATTTGATTTGTATTACGGTCCAATTTTAACCCATATGCTACAAGTGTTTAGAGCAGCAGACAAATTCCTAAAATTTAAAAGCGTGTGGTACAAATCATCTCCATTATGGAACAATAATCATTTTCTATCTGGGGGGGAAACCATTCACTAACAAAACTTGGGAGGATAAAGGTATTACTGCTCTTCAAGATATAAATGGGGCAGTACTAACCTTAGCTTTCAAGAACTGGTATCTCGATATAATAAGCACTCTCTTCTACTTTAGAGTAAGATCAGCTTGTAAAGCCTACAGGATTCCCTGGGGTCAGATTTAAAGGACCATCCCATTTTAAGTTGGATACAGAGTGCTCCAAGACAGATAGTGTCATATATCTATGATAAACTCCCAGAAATATATGCCCACATCAGGACTGAAAACCTGGGATAGGGACATATCTGAATTGGGACAAGACTTAGACTGGGATGCAATTTGGGATAATGCTGCCAGTGCTTTGAAAAACCCAAATCATTGGTATATACACTTGAAGTTTTGTCATAGAGCATAATTAACACCGAGAATTAGACATCAAATGGGACTGGTTCCTGACCCATATTGCTCATTTTGCTCCCACGGAGCCGTTGGCTCTTTTATATATGTTGTATGGGAATGTCCAAGGGTTTTTGGTTTGTGGGGGAATGTTATCAGTACTCTTACAGAACTAATGGGGGTACAATTACCAATGGACCCCGCTGTACATCAACTAAATGATGACTCCCACCTTTCCCTTACGGAAAAAACACGCAAAATCTGGTTGGCAGGCCTGACTGCAGATAAGAAGATTGTAGTCCAGTGTTGGAAACCTCCTCATGATATTTCAAGTACTTACTGGCTTTGGAGCTTTTTGGACATTTCTTACCTGGAATTATCATCAGCAAGAGTAAATGATGCATGACCAAACACAATCTTAATGTGGACAAATTTGATATCTAACTTAAAAGATCTTCTGTTAAAATAGGAATGCTCTGTCTGTGTATGCACTACTATTCGATTGGTTGGTAGAGGGTTGGGGGGTGGTTGGGTTAATCAGTCAAAATGTAATTGGCAACTGGTTGCATTGAATGTAATTTGTTGGTGTTGCAATAAAAATTAGTGATTTAAAAAAAAACTTGATATCATCCAAGATGAGCAGACTGCTTGATTGGCACCCCACAGCTGTCCTAAAGTATTAATTCTCTCCTCCACTGACTCTCAGTAACGCAGTGCAACATGGACTGCAGTTGCTTGCCTAAGCTTGCCCTGCAACACCTTTCAAACTTGCAACTTGTTCACCAAGGAGGACAAAGGCACCACCTGCAGGATCCTCTCCAAGACATTTACCACCCTGACTTAGTAAAGTATCACTTTTCTCAGCACAAAATCTGAACCCTAGAACTCCATACCCAACACATTGTGGAAGAATCTTTGCTGGGAAGACTATAGCGGTTTAAGAAGGTGACAGCACCTTGAAGGCGATGCTCAGATCCCAAAAATTAATATAGTTTTACTAGTAAAATAGCAAAGTTAATTTTCAAAACATACCAATACATCAACCTATAAAACTACCAGCACAAACCTGATTGTATCTACAAAGAAGTAAGCTCCATTTTGTGAATAGATAGATGGTAAAACATTGTGTCAAATCACTTTACTATGTTCACAAGTTCACTAAATGTGATCCCTATTACATGCCAATAAATATAACAGGTCATATTGGAAGATTCATGGATATGGTCATCACACAAGGGGGCAATAGAATAAGACAATGTACTAATCTAATACTAAGTTGTTGAGCTCATTAGTTCTAAATGAAACTGACTGGTTCATTTGTGTCTATGCTCATTTATATAAGGGCTAAATTCATGTGTTTTAATCCAGCGTATATTTTTTCAGGTTAACAATTTGCTGGATCTGCTTGATGACAGTAAGACAGCTGTATCACTGCCTGAGGAAAGCAATGTACATCAAACAAGAGGAGAGCTGCTAGATCTGTTGGATGGACTAAATGTGCCAGGTGAGCAAATATCTTTGCAAGTCTGCAATTAATAATGTAAATGCCAAATAAATGTATTTTTATAAGGAGTAACAATAAATTTTGTGCAAGAATTAATTTTGAAGGATGGTTTTTAAGAGAAAAAAGAGGAAGTGGCAGAGCAAAATTACACTTAGGGAATCTTAAATGCCAGTGGAAAGAATGAAAGATATTGTACTAAATAGAAGAGGCAGATGAATTGTAGTGTTGGAGACGTTTACGAGTTATGGAATTCACTCTAGAACTTAAAATTAAAAGTGGAATAATTGATCTCTCTCCCTTTCTCAGGAGCTCTGAACTACTTATGTCAGATGAATGTAGAACTCTATCCTGTTGGAGGCACAGCATAGGTAACACTTAATATGAAGGGCCCAAAATGCAACATTATTAAAAGGAAAGAATAATATGCTGTTCATACTTTTAATAACCCCAACTGTAATTATTTTCAAGCTAACTTAGTAGATGAATGACCCTTTTGAAAATGATCTGTGGGTGTAAGCACTGGAGTATGCTCAATGTCCTAAAGGATCAGCTACAGAGATTAGGATGAAGACACGAGAGACTGCAGCTGCCAGAATCTGGAGCAATGCACAAGATACTCGAAGAACTCAGTAGGTCAGGCAGCATCTAAGGAGAGAAATGAACAATTGATGTTTCAGGTCAAGACAATTCATCTGGATACTTTTCCACATGAATGGTCTCAACACAAAGCATCGACCATCAAATCCACTTCATAGTTGCTGCCTGATGCACTGAGTTCCTCCAGCACATCATGCATTGCATTTAGATTGGATGTTGGCCATTCTGGTAGCTTGTTCTTGAAAGACTCTGAGGACTTGAGGTTTTGCAGTGTGTAATTTGAAGTTGCAAAAATTGTTTAAATACATAGTGTGGTGAACTTTGAAATATTAGAATATGAAGTGAATCACAGCACTACTGAAGGAAAGGGAAGTAACTTTCTGACGAGAAATGAGAATTGGGATCATCCCAGTTGATCACCCAGTGCAAAGAGATTTGACCTAATTTCCTGGGTTTTTTAGGATCAAAAGATTTGTTAGATGAGTTCTGTCATGCTGTCCAGGTCTCAGAGTTCAATTGCAAAGGCAAGGTAATACTGAGTGTCATTTTTTTTTTAGTTTGTGATTCATGCCTTACCAAATGCATGGTGTGTAACACTACAGTAGTGTCAACCCACTGTTCGCCACTGGTAGAGTCCTTAACAGTGAAGTGTAGGTCCTACTACTTAACAAGGGAAGTCACTGCCATTCTGATTGTGGCTGTATATATCCCCTCTTGTGCAAATACTAAGTAAACACTGTGAGCTCTACAGTACTATCAGTGACCTGTAAACCACACACCCCAATGGTTTCTTTATTGTGGTCTGGGACTTCAGTCGTGCAAACTTAAAACGTTCCTACCTAAATTGTATCAACATGTGGACTTTGCTATCAGAGGTGGGAACACATTAGTCCTTGGTTTACAACAACATCCATGGGGCCTATAACATCCCAGCCCCCACCTTGGATACTCTGATCATTTATCTATTATGCTAATCCCTGCATACAGACCACTACTAAAACAAATCAAACCAATCCTTAAGGAAATTAGGGTTGAACCAATAGGAGCAATCTCAACATTATAGAACTGATTTGAAATTACAGACTGGGACATATTCAGGGAGCTGGCCACCCAGGATCATCATATATTTATTAATGAATATGCAGGATTCATGACTGGCTCTGTGGTGAAGTACATCAAAGATGTCACTGTCATTAAATCTATCATTATTTGGGCTAATCAGAGCAATGGCTGATAAAAGAGGTCCAGGCACTGCTGAAAGAACGAGATGCAGCCTTCAGTTTGGGGGATGAGATGGCTCTCAGGTCAGCAGGCACTGCACTTTTCCATGCCATCAGGAAGGCAAAAACAGATCTACACACAGAGAATCTACAGCCATTTCTGTGTTACTACGGACATGCAGCGAATGTGACTTAAAGTCATAGAACATGACAGCACAGAGATAGGCGAGTAGGCCCATCTAGTCTGCGCTGAATCATTTATCCGCCTAGCCCATCAACCTGCACTCAGACCAGACCTCCATACCCATCCATGTACCTATCCAAACTTCTCTTCCACTGGCAGCTTGTTCCACACTCTCACCACCTTCTGAGTGAAGTAGTTCCCCCTCATGTTCCCATAACTGTTCACCTTTCACCCTTAACTCATAACCTCTAGTTCTTGTATCTCTCAACCGCAGTGGAAAAATGTGCTTGTATTTACGCTATCTATAACCCCTAATTTTGTATACCTCTATCAAATCTCACCTCCTTCTAATACTTTCCAAGCTCATTGACATCTTTCTTGTAGGTAGGTGACCAAAACTGCATGCAATACTCCAAATTAGGCCTACCAATGCCTTATGCAACTTCAACATAACATCCCAACTCCTGTACTCAATACTTTGATTTATAAAGGCCAATGTTGCCAAAGACTTTCTTTAGGACCCTATCTTCTTGTTGCATCATTTTCGAAGAATTATAGATCTATATTCCCAGATTCCTCTATTCTACTGCGATCCTCAGTGCCCTATCATTCACCATTGCAAGTCCTACCTTGTTTGTCCTCCCAAAGTGCAACACCCCTTCCTTGGTGTCATCCGAGCACAATTCCTGAAGCACACTACTAGCCCCAAGCCTCCAGTCAGAGAAGCAACCATCTATTACCACTCTCTGGCTTCCACCACTAATGTCTAATCCAATTTACTACCTCATCCTGAGTGCTGACAGATTGTACCTTCTTCACCAGCCTCCCATGTGGGACCTTGTCAAATGCCTTACTGAAGTCCATTAGCAACATCCACTGACTTGCCTTCATCCACTCTCCTGGTAACTTTCTTGAAAAACTCTAAGATTGATTAGTCATGATCTACCACACACAAATCCATGTTGACTATCCCTAATCAGACCCTCTCTATCCAAATACATAATATTTGATCCTTGATTTCCTCACTTACAGACCTCAGTCAGTTTGGATTGACAACATCTCCACAATTTCCATCAGCACAGATGCACCACAAGGCTCTGTGCTTAGCCCCCTGCTCTTCTCGCTTTATACTTGTGACGTAAGGCTAAGCACAGTCCAATGCCATATTTACATTTGTTGGCAACAATACTGTCATTGGCCAAATCAAAGATGGTGATGAGTCAGCATATATGAAAAAGACTGAAAATCTGGCTGAGTGGTGCCATAACAACAAGCTCTCATTCAATGTCAGCAAGACGAAGGAGCTGATTATTGACCTCAGGAGGAGGGATCCAGAGGTCCAGGAGCCAGTCCTCATTAGGGGATCAGAGGTGGACAGGGTCAGCAGTTTTAAATTCCTTGGTGTTATAATTTCAGAGGATCCAGCAGGTAAGTGCAGCTATAAAGAAAGAATGGTGGTGCCTCTACTTCCTTAGATGTTTGCAAAGATTCTGCGTGACATCTAAAACATGGACAAACTTCTATAGATGTGTGGTGGAGAGTATATTCTCTGGTTGCATAACGGCCTGGTATAGAAACACCAATGCCCTTGAATGGAAAATTCTACAAAAGGTAGTAGATACAATCCAGTCCATCATGGGTAAAGCCCTCTCCACCATTGAGCACATCTGCATCGAGTGCTGTTGCTGGAAAGCAGCATCCAACAACAAGGACGCCCACCACCCAGGCCATGATCCCTTCTCGCTACTGCCATCAGGAAGAAGGTACAGGAGCCTCAGGACCCACACCACCAGGTTGACGAACAGTTATTACCCCTCAACCATCTGGCTCTTGAACCAGTGGGGATAACTTCACCCAACTTCACTCATCCCATAACTGAACTGTTCATGTTCTTGATATTTACTGCTTATTTATTTAATATTATTATTTCTGTTATTTTTCTTTTGTATTTGCAGTTTGTTGTTTTTTTCCACATTGGCTGTTTGCTCGTCCTGTTGGGTGCAGTCTTTCATTGATTCTATTATATTTCTTGGATTTACTGTGTCTGCAAGAAAATGGATGTCAGGCTTGTATATGGTGACATACAGTATGTACTTCGATAATAAATTCACTTTGAACTTTATATATTCAGTCCCTTTGAAAACCTTTAGAAACTTGCCCACTGCTGATATCAGGCTCACCGGCCTATAATTCCTGGTTTACTCTTAGAGCATTTCTTAAACTCTTCATTTGTTCCTTCCTGTCTATATGTGCAATGCACCACCTTATTTTTCTTGACCAGGGCCTCAATATCTTTCAAAAACCAAGGTTCCCTAAACTTGTTATCATTGCCTTTTATCCTAATAGGAACATACAAACTCTGTACTCTCAATATTTCAGTTTTGAAGACCTCCTACTTACCAAGTACAGAAAACAACCTGTCCCAATCCACACTTGCCAGATCTTTTCTGATATAATCAAAATCAGCCTTTTCTCAATTGAGAATCTTAACCCGAGGACCAGACCTATCCTTCTCCATTATTTTCTTGAAAATAATGGCATTCTGATCACTAGATGCAAAGTGTTCCCCTAGAAAAAAAGACTTCTGTCAACTGCCCTGTCTCATTTCCTAATAAATCTAGTTTCGCACTCTCTCTGGTTGGGTCCTCTGTGTATTAATTAAGGAAACTATCATGAATACATCTGACAAACTCTATCCACCCCTTTTATAGTATGAGATCCCAATCAATATGTTGAAAGCTAAAATCGCCCATGATGCAACAATCTGCAATCTCTCTACAAATTTGCTCCTCTGATTCCAGCAGACTGTTAGGTAGTCTATGCTTTTATCTCCTTAACTTGATCGTCACTTTCTTATTCCTCAGTTCCACCCATATAACCTCAGTAGACAAGCTCTCCAGTTGCTCCTGTCTGAGCACTGCATTGACATTTTCCCTGACTAATAATGCTAGCCCTCACCCTTTAATTCTCCTGCTCTATCATGTCTAAAGCAATGAAACCCTGGAACATTGAGCTGCCAGTCCTGAAGATAATTCTCACTGGTGGCTACAATATCATAATTCTGTGTGTTGATCCATGCCCTAAGCTCATCTACCTTTCCTACAATATTCCTTGCATTGAGGTATACACAGCTCAGAACATTACTCTCACCACACTCGACCTTTTGATTCCTGACTTTGTATTTAGGCTTAGCAACATTTTTCCCCACAACCACTCTACTAACTGCTCTGGCACTTTGATTCCCATTCCCCTGCAACTCCAGTTCAAACCTTCCCACAAGGATATTAGTCCCCCTCCAATTCAGGTGCAAACTTGTCTCTACTGTACATATCCCACCTTCCCTGGAAGAAAGTCCAATGATCAAAAAATCTGAAGCTCTCCTTCCTGCACCATCTCCTTAGCCACATATTAAACTGTGTGATCTTCCTATCTCTGGCCTCATTAGCACATGTCACCAGGTAGCCCAACCAAAATCATAATACTGGAGGTCCTGTCCTTTAAATTAGCATCTAACTCCTTGAACTCACTTTGTAGGACTTTGTCACCCATCCTACCCATGTCATTGATTCTGAAGTCGACCAGGGCATCTGGCTGCTCACTCTTACCCCCCGCCCCCTTTAAGAATGCTGTGGACTTGATCCAAGATGTCCCTGACCCTGGCACCTGGGAAGCTATGTACCATCTGGGAATCTCATTCTCAACCACAGAACTTCCTGTCTTTCCTCTAACCATGGAATCCTCTATCATTACAAGTTGCCTCTTCTTCCTCCCTTCCCTTCTGACCTTAAGGCTGGACTCAGTGACGGAGATCTGGCAGCTGTGGCTTTCCACTGCTAGGTCATCCTCCCCAACACGATCCAAATGAATGTACCTGTTGTTGAAGGGAATGGCCACAGGGGTACTCATCACTGGCTGTTTGTCTTTCCCTTTTGAGGGTCACCTGGTTACCTGTGTCCTGCACCTTGGGTGTAACTACATCCCTGTCAGTCAACCCCTCAGGCCCCCAAATGATCCAAAGTTCATCTAGCTCCACCTCCTCCAATTTCTTAACACGGTCTGAAAGAAGCTGCAGCTGGTTGCACTTCTTGGCAGTATAGTCATCAGGGATACTGGAGATCTCCCTGCCTATTAATGTAAGATGACACTGGTGAACCACAGCGACATTTTGAGGCTACGTACAAGACTTTTAAATATATACCTCTGTTGAATTGCTCTCACTGCAATCTGCAGCATGTAAATTCCCTCTAAGTAGTTTTAAATCAACCTAATGATTTACAGTTTTCACAATCATTTGAAGGACTGGGTGGATCAAGCAGGTATGCCGCCTTTAAGCAGATGAAAATTCATTGCCATGCTGAAAGGTCTTGGTCCAAAGTGTCGACTGTACTCTACTTTCATAAATGCTGCCTGGCCTGCTGAGTTCCTCGAGCATCTTGTGTGTGTTGCTTGGATTTCCAGCATCTGCAGATTTTCTCATTTGAAAATAAGAGATCATTGTGTTCTGTCTGTGCAAGGCATCGCTTTTTCCCAGCACGCCAAATACAGTGATCAGAGCAGAAGGTTTCTCAGTCTGCAGAATGGATAAAACTGCTGATTCAGAAAAGGCAAAAGGTGGAGGTGTGTGTTTTATAATATACTCTCGGTGGTGCTCTGATGTGGCAGTTTTGTCAAACTCGTGTTCCCCCAACCTTAAATACCTAACTGTAAAAAGCCGTCTGTTCTATTTACCAAGGGAGTTCTCCATAATCCTGACCACAGTTTACATATCACCAGCAGCCGACTTCAATCAAACGTTTGAGATACTGCATGACACCATCTCCAAACAAGAAACAGTTCATCCTGGCACATTTCAAATCATATTTGGAGACTTCAATCAGGGTTGTTTGAAGAAAACTCTGCCTAATTGCCATAAGCATATAACCTGTAGTACCAGAGATCCTACCACTGTTATACTAAGAAATGCTTACCTTTCCTTGCCCAGGCTGCATTTCAGTAATCAAATCACGTGGCTGTCCTTCTCCTACCTGCATAGAGGCAGAAGCTAAAGAGCAAAGCTCCAGAGATTAGGACAACAAAGGTGATTATGGGAGGCAGAGGAGCAGCTACGGGATTGTTTCAAGTCAATGGACTGGGCTGTGTTCAAGGACTCCTCTGTGGATCTGAATGGATACACCATGGTTGTCACGGACTTTATTAAATGTTGGTGATTTCAGACAAAATCATCCAGTCTTCCCGAACCAGAAGCCCTGGATGAACCATGAGATCCACAATTTTCTGAGAGCCCGATCAGAGGCATTCAAGTCTGTTGACCAAGAAAGTTATAAGAGATCCGAGTATGATCTCCGAAAAGCCATTTCAGGACAAAGTGGCATTTCCGGACTAAACTTGAATCAACTAAAATTGTGGCAGGGCTTGAATACTATCACCTCTTAGAAGTTAAATCAGCAACAAAAATGATATGGCTTATACAGAGAGAGAGTGGCTTCTGGACTGGTGCGAATACAACAGCTTGAGTCTCAACATGGATTAATTAAGGAGATGATTGTGGACTTCAGGAAGGTGAGGGCTGACCTATCCCCACTGCACATTAACAGCTGCTTCATGGAGAGAGTCAGGAACAACAGGTTTCCTGGAGTGCATATCATAGATGATCTCACCTGATCCCTCAGTATCACCTCTTTAGTCAAGGACGCACAGCAGCACCTGCACTTCCTGAGGAGATTGAGGCAAGTTTAGTTTCCCTGCCCTCATTCTTAACACATTCTACTGCAGCAGCATCGGGAGTGCCTGAACCAGCTGCATTGCAGTCAAGGCATCTGACTGTAAGACCCTGCAACAGATTGTGAGGACTACTGAGAGAATCATCAAGCTCTTTCTCCCCCACCCACCAGAAGTGCTGCGTTCAGGGACCCCTCCCATCCATCCCACAATCTCTTTGACCTCCTAACATCAAGCAGAAGGTTCAGCAGTATAAAAGTAAAGACTGTTAGGCTGGGTAACCACTTCTTCCCCAGATCGTGAGATTTCTGAATACCCTGCCACCCAGAACACAGCCCCAGTAACAATAATACATTTGTATTTTTAACTATATGTCATTTATGCACTTTATGTCAACTTGTATATGCATTTGCAGAATACTTTTTTGTCTGTTAATATTATGTTGATGTTATTTTATGTGCGGTATGTGATATATGTACTGTGTTTTGCACATTGCTCCCTAAGAAACGTTGTTTCATTTTGCTCTATATATGTATATAGTTGAATGACAATGAACTTGAACTTTCTTCCTGCCTTTCTCTCTTGGAAGTGCTTCATCTTCATCAAGAATTGGCTCTAAAGCCATGCAATGCAATCTGATACCTCAGCTAAGTGATTACTAATCACATCGCAGTTTTAGCCCATATATGCAGTTATAAGAGCAGCATTAGAAAGTATCTGGTGACACAAGAGGCTGCTGATGCTGTGATCTGGAGCAGAACAAAACAACAGGAGGAATTCAGTTGGTCAGTCCTGATCATGTTTTGACATCCTTTGCCTGACTCACTGAGTTCCTCCAGCAGTTTTTTTTTGCATCAGTAAGTATGTGTTCAGTGATTGATACCTAACCCATGGATGATGAAGAATAAAATGCAGTCCTGCCTTGTCATCTTGACTCAACTAGTACCTGAAGGCATTAAGCAACCTAATAAATGGATTATTGAGGCATATCATTTGATGCTTAACTAATCTGTATGGGTAATAGTTTCTTAATTTAAAGTCTAGTGTCAGTGAATAATGATTAAAAAAAACAATTACCCTAGACACACCAAATTATAAATGCGTCGTAAAGTTGTAATGGACAAAATTTTAAAAAGCCAAAATATTTTTTTTTCTCATTCTATGATGTATTTCAGACTTGCAGTCATCAGGTCTGTCAGCTGGGCAGCCACAATTGGTTCCAGATGGTATTGCTCCTCCCAGTTTTCAGAATGCTTCCAGTTTAAAGCAAGGTAAGGTACAAGAAACCCCACACTGGAATAAACTGTGCAAAAATAGTGATTTGCCATCTTTTCCCAGCTGGTTGTGACATAAGCATATTGTGAAATTTCCATTTATTCTGAGTATGTACTCAGATGATATTTGACTTGTCATCGTAACAAACCTGAGGAATGGAATTCTTAGGAAAGCAAACTAAATATGTAGTCTGGAAAGCTCAAAAACTGATGTTGAACACTAGCTTGTATATTCTTTTGATGCTTGCTACAAAAACAAAACTATCCAATTTCAGACTTAAAAGATCCACTTTGAAATTTATGGGAGCTATTGCTTAGTTACTTTCCATTGAAATTTGTACAGAACTGAATCAAAAAACAAGTAAAATGATGGCATGATTTGGTTTTAGCTTTAGTACTCAACAAAGCATAATTGAACTTACAAATACTAGTTCTGGTAAGGATACTTCTGTAAGTGATATCCTTCCCATCTAATAGTTTCTTCTTTCACAAGAATGAGGAAGGAAGTCTGAAAGTATAAATAAATAAGTTTATAGTTACTGCTAAGATTATTTTGTTGGGTGGCAAATCATGAAATTAGATTTTTATAGAAAATTAATTTCTGTCCAAATTGTTAATCGAGAATTTGTGATGTTGAAATATTTTTTTTTGTATTGACAGAACATTAAAGATGCTCTAATATAATACTCATAATAAATTTCTGCTTGTTATAGAAATTTTTCTTCTAAGAGTATGTTTCTTAATCACATCATGTACCTTGGGTCTGTTTAATATATTGATAGTCACCTTGGCTCACTGCTGGAATTTGGGACATGGGTTCATACTCCAAACCAGCATGTGATTTTGATTTGTAATATTTATGTCTGGCACTAAGTGCTGTCTTGATGGAGGCATTGTATGTTGGATGAATGTGGCTTTGTTTTAAAATTTCACTTGTGCCGATGAATGTTGGAGGTTCCAAAATATGACTGTGTAGAGGTTCCTGCGGTATCCTGACCAACATTTCTCGAAGATGCCGTTAACCACAGGCCAAATAGACACCCATCTTACAATGGTGCAGGAGACTTTTGCACACCTCCAATAACACAGGTTTGGTTCCTGCCTCAAGGAGCTGACAGTGAAGTTCTGTAAATTGGTCCTAGTTTACTTCAATGACAGGAAAATCGAGGGGTCATTGATGACATATGAAAGGGTGAGTGTGAGTACAGGGAAACAAGAACTGACAAAACGCTTTGAGCACTGGTATAGCTTGATTGCCCAAATGGCTTCTGTTGTAAAGAAATAATAAATATGAATATCAGTAGGATCTTGCTGTCTTTGAAATAGCTGCCACATTGAGTATATGATTGCCCTTAAAAATCCATAGCACATTTTTAGAATGTTTGGAGACCTGATGAGACATTATATAAATGACACTTCAATGTTTTTGAATGTCTAAATCTAGTTAAGAAATGCAATTTGTTCCAGGTATACCTTCCATTGTCGCATTCAATCAAAATGGGCTGAAAATAGAATTTTCTTTTGAACGGTCCAAAGCAAACCCAAATATGCTATTCATTACCCTGCGTGCATCAAATTCCACTGAGATGGATATGAGCAACTTTGTTTTGCAAGCTGCGGTACCAAAGGTGAGTTTTGAGTAGGTTGTCTGTTGTTCAGGTGGTCAACGTGCATAAAGTGAAAGTGAAGCTGAGACACAAGAAAATAATTACCTTTTATTTTCCTGGCTAGTGTTTGCCATTGAGACTGGAAACTGTAGCGTGCTAATGTTGCCACCAATGTCTCAGTAATACACTTCATCAGATGAATTTATACTGTCCTATTGTCTGTCAAACCCTCCAACTGCCATAACCTGACACACCTTCCTCCAATGTTTTATAAATGGTTCCCTCTCTTTGGATTCAGGTGGTTTCAGTTGCTGGATGAACAGTTCAGAGAAGCCAATTCAAATCCTATCACACCTATCATGGAGCTTAAATTATGTTCTGAACTTAATTTTATAAAATGCTACCCAATAATCTCTTAGAGCTACCACATTGTGTAATCCCAACTTGATCACAAACTGTCACCTTTACACATCCTGGTCTCTGTTTGGTTCCGACCTACCATGTGGTTGTTTTTTTTATATTGCACTCTGAAATAGATAAGCAAACCATAAATTTGTAAAAAAAAAAAAGCAATCAAGTTAACAGGGTAAGAATAAAACTGGACAGGCCACTTGTACTTATTATTGATCTAAATAGCAAAGTTGATAACTGCAGTTGACTTGAAGATCTTCCTCACAAATACGAGAGCTATTCCAGGGATCTGAACTACAGCCTGATTATAGTCATACTCACACAATCCTAACCTGGTTCAAATCCTACCCACCACCATAAACATTAATTATTCGTCTATCATAGTGAATAATCAAAATGACTCAGGATCTCTGAGACCCATGATTTCTGCCACAAAAATGATAAGGGCAGCAGGCATGTAGAAGCTTTACCATTTGCATATGCCCCTTCAAGAGACATCATCCTGTCATTGAAATCATACCATTTCCAGACCACTTTCTTGGGTTGTTACTGAGCTAAGCCTTTGACTCATACCCTTTCATATCCTCCATAACTTCGCTCAAATAGAAGACAAAAGTGAATGGACTAGCAGTTCTGATCCATATCCATCTGGCACTCCACTTTCCATGAAACAACGTATTCAAAGCAGTCTAACCTGCTTAGTTCCTCCAGCATTTTGTGTGTGCTGCAGCCATCTACTGTTTTCCCCATCACTTCTGTTCGTCAGTCACTTCTAGTTCAGCTTTTGCTATTTAAGCCCATCATGGTTTGCCACTGTTTCATTGCTTCTCTGTAAACTTCAATTATTTCCCACCTACACATCTCCCTTTCTTTTCAGACTACTAAAACACCTTGCTTCTCGCTGCTTAGATGTTGTATTTTGAGGTTTCTTCTTTGCACTTTATTTCTCCCCCTTCCATATGCTCATGTGAACATCCCCTTGGCCTGTAGCTTTATTCTTCATCCATTTCTGACACTTCCATTACACCTCTGGAAAAATTCCATGCAACTATTTTTCTATGTTGTAAGTACATAAAAGTCACTGGGTATAAAGTATGACTTTTGGTTCCAATGGTGAAATGTACAGTTGACATTGGTGTTTAAAGTGCCTAAGGGTCAACTTCTACCTTGTATTTTAGCTAGGGGAAGCAAGGGCATAAGACATTATTCCCCTTTAAATGGTTCCCCTGTTGTTATATTGAGAGGAGAAATGAATTCTCTCTCACAGGGAATCTCTGGTGAAGTAGATGTGATATGTTCCGTACCCGAAACTCTTTGTAATTGAGCCATGGATTGCTTTTCTTTTACATTTGTGTAATATGTGTCCAAAATATTGGTACCCTACTTGAATTTAATTAACCTCTATCATGTATTTAAAGCAAGGGTCCCTCCCCTTTCTTGATCTCTCTCTGTCTCAATCTCTGGAGACAGCTTATCTACTGATTTCTATTACAAACCCACAGACCCTCACAGCAACCTGGACTATACCTCCTCCCACCCTGTTACTTGTAAAAACACCAACCCCTTCTCTCAATTTCTCTGTCTCTGTTGCATCTATTCTCAGGATGAGGCTTTTCATTCCAGAACGAAGGAGATGTCCAGCTTTTCAAAGAAAAGGGGCGTCCCTTCCTCCACCATCATGCTACTCTCAACCACATCTCTTCCATTTCACGCACATTTGCTCTTACCCCATTCTCCTGCCACCCTACCAAGGATAGGGCTCCTCTTGTCCTCACCTGTCACTCCACTGACCTCCGGGTCAACACAATTCTTTAAAACTTGTGCTATCTCCAACAGGATCCCACCACCAAGCACATCTTTGCCTCCCCCCCCCCCCACCCTAGTTTCTGCTTTCTGTAGGGATCACTCCCTACACAACTCCCTTGTCCATTCGTCCTTCCTCACCGATCTCCCTCCTGGCACTTACCCTTGCAAGCGGAACAAGTACTACACCTGCCCCTACACCTCCTCCGTCACTACCATTCAGGGCCCTAAACAGTCCTTCCAGGTGAGGCGACACTTTACATCTGAGTCTTGGGGTCATATACTGTGTCCGGTGCTCCCAGTGTGGCTTCCTGTATATCGGTGAGACCTGATGCAGATTGGGAGACTGTTTTGCCAAGCATGTACGTTCCATTCACTAGAAAAAGCTTATTTCCCAGTGGCCACCCATTTTAATTCCACTTCCCACTCCCATTCCAATATGTCCATCCATGGCCGCCTCCATTGTTGTGTTGAGGCCACACTTGGGTTAGAAGAACAACATCTTGTATTCTGTCTGGATAGCCTTCAACCTGATGGCATGAACATTGATTTTTTGAACTTCCAATAATGCCCCCCCCCCCACTTCCTTCACCATTCTCCATCCTCTTTTCCCTCTCTTGCCTTATCTCCTTGCCTACCCATCGCCTCCCTCTGGTGCTCCTCCCCCTTTTCTTATTCCATAGCCTTCTGTCCTCTATCAGATCCCCCTTTCTCTAGCCCTGTATTGCTTTCACCAATCAATTTTCCAGCTCTTCATCCCTCCCCCTTCAGGTATCACCAATCACCTCATGTTTCTCTCTCCCCTCCCCCACCTTTTAAATCTACTCCTCAGCTTTTTTTCTCCAGTCCTACTGAAGGGTCTTGACCTGAAATGTCAACTGTACACTTTTCCGTAGATACTGCCTGGTCTGCTGAGTTCCTTCAACAATAATACTGTTGGCTCAGTATTATTTCATTGGATCTTATTCATACTAATTCTCAATGGATTAGTTGTGGGAATTTTAATTACTGTTCTAGAGTGTACTGCAATATTTTAATTGTTTTCCTAGTGAGGTTCTTGCGGCTTTTCTGTGCATCAGTATTGCTCTCACCTATGTTTTTGTATCTTATGTGTGTCATTATGAATGGCAGACAAGCTTGTATGGCACTACACCAGGAGCCTCCCAGAGTAGATTTAATAATCCCTATGACAGCATTTTGATGTGTCCGTAGCATTGTGTATGGTAGTTGCACAGCCACAAGGTGTCCTGCTGTAATAAAAGCAGAAAATGCTGGAAACACTTCAAAGTATATTTGTTATCAAACTATATATATGTGACATTGAGATTCATTTTCTTATAAGCATTCACAGTAGAACAGAGGAACACAATAGAATCAATGAAAAGCTACACACCTAGACTTATCAGGTTATGCAGTATCTGTGGAGAGAGTTACAGAGATAATGTTTCAAGTCAAAGACCCTGCTGCTGAACTTAGGAGGGCAAAATAACTAGCTTTAAGTTGCAGAGAGGATGCAATGGATAGAACATAGGGAATTTCTAAGACAGTGCTGTGGAGGTAAGTTGTAGCGGCAGTCTGGTTGGCTAGTTAATGGGGGAAGTTAAAGAGTACATAGATATGTGAGTATGTGTCAAATGCAGGGTTATAGACCGGGTCAACAGGTTAAACTGAGCCAAAAATCACATGACCTGCAGAAGAAATGGTCATTTCTGATACAAACAAAGCAAGTGAGTTATCCAAAGTTTTAGAATTTAATATTGAGTCCAGCAGGCTTCAGCGTGTCCAGATGGAGGAGGTGCTCTTCCTCAAGCTTACATTGGACACCCTTGTAACAGTACAGGAGACCATAGACAGGTCTGAGTGGGAATGGGCTAGAAAATTAGAGTAGCAGGCAACCAGGAGCTCTTGGCATCCCTGCAGATAATAAATGCTCCACAAACTGGTCACTTGATCTGTTTCTAAAATGTAGAAAAGAAACCCATCGTGAATAATGAATGCAATACACTAGATTAGAGGAAGTGCAAGTGAATCTCTGCTTGTCTAAGGAGGAGCAAAAGATGGTGGAGGAGGAGGAACAGAGTAAGGACCCATAAGAAAATTATCCCTTTAAATTCTTGTGATGCAAGCTTGTTGAACCTCGCAGAAATTGTGAAGGATGATTCTTTGAATAGGGGGAATGATGCGGTAGAAGCTGAAAACAAGGGGAGCTCTGTTCTTTGTCGAAGAGAGGGTGTGAGGTCATAGCTACAGAAAATGAGATGCAGCTGAAGACTCTGATAGAGACATTTCAGAGACCTTAGGTTGAAATGTGCCGTTGTATTCTTAAGGTAAGAAATGATGCCAACTCAAATTTACCATGGAACAATAAGACCATAAGAAATAGAAGCAGAATTGGCCTATTTAGCCCAGTGATTCAGCTCAGTCATTCAATCATGGTTGATTTACTATCCCTCTTAACACCAATCTCCCCATAACCTTTGACGCCTTTACTAATCAAGAACCTAATAGGACCAAGAAGGGGTTAGGCATGGAGAGTCTGAAATGGTCATTTATATCCAGTTTCTGTCTTGCAGTCTTTTCAACTACAATTGATGTCCCCCAGTGGCAGCACCATTCCTGCTAGGAATTCTGGAGCAGTCACGCAGGTGATGCGAGTTCTCAATTCACAAAAGGTTGGTCTTTCATCCTTGCCGTCACCTACAACCTGGTGAATGCCGCAGTTAAATGTAACCATTTCTTGCCAATGGCTCTAGCACCTGTTACATAATATATGCAAAATTTACATTTTTAACAATGGTATATGTATAATTGCTTCATTTGCATGTTTAGATTAGAGTGTAGCTTAATGCAGCTTTGAAAGGCTGCTACAGGAGAAGCACCAGTGAAGGGAAGGTGAAGTTTTTACAACTACTGTAAAAACTAGAAATCACAGAATCAATTGAGAGATCAATTAATGTTTGAGTGTGATCTTTAGGTCTGAAAAATGTTGCAGGATTTAAAGATCTACAGAAGAAGAATTTAAAAAGAAATGGTGAGGGAGGGGGAACTGAGATAAGGCAGAATGTTTCACATCCGTTGAATAGCTAAGAGGATAAATAAAGATTGCTTTGCGGTAAGTGCAAATAGAAATTGCAAATCCATTTCAAATAACATATTTGGAAGAAATTAGTGCAGTGAGTTTGGTCTGAAATTCTTAAACAAAGTGCTGTGTTGGATCTTTACAGGTAAAGAGTGTCCAATCTGAAGATGTGCCATTCCATAATCTTGTGTTGCAACATTGTTGGAGATAAAAGACAGAAAGGATACAATTAAATGAAAGGTGTTTGGAAGGTCTTTGCAACCAAACGCATTCCCTCAAAAGCAGCCACTCAAACTTGTTTTCTTCAGTAGAAAATAGACTGTGTTGCAAGTACTGAATTCAGTGTATTAAATTGTGGAAAAAAAAGGGCAAGAAAATTCCTTTTTCTGCTGAATGATGTGTTTGGGGCCCTGGTTCCAGTTTGTACACATCCAACTAGAACCATCTGTATTTGACTCCACTATTTCCTTGAAATAGGAATTGTTACTGAAACTCTATGGTCCAAAACATATACCTGCCTTTCCATGGAAAGTTTTAAACATCTTTTGCTGCAGCACTACCCATTCCCCTCTTTTTTGTTTGTTTGTTTGAGGTACTGGGATGACATTGAAAGACCATAATCAGATTAGTTTCTGTTTTAGCCTAAAATAGATGATTTTGTTTTCAATTTCTACATTACTCGAAGTATTCCACTTCTGAATCATTACTTTCTCAATTCTCCCTCTTCGGCAGAAATCCACTTTAAACCCACTGATTCCCACAGCTATCTTGATCACAGTTACATTCCACTGCCTGTAGGTATTCTATTCTCCCAGTCTGTGATCAGTTTATCAATTTTGATGCAACTATCTTCCACATTGTTTTTGAAATGTATTTTTCTTCAATAATTCTCCTCACCCAAGTGATTCAAAACTCCTACTCCAATTAAAGTGTTTTGATCCAATTAACTTAAACCGTTAATCAAACTGATTTATGTTCAATAAAACAGATCGTATAAGTTATACTGTAGATGTGCCTTGGCCGTCAGTTGTTTGAATCGAGTTTCTATGTATGCAAGTGCCCACTCCAATTCATCGTTTTGTTGAAAGTGGCAACCCTATTTAAACATTAACTAAATATTTCTTAAAATTAACGCTACTTCTACCTTGAGTCATACCAACAAGTTACATATTGTTTAGTTGTTATTTAGAAAACCAGTGAGCATCATAGGCCATAACTGTTGAACTGCCAGCTGATTCTTTGATCAGGCGGTGTCACTAGTTTATGACTTTGAATTTGCCTGAAGGACAAGGGGCAGAAAGTATTATTCCTTGCAAAGACATATTGCTATATAAAGTTGGTGTACAAGAATCTCCCCTGGCCGAACACCCGTATCTATCTCTTTTCTTAGCTTTTAAGAAAATAATTTGAGCCAATTAACTGAATGTAGGAAGTGAGTTCAGCTTCAATATTCTAAAGGGATTGTTCCTTCTGCATATCGGAGCTCTCCTCTGATGTTTCCTCCTATGACAACTTCCAATGAAAATGCAGTAGAGAACCTCTTGCTTCCCCACTCTTTCTAGAATTCAAATCATGTTTTGCTGTACTTTCCCTTTTGAGCAAACTGTAATCTTCTCACCACCTTAACAGTGGTAGAGTTCCTTTTGTCCTTACCTGACACCCCATGACCCTCTGAAGCCAACACATCATCCTCCGCAACTTCCGCCATCTCCAAAGGGATTCTACCACCAAACATAACTTTACCTCCCCCTCTCCACTTACTGCAGGGGTAGCTCCCTCCGTGATTCCCTTGTCCATTTGTCCCTCCCCACTAATCTCCTTTCTGGCACTTATTCCTGCAAGTGGCCAAAGTGCTACACCTGCCTATTCACCTCCTCCCTCACCTCCATTCAGGGCCCCAAACAGTCCTTCCAGGTGAGGCAACACTTCACCTGCGAATCTGATGGGAGCATCTGTTGTGTCTGGTGCCCCCAATGAGGCCTCCTCTACTTTGATGAGACCTGTTGTAAATTGACGGACCACTTTATTGAGCACCTCCACTCCATCTGCCAAAATTGGAACTTCCCAGTGGCCAAACATTTTCATTACGTTTCCTATTCTCGTCCGACATGTCGGGTCCATGCCTTCCATTTGTGCCAAGATGAGGCCACCCTCAGGGTGGAAGAGCAACACGCACAAACTGCTGGAGGAACTCAGCAAGCCAGTCTGCAAGTATGGAAAAGAGTACAGTCAACGTTTTGGGCCAAGACCCTTCATCAATTCTGATGAATGAAACATCGATTGTCCTCTTTGCATAGATACTGCCTGGCCTGCTGAGTTCCTCCAGCATTTTGTGTGGGTAGCATGAATATTGATTTCTCCTTCCGGTTAAAAAAAATTTCCCTCTTCTATTCGCCACTCTGGCCTCTCATCTCTTCCCACCTCCCTGTGAGTGGCCTCTCCTTCCTTTTCTTTTATGGCCCACTCTTCTCTCCGATCAGTTTTCTTCCTCTCCAGCCCTTGATCTTCCCCACACTATCACCTTCTAGCTAGCCGCCGCCTCTTCTCCCCACCTTTTTATTCTGGCGTCTGCCCCCTTCTTCTCCAGTCCTGAAGAGGAGTCTCAGCCCAAAACATCGACCAGTTATATATTTCCATAGATGCCTGGCCTGCTGAGTTCCTCCAGCATTTTGTGTGTGTTGCTTTGGATTTCCAACATCTGCAGACTTTCTCGTCTTTATGATTTACTATAATCTTCTGTTTTGCTGGAATCACCCTATTGCAGGAACCAAATATAGGTTGGTTGGTTGTGAAAAGACACTCTCTCACCCCTATTCCCACAGTTTATAATGAAATAGAGCATCTGTACAAGACGTGAAACTCCGATGCTTCAACGTTGATTTTACCCTTCTCCACTGCCTCATCCCACACTACTGAAAAGCTGTGTTCACCCATGACATTCTCCACACAGTGGCCAGCAGCATGAATGGGTGACGACTAAAAAGCATGCAGATGTTGCAATCTTGAACAAAAACCAGAATGTTGGAAGAATCCAAGCAACATCTATGGGAAAGAAAGGTGTAAGTCAAAGTTTTAAGTTAAGACCCTGCATCAGGACTGGGTGGAAACAGGAGGAATTGTCAGTATGTAGTAGGATGTTTGGGATGGGACAGGATGGTAGGTGATGGTGGAACTAGATGGGGAGGAATGCTGGTCAGAGAGAGCCAGGTGGGGGAGTGAATGGGACAGGTGAACAAAAGGAGAAGAAAACTAGGGAGACAAATGAGTATATGTGGGATGAGTACAGTGGGATTGTAGGTTACCTAAAATTGGAAAATTTGGTGGTCCATACCATTGCGTTGTAAGGTACCCAAGCAGAACATTATTTTTTCACTGTACGTTTGCCCTCTTTCTAGCAATGGTGTCCTCCCACACACATCCTTCTGTTTCATTAGCTTTTATTCTTGGTTCATTCATCCCTCCCATCCTCTTTCCCCATCTGATTCTATACAAGCTCATCATTCCCTCCTCATGTGCCTTCACCTATCACCTACCAGCTTCTAAACACAAAGTATACTGCAGATGCTGGGGTCAAAGCAACACCTACAACACGCTGGAGGAACTCAGCAGGTCGGGCAGCATTTGTGGAAATGAGCAGTCAATGTTTCGGGCCAAGACGTTGACTGCTTGTTTCCACGGATGCTGCCCGACCTGCTGAGTTCCTCCAGCGTGTTGTACGTGTTACCTCCCAGCTTCTGTCACTTCTCTACATACTGGCAGAGTTTCTTGGTCCCGCTAAGTCTAAATGCAGGGTTTCAACCAGAAATGTAAATTTATACCTTAGACTTCTACAGATGCTGCTTAATGCACTGAGTTTGTCCAGTGTTTTGTTTTCAATGTCACTGATGAGGGTGCTTATTTCATTATCCACACTTTTCAAAGGCTCTGGACTCTCTCAAGACTGGCAAACCTTGCACTGAGATTGTCCTCTTCTGAGCGTCTGTACCTCAATGAACACAAAACAAAAAATGTGTCCGAGGAGTGTTAATCTATTAGCGTTCCCTTTGATATTCTTCAATATTCTAGCCTGGCACTTCAGCCCCATGCTGGACATGACATTAAGATGAGGTCTTGTTTGCTTGAAAGTGGATATAAAGATGTGACACAATGAAAAGCAGTGCTATTATCACTGATACCCTGGCTTGTATTTATTCCCCCCCCCCCCCCATTAATAGTATGAAAACAGATTATGTCATCATTACACAGCAAGATTCCAGCCCACACAGGTTCATGAACTACAACGGCAGCAGCTCAGTGGAGTTCATATAAAAGTGGCAGGAACTATGTCTTTGTTCCATTTGAACCATTCGTAACTGAGCTTGATGCCTTGCCTTGTACAGTAATTGTTTCTGCTATTGGGATAATCATAAAGCACCAAGTTCATATTGTGGAGTGAATTTTCATTTCCATTTGAAGTTTCCTGGAAACAATGAGATACAGTAATTGTGTCTAATACTGAAGTCTGATCTAAAGTGTTGTTTTGCTTTTGAAGCACCCATTGAGGATGAGGCTGAAGTTGATGTACAATCACAAGGAAGTACCAATTGAGGTAATGACAGATGTCAATGAGTTCCCAACCCAAGCCTGGGAGTGATTTGAACAGGAATGTTGAATCCATGGACTAGACTTTACACTGTGATTGCTGGCCAGAAGCTGCTGCAATATACAGTCACCCTGTAGACAAAGCTGGCATCAGACTTCACCAGTATTGAAGAGGAAACTGTTTCCTTCCCGATAATTCTACAAGGACAATATTTCTGTGTTGGATCCATTGTATTTCTGAGGTGGAATCTCATAACAATCTGTTACCATGGATCTGTTTGTAATAAGATGTTAAGTAGCTTTGAACAAAAATAATACCTACATGATTAAGTAGGAACAAAATCATGCATTCAGAACCCAGCTCTTTGGTTTAGCTGAGAATTCTATTTATTATTTGAAATGTTCAGAGAAAACAAGGAATATTCATGTTAATGCTGTGACAACTTGTACAATTTGATATAGCTACATAATTAATTTGAGATTGTTACATGTCTGTTGTTCCATTGATGGTTTTCTTCAGATAGATGCAAACCTCTAAAAAAGTCCTCTTGTTCCAAGAAGACCAGAGCCCTCATGTTGCAGACTCCATAATAGATTCAGGCTTTTGGCAATATGATAGTGTCATTATGCCAGCATTGGTCCTCCACTGTAATGACCTGTGTTCATTTAAGGAATGGAACAGGGTGAAGAGAGAAAGCAGTTTCGTTTACAGTCCAGATTGTAGCTTTCCCCTTGAAGAAAATCCTAGTGACCGTGAGCCTTTAACCACACAGTAAGCTATTTTTAAAAATGCAACACTTCCTTTACTGAAGATCTGCACTCTAGTTACAAACTTGTTTTGCACTGATGTGAAAGATAAACAAAACTCAACACTTGCTACTCACCAAAATGTCACCACTTAAAAGGAATGAGATTTAACTTTTGCGCATTTTGAAATGAGTCATTTTGCAGGTTCTTTGGAACAGTATGTTGTTAGGCTATGTTTTGTTTTTTTCTTGTCTATATTGTAATGTGGTACAGTTATCATTTTGGTAGCCTTTTTGTTCACTGTTTTCAGATGTCTAGCAAAAAATGTTGACCTATCAGCATAGTACAAAGCTGCTATTTTGATTAAACCTAAGGCAAGGTTTGTCTTACTGAAGGAGACTTGAATATTGTTTTCCAAAATAGAACTAGTTAATTTTCTTATATGTTCTCATTAATTTTTTTAAATAAAAAAATCTAAATTCTATACACTAAAGACTGATGGCCAGTATTGCAGTTTTTGTTATTCTGCCTTCACCTTCAAAAGGGTGTGGAGTATGTAGTTACATTCATAACTGCAGTTCACAGATCAAAACAAATTCCTAATGCTTTAAGCAAATTCTGCTTACATCTGTTTTCTATTTATAGACAGATTAATTGAGTAGGGAAGGTGAGAAAAGGGGAGATTAAATTGGAATTTTGTTTGTTGCATTTGTGTCACCCTGTTTGGGTGTTTTCTTTTTGCTTTGTGTAAATGTACAACCTGTCTTACTGTTCAGTTTTGAAGCTGCTGGTGTAGAAAGTGCAATGCAAGTTGCAAGGTTTGTGTTCCAGGTTTGTGGGTGTGTGGTGTAATGGCCAACTTGCCTATGGCTGACGACAGCAAGCTACATCAAATGAGCCCTTAGAGACAGCTCCATATTTATTAGTTTGAAATGTATTTTGATGTTTGACTCAGTATATCTCCATTTGGAGACTAATTATATCACTCAGAACTGTCCATATTGCATCACCACTGTATGCTGCATTGCAGTTTAGAACATGACTGTAGTGAATGGCCCAAGAGAGCCATTGCGAAGTTAATGAAATTACAAATCCCTAAACAATAGTCACAAAGGTTACTCCGCTGATCACTGTCTGCACCAAAACCCTACAAGGTTATATTTTCCAGATTGCAAGCAAGGAAAACCCAGACAACTGTAAACCTTGTGTTACCCAAGTGAGATTTAGTGAATACTTTTCAGAATCTGCTCATTTAATAAATGGCCTGGATAGTTTGGGCCATCTCCAATAACACCACTATTCAGGCAACATATGCCCAAAAAGTAGCACAATCAATGGGGCAACCCCAGTGGACAATGGATTTCTCTGCAAAACTTGCTGCACCATCCCGTTTTGCTATAGAATACTGTAAGTCATGTTCACAGTTTATATACATTTTCAAAGTGTTCAAATTAACTTTCAGTTTTGTTCAGTGAATGTCGTACACAGTGGTGCAGACACAAATGTAGGGTTGTTAACTTTGTACCCAGTAATAAAAGAAAATTAGCTATGGATGATTTCTTGTACATCTGGAGATCTATGAAAGATCAGGAGAGGTTCATAGGAGCCATTTCAGTTTTGTTATTACTTCTGTATGGAGAATGTAAACAAGTATTGATAACGTGAATAAATGGCTCAGAACTGAGTGAAACAGAAGTGCAAGGGGCTCAGCCCAGCACATGGCGTGGATTATTGGTTGTAATTGTTGTGAGGGGGCTTCCTGACTGCAGCCGAGTCATTAGCTGGTGCATGTAACTGTGTATTCTGTAATCCCGGCTGGCTGGTGGTTGACTGAGAGTGGTGGATACATATCTAGGTAATTTTATTTTAAGTTAATTTCCTTGAGATGTACTGATGAGATATGGCAGTGATATCTATTGAGTATATCGTGGGTAAATAGAAATAAGGACCACCCATCAGTTCAGTACACTTTGGCAATGAATAAAAGTTATTTTGAAAGCAAGTCTCATTTTTTAATTTCCATTGTCATCAGTATCTCTTTTTGGTGAAGTTCCACACTGCACATTTCCAATGCCTGTTGGACAGGTGTGTGCCTAACAATATACAACTGAAGTGAAGGCATTATTTATGTCTCAATCTCATCTTTGACTAAATGGCTTGGTTTCATAAAATCTAGTTAAATTTGCATTTGGTCTGGGAGCTATCCCTTAGAATCAAACGAACGTCAATATGTACTTACAGTCAGTTTATAGAAACTCCTCACTTTAAGAAAATCTGCAGACACTGGAAATCCAAGCAATACACACAAAATGCTGGAGAAGCTCAGCAGGCCAGGCAGCATCTAGGAAGAGTACAGTCAACATTTCAGGCTGAAATCCTTTGGCAGGAGTGGAGGAAAAAGTACTGAGGAGTAGATTTAGAAAATGGTGGAAGGAGAGAGAGAAACACAAGGTGATAGGTGAACCCTGAAGGGGGAGGGATGAAGTAAAGCACTGGGAAGTAAATTGGTAAAAGAGACAGAAACCCATGGAAGAAAGAAAAGGGAGAAGGAGCACCAGAGGGAGGCGATTAGTGGACAAGGAGATTTAAAAGGTGGGGAGATGGGAAATCGTGAAGTGGGGGGGGCATTATCAGAAGTTCAAGAATCAGTGTTCATGCCATCAGGTTGGAGGCTACCCAAATAGAATATACGGTGGTGGTCCTCCAACCTAAGTGTGGCCTCATCACAACAGTGGAGGAGGCTATAGATAGACGTATGGGAATGGGAAGTGGAATTAAATGTGTCTGGTGCTCCCAGTATGGCCTCTTGTATATCGGTGAGACCCGACATAAATTAGGGAGTCTGCTTGGCTGAGTACCTACACTCTGTCTGGAAAAAGTGAGATCTCCCAGTGGCCTCCCATTTTAATTTCACTTCCCATTCCCATTCTGATATATCTATCCATGGCCTCCTGCACTGTCATGATGAGGCCACACTGAGGTTGGAGGAACAACTTGTATTCTGTTTGGGTAGCCTCCAACCTGATGGCATAAACATAGATTTCTCGAACTTGCAATGATATCCCCCACCCCCTCTCCTTCACCATTTCCCATCCCCTTTTCCCTCTCTCACCTTATCTCCTTGCCTGCCCATCACCTCCCGCTGGTGCTCTTTCCCTCTTCTTTCTTCCATGGCCTTCTGTTTCTTTCACCAATTTATTTCCCAGCCTTTTACTTGATCTCTTCCAACCCCACCCCCACCTTTTAAATCTACTCCTTAGCTTTTTTTCTCTAGTTATGCTGAAGGGTTTTTGGCCGGAAATGTCGACTGTACTCTTCCTAGATGCCACAGGCCTGCTGAGTTCCTCCAGCATTTTGTGTGTGTTTGCATGAACTGGACTGGATTTCTACAAGCCTAGAAATGTTCATGTATGAGTTGGGGCAGGGGTGAATGTAGTGGCCATTATTAAAGACATGGTGTTGAGGTAGCTGAAGGTAAATAAGTCATTTGGACCAAATGGATTACATCCTGGAGTTTTGAAAGAGGTAGCTGAAGAGATTGTGGCGGCATCAATAGCAATCTTTTAAGAATCAGTGGAGTCTGGTAGTGTCCCAGAGCACTGAATATTCACAGCTGGGTCACTACTATTTAAGATGAGAATTATAGGTTGGTTAGCTTGACCTTAGAGCTGAGTAAGAGAATTTTAAGGATGAGGTTCTGGGTACCTGGAAGTATATGATAAAAATAGGAGACTCAGTAGTTAGGAGGGCGTGCAGGAGATTCTCTGGCTTCGAAAAGGAAGCAGGATGGTGTGATACCTCCCAGGAACTAGAGTCTCAGAGTGGCTACAGTTTATTCTCGAGGGAGGGTGAGCAGACAAGGGTCATGATGCACATTGGCACCAATGGCATAGGTTGAAAGGGTGAAGAGGTCCTGTGCAGTGAATGTAGGGAGTTATTGCAAAAGGCTGAAGAACAGGAAATCGAAGGTAGTAATCTCTGGATTACTCTTCATGCCATGTGCTAGTCAGGTCAGGAACAGGATGACTACAAATGAACAAGTTGCTGAGAAACTGGTGCAGAGGGCAGGATTTCAGATTTCTGGATCATTGGGATCTCTTTTGGGACAGATATGACCTGTACAAAAAAAACCAGGTTCCACCTGAACATGAAGGGGACCAATATCCTTGTTGGCTGGTTTGCTAGTGCAATTGGCATGGGGAGGGGAACAAGAATGATGGGGCAGTTGGTATATAAGTCTATGCAATGTGTAGTGAAACTGTGAAGATGGATAGGCAGGTGATAGGGCGAAGTTGCAGCCAGTGGAATAAGGTGAAATCTAACATGGGAACAAAATCAAAAAGGGTGATGGATACGGGACTGAAGGTTTTAGATTTCAATGCATGCAGTATACAGAACAGGATAGATCATCTTGTGCAGTTAGAGATTGACAGGTATGACTTTGTGGGCATCACTAAGATGTGGCTGGAAGAAGATCATAGCTGGGAGCTTAACCTCCAAGGATACACCTGTATCAAAGGGACAGGCAGGTGGCTCTTGGTAAAAAATGAAATCAAATCCTTCAACAGATGTGACATAGGATTGGAAGATAGAGAATCCTTGTGGCTAGGGTTTCCGGTGACGTCTAGATTGGCAGCTTAAGTCACTAGCTCCTCCTGAAAAATGAGTATTAAGCCCCGTTAACCCATCAAATACAGTATTTTTCAAAAAATATTTGAACTGAAAAGAGGGGCAAGAATGGAAATTAAAAAAGTGACACTGCAGAGCCTGCGGCCAAGAGGAGTGCAGGAGCTGCTCGCCTACCCGACCGTGTGCTAGCGAGGTGGACGCTGGGCCTCGTTCAGGCGAAGCGGCAAATATGATAGAAATTCTAAAAGAGATAAGGGAGTTCCAGAAAGAAATAAAGCAGCAGCTACATGATATTAAGTCAGAGGTCACCAACATCAATCAAAAAATAGCGGTGGAAGAGACTCGAATTGAGAAGGTGGAAGATCACGTTCAAAACATTGAACAAATACTGAGTAAGACAATAAAAATATTAAATCACCAAGAAATTAAACTGCTTGACCTGGAGGGAAGATCGTGGCGAAAAAATATCAGAATCTGCAACGTTCCCGAAGGAGCAGAGGGCTTGTCTATGACGGAGTTTGTCGGAAAGTTGCTGCGGGACACGCTGGAGCTTCCCTCAACTATGGAGCTGGAAATCGAGAGAACGCATCGTGCACTAGTCCTGAAACCTACCCAAGATAAGCCACGCTCAATAATAATTAATTTCCTTCAGTACAGCACCAAGGCGGAGATTCTACAAAGGGCCTGGGATAAGAAAGTGTTTTTAGACGATAAAGTAATATATTTTGACCAAGATTACCCCCCCCACCGCGGTCCTGCAGAAACATAAAGAATACTCTGAAGTAAAGTGAGTACTAAAACAAAAAAATATTAGATTTCAAACAATGTACCCTGCTAAACTTCGGGTGTTTTATGACGACGGAAAGCGGTTGTACCAGACAGTGGAAGAGGCGACTACAGATATAAAGGCTAGAGGGCTGCCCGTCAGCGTGACCAAACCAAGGGAAAGCCTGGCAGAGGAATTATCCCGCTCCACTTGAGAAATAGTGCGAGAATCGAGAAGGCAGGAGACGAGAGGAGGTCGAGAGAAGTATATCAGGAAGAGACCGGGAGTTTCCCAAGACAGTCCTCAGCCCCTCCAGAAGAGCCATAAAGTTTGGCTAACTTTAAAAATGTTGAGAAGCTAAACGGAAGCAAAAGTAGATGGTGATATACCTATCTCAAGAAATAATTACTATAATGTGGATTTTATATTATTTAGTTGTTATTCTTTATTCGCCCACTTACCCCTTTTTCCACACCAAAATGAGAATATATATGTGTACATGTATGTGTATGTATGTAATATATATATGTGCATCTATCTATGTATATATATATATATATATATATATATATATATATATATATATATATATATATATATAATGTGTGTGGGTGTGTGTGCATATAGATGTATATATAGGAGTACACAGGGAAATCTTTTCTGTGTAATGGATTTGTTCACTGACTTTTATGAATACTGCAATGGGGGCCCTCAACTCACAAGTAGGAGGGGTTATCCGCCACAGCTAGACATTTCCTCTAGCTCAACGCAGGGTCATCAACTAGAAACCTCAGCCTTGGAATCACACGTTCATTGCCATTTTTGTTATTATTTGCGTTTCTTGGTTCTTATTTGTTCAGGGAGTAGATCGATTAAGTTTTATTCTAATTTCAGTGATACATTGACAGATAAATACAGATGGCTAAGGACAAGGTAAAATTCATTTCTTTTAATGTAAATGGGCTATTAAATCCAATCAAACATAAGAGAATTTTATCCAAAATGAAAAAAAAGCAAGCCCATGTAGTATATTTACAGAAAACTCATTTAAGTGATAATGAGCATAAAAAACTAAAGAGAATGGGCTTCACTAATTTGTTTTTCTCCTCATATAAATCAGGACATAGAAGAGGAGTTGCTATTCTTATCTCAAGTAAGCTAAATTTTTAAAAAGTATTCGAAATGGGAGATAAAGAGGGCAGATATATTCTGGTAAGGGGGAATATGGACGGAAATTCAGTTACTCTATTGAATATGTACGCACCCCCGGGAAGTGATATTGGTTTCTTTCAGAAAATTACTGATATTATGGTAACGGAAACAGATGGTCTTCTGATATGTGGGGGAGACTTAAATTTACAATTACAATCAAACTTAGACTCTTCCAATAGAAAAACCTATGAAACAAAATCTTTACATAAGAAAGTTAATACACTTTTTGAGGATATTGGTTTAATTGATATATGGAAGGACCTTTTCCCCGACAGAAGGGATTACACTCATTATTCTGCTCCTCATTCTGTATATACAAGAATAGACTATTTCATAACATTTGGAAAAGACAAAGACAAAATAAACACCTGTGGAATTGGGACAATAGATGTAAGTGACCATGCACCTATATATTTATCTGTTGATTTTGACCTACAACCAAAGAATACTATTTGGAAACTAAATTCAAGTCTACTCAATGATCCGTACTTTAAGGAACAAATTAAAAAAGAAATTGGTCTCTACTTAGAATTTAATGATAATGGAGAGGTTTCACCTCCCATTTTATGGGATACTCTGAAGGCGGTCTTAAGAGGGAAAATTCTTATATCTTCATATAAGAAAAAAATAAGGAATAAAACATAAAAGGAATTACAAAATAGGCTGAAGGAACTAGAGAAAAAACACAAATTGAATTTGGCACAGGATACATTAGGGGAAATTAAAAGAATTAGGAATGAAATTAATAGTTTGGCGACACAAGAAATCAGGAAAAATTTAATATTTCTGAAACAGAGACATTATGAAAGTGGATCGAAATCTATGAAAATACTGGTGTGGAAACTGAAAAAAAATTAGCAGAAAATACAATTTATAGAATTAGGGACCCAAGAACGAAAATGATAAAAAAAATAAGCTAAGTGAAATTCAAGAAGCTTTTGAAGTGTTTTACAAAACTCTACATTCCAAAGTTCCAGGGGGAAGCATAACCCAAATTGACACCTTCTTGAATTCTCTAGAGTTACCCACTTTAAGCGAAGAACAAAATAGAAGGATGACTGCTGACATAACTGAAGTTGAATTAAAAGCTGCAATTAGTAGGCTTAAATTAAGCAAGTCACCAGGATCAGATGGGTATACGACAGAGCGGTACAAAGAATTTGAAAATGAGTTCATTCCTGTTTTACTCCCCACACTGAACTGGGCTCTAAAAAAGGCACAAATGCCACCCAGTTGGAAGGAAGCAATAATCTCAGCTATACCGAAAGAAGGCAAGGATAAAATGGAATGCAGGTCATTTAGACCAATATCCGTTCTTAATGTAGATTATAGATTATTTACATCCATCATGGCCAAACGATTAGAGGAGTTTCTACCCATACTGATACATAACGATCAGACAGGTTTTATATGACAACGCCAGACACAAGATAATATACGAAGACACTGTACATTATGGATCATATACAAAAAAATAAAATCGAAGCAATAGTGATAAGCGTGGATGCTGAAAAAGCATTTGATTCGGTTAATTGGAATTTTCTTTACAGAGTTTTACATAGATTTGGTTTCCAAGACAATTATTAAAACTATACAGACACTATATGACAATCCTACTGCTAGGATTAAAATCAATGGATATTTATCAAATAGTCTTACTCTAGAAAGGGGCACGAGACAGGGTTGTGCATGGTCACCGCTACATATTATATCTGGAACCATTAGCTCAATACATCAAACAAAATGAAGATATCAGGGGAATTACTATTAAAAGGACAGAGCATAAATTGGCTTGTTATGCAAATGACATTTTGATCTATCTAGGGCAACCAACACACTCTTTACCTAAATTGATGCAATCCTTTGAACAACATGGTCAATTATCAGGATACAAGATCAACATAGATAAAACCCAATTACTTTCATATTACTATAGCCCACCAAGAGAAATTGAAAGTAGATACCCCTGGGCATGGCACACAGTCTTTCAAATACTTGGGCATCATTATGCCAAAAGATTTGGCAAAATTATCAGAATGTAATTATCAGCCTTTATATAAAAAAATTAAGGAAGATGTGGCAAGATGGAACCTGATTCCTTTTTTCAGTCTCAGTTCAAGGATTGAGTATATTAAAATGAATATACTGCCCAGACTGTTATATCTCTTTCAGACTCTACCAATAGAGATTAATCAAAATCAATTCAATGAATGGAACAAGATGTTATCAAGGTATGTTTGGCAGGGTAAAAGGTCTAGAGTTCATCTCAAAACTTTGTAATTAGTAAAGGAAAAGGGGGGATGGGGCCTACCTTCTCTTAGAGATTATTATTTTGCAGCACAGTTGAGAGCTGTGATATGTTGGTGCAACCCATCATATGACGCTCAATGGAAAACATTGTGGAGCGGGTAGTTCCCAACCCCATACAAGCAATTTTGGCTGATAACAACCTGCAAAGGTACATAAATACTATTGATAACCCATGGGTGAAATTGACTCTTAAAATATGGAAAACTACTATAAAAGAATATAATCTAGAGGGAGATATTGCAATTCTTAAAAGGTGTGCATATGACTCGGATTTTACACCAAATAAATTGGATGCTTGATTTAAGGACTGGACAGCTAAAGGAATAACAGTTCTTTGCAACATAATGAAAGAAGGAACACTGTTCAGTTTTGAAATGCTTAAAGAGAAACACCTTTTAGAAAAACAAGACTTTTATCGATATTTACAGATGCAACAATATGTTAATAAGATGCTTAAAATGTAACCAAGGCAAATACATGCTTGATAGAGCCCTTCAGAAAAGCACATAATTCAGATAATGGTAGTAGAATCATTTCAAGCATGTATAAGGGGTTGTCAAATCTTAAAACACATTCGACTTCATACATTAAAACAAACTGGGAGAAGGAAGGAGGGATAATTATATCTGAGGAAGAATGGACAATAATATGGAGATATCAATGGAAGTGCACCAGTTCACAGAAATGGAGGGAGTTTGGATGGAAAAACTTGATAAGATATTTTATTACACCCTCTCAGAAATCCCATTATGATAGTAACCTCCCTGTTTGCTGGAGAAATTGTGGAAATCAAAATGCAAATCATTATCATATTTTTTGGGACTGCCCTGTTATCAAAGACTATTGGAGGGGGATACACAATGCCCTACAAGACATCTTTAAATGTGAAATACCCTTAGAGAGTAAGACCATATATTTTGGATATATACCACAAGAATGGTTGAAAAGAGATAAATATTTAATGAATATACTGTTGGTAGCTGGTAAAAAGACTCTTATTAGTAAATGGTTATCACAGGAGAGCCCAACTTTAAATAAATGGATGGAAATTACAATGGACATTTACAAAATGGCGAAGATAACAGCATCTGTTAATCATAAGCTGGAACAATTTGATTCATACTGGGAAAAATGGTTTAACTACATAATGCCTCATAGGCCTGATTTTATTCTCACAAATCAATGAATCTGTTGTAAAAAAAAAAGATCACTCCCTACTTGTACATAGTTCTTTCCTTTTGCTTGTTTTTTCTTTCCTCTTTTTTCTATGTGTATACCTCAGATAAATACTTTGTGGAGATTTGTGATATATATGATTATATGATATATATGTACAATGTCTGAAATACATCTTATGGAAATGTTTGTTTGATGATGAACTTCAATAAAATATATAAATTACAAAAAAAAGAATCCTTGTGGCTAGAGTTAAGAAACTGCAAGGGTAAAATACTGATGGGAGTTATGTACAGGCCTCCCAAACAGTAGCCAGGATGTGGGATACAAATTAGAACAGGACATGGAAAAGGCATGTAAGAAGGACAATATTACAATGGTCATGGGGGGTCTCAATATGCAGGTAGATTGCGGAAATCAGTTTGTTGCTGGATCCCAAGTGAGAGAATTTCTCAAATGCCTATGAGATGGCTTTTTAGAGCAGCTTGTGATTAAGGTCACTCAAGGAAAGGCAATTGTGGAGTGGGTGCTTTAAATTAGGGACCCAAGGTAAAGGAACCTTAGGAGGTAGTGATTGTAATATGGTAGAATTCACCCTGAAATTTGAGAAGGAGAAACTAAAGTCAGATGTATCAGTATTACAGTGGATTAAAGGGAATTACAGAGTCATGAGAGAGGAGCTAGCCAAAATTGATTGGAAGGGGACACTGACAGGGATAGCAACAAAACAGCAATGGCTCAGTTTCTGAGGGTAATTCAGAAGGTGCCAGATAGATACATTCCAAAGATGAAGAAGTATTCTCAAGGGACAAAAAAACAGCCACGGGTGCCAAAGAACATCAAAGACAGCAAAAAAGAAAAAGAGAAGACATAGAATAGAGCAAAAATTAGTGGGGAGTTAGAGGATTGGGAAACTTTTACAAACTAACAAAAGGCAATTTAAAAAACCATAAGGGAAGAAAGATGAAATGTGAAGGTAAGCTAGCTAAAAGTATCAAAGAGGATACCAAAGTTTTTTTCTCAAATACATAAAGAATAAAGGGGTGAGAGTGGATTTTGGACTGCTGGAAGATGACAGTGGAGAAGTGGAAATGGGGTCAAAGAAATGGCAGGTGAACTTAAATATTTTGCGTCAGTCTTCACTGTTTAAGACACTGGCAAATATGCCAGAAATTCAAGTGTCAAGGGGCAGAAGTGAATGTGGTTGCTATTAATAGGAAGGAATGCTTGGAAAGTTGTAAGGTCTAAAGGTAGATAAGTCATCTGGACCAGACGGACTACACTCTAGGGTTCTGAAAGACGTGGTTGAAGAGATTGTGGAGGCATTGGTAATGATCTTTCAAGAATCACTAGATTCTGGAATGGTTCAGGAGGACTGGAACATTGCAAATGTCACTCCATTCTTTAAGAAAGGGAAGAGGCAGAAGAAAGGAAATTATAGGCCAGTTAGCCTGACCTCAGTAGTTGGATGATGTTGGAGTCTATTATTAGACAACGGTTTTGGGGTTCTTGGAAGTGCATGTTAAAGTACACAAATGTCAGCATGGTTTTAAGGTGAAATTTTGCCTGACATATCCATTTAAATTCTTGAGGAAATAACATGCAGGGTAGATAAAGGGAAATCGGTGGACGTTGTTGGGTTTTCAGAAGGCCTTTGACAAGGAGCCGCACATGAGGCTACTTAACAAGATAAGACACCATGGTATTACAGGAAAGATACCAGCATGATAGAGGATTAGTTGACTGGCAGGAGACAAAGTGTCAGAATAAAAGGGCCTGTACTGGTCAGCGATGTTCCATAGTGGTCGATATTGGGATTGCTTCTTTTCACATTATATGTCAATGATTTGGATGATAGAATTGATGGCTTCGTGGCCAGAATTGCAGATAATACAAAGATACGTGGATGGGCAGGTCGTGTTGATGAAGCAGGTAGTCTGTGGAAGGACTGGACGGATTGGAAGAATGGGAAAAGAAGTGTCAGATAGAATATAGTGTAGGGAAGTGTATGGTTATGCACTTTGCTGGAAGGAATAAAGGAGTAGACTATTTTCTAAGTGGGAAGAAAATTCAAAATTAAGAAGTGCAAAGGGATTTGGGACCCCTTCAGCAAGATTCCCTAAAGGTTAATTGTAGATTGAGTCAGTATTAAGGATGACAAATGCAATTTTGGCATTCATTTCAAGAGGACTAGAATACAGGAGTAAGGATGTAATGCTGAGCCTTTGTAAGGCATTGATTAGACTACACAGAGTATTGTGAGCAGTCGTGGGCCCTTAACTAAGAAAAACTTTCAAAAGTCAAGACGTTATGTTGCAACTTTATAAAAATTCTGGTTAGGCCACATCTGGATTACTGCAGACTGTTCTGGTTGCCCCATTATAGGAAGGGTGTTGAGGCTTTGGAGAGGGTGCAGAAGAGGTTTACCAGGATGCTGCCTGGTTTAAAGGGCATGTGAGAGGCTGGACAAACTTGGGTTGTTTTCTTTGGAGTGGCAGAGTCTGAGGAGAGATCTGATGCAGGTTTAAAAGATTATGAGAAGTACAGATTATGAGTAGACAGGGAATATCCCCAGAGTAGCGGGCATGCATTGAAGGTGAGAAGGGGTAGGTTCGAAGGGATTGTGAGAGGTAAGTTTTTTTTTTACTAAGAGTGGTGAATGCCTGGAATGCGCTGCCTGGTATGGTGGTACATTAGAGGCATTTAAGAGACATTGAGATGGGTACATGAATGTGAGGAAGATGGAGGGATATGAACATTGTGTGGTTAGGAGGGATAAGTTTTGGGGTTTTTGTTTTATTTACTTTTTAGCTGGTTGGGTACAACATTGTGGGCTGAAGGGCCTGTTCCTGTGCTGTACTGTTCAATGTACAGCATGCCCACAACTCACTCACCCTAGCTACATGTCTTTGGAATATGGAAGGAAAATGGAACAGCTGGAAGAAACTCACACGGTCACAGGGAGAACGTACAAACTCCTTACAGATAGCGGCAGAATTTAAACCCCAATCTTACAGCTGGCACTGTAACATGATTGTGTATCTGCTAGGCTACTACACCGCCTGAATCTGGAATGTTTCTGCGCAGCATAGTCTACTGGAGAATAATGCTATTAGTATTGATTACCAAGGATGAAAAGCTTACAAAGGACAGCATTGTGACTGCGATTTGAGTCACTGGATAGATACTGAAGCTGTGATATAACGGTTTTTATTCATCACAACCAGCAGGCATTCTCTTGGTAAACTTAGAACATAGAAATCTACAGCACATTACTGGCCCCACATTGCTGTGCCAACCATGTAACCTACTCTAGAAACTGCCTAGGATTTCCCTAGCCCATAGCCCTCTATTTTTCTAAGCTTCACGTACCTATCTAAGAGGCTCTGAAAAGACCCTATTGTATCTGCTTCCGACACCTCCACCAGCAGTGCATTCCACACGCCCACCACTCTCTGTGTGGAAAACTTACCCCTGACATCCCCTCGGTACCTATTCCCAAGCACCTTAGAACTATGCCCCTCATGTTAGCCATTTCAGCCCTGGGAAAAAGCCTTAGGCTATCTACACAATAAGGTCTTCCAAACTCAAACTACATCACATTTTATACACTTTAGATCAAAGGTAACTGGTTGATTCAATACAGTTTCAATAGTTCCAGTGGCATTGCTTTTCAACACTTTGATTCTGACAGTGCTTTCTTTGAGTTACGTATCCAAAGTGGGAGACACACCTAGATGCTCAAACTCCTTTGCTGGGACAAAGTAATTCACACAGATGGGCTAAAAGCTTCTGGGAACAGAGATCCAGACACCCAAAATTAACACTGTGAGGGTCATCTCCAAGTACACAAATATCCCAACTATTGATTGATCAAATATTCCTAGGACCATGTTTGACAAATTGATCTCAGTTACGACGGTGCAAATAACTTAGCCCATACTTGCTTGGTTTGAGGTAGTTCAGTTAACATAACTTCTTTGCCTTAGGTTTGGCTGATGCACATCTCCTAACAGCAGGCTTCCTGCTGTGGGCCAGCAGCCTGTGCTCTGCAGACAATACTATTCGTTTACAAAGCTGTCCTTTTAACTTCAGACTGATTACTGCTTGCAATTAAGAACTGATTCAGGTACTTGTTTGAATTTGTATCTGTTATATTCAATTGCAAAATAATCCCCAACAACAGATGCCATGCAAAAATTACCAAACATTCTTGCCAAGAAAAGCCTGTCAATTGGAAGTCTCACTCCAGGACTTGATGGTAATTTATTGTAGTATATAGTGATTTTTTCATGTCTTGCAGTCTACTGCTGCAACAAATTTCATAATGTACAGTGCCTATAAAAAGTATTGTATAAAAGTATTGGAAGTTTTCATGTTTTATTGTTTTACAACTTTGAATCACAATGGATTTAATTTGGCTTTTTTGATACTAATTAACAGAAAAGACTCTTTTGTATCAAAGTGAAAATGAATTTCTACAAATTGGTCTAAATTTATTACAATTATTAAACACAAAATAATTGATTGCATAATTACTCACCCCCTTTGATTCAGTATTTAGTAGATGCACCCTTGTCTGCAATTACAGCCTTGAGTCTGTGTGGATAGGTCTCTATCAGCTTTGCACATCTGGACACTGCAATTTTCCCCTATTCTTCTTTACGAAGCTGCTCAGGATCTGTCAGATTCCATGGAGATCATGAGTGAACAGCCCTTATCAGGTCCAGCCGCAAATTCTCAATTGGAGTGAGATCTGGACTCTGATTGGCTACTCCAGGACATTATTTTTGTTGTTTTTAAGTTATTCCTGCAGCTTTGGCTTTATACTTCGGGTCATTGTCTTGCTAAAAACAAATCTTCTCCCAAGTCCCAGTTCCCTTGCAGACTGCATCAGGTTTTCCTTGAGGATTTCCCTGTATTTTGCTGCATTCATTTTACCTTCTACCTTCACGAGCCTTCCAGGGCCTGCTGCAGTGAAGCATCCCCACAGCATGATGCAGCCACCACCATGCTTCATGGTAGGGGTGGTGTGATTTTGATTATGTGCGGTATCTGGTTTACACCAAACATAGTGTTTAATCTGATAACCACAAAGCTCAATTTTGGTTTCATCAGACCATAGAACCTTCTTCCAGCTGACTTCAGCATCTTCCACATGCCTTCTGACAAACTCTAGATGATAAGAGGGATAGGTAGAGATTTTTTCCAACAGTGCCACACTCCAATAAAGCTGTGGCCGGTGAAGCATCTGGGCAACAGTTGTTGTATGTGCAGTCTCTCCCATCTCAGCCACTGAAGCTTGTAACTCCTCCAAAGTTGTCATAGGTCTCTTGGTGGCCTCTCTCACTAGTCCCCTTCTTGGACAGGTTTTGAGAAAGGCCTGCTCTGGGCAGATTTACAGCTGTGCCATATTCTTTCCATTTCTTGATTATTGACTTAACTGTACTCCAACGGATATTCAGTGACTTGGAAATTTTCTTGTATCCATCTCCTGACTTGTGCTTTTCAATAACCTTTTTGCGGATTTGCTTGGAGTGTTGTTTTGTCTTCATGGTGTGGTTTTTGCCAGGACACTGATGCACCAGCAGTTGAACATGGGTGTATTTTTACTACAATCAACTGAAAGACCATGACAGTACACAGGTGATCTCCATTTAACTAATTATCTGACTTTTAAAACCAATTGACTGCACCAGAGATGATTTGATGCGTCATATTAAAGGAGCTGTGTGCTTATGCAATCAATTATTTTGTGTTTTATATTTGTAATTAAATCAGATCACTTTGTAGAGATCTGTTTGCACGTTGACACCAAAGAGTGTTTTTCTGTTGATCAGTGAGTGAAAAAGCTAAATTCAATCCACTGTGATTCAATGTCATAAAACAATACGACATGAAAACTTACTGGGGGTGCTGAATACTATGTCAGTGTTAATATCCTGATTCTGAGTTTGACTAAGCTATTCTTTAATACTTCCATTCAAAAATACTGCATTGTCAATGCATTTTTTTATTCATTTATGGGATTTGAGCATCGCCAGCTAAGCCAGCATTTATTGCCTATCCCTAGTTGCCCTTGAGAAGCTGGAGATGGCTACCTTCTTGAACTGCCACAGTCACTGAGGTGTAGGTACACCCACAGTGCTGTTAGGGAGGGAAATCCATGATTTTGACCCAGTGACAATGAAGGAACGGCGATATGCTTCCAAGTCAGGATGGTGAGTGACTTGGAGGGGGATCTGCTGTTCTCGTCCTTCTAGATGGTAGTGGTCGTGGGTCTGGAAGGTGCTGCCTTAGGAACTTTGGTGTGTTGTTGCAGTGCACCTTGTAGATAGCACACACTGCTGAAACTGTTCGTCGATGATGGAGGGTTCGGATGCTTGTGGAAGGGGTACCAATCAAGTGGGCTGCCTTGCACCAGATGGTGTCAAGCTTCTTGAGTGTTGATGGAGCTGTACTCATCCGTGCAAGTGGCAAGAATTCCATAACATTCCTGATAGTAGATTAAACTCTTCAGCTGTCACGTGAGTGTAAACAACCCTCAAGTATTATTCTGAAGAGCAAATGGATTCTTCCTAGTACCCAGGTAAATACTGACTCTTACCTCACTTCCAGCGTTGTCTGGTTATCTCAGGAAGCTTGCTCTTCTGCCAGCCTCTTGCCCTCAAAGAGTCACTGTTTATCCACCAACTCAAGCAAAGATTTCAGCCACATGAAGCTTTAGAGAGGGTACAGAGGAGATTTACCAGGATGTTGCTTGGACTAGAGGACTTACGTTATGAAGATAGATTGAGTGAGATAGGGCTTTTCTCTCTGGAGTGAAGGAGGATGAGAGGTGACTTGATAGAAATGTACAAGATGATAAGAGGCATAGATCGAGTGGATAGCCAGAAGCATTTTCCCAAGGTGGAAATGGCAAATACAAGGGGCATTATTTTATGGTGAATGGAGAAAAGTATAGGGGAGAAGGTCAGAGGTAAACCACATTACACAGAGAGTGATGAGTGTGCAGGGATGCCTAACATTAGGGTTATTTTAGAAACTCTCAGACAGGTGCATGCATGGTAGAAAACGTGTGAGTTATGTCAGGTGGAAGGGATAGATTGATCTTAGACAAAGTTAAAAGTGGGCCAAAGGACCTGGACTGTATTGTAATGTGCTATGTCCTTTACGAATCGTTGCTTAGTCTGAAGGACTGTTTAGGACCACGGATGGGGGGGAGGGGATGATGTAAGATGGCAGATGTTGCTTCTCTTGCTGTTGCACAGGGGAATTCTAACTGGCATCAGGAGAGGAACAGTTCATGGAAATGAAAATTGAACCAGGGATTTGTGAAGGGAACGGTCCCGGGAAGGCTGAAAGGGGAGGAGAGCAATAGATGGATCTGGTGGCAGAATCTTACTTGAAGCCAGTGGAAATTACAGCAGATAATTTGAGTGAGGGGGCTGCTAACATTGAAGGTGAGGATGAGGTAATCCTCTCCTAGCTGTCGGAGGGAGGGAGGAATAGGAGCAAAAGAGTGGAAATATAAGAGGAATGAGAACTCTAGTCAAGAGGCAGCCACTGTTAAGGAAAAAGTAAAACCTCTGAAGATGACCTGGGTGAAGATGGTGATATAATGACAGCTATAACAGAGCCCAAGGAATGGGAGAATAGAGACCTTTAAGGGAAGAGATGTGGCCTGAGAATTAGCAATGGCATCAGATTCAGCCTTACTCCATTTACCACAATCTCTCAGCCAGCTTTTGCATCATTCAGTCTTTCCTGGTCTCCAACCAGTCAGAGATTCCCATTGCATTTCAGTTTCTAACTTTCCTAGTCTTGATGAAAGCTCATTCGCTCAATTTTTTACCTGTTTCTCTCTCCACGTCGACCGTCCGATCTACTGTGTATTTCCAGCATTCACTCACAGTTTTTATTAGCTAGTTGTTCTCTCAATCCCTCTAGCTGAGTCATGCACTGTGCTGCAGGGTTTCAACCTGAAATGCCGAGAATTTCTTTCCTCACCCATGCTGAGTTCCTCCAGCAGATTGTGTGTTGCTCCAGATTCCAGCATCTGCAATCTCTTCTGTCTCTACTAAGTGTTCCTTTTCCTCCCTTTCAAAACTAATTTCAGACTTTTCCCTTTCATTATACCTTCGACAGTTCCTTTCCTTTTGTTTTGATGTTTTGTTTCAAAAAACCAGAAAGCAAAGTACCGCACTTCCTGACTTCAGGAGAAACAAGTGTCAACACTTGAGGTCAATTATCCCATGGGGAAGATCGCAAGATGGAGACTGGCACTGATATTTTATTGAAAATGTTCAAAAATACAGATTATAACAAAATTAGTCCAAAAGTCTCTAACAGCTCAATGTAACATTACTCACTAAAATAACTGAAAAGACCAGAATTAAGAATTTTACATCAGAAAATTATTGTACAGTAGCTGTCACAGGCATCGATCAAATACAGATGTTCAAGTGGTCTTGGCGGAACTAAGAGAGTCGACCGTGGCTCAGATGGGCTTTGCCTCTTAATTCAAGCTGCACTGATGGCTTCATATTCCAATGCTGGTGGATGTGCCATCATTCAAGTGAGGATGGATCATGACACCATGATACTTGGAGACACAGGAGACTGCAGTTGCTGGGATCCTCAGCAAAAACACAAACTGCAGGAGGAACTCAGCAGGTTGGGCAGTGTCTGTGCATGGCCACTGTTTTGAGTCAAGGTCATAACTAAAGGGTCTCAATCCAAAACATCAACCATCCCTTTGCCTTCACAGGGGCTGCTCGACCTATTAAGTTCCTTCAGTCATTTGATTTTTGTTCCTCATGATACCGATTGAAGAATAACAAGAATTTCTTCCTGTGTCCTGGGCAACATCTATCCTTTGAACAAAGATTAATTTGGTACTCGACCCATTTATATTAGTACTATTTGTGGAACCTTGCCAAATGTTGGGGGAGATCTCATTGAAACCTTTTGAATGTTGAAAGGCCTAGACAGAGTAGATGTGGGAGAGTCTAGGACAAGAGGGTACAGCCTCAGGATAGAGGGGTGCCCTTTCAAAACAGAGATGCAGAGACATTTCTTCAGCCAAAGGGTGGTGAATTTGTGGAATTTGTTACCACATGCAGCTGTGGAGGCCAGGTCGTTGGGAGAATTTAAGGCAGAGATTGATAGGTTCTTGATTGGACATGGCATCAAAGGTTATGGGGCAGTGTTCCCTCTAATTTTTAGTAGTCAGTGTGCACAAAAATCTTATGTTGTGCGAATTTTTTCCCTGTGACAAAAGTATGTGCGCACTGAATGCACACATGGTACAGTTTTTTTCTCTCTCCTGTCTTTGGCATTTACCCATTCTTTGTAAACTCTATCTAGACTAATAGAACTTCCATCCAATTGATAGCTTTTGATTCTCATTAACATATCCAAATGACATCCACCTAAACGGTTTCTCAGCTTGTTTTTGAGTTGATTCATTAGGCTAAAACCTCACTCACAGTCCGCACTAGGTGCAAGAAAGGTTCCCCCAATGTCCATCAACTGTGCAAGGTCGCAAAACTGTTCATTTTCAAGTACAAATGCCACCATTTGAGCAAAGTTTAAAATCAGTTTGGATTTAATTTTTTCTTGCACGGACTATTTGAAATCCAAATTGGAACCCAATTTCCCTCGGGATCAATAAAGTATGTCTGTCTGTCTGTCTATCAAATCATTAAACTGTCTATTACAGTATTTTCAGCTAGAAAATCATGATATTTTAGACATAAGGCATTAACCTGTTCATCGCCAAATGTAAAGTCACAATCTGCAATTGCGGAGAAATCAAAAGCTGACCATTCTTGTACCTCATCTTCAGGAAACCCTTCTTCTCAATGAACACAAAGACTATTTATAGAAGTTAACAGCAAACTTGGATCTACTGTGACGTTTTTTGTGTAGCAGTTTCCTCTATTTTATTAAGCTGCTCAACTTTAAACAAATTTGCAGTTCTTTTGCACTTCACGCCCTTCGTTTCTTTTGAATTCAACATAGTGAATCAATATATTTTTCAATAAAAACCTAGTTAGCTACCTACAGGATTTGAAACAGATCTTTGTAAACTTTACGATATGAACACTGTCCGCCAAAGATGGCTGCCGCCATGATACAGCTGTACAAACCTGAACGGGAATGGTGAGGTGACATAAATGAGTGACATGCATTGTGGTATTTGAAAATCCAGCTAACTAGTTAACAGAAACATTTAGCTAAAAGATTATTTTCAGTAAGTATAATTATTAATTACTACATTATTTTAGGTAACTAACCTTTTGTGTGCACATTAATTTCCTTTGTGCACTGGTTGAAAATTGTGTGTGCGCACGCACATGCGCACAGCTTAGAGGGAACATAGTTTCAGGGAGAAGGCCCAGAACTGGGGTTGAGGAAGAGATAGAAAAAAGGATCAGCCATGATTGAATGGCAGAGAAGACTCAATGGGCTAGATGGCCTAATTCTGCTCCTATGTTGTATGGTCAAATGGTCTTATGGAATGCAAATTGGCTGTTCTGTTTCTCTACATTCCAATGGTGCATAGCGGCCTGAAATGCAACTGTACTGTGTATGTTAATCAAAATGGCTTCTTTGTTTTGTTAAAAGTAGGAATGCTTCTTTGTTATGATAAGTGCTTTCTCTCGCAGTTGTTTAGCTTTAGAATTGCTGATAATGGGGATTGCATTTATTTGTTAACCAATGGGGAAATGTTATTTTGTCTTGTAAGGCTGGGAGCTTGGGGGTTTTCGCAGTCTTTTCAGGGAGTCAGGAAGAAGACGCCGAGGCAGATGGACGTGTACTGCACTGCTTGGTCAACCACCGGGGGTGGTCCCAGGTGCGAGGATGTGGAGGTCGGAGGAAAGTGACGAGGGGTGGAACGGTTCGATGGTTGAGCTCCAACGATGTGCACTAAACTGACTGAACTCTGAAAAGTTTGGCGCCTTTTACTTTATTTTATTTTCCTTCATATATACTGTATTGTTAGTACTCATTTAGTTTTAGTAAAATCTTTAAAGTGTATTCCATAACGGTATCTGCTGTGAGTTTGATATTGTGTGTGTGCGACGCGGCATTAACTTGATTCCCACAGCACCTGCGTATACGGGAGGCGGGGTTGGAGAGCGGCTGGAATTTTTTCCCCTAGACATATACCAGCCTGTTGGGCAAGTGTCACACAACAAAACCTCCTGAGGTTCTGAAGCCTTTACAACTCACCACATAAGTACAATCCTAACAGTATTCTAGCAAATCTCACTGAATTATCACCAGCATTCGCTTCTCATGGGTATTGCTCTGCAGTCACTGATACCCTTCCCTAGAGATTCATCCGCTCATTAACACTTAGTGCGGGAGGCATGTTGCACTCTTCAGTGGAATTAATTTTAGAAGCAAACACGCAGCAACTTTTCAAGCTTCTGACCTAAGCAACCATAGCTATGCAAGTGCCCACTCGACTGGTGGAGGAACAGAGGTGAGTGGCAGCAGGGGCACAGTTCCTCTCCCAGGGTCAATATCAGAGTCGTGAGAGATTCCTGCTCTGCACAGTTCCATTCCACTGTCAAGTCAGGTTAACAAAGCCCCCACAGTAACATCTCAGCACTCTGACACTGGCTAGTCTCCATGGCCCACCTTTCCAGCTCTGCGGTCTCAGCAGTACTGGATAAACACTGCTCGGTAAGGTGGCTGTAAGTAGTAAGCTGGTGCACTTCCCACCCACTGAAGGAGCTGAGCAAACATCATCTGATGCAAATATAAAAACACAAGTTAAAAAAGAAAATTGTAATTGTCATACAGCATGCAGTGCCACCAACACTGCTGAAGTGGTTGCAAAGAAATGATGAAGAATTGAATTATTTCTTGTTGATGAGATTGGCTCTGTTTCATCTGTGATTACTGAAGATGTTTGGAAGCTTGACTGAGGTCAGATAGATTTCCATCAGTGAAGACTGACTCAGTGGCTCCAGGAAAGGGGGTCTGAACTCAGAGCATGACAGGTGCAGAGGCAGCATTGCTTAGAGATGTCTGCTGTCATTGACCCTACTCTTGGAAGCATGTTGTAGGGTTAGGATCACGGCTACCTGATAAAGGAGAAGATCGATGGCCGATTTGAAAACAAGATCTTCAATTATTCTTATACTCAGAGGGAGTATACGGAATAACTCACCGGAATAACTCACTTTATACTCACCGGAAGAGATGAGAATAAAATTCACTAGCACCTGACTTCACTGGTGGCTCCTAGGATATGGGAAGTGCACCACTCTTGCCAGGGGATTTACAATAAAATAAAGATTAGCTTAATTTGCAACGTTTAATTGAAACATACATCACTTACGTCAAATCAAATCAGTAAGGGTGGTGTTGGGCATCCTGCAAGTGTTGCCACACTTCTGATGCCAACATAGCATGCCCACAGCTCGCTAACCCTAAACCGGATCACCTGCATGCGGTCACGGGGAGAATATGTCAGAACCGTGACCGGTTTTGTCTCATTTCTGCTCACCCAACCTGGAACATCGAGCAGTTGAATGCCGTCCACTTTATTAGCCAAGAGAGTTTCCCACCACCATCCTGGTAGCGGGATACGTTCCACCTCAGGCCAATGCCAAGCAGATCTGGAGGAGCTGAGCGATGTAATCCTCAGGGACAAAGCAGCACACCCTGATTCCTTCCCTATCACTGCAGGGATTTCAACCAGGCCATCTTGAAGAATTACCACCAACATATCACCTGTGGAACCAGAGGAGCCCACACACTTGCCCACTGTTATACCACCATCAAGAATGCTTTCCGTGCCATCCCATACCCATACTGGCTGTACTTCCACTCTCAGTGTATAGGCAGAGGCTAAAGACTGCAACACCAGTGGTGAGGACCAAGAAGGTATGGTGAAGGGAGGTGGAGAAATGATTACAAGACTGTTTTGAGTTAGTGGACTGGACAATATTCAGGGATTCATCTTTGACTCTGAATGAATACATCATAGTTGTCATTGATTTCATCGAGACCTGTGCGTATGAGTGTGTGCCTTCGAGAACATACGTGCATACCCAAACCAAAAGCTATAGATGAATCAGTACATTCATAGTCTGCTGAGGGCTAGATCTGTGTCATTTAAAACCATTGATTCAAAAATATACAAAAGGTCAAAGTACGACCTATGGAAGGCTATTTTAGAGCAAACAAACAAATCTAAGTGAGGTTCCAGACAGAATCAGATGTACGGCAGCTCTGGCAGGGTTCACAAGCCATTATCACCTACAAACCAAAAACTAACATAAGAATGGCTGTGATGCTTCACTCCCAGCTGAGCTCAATGCCGTTTGTTCACGCTTTGAAAGGGAGAATAAAGCTACACCTGTGCAAATCCCTGAGGCAGCCAATGACCCTGTGATCTCTGTCTCAGAGGCCCATATCAGAACACCTTTCAACAGGTGAACCCTCACAAGTCATTAGGCCCTGATGTTGTACCTGGTAGGACTCTGAAAACCTGTGCAATACATCTGGCGGGTATTCCTTCAATCTCCCTCTGCTGCAGTCCGACGTTCCCACCTGCTTCCTAAGGGCAACAATCATACCAGTGCCCAAGCAGAGCAGGGTGAGCTACCTCGATGACTATCACCCAGTGGAACTCGCATCTACTGTGATAAAGTGCTTTGAGAGGTTGGTCATGGCTAGAATCAACTGCCGAAGCAAAGACTTGGAACTCCTGCAATTTGCCTATTGCTACAATAGGTCTATGGCGGATACAATCTCACTGGCTTTCCAATTGGCCTTGGATCACCTTGATAATAGCAATATCTATGCCAGGCTGCTGTTTATTAATTACAGCTCAGCGTTCAACACAATCATACCCTCCGTTCTAATCAAGCTCCAAAACCCAAGTCTCTGTACCTCCCTCTGCAATAGGATCCTTGACTTCCTCATGAGGAGACCATGGTACATGCAGATTGGAATTAACATCTCTTTGCTGACAATCAACACTGGCGCACCTCAAGGATGTGTGCTTAGTCCACTGCTCAACTCTTTCTACACCCACAACTGTGTGGCAATGCACAGCTCAAACACCATCTATAAATTTGTCAACAATACAACTATTGTTGGCCAAATTTCAAATTGCTACAAGGAAGTGAATAGAGATGACATAGACATAGTCATCACAGCTGGTTAAGTGGTGTTGCAACAACAACCTTGTACTCAATGTCAATAAGACCAAGGAATTGACTGTGGACTTCAGGAAAGGGGAATCGAGGGAATACACATAAGTTTTCTTCAAGGGGTCAGCAGTGGAAAGGGTGACCAGTTTCAAATTCCTAGGTGTCAATATCTCTAAGGATCTATCCTGGGCTCAACATATCTATGCAATTACAAAGGCACAACAGCAGCTATAATTCATTAGGATTTTGAGAAGAATTCGTATGTCACCAAAAACACTCGTAAATTTCTATAGATGTAAGGAGGGCATTCTAACTGGTTGCATCGCTTCTCCTGCCAGTGGAGGGGCCAGGCACAGGATCGGAAAAAGCTGCAAAAAGTGAAACACTCAGCCAACTCCACCATGGGCATGAGCCTCCCCAGCATCCAGGACACCTTCAAAGCGCGGTGCCTCAAAATAGCAGCATCCATCATTAAGGGCCCCCATCACCCAGGACATGCCCTCTTCTCATTGCTACCATCAAGGAGGAGGTACAAGAGCCTGAAGCCACACACTCAATGTTTAATAACCACTCTTTCTTCCACTCTACCATCAGATTTCTGAATGGACATTGAACCCATGAACACTTCTCTATATCTTTCCTCTCTTTTTGCACTACTTATTTAATTTGATTTTTGATATGTATACTTATTTGTTGTAATTTTTTATGATTATGCTTTACAATCTACTACTGTTGCAAAACAACTAATTTTACAACATATTTATGATAATAAGCTTCTACTTCATCTTAATGTGCAAACTCCTTACAGACAATCAAAGCCATTTGCACTGAGGTTACACCAAACCTTTCTGGTTCACTGGCAGGATAAGTGAGCCAACACTGGCATCCTCTCCCAGGCCTAAAGGTGTCATGGTAGCACAGCAATTAGTGCAATGTTATTACAGCTCGGGACATTCTGGAGTTCAGAGTCACTTCCAGCACCATCTGCAAGGAGTTTGTACATTCTCTCTGAGAATACATGAGTTTCTTCCAGGTGCTCCAGTTTCATCCATGGTCCAAAGACATACAGGTTGACCTTCTATAATCCGGCACCACTGGGCCCTGAAGAGTGCCGGATTAGTGAAAATGCCGAATTACAGAAGGATCACATTAAGCAATAGCTAACCACCTCATCATACCTTTAAAATATCATGTAAATCAGTACAAGTTAGATAATAATTAAACAGAAATATTAAATGAGTAGTAATTGAAATTTTAATAAAGTAATATACTGTACAGGCACAGGTAAAATAAAAGGTACAGGTAAATGTACAGGAATTAACTTATACAGAACAGTTGAACACTTCCGCTTCTAAAGTGAGATGTTTAATATATCTTCAGGCAAAGTTACATGTCTGTAAGTGTGGGGTTGTCAAGATCATCAACATCTTCATCTTGAAAAATGAGTGAAGCACCAGCAACTGGTGCTGAAACTGGCACAACAGTTTCTTCAAAAACTGTTGATGTTAGTGGCAACGCATCTGGAAAAGCAGAAGCAGAAGTCGGAGAAAGGAGGTCTTCTATACACCACATTTCACACGACCACCAAGCAGCCAGGGATTCGGCACTGGGCTCTTCCCTCTTCATCGCAGTTACTGAGGGAATCCTCACAACAACACACACAAAGTGCTGGTGGAACACAGCAGGCTAGGCAGCATCTATAGGGAGAAGCGCTGTCGACGTTTCGGGCCGAGACCCTTCGTCAGGACTAACCAAAAGGAAAGATAGTAAGAGATTTGAAAGTAGTGGGGGGAGGGGGAAATGCAAAATGATAGGAGAAGACCGGAGGGGGTGGGATGAAGCTAAGAGCTGGAAAGGTGATTGGCGAAAGTGATACAGAGCTGGAGAAGGGAAAGGATCATGGGATGGGAGGCCTCAGGAGAAAGAAAGGGGGGGGGCCTCCTGTCCCATGATCCTTTCCCTTCTCCAGCTCTGTATCACTTTCGCCAATCACCTTTCCAGCTCTTAGCTTCATCCCACCCCCTCCGGTCTTCTCCTATCATTTCGCATTTCCCCCTCCCCCCACTACTTTCAAATCTCTTACTATCTTTCCTTTCAGTTAGTCCTGACGAAGGATCTCGGTCCGAAACGCCGACAGCGCTTCTCCTTATAGATGCTGCCTAGCCTGCTGTGTTCTTCCAGCATTTTGTGTGTGTTGTTGCTTAAATTTCCAGCATCTGCAGATTTCCTCGTGTTCGCTGAGGGAATCCTCGTTAGTTTCTTTTCCTCCGCTTAGTAAAATGCTTAAATTCATTGGGTCACCACATCTGATCTAAGGTTGTAGGCAGAAGAGAACGGAGCGCCAGCCAGGTGGCACTGGAGGGCAGTGCATGACTGCCGGCAGGTGGGCGAGAAGGCGGACTGACCCAGCATGCGCCAGCTCCCCTGCCGCTGGCGTGAGAGACGGATAGGTGCCGGGCGGCCGCACCTCACGCAAGTTATATTAATAAATGCAGGAAAACAAGCAGGAATCGCCTGTCTGTGCTTACAAGAGCGCACCAACATGTGAACAGATCTAGCGCAACCAAAACAATGTGCAGCAGGTTGGTACGGTGGCCCAGGAAATTTGAAATTATAGTTGCACAGAAAATTTGAGATCAGTGCCGGATTATCGAAGGAACCGGATTACAGGTAGTCGGATTAGTGAGGGTCGACTGTACTGGTTATTTGGTTAATTGGTCATTATGAAGTGTCCTGTGATTAGGCTGGTGTTAAATAGGTGAGCTGCTGGGCACTGCGGCTTGCTGGCCTAGAAGGACCTGTTCTCTAAATAAGTAAACCCTGCAAAGAGGACCTACAGTATTTCCACTCACTGAGCTCCAGTAGGCAGGCCAAGTCATTCATATGTCCAATCCAACACTCTTCCCTTGACAGAGCTCAGACTTGCAATTACCAGACGGACAGGGGGAAAAGATTAAAGGCTGTTCTCAAAGCCTCTTGCAAAATAAAAATTACAGCCTCACTAACATGGGGGTTTTCTGCCCAATGTGGAGAGGCACGTTGATTAAACACTGACACATTGGACCCATTGAGTCTGTATTAGCCCTCAACTACCTGTTCACACAGATCCTATTCTGTTCTAGCTGTTCCTATTCACTCCTAACTCCCCACCTGTAGGGGCCAGCTAGCCCACCAACTCACACAACTCTGCAACGTGGAAGGAAACTGGGCACCTGGAGAAAAACCCATGTGGCCGTTGGAAGAACGTGCAAACTCTTCATGTCCCTGTCTAAAAGCTTTGCTATTGCATTTGCTTCCACCTCCTCATCCAGGTACCTAACGTTCTCCATGTAAAAAGTTTGCTTTGCAAATCACCTTTGAGCATCCCACTCTTGCATGAAAGCTGTGCTCTCTAGTAGTTGACATTTCCGATCTTGGAAAAAGACTCAACCTTATCAACACTCTCCTCTCTTGCCTCTTTTAGTCTCCTGAAATAGATTCCATCCACTTTAATGTTTCTTTTTCAATACACCTAATGCCTCCTCTTTCTAGAATTGACATGCCTTTGAATATAAACCTAAATCTCATCAAGCACATACTTCTCCTTGGTGAATACAAGTGTGAACCTTGCCCGTTTCTTCTGGCTCCATACGTAAATTCCCTCCTGTATCATCTGTGGTACTACCCTTTTCTACTCTCTTACTCCTGAAGTTATGTATACAGCACATTGGAATTTTCCTTAATCCTACGTGCCAAGGATATTTCATGACCCTTTTTAGCTCTCCTAATTCCTTAAGTTCTTTCCTGCTTATATTCATTGAAGTCCTTATCCAGTTTCAGCTTCCTAAATCTTACATCTACTTCTTTTTCTCTTTGTCTAGCCTTCTTGTCATTGAAGACTCCCAAACTAAGCCATTCATATATTTCACTCTCACAGGCACAAAGTCCTGAACTCCTCATATGGGAGCCTATTAAAAGCTGGCTGGTTAGTGGTCAGGAATGTGACTGGTCATTTTTTTCAAAAATCACTGTTGAAAAGATCTATTTTTTTTAAACTGCACATTTTCAAAATGAATTTTTTAATTATTACTGTTACACTGAGTTATTTCATGTGCAGCTTGTACAGGAATTAATATATTCTTTGAACTATTCTAATTTTATGCAGGAATCTTTGAACAGTATTTTGCAGTGTGCTTTGGTGAAATCCCTTTACATCGCTGGTAAAGCTTCCAGTATTGCCTGGAGTATTTCAGTTTTAGGGAAACCGAAACTGGAGTATCTGTAACTTCAGTTTGTATCTTATCTGGACATCGTGGAGCTACTTTCCCTTATCCTGTGTTGTGTATTTAAGTGATATAAGCAAGTTGATATCCCTTTTCCCCATCTATCTCCCAACTTTCCTCAAGTGGAGATTGCACTGAAATTCTTCATGTGAACCTAGATGAAGAATGTTGGCCGGATATTTAACAATGATGTGCATCATAACTGAACTTGCTATCATAATGCTATTGCAGTGCCAGCAGTCTGCTGCTGTCTGTTAGGAGTGTGAATGGTCTCCCTGTGACCGTGTGGGTTTCCTCCGGGTGCTCCAGTTTCCTCCCACATTCCAAAGATGTATAGGGTGGTAGGTAAATTGGTCACATGTGTGTAATTGAGCAGTGCAGACTGGTTAGTCTTGAACAGCCTTTTACTGTGCTCTATCTGTAAATAAGTTAATCAGGTGTCACCCAAGCAAGTGAGGATATTTTAAAGGAGTGGTTAAGAATGTGCATTCTTTGTCTCTACTCCTCCATTTCTACAGAGGCATGACATTTAATTTTCCATTCACACCCCACAGGTTTCTGACCGAACCTGGACCCATCTCTGCTTCTAGCACTCAGTGTATACCTCAAATTAGACAAACCCATGGCAAGCTAAGGAGAAACACCAGGTAAGAATTATACAAGGTATGGTAATCAATGAGTTCAGGGGTCAGCTGGCTTTCTACTCTCCCTAGGCAGCCAAATCGAATTGAGAGAGGAAGCTACACACAGGACAGGGCGAGAGGTTTAAAAAGAAGTGTTCTCGGGCTTTTTCCAGAGGCCCCATTGAATCACAATTCAGTGGCAATGGCAAATAAAAATAAGGACAAGCAGGGCAGCCATTCTAGAAATGGACCAGTATTAGAGTGCAGAGGCTTTGGCTCAACAGGCTTGGGCAAGGTGAATTTCTTCTTCTGCATTCTTAGTGCAGTTAGTGCAGTGGGAATGGCTTCCGGGGTTGTGTCATGTTCATTGTGTGAAATGTGGCAATTCTCGGAGACCTCCAGCCTCCCAGATAACCACACCTGCATCAGTTCCACAGAGCTGCAACTTGATGACCTTCAGCTCAATGGAAAACTGAGGACAATAGATAATAGACAATAGGTGCAGAAGTAGACCATTCGGCCCTTCGAGCCTGCACCGCCATTTTGAGATCATGGCTGATCAATTACTATCAATACCCGGTTCCTGCCTTGTCCCCATATCCGTTGATTCCCCTATCCATAAGATACCTATCTAGCTCCTTCTTGAAAGCATCCAGAGAATTGGCCTCCACTACCTTCCAAGGCAGTGCATTCCAGAGCCCCACAACTCTCTGGGAGAAGAAATTTTTCCTTAACTCTGTCCTAATTGACCTACCCCTTATTCTCAAACCATGCCCTCTGGTACTGGACTCTCCCAGCATCTGGAACATATTTCCTGCCTCTATCTTGTCCAATCCCTTAATAATCTTATATGTTTCAATCAGATCCCCTCTCGATCTCCTTAATTCCAGCGTGTACAAGCCCAGTCTCTCTAACCTCTCTGCGTAAGACAGTCCAGACATCCCAGGAATTAACCTCGTGAATCTACGCTGCACTTCCTCTACAACCAGGATGTCCTTCCTTAACCCTGGAGACCAAAACTGTACACAATACTCCAGGTGTGGTCTCACCAGGGCTCTGTACAAATGCAAGAGGATTTCCTTGCTCTTGTACTCAATTCCCTTTGTAATAAAGGCCAACATTCCATTAGCCTTCTTCATTGCCTGCTGCACTTGCTCATTCACCTTCAGTGACTGATGAACAAGGACTCCGAGATCTCTTTGTATTTCTCCCTTACCCAACTCTACACCGTTCAGATAATAATCTGCCTTCCTGTTCTTACTCCCAAAGTGGATAACCTCACACTTATTCACATTAAACGCCATCTGCCAAGTATCTGCCCACTCACCCAGCCTATCGAAGTCACCCTGAATTCTCCTAACATCCTCATCACATGTCACACTGCCACCCAGCTTAGTATCATCAGAAAATTTGCTGATGTTATTTTTTATGCCTTCATCCAAATCGTTAACGTAAATGGTAAACAGCTGTGGTCCCAATACCGAGCCCTGTGGCACCCCACTAGTCACCACCTGCCATTCCAAGAAACACCCATTCACCGCTACCCTTTGCTTTCTATCTGCCAACCAGTTTTCTATCCATGTCAATGCCTTCCCCCCGATGCCCTGAGCTTTGATTTTACCCGCCAATCTTCTATGTGGGACCTTATCAAATGCCTTCTGAAAATCGAGGTACACTACATCCACTGGATCTCCCCCGTCTAACTTCCTGGTTACATCCTCGAAAAACTCCAACAGATTAGTCAAGCATGATTTACTCTTGGTAAATCCATGCTGGCTCGGCCCAATCCTATCACTGCTATCTAAATATGCCACTATTTCATCCTTAATAATGGACTCTAGCATCTTTCCCACCACCGATGTCAGGCTGACAGGTCGATAGTTCTCTGTTTTCTCCCTCCCTCCTTTTTTGAAAGTGGGATAACATTAGCCATTCTCCAATCCTCAGGAACTGATCCTGAATCTAAGGAATATTGGAAAATGATTACCAATGCATCCGCAATTTCCAGGGCCACCTCCTTTAGTACCCTAGGGTGCAGACCATCTGGACCTGGGGATTTGTCAGCCTTCAGTCCCATCAGTCTACTCATCACCGTTTCCTTCCGAATGTCAATCTGTTTCATTTCCTCTGTTACCCTATGTCCTTGGCCCATCCATACATCTGGGAGATTGCTTGTGTCTTCCTTAGTAAAAACAGATCTAAAGTACTCATTAAATTCTTCAGCCATTTCTCTGTTTCCCATAATAATTTCACCCAATTCATTCTTCAAGGGCCCAACATTGTTCTTAACTATCTTCTTTCTCTTCACATACCTAAAAAAGCTTTTGCTATTTTCCTTTATATTCCTGGCTAGCTTGCGTTCGTACCTCATTTTTTCTCCCTGTACTGTCTTTTTAGTTAAGTTCTGTTGTTCCTTAAAAACTTCCCAATCATCTGTCCTCCCACTCACCTTAGCTCTATCATATTTCCTTTTTTTTAATGCTATGCGATCTCTGACTTCCTTTGTCAACCACTGTGGCCCCTTTCCCCCCTTTGAATCCATCCTTCTCTGGGGGATGAACTGATTTTGCACCTTGTGCATTATTCCCAAGAATACCTGCCATTGCTGTTCCACTGTCCTTTCTGCTAGGCTATCCTTCCAGTCAACTTTGGCCAGCTCCTCCCTCATGGCTCCATAGTTTCCCCTGTTCAACTGCAACACTGACACCTCCGAGCTGCCCTTATCCTTCTCAAATTGCAGATAAAAGCTTATCATATTGTGATCACTACCTCCTAATGGCTCCTTTACTGCGAGATCGCTTATCAAATCCTGTTCATTACATAACACTAAATCCAGAATAGTCTTGTCCCTGGTCGGCTCTCGTACAAGCTGTTCCAAGAATGCATCCCGTAGGCACTCTACAAACTCCCTATCCTGTGGTCCAGCACCAACCTGATTCTCCCAGTTCACCGGCATGTTAAAATCCCCCATAACTACTGCGACATTACCTTTGCCACATGCCAATGTTAACTCCCTATTCAACTTGCACCCAATATCCATGCTACTGTTTGGTGGCCTGTAGACAACACCCATTTGGGTCCTTTTGCCCTTACTGTTCCTCAGTTCTATCCACACAGACTCTACTTCTCCTGACCCTATGTCCCCCCTTGAAAGGACTGAACCTCATTCCTCACCAACAGGGCCACCCCACCCCCTCTGCCCACATTTCTGTCCCTACAATAGCACGTATACCCTTGTACATTCATTTCCCAGGTCTGATCTCCCTGCAGCCATGTCTCAGTTATCCCAACAACATCATAGTTATCCATTCACACCTGGGCTTCAAGCTCATCCGCCTTATTTCTGACACCGTGCATTCAGATATAGAATTTTTAACCCATTTCTCCTCTCTCTGTTTGAATCACTGCCTATTGTGCTTAGCCTAGCTCCCCGAACTCCCATCGGGCTATACACCCCTAGAATTTTGTTGTCCTTCCTAAATTTACTTATTCTTTCAACACATTTAACTCCATGTTCCGTCAGACCATCCCTCTGTACATGAGTCTTCCTTATCACTTGTTTCGCCTCACCTTCCCCTACAACACACTTAATATTCTGGAACCGTGTAGTCCCCACCTGTCCTTTATTCTTCCTCTCGCTATCCTCCCTCACATTCTGGATCCCCAACCCCTGCAAATTTAGTTTAAACCCCCCCAAGAAGCACTAGCAAACTTCCCTGCAAGAATATTAGTACCACTCCAGTTCAGGTGTAAACCGTCCCTTCGGAACAGATCCCACCTTCCCTGGAACAAAGCCCAATTATCTACAAACCTGAAGCCCTCCCTCCTGCACCATCCTCTCAGCCATGTATTAATCTTTATAATCCTTCTGTTCCTTGCCTCACTCCCACGTGGCACAGTTAGCAATCCTGAGATTGTTACCCTGGAGGTCCTGCTCTTCAGCTTTGCACCTAACTCCCTGAACTCCCTATGCAGGACCCCCTCACTCATCCTACCCACGTCATTGGTCCCTACATGGACCACAACATCTGGATTCTTGCCCTCCCTCTCGAGAATAACCTGCACCCGAGGAGATGAAAGATAGGAGGTACAAGGAGGTAGCCTCCCCTAAGATACAGGAGACAGGTACTTGGGCGACAGTCAGGAGAGGGAAAGGAAATGGGCAGCAAGTGCAGAGTACCCCTGTGGGCATTCTGCTCAATAATAAGAATATTGCTTTGGAATATGTTGAGGGGGACGACCTACTGGGGGGGGGGGGGGGGACAGTGACCGGGCCTCTGGCACTGATTCTGGTGCTGCGGCCCAGAAGAGAAGGGGAGAGAAGAGGGCTACAGTAGAGACAGGGAATTCCATAGTTAGAGGAGTAGACACAAGACTCTGTGGACACGATAGAGACACCCAGATGGTATGTAGCCTCCCAGGTGCCAGGGTCAGGGATATCTCAAACTGGATCCACGGCATTCTAAAGGGGGAGGAGTCAGAAGTCTTGGTACTAATTGGTTCTGAGGTGCAACGGGGAAGGGTAAAATCAGGCAGAGCATTAATGATAGGAGACTCGATAGTTAGGAGGACACCCAGAGATTCTGAGGCTGTAAAAGAGAAGCCAGGATGGCATGATGCCTCTCTGAGGTACCAGGGTCCAGGATGCCTCAGGGTGGCAGCAGAAGATTCTCAAGAGGGTCGGTGAGCAGCCAGAGCTCATCACGCACATTGGCACCAATGACATAGGTAGGAAGGTCCTGTGCAGTGAGTATAGGGAGTTTGGGAAAAGGCCGAGGTGCAGGAAATCCAAGGTAGTAATCCCTGGATTATTAGTGCTGCGTGCTAATCAGGGAAGGAGTAGGAAGATGGTACAGATGAATGACTGGCTGAAGAAGTGGTGCAAGGGGCAGGGTTTCAGGTTTATGAATCAATGGGATCTCTTCTGAGGTAGGTATGAGCCTTATAAAAAGGATGGGTTACACCTGAACTTGAGGAGGACCAATATCCTTGTGGGAAGGTTTGCTAGAGCTATTAGGGAGTGTTTCCCCTAAGCTGGTTGGGCAATAGGTTGGTTGGGTGATAGGGCTGAGGATGGGGCAGTTGGTTTACAAGTTGATGCAGTGGTTAATGAGACTGTAAGGATCGACAGAGAGGTAATGGGGCAAAATTGCAGGCAGTGGGACAAGGTGAAGTGTAACACGGGGGCAATATTGAAAAGGGTGCTGAGTATAGGACAGAAGACAGTATGCCTTGTCTTGTCCATACTGCACAAACCACTGCCAATGGGCTATAAACGTGCGGAGCAGTGTGTGGTTAAGAGCCTTGCTCAAGGACACACACGCTGCCTCGGCCGAGGCTCAAACTAACGACCTTCCGATCGCCAGCCCAAAGCCTTAACCACTAGGTGGTGGAATAAGGCAGATGATCTTGTGGCGTGGTTAGAGATTGGCAGGTATGATGTTGTAAGCAACACAGAGACGTGACAGAAAGAAGATCAAGGTTGGGAGTTTAACATCCAAGAATACACCTTGTATCAAAAGGACGGGCAGGTATACAGAGGTGGGTATTGTGGCTCTGTTGGTAAAAAATGAAATCAAATTCTTGGAGAAAGGTGATATAGGATCAGAAGATGTAGAATCCTTTTCTTTTTACAGCAATTTTTGGGATAATTCCAGAGGAAGAAAGCAAAGTGTCTTTTTCCACTCAACATGTGATAGCTTTTTCAACTTTACTGGCTAGGAGAGCTATTTTGCTACACTGGAAAGAATCTAACCCACCTACTGTTTTCTATTGGCTCTCCTCCATTATGTCATGTCTAAGCTTGGAGAAAATTAGAAGCCGGACATTTGATACATCCTTTAATATTGAACAAGTCCGGTGACCCTTTATTCAATATTTTCATATGATCAAATTTATTTATTTATTTATTTATTTATTTATTTTTCTTTATTCTCTTTTGGGGAAAATCCTTATCTGTGAAGGTTCAGAGATGACTGGAAAGATGTTTTTTTCTCTCTCTTTTTTTAAATTTATCTTCAATTGGACTGCCCAATCTTTCTTTTTCTTTTTTTTTTCTTTCTCTTTTTCTTATTTCAGTTTAGTTAATGGATTTTTTTCCCTTTATCAAATAAAATTTCCAATCTTTTTTTATGATTGCTATGAGGAGTTGTAGTTTTTTTGATCATTGTATATATAACAGCGTAATATTTTACCTATTTGATTTTGACATTATATACTTTCCGTTTTTATTATTGCTGTTTATACGTCTTTTATATTATCTGTTTGCTAAACTCCTCCCAAAAAAAGGGAAAAAAAAGAATCCTTGGGGGTAGAGTTAAGAAACTGCAAGAGTAAAAAGATTCGGGCGAGAGTTACACTCTGGTCCCCAATCAGTAGCTACAATGTGGGTAATAAATTACAATGGGATGTTAAAAAGTCATGTTAAATGGGCAATGTTATAATATTCATGGGGGATTTCTATATGCAGGTAGATTGGGAAAATCAGGTTGGTGCTCGATCCCAAGAGAGGGAATTTGTAGAATGCCTAAGAGTTGGTTTTTTTGAGCAACTTGTTGTTGAGCCCACAAGGGGAAAGGCAATTCTGGATTGGGTGTTGAGTAATGAACCAGATTTGATTAGGGAGCTTAAGATAGAGGAACCCCTAGGAGACAATGAATATAATGTGATAGAATTTGCCCTGCATTTGGAGAGGGGGAAGATAAAGGCAGATGTATCAGTAATACAGCAGAGTAAAAGGAATTACAGAGGCATGGGAGAGGAGCTGGCCAAAGTTGTTTGAAAGGAAACACTGGTAGGGATGATGGCAGAACAGCAATGGCTGGAGTTTCTGGGGGCCATTCGTAAGGAGCAGGATAGAGACATCCCAAAGCTGAAGAAGTATTCTAAATGGAGGATGCGACAAACATAGATGATAAGGGAAGTCAAAGATGGAATATGAGCAAAACAGAAGGCATATAGTGCAGCAAAATTAGTGGGGAGTTAGAGGATTGGGAAGCTTTTAAAACCCAACAGAGGGCAACTAAAAACAACATGAGGAGAGAGAGGAGAAATAGATAAGTTAGCCAGAGATATCAAAGAGGATACCAAAAGATTTTTCAGATATATAAAGAGTTACAGAGAGGTGAGAGTCGATTTTGGACCGCTGGAAAATGACGCTGGAGAGGTAGTAATGAGAAACAAAGAACAGGCAGATGAACTTAATATGTATTTTGCGTCAGTGTCCACTGTGGAAGACACTAGCAGTATACCAGAAATTTGAGAGTGTCTGGGGGCAGAAATGACTGTAGTTGTTATTACTGAGGAGAAGGTGCTTGAGAAGCTGAAGGTCTGAAGGTAGATAAGTCACCTGGACCAGATGGACTACACCCCAGAGTTCTGAAAGAGGTGGCTGAAGAAACTGTGGAGGCATTAGTAATGATTTTTCAAGAATCACTAGAGTTTTGAATGGTTCCAGAGGACTGGATAATTGCAAATATCACTCCATTCTTTTAGAAGAGAATGAGACAGAAGAAAGGAAATTATAGGCCAGTTAACCTGACCTCAGTGGTTGGAACGATGTTGGAGTCCATTATTAAGGGTGAGGTTTTGAAGTACTTGGAGGCATATGATAAAGTAGGCCAAAGTCAGCATAGTTTTTAAAAGAAGAAATCTTGCCTGACAAATCTGTTGGAGTTGTTTGAGGAAATAACAGGCAGAATAGACAAAGGAAAGTTGGAGGATGGTGTTTACTGGATTGTCAAAAGGCCTTTGTCAAGGTGCATCACATGAGGCTGCTTAACAAGATAAAAACCTATGGGCTTACAGAAAAGATACTAGCATGGATAGATTAGCTGATTGGCAGGAGGCAAAGAGTAGGAATAAAGGGGGCATTTTCTGGTTGGCTGTCAGTGACTAGTGGTGTTCTTCAGGGGTCAGTATTGGGACCTCTTCTTTTCACATAATAGGTCAACAGTTTGTTTGATAGAATTTATGTCCTAGTGGTCAAGTTTGCAGATGATACAAAGTTAGGTGGAGGGGCAGGTAGTGTTGAGGAAGCTGGGAGTCTGCAGGATGACTTGGACAGGTTGAGAGAATTGGCAATGAAGTGGCAGATAGAATATAGTGTAGGGAAGTATATGGCCGTGCTCTTTGGTAGACGGAAGAAAGGCATAGACTATTTTGGGGCAGTATGGTAGTAAAGGCATTAGCACAACACTTTACAATATCAGTGACCTGGGTTCAATTCCTGCTGCTGCCTATAAAGAGTGTGCACACTTTTCCTGTGACTGCATGGGTTTCTTCCAAATTCCTCCCACAATCCAAAGTCATAACAGTTAGCAGGTTAATTGGTCATTGTAAATTGTCCTGTGTTCAGGGTAGGATTAAATCAGGAGATCGCTGAGTAGAGCAGCTCGAAGGGCCGGACTGGATCAAGGATATGATGTTGAGGCTTTATAAGGCATTGGTCAGACCGCACTTGGAGTATTGTGAACAGTTTTGTACTCCTTATCTGAGAAAAGATTGGCATTGGAGAGGGTCTAGAGGAATAATCCCAGAGATGAAAGGGTTAACATATGAGAAGCGGTTGATGGCTCTGGGCCTGTACTTGCAGTAGTTTAAGGAAATGGGGTGGGGGGGGGGGTATCTTATTGAAACATCAAAGTTTGAAAGGCCTAGATAGAGTGGATGTGGAGAGGATGTTTCCTATCGTGGCTGAGTCTAGGGCCAGAGGGCACAGCCTCAGAATAGAGGGACATCCATCTAGAACAGAAATGAGAAGAAATTTCTTTAGTCAGGAGGTGACAAATCTGTGGAATTCATTGCATCGTCCAGCTATGGAAGCCAAGTCACTGTGTATGTTTAAAGCAGAGGTTGATACATTCTTGGCTAGTCAGGGTGTCAAAGGTTACAGGGAGAGTGGGTTGAGAGGAATAGTAAATCAGGCATGATAGAATGGCAGAACAGACTTGCTGGGCCGAATGGCCTAATCCTCTGCCTTATGGTCTTCTGTTGTGTATTGCCCCTCTGCAGCTAGAACTTAGCATTACCTCCTTAATGATGCGAATTACAGAATTGTATTTCTGGAATTAGAAATCTGTAACCAAGGTACTGAGCTGAGAATTTGTTTGCTAAAGGTAGCCTAGATTTTAGACCTTTGTTATGTAATTTATTTTCTGTAATAATTACAACAGTTGAAACTGACACACATTATTGGAGTGGTGAGGACGGAACCATCTGAATGTGATATTACAAGTTACGATAAGATACAATAGACGACCGATGCACAGAGATGATGTTCCAACCTTGAAACAAATCTCATCCTCCTTTCTAATAAATGTCCATATGTACTTCACTAGGCTGAACAAAGAGTTAATTTTCTTTAACATTACTGCAAGGCACACAAGAACCATTCAACACTGAAATAACACTGTGAGTTTATGAGGTTAATGATAAAGGAGGTTATTTTCATCGTCACCACAGTTGATCTTCTGAAGATAAAAGCTGGTTGGAATAAAACAACAAGAGACAGGGTATGTGGTCTCATTCACAGCAAGGGCGTATTTCTGAAGCAGACTTCTGCAGAGGAAGCCCTCCCTTGTTTCATTTGGCCCCGTTATGAGGCAGCATTCCGTTCTAAGAAGAGCCTGAGCTGATCAGCCTGATGGCGCAGTTCCACCACCTGCTCTTTCATTTCCCGCACCGCGGTCGGGTTCGGCTGCATCACTGCGTTCTTGGTTGCCATGGCAAACTTCTTCATGCAGCCACAGAACTGATTGCTTCTGCTGAGCACCTCTTTGTGAATGCTCTTTTGCCCAGTGTCCTGGCACAAGGTGTCCACCAGTTTCTGGCCGATCTTTATTACAACCTTGCTGTTTTTGATCAAAACCTCAGCTGGCTGCTTTCCATTGATGGTGTCAATGAAGGACATGATGGCTTTCTGCAGGGCATTTAAGTATGTTCTGCATAACTCAAAGCTGGGGAATGAAGACTGGATCACTTCTGGACTTGGCTTAACACTGACATCCCCAGGCCTTCGAATCTTCACTTCCGACATCTAGACAGCAAGTAAAATGCAGTTAAGACAGGAAAACAAGGTCGGGATGTTGCAAAGCTCTTTACATTCAGCTGTGCCTTTCTAAAGTGCTTTCGTTGAGCTGACCTACAAGATGCAGGCAACAAGTTCTGCAATGCATGTTGTCCCAAACAACACCCAAATGGATGAGCAGTAAAGACGGTGGGAGAGGCATGGAGACATCAGACCAAATGGTCTATCCTAGACCAATGAAATGACCAACCAAACACTGAATGATAAATTGGTGCAGGACCTGTGCAGAAGCACCAGTAGTTCCACAGGGACGTGGCCAGCAGGCTGAGGTTTCTGTGTACATAGTACAAATGCAGAACTCCCTGACATTTCACAAGGCATGAGCCAGCTTCGGGATAGAGAAATGTAGAGACTCCCTCGTCCTTGCACTGAGGAATCCACCCAGTTTGCGCCAGATAAGAGACAAGGGAGAGACTGCAGATGCTGCAAGTCTACAGCAACACAAAAATGCACTGAAGAAACTGGACAGGTTAGGCAGCACCTACGGAGAGCAATGGACAGTCGGGATTTCAGTTAGAAATGCTTTCCCTGGACTGGAAAGGAAGAGAGGAGAAGCCAGTATGAGAAGGTGGAGGGAAGTAGTGGAGCAAGAGCTGACAGGTAATAGTCACCCAGGTGAATGTCAGCTGTCTACTTCCCTCCACAGATGCTACCTGACCTACTGAGTTCTTCCAGTCCGTTTGTGTGGTGTACCAGATAGGATATGGTCAACAACAGGCTCTCCATGCAGAGGAGCAGGTGGAAGCAAGTTAGTTCAGTCTCAGTAATTATCACTATCTTCACAGTTTCCTTTTGCATGTTTAATTACTTAGTATTGTGCTTTAATTTTTAAGTTTTAAATAATCACTTTTTTAAATGGACCTTTGGGTTCGAGCACATGAATCACCAGGCCTAGAACTTAGAACACAGAACAACACAGTAACAGGCGCCTCAGCCCATCAGTCTGTGAATATGATGCCAATTCCCCACACATGGTCTGTATCCCTCCATTCCCCGCCAGCGTCTTCCTTACAGCATCTTAAACTTCGCCTTTGCGTCTGCTTCCACCAGCTCCGTTAGCAGTACATTTCCCACACTCCACAGAACAAAACAAAACTCCTTTAAACTTCTTCCTCTCACCTTAAACATTTGGCCTTTGTTACCTGACATTTCCATGCGGGGAAAAGACTATCTGCCCAAACTCTGCTTCTCACCATTTTATACTTTTATCAGGTTGCCGCTCAGCGTCCAACACTTCAAGAGAAAACAACCAAAGTCTGTCCAACCCCTCATGGCTAGTACACTTGACTTCAGGCAACAACCCAGTGAACATCTTCTGCAGCCTCTCCATAGCCTCCTTCCGATAGTGCAGCAACCGGAACGGCACACAATTCTCCAGATGTGGCCTACCCAAAGCTTTATACAGCTGCGACATGGCCTGCCAACTTTTATACTCAATACCCTGACTGACAAAAGCAAGCAGGCTGTATACTCTCTTTGCCACCCCACGTGTTACCAATTTTGGAGGGCTATGGACTTGCACCCCGAGATCTGTCTGTACATCGAAAGCTGTGGACCAGGTGCTGATAAATGGGATTAGCACAGCTAGGTAGCATGAGCCTGATGGGCTGAAAGGCCTGGATCTGCGCTGCATGACTCCATGAAATATTCAAGCTATTTGACAGTGTGACTTCCCCACCTGCTAGAATTTTACTCCGTGCTTTTGTGGACTAGACGTGTACTGGCCCAACATGACAGTCTACAAAATGAAACTGAACCTCACCATCAGGGTTCAAGCTGTTCAGACCTGCTGGGGAACAAAAGGACTGCAGTCTCACATCTTCGATAAAATGTCACTGTCCAGTTGACTTACCTTTACGAAAAGCATTTAAAGCACCGCTCGGTCATTCCAGCTGGTTTCATTGCCACCCAGTGTGGAGGCTCCAGTGCACAGGATCGCATGAAGCTCAGGTTTATTAACACCGGCATGTGTCGTTAAATTTGTTAGCTTCAGAGTAATGCAGACTCTGCCAGATCCATCACAGGCACAAGCCTCCCCGTCATCAAGGACGTCTCCAGGAGGTGGTCCTCAAGCACCCTCACCCTTGGGACATTCCCATTCTCAGAGAGGAGGTATCCTGAAGATCTACACTCAGTGATTCAGGAACAGCTTCTTCCCCTCTGACTGGTCCATGATTAGTACTTTATCATTCCTTTCTTTTAGCACTATTTGTCTATTTTGTAAATTATAGTAGCTTTATGCCTTTGCACGGCACTGCGGCTACAAAACAACAAATTTCACAGCATATGCATCGGTGCTAATAAACCCAGACCTGGTCAGGGAGGTTTTCAAATCACTGAGATCGCAAGCACAGGACATTCATTATATAATCAAGTAAGACCAAAAATGTACCTGTCGCTCTAGTTGGAGCTTTTTCTGTTTGAAACTCTCCCTCTCTCTCTGCCGGATGCTCTCCTTTTCCTTCTCCTGCCTTTCAAATTCTTCCTTCTTCTGCAGGGAACAAACAACATGATAGTATGACTCTCGACCCCGGACGAGCACTGCCCAGACAGGCACAGGGTAAGTCCTTGCCCCACGTCCACCAGCAGCTGAATTCTCCCGATAGACCTCTAAATGCAGAGGTCTGAGCTGCATCAGCTGCGGTACGGGCTCAGGGGGATCTCCACTGATTTCCCCCAGCCCCGGTGCCAGGAGAAGGGCAGCCCAGTGGTGCAGAGGGTGGTGCTGCGATCTCATGATCCAGATTCAGGCCAGACCTCCAGGTCCGCAGGACTTGCACACACTGACTGGTGCAAGTGCCCTGTTACTCTCTGGTTCCTCCCACAGCACCAGGGATGTGCGATCGTGTTATATTGTCTTTTAAGGGGCTATCAAAATATCCAAGCAGGAGTTGATGGCTATGTATTAGAGGGAGAAAGAGAGAGCAAAATAAAATGAAGAGGGAGAGAGAATAAGGGGAAGTGATAATAAGAGAGAGTGAGGGTGCCAACACAGATGCCTTGTGCAGGAAGGCACAGAGTCGACTGTACTTCCTTAGAAGGTTGGCGTCATTCAATGTCTGTAGTGAGATGCTGAAGATGTTCTATAGGTCAGTTGTGGAGAGTGCCCTCTTCTTTGTGGTGGCGTGTTGGGGAGGAAGCATTAAGAAGAGGGACGCCTCACGTCTTAATAAGCTGGTAAGGAAGGCGGGCTCTGTCGTGGGCAAAGTACTGGAGAGTTTAACATCGGTAGCTGAGCGAAGGGCGCTGAGTAGGCTACGGTCAATTATGAAAAACTCTGAACATCCTCTACATAGCACTATCCAGAGACAGAGAAGCAGTTTCAGCGACAGGTTACTATCGATGCAATGCTCCTCAGACAGGATGAAGAGGTCAATACTCCCCAATGCCATTAAGCTTTACAATTCAACCGCCAGGACTTAAGAACTTTTTAAAAGCTATTATTAATGCTTTTTGAGATATTGATTTAGATGCATATCATATTTTTTTTTACTGAGTTAAGTATTGTATGTAATTAGTTTTGCTACAACAAGTGTATGGGACATTGGAAAAAAAAAAGTTGAATTTCCCCATGGGGATGAATAAAGTATCTATCTATCTATCTATCTATCTACTGTACCAACGACCAGGGTTCAGTTCCCGCCGCTGCCTGTAAGGAGCTTGTGCGTTCTCCCTGTGACCACGTGGGTTTCCACTGGGTGCACCGGCTTCCACCCATTGTCCAAAGATGTGACGGTTGGTTGGTTAACTGTCCCATGATTAGACTAGGGTTAAGTTGGGGGTTGCTAGGCAGCACAGCTCGAAGGGCCAGAGGGGCCCTACTCCATGCCGTATCTCAATAAAAAAAATGGAGAAGTAGAAAGAGGAAGAACGAGAGGGAGAGAGAGAAAAATGAGAGTGAGAATGTGAGGGACGGGGAATAAGAAGGAGAGCACAAAAGCGAATCAATTTCACTCTATGTTTCAATGTACATATGACAAACAAAGTTGAATCTGAATCTTATCACTGTCTCCTTCCCACCACTGTAACTGGGAAGTCTTGCTGCCATTCATTTCCGCGGTTTTGGGAGCTCCCCAACCAGCACCCTCAGGAGCAAAGTGACACACGCTGCCTGCAGTGGTTGAGGTGGAATGACAGGACCCTTTCCCTGCTTCCCACCCAGTCCCATTCACAAATTAAGAGATACTTCCCCTCAACACACGAGAGCAGTAAGTCCCTCTCCTCCCCTCTCTGCTGCTCACACACCCCACACACAAAGTAGTGGCCTCCCACTCCCATTTCAGCTTCCCCCCACCTCACAACACTCAGATCCTGCCCCCCCAGCCCACCCTTCCCCAAATGCTGGTCACCATCCTTGCCCACTAGCTCTGGACTAACTTCCCAGGCCTGCCCTCAGCAGTGCTGGCCACAAACAAAGGAGATGGCATCAACAAATAGCCACAGACGTCACCGTTCACACCATCCCAGCAGCTGATTGAAGTTTGCTTTCCAAAACTGGCTGGGGACTTAAATACACATTACATTTTCAAATCAGTCAGAGGGTTAAACACCTCCCGTACAAGATGGATGAGGTCCAATCCACCAATCACAGCTGCCAACTCAAAAATGACCCATTTTATCTTCCTGCTTCCTGTTTGTCACCATAATATTCCAATCCTGCATGACACCAGGAGTTATGAGGACATCTCACGTGATACTGGGGGTTATGGTGACCCATTGCAATTGACGCAGGAGTTATGAGAATTTAGCTCACATGATACTGGGAGTTACGAGGACTTATCTCATATGTCACAGGATTATGAGGACTGATCTCACATGATACAGGGAGTTATAAAGTCATATCTCATATGATACAGGAGTTATGAGAACCTATCTCACATGACACTGGGGTTATGAGGACTGATCTCACGTGATATGGGAGTTTACGAGGACTGATCTCGCGTGATACGCGAGTTTACGAGGGCTGATCTCACGTGATACAGGAGTTTACGAGGACTGATCTCACTTGACACGGCATTTACGAGGACTGATCTCACTTGACACGGCATTTACGAGGACTGATCTCGCGTGATACAGGAGTTTACCAGGGCTGATCTCACGTGATACAGGAGTTTACGAGGACTGATCTCACTTGACACGGCATTTACGAGGGCTGATCTCGCGTGATACGGGAGTTTACGAGGGCTGATCTCGCGTGATACGGGAGTTTACGAGAGCTGATCTCGTTTGATACGGGAGTTTACGAGGACTGATCTCGCGTGATACGGGAGTTTACGAGGACTGATCTCGCGTGATACGGGAGTTTACCAGGGCTGATCTCGTGTGACACGGGAGTTTACGAGGACTGATCTCGCATGACACGGGAGTTTACCAGGGCTGATCTCACGTGACACGGGAGTTTACGAGGACTGATCTCACGTGATACAGGAGTTTACGAGGACTGATCTCGCGTGATACAGGAGTTTACGAGGATTGCTCTCGCGTGATACGCGAGTTTACGAGGACTGATCTCGCGTGATACGGGAGTTTACGAGGACTGATCTCGCGTGATACGGGAGTTTACCAGGGCTGATCTCACGTGATACAGGAGTTTACCAGGGCTGATCTCACGTGATACAGGAGTTTACGAGGGCCGATCTCGCGTGATACGCGAGTTTATGAGGGCTGATCTCGCGTGACACGGGAGTTTACCAGGGCTGATCTCGCGTGATACGGGAGTTTACGAGGACTAATCTCGCGTGATACGGGAGTTTACCAGGGCTGATCTCGCGTGACACGGGAGTTTACCAGGGCTGATCTCGCGTGATACGGGAGTTTACGAGGACTAATCTCGCGTGATACGGGAGTTTACCAGGGCTGATCTCGCGTGACACGGGAGTTTACCAGGGCTGATCTCACTTGACACTGGAGAGTTATGAGGACTTATCTCAGATGACACAGGGTTTATGAGGACTGATCTCACGTGATAGGTATATGGATAGGAAAGGAGTGGAGGGTTATGGGCTGAGTGCGGGTAGGTGGGACTAGGTGAGATTAAGAGTTCGGCACGGACTAGGAGGGCCGGAATGGCCTGTTTCCGTGCTGTGATTGTTATATGGTTTATATGGTTTATATGGTGATACGGGAGTTTACGAGGACTGATCTCACGTGATACGGGAGTTTACGAGGACTGATCTCACGTGATACAGGAGTTTACCAGGGCTGATCTCACGTGATACAGGAGTTTACGAGGACTGATCTCACTTGACACTGGAGAGTTATGAGGACTTATCTCAGATGACACAGGGTTTATGAGGACTTGTCTCACATGATACAGGAGTGTAAAAAGTCTGATCTCACCTGATACAGGAGTTTACAAGGACTTATCTCACTGGACACTGAGAGTTACGAGGACTTATCTCAAGCTGGTCAGGACAGAGTTCATCCAGTAGTTAACCAGCAGCTGTGGAGGGGGGACAGGGATGGAGAGGAATTGTCAACTACATCTGGACTGGAATCCTAAGGAGGAGAGGGGAGATGGCTGGTGTAAAGAGGTGAGGGAGAAGGTGAGAGCGGGGCCAAGAGGTGGAGAAAGGGGCTATGGAAGATGATGGGTGGAACAGGCCAGGTAGCAGAGAGGGAGGGGCAGGGACAGTGGTGGGTAGGTGAGACGCAGAAGCAGGCAAACAAAGAGGATGCGGCAGGTGGAGCCATCTGGAGGAGGGAAAGGTGAAGGTGAAGACATCTAGAAATGTGATAACCTTGCTCCATCTGCCTCTTATTGTGTCTGTGCTGAAACATCAACCGCCTTCTTCTGTGCACCAAATCCACTCCTTCCCTACGTGCCCAATCTGCCATCGCCCTTCACCAATTATCTCTGGCCCCCATCTCCCCACTCTCCCTGTCCTCCCTATGCTGACCATCTCACCTCCACATCTGACCTTGACGTGAGACGCCAGCAATCCCTTTCCTCTCATGAAGGCTGCTCGACTCTCTGAATTCCTCCAGCAGATAGATTGTTGCTCCAGATCGCAGTCTCCATGTACATGGTTTTTGGGAAAGCACTTGATGGAGTCCCACTTAAGAGTGGTAAAACTGGGGTTCTTATCAAATCTATCCCCTCTGACCTTAAATCTCTCCATGTTCTTGATTCCCCATTAAGAAGTCAAAAGTTCATCTTATCTGTCCTTTTGTACAATAGAATACTCTTGACCTCACAATCTACTTCGTCATGGGCTTGTATTCTATTTTCTTCCTGTAACTGTACCATAATATTTTGCTTAGTTCCTTTCTGTTATTTTTCCCGTGTACAACGTGATGAAGTGATCTGTACAGATGGCCAGTGTTTCACTGCATCGCCGCCTATAATTGGGCAATTCAGTGCCCCCTCTCCCAGACCAACCTGTAACTGGACGTAGTCAGGATCTTCTGCCTGGCTTTGAGGGCTGGGCTTCGCTTTCTGCTCCCTGCAGGGTGGCGTGGGCACCGGTGCTTTGTACCTGAAGAGGCCCAGGTTGGGCTTCCTCTGCAGGCGTGGCAAGTCCTCGGTGTTTCCTTGCCGACACAGGGGGAAGAGCAGCTTGCCATTGGCGATGATGATGGAGACCAGGCGCTTCACGTCGTCGGGCACAGTGCGGGCGACATTTACAAAGCAGTCGAGGTGGTCGGGAGTGGCCAGGGGGCTGCTGACCACGAGGGCGTCCAGCGTCCACCCGCAGGCGGTCAGCTGCTGGCCGGCCTCCAGCAGCGCCCGGTGCGACTCCTCCACCTCCTCCAGCTGCTTGCACAGGCGGCCGTGCAGGTTGGCGTCAGTCAGCCGGCCGGCATTGACCCGCACCCCCCGAACAAAGCCCAGGAAGTCGGCCAGGCTGCTCAGCACGCCGTCGGCCGCCACCTCCACCTGCGCCAGGTGCTCCTGCAGGTGGTCCCGCCGGCGCCACTCTCGGCTTACGAACACCATGATGGCAGCCACCGACTCTGACACCCGCTGCTGCAGCTGGGTCAGGGTGCTGGCTGCCTCCTCCGCGCCCAACCGGATCTCCTTGGCGGGAGGGTCGTGCGTAGTGGGGGACGGTGACTGCAGTTCAGGTGGGACAGAGGTCTGGCACTGGGTCGAGGCCGGGAAGGAGGCCGGGCGCTGGGGCATTGCCGGCACTGCGGTCGGAAGGTGGGGGACGGCCGAAGAGGAACTTGGACGCGGGGGCGTAGCCGGAGCTGGAGACGGACGTGGACGCTGGGATACGGTCAGAGGTGTGGCAGGGTTCTGCGGCATAGTTGGAGAGGCAGCCGGGCTCTGGGACGAGGCTGGAGAGGTGGCCACGTGCCCGGGTACGGCCCGAGGGGCGGACGAGTCTGGAGAGGCAGCGAGCGTGCTGTGCCAACGTTCCGGCCCCTGGCCGTCCCGCACCAACTGGTCCACCGGAAGTGGGATGTCGTAGACGGACCCAGCAGGGGCCGGGTCCCTCTTGTCGGGTGGGATTCCTCTTGGCAAGTCATAGATGGCCTGGGATCTGGGTGGAGCAGCCCCCAGCTTCGGGAGGCCAGTAGGCACATCGTAGAGGTCGGGGCCGTCCTGCGCTGGCGGGCTGCCATACAGCCGGCAACCCCCTGGGTTTGGTATGTCATACAGCGCCTGCCTGGAGGACAGCGTTTGCGGCCGACTGGGGGTCTGCGGTCTGGCCACCTCCTCGCGGCACACTGGCACGTCGTACACCGCCTGCTTCTGGGCTCTCCACTCCTGCTTCCCATCCCATTGCAGCCTGCCGAATCCGGGCATCTCCCTGCCCACCGACCCCAGACCGGGGTAGGGACCGGGCTCTCCATTCGGGAACATCCGTGGGGGCACATCGTACACCTAGAAATAGGAGACAGAAAAATTAAGAAGCTGAAAAACAGAAAACCCTGCCCCTGACACTGCGCCAAAGTAGCCTTATGTTCATCGGAGTGGTAACGAAGGATGAATGGCCTTCTGAAAATGATGATCACAGCAGAATCTGGTTGAGCCACACTGGGGACAACTCTCCATTCCTCTAAATGAGGCAATCTCGCTGAACATTTCATTTGGAAGGTTCAGGTGGGGCTCCCTTGGTCTTCCATTGTTGGCCACTCTGAACAGAGACATTGATCCACCTGCCCCAGCCTCGTCCGCTCTTGTGGACCTCCAGCAGCCCCGTGCAAAAACAGGCCAATGGTCCCAGACCCTCCTATACCATGGCCACTCATGGACAGATCCAATGGTCTAATTACAAACCAGAGAATATCTGCAGACGTTGGAAATCCAAGCAACGAACACAACGACGAAGGGTCTCAACTAGAAATGTCGACTGTTTACTTTCTTTCATAGATGACACAACATTCCAAGAGAAGAACTTTGCTGCCATTTTAAGATCTCAACCCTTCTTACCTGGCCATCTTTTGCAGCTCCCGTCTTCTCGAAACTCAATGGAGTGTCATACAACTGCTGGATTAGTTTTCTCTCTCCCTCCGTTTGGAACATGGAATACTTTCTGGCCACCGCAGGACTTCCAGGTATCTGTATGAAAACACAGTATGCCCAGGAGGAGTCAGTGCACCATGTGTACATGAAATGTGAAGGGTTACAGTCTCTACTTGAATATCAAAAGAGTCTGCTCCTCCCATTCTGGTCACACTTCAGTTTTACACTCCTACGCTCACCGTTACATCCATGCCCGGGTGTCCTGGAGAAGCAGCATGCAGTGTCCATAGACACAATGGGGAATTTCTGGGAACAGCTGGCTCCTCAGGGATTGTGGTGAACTACATATACCTGTCTGGACACGCCCCCCCTGCTGACTGCTCCTGTGGCTCCTCCCACTGACCCAGTATAAAGGCGATTGGAGGCACAGCCCCGGCCTCAGTCTCCAGGATGTTGTGTGGTGGTCACTTGCTGCTTGTTCTTTCTTCCAGCCAATAAAAGCCTATATCTCATTATTATCCTCTGTTGCTAAGTGTATTCACAGTCTGGGAGTTTGACTGTCCGGACTTATACTCTTTATACTGTGTGGTGGTTGGTCTGGAGTTGTTTTTTTCTTGTGTTGTGGGGCTTGGGGAGGACACTAAGCTCACTTGTCTTTAATTTAGGTGCTTTTTTGTTAAATTCTCTTCCTTTGTAGCATATTGTTATTGTATGCTTAATCTTGCACTGTATTAATGCTCCTCATTGGGATTTGGGGTTTTTAATTTTGTAAAATGTTTTGAAAAACTAATAAATAAAAATAAATAAATAAATAAATAAATAAATAAAAGCCTATATCTCACCTCACGTCTCTGAGAGTTATTGATGGTGCATCAGGGATGCAAGTTTGTTGTAGGCAGTGAAAATAGTATTTTAGTTTGTAACTGTTACTAGTTTATGAAGTCCTGATTATTGTATAGTATTATGCTGTTTGAATAAATTTTTGTAAAAAGAAATTGAAGACATAGAGTCTTGACAATCTTCGTTTGTGACGTGGCCAGAAGTGTGGACAGTAGAAATGATTTGTGCTGTTGTAGCTGGAATCATGTGTGTTCGCTGAGAGGAGAGGAGAGAAGTAATAGGAGTTCTAGGAACATCCCTAATTCTCATTCACCAGAGTGTACACTCTTTGATAATGAAGAGCAGCCCCAAAGTCACTACCCCAACCTAGGACATGACTCTTGACTCTACAGGTCTGACTGGCTGAGGTTAACAAAGGCTTTATAATTACACATTTTCTTTCAGGGAAAGGCCAAGATTTAATACCAAACCCTGAGGAGGAGAAGGTCTTCTTGTAAAACTGTTTGCATCGCTATACTAAACAGCCAGCTCCAGAACGTAAACCAGGTAACAGGGGAAAGATGCCGGAAATCAAAGTATTACACACAAAATGCTGGAGGAACTCAGCAGGCCAGGCAGCATCTGTGGAAAAGAGTGAACAGTTGACATTTCGGGCAAAGACCCTTCATCAGTCGGTCTCAGCCTGGAAAGTCAACTGTTCACTTTTTTTCCATAGATGCTGCCTGGCCTGCTGAGTTCCTCCACCACTTTGTGCGCATTACAGGTAAAGAGGGGCTGCTGAATAGCTTGTGTGGCCACTTCTGGAGTCACATGAAGTGGAGTATGTTCAAGGTAGGAGCATTAAGTTTCTGAACATAATCAAAGACTTCACCCACGCCTGACATTCTCTCTCTCCCCTCCCCCATCGAGCAGAAGATATAAAAGCCCAAAAGTGGGTACCACAAGGCTCAAAGACAGCTTGCATCCTAAAAGCAAGATGCTGCTATCATAAGACAATTGAATAGTTCTCTAGTACAGTATGATGGACTCTTGTCCTCTCGATCTACTTTGCAATGATTTTACACCTTATTGTTGACCTGCACTGCATTTTCTCTCTTACAGTTTATTCTGCATTCTGTTTTGGCTTTGCCCTGTACCACCTCAATACACTGCAATGATTTGATCTGTACAAAGGGCAAGCTTTTCACTGTATCCCAGTACATTTGACAACAATAACCATTACAACCATTCCAAGTATTAATAAGCAGCAATCACCACTGGCGCACCTCAGGGAAGTGTGCTAAGCCCACTGTTTTACTCTCTCTACACCCATGACTGTGTGGCTAGGCACAGCTGAAACGCCATCTACAAACTTGCCAATGACACATTTATTGTTGCAAAATTTCAGAAGTTACGAGGAAATATACTTCTTATTGTAAATTATAAGCCAGCTGAAACCTAGCGAAGGCTGTGCCACTGAGCGTGACCATGGGTAATCTTTCACTCAGTACCACTCCCCAGCACTAACTCCGTATCTAAAGATCCATCAATCCCTCTCTCACAACCACGGACTCTGTGGCAGGTCTGTGTACCCTCACTGGCAGGCACCTGAGCAAAATTGGCAATCACGCTCGTCAGTATGCACATTCCATCCATAAGACTATCAGATACAGGAGCAGAATTAGGCCATTTGGCCCATCGAGTCTACTCCGCCATTTCATCATAGCTGATCCATTTCCCTCTCAGCCCCAATCTCCTGCCTTCATGCCTTCACTAATCAAGAATCTTTCATATTCTGCCTTAACTATATCCAAAGACTTAGCCTCCAAAACCACCTGTGGCAATGAATTCCACAGATTCACCACTCTCTGGCTGAAGGAATTCCTCCTCATTTCTATTTTTAAATGTACATCCCTCTATTCTGAGGCTGTATCCTCTAGTGTTGGACTCCCCACCATGGGAAACATCCTCTCCACATCCACTCTATTGAGACCTTTCAGCATCCGATGTTTCAATGAGATACCTCCTCATTCTTCTGAATTTCAGTGAATACAGGCCCAGGGCCATCAAACACTTCTCATATGATAAGCCTTTTAAATCCAGAATAATTTTTGAGAAACCTCCTCTGAATCACTTCTGAAGTCAGCACATCCTTTCTTACATAAGGAGCTTAAAACTGCTCACAATACTCCAAGTGAGACCTCACCAGTGCCTTCTAAAGTCTCAACATTTCATCCTTGCTTTTATATTCTCAACCTGCAAATTAACCTTCAGGGAATCCTGCATGAGGTCTTCCAAGTCCTTCTGCATCTCAGCTTTTTTAAAATTTTCACTCCATTTAGAAAATCGTCTACACTTTAACTTCTTCTAACAAAGTGCATGACCGTACACTTCCCAATACTGTATTCCATCTGCCACCTCTTTCCTCATTCTCCTACTCTCTCTAAGTCCTTCTGCAGTCTCTCTACTTCCTCAAATCTACCCGCCCCTCCACCTGTCTTCATATTGTCTGCAAACTTTGCAACAAAGCCATCAATTCCATCACGCAAATCATTGACGAAATAATGTAAAAAGAAGTAACCCCAGTAAAGATCCCTGTGGAACACCACTAGACACCAGTAGCCAGCCAGAAAAGGATCCCTTTATTCCCACTCTTTGCCTCCTGCCAATCAGCCACTGCTTTATCCATGCTAGAATCTTTTCTGTAATACAATGAGCGTGTAGCTTGTTAAGCAGCCTCATGTGTGGCACTTTGTCAAAGGCATCTGAAAATTCAAATACACAACATCAACCGATTTTCCTTTGTCTATCTGCCTGTTATTTCTTCCAAGAATTCCAACAGATTTGTCAGGCAAGATCTTCTCTTGAAGAAACCATGCTGACTACAGCCTATTTTATCATGCACCTCCAAGTACCCTGAAACTACATCCTTAACAATCAACTCCAACATCTTCCCAACCACTAAGCTCAGACTAACTGGCCTATAATCTCCGTTCTTCTGCCTCTCTACCTTCTTGAAGACTGGAGTGACATTTGCAATTTTCTAGTCCTCCAAAACCATACCATTGATTCTCGAAAGATCATTTCTAATGCCTCCACAGCCTCTTCAGCCACCCCTTTCAGAACCCTGGGGTGTAGACCATCTGGTCCAGATGACTTACCTACCTTCAGATTTTTCTGTTTCTCAAGCACCTTCTCCCTAGTAATGGCAAGTTCATACAATTCTGCCTCTTCACACTCTCGATCTCCAGCACACTGCTGGTGTCTTTCACAGTGAAGGCTGATGCAAAATATTTATTGTTATTCCGCAATCTCTTTGCTCCCCACTTCTTTAGACCACCTGGACAACACAAATTCCTATACCAGGATACTGTTCATAAACTATAGCTCAGCATTTAATACCATCATTCTCACAATCCTGATTGAGAAGTTGCAGAACCTGGGCCTCTGTACCTCCCCTCTGCAACTGGATCCTCAATTTCCTAACCAGAAGTCCACAATATGTGCGGATTGGCAATAACATATCCTCCTCGCGGACAATCAACGCTGGTGCACCACAGGGGTGTGTGCTTAGACACTGCTCTGCTCTCTCTATACACATGAACTGTGTGGCTAGGTATAGCTCAAATACCATCTATAAATTTGCTGACGATACAACCAGTGGAGTGAGATATGCCAACTAGTGGAGTGGTGCCACAGCAACAACCTGGCACTCAACGTCAGTAAGACGAAAGAGCTGATTGTGGACTTCAGGAAGGGTAAGATGAAGGAACACATACCAATCCTCATAGAGGGATCACAAGTGGACAGAGTGAGCAGTTTCAAGTTCCTGCGTGTCAAGATCTCTGAGGATCTAAACTGGTCCCAACATATCGATGTAAGACAGTGGCTATAGTTTTTAAGGAGTTTGAAGAGATTTGGCATATCAACAAATACACTCAAAAACTTCTATAGTTGTACCGTGGAGAGCATTCTGACAGGCTGCATCACTGTCTGGTATGGGGCGGGGGGGCTACTGCACAGGACTGAAAGAAGTTGCAGAAGGTTGTAAATCTAGTCAGCTCCATCTTGGGTACTAGCCTTCAAAGTACCCAGGACATCTTCAGGGAGCAGTGTCTCAGAAAGGCAGCATCCATTATTAAGGACCTCCAGCACCCAGGGCATGTCCTTTTCTCACTGTTATCATCAGGTAGGAGATACAGAAGCCTGAAGACACACACTCAGTGATTCAGGAACAGCTTCTTCCTCTCTGCCATCCGATTCCTAAATAGACATTGAATCTTTGGACACTACCTCACTTTTTTTTAAAAAAACATACACTGTTTCTGTTTTTGCACATTGTTTAATCTATTCAATATATGCAATTGATTTACTTGTGTATTTATTTATTTATTTTCTCTCTCTGCTAGATTATGTATTGCATTAAACTGCTGTTGCTTAGTTAAAAAATTTCACGTCACATGCCGGTGATAATAAACCTGATTCTGACAACTTTCTAGCATCATTTTCCAATGGTCCAATATCTACTCTCATTTATCCTTTACACTTTATTTATTTTAAGAATCTTTTTGTATCCTCTTTAAAATTATTGGCTACCGTACCTTCGTATTCTATCTTTTCTTTCTTTATGACATTTTTACTTGTCTTCTGGTGGTTTTTGAAAGCTTCCCAATCCTCTAACAGCCCACTAATTTTTGTTCTAATAAATGTCCTTTCTTTGGCTTTTATTTTGGCCTTGACTTCTATCGTTAGCCATGGTTGTACCATCTTGCCTTTGGAATATTTCTTCTTCTTTGGCTTGTATTTATTCTGTGCCTTCCAAATTACTCCCAGAATTTCCAGACAGCGCTGCTTTGTCATCATCCCTGCTAGTGTTCCCTTCTAATCAATTTTGTACAGCTCCTCCCTCATCCCTCTGTAATTCCCTTCACTCCACTGTAATACTGATACATATGACTTTAACATCTCATTTTCAAATTGCAGGGTGAATTCTATCATACTGTGATCACTGAACCCCTAAGGGTTCCTTTCCCTTAAGCTCTCTAATCAATTCCAGAACAACACCCAATCCAGAATAGTTGCTCCCCTAGTGAGCTCAACCACAAGCTGCTCTAAAAAGCCATCTTGTAGGCATTCTCCAAATTCCCTCTCCTGGGATCCAGCACCAACCAGATTCTCCCAATCTACCTGCATATTGAAGACCCCCATGGTATCATAACATTGCCCTTCTGACATGCGTTTTCCATCTCACATTGCAATTTGTAGACCATATCTTTACTACTGTTTGAAGGTCTGTACATCATTCCTATCAGGGTCATTTACCCTTGCAGTTTTGTAGTTCTATCCACACCGATTCAACACCTTTCGACCCAATTATAATTTTTTTATAAATATGAGAATTATACTTATCGCTTTATACTTATGGCTGTGAGGCTTAGCACAACTCCAATGCTATAGTTAAGTTTGCTGATGACACCACTGTTACTGGCTGAATCAAGCTTGGCGACGAACCAGCAGGTAGGAGGGAGGTTGAAAATCTGGCTGAGTGGTGTGATAACAACCTCTCATTCAATGTCAGCAAGACAAAGCAGATGATGATTGACATCAGGAGAAGAAAACTAGAGGACCATGAGCCAGTCCTCATCGGGGGAGAGCTCAGGCAACTTTAAATTCTTTGGTGTTACCACTTCAGAGGATCTATCCTGGGTCCAGTATGTCACTGTCATTACAAAGAAAGCACAGCAGCACTTCTGTTATTAGAAGTTTGTGAAGACTTGGCATGTCATCTACAACTTTAACAAACTTCTATAGATGTGCAGTGGAATGTATATAATCCTTGTGTAGATAAGCCTACAAAAAGTAGTGGATATGACTCAGTCCATCACAGTTAAAGCCCTCCCCACCATGGAGCGCTGTCGTGGGAAACCAACTTCCATCAGCAAGGACCCCCAACCTCCAAGACATACTCTCTTCTCACTGCCACCATCAGGAAGAAGATACGACAGCCGCAGGACTCACACCACCAGGTTCAAGTTCAGTATTACCGCTCAACCATCAGGCTCTTCACTTGGCCCAGAACTCTTCTCACCGAACTGGACTCAACTTTCAAGGAATCTTCATCTCGTTCTCAATATTTATTTATTTGTTTGTTTACTTATGTGTTTATATATTTCTTGTTTTTCACTTTATTGCTGTATTTGCGCACTGTTAAGGTGTTAACTTAGTATTAAGCTACTACTGCCAAGCTGCTCTGTTGGCATTAACTTTAGTTTGAAATTTCTAATTAATAGCCCGGTTGGTTTACCATAATTAACTTTTCCTTTATTTCTGCACAGTTTCTATTAAATTCAGTGAACTGTTTATCCGCTTCAGTGCCTCTCTGTTTCTGCACTTGGGCCATAACCGCACACTTGGTGTCACCCTACTTTCAAGAAACTTAGCAACTGAGCCTTCCCCAGCTCTCTTGAGTAAAGAATTTCAAAGATTCTCCACACTTGGGAAGAAAGTACTTCCCATCTCTATCCTGATCGACCAACCCAAGATTCTAGATATCCCAGCCTGGAGAAGTGTATCCATGCATTCTCCCGGGCCTGTAAGAATTTTCAGTGAGATCACCTCCCATTCTAATAAATTCAGGAAAGTACAACCGCAGTTAACTTAGTCTTTCCGCATGGAATGAACCTCCCATCACAGCAACCCATCTGGTGACCTCACCATACTCCCTCTGTTACAAGTACACCCCTCTTTAGAGTTGACAGAGTGGTGGAGCTGGAATAACCGATGCCTCGCCCTGCCAGTGACCTGAACTCAACTCTGACCCCCTGTGCTGTCCATGTGGAGTTGGCCCTTCTCCCTGTGATGACGTAGGTTTCCTCACAATGCTCTGGTCTCCTCCCGCACCCTGGAGACATACAGGTCAGTGAGCTGCTGTAGGTGAGTAGTAGAATCGATAATGCTTCCCAGTGACAGCGACCGGGGTTGAATTCCCCTAAGGAGTTTGGAGGTTCTCCCCGAGACCATGCGGGTAAATTACAGGTGTGCTACGTTGGTGCTGGAAGCATGGTGACACTTGAAAGCTGTTCCCAGCTCGACGGTGTTGGTCGAGGATGTGAATGATACTTTTCGCTGTATGTTTTGATGTTTCAATGTACGTTTGACAAGTAAAGTCACCCGTTATCTTTTGTCAGAATCTGGTGCAAATATTGAGAGGGTGGGAGAATAAAACATGGGATTAGTGTTGGCTCTGTGCTTATTGGTTGGCATGGACCTAGCTGGGCCAAAGGGCCTATCTGCATTATTTGACTTCCTATAATTAAGCAGGGAGACTGGACATGCCATTTGCTATTCTGATCGTTTGATGTACCTAAACATTAGATTTTGGTGATTCATGTACCAGGACACCCTGTACACCAGCACTTCCCAATCTCATCCCTGAAAATATATCACACCTTTCTACTTTGTTCCTACAAAAGTGTCTGCAGTCAATAGCCTGTAACTTTCCTTTCAAAGTTGAACTTCTGAACCGCCAGTACAACTAGGCATTTTTGCGGTGTGTTCAGGACGGTTACAGCATGACACGTACGGGCCGAAGAGAGGAATGTCCAGATGTTTGGCCATTGCTGGAAAGGACCTGAAGGCGATTCAATGTGGCAAAACCAAGGCGAGGCTGCGCTGAGGTGGCGGGGCGTGGGCCTGGACCCCAGTGCAAGGAAAGGCCTAAGGTTTGATCAATTTAAACACTGGGCCAAATTGGAAAGGTCAGGGTGTCAGGACCAGAGGCGAGAGACAGGCTCGCTGCTCCACCAGGTTTACTCGTCTCTACGCTGAACTGAGGCTGTGGACTTCAATTAATGGACTCCTAAATCGGCTGCAATTAGGGCTGGCTTCATGGCTGTGGAATTCAGTTCTGAATGGTCCTTGCTTACTTTCATTTGTTTCCATGATTAGATTTTTCTCTGCACATTGGTGTTTGATTTTTTTTAATGGATTCTATTGGGTTTCTTTGTTCTTTCTTCTGTAAGAAGATGAATCTCAAAGTTGTATGTTGTATACATACTTCAATAATAAACGTACTTAGAACTTTGACCTCACATTTCTCCACATTACATTGCACCTGACATGCCCTGGGCCATTCACCAATGTCAATGTCATCAAAGGATAGTGGGTTGGTATCAAGTCAAGAACCTTTCCCTCAAAGTCAGCAAAACAAAGGAGAAGTGGGGTGGGGTACATGCCCCTGTCTGTATCAATGGTTGAGAGCTTCAAGTTCCAAGGTGTGAATATTACCAAGAATCTGCTCTGGTCCAGCCACAATGACACTACAGCCAAGAAAGCACACCAGTGCCTCTACTTCCCCAGAAGCCTAAGGAAATTCGTTATGGCCCCAGTTACCCTTGCCAATCTTTATAAATGCGCTATAGAAAGCATTTCATCCGATGCATCACAGCTTATTATGGCAACTACTCTGCCCAACACAGCAAAAAAATTGAGAAGAGTTGTGAACACAGCCCAGTTCATCACGCATCAACCAGCGTCTCCCGCATTGACTCTGCCTCCACTTCCCAATGTCTCAGGACAGCAGCCAAATAATCCAGGACCCCGCGTATGCTGGTCATTCTCTCTCCTCTCCCATCGGGACAAAAATACAAAAGCTTGAAAGCACTTACCACCAGGCTCAAGGGCAGCTTCTATGCCGTGGTTAGCAGACTTCTCATACACTGTAGGTGAATTATTGATCTTCCAACATATCTCATTGGGGTCCTTGCACTTTATTTGTTTACTTGCACTGCAGTTTCTCTGTAAGTGCGTTCTGTTTCTTTTCACTACCTCAGTGTACTTACGTCTGTCTGGATGGCACGCTAACATCAGCTTCTCACTGTTCCTCGCTATATAATACACCAGTACACTCTGCCCTCCCACACAGCTTTGCTTCATCAGCTAACTCAGAGATATAGCACTTGGTCCCCTTGTCCAAATCATTGATGAGGATTGTAAGCAGCCACAGTCCCAGCACCGACCCCTGCGGAAACCCAATGGTCACAACCTCCTTTTGCTCCTCTGTGAAGCGATCCTCAATCCATGATATGTGGAAATTTAACAAAAAATCCTGAAAATCCTTATCTATTCTGAGAGTTAATAGCTCAAATATGACAGGTTTATCAAATATGACTTCCCTTTTATAAATTATATCAACCCTACCCAAACATATTATTTTCCAACTGACATGTTACAATTTCCTTAAAAGCAGATTCCAGTGCTTTGATCTTTACTGATGTCAGGCTAATGGTATATGGTTCCCTATTTTCTCCCTCTCTCTTTTTAAATCATGGCATTACATTTGCTACTTTCCAATCTGTGGAAACAGTTCCATAATCTACAGCCTGTTCATCAACATACTGACATAGAAAATCATTATTTATCTTTGATCTCATCCTCCAAACTATTATTATTACTGATTTACCCCTTTCCTGGTTCCTATTTATCCCAATCATTTCTCCTCCCTGATCTTATTTACCTTTTTACCTGTGAAAGTCCATCAGTTTTCCTGTCCTCATTCAACCTGCCCTAATTACATTTTTTCTGATTCCTGCCTCATTTATCCCTTTCTTTTATTCCTCTGCACAATTCTTATTTCCTCCCTTCCTAACCTCATTCATCATCCTCCTGGCCTCTAAAGTTCAAAGTAATATTTGTTATCAGAGCACATTCATGTCACCACATACAACCCTGAGGCTCTTTCTCCTGCAGGCATACTCAGCAAATCTATAGAACAGTAACTGTAAACAGGATCAATGAACAACAAACTGTGCAAATGCAAATGTAAATAAATAACAATAAATAATGAGCGTGAAATAACAAGATAAAAAGTCCTCTTCATTCCAGCAGTCTCCCCTCTTTTCTGTCCTTAGCTGTCCCCCTTCTGTTGCCTCTGACTGCTGCTGTCTCCCATTTCACAATACCTCCCTTCCTGCCCCAGCTTATCCCGCTCTCCTCCTTGCCACAAGTTGCCTGGCTTTTGAACAGCTCCCCTAGTGGTGAATCCACTAGTTAAAAATGCTGGAATTCAGGCTTCCAATGCTCGGAAGAGGAAAACTTTTCAGATATCAAATATTCAGTTAACCAGATCTGTCTTTGGAAAGACTTAGCAACCATAAGGTGCCCATAATGTCAGCGTCACCACCACAAGCATAAACTTAATTATTACCACCATTACTAACACAGCACACTAATAATCATATACGAAAGCCCTAGTGACTCAGAAAATTACCTCTCATGCTGCTTTGCAGGACCTCTTGGTCCTGATATCTTGCTGAAAGAACTGAGATCCCTGGATACAGTACACCTTCCTGTGAAGGTGTACCCTTTGGTTTACACAGCGATGGGCATTACATCTTAATACAGTCGGCCCTCCTTATCCACGGGTTCCGCATGTGCGGATTCAACCAACCACGGATTGGGAAAACCCGGAAGTCCTCTCTCCAGCACTCATTGTTTGAGCATGTACAGACTATTTTTTTGGTCATTATTCCCTAAACAATACAGTATAACAACTATTTACATAGCATTTAGATTGTATTAAGTATTATAGGTAATCTAGAAATGACATAAAAGTACAGGCAGTCCCCGGGTTATGAATGAGTTCTGTTCCTGAGTCCATCTTTAAGTTGGATTTGAAGTCGGAACAGGTACATCCGGTATTATTTAGTGTCAGTTAGTCAAATGTTTTTCTTAGTATATAGTACATATTTTACCTTTCTATGCATATAAAACACTTAAGAAACATACGTATTTCAATAATTAAACCACTGTGTTGCTTAGTAATAATTGTAGCTTTCATCAGGGCAGGGCCTTTCACATGCTCCATTAAAATTGTTCCCATCGTTGACTGACTGTAGCCTAACGCTTTTCCAATGACCGATGGCATTTCACCTCTTTCCGATCGCTTTATTACTTCCACCTTATTTTCAATCACAATCGTGATTATTTTCGTGAACAGAAACACCGCGGATTCAGAGCTACACCGGGTCCTAATGCCCACTGCTCTGAACATGTTAAATAAAGTCTGGGGTTCTGCTGGGTCCTAAAAACCACCATACTGAGCCAAGTTAAATAAGGGACTTGAGCATCCGCGTTTTTTTGTATCCATGGGGGGTCTCGGAACCAATACCCCACAGATAAGGAGGGCCAACTGTATACCCTGTGGAAGTGACATTTCTTTCAGCATTGTCTTGGGATTCTCACTGCAGAAGGGAGTAATAGCAGACTCCTCCTGCCAAACTATCCTTGATGATGCCGTTGGCAGTCTTTTGGCCCCCGCAATACACAGGACCTTCCTTCAGAGATTGATCCCATTGCTCTTTGGATCAACATTGGAATTTGACAGTCTCCTGCTGCTTCCCTCTCCTGTAGCAGCTCCAGCCTACATTGCTGTGCTCTGGATTCCAAGGAGAGTATGCCTTTAAGAACTCACGCCCTTCTTTGATAACAAAGTGCTTGGAACTGACTAAATCCCATTGAAAACTATCCAAGGCCTGTTCCAGTGCTAATATCTCAGTGTGGGCTGCCTTTCCCACTGGAGTTGGGTCAACAGCGCAATTTTATTTAAAGGAATCTTATTTTCTAAAGACACCAGGTACAGGAGCATTCAAATTTGCAGGCATATGATCAGATGGTGAGGTGAACCATCTCCCAGCATAATCCACGGCTCTTCCGCTCTCATGCGAACCTCATGTTTCATGGTCCCCCAGTCTCCCCTCAGTTCTTTGCCACCATGGCTGGAACAAGTTCTAAAAGCTGCTTCGCAAGCAATTGACCTCTGGCCAACGTGAGGACAACAGGAAAAGAATTGACAGAATTGAACCAAAACTGGATAAATGTCAAGTTGAAACATGTACATAAATTATCTGTACAAGAAAATGAGCACTGAGATTTGAAACATGTTTAGACATATTAAGATGCAAATTGAAACAGTAATTTGAAGAGATTTCCATAAATTTAAATTTGTTTTTCAATTAAGTAATTCTCAATTGCGGCTTTGTGCTGGTATTGTTCAACTCCGCTTTTCTTTAGTTTAATATTGTTAAATTGCAATCAGGGTTAACAGTCCAAATGTTTAACTATTCAAAGGAGCAGGGTTACCTAATATGAACTGTGCACTGACATTAATTGCTGGGTGTATGCAAGACACATTGGACTGAGAACAATTGTGGACCTACAGTCGGCCCTCCTTATCCGCGAGTTCCGCATGCGTGAATTCAATCAATCGTGAAAACCCGGAAGTGCTCTTCCAGCACTTGTTGTTCGAGCATGTACAGACTTCTTTTTCTTGTCATTATTCCCTAAACAATGCAGTATAACAACTATTTACATAGCATTTACATTGTATTAGGTATTATAAGTAATCTAGAGATGATCTAAAGTATACGGGAGGATGTGCGTGGGTTATCATGGATCGGGATTGAAAAAAGTCGGAAGTTCTCTTACTAATTAAGTTGGAACAGGTACATCCGGTATTATTAAGCATCAGTTAGTCAAACATTTGTCTTAGTATATAGTATATATTTTACCTTTCAATGCATATAAAATGCTTAAGAACGTATGTTTCAGCACCAGGAGGATCAAAAACCCAAAACCCCAAAACGCAATAATTAAACCATTGCGTTGCCTAGTAATAATTGTAGCTTTCATCGGGGCAGGGCCTTTCTCACTTTATCCTTTAAAATTGTTCCGATCATTGACCGATGTAGCCTAACGCTTTTCCAATGACCAATGGTGTTTCACCTCTTTCCAATCACTTTATTTCCATGTTATTTTCAATCGTGATCATGATTATTTTCATGAACAGAAACACTGCGGATTCAGAGCTCGCCGCTGGGTCCTAATGTCCACCGCACTGAGACAGGTTAAATAAGGTCTGGGTTCCACTGGGTCCTAATGTCCACCGCACTGAGACAGGTTAAATAAGGTCTGGGGTTCCGCTGGGTCCTAAGGTCCACCGCATTGAGACAGGTTGAATAAGGGACTTGAGCATCCACATTTTTTGGTATCCACGAGGGGTCCCAGAACCAATCCCTCGCGGATAAGGAGGGCCGACTGTACTTTGATGCTACTGAGGGTGAGTGATTGTCGACAAAGATTTGCCTCCTGGCCAAGGGCATACATGCACTGGTAATTGTTCAGTCATTAGCAAGGTTAAGTGTTTTATATGAGAACATAGAACAATACAGCACATTACAAGCACTTCAGCCCACAATCTTGTGCCAACCTTTTAACCTAATCCATGATCAATATAACCCTTCCCTCCTGTTACGTTTTGTGACTCCAGAACATAATAATAATTGGATGCAAAACAGGGGAGTCCGGAATGCAAGCTTAACTTCATTCTTACTTTTAGAGAGGCACCTACATATGATGACGTTTGCCAATCACGTACTTTTACATATAACCCATAATGAATTATTTAAATGAACAAGGATGCTTAATCAAACAATGTATTTACAATATTACTCGAATATTACTGAAATATTAAATAAAAACACACCTCCAATTTTAAATTGTCCTATTCAGGCCTAAAAATTTAATCACTGTGGAGGATTTCTTAATTTTGTGGGATAATAGCTTTCCTAACGGGGGGGGGGGGGGGTCACTCTGCTTGGTAGGTGAGACTTGTGGCTGTGAAACAATCTCAGGTCTGGGGCCTCCTCTGTGGAGAATCTGAGACTACAGGAAGCAGTTCTGACACCTTTCTTGCGGTATCCCAAACAGTGCATGGCAAACATCACTAGATGATGTGGATCATAATGTGCACGTACAGTGTCTGACACCACCATTTCCTTTGTCTTTTGGAAAGCCACCTCACGCTGCTTTGCCCATTGCCATTTCTTCCTGATCTGTAGAAATGAGTTCAGGAGTTGGAGCACAGTAGCCAGGTTTGACAGGAACCTGTTATATTTCTTTTTCTTTGTGGTGGCGTGTTGGGGAGGAAGCATTAAGAAGAAGGACGCCTCACGTCTTAATAAGCTGATAAGGAAGGCGGGCTCTGTCGTGGGCAAAGTACTGGAGAGTTTAACATCGGTAGCTGAGCGAAGGGCGCTGAGTAGGCTACGGTCAATTATGGAAAACCCTGAACATCCTCTACATAGCACCATCCAGAGACAGAGAAGCAGTTTCAGCGACAGGTTACTGTCGATGCAATGCTCCTCAGACAGGATGAAGAGGTCAATACTCCCCAATGCCATTAGGCTTTACAATTCAACTGCCAGGACTTAAGAACTTTTTTCTTTTTTTTTTAAAGCTATTATTAATGCTTTTTGAGTTAGTGATTTAGATGCATATCATATTATTACTGAGTTAAGTATTGTATGTAAGGAGTTTTTGCTACAACAAGTGTATGGGACATTGGAAAAAATGTTGAATTTCCCCATGGGGATGAATAAAGTATCTATCTATCTATCTATCTATCTATTAATTGACTAACAATAAAAAGGAGCACAACTGTGATACGTTGTTGGCCTTAGGACATCCACCACTGCACTCTCAGCACACTTGTGTAATCCTTGTGCATCAATGGTATGACCACAGTAAGTGATGCTTGTTTTTAAAGAATTCACACGTTGCATCATGCTCTGAGCCCATAATCTTCTAATCCTTTTCAACACTATCTTACGATTTTCAAGATGTTCCTTTTCATCCTGACTGGTAACAATGATGTCATCCAGATAACACTGAGCACCTGGGCGGCCTTGCAGCACCTGATCCATAGCTTTCTGCCAGAGTGCAGGTATAGATGCTACTCCAAAAATAAACCCATTGTAGCAATAAAGCTCTGTCAGTGTTTATGGTGAGAAACACTGTACTCTTCTTCCATCTCCACCTGTAGGACTTAGACCTCAGCTAAGTCAACTTTGCTGAAGTGTTTCCCTCCAGAAGCGTTTACAAAGATATCCTCTATCCTGGGCAGAGGGTATTCATCTACTTTCAGTACTGAGTTATGGTGACCTTAAAATCACCACAGATGCTCACATGTCCATTCTTCTTGGTTACTGGGACCATTGCCATTGCCCATGGCCTCCACACAAACTTCGAAAGAACTCCTTCAGCCTCCAAGCAACCAAGCTCACTGGCTACTTTAGCATGGATGATATAAGGATTCGGACAGGCTTTGTGAAACTTAGGTGTGGCATTTTTAACTCTATTTCACTTTTGATATGTTTGAGTTTTCTAATGCCATCCCTGAGCATTGCTGTGGCATCATCCAATACCCTTCTAAATTTGCTTTCAGTTGACTGTCCTGCAGGGGATGTGGCATGCTGATGGTGGATGGATCTCCAATCAAGTTGTATTTGTCTCAGCTAATCACAACCCAAGAATCTTGGCCCCCCCTGTTTTGACCACATGCAAGCCCAATGTGGCTTGTTGGTTTTTGTATTTCACCGTTATGAATGTCATTCTTAAAGGAGTTATCTTTCCTCCAGTGTAAGTTCTTAGTTGGATATTTTAAGGCTTCAGTTCAGTATGTTTGAAATGCCATTCAAACTCACTTTGTGGAATGGCTGAAACAGCTGAGCCAATGTCCAATTCCATTTTAGTTAATTTGCCATTCACTTCAGGTGTAGGCCATTTTGCATTGTAAATCTCAAGGATACCCAGTCCTGAGTCACTCCCATCGTTATCAGATTTTTCATCAACAGCAGGCATATTAGTGCTTGCTTTGAAATGGCAACTTGACTTTCTATGTTTAACTCTTCTCTCTGAAGTCCGTTTATTTTTGTCTGCCTGACATGTTCTTTTTGTGTGTCCTACTTCGTGCATTTTCTGCAAGTTTCGACTTTAACCCTACATTGGTCTGGTGTATGTGAGCCCCTGCCACAACAGCAACACAATTTGTTCAGCAAGGCCGGTCTCTGTTAAGACATTGCAATTTTGTTCATCATCAGTTCCATCCCTGACTGCAACTCAATCGTGTCTCTGCAGCTTCCATTGATACAGCAATTTTAACTACTTGTGTTTCAGTTAGGAGCCTTTTTTGAATGCCTTCTTGTAAGATTCCACCAACTGAGTGATCTCACAGTGCATCATTAAGCCCACTACCGAACTGACAAGCTCTTCAATTCAGCCATGTATGCTGAAATGGACTCCTCTTCATTTTGATTCCACTTAGGAAACCTAAAGCACACCGCAATCAACAATCAATTTGGTTCTAAATATTCCTGTGCTTCTTTCACAATATCAGCGAAGCTCTTTTCAGTTGGTTAGGTTGGACTAGTTAAACTTCTAAGTAAACTACATGTTTTCTCACCTATTACAGTCAGTAAAGCAGGCACATGCTTCACATTGGCTATTTCACTTTCTTCATAATGCTGCTCAATTTGCTCACTGTACATATTCCAGTCATCCCTTGTGTAATCAAACACATCTATCTTTCCAATATTGCCAGCCATTTCTGATTTTTTAAATTTATGATTATTATCACCAGGCACTCACTGTTTATGAACTGTGAATATATCTGTTTTCTGCCTTTTTTTTTTAAACTGTCTCCTTTTCAGAAGAAACATGTGGCACTGCTTGTTTTTAATATTAGAATACTTCACTACATTTCAACAGGTAGGAAGTCGCCTCGGGTTCATTAAACACGTCTTTGCCACCACTGTTACGGTTTGTAATTCCAAAATATAAAAATAATTGGAAGTAAAACAAGGGAGTCCAGAATGTGAGTCTAACTTCATTTCTACTTTCAGCAAGGTGCTTGCGTATGATATGGCAGCATGATGACATGTGCCATTCACATACTTCTACATATGATCCAAAGTGAATTATTTTTAAAAAACAAGAATACTTAATGAAAGATTATATTTACAATATTGCTCAAATATTACTGAAATATTAAATACACTACACCTCCAGCATTGCCCCCATTTTTCTTTCATCCATCTGCCTGTCTCATTTAAGAGTCTCTTAAATGTCCCTAATATAATCTGCTTCTGCCACCACCTGAGGTAGCATATTCCACTCATCCACAACTCTGTGTAATAAAAAATTTCTGTCCTCTTACATTAGCCATTTCTGCCCCAGGAAAAAGCACTGGCCATCCACTCGATCTACAGCTCTTATCATCTTAAATATCTCCATCAAGTCAGCTCTCATCCTCCTTCATTCCAAAGAGGATGGGCCTACCCCGAGTTGTGGCTTAGGCAGGTCCTGGTTGAAAGCCTAGATGCACATCCATTCTTTGTGGGTAGATAGCTGAAATTGGACAAGCCAGAACCCATCCTTAGTTGTTTGTATCAAGGCCCTTATACCCACCCTAAGTGTTGATGGTCCATGCAATCAGGATTTCTTTACATTACCTGGCTGTCCTGCATTCTGGAAAAATGGGATGTTGGGGTATCATACACATCTGCAAATGATGCTGACCTGGCGTTCACGTTGTACGCATGGCCCATTCTGGGAAGTGTAAACGCCTGCAGATAACAAGACAAGGACAGACATTCAACACAAGCAATCAATTGCATTGCCAAAATATCAATTCAACTAAATAAATGACACAGACATAAAATCTTTGGTGAAGAGAAATGATGCTGAGAAATGGAACATTTATTAATACTGTCATGTGATCTTCCTTCCAGTCCTTCAGTCCATCAACAATATACACACTCCCCTGATGTTCACACTCTCCTGATGTACACAATCCCCTGATGTTCACACTCTCCTGATGTACACAATCCCCTGATGTTCACACTCTCCTGATGTACACACTCTCCTGATGTACACACTCTCCTGATGTACACACTCTCCTGATGTACACACTCCCCTGATGTTCACAATCCCCTGATGTACACACTCTCCTGATGTACACACTCCCCTGATGTACACACTCCCCTGATGTACACACTACTCTATAATGTACACAATCCCCTGATGTACACACTCCCCTGATGTTCACAATCCCCTGATGTATACACTCTCCAGATGTACACACTCCCCTGATGTTCACACTCTCCTGATGTACACAATCCCCTGATGTACACACTACTCTATAATGTACACAATCCCCTGATGTACACACTACTCTATAATGTACACAATCCCCTGATGTACACACTACTCTATAATGTACACAATCCCCTGATGTACACACTACTCTATAATGTACGCAATATTTTCTGTAATCGTGATTTGAGGAGGTAAGGGATAAACACTGTTCCAAATTCCTAGGCTTTGTAATCTTGACTGGTGTTGTGCCTTTAGAGATCCACCAGCTTTTAACATTCTGATGGCTCTAACTGACTATAAGTTAAAGTGCCAGACATGTCCCATCCACTTCGGCAGAGTGCTGGGGAACTCACTGCCAATCAAACCTCAAGGTAACTGACCCAAATGAAAGTCCCCAGATTGATTCGTAATGTTCCTGCTGGGCACCACAGTAGTTAGAATGACTCAGGGCTCAGAGTTCAGAGTTAAATCTAGCTATCCTCTGTAAGGAGCTTGTGGGTTTTCTCTGGGTGCTTCTGTTTCCTCCACAGTCCAAAGACATTCCTGGTAGTAGCTTAATTATCACTGTAAATTTTCCCATGACTGGATTAGAGTTAAAATTGGATATTGTCAGGGGTTGCTAGGCGGTGTGGCTGAAGGGCCTATTCCGCACTGTATCTCTAAATAAATAAATCATGCAAAAATTATTTTATAGATTGTGAATAGGGGACTGTTCACATCTTAACTCCTCTCTTTGACCTTCACATTTCATGAAGTCTTCCAATGTCTCCTTGATTCTTTGGCTCCATGGTTGTACCAAGTTTGGAATTCACTTGGAGAAACCAACTTCTGACCAACTTTCTGGACACCAGGAAGCCCACAGGCAATTTTTTTGAGAACTGGGATGATGTTGACCTTAAAACTGAGACCAGTGAAGACATCTGTTTGTTGGGCTGTTTTGAATTGGGTTTTCTTCAAGGACAGGCATGTTTCTCAGCAAACAAACATTCAACAGACAGTTCCAATTGCTTAGAGAAGTAAAGGGGACTGCCTGCAGTCCTTCTGGTGAAGGTACTCTCTTGGTTAGGAGGCACCAGGATTTAGACCCAAGATAGTAAAGAATTTAGACATGCCGAAGAGTGATCCTAGGGTGAGGTGCATTGATAGTTGGCTGCTCCAAGCTGGGGTTGATTGGTACTGGACTTCACAACTATATCCCCACCCATCTGCGTACAGGTAAAGCCTAAAGATCAACACTCGAGAGATAAGGACAACCAAGAGGGTTAACTGGGCCGTGTTCAAGGAGTCATTAGAGGATCTGAATGAATACATCACAGTTGTCACAGACTTTATAAAAGCACATAGATAGAATGCCCCCACAAAATCAGCAGAGTAATCCCCAGCCAGAAACACAGGATGAATCAAGAGATCTGCAGTCTAGTGTCGGCCACATCGGTGGTGTTGAGGTCTGGTGACTAAGTAGAAAACAAGAGGTCCAGATACAATCTTTCGAAAGCCATCTCACATGCAAAGTGGAAATTTCGGACCAAACTGGAATTGTAGAAGGATGCTTAACAGCTGTGGCAGGGCTTGAATACTATTACCTCCTACAAAGTAAAACCAGTCGACATAGGTGACAACAGGACTTCGCTCCCAGGTGGGCTCAATGCCGTTTCTGCTCACTTTGACCAACACAACATGGAGGCACCTTCACGAACTCCCACAGCCCCCAGTGACCCTGTATTTCCGTCTCAGAGGCCAATGTGAGAATGTCCTTCAGCAGGGTGAACATACGGAAAACACTTGGCTGATCAAATGGAGTGCTCACTAATATCTTTAACCTCTAGTTTCAGCAATCTGAGGTGCCTACCTCCTTTAAGCCACCTTCAATCACACTGGTGTCCAAGAAGAACATGGTAACGTGTGTCAATGACTATTGTCCACTTACATCCACTGTGATGATGTGCTCTGAGAAGTTGATCCTAAAAAAATCAACTCCTGCCTGAGAAATGGCTTGGATCTCCTCTAATTTGTCTACCATCACAGCAGGTCCACAGCAGATGCCATTTCATTGGCTCTTCACTCACCCCTGGAACGTCTGGACAGTGAAGGTGTGTACCTACATCAGAATGCTCTTCATTTACTACAGATCAGCATTCCATATTATCATCCCCTCAAAACTAATCAAGACCTTGGCCTCAGTACTTCTTTGTGCAACTGAATCCTTAATTTCCTCACTTGCAGACCCCAGTCAGTTCACAGTGGTAAAAATATCTCCTCCACAATCTCCAGCAGCATGAGTGCATCACAAGTCTATGTGCTTAGCCCCTGCTCTGCTCACTCTATACTTATGACTGTGAGGCTAAACACAGCTCCAATACTATATTTAAGTTTGCTGACTTTGACCAAATGAAAAGAGGTGACGAATCAGCATATGGGAGAGACACTGAACATCTGGTTGAATGTTGCCACAGAATAACTCTCACTCAACGTCAGCAAAACCAAGGAGCTGATTATTGAATACAGTAGGAGGAAACCCGAGGTCCATGAGCCAGTCCTCATCAGGGGATCCGAGGTGGAGAGGGTCAGTAACTTTAAATTCCTCAGTGTTATCATTTCAGAGAACCTGTCCAGGGTTCAGCATGGAAGGACCAGTACAAAGAAGGCATGGCTTTCTACTTTCTAAGAAGTTTGCCAGGATTCGACATGTAACCTAAAATGTTGTCAAACTTCTATCGATATATGGTGGAGAGTATGTTGACTGGTTGCATCAAGGCCTGGTATGGAAACACCAACGTCCTTGAATGGAGAATCCTACAAAAAGTAGTAAATACAGCCCAAGCCCTCCCTACCACTAATCACATCTACATGGAGTGCTGTCGCAGGAAAGCAGCATCTATCATCAGGGACATCCACCATCCAGGCCATGCTCTCTTCTCACTGCTACCATCAGGAAGAAGGTACAGGAGCCTCAGGACCCACACCACCAGGTTCAGGAACAGTTATTACCTCTCAACCATCAGGTTCTTGAACCAGAGCAGTTAACTTCACTCAACTTCACTCATCCCAACAATGAACTGACTCCATGACCTATGGACTCTTCATCTCATGTTCTCAATATATATTGCTTATTTGTTTATTTATTTATTTATTTTTGTTATTTGCACAGTTTGTTGCCTTTTGAACATTGGTTGGTTGTCCGTCTTGTAGTGTGTACTTTTGCATTGATTCTATTGTGCTTTTTGTATTTATTGTGAATGCCCACAAGGAAATGAATCTCGGGGTTATTTATGGTGACTTTCATGTACTTTTATAATGTATTTGCTGTGAACTTTGAACTGTTACTGGGGTTTCCGAATGGATTTCTTACTAAGTTATTGAATGTATTTGTTTCTGGGAGTTTAGATAAATTTGGTCCTGTCATTTTGATTAGATTTTTTGTTACTGGGGAGGGGTTTGAATGGATTTGTTGTCAAAGTTTTTGAATCATATTGTTATCATAGTAGTTGATTCTATATTTTAGCAGAATTTTCAAATGGAATTAATTGAGAATATTCAATGTGAATTCTTAGAGCAATATAATTGGGATCCAACTAGGATACAGGCTATTTGTTGATCTGATCATGTGTGAGGCTACCCAATTATTTCATGATCAAATGGTAACAAGTACTCTGGAAAATAGTGATTGTAACATGATAGAATTTCACATCTTACCTGTGAGTGTGAAAAGAATATCAGAATTTGTTTGAAATGTTTATAAAAGCAGATTCTAACACACAGTTGATTAACGTGGATTAGGGAACATCAACTAGATAAAATGATAGATGAGGAAATGGCGCAAAGTTGTAACAAATTTACAGCTCTTTATCGGGCACAGCTGTATGTCAATACAAATATATAATTAGCCAATCGTGTGGCAGCAACTCAATGCATAAAAGCATGCAGACATGCTCAAGAGATTCAGTTGCTCTGCAGACCAAACAGCAAAACGGGGAAGAATTTTTTTTTTTGGTGGGCTGCAATCAGTGCAGGACTAATAAAAAGAAAAGAACTGTAGGTGGAGCGGCTATTGTTGGAGTGGGGCAGTGATAGAGTGGCCCAGCTTTGGCTCAACAGGCTTAGGCGACAACAGGCGTGGGTTCTAAGTAAGTTTCTAGAATGTTTTTTTTACTGCTACATAGCTAGTGCATTGAGGATAGGTCTGCAGGTAGTGTTATGTTCTTTGTATGATTTGTGGGAACTCTGAGAGACCTTTAGTCTCCCCGATAACTACATCTGCATAACTGCATCGAGCTACAGCTCCTGAGAGAATGTGTTAAGGAAATAGAGCTGCACCTCAATTACTTCTGTCTCATACGGGAAAATGAGGTGGTGATAGATCAGAGCTAAAGGGAGGCGGTCACCCCTAAGTTGCAGGAGGCCAGAATGTGGGTAACTGTCAGAAGGCTAGGGAATAGACAGCTAGTGCAGAGTGGCTCAATAAGGATACTACTTTTGGTTCTACCTACCAGGGGAAGCTGCAGCAATCTGGTCTCTGGCACTGAGTCTGGATCTCTGGTTCAGAGTGCGGTAGTGATAGAGCCTTAGAGGGGTGGAGCAGAAAGCAAATTTGATGCATGAGAAAGAGACACCCAGATGGTATCCCAATGCCTCCCAGGTGCCAGTCAGGTTTGTCTCGGTTTGTGTCAATGGCATTCTAAAGGAGAAGGGTGGACAGCTGAAAGCCATGGTACATATTGGTGCCAGCAACATAGGTAGGAAAATGGAAGAAGTCCTTAAGAGAGACTATAGGCAGTTAAGCAGACAGCTGAAAAAATAATCCAGTAGTAGTAATCACTGGATTGCTGTCTGTGCCACATGCCGGTGACCATAAGAATAGGATGATTTAGCAGACGAATGCATGGCTGAAGAACTGGTACGGGGCGGGGGGGCTTCAGATTTATGGATCAATGGGATCTCTTCTGGGGAAGGTATAACCTGTACAAAAAGTATGGTTTATACCTGAACCCAAGGGGGGGGGGGGGGGGCAATGTCCAGGAAGGCAGGTTTGCTACAGCTGTTGGGCAGGGCTTAAACAAATTTGGCAGGGGAATTGGAATCGGAGTGACAAGGCTGATGATGGGGCAGTCGGCATACAACTAGATGCAGTGTGCAGTGAGGCTGTGAGGAAGGACAGGCAGATGATAGGACTGAACTGCAGTCAGTGGAATGAGTTAACACAGGGCCATAATCAAAAAGGGTGGTGAATACAGGACTGAAGGTGATACATTTGAATGTACACAATATACAGAATAAGGTAGATGATCTTGTATTGCAGTTAGTTATGACGATTTGAGCATTAATGGGTTGTGGCTGAAAGAAGATCATTGTTGGGAGCTTAACATCCAAGGAGACACATTGCATTGAAAGGACGGGCAGGTATACAGAGGCAGGTGGTGTGGCTCTGTTGGTAAAAAATTAAATAAATCCTTAGAAAGAGTTGACATAGGATCAGGAGATGTAGAATCCTTGTGGATAGAGGCAAGATACTGCAAGTGTAAAAATATCCTGATGGGAGTTATTTACAAGCTTCCGAACATTATCCAGGACAATGGGAGATAGAAAAAGATTGCAAAAAGGGCAATGTTGTAGTAATCATGGGGGATCTCACTCTGCAGTAGATCAGGTTGGTGCTGGATCCCAGGAAAGGAAATTTGGAGAATGCCTACGAGATGACTTTTTAGAGCAGCTTGAGGTTGAGCCCACCAGGGCAATGGTAACTCTGGATCAGTGGGATTTGATTAGGGAGCTTAAGGTAAAGGAACCCTTAGCAGGCAGTGATTGGACTCACCCTGCAGTTTGAGAAAGAGAAGCTAAATCAGATGTATCGGTATAACATTGGAGTAAGGGGAGTTGCGGGTGCATGAGAGAGGAGCTGGTCGTAGTTGACTGGAACAGGTGACAGCAGAACAGCAATGCCAGACGTTACAGGGGGAAACTCGAAGGCGCAGGAAAGGTACATCCCTAAGATGAAGTATTCTAGAGGGAGGATGGGGCAACCGTAGCTGACAAGGAAGTCAAAGGGGAAAACAGAAGCAAAAGAGAGGGCATACAATATAGCAAAAATTAGTGGAAAGGTAGAGGATTAGGGAGTTTTTAAAATCCAACAGAATGCAACTAAAAAAGTCATAAAGAGAAATATGAAGGCAAGCTGGCCAATAATGTAAAAAGGATTACAAAGTTTTTTTCCAATAAATAAAGACTGGAAAGGTACTAGCATGGATAGGAGATTGGCTGACTGGCATGAAGCAAAGATTGGGAATAAAGGGAGCCTTTTCTGGTTTGCTGCTGGTGAATAGTAGTATGCCACAGGTTGGTATTTGGACCACTTAGTTTCACATTATCTGTCAGTGATTCGGATGATGGCATTAATGGCTTTGTGGCCAAGTTTGCAGATGATACAAAGATAGGTAGAGGGGCAGGTAGTGTTGAGTAAGCAGGGAAACTGAAGAACGACTTAGACATATTGGGGGAATGGGCAAAATAAGTGGCAGATTAAATGTAGTGTAGGAAAATGCATGACCGTGCACTTCAGCAGGAGGAATAAAGGTGTGGGCTATTTTCTGGACAGAAAGAAAATTCAAAAATCAGAAGTGGAAAGATTCCCTAAAGGTTAATTTGCAGGTTGAGTCGGTGGTAAGGAAGGCAAATGTAATGTTAGCATTCATTTCCAGAGGACAACAGTACAAAAAGCAAGGATGTAACGCTAAGGCTTTATCAGTCATTGGTCAAACCTCACTTGTGGAGTAATGTCAGCAGTTTTGGGCCCTTTATCTGAGAAAAGATGTATTGGCATTGGAAAGGGTGGAGGCAAGGTTCATGAGAATAATCCCAGGAATGAAGGGGCTAACATATGAGGAGCGTTTGCGGCTCTGGGCCTGTACTCACTGGAGTTTAGAAGAATGAGGAGGGATCTCATTGAAACCAATCAAATATTGAAAGGCCTAGACAGAGTAGATGGGGAGATGTTTCCTAGAGGGAATACTAGGACCACAGGGCACAGCCTCAGATTTGAGGGACATCCATTTAGAACAGAGATGAGGAAAAATTTCTTTAGCCGGGGGTGGTGAATCTGTGGAAATCATTGCCACAGACAGCTGTGGAGGCCAAGTCATTGGGAATATTTAAGATTGATAGGTTCTTGATTAATCAGGGCAATAAAGGTTACGGGGAGAATGGAGAATGGGGTTGAGATGGATATTAAATCAGCCATGATGGAATGGCAGAGCAGACTCGATGGGCCAAATGGCATGATTCTGTTCTTGTATCTTAAAGTCTTACGGTCAGAATGAGATCAAAGTGACTTTGATCATGGAATGCCAGATTGGGTGGTTTGGGTATCTCAAAAACTGCTGATCTGGCATTTTCATGCACATCTCTAGCTTACAGAGTGGGGTGGCACACTAGTGTAGAGGTTACCACAAGGATTTGCAGTGCCAGTGACCTGGGTTCAATTGCTGCCACTGTCTGTAAGGAGTTTGTACATTCTCCCCGTGTCTGCATGGGTTTCCTCCAGGTGCTCTGATCTCCTCCCACAGTCCAAAGATGTACCAGTTGATAGGTTAATTGGTCATTGTAAATCATATATGTCAAACTCAAGGCCCGCGGGCCAAATCCGGCCCGCGGTGGAATTATCTTTGGCCTGCGAGATAATATCTAATTACTATTAAAGCTGGCCCCAGTAATCGAAGCGCCTATGGCGTATGATATGGCTAATGCTGAGTTTATTCAGGTACCAGGTTTTCAGGGTTTTTAGTGTTTTTCGGCAGTCTTGCTCGGCAGTCTTCTTCATTAGAAACGGAATTTGTAAAGTGAAACACTTTGTAGTTATAGCAGAGACTGAGACACATGAGAGCAGGCTGAAAAAACAGAGGCAACGAAAGCTGCGTTCGCACGCGTCCGATTGATCCGGCCCGCATGAAGCTGCATTTTGCTCAATCCGGCCCGTGACCTAAAATGAGTTTGACACCCCTGTAAATTGTCCCGTAATTAGTTAAATCGGCATTTATGTACAAATCATGCAATGTAGATCATACTGGTGATCATTTCCTGATGAAACCCTGCCGACTTGTCATCAACCAAGAGAAATATTCATACAGATGTTCATCTCGGAAAGATCCAGCTATTCATTGTTTGTACTGGCCGGAAAGTGTGTAACTTGTGAGAAACTATTTCAAAGAAATCTCCTTCAATAATTTCCAGATATGCAATCTTCCTGCCAGAGTCTCATTAGACACCATTCTTGTAATCCCACACACCCATTCCAATAAGAAAGTGTCTCCCAGGACACTGCAGTTCTGGTACATATTCCCCAACACGTTTAAGCATGTTAGCAATCATCGACATGTGTGGGAAGAGGAAGGTGGCTGTGTCTGCGTGAGGCTGAGGTAAAAGCTAGGGAACATTTCGAAGGATGGTCTCTCTGTGTTTCTTTCCTCTCACTGCTGACCTTTAATGGACCACAGCTCTGCTGTTGCTGCATAAGTGAATGCAAGAGTTGTGGGGGAGGGAGCAAGACCTGACAGAATAAGCAAGTTGCTGGGTTGTTGTTTCCCTGCCTGTTTAAAAGGTTTAAAGTTACCTGTGTCACATTTTTAACTTTTCCCTTAAGACCAGAAGATATAGGAGCAGAATTAGGCCATTTGGCCCATCGAGTCTGATACGCCATTTCATCATGGCTGATACAATTTTCCTCTCAGGCCCAATCTCCTGCCTTGCCCTGTATCTCTTCATGCCCTGCCCAATCAAGAATCAATTGACCTCTGCCTTAAATATACATAAAGACTTGGCTTCCATGGCTGCCTGTGGCAAAGAATTCCACAGATTCACCACTCTCCGGCTAAAGAAATTCCTCCTCATCTCCATTTTAAAAGGACGTCGCTCTATTCTGAAACATCCCCTTCACAGCCTTTCATTATAGGTGGCTTCCCACATTCACCAGTATAGGACCCCTTCTGTCTGAAGGCTCAGTAGAATGACTGTAACGGGGCCCTGGGAGAGTTGTGGAACAGAGGGATCTAGGAGTACAGGCAGACGGGGAAAAGAAGGCTTTTGACATGCTGGCCTTTATCAGTCTGGGCACTGAAGCTGGAATATTAATCTGCAGCTGTACAAGATGTTGGTGAGACGACATTTGTTATATTGTGTTCAGTTTAGCTCACCACGGAATAGGAAATATATGATTAAGATGGAAAGAGTGCTGAGGAGATTTACAAGGACTCAAGGCACTGAGTGACAGAGAGAAGGTGAGATTTATTCATTGGAGTGCAGGAGAATCAGGCAGCATCTTATGGAGGTGTATAAAGTCATGAAGGTGACCATCTTTATTCCATGGTGGGGAAATTAAGAACTAGAGGACATAGGATTAAGGTGAGAAGGAAGAGATTTAATAGGAAGCTGAGGAGCAATTCTTCCACCAAGATGATGGTCGCTACCTGGAATGAGTAAGTGACTGATACAGATACATTACCAGCATCTTACAGAAAGTCGAGCAGGTCCCTGGACACAAAAGGCTTAGAGACATTTAGGCCATACACAAGCAAATGAGACTTGCTTGGTAAGAAATCTTGTCAGCATGGACCAGTCAGGTCGAATGGCCTGTTTCTGAAGCAGTTACTACTTACTCTACAATCTTCTCACCTGTCAGTCAATACCATCATGTAGCCTAAAAGTACACCCCTCACCTTCAATACCAACACCAGTTTCTGGGTCACACTGGATCAAAAACTCCGATGCTGCTAATAAGCAATGAATTTCAGACACAGTGCTGCATTCTTGTTTTCTTCTGCCTAATTGTCCATGACAAAACAAAATCCTGTGTAGTCGAATCCCCTTTGCCCTGATCCCTTTCTTATTCCATGTTCCTCTCCAAATGTCTTTTAAATGTTGTGACTGTACCCCAATCTCTGATAGCTTGTTCCTTATACCACCACCCTCTGCGTGGGAAAAGTTGCTCCCAAGATCCCTTAAAAATGTCTCCTCTCTCACCTTAAACCTATGCCCTCAAGTTTTAGACTCCCCTACCCTGGAAACACCCTCTGTTCAGTCTATCTGTGCCCCTCATAATTTTATAAACTTTTGTAAGACCATGACATTATTGAATGGTGAAGCAGACACGACCATAAGACGTAGGAGCAGAATTAGGCCATTCGGTCCTTCGAGTCTGCACTACCATTTCATCATGGCTGATCCATTTCCCTCTTAACCCCATTGTTCTGACTTCTCCCCATAACCTTTCACGACCTGATTAACCTTCAACCTTCACCTCAAATGCACCCAGTGACTTGGTCTCCACAGTTGCCTGTGGCAATGAATTCCACAGATTTACCACTCTCTGGCTAAAGAAATTCCTCCTCATTCCCATTCTAAATGGATGTCCCTCTATTTTGAGGCTGTGCCCTTTGGTCCTAGACTCCCCCACCAAAGGAAACATCCTCTTCCTATCCACTCTTTCTAGGCCTTTCAGCATTAGCTAGGCTTCAGTAAGATAGCCCTTCATTATTATAAATTCCAGGAAGTACAGGCCCAAAGCATTCAATCACTGCTCATATGATAAGCCTTTCATTCCCAGAATCAATTTCGCAAATCTCTTCTCAACTCACATTCTTTTTTAAATAAGGAGCCCAAAATTGCTCATAATACTCCATGAGGCCTTACCAGTGCCTTGTACAGCCTCAGCATTACATCCTTGCTTTTATATTCTAATCTTTGTAAAATGAACGGCAACATTGAATTCACCTTCCTCACCACTGATTCAACCTGCAAATTAATCTTTAGGGAATCCTCCACAAATCCCTTTGCACCTGCGATTTTTTTCTCTGTGTTTACTAAATAGACTACTCTACTCTTTTATTCCTTCTACCGAAGTGCATGCCTATACACTTCCTGACACGATATTCCATCTGCCACCACTTTGCCCATTCTCCTGATCTAAGTCCTTCTGCAGCCACTCTGCTTCCTTAACACCTCCTGCCTCTCCATCTGTCTTCGTATGGTCTGCAAACTTGGCCACACCACAAAGCCATCAATTCCATCATCCAAATCATTGACATACAATGTAAAACGAAGCAGACCCAACATTGATCCCTGTGGAACACCACTAGTCATCGGCAGCCAATCTGAAAAGGATCAATTTACACTCACTCTTTGCCTCCTGCCAATCAGCCAGTGCTCTGTCCATGCTCATATGGGCTCTTAACTTCTTTAGCAGCCTCAAGTGTGATATTTTGTCAAAGGCCTTCTGAAAATCCATACACACAACATTCCACTGATTCTCCTTTGTCCATTCTGCTTGTTATTTCTTGAAAGAATTCCAACAGATTTGTCAGGCAAGATTTTCCCCTTAAGGGAACCATGTTGACTTTGGCCTATTTTGCAATGTGCCTCCAAGTACCCCAAATTCACATACTTAACAATCGACTCCAACATCTTCCCAACCACTGAAGTCAGACTAACTGGCCTATAATTCCTTTTATTCTTCCTCCCTTCCTTTTTGAAGAGTGGAGTGACATTTGCAATTTTCTAGTCCTTTGGAACCATGCCGGACTCTATTGATTCTTGAAAGATCATTACCAATGCCTCCACAATTTGCTTCAGCCACCTCTTTTAGAACCCCTGGATGTTGTCCATCAGTTCCAGGTGACTTATCTACCTTCAGACCTTTCAGTTTCCCAAACACCATCTCCCAAGTAATAGCATCAGCACTCCAGTACTTACATCTGCCTCCTGACACTCTCGAACATCCAACATACCACCAGTGCCTTCCACAGTGAAAATTGATGCAAAATATTTATTCAGTTGGTTCACCATTCCCTTGTCCCCCCCCCATTACTATCTCTCCAGCATCATTTTCCAGAAGTCCAATATCTAGTCTTGCCTCTCTTTTACTCTTTATATATCTAAAAAAAAAACTTTTGGTATCATTTTTGATATTATTGGCTCGTTTATTTCATCTTTTCTTCCTGTGTGTATTTTTAGTTACCTTCTGTTGGCTTTTAAGAATTCACAGTCTTCTAACTTCCCACTAATTTTTGCTCTATTATATGCCCTCTCTTTTGCTTTTATGTTGGTTTTGACTTCCCTTGTCAGCCATGGTTGCATTATCCTGCCTTTAGAACACTTCTTCCTTCTAAATTGCTTACAGACACTCCAGCCATTGATACTCTGCACCCTGCTAGAGTTCCCTGCCAATCAACTTTGTCCAGCTCCTCTCTCATGCCTCTGTAATTCCCTTTACTTCACTGTAATACTGATATATCTGACTTTAGCTTCTCCCTCTCAAATTGCAGGGTGAATTCTATCATATTATGGTCACAGGCCCCTACGGTTTCCACTACCTCAAACTCCCTAATCATATCCAGTTATTACACAGCACCCAGTTCAGAACTGTTGATCCCCTAGTGGGCTCAACCACAAGCTGCTGTAAAAAGCCATCTCATAGGCATTGCACAAATTCTTCCTCGTGGGATCCAGCATCTACTGATTTTCCCCAATCTATCTGCCTGTTGAAATCCTCCACAACATTGCCTTTATGACATGCTTTTTCTACCTCCTGCTGTAATTTGTAGACCACATCCTGGCTGCAGTTCAAAGGTCTGAAAATAACTCCCATAAAGGTCTTCCTACCCTTGCAGTTTCTTAACTCTGCCCTTGAGGATTCAATCTTCCGATCCTATGTTACCTCTTCCTAAGGACTTTATTTTTCACCAGCAGAGCCAGTCCTCCTCCTCTGGCTAGCAGTCTATCCTTTCAATAGATTGTGTATTCTTGGATATTAAGCTTCCAACTACAATCAGCTTTCAGCCATGACTCCACCATACCCACAAGGTCATACCTACCAACTGTGCTCCAAGATCATCTGCTTTATTCCATATACTGAGTGCATTCAAATATAACACCTTCAGTCCTGTATTTGTCACCCTTTTCAATTTTGCCCCCCCCCCCGGTACACTGCAACCCATCCCTCTGACTGAAATTTATTTTGCGCTATCATCTGCCAATCCCTCCTGAGTCTCAGTTACAACTACATCTGCTTGTAAACCAGCATCCCTTTCCTCAGCCCTCTCTCTCCTGTTCCCATACCCCTGCCAAATTAAACACTCCCCAACAAATCTAGCAAACCTGTCTGCAAGTATATTGGACCCCTCAGGTTCAGGTGTAGCCTGTCCCTTTTTCTACAGGTCATACCTTCCCCAGAAGAGATCCCAATGACCCATAAATCTGAAACCCTGTACCAGTTCCCCAGCAACGCATTCACCTGCCAAATCATCCTATTCTTGCCCTCACTGGCACGTGGCACAGGCAGCAATAGATTGTTACCCCAGAGGTCTTTCTTCTCAGCTTTCTACTGAGCTCTCTAAATTCTCTCTCTAGGATCTCCTCTAACTTCCTTCCCATATCATCGATACCAATTTGTACCAGGACCTCTGGCAGCTCACCCTTCCCATTTAGAACATCGTGGACACAATCCGAGATGTCGGTGACCCTGGCACCTGGGTCTCTCTAATGTGCCCACTGATGGAATCTCCTGTCACCACTGCAGTCCTCTTCTTCCCCCTTCCGTTCTGAGCCACAGTGCCAGAGAGCCATTCACTGCAGATCTCCCAGGTAGGTCATCCCCCCGCCCCCCCCCCCCAACAGTATCCAAAATGGTATACTAGTTCTTGAGAGGATTGGCCAAAGGGATACTCTGTACCAGTTGCCTATTTCCCTTCCCTCTCCTGACAATCACCCACTCAACTGCCTTCTGCAACCTAGGGGTGACTACATCCCTGTTGTTCCTAACTATCATCTCCTCAGTTCCCCTTATGAGCCGAAGGTCATCGAGCTGCAGCTCCAGTTCTTTTAACACGTTCTCTGAGGAGCTGCAGCTCCGTGTACCTGGTGCAGGTGTGGTTATCCGGGAGGCTGGAGGTCTCCCAGAATTCCCACAACTCACACAAAGAACACGACACAGCTCCTGGAGCCATTCGCACTCCCCTAACTATTTACTTACAGAGTAAGAATGAGCAAGAAAAAGTTTACCAGATACATACTGTACATCACCCATGCCTGTTATCACCCGAGGCTGTTGAGCCAAAGCCAAAGGTCTCCCCACTCTAACACGGTCCCACTCCAACAATGGCTGTGCCACTTGCCCTGGCCTTATTTTTATTTGACTGAATCCTGAACTCCAATTGGCTGCTGCTCAAGCTCCCCTCAGCCACTGCTGCTGCAGGGAAAACACTCCCTAGTGACTACTTAGTTTGTAGATCAGCCCTTTCTACACTGGTCTACGTGGCAAGTGAATCAGACCTTTCTTTGCCTGGTCATACTGAGTCCAGATTTTTAATGCTATAACAATGCATCAGCGAATCCTTCCTTACCTGTTGTGGAGGTGCCTGTCCTCTGTCCCAACAGTATTCGCCAGGTGACTCTGGCATTTGGTAATGCGGACCGTAAGACTGAGGTCTTGATGGTACCTGGTAGTCATTGTCTCCCAGCCCAGACAGTGAGCTATGATGCTGCATCGTTGGTATCTGGTAAATATCTTGCTGAGGTGGCCTGCGCAGTGCCGAGCAGTTAGGGGAGTACAGGGATGGGCTGTCATACTGCAACCCAGTGAGCAGTTGCAGGCGATTTCCGGGTACAATGCCTTGTCGGCCATGCAGGGAGCACCGCCACCAACCTTCGTCCCCCTTGATGTTCTGTTCTATCACCGTTAGTATTTCACCCTTACGGAACGCAAGCTCATCAGGTGTCTCTGCCTTGTTGTCGTAGAGAGCCTTCGCCATAAGATTCTGTGTCAAAGAGGAAAGAGGTGTTTAGGGGTGTCACAAAAGCAACACTTCTCCAAAGTACACTTTTTTCCTGCTGTAAGTGAATGGCCCACATTAAATGTGTCTATTTTAAAACATTCACAGTAGAACAGGGAACAGCACAACCTAGGAACATGCCCTTTGGCCCATGATGTTGTGCTGAACTAATTAAACACCTAACTAAACTAAACCATTTGTCTATATAATGTCCCTCCATTCCTTCCATATTCCTGTGTCTGCCTAAAAGCCTCTTACATACCACTCTTACAGTATATCTACTCCACTACCAGCATTGGCAGTGCACACACCACACACTGTAAGAAAAAACTTGTGGTTCATGGTGTTCAGCATGCAGACAGTGTTGGCATCATTCAGTACCTTTCAAAATTTGCTTTCAGTTAGCTTCACTGCAGGGATATAGTATGCAATTGGTGGATGGATCTCCAATCAAGTTGTAGTTGTCTCAGTCAATCATGTCCCTACAGTGCTGGCCCTCCTATTTTTACCACATACAAGCTTGTTGGTTATTGGTTGCTGGTTGGTTGGCCTTTGGCTTGTTGGTTGTTTTCACTGCTACAGATGTCATTCCCACAGGAGTTATTATTTCACTAGTATAATTTCTTAGTTGGGTATCTCCAGGCTTCTGTTCAATATCTTTGAAATGCTGTTCATTTGTGTAATGACTGAAACAGCTGAACTAGTGTCCAATTCTATTTTAATTAATTTTCAGTTAACTTCTAGCAAAAGTCATACTGCTTGTCAACTGTTAATTTTTACACTGCAAATCTCAAGGCTACACAGTCCTGTGTCACTCTCATCATTTTCAGATTTTCATCAACAGCATGCAGATTTGTACTCTCTTTGAAGCTGCAACTTGACTTTTTATCTTTTACTCCTCTCACCCTTAAATCTGCATTTGGTGTACGTGAGCCTCTGCCACAGTCAGACTGGTTTCTGTTTAGATCTTGCAATTTTGTGCAACCTCACTTTTATTCCTGACTGCAACTCAATCGCATCTCTGTCTGCGGTTTCCTTTGCTACAGCAATTTTAACTGCTCTTTAAAATGTACCATAAATTGTGCTTCAGTTAGTAGCTATTTTTGAATGCTTTCTACTTTGATTCCACACAAACTAAATGATCTCTTAGTGTATCATCAAGCCATTACTGAATGGTCAGACAATCTCTTCAATTCAGGTGCATACACTGAATTGGATTCCTCTTCCTTTGATTCCGCTTATGAAACCTAAAGAGCTCTGCAATCACAGTGGCTTCAGTTCTAAATGTTCCTGCACCACTTTCACAATACCAGCAAAGCTCATTTTGGATGGTTTGGTTGGAAGACCAGAATCTGTGCGGATTGGTAATAACATATCCACCTCACTGACGATCAATACTGGCACACCTCAAGGAAGTGTGCTTAGCCCACTGCTCTGCTCTCTCTATACTCATGACTGTATGGCTAGGTATAGCTCAAATGCCATCTATAAACTTGCTGGTGATACAACCATTGTTGACAGAATCTCAGATGGACATACTGGAGTGAGATATACCAGCTAGTTGAGTGGTGTCATAGCAACAACCTGGCACTCAACATCAGTAAGGCCAAAGAGCTGATTGTGGACTTCAGAAATGGCAGGACGAGGGAACACACACCAGTCCTTATAGAGGGATCAGAAGTGGGAAGGGTGAGCAATTTCAAGTTCCTGAGTGTCAATATCTCTGAGGAGCTAACTTGATCCCAGGTATCAATGCAGAGGCAAAAAGTGGCTATATTTCATCAGGAGTTTAAGGCGATTTGGTTAGTCACCTAAAACACTTAAAAATATCTACAGATAAACTATGGAGAGCATTCTGACTGGCTACATCACTGTCTAGTATTGGGGGGGGGGGGGGCTACTAATGCACAGGATCGAAGTCAGCTGCAGAGAGTTATAAAGTTAGTCAGCTCAGTCATGGGTACTAGCCTCTATAGTATCCAAGGCATCTTCAGAAAAGCAGCTTCCATTATTAAGTACCCCCCATCACCCAGGACATGCCCCCTTCTCTTTATTACCATTGGGAAGGAGGTACAGAAGTCTGAAGGCATACACTAGGCCAGTAGTCCCCAACCTTTTCTATGCTCCACACCCCTAGGAAATGTTTGATTAATGTTCACACCCCCTACAAAAGTAATATCACATTTGAAGATGAAGAAGTCTAATTTCTAATTTTTGAACCACATACAATACCGCGGGTGAACAAGTTGAACTTAAAAAAATAAGTTTTTAACTCAGTGCATAAAATGCAAATATAAATTGAGCAATTAGATTCCAATTTATTCAGAAAAAATTGTAAACAGTAAGATCAATCCCAATTGTGAACATAAAATTCAATGACTTCTTTGCTCCTGCTTCTCATTCATGATTTTGTCAAAACGTGGAACTTTCTTGCTGACTGCGATCCGCAGGTCTGCCTGTGGATTCAGGTGATTCCTAGATTTTGTCTTGATTGACAAAAGAGAACTGAATCGAGATTCACACAAGTATGTTGTTGCAAATGGAGTGAGGACACGGAGTGCTTTTCCACCAAGTCTTGGGAACATATCCAGTGCTGCACACCAAAACTCCTCCAAAGTCTTGCTTTCAAATTGCATTTCAAGAGCTCAATCTGTCCGCAAATCAATAAGATCTTCCTTCAGCTCTTCATCATCTGACATTTTCTCCAAATTGTAGGAATATGGATTCATGATCTATTCTTCTGAAATCTTCAGGTCTCCAGCAGCAAAATATCCATCAAATGATTCTGACAGTATTTCCAAATGAGCCACAATTTCTTCATGCACAGTAGGAGTTATGGATCCAGCATCATCAACCAGCTCTTCTAGTGAAGGAAAATTTGAGAGACTGCCTCTTTCCATCCTTAGACGCCAAAGACATAACTTTTCTTTGAAGGCATTCAACTTTTCACAAGCCTTCAATATGTTTATCCCTTTTCCTTGAAGAGAAACACTCAGGTCATTCATACGAGTGAAAATATCAGCTAAGTAAGCCAGCATTTGGGCGAATTCCTGTGATTCCATTGCCCCAACCAGATCACATTCACGCTCCTCGAGAAAAACTTTGATTTCTTCCCGCAGTTCAAATAAGCGGGTTAAAGCTTGTCCTCGTGACAACCAACGGACTTCTGTGTGGAAAAGCAAAACTGAATGCTCACTTCCCAGATCCTCACAAAATGATTTGAAGATGCGATGGTTCAAAGCACGCCCCCGATCCAGTTGATGATCTTTACACAAGTATCAAGGACTTTCTTCAAATTTGGAGGTAATGTTTTTGATGCCAAAGCATGCTGATGAAGAAAACAATGTGTAACTTGCAAGTCTGGAATCTCCTTTTTCATCAATGCAGAAAAGCCAGATTTATTTCCAAACATTGCAGGTGCCCCATCAGTGCACACAGAATCAATCACTTTGATATCTAAATCATGTTTGGCAAAGAAGTCTTTCACCAGCTGCATCACATCCTTCACAGTTGTGTTTGTTTTCAGATCTTTACAAAACAGGAAATCTTCCTTCACAGCACCATCATTGACATACCTCACTAATGTGATGAGTTGGAGTGTGCTTGGGACAAACGTTACTACCATTTCTCAAGGCACGCTGGCAGCTGGCTGAGTGATGACTCGTGACTCGTCACTCAAGGACACAAGCCACTCTTTGTCGCACCCTCTGAAATTCCATCTCACACCCCCTGGGGGTGCGGGCACCCCAGGTTGGGAATCCCTGTACTAGGCGATTCAGGAATAGCTTCTTCCCTTTTGCCATCTGATTTCTAAATGGACATTGAACCCGTGAACACTACCTCACAATTTTTTTTAAATTTCTGTTTTTGCACTACTTATCTTAATTTAACTATTTAATATACATATATACATTTACTGTAATTCAGTTTTTTCTATATTTATCATGTATTGTGTTGAACTGCTGCTGCAAAGTTAATGAATTTCATGACATATGCCAGTGATATTAAACCTGATTCTGATCCTGAGCAATTAGACTTCAAAGCAAACTGAACGCCTTTAAACCTACTGCACTCAGCCAAAGCTGGTACACATTTCTCATTGGCTATTTCATTTGCTTCAAAATATTGTTGAAATAGCTCAGTTTACATACTCCAGTTATCCTTTGTGTAATCAAACATGTCAATCCTTCTGATATAGCTAGCCATTTCTGCTTTGTTAATGATGATTATCACCTGGTACTCATTCCTTATGAACCCATGAACGCTTCTATTTTCTGATTTTCTTTTTAAAATAAACTTGATCGTGTCTTGCCTTCCACAGAACATGTGCTGCACTACTTTTTCTTAACTCGACAGTATCTGCACTTGCTGACCTACTTTTTTTTTTACTTGCCATTCCTAGCCGTGTCTATTTTCGTTCAAATGTCTCGCTGTGCTTCTACAGATTGATAGCCGACAAGCTCATTTTAAAAATACTTTGTTGCCAAAGTTATGTTTTGTAACTTTAAAACATTAAAATAATTCAAACGAAGATGTGGGGGTCTGAAATACAGGTCTAACTTCGAGTTTACTTTAAGCAAGCCATGCACATATCACATGGATACAATTTGCGCTTTTATACATATAGAAAAAGAAAGCCCTTAATTCCGAGTGGAGTCATCGGGACGCCATCGTGACGGCATTTTTTTAAGCAGGCTTTCTTGTTTTTACGAGGCCGAGTTGCTAGCTCAACGCTCAACCCAGCACACGTGTGTGTGTGTGTGTGTGTGTGTGTGTGTGTGTGTGTGTGTGTGTGTGTGTGTGTGTGTGTGTGTGTGTGTGTGTGTGTGTGTGTGTGTGTGTCTATACATATACACATACACACACACATTTATGAAACACCCCGGTTTCCTTGACTGCATAAGTCTAGGGAAGACAACCTCTGGCCCCACAAACTCATGAGATTGAGTCGTACTTGATCCCACCCCAAATCTCAGTTTGTGTGGATGCTGTGTCATTTGCTACCCTGTTACAAATTAATGCCACAAGATATCAGACAGTAAACTGCATACAATTAATGGAATTATATTTATGTACCTTAACTGAAGGGTTAGTGAAGAATAACAAGAAGAAAGGGGCCCATTCTAATTAAACAGTCAAATGTGCACACATTGGAGCTCATCTTGAACTTCTCTGTCGCTCATGCGCTGGGCCCTCAGTCAACGTGAAAGCACACACCACCTTCCGATCGTCTCGAACAAACGGGTCTCCCACTGATCGTATGCTATGACTGGTTCTCCCCAGCATCTTCTCTCCTCATCCCCACTTGAACAAAAGAAACCCTCAAGCCCATCTTTATTGTCCCTCACCAAGAAATCCTCCCACGAATTGAATGGCACATATTCCACATCATCCCTTATCTTCAACAATAACCCAAACAGGCTGAAAGCAGAACAGACAGCTCTTACAGAGCTGCTGAATGAAATACCTTCAGCACAACAGTAAAGATGTGAACCAGGGCATTTTATATATGTATATAACTCTAATACTAAGGAAATATTAAATACACAACATGGGGTTGCCTGAGCATGAACATTGCAGAAGGGCAAAATCAGAACTTCTTAAGATACCACTCCCCCATATCCACATCATGTGCCCAATTTATCTTTGTGTGTGGAGGCTGCCTCTGAAAGTGGCACTAAAATTTCTTGCCGCCTCTGTTTATAGCCTAGGCCTTGTTTTTAGTAGCCCCTCCATGGGAGAAAAGACAATGTGCCTCCATCCTATCTATGCATCTCAGAATCTTATATCAGGTTCACCCCTTAAAATCCTATGTTCCAGAGAATAAAAACTTAGCTAGTGCATCCTGTCCTTGGAATGAACTGCCAGAAATAGAGACGGAGACTGCACATTAGCAATGTACAGAAGTCAACCACAAAAGTGCACAGACAGGAGAGGTTTAGTGCCCTTGAGTCACACTAAACTAGCTCCCTGAGCAACAGAGTTGGCAAGGTTGAGCTGGGCCAAAAGGCCTGCTTCCAGAATCTATGACTCTCACATTCAGTGTCATCTCACACCATTCATAGACAAGCATAGAAATCAAGTCACTAAGTCTCTTCACATGTCTATTTCATAGTAAACTCATCTCTACCTTTTCATCTGTCCACAGTATCCTTTCAATCACCCCCACCCCCACACTTATCCACCTGCCTCTGACATAAACATTAAAATACTTTACTTCTGCCATCCTTTGAGGAAGAAAGTTCCATAGACTCATAGTCCTCGAAGAGGAAAAGAAGCCTCGTTTCTATCGTAAATGGGGCGAGCGTTATTTCCAAACAAGAACCTAGAGTCCTAGGTTCTCCCACAAGAAGTAACATCCTCTCCATGTCGGCCCCATTAAAACCCATCAAGGTCTTGTGTGTTTCAACGAGGGATATCGCCAGAACTGGAAGATTAGGATAAGCTGCACTTTTTTCCCTGGATTCTAGGTGGCCTTACTGCTATATGTTAAATCATCAGGGGCATGGATGCAGTGAATGGTCACAGGGCTTTTTTTTTAACCACAGTTGGGGAATCTAAAGCTAGAGGGCATAGGTCTATATTGAGAGGGTAAAGATTTAAAAGGGACTTAAGAGGCAACTTCTTCGGCCAGAGGGTGGTAAATATATGGAATGTGCTGCTAGAGGAAGCGGTTGAAGTGGGCACTATTACAATACTTAAAAACACAATTGGACAGGTACATGGATAGGGAATGTTTAGGTGGATATGGACAAAATACAGGCAATGGAATTAGCTCAAGTGGGCAATTGGTCCACCTTGACAAGTTAATCCAAAGGATCGGTTTCTGTGTTGTAGAACTCTAAGACTACCTCTCAGTTTTCTAAACTCCAGTTTATCCACCTTAGCCTTACGATCTTTCTTCAAACAACAATTTGCCATTAATCTAGTAAACCTTCTCTGAATTGTTTCCAATGCTATCTCTCATCATTTACATTTTACCTTTTGCTTACCCTTCTAAAATGAACGATTGTAAACTTTCCCACATTATATTTTGTTTGCCCGAGTTTAATGTAATATCCTCACTTAACCTAATATATCTCTTCATACCCTATTATGCCCTCCGCACACTTTAGTATAATCTCTGCCATATAAAGACTAGAGCTCCAGAGAGCAAATAGCTCACAGTACTGAAGACGTGTTTCCAGTGTGGTCTTGCCAATCCCTGCCAGACAAGTTGCCAGCAGACTATCAGTGTTGTTCAGGGTTTAAGGTCTACATCTGCAAATATGTCTTACCTCAGACTTCATTTAGAAAGTTGCACAAACCCCTTCCAATAATCTCACCTGATCAGATGCTGTGATGAAGGTTATTGCAAGAGAAACTTCATGGCATAGTAGTTCATGTACTGGCAAAGATTGAAGACTAGCTAACTCTCATGAAACACGAAGTTAGTGTAGCTGGCTCTTTTTCTGGTTGTAATGAGCGACGTGCCACAGGGAATCGGTGGTAGGATCTGAATTTCTTATAATTTAGATAAACATCTCAGATAAAGGCACCAGTGAATCTGTCCAAAGTTATCTCACTAGAATCAACACTGGTTAAATAGTGAAATGTAAGAGTTCATAGTCCCTGCATTGTCCTTATCTTTTGTTGACAATTAACCTCATTAAGAACCCCAGAATCCTGCACCATCACTGGGAGAATTAGTTGTATCTGCACCATGTAGCAACAATTAATCCTGTACCTTGCCCAGATTTCTGTCCATGCAGAGCTTGCAACATCATCTGTTTTAATAAACTTCATGCATTTCTGATTTACTCAGCTTAGGAGTCAGAACACATCTGCAATAAATAAACTAATTCCTTCTAAAAGAGAGGGGATCGGTCTCTGGAGGAGGAAGTCATCAGTGGTGGTGGTTTTCTGAATGGTTCTTTGTTGAAATGTGATTTCCTTGTGTGTGGTGCCATATTTAAACATAAAACAAGAGAAGGAAGTGCCCTTCAGCCTGAGCTGAAGCCAGTCTTCCACATTTAAATCAGAGGTAAAGATCAAACCTTCACCATCCCCTACATTTTTAACTAATTAAGTAATTCCCCATTTCAAATGATTATGAGGATCCCTGGGACCTTCACTTCACAAATTACGGGGATTGCCTGTAACAACGCTTAGTCGCTGTGACAACTCTGGGGACAGAAGTGCCATTTGCGCAGGAGCACACATCTCTGATCTGAGCTGCAGTGATCACTCTGCTGGCAGAAGACAAAGATGAAGAATCTTTTCGCCCAACTCCAAGCTGACACTGGATCGATGTAAATGAGGGATCTAATCCTGGACTCTGGCTCCATTTAAAACCGTGCTTTACTTTCAGGCAGCTACTTCCCGCTCTCTCCTAGGACAACAAACGCTAAACACCCACAGAATTAAATAATCAGTGTTGGCATTATTGCTCCCAGCCTCGTCACTACAACCTTACTCTTTTACACAGCTCAACATTCTCCTGCCCCAGTCTGCTAGAGCCTAACACTAATCCTTGACCTGTGGACAAAACCCTACTCTCCTACTGTCTTCCTAACACCTTGCACTGAGTGCCGCGTCACAGACTTCCAATTCCCCATCAGAGCCCACAGTCCAACCTGACCACCAGCTTGGATACTGGTGGACTGACCCATGGAAGTTATTTTCACCAACACTGTAACAAAGTCGAAAATCCAAGAACCCCCATTGAGAATGAAATCTGAACTCCTACCTTTCATTAATTGGTTATATTAGCAACAGTTAATTCTAGTGGAACAATTTTGGACAGATTCATCAATGTCATCATGCAGAATAGCTCAGAAATAACCCCTTTGGCCCATCTATTCTATGCTGGGAGCAAGAATACCAACCCTATCATTCTGCCTAGTCCTATCAACCCTCAATATGCCTCCCATCCATGTACTTATCCAAACTTCTCTTACACGTTGAAATCGGACCCGTGTCCAGCACTTCTGCTGGCAGCTCATTCCACACTCTCACCAGCCTCTGCGTGAAGAAGTGCCTTCATCTGAGTGAAGGTGGATAAAAAACTTCTGAATTTGCAGCCCTTGAACGCTAATTGGGCTTGTTGCGATGACAGCTGAAACAAGTTCCCGTTCTACACCTTTGTCAGTTATTTTAACAAAAGATCTCTCGTATTTATGGAGGTATTAGTGATAACCACAGATGGGATCTAAGCCCTGAAGCCACTTTTATACTTAATACATCAGTTAATTTAGGCAGCGTGAGTCTTCCTGCAGCAATAATCCAGAAGATGATCCTCTCCACTTGACATCTTTAGAAGAATGTGTGGGAATCTCATTGAAACCTACCGAATATTGAAAGGATTAGATTGTGTGCATGTGTGGGGTATCTAGAACTAGAAGGCACAGCCTCAAATTTGAACAGAGGTAAGGAGGAATTTTTTAGCCAGAGAGTAGTAAATCTGTGGAATGCTCTGCCACAGACTGCGGTGGAGGCCAAGTGCGTGTGTATATTTAAGGCGAAAGTTGATCACTTCCTGATCAGTTAGGTCGAAGCAGACTTGATGGGCTGAATGGCCAAATTCTGCTCCTATGTCTTATGGTCTTATCTATTGGTATGGCGTCTATCTTACCCACATGCTCCATATACATCGGAGTGTGTTTCTGTAATGAGAACAAGGCAATATAGTGTTCGTAAAAGCATCCTTTAAGATTCAAGTCCATGGGGTAGGTTGCAACAAATCAAAGTTCTCCAGACCCCCCTCATGAAATCTATTCATGTTGATGAAGAAGCAAAACAGTTGTCAGGATGGTGAGCTTACTCATCAGCTTTAGCTGACTATACATCACTGAGGCCAGCATATACCTAGATATTCAGCAATACGAGATGCAAATCATTTACAGTGCATGCCATTGTCAACCTGGGATGTAAAAACACACTTTAAAGTGAAGGCACGAGAGAAGGCAGATGTTGCAACATGGAGCAGAGGAAAAACAAACTGTTGGAGGAATATAGAGGGTCGAGTAGCACATGTGGAGGGTTGACATTTAAGGTCGAGACCCAGCATCAGGTCCTGAAATATCATCAATCCTGCTGCCTCTACGGATGCTGCTGGACCTGCTGAGTTCCTCCAGCAGTTAATATGTTACAGTAGCGTAGTGCTTAGTGCACTTGCTTTGCGGGTCCAGTAATCACCGATTGGGGTTCGATTCCCGCTACCGTCTGTAAAGAGTTTGTACGTGATCCCTGTGAAAGAATGGGTGTTCCAGATTCTTCCCACATGCCAAAGGCATATGTTTAGAGTTAGGGTTAATGAGTTTTGGGTATGCTATATTGGCACTGGAAATATGACAACATTTGCTGGCTGCCCCATCACAATCTTCAGACAGTGTTGGTCGTCGACACAGTAAGACACATTCCACTGTATATTCTGATGTTTTGATGTGATGTGATGAATAATGCTAATCTTTAAAGTGTTGCAGTCTAAAACAATCTACCGTAGATTCCGGATTTTAAGCCGCTACTTTTTTCCCACATTTTAAACAGCTTTGAACTTTGCGGCCTTTAAAACGGAGCGGCTAATACATGATTTTTTTCATGCCGCCTCGTAAACATTTTGCCTCATAACAGTAGACCAATAAAATTGATGAGTAGTTCACAGAGGTCCAATGAAATTGTACGATAAATCAAGCGCACTTTCACAATTAAATTATTGTAAATCAGTCATTTGTACTCACCCTCATCAACATGGAAAACACTCGAAGAAAAGCATTGTGCTGCCTTTATGGCAGTTATTTAGTTTATAATATTTTCGCTTAGTAATTCATTTTCTAGTTAAAGTTAGAAGAGTTTTAACTATATTTGTTTTCTGTACTACATCGCGGGATGCTATGACGTCACACCCGGTTTCGCCGCGTCTTGTGGGAAAAATGCCGTTTGCGATAAACGGAAAGGAGGGGGGGAGCGCATTACGCGAGCGGCATTGGATCTGAGCGAACGCTGCTTTTAAGTTAAAGGCGATCAATAACTTTTCCTGGTAGGCTGCAGTATATATATTTTTTACCAGTCGTTAGGAGATATTGGAATGTTGTTCAGTAAAGAAGTATACGCAACGTATATTTAAAAGTAGCCGCGTTACGGGCACGGTTCGAAAAAAAGCATTTGCAATATGTATTTGTTTTTGTTACCATATGGATTTAATTAAAAGTTAAAAAATCCTCACGTGTAATATCTTTCTGTGTAAATATCTCATATTACAACGTGGGACACCTGCGGCCGAAAATCCGGTGCGGCCTAAAATCCGGTGCGGCCTTTACAAGTAAAAAAATGATTTTATTTCTAAAATTAGAGCCAGCGGCTTTTAATCAGATGCGCTCTGTAGTCCGGAATCTACGGTAATCTGCAGAAGTTATGTTGTTTTTTGGCAATAGAAATGCACCAACGTGCTCCCAACCAACAGAGGCGATGCAGTGACGGTTCACCAGTGTGATGCTGGAAGGGTAGCAGAGAATAACTGGACTGTGCCCCGACTTTCCTAAATGTACTAACACAAGAGATGATCTCAGTGAAACATACAAAAATGTTTACTGGACTTGTCAGGGTCGATGCAGAGATAATGTTACCCCTATTTGGATTGTCTAGAATCAGGAGCATAGAGGAGATTGGAATCTGGAACAATGAAAAAAATGCAAGAGGAACTCAGCGGGTCAGGCAGCATCTGTGGAGGGAAGTAGACAGTTGGCATTTCAGATTGAGACCCTTCAAAAAATAAGGGGTTGGAAGAGACAAGAAGAATTTTCTTCAGTCAGAGGTGGTAAATCTTGGAAATTTTCTACTCTAGTGGGCCCTGGAGGTTCAGTTGCTGAGACAATTCAAGGCAGGGAGCAATAGACTTAGATATTAGGGGAATCAAGGATGTGGCTTTAGAGCAGGCAAGTGATTCAGAGGTAGAAGATCAGTAACAGGCAGTACATGCTCATAAAGAGACAAGAATCAACAAAAGCCTGTTTTTAAGAAGAATCTGTTTGAATGGTGGAGTAAAAGTGAGGGAAAATGGCCCAGTCCTGCTTTGATTTCCTCTACTTCATCACTGAAAAGAATAGCAAGGTTAGTGAGGTTTTTGAATGTGTTCGCCTTTGGAACCAGGAGTCTGAGTTAACTTTACAAACACAAGATGCCACCACTCACCTGAAGCTCCTCCTAAACTTGAAGGCATCCCAGCTTTAAACTTAGCCCAGCTGATCAGTTCCCGGAGCAATTAAAGCAGAGTGAGAGGCCAAAATGCAATTGTCAGGTTGTACTGACCACATCAATGCTCTTCACCACCTTAGAAATTCAACCAAGCCCTAATGGTCTTGGAAGAACTCAGCTGGGAACAGGTAAAATGAGAATATTGCAACAAACAACCTTCATCTTCACCCATCGCCTAAGCACACTAGCGCTGGCTGAATGTCACCTTGGAGGTTTCAAGGCAATTCTCTAGTTATCCAACAAAAATTAAAAATGCATACCACTTTTTAAAATTTATGACTCATTTGTAACATTTCCACTGAGTTATTTTATCTAAGAACTTCACTCTTAATTTTAGCTACAAATGAAAGACTTTACATAGCCAGTTATTTGATTGTGCACTCTGAAAGTTAAAGAAATGAGAGGTTATCTTAATGAAACAAGATTATAAAGGGGCCAGGTAGCTTTAATGCTGTAAAGATGTTTCTGCTGGTGAGGGATTTAGAAGTATGAGATGTTGTTTCAGGATAAAAGGTTACTCAAAACTGGGATTGAATTCCTTTTCTCAAAGGGTCGTGAATCTGTAAAGATTTCTGCTCCAAAGAACTGTGGATGTTAAGTACACTTCAAGCTGGGACTGATAGATATTTCTGATCTCCAGGGTGATTCTGGAGTGTGGCAATTTTGTCCTTGTAGAGTATGCTTGTGTCTTTTCCCCAAACATTTACTGCTGAAAGGATTAACCAGCTTCAGAGTCAACTGTTCTCAATAGACTGGAGCATGTGTGTGTCACTCAATATTCTCACTGGGCAATGAAAAATGGAGAAGAATATCCCACAGCTGTAGTCAAATAACCACAGATTTCCTACATTCAGCTTGCATGTTTGAAACTCAGCTAACTGTGGCAGTCCATTATATTGAAGTTAATGAACGCTTTCGGTTCAGTGCTGCCCATCTTATCGTACAAACCTACTGGTTTGTGCAATGAAATGGGTTAAAGCTAGGGGGCAGTAGTGGCCTCACACAACTACCGTTTGGACTCACTGGCCTCAGAATACAGTATAAACACTCAAGGTTGCCAATAACAGCAATAATTTCTCTGTAAACATGCTACAGACTATTTAAATGTTTTTTGAACAACAGTTATGATATGTAAGGATGAGTTGTCACTTCACAGGAGCATTTCCGGAGATCTATCACATTAACACTGTGCTTTTTTACTGAGTTAAGTACTGTATGTAATTAGTTTTGCTACAACAAGTGTATGGGACATTGGAAAAAAGTTGAATTTCCCCATGGGGATGAATAAAGTATCTATCTATCTATCTATCTAATATTCTATGCTCTGTGTTCTAGATGTTAACACAGATGACTAAACACTTAGTTAAAGAGGTAGGTTTTGAAGTGCTCCTTACAGGAAGAGAGAGAAGTTGTTATAATTAGATGTCTGAAAGAATAGTTCCAAAATGAACAGCCATGCTCAGGAACAAAAGCATCTCCAAAACTGGAGGACCAGAGACATCACCATGGGTGTAGGACCACAGTACATTGTAGAGATAGGACTAGGACCATATAGAAATATGAACGGAAAGCTGAAATTTTTATCCTTTGTCAACAAGACATTGGGAAGACAGGCAGGATGCTTCGACCTCTCCCTCCATTCACCTACATTCATACTTCAACTCTAGTTATCCATCTTAGCCCAATGACCCTCAATAAACTTAACTAAAAATAAACTGCCAATTTTAGTCTAGGAAATTGCACTTGACCACCAGATCTTCACAGAAAGAAGTGCCTCCTAATTGACTGTTTCAACTGGCCAAATTCTAATGGTAAGATTTCTCTTGATCTCATTGCTGGTAACCTGTTCTTAGCTGTGTGCTGTCAGAAGAACGTGAAGGATTCAAACAGGACATGGATGAAGTTTACTAGATTAATTCCAGAGGTTAGGGACTTTAGTTGGTTTTGAAAGACGGGTGTCGTTCTGCTGGGAACACAGGAGAGAGTGAGGGAATCTGACAGAGCTACTTAAAATCATAAAGGTTAAAGAGGGAGTAGAGAGAGAAAAGCTGTTGCCCTTGGTAGAGGGGCCCAGAACCAGAGGGCATAAATTTAGATGATGGAAAAAGAAATGAAAAGTGAAATGTGGAAAACATTCTTATGTCGTGATTGACCGGGGACCAGGGATATTAGGGGAGTAACATTCAAAAGTAAGCTGGATAAATATCTGAAACAAAAGGATTTGCAGGGCAAGAGAGGGCAACAAGCTGGATTGTGCTCACATTAAGTGGTGTTGACTCAATGGGCCAAATTACCTCTATCCTTGCTGTAACCTTTCTGTGTAACATATTGATGCAACAATAAAGACAAGACAGCTGCTATATTTCATTAAGAGTTTGAGGAGATTAGTTTGTCAACTGAAATGCTCGAACTTCTACAACTATACTGTGGAGAGCATTCTGACTGGCTGCATCACTGTCTGGTATGGGGGGGCAGGATCTACTATACAAGATCAAAATAAGTTGCGGAAACTTATAAAATTAGTCAGCTCTTTCATGGGTACCAGCCTCTGTAGTATCCAAGATATCTTCATGGACCAGTGCCTTAGGAAGGTGACATCCATTATTAAGGATCTCCACCACTCAGGGCATGCCCTCTTCTCACTGTTACCATCAGGAAGGAGGTACAGAAGCCTGAAGACACACACTCAGTGATTCAGGAACAGTTTCTTCCCCTCTGCTATCTGATTCCTAAATGGACAGTGAACTCATGAACACTACCTCACTACATTTTTATTTCTGCTATTTTGCACTACCTATTTTAGCTTAACTATTTAATAGACATAACTTTTTTTAATGTAACTGATATTTATTTATCATATATTTCATTGTATTGCTGCCATACAGTTAACAAATTTCAAGACATATGGTGGTGATATTAAATCTGATCCTGATTCTGGTTCTGCACATTCTCAAAGGATCCCCTTCAACATCTGAAACACTTTAAGTCGAGCTGCTGGAGCTGATTATTTCCTGCAGTGCAAGTTCTAATCCTCTGGCCATAAGGCTTGACTCCTGCCAATAGCTTTGGCCCTAAAACTTGTCTCGAAACATGTGCCCCAGAAACCGAGTAAATTTATTGTCAAGGTACATATATGTCACCACATACAGCCCTCAGGTTCATTTTCCTGCGAGTAATTACAAGAAACACAATAGAATCAATGAAAGACCATATCCAATAGGACAGATAACAACCCATGTGTAAAAAAAAAACAAAACTGCAAATACAAAAATAAAGAGAATAGAAAGAAATAATAATAAAATCATGACAAAGGAACAGAAGTCAGCCATTCAGCCCATCGAGTCTGCTCCGCCATTTCATCATGAGCTGATCCAATCTCCCCTTTAGTCCCATTCCCCCGCCTTCTCACCATAACCTTTGATGCCCTGACTACTCAGATACCTATCAATCTCTGCCTTAAATACACCCAATGACTTGGCCTCCACTGATGCCCGTGGCAACATAAATAAATATCAAGAACATGAGATGAAGAGTCCTTGAAATTGATTCCACAAGCTGGGAGAAAAGCTTAGTGATGGAGCAGGTGAAGTTATTCCCTCGAGTTCAAGAGCCTGATGGTTGACAGGTAACAATGCTTCCCGAACCTGGTGATGCTGGTCCTGATGGCAGAAGCAAGAAGAGAGCAAGGTCCGGATGATGGTGGTTCTTGATGATGAATGTTGCTTTCCTGCGACAGTGCTCCGCATAGATACGCTCAATGGTGGGGAGGGTTTTTACCATGATGGGCTGGGCCATATCCACTACTTTTTTTAGGCTTTTCTGTACAAGGGTATTGGTGTTTCCATACCAGGTCAGGATGTGACCGGTAAATATACTCTCCACCAAACATCTATAGAAGTTTGTCAAAGTTTTAGATAAAATCTTAGCAAACTTCTAAGAAAGTAGAGGTACAGCCATCACAAGGAAATCTGCAGATGCTGGAAATTCAAGCAACACACACAAAATGCTGGTGGAACGCAGCAGGCCAGGCAGCATCTATAGGAAGAAGTACTGTCAACATTTCGGGCAGAGACCCTTCGTCAGGACTAACTGAAAGAAAAGATAGTAAGAGGTTTGAAAGTAGGAGGGGGAGGGGGAAATCCGAAATGATAGGAGAAGACCAGAGGGGGTGGGGTGAAGCTAAGAGCTGGAAAGGTGATTCGCAAAATGGATACAGAGCTGGAGAAGGGAAAGGATCATGGGACAGGGGGCCTAGGGAGAAAGAAAGGGGGGGAGCACCAGAGGGAGATGGAGAACAGGCAAAGAGTGATGGGCAGATAGAGAAAAAAAAAGGAGGGAGGGAAGGTGGGGGAGAATAAATAAATAAGGGATGGGGTAATAAGGGGAGGAGGGGCATTAACTGAAGTTAGAGAAATCACTGTTCATGCCATCAGGTTGGAGGCTACCCAGACAGGATATAAGGTGTTGTTCCTCCAACCTGAGTGTAGCTTCATCTTGACAGTAGCCATGCCTTCTTTGTAATGGCTTTTACCTGCTGGACACAGCACAGATCCTCTGAAATGGTAACACTGAGGAATTTAAAGTTGTTGACCCTGTCCACCTCTCACCCTCCAATGAGGGATGACTCGTGGATCTCCAGCTTCCTGCTCCTGAAGTCAATAATCACCTCCTTGAGTGAGAGGTTGCTATTGTGGCACTGCTCAGTCATCACCACCTTTGATTTGGCCAATGACAGCGGTGTCGTCAGCAAATATAAACATGGCATTGGGGCTGTGCTTAGCCTCACAGTTGTATGTATAAAGTGAGTAGAGCAGGGGGCTGTGGTGCACCTCTGCTGAGGGAGATTCTGGGAGATGTTGTTGTCAATTTGAACTGACTGGGGTCTGCAAGTGTGGAAATTGAGGATCCACTTGCAAAGGTGGTATTGAGGCCTAGGACTTGAAGCTTATTGATTAGTTTTAAGGTAATAATTGTGTTGAATGATGAGCTGTAGACAATGAACAATATCCTTATTTATGTATCTTTGCTATCCAGATGTTTCAGGATTGAGTGTCAGACAGACAGACAGACATACTTTATTGATCCCGAGGGAAATTGGGTTTTGTTACAGTCGCACCAACCAAGAATGGTGTAGAAATATAGCAATATAAAACCATAAATAATTAAATAATAACAAGTAAATAATGCCAAGTGGAAATAAGCCAGGACCAGCCTATTGGCTCAGGGTGTCTGACACTCCGAGGGAGGAGTTGTAAAGTTTGATGGCCACAGGTAGGAATGACTTCCTATGACGCTCAGTGTTGCATCTCGGTGGAATGAGTCTCTGGCTGAACGTACTCCTGTGCCTAACCAGTACCAAGATGGTATGCAACTTGGACAGCATCCTCTTTTTAGACACCACCGTCAGAGAGTCCAGTTCCACCCCCACAACATCACTGGCCTTACGAACGAGTTTGTTGATTCTGTTGGTGTCTGCTACCCTCAGCCTGCTGCCCCAGCACACAACAGCAAACATGATAGCACTGGCCACCACAGAGTCATAGAACATCCTCAGCATCGTTCGGCAGATATTGAAGGACCTCAGTCTCCTCAGGAAATAGAGACGACTCTGACCCTTCTTGTGGACAGCCTCAGTGTTCTTTGACCAGTCCAGTTTATTGTCAATTCGTATCCCCAGGTATTTGTAATCCTCCACCATGTCCACACCGACCCCTTGGATGGAAACAGGGGTCACTGGTGCCTTAGCCCTCCTCAGGTCCACCACCAGCTCCTTAGTCTTTTTCACATTAAGCTGCAGATGATTCTGCTCGCACCATGTGACAAAGTTTCCCACCGTAGCCCTGTACTCTGCCTCATCTCCCTTGCTGATGCGTCCAACTATGGCAGAGTCATCAGAAAACTTCTGAAGATGGCAAGACTCTGTGCAGTAGTTGAAGTCTGAGGTGTAGATGGTGAAGAGAAATGGAGACAGGACAGTCCCCTGTGGAGCCCCAGTGCTGCTGACGACTCTGTCTGACACACAGTGTTGCAAGCGCACGTACTGTAGTCTGCCAGTCAGGTAATCAATAATCCATGACACCAGGGAAGCATCCACCTGCATCATTGTCAGCTTCTCACCCAGCAGAGCAGGGTGGATGGTGTTGAGCGCACTGGAGAAGTCAAAAAACATGACCCTCACAGTGTTCGCCGGCTTGTCCAGGTGGGCGTAGACACGGTTCAGCAGGTAGACGATGGCATCAATAGCATTTGCTGTCAACCTGTTGTGACGGTAGGCAAATTAGAGTGGATCCAAGTCGCTTCTCTGGAAGGAGTTGATGGGTTTCATCAGCAGCCTCCCAAAGTACTTCATCACATTTGATGCAAGTGCTATTGGACGATAGTCATTGAGGCAGATTACTACGTTCTTCTCAGGCACCGATATAATTGAAACCTGCTTGAAGCAGACAGTTACCTCAGACCGTTGAAGTGAGAGGTCGAGGATATTGGTGAACACTCCAGCCGGTTGATCAGCACAGGTTATTAATTTTCGGCCAGGTACCTCATCTGCGCTGGATGTTTTCCACCGGTTCACCTCCTTAAGGATACTCTCAGGTCAGCCTCAGAGATCGACATCACCGTGTCTTCGGGGGCTGGGGGAGTTAATGAAGGTGCCTCTATGCTTTGATAGTTAAAGTGAGCATAAATATATTGACTTCATCTGGGAGCGAAGTCTTGTTGTCACCTATGTTGCTCGGTTTCACTTTGTAGGAGGTGATAGCATTCAAGTCCTGTCACAGGTGTCGAGCATCCTTCGTTGATTCAGATTTGGTCTGGAATTCCCACTCTGCATGCAAGATGACTTTCCAGAGATCATACCTGGACCTTTTGTATTGAACTTGCTCACAGACCTGAACACCTCTGATCTGCTCCTCAGCAGATTGTGGATCTCATGATTCATCCAGGGCTTCTGGTTAGGGAAGATTCTGAATGATTCTGCGAGGACACACTGGTCTACGATTGTTTTTTATAAAATCCGTGACAACCATGGTGTACTTGTTCAGATACTCTGATGAGTCCTTAAACATAGCCCAGTCTACCAACTCGAAGCAATCCTGTAGCCACTCCTCAGCCTCCCACAACCACCTCTTTATCTTATCTGTGGGGCCTTGCTTTTAGCCTCTGCTTATATGCAGGTAAGAGGAGGTGAGCAAAGTGATCAGATTTCCTGAAATGCAATCTAGGCATGGAAGAGCAGGCATTCTGAATCGTAGTGTAACAGTGGTTGAGTGTGTGGGGACCTCTGGTGATGCAGTTGATACGTTGATGAGAATTTGGCTGAGATTACTTCAAGCAAACCTAATAAAGGTTGCAACAATGATTTACAATACTTACACTAATCCTAAATTAATCCTACATTCTCATTGGGCCCCTCTCTCCTCAGCTCCCCTCCCCCACCCCCGATTCTACCACTCATCTCCACAGTAGGGGTAGTGCATGATAAACCTACCACATTGCAGACCTTTTGGGTGTAGGAAGAAACCAAAACATCCAGATGCTGGATTGTGATGGAGAAACTCCACTGGCTGTGCTACACTACCACAGAAAGGACTGAGAGAGAAGATAATATTAAAGGAGAGTAATTAACATTGTCTGGATATGGAACGGAATTATAGAGAAGAATGTGAAAAGCAAGGAAGAAGAGATAGGAATATCAAAATAACAAAACCAGAAGAAATTAAACTCCATGTTGTATTAATTATAAGTGCCAGAGAGGACAGTTGCCATAGGAATAAATTTCATGTTTCACAAATCACAATATCCACAGGACTGTGCAGGTACAGAGCCTTCTGAAGTTCCAAAGCACAGAATGGGAACAAGGACAGCAAGATCCCACCCTCCTGAAGGTAACTGCAGTGCAGTGGACGAAGACCGCAGTTCCTGAGAGTTCAGAGTTCATCATGTAGCTCTGCCATTGACCAATAACAAGTGGCAAGCACATCAGCCTCACTGATACCTGGACAGAACATACAGCCTAACACTTTTGAACTTCCTGTAATGGCTGTGAGATTCTGCTGGTGGTGCTGAGCCCAGAGAAAGCAGTTCACTTCCATTGCTGACACTTAACGAATCAAAGATTTTCTCCCTGATGGTACATTTCTCATTGAGTTATAAAGATACTGGAGATGAGGAGGCCTCAGTGATTGTCCACTGAATGCACCTGTGTCCTGTGAGAGTGCACAATGACAACCAGTACCTTTATGACTGTAAAACATTCAAATATTCAAATAAATGGGCGAAGATAAACGATAGATGGAAACGGACAGATCGGCTGCACTGGAATACACTTTGTGGAAGTTCCAGCAGGAGGCAAACTGAGACAGAATCCTACCTGGCAAAACCAAGCTAGATTTGATCCAGGTGGGATTAGGCACAACTGATGATGGAGCCAATCTCCCCTCGGGGTCAAATATAAGACCAAGTTCGCCAATAGTATGCTTCAGTGTCTGTGAAAGGAAGTGTGATGGTGCTGGGAGGACAGCTTTTACCTTCCACGTGTTTGGTCGAAGGAGATCATTGTTCATTTCTGGACATCAAATAGTCTCAGGGAGTAGACAGGTACAGAACATTTTAACTTAATCTTTTCATCATCATTTACAGCCGATTTCTATTACCAATTTTATTTTTTTGTCCAGTGGTGCAGAATTGTTGTAGAACTGTTTTTTATGCCGGTATCTAGAAAGGGAGGGCATCAATGAAGAGGAAAACAGGGCCCTCAGATACCGGGGGAGAAAACTAGACAATCAGTAAATTGCTAGATTTACTGGAGAGTGCATAAAGGAAATATAGGGTGACCAGACAAACTGTGGTTTAAATCCTGCATGGTTGATAGATCAGCAAACTGGATAGATCTATGTTTAAATCATAAAAATTCTTTCAGCACAGAGGGAGGCAATTGGGCCCCTTTACCTCATGCTAACACCTGCCTTCAATCCCATTACCTTGCTCTCCCCCCACAGTCCAGCAAGTTATTCACCCTCAGATGCCTGTCCAATTTCTGTCTGTACAGAATTTCTGTCTCCATCAACTTCATAGGCAGCGAATCCCAGAACAAGGCCAACCTCGAATAAAAATCTTTGATCTTATCACCCAAACACTTTACTCTCATCATCCTCCCATGGACCTTCATTCCACAATTTCAAATCTCTGTTCCTTGGCCCCTAATAGACCTCTTTATTTTCCCCTTCAAATGTCCTCCTCTCAGCTTTCTTTGCTCAAGCAACAGCAAACTCAGAGCCTCCAGACTAACTCTGGATTGGAAATCTCTAATTTCTGGAAACATTCTTGTAACTTTTTCCTAGATCCTCTCCAGAACCTTTGTGTCCTTTGCAAAATGAGGCAACCAGAGCTGGATGCAGTTCTCCAGTTATGGCCCAATAAGTATTTCGCACAGGTTCAGCAGATGGGGCTGCTGCCTGAACACAAGTTGGGAGAACACACACCAGTCCTGACTGGTGTGACCAGTCAACAGTGGAAACGGTGAGGAGCTTCAAATTCCTGGGCATCAACATCTCAGGAACACATTGACCCTACACATTGATGCAAACGTGAAGAAGGAGTGCTGGTGGTGATATGTTATTAGCAGTTTGAAAAGGTTCTTGCAGATTTCTGCAGATGTACAATGGAGAGCATTCTGACTGGTTGCAGGACCTCCTGGTATGGGAACTCCAATGCACAGGTTCGAAAGAGGCTGCAGAGTGTTGGAGACTCAGCCGGCTCCACCTCAGGCACAAGCCTCTCCACTATCAAGGACATCTTCCTAAGGCAGAAGCATCCATCATTAAGGACCCTCATTATTGGGGCATGCCCTCATCTCGTTACTACCGTCGAGGAGGAGGTACAGGTGCCAGAAACTCCAGACTTTTCACCTGGACTATCAGATTTCTGAACGCCTAGACACTGACTTGCTATTCCTCTTTTGCATTAAGTATTTATTCATTGTAACTTAGATACTAAACCTTTTATACCTTGCACTGTACTGCAGCCACAGCATGACAAATTTCACAATGTGTGTCAGTGATAAAAATCCCGATTCTATAAACGAAGTTCGATCTTAACCTCTGATGTGGTCTGCATGGAGTCTGCGTGTTTCCCCTTTGGCCATGCGGATTTCTCCCAGATGCCCCAATTCCCTCCCACGTCCCAAAAGTATGCTGTTAGGTTAATCAATTACTATAAACTGTCCCTTGTTTAGCTTGGAGTTAGGAGATTCAGGGGGTAGTTGATGGGTTCAGGAGACAATAAGCTACAGGGGCATAAGTGAGGGAATCCGATTGCTCTAATAGCCAGCATAGATAGAGTGGGCCAAATGGCCTCCTACAGCATGAGAAAATATGGCACAGTCTTGCTTGTCCAAAGCACCGTATAACATTTGAATAATAATGCAGGGTATATTGAAACATCTCGTCATATGTGAGAACGTAACTCATTATTACAGGGCACGACACAAAACGATAGGACACCATATATTTTATCAGACTTTGTTACAGTAAATACATCTCATTTAAGAATATCATAGGGCAGGGTACACTATTTCAAAGTCTCATAATGCAAAAAACATAAATAAAAATATTCAGCATAGCCTGACAGGAAAAGTATGTTATAGGAAATATCTGACAGTCCATGACACAGCATTTTGGAAAATGCTAAGATGCAGGATATGCCTTATCAAAATATATTGGGTTTAGTTACATTGCTACAGTGTTGAAAATATTTGCTCTGTGAACCATATTGGGAAGACAGATTTTAATTAGCATACTGACACACACAGCCTTTGCCCACCAGTGCCACGAGTATGTGAAGTATTCGCCCCATAATCAAACATTTGCTGTCCAACAACAGCTGACCTGAAGATTAGCAGAGTGCCAGCCAGCTGAGGTATACAGTCCGAGGAACTGCGGAGTCAGTGTCACGTACGGCTTGGGCACCCACAAGCCTGTGTGACAACTGGTGCCATACTGCTGCTCCTGTCACCCCTCTTTGCCCAGGGAACACCAGCTGGAGACTGACAGGCAGCACAACTCTTCATCACCCTGAACGCATGGCCACACTGTCTATTTTTACACCACTTCACATTACAGTATCATTTTTTTATGTTAGAAAGAGAAGCCTGCTTTCGATCTGGAAGCAGCTGCCTTCGTCTCCCTCCTCGTGTCCTACAAATGACGTAGCTGTGCACTAGGCTGTTCCTTCAAAGTATGGGGTAATGGAAACAAGTGGCTCTTCGCACCAAATTTCTTTTCATTTAGATCACCCAAGTGAACAACTGAAGCACTGGGTGTGATTCAACTGCGGAAGGGAATACGCTCTTGTCCAATTTTCCCTTTAATTACAGTCTACGCAGACATATACTGCAAGGGAATCACTGCACAGTGATCACCAGCAGTACTGCATAGAAAACATTCCGTCTGGATGCATAACAGCTTGGTATGGTAACTGGTCATCACGTACCCACAAGAAACCGCAGAGAACTGTGGACACAACGCAGCACATCACCTTGCCCTTAACGAGGGGCCAAGGAACAGAGATTTGAAATTGTGGAATGGAGGTCCACAGGAGGATGATGGGAGTAAAGTGTTTGGGTGATAAGAGCAAAGGTTTTTACTAAAGAGGTTGGCCTTGTCTGGGATACACTGCCTATGAACTTGGTGGAAACAATCAGAGCATTCAGGCAGGAATTGGACTCTGTCTATACTTCTCACTGCGTCAGTAAATTAGCCAACATAATCAAAGACCTCACCCTCCCCAGACATTCCCTCTCCCCCTCTCCCAGCATGCAAAAGATACAAAAGCATGAAAGTACATACCACCTGGCATAAGGACGGCTATTATCAGACTCTTGAGCGGACCTCTTGCACGTTGACTTCACAACCTATCTTTTTATGCTCTTGCACTTTCTAGTCTACCTGCACTGCACTTCCTCTCAGCTGTTACACTTATTCTGCATTGCTATTGTTTTACACTGCTCTACCTCAATGCACTGGATAATGATTTGATCCATATGAACAGTGTGCAAGACAAGCTCTTCACTGTATCTTCCTGCATGGGACAACAACGAACCAATACCATTATCAATCCCAATATCCCTGGTTGCCTGCACTGGGGAAAGCTGTAGACACAAGAAAGATGTCAACAAAATAGAGAGAGTACAGAGGAGATTTACTAGAATGTTACCTGGGTTTCAGCACCTAAGTTACAGAGAAAGGTTGAACAAGTTAGGTCTTTATTCTTTGGAGCGTAGGAGGTTGAGGGGGGACTTGACAGAGGTATTTAAAATTATGAGGGGGATAGATAGAGTTGACGTTGATAGGCTTTTTCCATTAAGAGTAGGGGAGATTCAAACAAGAGGACATGAGATGAGAGTTAGCGGGCAAAAGATTAGGGGTAACACAAAGGGGAATTTCTTCACTCAGAGAGTGGTAGCTGTGTGGAATGAGCTTCCAGTAGAAGTGGTAGAGGCAGGTTCGATATTGTCATTTAAAGTAAAATTGGATAGGTATATGGACAGGAAAGGAATGGAAGGTTATGGGCTGAGTGCAGGTCGGTGGGACTAGGTGAGAGCAAGCATTTGGCATGGGCTAGAAGGGCCGAGATGGCCTGTTTCCGTGCTGTAATTGTTATATGGTTATATAAGAGGCTGCAGATGCTGGAATCTGGAGCGACAAGGAAACTGAATTCAGCGATATTTTTGACTCTGGAGTCACAAGAGTCACTGAAATATTTGTTCTGCCTCCCAGACTGACATCACTGTCACTCCCTCTCACTCCACAAAAGATAAAAATGTCAGAAGGAAAAGACAAATACTTGGAGTGGGAATGAGAGTAATCTTGGCATTATGGCTGCCTGTCACCTCTCCATGTTAAGAACATATGATTGCCATTGCAAAACTCAGACCAGCCACCATTTACTGCCTTAGGCTCAGGTCTGGTGAAGGAACAGAACAGACAGAGGAAGCATCATGAAATTTTACAAATCACCTCCCCCCTCAACCACAGTCAGTGAGATTCAGGGACCTCAACCCGGTGGGTTCTTGGCACTGAATGTTCCCCAGCTGTTGAACCACGGAAGTGCTGTATTTCAGCCAACATCTGGAATTCTATGCACATTTACCCATGAAGTTTACACATACGCATAAACTCTGAATTCGCAAAGCCTGGGAACTCACCAAAGCTACTGAGGTACAGAAGAGTGTCACACAAGGGGAAATAGCAGTGCTTTGGTGACTCAGCAACAGCAGTAAGATCTTAGCTGCGAGCGACGTGCCTAGTTGCCATTACGCAGCATGACGTTGAGGTACACAGGTTGGGCAAGACCCAAAATTCATCCCTCGTCCACAAGCAGTTAGCTGCTCGCTGCGGGGACTGTGTTCACAGGCCAAAACTGTTTGCAGGACCAAGGAGAGGAAGGAAGCTAAGAGTGTTTTTTTTTCTGGTTTGTAGTTAGTAACCCAGCTGGAAGGACAGCCTTGCAGATGTTGGCTGAGGATATGACAGTTCCAGGACAGACCAGCTGGAGAGTGTTCAGTGAACAGTTCAAATTAGAGCCAGATTCATGGAGCAGGCTTTCCAGATCAGAACGCTGAGGAACCAACAAGGGAAAAGTTTAGTTAGATCTGTTTGTGCAGGGAGACATCTTGTTTATGTTGTAGTTGCCTAAGTCATTGGTGACATCTGTCCTATAACAGGCTGAGCAAAACTATACACAGTACCTGTGCAGTACTTGGTCACCCTGCTTTAAGAATGATATAGTTAAGCTAGAAAGAGTGCAGAGAAGATTTATGATGATAAAACAACCTATGTGCAAACTGAGCAACTAAAAACAATAATAAACAAATAATACCAATGAATAAATATATAAATAAATGGATTGATTAATAGCAACAATGAATAAATAAATATAATTAATACTGAAAACATGAGCTGTAGAGTCCTTAAAGTGAGTCCATAGGCTGTGGAATCAGTTCAGTGTTGAAGTAAGTGAAGTTATCCATGCTGATTCAGGAACCTGATCGTTGAAGGGTTCCTGAACCTGGTGGTGTGGCTCCTGTACCTCCCTCCCAATGGCAATGGTGAGAAAAGAACATGGCCTAGATGGAGGGAGTCCTTAATGATGGATGCTGTGGCAGCACTCTCTGTAGATGTGCTCAATGGTGACAAGGGCTTTTCCTGACATGGTCTAGACTATAGGCTTGGTGCTTTCATACCCAGCCGTGATGAAACCCATCAGGATGCTCTCCACTGTGCATCTCTACAAGTTCTATACTTTGGGTGGTGCGCAGATAGAACAAAATGCCAGAAGAAGTGGTTGAGGCAGGTATGACAGGATCATTTAAGAAGCACTTGGTTAGGTACACAGAGGGAAGGAGCCTGGAGGATATGGGCCAGATACAGGAAGTTAGGGCTAACTAGTTGGACAATGTGGTCAGCATGGACGAGTTGGGCCAAACAGCCTGAATCCATTTCATTTGCTATATTACTCTGTGATAAAAAGCCCTTTACAAAAAAATCCAGTGTCCTCAACTTAATGAACGGCTATTACAAAGCAATGAAATAGAAGTGCTTTGGTGTGGACTGGGCATAATGCTAAAAGAAAGGATAACAGATGAGCAGTGAGCGATACTGACTTCGTAATGCTTGCAGAAATTTATCCCATGCAGAAAAAGCAACCCAAAAGAAGAATGGATCATCGATGGTTGATGAATGTCAAAGAAATTTTAATGAAGCATTGAGATTGGCAGAAAATAATGGTAGAGAACAGGACTGGGGAAACTTTCTGGAACTAGCAGCAGAGGATTGAAGTGCTAATAGGGAGACATAAAGGTCTCCCTGAAAGTGGCTACACAAATAGACAGAGTGGTAAAGAAGGTGTATGACATGCTTGCCTTCATTGGCTAAGGTATAGAGTAAAAGAGTAAGGAAGTCAGATTGCAGTTATATAAAACTTTGCTTAGGCCACCCTTGGAGCACTGGGTGCAATTCTGATCATGCCATTACAAGAAGGATACAGAGGCTTTGGAAATGGTATAGAAAACGTTCACCAGGATTAGAGAGTACAAGCTACAAGGAGCAGTTGGATTCTGCCTGACCTGCTGAGTTCCTCCAGCATTTTACATGTGTTGCTTGGACAAACTTGGGTTGTTTTCTCTGGGGCATCAGAGGCTGAAGGGAAGCTGATGTAAGTTTATAAAATTATGAGAGGCATTGATAGGATAGACAGTCAGAATCTTTCTCCCAACATAAAAATGGTCAAGTACTAGAGGACATGCATTTAAGGTGAGGGGGAAAAGTTTAAAGGAGATGTGAGGGTTAAGTTTGTTTAACACAGGGAGTATGGCAGGTGTCTGGGATGGATTGCCAGTGGAAGTGGTGGAAGCAGATATGATAGTGGTATTGAGGAGGCTGTTAAATAGACCCATGAGTCTGTAGGGGATGGAGGGAAATGAATTATGTACAGGCAAAAGAGATCTTACTTAATTTGGCATCATGTTTAGCACACATATTGTGGGTCGAAGGACTAGTCCTATGTTCTATAAAATTAGATTATGAGTTAATTAGCAAGTAATTTCAGAGCAAACAGCAAGAACTAGGGATATATAAAAAAGAAGATAGCTAAGGTCAGTTCGTGAACCACAGAGCATGAGAATTAACAATGGGAGACAATTGAATGATAATTTAAACAGTACTTTGCAGAAGAATTCACAGTGGAGGACAGTGCAAATATCCCAAAGATACCAGAAGGGTGTGGTTTCAAATGGAAAGAAAGAACTTAGGATAATCCTTATCACAGGGTACAAAATATTGGAAAAACTAATAGCATTAAAGGCAGATAAATCACCAGGATTATAGTCTGTACCTATCTGTATTTTACAGAAGTGTCCACAGAGATTGTAGATCCATTGGCTGGAGTTTTTAAGAACTTGTGGAGGTTCAGGAGTGTAGGAGCCGCATATCTATTTTCTGTCCATAGGAGTTATGCATCTATTTCCCATCTGTATTGTATTTTGTGGCGCGTTTATTATGGTAATCTGTCACATAGGTTGGGGTGGGGTAGAAGCCTGACTAGTGTCTTATATAGGCTCAGCTTTACCTCCTTACTTTTGTATTCCTGGATCCTTAACTTCCCCATTGAGTGACCACAGACTGTGTAAATCGGGAATAACATCTCCTCACTGACAATCGACAATGGTGCACTTCAAGGATGTGAGCTCAGTCCACTGCTCTACTCTCTCTACACCCATGACTGCGTGGCTAGGCACGGCTGAAATGGCATCTATAACTTTGTCAATGACACACCTATTGCTGGCAGAATTTCAGCTGGTGATGAGGAGCCGTATACAAGCGAGATAGATCAGTTGGTTGAGAGGTGTCGCAGATACAATCCTGCATTCAACATCAGTAAAACCAAGGAATTCATTGTGGACTTCAGGAAAGGAAGTCGAGGGAACTCACACCAGTTCTCATCGAGTGATCAGAAGTGGAAAGGGTGAGCAGTTTCACGTTTCTGGGTGTTAACATTGCTGAAGATCTATCCTGGGCCCAACTTAGAACCATAGAACATTACAGCACAGAAACAGGCCTTTTGGCCCTTCTTGACTGTGCCAAACCATTTTTCTGCCTAGTCCCACTGACCTGCACCTGGCCCATATCCCTCCATACCCCTCTCATACATGTACCTGTCCAAATTGTAACATATTGATACAATTACAAAGAAGACACAACAGCAGCTCTATTTCATTAAGAGTTTGAGGAAAATTGTTATGTCACCAAAGACACTCACAAATTTCTACAGATGTACTGTGAATAGCATTATAACACGTTGCATCACTGTCTGGTATGGAGGGGCCACTGCACGATCGGAAAAAGCTGCAGAAAGTTGTAAACTCAGCCAGCTCCATCATGGGCTCTAGCCTCCCCAGCATCAAGGACACCTTCAAAAGGCAATGCCTCAACAAGGTGGCGTCCATCATTAAGGACACCCCCCTCCCCCCCCAGGACATCCCCTTCTCTCATTGCCACCATTAAGGAGGAGGTACAAGAGTGTGAAGCCACACATTCAACGTTTCAGGAATAGCTTCTTTCTTTCCGCCATCAGATTTCTGAATAGTCAATTAACCCATCAACACTACCTCAGTATTTTCCCTCCTTTTTTGCACTACTTATTTAACTGTTTTATATACTTATTGTACTCCTGTCACAAAACAAGATATTTCACAACATACAGTAAGCCAGCAATATTAAACCTGATTCTGATTCTGATCTCATTCCGAGATATTTAAGGGAAATCTGAGGGGAGACTCCTTCGTGCAGACAGAGGGTGGTGCAAGTTTGGATCAAGGTGCTAGTGGTAGTGATAGATGGGGTGCAATTGTAAAACTTAAGAGAAGTTTAGATTGGTACATGGATGGGATGGGTTTGGAAGTATATGGTCCAGGTGTGGGGAAGATAGGACCAGGTGGAAGATCAGGTCAATATGGACTAGATGGGTCAAAGTACCTGTTTCTGTGCTGTAGGACTCAATGATTCTATGACACCAAGATCTGGAAAATTATCTTATTTGTTCATGCCACGGTCTATAGAATATTGGAATGCACTGCACAGGAATGAATCAAGGAAGAAGTGGCCAGCGATAGAAAAGTATAATGGAATCAAACAGGAAAAGATAACCATGTTTCACTAATTTTCTAGAAGGCTGAACAAACAGTTGATAGCAGGGAACCTGCAGATGTAATGAGGAATTGGAAATTATGGGGAAATGGCATAGAGAAGATGAAGCCTGGGGCAGATCAGCCAAATCTAACCAAGTTTATTGTCATATGTCCAAGTACAGTGAGGTACAGGTACAATGGAAGTCAGTACTGCTGAAAAACAGTACTGGAAGTTGGTGAGACAGAGCTCCAATAAATCCCAAGAACCTTATGAATTTCATACCAGTGTTTTGGAAGAGGTAGTTACAGAGAGAGTGGGTGCTCCGGTTGTCATGATAAAAGAAAACCTTTGGACAGAACTTGTAATTGTACCTGGGCATTGGAGGCCTTGTGATCCCGTCACATAACGATGGAAGAAACAGGAAACACTGAACTGTGGCATATTAGCCTAGCATCAGTCTTATGGAACTATAACAGAAGTTATAGTAATTGAACACTTTCAAAACATTGATAGGATTTAGCAGAGCTGACAAGGATTTAGTCATTGAGTCAAACAGCACAGAAGCAGACAACTTCAGCCCAACTTATCCATGTTGACTAAAATGCCTATCTATGCTAGTTCCATTGGACAACATCCCATCAGAGGAAAGACTTTATGAAAGGAAAATCACTCTTGACCTATCTACTAGAACCATTGAAATCAAGACTCTTAGAAGGGATACGGGGCAACCAATCAATACAAAGGATTTTATTTTATTTATTTACCTATCAATTTATTTAGCAATTCAGCATGGTGTAGGCCCTTCTGGTCCTTCAAGCCAAGCTGCCCAGCAACCTCTGACAAACCTGATTAACGCTGATCTAATCACAGGACCATTTACAATGACCAATTAACTTACCCAGTACGCCTTTGGGCTGTGGGAGGAAACCGGAGCACCCGGGAAAGACCCACGCATTCCACAGGGAGGACATGGAGACTCCTTACAAACGGCGCCGGAATCAAACTCCGAACTCCGGAATGCCCCGAGCTGTAATAGCGTCGCATGAACCACTACACCACCATGAATATCAGAAGGTAGTCAATAAGGTCCCAAACAGGAGGTGGGTCAACAAAGCTAGAGCAGCTAATGTAATGTCACAGATAGAGAATGGGTTATTAGGTGGAAAGCACAATGAGAAGAGGTATAACTTTCTCAGGATGGCAGTCTGTAACTATTTGATTTAGTGGGTAAGACAGTTTAATCTTTATATTCACTATTGTTGCCAGTAATATGCCCTCCTGACCCACTTAACACTTAAAGCAGAGTTTCTGTAAATTCACTTTCTTCGTTCTGCTGGATACCACAGCAATTGTTGCTTGAGCTCCATATCAGCGATGACTTAGTGTCATATTTCCAGGTTTGTTGGTACAGAATTTGTTGGGATTATGTGTAGGGAGGAGGATGGAATAAGGCTTCGAGGGGATGAAGACAGATGAGCGAGTGAGAGAGAACATGGTTGGTGAGATTTACTGTGGCAACTGTGGTCCATAAAACCAAAATTGTTTTCAATGCTAATGGTGTCAGGTGCCCTTGAACACAAGCTATAAGGAAGGTAAATGGTATGCTGTCTTTCACTACAAAAGGACTACAGAGGTAAAGATGTCCCACAGCAATTTTACAAGTGAAAGCAAGAAAATAAAACTGCAGATTCTGCAGGGCTAAAATAAAAGTAGAAGGTGCTGGACATTATTGGCAGGAATTAGCGCATCTGTGTGGAAAGCGAAACCGAGTTAATGTTTCAGATCAAACACTCTTCATCAGAACTCGTTACATGGGCCTTTCTGAGCTCATAGGGGTAGTATGGTGTACACTTCTTGTTTTCTTACCTAAGAGAAAGTTGCATTTGCCATAGAGTGGGTTCAGTGAAGATTCACTATGCTGTTTCAAGGATGGTGAGTTTACCTACATGGAGCTATTGAGAAGACGATCCCTGGATTGTCAAGCAATTAGAACAGAATTTAGAGAAGATCTCACTGAAACTTACAACATTTTTATAGTAGGGAAGGTGCTTCCCCCGTCTGAGGAGTACGGAACCAGGAGTTACCATAAATTAGTAAATTGGTTTATTTATTGTCACATGCGCCAAGGTACAGTACACAGATTATTTCATCATATCAGTACACTGAGGTAGCACAAGGGAAAAGCAGAATGCAAAATATAGTGTTGCAACTACCAAGCGCAATGGAGGCAGACAATAAAGTACAAGGTATGAGGCATTGATTGTGAACTCAAGAGACCACCTTATCAGACAAAGGGAGCATTCAGTAGTCTTATAAGAATGAGACAGAAGCTGTCTTTGAGCCTCATGGCACCTGCTTTCATGTTTTTGTATCAGAATCAGGTTTATGATCACTGACAGAGGTGAAATTTGATGTTTTGAGGCAGCAGGACAGCACAACACATAGGCAATTACTATAGGTTACAATACCTCTTCCCTAATGGTAGTTATAGATGGTGGGAGCCCTAACTAATATATTCCGTCTTCTTGAGGCACTGTATATACTGTCCTTATATCCTGTTAAATTGGTTTATAATTGCCACAAGCTCCATGGTACATTGTGTATTTATTATTTCAGTAATATGGTAAACATATGGTTTGATTAAGCATTCTGGTTTGTTTAAATAATTCACTACAGGTTAAATGTAAATTGTGTGAATTGCATATGTCATGACACTACAACGTGCCTTGCTTAAAGTAAACATGAACTAGGACTCGCATCTCTCGGCTCTCTTGTTTTCCTTTGAATTAGTTTAATGTTTTGGAGTTACAAAACACAGCAGTAGAGTGAAAAACTTGTCCTCCAGAACATCCATATAGAACAATTCATTACAACAGTGCATTGAGATGATACAAGGTAAAGTCGTGACATAGTGCAGAATAAAATGCCATGACTTAGGACTGGAGATGAGGAGAAATTTTACACTAAGATGAAGGTGAATCTTTGGAATTTTCTACTGTGGTGGCTTTGAGTTCATTCAAAGCAGAGATCAATGGATTTCTGGACACAAGAAAGATGGCCAAATGACACTGAGGTCAAAGGTCATCCATTGGTGTAACGAACAATAATGCCAACTTTTTGGGCTGAATTATGTTTCTTCATCTCTATTTCTAAAGCCACTGCCTCTTTGCCAGGATCCAAGACAACGAATATTGGTTCAAACTGGGCCCAAACAGAGGGTAGGCGGGGCATTCAGCCACATCACAAACTACACCAGCCCTGCTCTCTTTCCAAATCACAATGTAATGTGCCACAGAAGTCAGTGTATACAGACAGAAACCTCTCTGTACAAGTACACAAAGGCCAAGGGTAGCATCCACCCACATTTCAGCCACTACCACAGAGATTAGTTCAGAACTGGATAAGTATCTTCTTTCATCTAAAAGTATTTCCTACCATATGTCAACTTGAAGCTGTAAAGTCTGGTATTCTTAAGGCAGGTTAACTCCATACAGATCATTGTGCAGGGTGATTGTGAACATGTGGACAGGTTATAGCACTAGGCCGATGCAGATTAGGGGTAGAAACTAAAATCTATTTGGCTGTTGTAAGGATTAAGAAGGGAAACTTAGTCTGGCTGTGGGTTGGAGGGAATGGAAGAGAATTGCTGGAGACACCCAGGACTGAGTAGTGAGAAGAAATGGCTGGATTGTGTTTTGTACACATACCTCAGCTGTCATTGGCCTTAAGGAACAGATACTACCCAAGGGTCAGGGAGGGGTGTGGATATACAGAACAGCAATAATTGGTGTTTCACTTTGCTAGAAAAAGCCCCCATTCCTGTTTTCAGCATGTCTGCATTGACCCTCCCCAATCAATGCAACATAGAAAGCATCCTATCTGGATATATGCACAAATACCAGGGTTTCGGGCCAAAACATCAACTGTACTCTTTTCCTCGACGCTGTCTGGCCTGCTGAGGTCCTCCAGCATTTTGTGCGTGTTGCTCAGATTTCCAGCATCTGCAGATTTTCTCTTGTGTCTACTTGGATATATCACAGCTTGATCTGGTGGCTCCGCTGTCCATGACCCCAAGAAACCACAAGAGCTGTAGATGCAGCTCAGCACATCACAGAAACCAGGACTCAGCTACCCTTTTCATTGACTCTGTAAAGCAACCAAAATGACCAAAGGCCTTCTCTACTCTGCCCCACCAGCAGAAGTTACAAACGCCTGAAAGGACACACTAGTAGACTCAAGGCCAATAAAAAGAGTCTTTGACCTCACAATCTACGTACCTTGCCACGGCCTTGCACTTTATTGTCTGCCTGCACTTCCTCTGTGTATGCGATGCTGTGTGCTGCATTGTTTTTCTCTTGCACTGGCCCAATGTACGGCTGTTGTGAAATGATCTGTCAGGAATACTACGCAAAACTATTTTTTTCACTGTACCTCGGTAAATGTGACAATAATAAACCAATAACTTATTTTATTTACCGTGCGTTGTGGTACTTGGCCTGCGAGCACTTTCAATAATTAGAATTACGAAAATGAACACAATTTTTTTTTTGGAAAAACTAGCTTAGTTTTTACTTGATTCTGTACAGTTACCTCTAAAATGAAAAGCCTCTCAGACTGTGCCCGCCTTAGGAAATGTGGCAAGCTCCCCCCCCTCCCCTCTGACATCAGGTTCCATGCAGAGTCCACCAGTGGCATCAAGAGTACATTTAGGACTCCCACACTCAAGCAGCTGCCCCTGACTTGCCAGCACTTGGAATATTAACTGAAATACTAGCTCAGTACCCCTGTCCACAGATGCTGCCTGACCTGCTGAGCATTTCAGCACCTTTTCCATTTTTAATTCGGATTTCTGCTATTTTGTTCTTTGAAATTTTTAATTTTTCCAAACGCACTGGTATGGGACAATAGTCATGTGGAGGGCAGACTGTAAAATTGCAGGCGGTTTCCTTCCTTAAAACATGTCAATGATTCAACTGTCAAGGTTCACAGTATGGTCAGCATTTTACTTCTAGATTTCTGAAAATAAATGACACTTTTAAATTGCAGCAGTGAGGCAGGAATGGCCATTTCCTCATTATTAAGTCTGTGTCTCTATAATACTACCAGACACCTGCAGCTGATGATTAAAGCTAACTTCCCATAGCAACAGACCAAATTGTTGCTATGGGAAGTTCAGTTAGACCATCAGTGTTTCTGCTGGAGCCTTCAGAAAAAGAAAGTTAATTTTCCAAACCTCACTGCAAGAAATCATGAAGACACTTTATCTTCACCGTTTTGCCAATCCCACCTGCAATTGGATAATCAACAAACTTGGATATGTCAAAACTTTGTTTGTACACCTCCAGGTGGGATTGGGAGTGCAGAGGAGAGTGTAAAATGGCCGAAGCTTTGATTTTTGCCATATCCTTCCTTGGACTCCCATCCTTGGACTCACTTTACACCACACACTATCAGAGCAGTGCTGCCAGGATAATCAAGGACAAGACCCACCCAGCCAACACACTTTTTGTCCCACTTCCCTCCGGGAGAAGGTTCAGGAGCTTGAAGATTCATACGGCCAGATTTGGGAACAGTTTCTTTCCAACTGTGATAAGACTGCTGAACAGATCCTGACCCGGATCTGGGCCGTACCTTCCAAATATCTGGACCTGACTTGCACTACCTTACTTCCCTTTTCTATTTTCTAATTATGATTAATAAGTTAAATTTTTATTATATTTACTTCGATTTGTACTTCAGGGAGCGCAAAGCGCAGAATCAAATATCACTGTGATGATTGTACGCTCTAGTATCAATTGTTTGGTGACAATAAAGTAAAGTATCCTGACTGCCCTCACATGTAGGCTTTCCGTGACTTGGATACATTTATTCTCTCTAACTGCTTTCTATCCAATACAAATTCTCAACCCATGGCACTACATTGCACCCACCTTTATATGTCCTTACTTATTTACCAGACTCTGCTGTGGGACTGTGTCAAAAGTTAAATATATAATAGCCATTGGTTCCTCCTTAGTTACTTCCTCAAGGAGCTCTGGCAGATTAGTCAAATATCATTCTTCCTTTTGCTGACTTCATTTAAGCAAGGACATATCAAACTTTGCTTTAAGTATACTCAATGACTTGGCCTCTACAGCTGACCATGGCAATGAATTTCCACTGATTCACTACCCTCTGACTAAAGAAATTTCTTCTCATCTCTGTCCTAAACGGATGTCCCTCTGTTCTGAGGCTGTGCCCTCTCATACTGTATGAAACATCCTCTCCACATCCATTCTATCTAGGACTCTCAATATTCAATAGGTTTCAATGAGAACCCCCTCCCCACCCCATTCTACTAAACTCCAGTGAGTATGGGCACAGAGCCATCAAACCCTCCTCTTATTCATTCCCAAAATCATTCTCATGAACCACCTCTGGACTCTCTCCAATGCCAGTTTACCTTTTCTCAGCCAAGGGGCCCAAAAGTACTCACAATACTCCTAGTGTGGTCTGATCAATGCTTATAAAGACTCAGTATTACATCCTTGCTCTCATCAGAGTTCGGAGTTTAGTCCTAGCGTCCTCTGTAAGGAATTTCTGTAGATTCTCCCTGTGGAATGCATGGCTTCTCTCCAGGTGCTCTGGTTCCCTTCCACAGTCCAAAGATGTACCAAATAGGTTAACTGGTCATTGTAGTACCGTCCTGTGATTAAATTAGAGATAAATTGAGGTTGTCGAGGGTTGATGGGTGGCTTGGCTTGAAGAGCCAGAAGTGCCTATTCCGTTCCGTATCTCTAAATAATATGAACTGCTCAAAATACTCCTAGTACGGTCCAACCAATGCCTCATAAAACCTTAGCATTACTTGCTCTAGTCCTCTCAAAATTAATGCTAAATTAATGCTAACATTGCATTTGCTTTCCTTAACATTGACTCAACTTGCAAGATAATCCTGCACAAGGATTCCCAAGCCCCTTTCAACCTAGGATTTTTGAATTTTCTCCGTTTAGAAAGTAGCCTATGCCTTTATCCCTTCTAGCAAAGCGCATGACCATACATGTCCCTAAACAATATTCCATCTGCCACTTCTTTGCCCATTCTCCCAGTCTGTCCAAGTCCTTCTGCAGACTCCCTGCTTCCTCAGCACTACCTGCCCCATCTATCTTTGTGCTTTCTGCAAACTTGACCACAAAACTATCAACCGGCATCAATTATATGTCATCCAAATCGTTGACATATAATGTGAAAAAGTGGTCCTAATACCATCTCCTGTAGAACACCAGTGGTGAGGTTCTTCAACCCTTTAACAAGACCACACCGGATGGATTAATGATCCAACTGCTATCTGCTGGAATGACAAAAGCCTTGCTTGGCCGGTCCCTGTCACCAGTTTGACTGGAGCTGCCCAGAAGTAAGCTTTGCAAATACATGTCCACTCAAATCTCTTCTTGCATCCAGATGGCGAGTATAAAAGAAACCACTCAATATTTTTATACACGACATTCACCCATCACTCCCACCACAATTCTGCATCAGCTGCGCTATTCAGGCTAGCAAAAAAAACCTGTCCAAGTTTTGTCATGCTTCATAGGAACAAGATGTACTGCAAGAAGGGAACAGGAACTAGTAAGAATTGCATCAAGACAACCATTTTCTCAGAACCATAAAGGTTCAGTCTGGAGAATTTCTACACCTTTCAAAATGTTTTTATTAACAGATATTTGTTGGACAGTGCAGTGAGCTCCCAGTCTGAAAGTCCTGCAGTTGATCTCCAGTCCAACATAAACTGGTTAATGCAAGCTATTCTATTTTGTATTATGTCAACAAATTGTAAGTTACCTATGCAAGGAATAGGGGAATTTACAAGCTGCTGCTGATTCAGAATCTGTGATGGATTCCCACTGGTAGGAGTACCATCTATTATACAGCCAGGTGGTCCTCCATCTTGTCCTGCCCCCAGCTGGGTGATAAAGGTGCTGAAAAGCCAAATAAACCACAGCCATTGGTTTTCCCTTAGTCACATCCTCAAAGAGCTCCAGCAGGTTACTCAAACATGATTCTTCCTTCCATGCATTCTTTGCTGACTTTGCATAATCCAATTATTCTTTTCAACATGTCTCTTAGTACTTTCTTCACTACAGATTCCAGCATTTTTTCCACCACTGACAAGTCACATGGTCTAGCAAACTGGTACTCTAAATAGTAGGGCCACCTTTACTACATTCCAAAGCTGAAGACCAATGCCAAATGACAACAATTAACATTAAGGAATCCAATAAATAGCCACAGCCAGATTTAGGAATTTCCACTTATCATATAAATGGCCTTTGGTTGTTCAGTCGTTTAGTCAAGTCCAACTCTTCGTGACCTCATGGACCATAGGATCCATAGGGTTTTCGTGGCAAGATACGGAAGTAGATTGTCAGGCCTTCCTTCCGCACAGATACGACTGCTGCCCAGTTTGGGACCCAGCTGGGTTTGAACTTGGGATCATCTGCCTTGAAGTCCAGTGCTGATGCCACTAGACCACCAGCCAACCCTAAATGGCCTTAGGCAGGGGCAATTTACCTGCTGACTGGAAAGTCCTTAATTCAGGGACCCAAAAGGTTAACTCCCTTTTTGCCTTCACAGATGCTGCTTGACTGCTGACTTCCTCTAACAGTTTGTAATGTTGCCCTTGTCACGTTACACAAGACGATAAAAGGTACCAGCATCTTGAATCCAGCAGCATGTGTTTGTAGGTTGGAAGGGGATTAGCCAAGGTGTCTCATGAGCTTTTGGTTAATTGGTTTATTATTCAAGGCTTCTTTGTCCTTCTAGGTGGTGAAGCGCTGTCAAAGAATAATTTGTCTTACTCTCTAAGGGTATTTCACATTTAAAGATGTCTTGTAGGGCGTTATGTATCCCACTCCAATAGTCTTTGATAACGGGGCATTTCCAGAAAATATGATAATGGTTTGCATTTTGATATATCTTGGGTATATACATCAAGGATGGTTGAAAAAAGATAAATATTTAATGAATATACTGCTGGCAGCTGGTAAAAAAAGCCCTTACCAGGAAATGGTTATCACAGGAGAGCGCAACTTTAAATGTCTGGGTGGAAATTACAATGGACATTTACAAAATGGAGAAGATAACAGCATCTGTTAATCATAAGCTGGAACAATTTGATTCATACTGTGAAAAATGGTTTAACCCATAACACCTCATAGGCCTGATTTTATTCTCACAAGTCAATGAATATGTTGTAAAAAAAGATCACTCCCTACTTGTACATAGTTTTCTTATTTCAATTGTTCTTTCTCTCCTCTCCTTTCTATGAATGTATACCTCAGATTATTATGTGGAGATTTGTGACAAATATGATTATATGATATATACGTACAGTATCTGAGATACATCTTATGGAAATGTTTGTTTGATGATAAACTTCAATGAAAAATAAATTACAAAAAAAAAGAAAAATTTGTTTGGAGCCCGAGCATTTGTAAGCTGGCTTAGCTGACCTAGAGTTATTAAAATATCAAATTGCAGATTTATAGATTCAGGAAAGAACAAAAGCCGCTTTAGGACAGTAAGCACAGTGGACTGGTTGCCTTACAACCTGGTGTGATCACAAGAGGCTGCAGGGAGTTGTAGGCACGGCCAGCTCCATCACGGGCACAGCCCTCCACTCCACCAGGGACACCTTCACGAGGACAGCATTCCATCACTTAGAACCCTGACCAGCTGGAATATGCCCTCTTCTCATTACTAGCATCAGGAGGAGGTATAGGGGCCTGAAAACCCACATTTGGTAGTTGGGAAACAACTTCTTCCGCTCCACTGTCAGATTTCTGGAAGGTCCATGAACACTACCTTATTCTTATTTTTTTTACACTGTACTGCTGCTGAAATACAACAAATTTCATTTCATCTAAGTTACTGATAATAAATCTGATTCAATTTTTTAAATATCCATATGTCAATTTTGTCCAAAAGTTGGAAAAACACAAAAATCACTCAATATGGTAACCATTCCTTTACTCTGTTGTAATATGTTAGAGTGATTTTTGGGTTTAGGGCATATACATTTAGCAATTGACTGTGAAAATGTATTGTACATTTAATTTGGAGTGCAGCTCGGAACAATCGGTTCCTAAAAGCTGTAAATCCCAGTCCAGACAATGCTGATTAAAACTCATTTGGATGTCTGTGGTGTGGATGTGAGTCTGGAGGTGTGAAGGTTGTATGTGGTTTCAAAGAAGGCATTGTCCATACATTGTAAGTATGGAGTTGGCCTTTGATGTTTGGTACATAACATATCAAGCCCCATGTTGGCCCAGTGAGACCTTTCCACCAAGGGCGTCTCCATATGACGCCTGCTGTTCCTTGTTTTGTTGAATACAGAAGCTGCTTTGTATCTAGCAGTAATTCTCTCCAGTGACTTCTGGTAAATTGCACCAAAAGCACATAAGACTGAGAACAAAGGACAATTACTAAAACTCAAGCTGAAGAGGGAAGTAATTCTGTTGGTTCTTAGGAATGAATGCATTACATACATTGAACTTTTAGAATTTAATAATATTGCTGGAACTCATTTGTATGTAGGGTGTCTGCAAGTAGCTGATCATTACCTGGCGATGACTAGTATCAGTAAAGACACACGGGCTGGTCAAAATGACACGGCCAAGCAGTTCTCCTGGTCACTCAGTATTGACTGTTTCCACAACACCTGCATTATTTGAAGCCAGTAAGTCTTTGCTCGTGTCAGATCTATTTAGGTATTTTGATATTGCCCTTATTCATTTTTATTACAAATATTTATCAAACTTGGATGGCCCTTAAAGCATTGAAGTCATGTTTGAAGTCATATTTTGAAGTTAAGAAAGGTAGTTGAAGCAATTTGAAAGAATAATTTTGAAGAATATGAAGAGTTAAAGAAAAGGTAAGTAAACAGAAAAGTGTAAAAATAGCCCTTGGAAAGGAGAGTCACGGACTGGAGGGCTTTAGTTATGGGAGAGGGTAGATAGACTGGGCTTCTTTTACAGATTGGTACTTCCCTCAGTCGCAGGACTCTGTAGAGAGTGGTGCAGACGGCCCAACACATCTGTAGATGTGGACACGAGGAAATCTGTAGATGCTGGAAATTCAAGCAACACAAGGGTCTCGGCCCGAAACGTCGACAGTGCTTCTTCCTATAGATGCTGCCCGGCCTGCTGTGTTCCACCAGCACTTTGTGTGTGTAAATGTGAACTTCCACTGTTTAGGACATTTACAGAAACAGGTGCACAAAAAGGGCCCGAAGGATTATTGGGGATCCAAGTCACCCCAACTATTCCAACCACTTCCATCTGGGAAACGGTACCGCAGCATAAAAGCAGAACGAACCAGCTCCAGGACAGCTTCTTCCACCAGGCCATCAGACTGATGAATTCATGCTGACACAACTGTATTTCTATGCTATGATGACTGTCCTGTTGTACATACTATTTATTAAAAATTACTATAAATCACACATTTACGGAGACGTAACATAAAGATTTTTACTCCTCGTGTATATGAATGATGTAAGAAATAAAGTCTACTCAATTCAATTCAGTTTTTCCCTAGAGCAAAGGACACTGTAATGAAGGAAAATAAAACTATCAGACATAGATAAGGAGTTTTTAGGGAGATTTGAGGGAAAACATTTTTTGTTTATACAGAGAGTTGTTTACATCTAGAACTCACTGCCAGAGGAATCAGAAACAATCGCTAAAGGACATTTAGGTAGGCAAATGTTTTGACCTAGTGCGGGCAAATAGGAAGAGTGTAGTCAGGCAAAGGGGTCAGTATGGGTGTGATGGGCCAAATGGCCTCTTTCTGCACTGAACAAATATATGGGTCTATAAGGGATCTGTAATAAAACCCACTATCAGATCTAAACTTTCTACATCAATATACATTGGAATGTTATCCAAAATATTTTTTTCGAAGGAAATAACTATTTTCTACCTCCTTCTTTTGAGGGCCCTCAGACGTATCAGAACAAAAGCCTATCAGCTTCAGACTGCCTCCTTTGTCAAAAGTGGCCCCTCTCCTTGTGTTTTGTTTCAGCCGGGAAATGGATGGTTCGAGAGGAGAGAAATCAGAGGTCTAATATGATAGGGGAAAGGAAGGAAACAGACCCAATGTAAGGGGAAAAGACTAGAGGTGGGGGGGAAGTGAGGGAGTTGGGACGCTGGCCTCGGCTGGTTGGAAGAGGGATCAGGGGATGATGTGAGGATCTCAAGAGAGCTGGGGCAGGACTCTGCGCCACTTATTCTGATGAAAGGAACCCGACATCACCATCGAGCTGGAGGTTCCGGAGCCTGAAGGCCCACACCTCAAGATTCAACATCAGCCTCTTACCCGCTGCCGTCAGGTTCTTGAACTGACCTGAAAAACCCTAACATTCTCTCAGACCATAATTCTTTTTCTCTCTCTCAATCTGCACTAACGTTTATTCTGTTTATTTTGTTGTGAATGTTATGTATAATTAATGATCATTTAAGTTTATGTTGAACTAATGTCTGTAATATACACTGCCACTGCTGCATGCATTACTGTGCAGAAGTCTTTGGCACAGATATATAGCTGATCATTACAGTGTCCTAACACTCTCCCCTTTCTCTTTCCTTTTATCCAACCATGATTCCCCTCTCCCTGCCCCCTTCCCACTCTCAGTCCACAACAGACACCCATGGCAGAATCAGGTTTATCATCACTCAAAGATGTCATGAATTTTGGTTTTTTGTCACAGCAACAGTACAGTGGAATACATAAAATTATTATAGTACTGTGCAAAAGTCTTAGACTTTGCTCAGTACTGCAAAGCTAATTTTCATGGTATCTATATCCTGGATATGACAATAAACTTGCACTTAATTTGCATAAAATCAACAAAAGGAGATTGAGAGAGAAAATTTCTTTCCTGCATGACTAATGTCCATCCAACACACACGCAATGTCCTAACACAGACACAGAGTGCAGTTGGAACAATTCTCCAAGAGACACACCCCACCACTTATGCACAATACATCCCAGGTACACCATGGAAACCAATTTGTCATGGAGACCATCGAACACCCAACTACACCAACTTCATCTTTTCTGTCAGATCCCCATCAATTCTCCTCACCCTAATTTCCTGACACCCACCCTCATCAGAGATAACTTACACTGGAAAGCAGGAAACCCACATGACCACAATGAGAGCATGCAAACTCCACACAGAGAGCCACTGAGGTCAAAACTGAACCCAGCTCGCTGGAGCTGTAAAGTGGCTGCACTGGCCCCTGTAGCACTGTGCAGCTGTCTTGGGAGTGTCCATGTGCTGCCCTTCCCTTCCTGTGGCCCAAGTTCTCCTGTAAGGACGGCATTATACAGGGAATAACAACATAAAATGTGACACGGGGGGGGGGGGGGGAGGCAATCAACTTTCGATGGTTTAACACTCATAAATCAGCATAATGTGCCAAATGATGAAGAAAGACTTCACCCAGCGGTCTTTAGAGTGGAAAGGAGGAGTGGAGCAGGATAAACAAATTTCCCTAAAATTACTCACGGCAAGACAATTGTTTGGGTAGTTCTGGACTAAAGCACAAAGGAACAGGAAGGTGTAATATTCCACTGTGAGAGAGGTTGCTTTCACCTCTTTTACAACAGAATGAAGAAAGCCAATGTAAAAACTTGCAAATCAAACAAGATCTTGGGACAACAATATGTCTACACTCATAGAGTCCAATAGCATGAAAAGAGGTCCGTCAGCCCAACTCATCCATGCCAACTAGCACGCCTATCTACTCTAATCTATTTCCGTATGTTTGGTCCACGTCCCTCCACACCTTTCCTATTCATGCACCTGTCAAACTGTCTTTTAAAGATTGTAACTGTACACTTCTTTACCACTTCCTCTGGCAGCTCAGTCCACGCACCCACAAACCCTGTGTGTCTTCATCACAGATGTAATCTGCCTTTGCACTTTGTTTGATTCATCAGAAACTGGACACAGCAATCACATGGTCCGAGCGAGAGCTTCGAGGCAGCCTGGCACATGTACTGCATCTTGATGCATTGCAGACAATGAATCATGAAGTCATAGAGTGTCACCGCACAGGCCCTTCAGCCCATCTTATCCAGTACTGTCCAATGAGCTAGTCATTTTAAACCTCTCTTAGCAATGTACTTACAGATGACAAATCGGGTACCGCAGGGATTATTGCTGGGATCTCAACTGTCTCCAGCCTATATGTGACAGTATAGCTCAGCTGAACCTGACTCCCAAATCTGAGAATTCCCTGATGAGCACAACACACCAGGGTGCAATAAAACCCCCTGTAAGAACGTACAAAATGCATCGCTTGGCATTAACATGTGGCCTGTCGGAAGCAGCCTCCCCACGTGGCTCTGCAGGAGCACTTGGAACAGCCCAGCTTGACTCTAGTCACTGCTGCATTGGGCCAAATGTGTGAATTCCAGAGAACGGAAGGGGAAGAAACCCAGCTCTTCCACGACCCCTGTGGGAAATACAAAGGGATGATGCACAATAGGATTGCATTTGATTTCTGAGTCAAATTTTCTACCTTGTCAGACTCCAGTGGAATCAGCAGGAGACATCCTTGGCAAAGGGCATGCATTTTTGTTCCAAGACTCTGCTTAATTTACAAGCTTTGATTTGGTTTCTTTTAAGAGCGTAATACCTAGGAGCAGTGTTAGGCCATTCAACCCTTCAGGTCTGCTCTGACATTCAATTGTTGATCTTCTTTCAACCCCATTCTCCTGCCTTCTCCCTGTAATTCAACCCCGTTATCAATCAAGAACCTATCACCTTCTTCCTTAAATGCACCCAGTTTACAGCCCTCTGTGGCAACAAATTCCACAATTTTACTACCTCTGACTGAAGAAATTCCTTCTCGTCTCACTTTTAAATAGATGTCCATTTAATCTGAGGGTGAGCCCTTGGATCATAGGCTCTCTGACTAACAGGAGCATCCTCTCCACTTCCACTTTATCCAGGTCTTTCGGTATTAGGTGGGTTTCGATGAGATTCTCCTTCACCCTTCTAAATTTAAATGAGTACAGGCTCAGAGACATCAAACACACCTCACAGATTAAGCCTTTCATTCCCAGAATCATTCTTGTGAACCTCAAGGGCCAACACATCTTTCCTTAGAGATGGGGCCTAAAAATTACTCACAACATTTGAAACGCAATCTGACCGATGCCTCATAATGCCTCCCCCCCCCCCCCCACAATAAAATGGTCACTTTGGTCTGGCATCACGAGGCTGTGGAATTCTATCCCAGGATGGATTAAACAATATAAGGAAAAGGGAAAACAGCTCTAATTGAAAACTGAGGGGTTTCTACAACCCTGGCTGGACAGCTTTGGATTGTTCATCTCTTTGAGCTGATGTTGTGTTTCAAGGGAGGTGACAGAGCCACACTTATAAATAGGATAACAGATAAGGAACAGGAAGGACTTGGACAATAATCATATTCTACTTAGACACTATGTGATCAAGGATGACTTACTTCCACTTAAGTTCTGTAAGTTCAGAAGTGGGTGCTGAGGAATGTGATAAGACCATAAGATATAGGAGCGGAAGTAGGCCATTTGGCCCACTGAGTCTGCTCCACCATTCAATCATGGGCTGATCCAAATCTTCCAGTCATCCCCACTCCCCTGCCTTCTCCCCATACCCTTTGATGCCCTGGCAACACAAGAACCTAGATGGAGCCCTGATAGAGAGGAGAATGACATAAGTTCATTAATCCTGACAGAAGATTTTACAAAATTGCTTTAGCCACTCCAGTGCTATAGATAAAATGGATTCTTGACCTCCCCGTCTATCTCAACATGGCCGCACAACTTTTTGTCTGCCTACACTGCACTTTTCACATTGTTACTGTTTTCCTTTCTTTGTCCTACCTCAATACACTCTTCTGGTGAAATGATCTGTCTGAAAAGTTTCTGCTGTACCTCAGCACATCTGACAATAATAAACCAATTCACTGATTTCAATTTCCAGTACCTCAGCAGTGTACAGGGAGGCAAGGATCAATACAGCAGCAGCAGAACTGTGCAATACATAAAACGATTCCAGTACTGTGCAAAAATCTTAGGCTCCCTAGTGATATAAATGTACCTCAGACGTCTGCACAGTACTGCAAAGCTTATTTTCATGATACTTATATCCTGGATATAACAATAAACTTGAACTTGATTTGCATTTAATCAACAAAAGAAGATTGAGAGGGAGGATTTCTTTCTGCATGACTAATGTCCATCCGACACACACAACGTTCTAACACAGATACAGAGTGCAGTTGGAACAATTCTCCAAGAGTCACACCCACCACATATTGTTAAGTTCCATTCATAACTTGACAGGAAAAGACAGACCCAAACCTGCAGATAGCTAGGCCAGGATAGCATTCCAGTATGAGCTGAGCAATGGACATCAACATTTGCGCCACAGAACTGCAAGGTAATGGCTGTCTTCAACAGGAGAGAGACTTGCCACCTATCCTTGTCACTTCCATCACCATCTTCCTCCACTATCAACATTCTGGGGGTCACTGTTGGCCAAACACTCAAGAGCAGGTCTCCTGTAGTCCTAACCCTCCAAAGGCCTTCCCACCATACGTACACACAAGTCTACAGGAACACTCCACTTGCCTGGTCATGTGTAGTGCTGACAACTCAGTGCCATCTGGGAAAAGCAGCCTGCTAGACTGACACCGCGTCTACCACCCTAACCATTCATTTCGTTCACCACCGGCACACAGCAACTGCACTTATAAAATGTGTTGCAGTTACCCAGATCTGTGAGACCTACCCCAAGGAAAATCTAGGGCAGAGGGTGCATGGGGACACACCGCCTGCAAGATCCCCTCCAACACTCAGTATATTGGCTTGGAAACATATGGGCGTTCCTTCGTTTTCACTGGGTTCAGATCCCGGGGCTATCTCCCCTGCAGCACTGTGAATGCCATTTCACTAGAAAGACCTCAGTAATTCAAGGGAAACAGCCAACCACCACTTCCTCAAGGACAGCTTGAGATGGCCAATAAACACCACCACCAACGTCCTGAAAGTTGAGTAAAGAATGTGGCAATATCTCCTTGGTGATAATTATTGTGGTAAGATGTTCCTGGAAGGCCTTTACCTTGTCAACACTCAGTGTAAGGCCCATTCCCACACACACTTCAGTGAGCATTAACTATTGGCTTGGAGCTTGGCCTCCAAGTGTGTCAGCATGGCCCGCAACTTGACAGCGGGGCTCGGGCTGACCTTGGTTCTGTGTGGACTATTTCCCGTTCATCCCGTGAAGGAGCTCCTCTCCAGCAGCCGCTCCAGTCTTCAACACAATCGCACTAATCTTCATCTCAGTTCCTTTTCTTTTGCCTGCAAAGCTCCAATTGATCCACAAAGAGAGTCTATTCGGAATGAGTCCGTCTTCTCTGCGTGTGAAGGAGTAATCGCTCTAATTTAACACAGAACTGTAATGCACAGCACAGGACCTTTGGCCATTGGATGTCGTACTGATCCACATAAACCTACTCTGCGATCAGTCTAACCTTTCCCTCCTACACAGCCCATAGCCCTGCATTTTACTTTCATTCAAGTGTCTATCTAAGAGACTCATAAATGTCCCTTTACACCATTCCCAGCAGTACAATCCAGACACCCACCACTCTGTGTGTAAAGAAATCTACCAAAAGCATCTTCCCTAAACCTTCCTCCTCTCACCTTAAATGGATATCCTCTGGTACTGGTCGTTGCTGCCTGGGAAAAATCTATGCACTCTGCCTATGTTTCTATCGAGTCACCTCTCATCCCCCTTCACTCCAAAGAGAAAAGCCCTTATTTGTCCAACCTTTCCTCATCAAGTGTTCTCTAATCCAGGCAGTGTCCTGGTAAATCTCCTCTGCATTCTAACACTAACTTGAAGATTATATCCATTTATGTTCCCTGTCAAGAGGAATAGTAAGTGACCCCACACTGGTCATACCCCTGTAGTTGGCAGCCGTGTGTTAATAACCACAGCTCACCAGCTGCTGGATCTCTGACATAGGCCGCACATGCCCGGTACGAAGGGGTCCAGGCTCACTGACTTGTCAGGTGCGGCTGTGACTGGATTCCAGCTCGTGTCCGGGGTCACGTTGTCAGGGGTTTGACCAAACAGCTGATACAACTGCGAGCGGCAGGCTGTGGGGATTACAGGCCTGCCATCTGAACCTGCTCAGCTGCCTGATGACAATGGCACGTTTGTGCTGGCTGCATTTTTCCCTCAGCCGTGACTCGACCTTTCACCACAACCCTCTCACTCCACAGCGGTATCTTTCCCCAGCACTGTGACAGTGTTTCAGCCGACAATTTCCTTCTCCAGGAAGACAGTGACAAGCTGAGATAAGCATTCTGTACTGTTCTGTCTGTTAGAGCAGACAGTGTCTGCTACAGACTGTTCTGCACAAATCTTAGCAGAGAAAAGATCAATTCTTCCTCAGGCACTTGAACTTCATAGCTGGATTCACCAGAAGAAACCTGTCAGAACTAACCCCGTTACTCCTTCACTGTTATATCAAACTCTTTACATCAATATTGCGTCCCAACACATTAACGTAAAAAGCCAGACATGAGCCTTCATTATAAAACGGATATGCTTTATTCCCATCGTTCTAACACAGACATCCCCACTGCCAAGTGCCACTCTTCACAGACAGCCCCTCAGGGTCGAGGGTGACCTGACTCTGCAGCTGTGGCCTGCAGCGGCACTTGTCTCAGCACTGAACACGGCTCCGGTCTGTGGCCTGCAGCCTGGACCAGCTGCAACGCTGAGCTAGCTATGTGGCCATGGAGTTACTTTCAAGAACTGTGCAGTTTATCTTCTATGGATTGTTTTTTTTATTGTTTGCATGATGTGTCCTTTCTTTTCACATGTTGAGTGTCTGACTGTCTTTGTTGTGCGGGGTTTCTCGTGAATTCTATTGTGATTTTTTGTTTCGTGGCTGCCTGCAAGACGATGAATCTCAAGGTTGTGTATGGTGTACACACTTTGATAAGTATACTTTGAACTTGTTTCCGCTCCAATTCTGTGCGACCCAAGGGGGCAAACAAGGACAATGTGGGGACGGCAGGCTTGCCCACACATGGTGCAGGAGGTGGTGGACAGGGCAGGTGAGCCATTTGCCAGGAGGTGTGCCCCTCCCACCACTGCCGCTGACCATCTGCGTGCTTGTGGCACTCGCTGGATGTCGGCTGAGAGACCACAATTTTCCTTCCAGTGGACTTACCGGATGGGATGTTGCGGAACTGAAAGTAGGAACAAGGAATGCCCTTTCCACCCTTTGGGCCTATTCCCACATTTAACATGATCACGTCTGACCTGGGCTCAACAGCACACTGTTGGGACCAAAAAACATGAAAGCACATAACACCAGGTTCAAAACCAGCTCCATAAAACAGACCTTTTTGTATGATAAGATGGACTCTCGACCTCACAATTACCTCTTTATGGCCTTGCACCTTATTGTCTGCCTGCACTGCCCCTTCTCTTTATTCTGCATTATCATCGCTTCGCCCTGGTACAACCTCGATGAGCTGGTACAATGAAATGATCTGCATAGATAACATGCAAAACTACGTTTTTCACCGTACCACGGCACGTGTGACAATAATAAACCAATTTTTACAATTTACCACTCTGTTCCCATTTTCTCCTCCTGTGCCTTGACCCCTGGAACTCAGACGAATATACCTGCCTCTCCTTTAAGCTACTGAGAATCAGAATCAGGTTTAACATCACTGGCATACGTCATAAAATATGCTGGTTTGCATTAGCGGAATATTGCAATGCGCATTGTTAATGGCTTAACACGCATTGCTGACCGTGTCAGAGAATTCCACAGGTTCACTGGGCAAAGACGTTCCTTCTCGTATCAATTCTAAATGGCTCTCCCTGCATTCTGTGACATTCACCTCTGGCTCTGGTGAGTCCTGCCAATGGAACATCCTCCTTATAATCAGTCAGTCCAGCTCTCTTAGAGTTCTTGAAGTTTCTATAAGTTCAAAATACATTTAATACCAACATATGTGTGCTATATATAACTTTGAGATTCGTCTCCTTCCAGGTAGCCACAGAACAAAGAGACCCAATAGAACCCATGAAAAAAATACCCAACGTGTAGAAAAAAGCGAATCGTGCAAACAACTAAAGCAAGCGAACTGAAGTTCATGAAAGTGAGGCTGCAGCCACAAAGCCAGACATCACCGCAGCCAACCTGGTAACCTATTAGTTGCAGGCCACAACCTCAGTTCAGCACAGAGGAGAATAAACCTCGAGGAGCAGCAAGCTGAACCAGCCTGTCCCTCGCCTCTGACCCCCACACCGACCTTTAGAATCTGGCCAGCACTTAAATCGTCCAAACCTCAGACCCAGGCCCTGCCGCTTTGTTATGCTCTCGGGCCTGGGCCCTGCCGCCTCGATTCAGCCCGTACCCAACCTTTCCCATTTGGCCTAGCCCTTAAATTGATCAAACCTCATGTCTTCTTTTCTCTCATTGTTACAGACTCAAGTGGACCTAGACCAAACCGACCAATTTGTCTTCATCCATCCTAGGGTTCATTTGAGTGAACTTTCATTGTACTCCCAGCCAAACACATCCTTCCTCACATAAACCAAAACTGCACTCAAAACTTAAGGCAGGTTTTCACCAAGGCCAAACCGTTCTTGCTTTTGTACTCAAATTCTCTTGTGATGAAGACCAACTTAACCTTTATCCAAGTTAACCTTTACCTACCATGTTTTTGCCCAAAACACATTAGGTGGTGTCTCCACAGATCTAGAGTACTTGCCCCAAGATTCAGAAGCATTTAGGAGGGATGACTGCTGTTTAGCACACTGTAAGCCTTATGCTGTGTTTAAGATCCTGATCTTTAAACACTCTTTCCCTCATATGGCCTCTGGTGTACCAGAGAAGATGTGGAATTTCATCATCCGTGTCTGCCTTTGCTGAGGTGGCTTCCATTATATGGGAAATAGCCCCAACTTGTCCAGGGATCTGACGTGGATGGTTTTACACAGTGAAGACAGCTTTTTGTTGTGGCTGAACTTAATATTGGTTCATTATTGTCACATGTACCAAGATACAGTGAAAAGCTTTTTGTCTTTACGTCAATATTGCAACCCAGCACATTAACATAAAAAGCCAGACATGAGCCTTCATTATAAAATGGATACGTTTTACTCCCATCGCTCTAACACGGACAGCCCCTCAGGATCGAGGGTGACCTGACTCTGCAGCTCTCCAGAAGCTCAAGGTTGTAAAAAGAAAACAGGACACAGAATACAGTCACGGAGAAAGCGCATTGCAGGTAGACAAATAAAGTGCAAGGGCCACAAAGATCTAAATAGGGAGATCAAGGGTTCATCTGCAGCATATGAGAGGTCCGTTCTAAAGTGTGATAACAGTGGGATAACAGGAGTTGTCCTTGGGTCCGGTGGTCCATGCTCTTGGTCTTTTGCATCTACACTCTGGAAAGAGAATGTCCCAGGTTGGAGGTATTTGATCATTTTATCTGATTTCCCAAGGTAGGGGGATCTGTTCTGGGACCATTACAAAGAAGGCACGGCAGCACCTCTATTTTCTTAGAAGTTTGCATTGCATCTAAAACTTTGACAAACTTATATAGAAGCACAGTAGGGAGTATCCTGACGGGTTGCATCACGGCCTGGTATGGAAACGCCAATGCTCATGAACAGAAAAGCCTGCAAAAAAGTAGTGGACACCGCCCAGTCCATCCCAGGAGAGGCCCTTTCCCACCACCGAGCACATCTACGAGGAGTACAGAGGCCTTCGGGTCCACACCACACCACCAGGTTCTGGAACAGTCATTGTCCTTCAACCATCAGGCTCCTGAACCAGCGTGGATAACTTCGCTCAACTTAACACAGAATTCAGGGCTTTGCTATTGCTTGGTGGGTGGTGGGTGCTGATTCTTCCTGCTGGATTGGTGGGAGGAAGGGGAGCATTGATGCTTTGCTGCTGCTTGTGCGTGGGAGGGGGAAAGGGGGCTTTGGGGTTCTCCTCTGTTTCGTGGGTGTCTGTGAGGAGTAAGAATTTCAGGTTGTATACTGCATACATTCTCTGCTATTAAATGGAACCACTGAACCATTGATCTATTCCACAACCTATAGACTCACGTTCAAGGACTCTACAACTCATGTTCTAATATTATTTATTATTTACTATTATTATTTGTTTATATATATTATTATTTATATATACAGGTTTCTCCCGCTATCCGAAGGTAGAGCTTCCCTATGAAACCTTTCGTAAGCCGGAATGGTGTAAAGCGAAGAAGCAATTACCATTAATTTATATGGGAGAAAAATTTTGAGCGTTCCCAGACCCAAAAAATAACCTACCAAATCATACCAAACAGCACATAAAACCTAAAATAACAGTAACATATAGTAAAAGCAGGAATGATATGATAAATACACAGCTATGTAAAGTAGAAATAATGTACGTACAGTATAGTTTCACTTACCAGAATCGGGAAGACTCGGCCAAAAACCGATTTGTAAAAAAAAAAGGCTCGTACACGCGTGCGCACACACCTGCCCGTGCAAGGCTTCACAATCATGGTAGTCTTTCTCAGGGTAAACACAAGTTTAAAGCAGGCACTTCTTTTCATAAAAGCGAAAACCCTCTTTGGATTTCTTTCGGTTAGCAAAAACAAGTACTAATGTAGGTCTTTTGTAAAAGCGAAGTGGTGTAAAGCGAACTTTCATAAAGGAGGGGACACCTGTATGTAAAATCTCAGGTAGTATATAATACTTTTACAATAAGTTCACTTTGAACTTTAAACTTCTGGACTTTGAGCCGGAGTTTGTGGAGAGGAAGTTGGTTTGCATGATTGACTGGACTATGTTTAAAATTCTGCGCAATTTCTTTGGGTTTTCGAGTGCAGGGATCGTTCTCCAATGTGATCCAGGAAAAGGGTCAACAAGGTCAACACCAGCCTGTCCAGTGAAGTCGAGCGACCGTCGCTCAGCTGGCTGGCAGGAGAATACTGACGTTGGACCACCTGATCTACCAGAGGGGCTGGAAGCTCAGCCACTTCAGGCCTCCCTGTGTGAGAGTATAGAAATATCTCAGTGACAGGTAGGAATGACATCGAAGCTGGCATTGATCTGTCCTGTAGATATACATGATTCCTACTTCGTACCCAGTGACACCCTGGGGCATCTCAAGTGCAGGGACTTACTGTTGTACCTGGCTCTATCACGGAGTGTACTCAACAGCTCACTGAACTCACACCCCCCTGAGTAACACGAGCCCATACCTCCCCATCACTGAGGAACATCAGAGGGTTTTCCCAGTCACAAATCCTACGCTTCTACGCAGCACACCCTCATCGTCAGGGCAAATGCACTGCCAGACGTGTCCACAGTCGGCCTGAATCCCAGGGGTGGGGGGTGAAACTCAGAGTTGTTTCCCACCTGCCTCCTCCACAATCACCAGCTGCTTCACTGCCACAGCAGGGGGCAATGAGATCCTGCTGTCTACGGTATCCCCGGCGCCCTGCCACGTGCACCCACTGCGGGCTGGGCCTTCACCCCCTGCTCCATCCACACAACCGGACTCCGAGGGTGGACTGGAACCAAAACAGCTAGGAGACCCAGAGTCTGAGGGAACGAGGGACAAGCTGAGGGTCAGGAGGGGAAGAGACAGGAGGAGGAGAAGGAGTAGGAGATGGAGGGACTGGATGGACAGGAGCAGGGGGAGGAGGGACTGGAGTGGCTGGAGAAGAGGGAAAATAGGGCAGGAAGAGGAGAAGGAGGTGAATGGACAGGAGGAGAGGGAAGGACAGGAGGGGAGGCAAAGGGTTTGGAGGGGGAAAAGAGACCAGAGGAAGCAGAAGAAGGGGCAAGCAGGACTGGATGGGCAGAAAGGCAGGAAAGGGCAGGTGAGGGTGCAGGAGGGGCAAGAGGAGGGTGGGCTGGAGGAACTAAAGGAGCAGGAAGGACAGGGAGGTTACAAGGGGGCACAGTGCCCAGCAGCAATTATGGAAAACTCTGAACATCCTCTACATAGCACCATCCAGAGACAGAGAAGCAGTTTCAGCGACAGGTTACTATCGATGCAATGCTCCTCAGACAGGATGAAGAGGTCAATACTCCCCAATGCCATTAGGCTTTACAATTCAATCGCCAGGACTTAAGAACTTTTTAAAAGCTATTATTAATGCTTTTTGAGATAGTGATCTAGATGCATATCATATTTTTTACTGAGTTAAGTATTGTATGTAATTAGTTTTGCTACAACAAGTGTATGGGACATTGGAAAAAAGTTGAATTTCCCCATGGGGATGAATAAAGTATCTATCTATCTATCTATCTATCAGAGCACTCTCAACCTCCTGTCATGGCAGCAAGAGGAGGAGGAGCGGAGTGCAGGGGCAATGAGGCATCTCGGAGCAGACATACAACCCCCTACACCCCCCCCAACCCATTACACTATCGCTGGGACCCATGAGTAACCAGGAGAGACCCATAATAATCCCCTGACCCCAAACTACCCTCTGCAAGGACTCCTCACTGATCAGAACACTTTGAGGAGTGAACCCATTACAACTGCGTTCGGTGCTGGCCGCTCACCCCAACATGTCCCATGAAGACAAAGCATTTACTGCGGCTTCCCTGGACATCCAGTGGAATCGATCCTGCTTTCTGTAGTGTTCCTCCTTCCCTGAACACAGCACCTCCCTCCCTGGCATCTACCTCTCGGCTAAAAACACCTGGGTCAGCTTTGCAAAATTGTGGAACGTCCTCCCCCCCTCACCTGCAGTCTGTGGCACCTCTACGGCCTCCAGGGTGTGTGGAGCCTGTGGGGAGGAGGCTGTTCATCGGAACACAGTCCTATCAGGAGTTGTGCAGGTCTAGTTTCAGACCGTGTATTGGGGTGCAACTCCTCCTAATGCAATTTCAAATGTTCTTTGGTCAATAACTCCGTTCTTCCAAAGAACGGTCATCGATGCCAAAAGCAACCGAGGATGCGTGTCTCCAAAAGGGTGAAATCGTTCGCAGCCTTACAAAACTCTGGTTGGCCGGCGTCTGGAGTCTTGCATACAGGTCTGGCCGCTGCATTACAGAAGCTTTGGAGAGGGCGCTCGAGAGGCTTACCAGTATCTTGCCTCGATTCGAGGGCACGTGCTATAAGGAGAGGTTGGACAAACTTGGGTTAGGGGTATGGGCAAAGACCTGATCGAAGCTTATAAAATTATAAGAGGCATAGACAGAAAAGATAGCTGGTCTGTTTTTCCCAGGGTCAAAATACCAGTAGGCATTTAATTTAAGTAAAGTGGCAGGGGGGGAGGTGGGATTAAAATCAAAGGACGTGTGAGGGCAAGTATTGCGCAGAGAATGGTGGGTGCCTGGAAAGCACTGCCAGGGTAGTCGTGGAGGCAAACATATTAGAGGCATTTAAGAAGCATTTGGAAGGCACATTGATAAGAAGAGACGGGAGGAAATGGATATCATGTAAGAAGAAGGGATTAGTTTAGTTTAGTTCGGCATTTATTTATTAGTTTAATTAGTTCGGTATAACATGCTGAGCTGAATTGCCTGTTCCTGTGTTGTATGATTCAACGGTCCATATTCATCTCTCCAGCTTCTGGACTGTACTTCCTTCATCTAATAACACGGATGTATTGAACATTCACACATTACCACTCGAGCTCCTAGAACCAACTATGCAAACCCACTGTAGTAGTTGGCCTCCGTTAGTCTCGATAGACCATGGATTTGCGCCTTGGAAAGTTTCCAGGCCGCAAGCCTGGGCAAGGTTGTTTTTTAATGGGAGACCGCCAGTTGCCCAAGCTGCAAGTCTCCCCTCTCCATGCCACCGATGTTGTCCAAGGGAAGGGCATTAGGACCCATACAGTTTGGCACCGGTGTCGTCGCAGAGCAATGTGTGGTTAAGTGCCTTGCTCAAGGACACACACGCAAGCTCAAACTAGCGACCTTCAGATAACTAGACGAACGCCTTAACCACTTGGCCACGCGTGCAAACCCACTAGAGCACTAACGAACCGACTACGCTCTCTAACTTTGGCATGACTTTCATGACTGCACTCCAGTTGCATACTCCTCACCACAGAACTGCCTGCCACCTACTCTCCACGGGCTAACAGAAGCACTGAGTGTGGCCGAGATGCTGACTGAAGAGGGCTTCTCAGACCTCAGGTGTCTGTGTTGTCCTCTTTTAGGACTGTGGTTCACTGGAGGTCTGCTCCACCTCATTGGAGGAACACTCACTCACTCGCTTGCTGCACCAGGCTTTGGAATGACCTTGAAACTTTATTCCAAACTGTTGATGGTCATCTGTCTTTTGGACTGTGATCTTACTCCAAAATCCCTCCTTCTTTAAGCTGACATCCAGTCCCTTTAAGCCTTATCCAGTACTGCCTGGATTCTCCCTCACTCTCGAAGGTCAGTAATACCAGTGGTGTTAGGTGCCCATATGGGCATAGGGATGGCTGCAGTTTCCCACAGAGTGCCCACACTTCATCCTCCAGTGTTGAGCCAGTGGATCAAGAAGTTAAGCACTGGAATCAGCTGTGTCCCAAAACCTGGAGCACTGGAATCATCTCAGATCTTCCTATGGTGCCCAGATGGAAACACAGATGTGAAGAGAAGGCAGGACAGTGGAACAGCTGGTAAAGCTGCTGTCTCAATCCTGACCACGGATGCTGTCTGTGTGGAGTTTGCACGTTCTCACTGTGACTGCGTAGGTTTCCTCCCACATCCCGAAGATGCACTGGTTGGTAGGTTAATTGCCCATAGAAAGAGCTTAGGTGAGTGCTAGATAGATTCTGGAGACTGTGGAGGAATAAAATTAGATGAGCGTAGGATTGGTTGCTGACCAGCAGAAACTCAGTGGACGGAGGGCTCTATTTCCCCGCTAAACACTTTGAGGTTTGTGAAGATTCATGTAATGACAACACTGTACCCACGATTGCCCTGAAATAATGGAACTGAAAATTCAGTTCACCACAGAATATTGAGCATTCCTCAATACAGAGACCACAAACTTGCATCTCCTCTGTAAAACTTTGCTGTAGGTACTCATAGCAGGGGAGCATGTCTAAATGTACAGGCTCCATTTTAAATGTTCCTGCAAAGGCACTTACTTGAGTAAACTGTGTGAACATTATCTGTAAACTTGACATGCTAACTCTACAGAAAGTTTCTCAACAATTGGTTATGTTCCAAGGGGCCTATCAACCAATGAAATACTTCTTAGGTAAAGTCTGTTAGAATGTAATTAGCAAGGTCCCACATATAGCAAAGGCATAATGACCAAATATCCGCACTAGTGCTACTGGTTGAAAGTATGGATATGCTCCCTGATTAAAACTTGCCGAACCTTTCTTTGGATGGTAATTTCTCCATCACTTAAGATGGAGATTTGGTTTAAAAGTTCATTAAAATGGCCTCCTATAGTTTAGTAGTTCCACAGACGAAACTAACAAACTGAATTACTGACAACACGTACAAAAAGATGAAGGAAGCCAGCCAGCCAGGTAGAATCTATGGAGAGAAATGAACAGTGGACGTTTCAGGCCAAGACCCATGGAATGCCGCGTTCAGCATCTGCGGTATCTCTGGGCATCTCTTGTATTCCTGTGTTATTGACTCAAGGCTGTGAGATGGAACTTGCAATTTTTATTTAACTTCTCAGTGAATTGTTAACAAGAAGCAACTTTTTAAAAATGGACTTCCCACGCACCCTGTCTGGCTCTGACAAAGGTGTTGATTTTGTTTGATAAGGGACTGCCCAGAAACTGCTGCTTTCATCTACCATACCTCAGTAGCCATTTGATCTAAGCAACATCAGTTCCTCATTCTAGCACACACGAAATGCTGGAGGAGCTCAGCAGGCCAGGCAGCATCCACGGAAAAAAGTACAGCTGATGTTTCAGGCCGAAAACCTTCGGCAGGACAGTCTTGTTTGTGATCAGTTCCTTATTCTTGAATCTTTCCACTTGCTTATTCCACACCAGATCAACAGGTAAGATTCAGGAGGAAAAAAAATTCGGGTTAATTGCCCGTCCTTCAGCCCTGGGTGCTCAGACTAATGAGTGACCCTTCTCATAACGTTGGGCAACTGGTGTAGCCAATTCAGACTGGGGACGGAGCATGTACCACACTGCAGTGCAGGTCCAAACATCTGGTCTTTTGGGTTGCACAGTGCATTGGTGCCTATACATTGCACACTAGCAGGAACTCCTAACATTGGAATTAAACCTATTAATCACATTCCTTGAGCTATTCGTTGGATGGTCAACATTTTCAGCTTCTGCCTGAATGTCATTAGAACAGCACACACAATGTGTTGGAGGAATTCGGCAAGTCAGGCAGCATCAATGGAGGAAAACAAACAGTTGCCATTTCTGGCGTGACTCTTTATGAGGACCTCTGCAGACCCCAGTTCTGATAGGGATCCCAGCTGACTCTTCCCCACCAAAAGCATTCCCACGCCTCTCTGATGCTGAGGTTAAATGAATTTGCATTACCACAGCAGCTTTCATATCCCACTGCCAGCCACCCGCCCTAGACCAGAACTCTGTTTCTATTCCCTGGTCTGCCGAGTGCTTCTGGAGAGGTTCAGGGAGCAGACCTGTTGCCCCAAAGCTCCAACAACCAACCGGGGTTCAGTCGTGAACTCCGACACTGCCCGTGGGGTGTCCGCCTGCTCTTCATGAGCTTCCCCCAGGAGCTCTGATTTCTGCCCACTCCCCAAAGGAATATGAGTGAGAAGGTAAAATGCCCGCAGCAAATTAACCCCGTGTGTGGGTGAATCTGGGGCGAGCTGATAGAAATGTGGAGAGAGTAAAACTGGGACAAGTGTAAGTGATAACAGCAAGAGATTCTGCAGATGCTGGAAATCCAGCTGAGTTCCTCCAGCATTTTGTGTGTTACTAGTTTAAATAGATGCTTGATGGTTAGCACAGACCAGTGGGCTGAAGGGCCTGGTCTCCTGCTGTGTGATTCTATATCTCAGTCAAAGTCTTCTCAGAAACTGTGTGGAGCAGGAAGCTCTGGACCAAATTGGCTTAACCCACAAATTCGAGAGCAATAGGTTCAGGGCACAGGGAAGAACTCTCCCTCAGGACAGGTAATCAAATATCAAGTCCGTCGGGGGTGGTGATGGTGTGGGGGGGGGGGGGGGTGAGTGCATGATTTAGCGCTGTTCCGTAAAGACACTTCGGGCAGTGCAGACTATGGAAGCGTTGGCACAAGTCCAAACATCTACTCTTCTAGTCTGCACAATGGAGAGGTGGGATTTAATTCAAAAACAGCGACTCGCTACAATTGTTTTTACAGGTATAGTACTGGAGAGTTGGGTACCGATTCCTGTCTCCGCTCTGCCCCCTGATAAGCCTGCAGTCTGATGGCACGCAGCTTACAGAAACTGTGCTCTCAGGAGTAAACTGACACACTTCGGCAAGTTTTCAGCGAGGACAGGAGTTGTGCCGGCATCCAAGAGGAAATAACCGCAGCTAATCGTCGCTCGTATGGAAAGGGCTTGAGAGAGAGATACTCACCGTGAACTTCATCTTCCACCTCCAGCTCATGTTCCCCAGGACACGCACGGCGCAGTATATCCAGCCGAAGCAGTGCATCGGGCTCACTGGGAGCTGGGTATTTTCTGCTTCCTCCCCTCGCTCGTGTTCAGCGGTTGGTTGTTGCAAGTTGTGTATTGGAAATGTGCCTCTGGCTCTTTTCACTGGCGGCCCCGCGTTGAGTGACTGGATTCGCCGCTGCGGGGCTTCGGTGGGGCTCATTACCATAAGAAAACACAGCTGACTTTCCAATTGGCTCAGCGGAGGGTCTCCCCGGGGTCGTCACACCGAGGTACCTTCCAGTCCAACAGCGGCGAAGGCGAGGAGTGATGCCCCGGCTCATTTACTGTCTCACTCATCTTTAACAAAAGAAAACCTGCAGATGCTGGAAATCTAAACAACCACACAACATGCTGGAGGAACTCAGCGGGCCAGGCAGCATCTATGGAAAGGAGTACAGTCGACGTCTGGGGCCGAAACCTTGACTATGCTCTTTTCCATAGATACTGCCTAGCTTGTTGAGTTTCTCCACCGTTTTAAGGGTACCGCTAATCTTCAGCTTACTTTAAAGTCACATGCTCATCTTGCTTATTTATGAAAACAGGAGTTTCTTCTTTTCCTTCCATTGATAGCAATATAAATGGATACCTGACAGTCAACACCACTATGGTGGGCGAAGTATCTGAGTCTTTCCTGCTTAACTTTATCCAGTTTCATGGGTGGTGGATGGCTGCAGACTCTCCCTGGGTTAGACTGGACGCCACAGTGCTACAGTGCGCCAAGTGCCATTCCCACAATGCTCCTCACCACACCCCCACACCCGATTCAACCCCTCGTCTGTGGGAGAAAACCGCAGCACCCAGAGAAAGCCTACGCACTCCATGGGGAGGACATACGGGGACTCCTCGCAGATGACATCAGAACTGAATTCCAAACTCCAACGCCCAGAGCTATAATTGTCACAATGTGTGCTGGCAATATCGGAACCCGGGTGTAGAGGAAAGACAGACTCGTGATGCAGAAACAGTGGCGAGATTTTATTCATGGTAATTGCAAAAGTGCATCAGCGGCTCAGCCGAGCAACACTGCAAGAAGTAACATTCTCCAAACTAGGACCCTGCGATTAGTGCTAATCAGGCATCCGCTTATATACAAGTAACACGGATCCCTGAGCCTATCAAAATAAATTTAACAAGCTTAAACAGAAGGCACCAAGAGCTGGATTACAAAGAGTGAGTCACTCAAGAAAAACACATGGAACTCTAAATAATTAATGATTGGAGTTAAACAACAATAAGCCAATTCAGTTGTTGTTCCTTTTTACGCCTTGTGGTGCATTAAGCGGCATTTTTTGCTATTTCCTTATCATTTGTCTGTTTTTTAGGAGGCCCAGTTGATAGCTTAACGCTCAACCCAGCACAGATGGAAAGCCTGTAAGGAAGGCCGGATTTGAACCTGGGACCATTTGCCTCAAAATCTGGTGCTGATACCACTACACCACCAGCTGGTAATAAACCAATTCAAGTGCTCAAAAAAACCTCAGTGCCCTGCACTCTCCGGTGCCCCACACAGGCCAGAAGAACTCATTATACAATAATAGTGTCGTGCTAACGGTTATCTCTTTATGGAATCACCCAGTGGACTTCACGCTCACTGACAGATTCTCCTGTCACACAGATGGGGCTGTGCCTCATTTCACTCCAGTGTCCACATGGAGTCAAGGGAGCAATGTCGCCATGTTTACTGACTTCAGCTCAGTGTCAGAAGCCAAATGCCGCAACATGCCCGTAGCCTGTGCGTCTGAAAACTAGTTTCTTCTCTGATATTTGCAGCCAAGATGCTCGGTGTCCCTATCTGGTTCTCTGCAGATCCAGGGCGGAGGTGAGAGGAGACGCAATTACTCAGGGGTTGTTGAAGATCGACAACAAACCCCTTTAAAACAGAGTAGCCCACTACAGCGCACCAGTCCCCTATGGTTTGGGGTTGCCAGGACAACTTCACTTTGATAAGAGTATTGCCTCCCTTCAGCCAGAGCAGGCGGGCCCCAGAAACTGACAGGTTTATCTCTCAGCACCACTGACATCTCCCAGAATGGAGTGCTATCAGTCCACAATCACCACTTCTGGCCCTCCTGGTGAGGAGGAGATGACCCCCTTGTTAATACTACCAGGGAAAGGCTGGTTTGAAACCAGGTCTGTGGTCTGGACGTTGGTCCAGATGCACTGTCTTGAACAGAAATATTAACTGATGTTCCCACCACAGATGTTGCTTGACCCACGGATTTCCTCCAGTGACTTTTTTCCCTCAGACTCTAGCGACTATAGTCTCTTGTGTCTCTGTGATGTTAGCTCTTGTTGCCCCTATGAACTGCATTGGAGAGTGAATTTTATAAACTACCCTGGCCTAGGGTCAGAACCCAAGCCCTTTTTCTACCTGATACCCCAATTTGCTTTGTGCCCTTTACCACATGAAGACTTTACAGAGGTTGGGAAGACTCACATGGGGGGCCAATGGTAGCATTTACTCTTCCTTTCCACCAAGGTGTAAATGATTAAATATTCAGAAGTTCACATTCCTGAATTAAGTTTATTGACAAGACAGTTCTGCATCACTATCTGGTATTGGGGTGGGGGGGGGGGGGGGCTACTTCACAGGACCGAAAGAAGCTGCAGAGGTTTGTAAATTTAGTCGGCTCCATCTTGGGTACTAGCCTACAAAGCACCCAGGACATCTTCAAGGAGCGGTGTCTCAAATTCTTGGGTTGGTTAAGGGAGCATCTCTGAATTACCTATTCAAAGTGAAAAGAAAGAAACCAGAACCACAGGACACTGCAGATGTTGGAATCCAGTGCAAGAAACAAGAAGCTGGGGGAGCTCAGTAGATCAGGCAGCTTCTCTGGAGGGAAGAGGACAGTTAACATTTTGGGTCAAGACTCTTCATCCAGATGATTTGCATTTGTCCAGAATCCTTCACATCCATGAGGCAGTTGATGGTTGTAATATTGGGAATAGCAGAAACAATTTTGCACAAATTAAGGTTCTAATTTGTGACAACAAACAAATAAAACCATTGAAAACATCCTATCCAGATGCATCACAGCTTGGCATGGCAACTGCCCCCGACCAAGACTACAGAAGCTGCAGTGATTTGTCAACGCATCATGATAACCAGCCCCTTCCCTCATACGTATCAAGAACCCCCCCCCCCACCCTAGTCATTCCCTTCTCTCCCACCTCCCATAGGAAAAAGATGTGCTGGGAGCAGCCTGCAAAACTGAAGCCGCACACCCCAGCGCCAACCAACACAACACAACAGCAACCAAACAATAACAGCAATATCAGCTCCTTTCCTTTAGCTCATCCACGTGCATGAGGCATCCTACACGCGCGCGCGCACGCACACAGACACACACACACACACACCACATGCACGCGCACACACCACACGCACGCGCACACACACACGCACACAAACACACCACACGCACGCGCACACACCACACGCACGCGCACACACACACACGCACACAAACACACCACACGCACGCGCACACAAACACACTCACACTCACACACACACACACACAAACACACCACACGCACGCGCACACAAACACACTCACACTCACACACACACACACACAAACACACCACACGCACGCGCACACACCACACACACGCGCACACATGCACACAAACACACCACACGCACGCGTGCACACCACGCACATGCACACACCACACGCACGCGCATACGCACGCGCATACACCACATGCACGCGCACACACGCACACGCACACACACACACTCTCACACACACACACACACTCTCACACACACACGCACACAAACACACCACACGCACGCGCGCACACCACGCACACGCACACACCACACGCACACGCACGCGCACACACCACATGCACACGCACACGCACACACACACTCTCACACACACACACTCTCACACGCACACGCACACACACTCACACGCACACACACACACTCTCACACATACACACACACACTCTCATACACACATGCACACACACACACTTTCACACACACACACACTCAAACACACACTCTCACATACACACACTCTCACACACACACACTCACACACACACACACACACACACACACACACACACACACACACACACACACACACACACACACACACACACACACACACACACACACACACACACACACCTTGAAGCAGGCTCTCACTGGAGAGCTGAGACCAGTGTGGGTGGCTGAGCAGAGCTAAGACCAGCTGCTGAGGTGTCTGAACAGCTGATCTTCCTCCAGGCAGATGCTTTAGATTCTTATTGCTTCTTTCTCCTTTCCCTCCACCAAAGTCTTCAGGTCTCCCTGAAATCTTACCTTCTGCACCCACTCAGTTCCTAGAACTGAGATAATACACATGGGAACAGTAAGCTGTTAATGACAAGAACTTTAACAGTGTTAATGCGCAGGGGTATCTTCGGGCCCAAGTCCAGAACTCCCTGAAAGAGGCTGTGTGGATTGATATTGTGGTAAATGTGGCATGGGGCATGCTTGGTCAAAGCACAGAGTTCAAGAGTCAAGAAGTTATATCGTAGTTTCACAAAACTCTTGTAAGGCTGTATCTGAAGTATTCAATCTCCTTATAATGAGGATGGGGAGACTTTGGAAAGGATGCAGAAGAGGTCTACTAGGACACTGCCTGGATTAGAGGGTGTGTGCTATAAGGAGGTTGGATGGACTTGGTTGCTTTCCCTGGAGAGGCAGAGACTGAGGGGAGAACCAATAGGAGTTTATAAGAATATGAGATGCATAGATAGAGTAAAGGGTTGTAGTGTCAAACAGCCGGGAAGTGGGTCCTTCTGCCCAATTTGTTCACACTGGCTATAGAGAGTTAGTGTCTTTTCCCAGAACTGAAATGTCCAACGTTGAGGGTAAGAGGGGGAAAGTTCTAAGGAGCTGTACAGGGCAAGTTTTACACGCAGAGAATTGGTGGGTGCCTGGAATGTGCTTCCAGGGAGGTGGCGGAGGCAGATACGACACGGGCATTTAAGAGGCTCTCAGACAGACACATGAGTGTGTCGAGAATGGAGGAACAGGAACATCTTATAGGCGGAGGGGATTTGTTAGTTTCATTTACTAGGTACAATGTAGTGGGCCTAAGAGCCTTTTCCTGTGCTGTACTGTTCTATGTTATATGTTTTAACACTCCATACAATGATTTCCTGGGACATGCAACTGGTTGTCTCCCTATGATCACGCTAATCAGTACCTCGTATAATCTTCCCAACAGCAACCCCCTTCCTCTTCACTGCTCAAACCCACAACTATTTCTCCAGCTGTCCTCTCTCCAGTTGTCTCTTTGAGATGTGTACATATTAAGCAACAGGGATGGAGATTATGAAAAATTGTGGAAGCACATGGTCCAAGACTGTTGTCACTCTCTGTGTGACCTGATTACTTCAGTGGAGAAGTCAAATGGAGTCACAAGGGACTGCAGGAGCTGGAATCTGGCCACAAACATGGAATTTTCCATTTTCAGGAAACCTCCCATGCACCCCTACATCTCCATTCATCTCTCTGAGTCAGTCCACCTTTGAATTTTTCATATTCCTCTGTAAACTCCTGTCAGTCCTTATACTCAGGCCTACCCTTTAATTTCAATCACCAAACCCCGCACCTTCCCCCCCAAGTAATTGGAATTTAATCGGTTGACCTTCAGATCCAGCTGCCAAAGCCCTAAGTTTTGAATTTCATTTCCAAAACTTCTTTCTTCATCCAAGGCATTCCTTCAAACCTCTATCTCTGCATGTCTACTCTAGTTCCATATTTGATGTTCTATTCCGTTGTCTGATGATGTTCCAGGCTGCAATACTAACAAAGCCATGTAAGTGAAGTTTGTTGTTGTTGTTGATACCAGGATTGACCGACCACCTGCTGAGTGTTTCCAGCACATGGTCAGTCAATCTTCAGTTTTCACTTTTGGATTTCTAGCATCTGCAGTTTTCCGTTCTCATTCAGAGATTGACTACTGTTCCTCCTTGGCCGTGGCCAGGCTTGTTAACTCTTTCGAAGTTCAAAGTTCACATTAAATTTATTATCAGAGTACACTTAAGTCACCATTAACAACCCTGAAATTCATTTTCTTGCAGGCATACTCAGAACATGTTAAGAACCATAATAGAATCAAGGAAAGACCACATCCAATAGGATGGACAAACAAGCATCGTGCAAAAGAACCAAACTGTGCAAATACAAAAGAGAAAAAAATACAATAATTTTATGCAAACATATGCAATTCTGGTAAGAATTACACAGCACTAAACTTATATGAAAGCACAGCCCAGAAAAATGAAGACTTTATCACTATAGAAGAGAAAGTTAATCAACGGAAGAGCACGACCCTCCATGGAAGGCATCCCCATGATCTGAACAGACTAGATGTCGACAAGGAACCGTTGAACACCTGGCTCAGAGATGGAGACCTCTTAGCAGAAACAAAGGGGTTCCTTGTGGCAATAGAGGATCAGGTGGTTAACACAAAAAATTACAGAGAAAACATAATAAAAGACCAACAAATTCAGGATGATAAACGTAGAAAATGCCGAGAGAAACCAGAGACAATCCAACACATTACAGGATCCTGTAGCAGTTTATCTCAATCTGATTACCTACAGGGGCATGATCAAGTGGCAAACGTCATTCACCAAATTCTTGCTTTGAAGTACAAAACTCATAGTCAGAGTCCCACAAATTATACGATGACTGATCCATTATTACAGATAGAACAATCCATAATAACCAGCCAGGTATATTATTACAGTATAAACAAGCAAGAGCAACTTACTTAATGGATATAGCCATTCCAAACACACATAACATACAGAAACCAATGTGAAAGAAAAGAAATATGCTGAATTAAAAGAGGAAGTAGAAAGACTATGGAACATGAACAGGATATATATTGTATATTGTCCCAATAATAATATCTACAACTGGTATCATCCCAAAGTCACCACACAATAGTATTAAACAATTAAGCCTACACAGCAATATTTATGTGAATCTCCAGAAAGCCACAATATTAAATACCACTAAAGTAGTCCGAAGGTTCCTAGCAATTGAGAAATGAGTGTGCTATGCATGTACCTCAGATTTTACAAGCTTGAGCTGCGAAAAAAATATATAATAATAAATAAATAAGCAATAAATTTCGAAAACCTGAAATGAAGAGTCCTTGGAAGTGAGTCCATAAGTTGTGGGAACAGTTTACTGATGGGGTAAATGAGGTTGAATGAAGTATCCCCACTGGTTCAAGAGCGTGATGGTTAGGGGGTAATAACTGTTCCTGAACCTGGTAGTGTGAGTTCTGAGGCTCCTGTACCTTCTTCCTGATGGCCGCAGTGAGAAGAGAGCATAACTTGGGTGGTAGGGGTCCCTGATGATGGATTGTGACAGTGCTCCATGTAGATGTGCTCAGTAGTGGGGAGAGCTTTACCTGTGATGGACTGGGCCGTGTCCACTACTTTTTGTAAGATTTTCCATTCAAGGGCATTGGTGTTTCCATACCAGGCTGTGATGCATCCAGTCAATATACTCTCCACTACGCATCTATCGAAGTTTCTCGAAGTATTAGATGTCATGCCAAATCTTTGCAAATTCCTAAGGAAGTAGAGGCACTGCCATGCTTTCTTCGTAATTGTACTTACATGCTGGGCCCAGGACAGGTCTTCAGAAATGATAACACCAAGGAATTTAAAGTTGTTGACCCTCTCTACCTCTGATCCTCCAATGAGGGCTGGCTCACGGACCTTCAGTTTCCTCCTCCTGAAGTCAATAATCAGTTCCGTGGTCTTGCTGACATTGAGTGAGAGGTTGTTGTCATTACACCACTCAGTCAAGTTTCCAGTCTCCCTCCTGTATGCTGATTCGTCACCATCTTTGATTCGGCCAACATCAGTAATGACATCAGCAGACTTAAATATGGCCTCAGAGCTGTCCTTAGCCACGCAGTGTAATGTGAGTAGAGCAGGAGACTAACCATACCGCCTTGTGGTACACCTGTGCTGATGGAGATTGTGGAGAAGATGTTCTTGCCGATCTGAACTGACTGGAATTTGCAAATGAGGAAATCAAGGCTCCAGCTGCACAAGAAGGTATTGAGGCCAAGGTCTTGAAGCTTATTTTAGTTTTAACGGGATGATGGTGTTGAATGCTGAGCTGTAATCGATAAAGAGTATCCTGATGTATGCATCTTTGCTGTCTAGATGTTCCAGGGTTGAGCAAAGAGCCAATGAAACAGCATCTGCAGTGGATTTGTGCCGGTAGGCAAATTGGAGCAGATCCAAGTGGCAGGAGCTGATGTGTTTCATCACCAACCTCTTAAAACACTTCATCACAGTGGATGTAAGTGCTACTGACGATAGTCATTGAGGCAGGTTACCTCGTTCTTCTGTGGCACCGGTATAGTCGAGGCCTGCTTGAAGCAGGTGGGTACCTCAGGCTGCCAAAGCGAGAAGTTAAAAATATCAGTGAAAACTCCAGTCAGCTGATCAGCACAAACAGTACTTGGCATGAATCCCCATCTGGGCCAAATGCTTTCTGTGGGTTCACCCTCCTGAAGGATGCTCTCATGTTGACCTCAGAGACAGAAATCACAGGGTCATCAGGGGCTGTGGGAGTTCATGAAGGTTCTTCCATATTTTGATAGTCAAAGTGGCATATCTAAATCTCTTTGTCACCTCACTTAGTATCTGAAATTAGTTACAGAGAGAGTGGAGGCTATCAGAGAGTGCCCAGCACCATGTGGAGTACTTTGGTCAAGAAGGATTTATTGACATTTAGACAGTTTCTTTAAAATCACAGCACAGGGCACTTTCCAATGTAAAATAAAAAAATCAGGAGGCACACAGCAAGGTCTGAGAAAGAACAGCACAGCGACAGCCAATCAGAGTTCAGTGACGGTGAAGAAGGGGCAAACCAGCCAGAATATCAGGGGACCTTGGCAAGATGAGAATTCAGTTTGTGGACTCATCTGAGAGTCATTGTCTCACAGACAGACAGACATACTTTATTGATCCCGAGGGAAATTGGGTTTCGTTACAGTCGCACCAACCAAGAATAGTGTAGAAATATAGCAATATAAAACCATAAATAATTAAATAATAACAAGTAAATTATTCCAAGTGAAAATAAGTCCAGGACCAGCCTATTGGCTCAGGGTGTCTGACACTCCGAGGGAGGAGTTGTAAAGTTTGATGGCCACAGGCAGGAATGACTTCCTATGGTGCTCAGTGTTACATCTCGGTGGAATGAGTCTCTGGCTGAACGTACTCCTGTGCCTAACCAGTACATTATGGAGCGGATGGGAGACATTGTCCAAGATGGCATGCAACTTGGACAGCATCCTCTTTTCAGACACCAGACTCCAGCAACGCAACATTCCCTCTTATCCTGGAGATGAGGAGCTGAGCCACTGTGGTGACTGATCCTGGTCCTTAGGGCTTTAGAATAACACACACAAAATGCTGGAGGAACTCAGCAGGTCAGGCAGCATTTATGAAGAGGAAGAAGGAGCCGACATTTCGGGCCAAGATGATTTATCAGAGGAGTGGCCTCTAGACACTACAGCCTTAGACCTGTAGTCTCTACGGATTCTGATTCAGAAGTGAAAGCAGCAACTACTGTGCCCCTGGGAGAGAAAGATTCTCTGACTCACCTCAAGAGTGATAGTTTCACATTGCTTTTGGGTTCCATTTAGAACAGGATCAGCTACAGGCACACGGAGTCCCCTTGCAGTTGCCTGCATAAATTAAACTGGGTTTTATTATGCAGGATATTGTTAGTTCCTGAATCTTGGGCGCGATCTGGTTGTCCAAATGAACTCAGCTATTCCTCCATGGCAGAAACAATCCAGCAAAGATGAACATCTTTCCTCAGTCTCAAGGGCAGGCACTTCCCTATCGAAAGCCCGTCAAACCAGAAACGGCCACGTTCCTGCACCATGAATGAGATGCTCACCCTGTGTAAAGGAGTGCTCACTCTGCAGTGCAATGTTTCATTTCCCAATGCTTTCCTACTTCCTCTTGTTCCTTTGAATCCTCAGAGCAGCAGTTCTGGCACCACAGTGCTCGAGAGTGGTTTTATAACTGCAAGAGATCAGGCGGGCTCAACTAGCAGACAGAGCCAAGGCTTTCCGGGCTGCAGCCCTGCTCATTGCAGCTGCTATTGTGTGAATGACAAAGGCCTTTGGTGGAAACAGACTGCCCGCCCAACCTTACATTCACCCCCTGTGACTGGGGATGTCCACACCTTGTGGCCACATGTAGATAGGGGATTGCCAGCTTATATCCGTGCCCCAGATGACGGAAGGCAAAGAGCTTGGGGGAGGGAGAGGGCTTCAATGAGATCGCACCTGGTTCTTCTGAGTACAGGCCCAGAGACATCAAGTGTTCCTCGTGTGTCAAGTATTTCATTCCTGGAATCATTCTTGTGAACCTCCTCAAAGTTGTCTCCAGGGCCATCACATTTTTCCTTAGATGCAAAGCCCAAAGTTGCACACAATATTCCAAATGCAACATGACCGACTATTCGCAAAGCCTCGCCAGTATGTCCTTACTCTCTTGAAATGATTGAGAGGACACTCACAAGTGAACCCAGTTGCGAATTCAGGGCCCAGGTAGCAGTTAGCGTGCATTTTATCACCACAGGGAATAGTTGAAGCAATTAGTGTAGATCAGGTGAACGCTCGGTCAGCACACAAAACTGGAAGGAAACACAAGATGAAGAGTGTGGGAAGGAAGTTTGTACACTTGGTGGCCACTTTATGAGGTACACCTGCACACCTGCTTGTTAATGCAGATATCTAATCAGCCAATCATGTGACAGTGCACAACAGCATGCTGACACGGTCACATGGTTCAGTTAATGTACAGACCAAGCATCAGTATGGGGAAGAAATGTGATCTAAACTACTCTGACCATGGAATGGTGGCAGGTGCCAGATGGGGAGGTTTGAGTATCTCAGAAACCGCAGATCTCCGGTGCTTTTCACATACAATGGTCTCTAATTCATACAGAGATTGGTGCAAAAGAAACACATCATGTGAGTGGCAGTTCTGTGGGCAAATCACTTTGTCAATGAGAGAGGGCAGAAGAAAATGGCCAGACTGGTTCAATCTGGTAGGAAAGCAACAGTAGCTGAAAAACCACATGTTACAACGGTGGTGTGCAGAAAAGTGTTCCTGAACTCACAACATGCAGAACCATGAAGTGGATGGGCTACAGCAGCAGGGCCACACTCAGTGGCCACTTTATTGGGTACAGGAGGCACCCAGTAAGGTCACGTATAAGATTATCAACTTAAGCCCTGTTTTTGCAATGTCAGTGATGGAAAGGATTCCACTTTTCTTTCCCTTGACCAACCTTACCTGCCGTAACAACTGAGGAAACAAAGCCCAGTTGCCAATACAGTCGAATGATGCAAGGTCCGTTGAAGAAACTGTTTCTGTCTCTGCCTCAGGCAGCACCAAAACCACATTCACACGTTGGATTCCAGTCTGATATTGAACTTTGAGAAACACACATCCTGTTGCATGACTAATTTGTGAGATTTCATATAACCCAAGCGAGTGGCACAGGAACCCAAACTACCTCACAGTTAGCTTAGCAATAAAGCCTTGCCTGCAGCAACCTTACCAGTTCACTAATCTGAATGAGGGCTAACACGGTGGTCAGCAGCACAGGAGCGCCGCAGGGAACCGTACTCTCTCCGGTCCTGTTCACCCTGTACACATCAGACTTCCAATATAACTCGGAGTCCTGCCATGTGCAGAAGTTCGCTGATGACACGGCCATAGTGGGGTGTGTCAGGAATGGACAGGAGGAGGAGTATAGGAAACTGATACAGGACTTTGTGATATGGTGCAACTCAAACTACCTATGTCTCAATATCACCAAGACCAAGGAGATGGTGGTGGACTTTAGGAGATCTAGGCCTCATACGGAGCCAGTGATCATTAATGTATCTATCTATCTACTTTGTGATAAGCTTTGTGGGTCGAGATGAAGCAGCTACTTTATCCCAAACAAGATCCATACCACATCCTGGCCTGTCCCACGTGACTGACAGAAGCTGACAGAAACGTGAGCAGTTGCTTACTCTGTTACAGTCTAAGGGAGATTTTAGTGGTGAGTGGGATTTCCTATTTGAAAACTGCCCAGACAAAGACTCGTTCATCCTTTAGATATGCTCATGGAATAGGAACACCCAGGAGAGAGCATGCCTTACGAGGAAATTCTGAGCAAGCTAGGACTTTCCTCTCTGCACCGAAGGAGGATGAGCAATGACTTGATAGAGTTATAGGTTGATTGGATTACCATAAATTTTTCCCAGGGTAGAAATTGTTAATAATTTTAAGGGGATCGGAGGAAAGTATAGGGGATTCAAAGGTAAGTTTTTATACACAGAGAGTGGTGGGTGCATAGAATGCCCTGCCTAGGGTGATACTAGATGCAGGTACTTTAGGAATATTTAAGAAACTCTTGGATAGGCAGACAGACAGACAGATAGATAGACATACTTTATTGATCCTGAGGGAAATTGGGTTTTGTTACAGTCGCACCAACCAAGAATAGTGTAGAAATATAGCAATATAAAACCATATATAATTAATAATAAGTTAATCATACCCGGTGGAAATGTCCAAGTCCAGCCTATTGGCTCAGGGTGTCTGACACTCCGAGGGAGGGGTTGTAAAGTTTGATGGCCACAGGCAGGAATGACTTCCTATGACACTCAGTGTTACATCTTGGTGGAATGAGTCTCTGGCTGAATGTACTCCTGTGCCTAACCAGTACATTATGGAGTGGATGGGAGTCATTGTCCAAGATGGCATGCAACTTGGACAGCATCCTCTTTTCAGACACCACCGTCAGAGAGTCCATTTCCACCCCCACAACATCACTGGCCTTATGAATGAGTTTGTTGATTCTGTTGGTGTCTGCTACCCTCAGCCTGCTGCCCCAGCACACAACAGCAAACATGATAGCACTGGCCACCACAGACTCGTAGAACATCCTCAGCATCATCCGGCAGATGTTAAAGGACCTCAGTCTCCTCAGGAAATAGAGACGGCTCTGACCCTTCTTGTAGACAGCCTCAGTGTTCTTTGACCAGTCCAGTTTATTGTCCATTCGTATCCCCAGGTATTTGTAATCCTCCACCATGTCCACACTGACCCCTTGGATGGAGAATAGAGAAAAGGAGGGCTGTATCGGAGGGAAGGGTTAGATTGATCTTAGAGTAGGTTATAAATTGGCAAAGCATCGTGGGCTGAAGGGCTGTACTGTGCTGTGGTGTTCTGTGTTCCAAAATTCAGATGTGTGGGATTCACGGTGACCTGGCTGTTTGGATGCAGAATTTGCTGGCCCACAGAAAACAGAGGGAAGTGGTCAGTGGGTCTAATTCTAGCTAGAGGTGCGAGACTAGTGACGTTCCGCAGGGATCTGTACTGGGACTTCTGTTGCTTGTATTATAACAAATGAGTTGGAGGAAAAAGTGGATGGATAGGTTGGTGATTTTGCAGATGGCGCAAAGATCGATGGTATTGTTGGTAGCCAAACGTTACAGCGGGGTGACGATCGGTTTCAGATGTGGGCGGGGGAAATGGCAAGTGGACTTTAACCCAGGCAAGTGTGAGGTGCTGCACTTTGGGGAATGTAACATAAAGTGAGAGCACACAGTTAATGGAGGGATCCCTAACAGTGCTGAAGTAGAGAGGGATCTTACAGTCCATGTCTACAGCTCCCTGAAAATGGCTGCACAAGTCAATAGGGACACAAGAGATTCTGCAGATGCCCGAAATCTTGAGTAATACACACAAAATGCTGGGAAAAACTCAGCAAGTCATGCAGCGCCTTTGGAGAGGAACAAACAGTCAACATGGCAATAATAAACCAATCACCAATGGCAGGGACTCAAGGATATACTCAAAGCTTTCTTTAAAGAAATGCAGCTGCTCCTCTAACTCCTGGGAATCCCTGGAGCTTGACTGCTTAGAGTGGAGGAGAAACACTCAAGATGGATGCCTGCATCAGGAACACTCAGAACAGATGCTGACCTGCTGAGTCCTTCCAGCATTTTACGTGTGTTACCACCTCACAATCTACCTGCCCACTCACAATGCCGACAGCATTGTGTTCCTCAGTGTGTGCTGATCCCACATCAGTCACCCTAGAACATGCTGGATGTAGAGGAAGCAAGCCACTTCGACCCTGAAAGACTGCCTAGAAAGAAGGTTATATACCCTCAGTGGCTACTTTATTAGGTCAGTCCTGCACCTAATGAAGTGGCCACTGAGTTTGTCTCTGTACGTTCATGGTCTTCCATTCACCTCAAGATTTGACATGTTGTGCATTCAGAGAAGCTCTTCTGCACACCACTGTTGTAATGCATGGTTATCTGAGTTAGGCTGCCTTCCTGTCAATGTGAACACGTCCAGCTATTCTCCTATGAACTCTCTCATTAATAAAGCATTTTCCCCACAGAACTGCCACTCACTGAATTCTTTTTGCACCATTCTCTGTAAACTCTAGTTGTGCGTGAAAATCCCAGAAGATCAGCAGTTTCTGAGATACTCAAATCACCCCATCTGGCACCAACAACACTGGACAGCATTTTTTTTTAAATTAGTTTTTTTATACATTTTCTACATCGCTACAGATTTTTAAAAAAACCCAGATCGAAATGAGGAACATTAATACAGTGCAAAAATAAACATACAATAATAATATAATACAAAAGAAGATAATTGAGAAAGCACCCAAATTGAAGATATGTAAAATTAGTATCCTCCCCAAACCCCGCAACAAAAAAGAACTCCAGACCAACCACAACGCAATCTAGAGAGTATACATCAGGACATTCAAACCCCCAAAACTGTAAATACACTTAGCAACAGAAGATATTAATGCCTACTACCAACAAAAAAGGAGCTGAAAGCAAGGGACCGAGAAAAAAAACCTTAGTTAAGAGGAAGGTTATGAAAATACTCAATAAAAGGTCCCCAGACCCTATGGAACTTTGTATCCGAATTAAGAACTGAATAATGAATTTTTTCAAGGTCTAAGCAGGACATAATATCATTAAGCCATTGAGCATGCGTGGGCGGGGCAACATCCCTCCATCTAAGGAGGATTAAACGTCTAGCCAGGAGAGAAGCAAAAGATAATATTCGACACTTAGTCGAACTCAGACGTAAATCTGTCTTACCCAAAAAACCGAACAAAGCAATTAAAGGGTTAGGTTCTAGGTGGTGATTCAGAATACAAGATAACATTATGAAGACATCTTTCCAAAATTTCTCCAAGCTAGGACAAAACCAGTACATATGAATGAGAGAGGCCTCGCCCCTTTTGCAAGCATTTTTTTAAAGTGTTGCAATGGATTCACTTTCAAGGTCTCTTCATCTCATGCTCTTGAAACTTAATTGCTTATTTATTATTTTTTTTTCTCTCCGATCAAGCTGGTAAAACCTGAGGTACGGGCATAGCCAAGGAAACTCATTTTGCAATTGCTAGGAATTTCAGGACTTTTTATTCTAGTGGTGTTTAGTATTGTGGCTTTCTGTACTTAATAAAGTGGCCACCGTGTGTATGACCAATGTGAGAGAAATCGAGACAAAGAGAATGACAGAGTGTGTGTGTGTGTGTGTGTGTGTGTGTGTGTGTGTGTGTGTGTGTGTGTGTGTGTGTGTGTGTGTGTGTGTGTGTGTGAGAGAGAGAGAGGGAGAGAAAGAGAGACTCCTTGACTTCCCTTGTCAGACATGGTTGCCTCATCCTCCCTTTAGAATATTTCTTCTTCTTTAGGATGTACTGTATCTATCTTACACTTTCCAAATTGCTCCCAGAAACTCCAGCCATTGCTGTCCTGCTATCGTCCCTGCTAGTGTCCCCTTCCAATCAGCTTGATCAGCTGTTCCTTCCTGCCTCTGTCCTTTACTCCACTGTAATACTGGTACATCTGATTTTATCTCCTGCCAGATCCACTTACACAGTCTAACCCCTGCTTGTTGATGCCACTTTTTACCATTCTCAGGCAGATATGAACTCACTGTTTGGACACTGATCTATTTTCTGGGCTTGCTAATAGAAGTTGGTTACAGTACAGCTAATTGACAAGTGTGACTCAAGTTATTTTAAATATTCACAGTAAAACCAAAGAATATATGATCATACCAAAAATAACCCACTGGGGAAGGTATGAGATTTTTATCAGATTGGTTACTTTAAGATTCATTGGAGAACTCTCCTGTCCATTGTCAAACATAACTGAAAGGCTCTCCAAACCAGACTTTATAAATTTGATATAACTTGTATCTTAGTAGCACAAATGTAGTCAGTTCTAAATCATGTTTATATATATCTCTCTTCAACTGTGTTGGTGATTAGGGCAAAATGTGGAGAAATCTCCTTTCTGTTTACACCCCAAACCGCCAACACTACTGCAGATTATCACGTACTTTTGTGCACAGAGCTGGACCTGGTACTTCCTGCACTGCAGCTGAAATGATATATGTGAACTGTGAAGACCTGTGAAACTTCCTGATCTCGCTAAGGGAATTGGAAAGTTGAAGCCAGGTTCATTGCCATATGCACAACTATCTGTACGCAGTAAGTTACTAGTGGCAGCACGACAAGTGCATCATTCACAAGAAGAAACATAAGTTATATAAAATTATACCAGAGAGTGCAACTGGAATAGAAAATATGCATTCTAGCGCATTATAGTCATGGTGCTGCTATACAGAGCGAGTGATTAGTGTTGCGCAGGTCAGTTTAAAGCTATACCTATCAGGACCAGCATGAGATAGGGTAGATTTCTCTGCAACAGAGGAGGCTGAAGGGAGAATCAACTGAGTATAAAATTAGAAGAGAGTTAGATGATGGGATTTGAAAGAATGTATTTCTCTGAGTCATAAACCTGGGAAGGTAAATTCAGAATAATCAGAAGGATTAGGGGCGGAGATGGAAACACAGTCTGTGCCTGAAGGGTGACGAGGCACCTCACTGTCTGAAAAAACAGGAGAGGGAAAAACCCAAACATTTAATCAGCACTCGGCTGTGACCTGGCTGAAAACCAACACAGAGTGAATGCGCTGAGAGACCTTCTTAGTTGCACACATTTTCTGAGTTGTGTGAAGGCCCCTGCATTAGTTCACTTCTATCCTATTTCATTGGTTTTCATTTTTATCCTGAAGATATGAAATAGGCAGGGGATCTGACAGCTCAAATGGTTTATCTTGGAAAAAACCACAGAAAACTGTGTGCAGGTAGCAATTGTGGAGGGAAAATGGTAGCATTTCTGGTCAAAACCTTGTATCAGAACCACATGTTTGTCTCTCCTGCTACCACGTAAATCAACACGATTGGCTGTAAGTGTGATGCAGAGGACTGCAAGACTCTTAATGCTCCATTATTGCTTCAAAGCTTCTAGGCCAGGTAATTGAAAAACAGTTTATCTAAAATCAGTAGTGAGCAATTCACTGGAAGTCCTGAAAAGCAGCTTAAGTCGTGTATAAAGATGCAAATTTGTCAAGGAGTCTCAGGATTGGTTTGTTAAGTGAAGTTCAGATATCCAAATGATCTGATTGAATTCTTTAAGGTGGTAACATTTGGATAGATCGGAGGAAGTATATATTTGATCAGATGAATGGATTTTAATAAGATATTTGTCAATGCCCCTTAGGAACATTTGTAAATAACCAACCATCTGACATTACTTTAAATCTAGATTGGATACTCATTTATAAAGACAAAAGATTCTGCAAGTGCTGGAGATCTTGAGCAACACACACACACAAAATGTTGGAGGAACTCAGCAGGTCAGACAGCATTTATGAACAGGAATAAACACTCAACAATTTGGGCCAAGACCCTTTGTCGGTACTTGAAACGAAGTGGGACAGAAGAGGGTGGCGAAACGGTGGAAGAGATAATGAACAAGGTGGTAGGCTTACAAATGATCTGTTTAAATGAAGCGATAAAGAGCAATGGAATTCAGTACAAAGAGGTAAATCACACACCAAGGAGTAACAGAGAAACAGAATTTACAGTAAAAGCTGATGCACATCCCTCAATAAAGCAAGGTATGGAAATAACATGGTACAGATATTCTTCATTACTGGTTAAGGCTGGTGGCTTAAGTACTAATATAACTACAGCCCACAAGAGTAGACAGGTGTAGAGCCCTGATCACTGCTCTAATTGGAAGTCAGGATGTGGTTTTGTTTGAAAAACATTGAACCAAAGACAGGTTTAAATATTATAATCCAAGTCTAAAACCAGGCTGTTTTCCAAAAGTTCAGAGAGTAACTAATAAAGCAAATTAGGGAGGCAAATAGACTGACAACAGATTGGTCAGCCTACACGTGCTGGGCTAAAAGGCGAGATTCTACACAGGCCAACTAAACTCAGAGATTTGTCAACCCAATTTACCCATGCCAGCGGAACTAGTCCTATGTTGCCCTATCCCTCTCTAAACCTTTCCTATATCCATGAACCTGTCCAAATGTCTTTTAAACATTGCAACTGCACTCACCTCCACCACCTCCTTTCTGAAACCCAACACCCTCCATGTGAAAAAATTAGTCCCTCAGATCCCTTGTAAATATTTCCAGTCTCACCTTAAACCAAAGCCTTCTACTCTTAAACTCCTACTGTGGGGAAAAGACTGTAATCATTCATTTTATTTGGACCCTTGTGCTGTTACATACTTCCATAAGAGCACCACTCCAGTCTCCTAAATTGAAGGGTAAACAATCCCAGCCTATCCTGTTCCTCCTTATAGTTTAAGCTATCCAGTCCTGAGAAAGTGTTTGTGAGTCTTTACGACACCCTTTCCAATTAATTCTGGGGCCGTGCAGTAGTGTAGTTAGCACACCGCTCTACAGTGCCGGCAGCCCAGGTTGAATTCCCGCTGCCGCTTCTAAGGAGTTTGTACGTTCTCCCTGTAACTCCGGGTGCTCCCACAGCCCAAAGACATACCAGTTAATTGTTCATTGTAAATTGTCCCGTAATTAGGCTAGGATTAAATCAGGAGGTTGCTGGGCAGCATGGCTCTTAGTTAATTAATTAATTAATTAATTACGTCCTTCTTAAAGCTGTGCAAGAACAACTACACACATTGCAATCTCACCTGTAACACGACTTCCCGAAAGTTTGTGCTGACCGCCCTCTCCAGCGAAGGCAAATGTAGCAGAAGCCTTCTTAGCCACCCTGTCTACCTGGGTCACCACTTTTCAGGGAGCTAGATCTCTTTGTTCTATAACACCTACCTGAGCATTATCATTTACTATGTAACTCCGGTCTGGTTTAGCTTCCCAGGATGTATCAGTTCTCACATGTCTATGTTAAAGTCCATCTGCCATTCTGTAGCCCAGTTTTCCCTTTGATCTAAATCCTAAAATAGTCTTAGATAGTCAAAGTGCTAGAAACTAACTAGGGATGAATGTGCATTGATTAGAGAAAGCCAGTATTGGCTTAATCTCTGGTGAGACCGCACTTAGAGTATTGTGTTCAATTCTGGTCACCTCATTATAGGAAGGATGTGGAAGCTATGGAGAGGGTGCAGAGGACATTTACCAGGATGTTGCCTGGATTGGAGAAGAAGTCATATGAAGCAAGGTTAGCAGAGCTGGGACTTTTCTCTTTGGAACTTAGAAGAATGAGAGGGGACTTGATAGAGGTCTACAAGATCATGAGATGCATAGATAGGGTGGATAGTCAGTAGCTGTTTCCCAGGGCACCAATAGCAAACACCAGAGGGCATATGTACAAAATTAAGGGAGGGAAGTTTAGGGGAGACATCAGGGGTAAGTTTTTTACACAGAGGTTTGTGAGTGCCTGGAATGATTTGCCAGCGATGGTTGTAGAGGCTAAAACATTAGGTGTATTTAAGAGCCTCTTGGACAGGCACATGGATGAAAGAAAAATAGAGGGTGACAGGGTAGTGTGGGTTTAGCACTTTTTTTTAGAGGATTATATGGGTCGGCACAACATGGAGGGCTGAAGTGTTGTAGTGTGTGTAGTGTTCTATGGTTCTAATACACACTCCATCCCTGACAAACACCGTAGAGTGTTTGAAGCGGTAATAGGGAGAGTGAAAGAACATAGAACAAGAGAGTGAAAGCACACCACAAGAGCAGTCCAGATTCATAGATTCACCAAGCTAATGTACATTCTACAGAGGGGTGGTTGAGAGTGTGCTGACCTTTCGCATCACAACCTGGTACTCCAGCTGCAGTGCTGCCGACAAAAAAGCCTTGCAGAGGGTGGTTAGGGGAGCAGAGAAGGTTATTGGGGTCTCCCTACCTTCTGTCCAAGACCTCTTTCAGAGTCGATGCCTCCAGAAGACACAGTACATCATTAAAGACCCCTCACACCCTCTCCATGAACTGTTTGTTCTTCTGCCATCAGGTAAACGTTACAGGAGCATCAAAACTAAAACCATAAGGCTACTAAACAGCTTCTTCCCACAGGCAGTCAGACTGCTAAATAGCTGCTCTACCTGACTCTGCTTTGGACACTTTTAACCTGCACTGGACACTTATAACTTGTTTTTAACTGACATGTGGCTGTTGTGTTTTACTACTTATTGTTAAGTTTATTATTTAATGTTGCATTTGTTATGTTATGATTGCACTGCTCCTGGGAAACGCTGTCTCATTCTGCCCTGCAGAGCTGATGTACGGTTAGAATGACAATAAAGTTTTTGAATCTTGAAAAATCTTGAATCTAATTAAACTAATGATGCCTAATGGCGGGAGATGGTCCTTATCCCTCATTTCTCTGCATATTCATATGCCTATCTAAGAGCCTCTTAAATGCCCCTGTTGTATCTGCCTCTACCACCAACCTTGGGAGCACATTCCAGGCATCCACCACTCTCCACCCTCACATATACTCTTGTATTAGACCGTTTGACCCTGAGAGAAATGTGATTGTGGTGAACTACATATACCTGCCTGGACACGCCCCCCCTGCTGACCACTGACCGTGGCTCCTCCCACAGACCCCTGTATAAAGGTGATTGAGGCCTGAGCCCTGCCCTCAGTCTCCAGGATGTAGTATACCAGGATGTCGTATAGAAAGTAGCTTGTTCTTTCTTCCAGTCAATAAAAGCCGATATTTCACCTCACGTCTCAGAGAGTTATTGATGGTGCATCAGTGATTGAAGTAGCAAATCTGATTTTAAAAGGCATTCAAAAAGTGATATATGTAACCGGGTGACCATCAGATCTTATTCAGTATCGTTAAAAGTGTACTTAGGCATTCATCCAGGTAATGCTCAAATAGTTGTCTGTGCCTTTAAGTGGAGATGGTGACGTCATTACGCACGTGCGGGATAGCGGGGAGACAATTTTTGCTTTCTGGTAGGGCATTGGAATCAAGCTCCCGCCCCCCCCACCCCCCCCCCCCCCCAGAGGTACTGGGCTGGGTGAGGAAACATTTTCACGATTAAAGGTCTTGACGCTGGATAGCGTGGCTTGCAAAGTTCCTCACCAGCCAAGTAGAATTGCCACTACCATATTAGAAACATAGAAACATAGAAAATAGGTGCAGGAGTAGGCCATTCGGCCCTTCAAGCCTGCACCGCCATTCAGTATGATCATGGCTGATCATCCAACTCAGAACCCTGTACCTGCTTTCTCTCCATACCCCCTGATCCCTTTAGCCACAAGGGCCATATCTAACTTCCTCTTAAATATAGCCAATGAACCGGCCTCAACTGTTTCCTGTGACAGAGAATTCCACAGATTCACCACTCTCTGTGTGAAGAAGTTTCTCCTCATCTCGGTCCTAAAAGGCTTCCCCTTTATCCTTAAACTGTGACCCCTCATTCTGGACTTCCCCAACATCGGAAGCAATCTTCCTGCATCTAGCCTGTCCAATCCCTTTAGAATTTTATACGTTTCAATAAGGTCCCCCCTCAATCTTCTAAATTCCAGCGAGTATAGGCCTAGTCGATCCAGTCTTTCTTCATATGAAAGTCCTGCTATCCCAGGAATCAATCTGGTGAACCTTCTCTGTACTCCCTCTATGGCAAGAATGTCTTTCCTCAGATTAGGGGACCAAAACTGCACACAATACTCCAGCTGTGGTCTCACCAAGGCCTTGTATGACTGCAGTAGAACCTCCCTGCTCTTGTACTCGAACCCTCTTGCTATGAATGCCAACATACCATTTACCTTTTTCACCGCCTGCTGTACCTGCATGGCCACTTTCAATGACTGGTGTACAATGACATCCAGGTCTCGTTGCACCTCCCCTTTTCCTAATCAGCCACCATTCAGATAATAATCTGTTTTCCTGTTCTTGCCACCAAAGTGGATAACCTCACATTTATCCACATTAAATTGCATCTGCCATGAATTTGCCCACTCACCTAACCTATCCAAGTCACCCTGCATCCTCTTAGCATCCTCCTCACAGCTAACACTGCCACCCAGCTTCGTGTAATCCGCAAACTTGGAGATGCTGCATTTAATTCCCTCATCTAAATCATTAATATATATTGTAAACAACTGGGGTCCCAGCACTGAGCCTTGCGGTACCCCACTAGTCACTGCCTGCCATTCTGAAAAGGTCCCGTTTACTTCCACTCTTTGCTTCCCGTCTGCCAACCAATTCTCTATCCACATCAATACCATACCCCCAATACCGTGTGCTTTAAGTTTGCACACTAATCTCCTGTGTGGGACCTTGTCAAAAGCCTTTTGAAAATCCAAATATACCACATCCTCTGGTTCTTCCCTATCCACTCTGCTAGTTACATCCTTAAAAAATTCTATAAGATTTGTCAGACATAATTTTCCTTTCACAAATCCATGCTGACTTTGTCCGATGATTTCACTGCTTTCCAAATGTGCTGTTATCACATCTTTGATAACTGACTCTAGCATTTTCCCCACCACCGATGTCAGACTAACCGGTCTATAATTCCCTGGTTTTTCTCTCCCTCCTTTTTTAAAAAGTGGGGTTACATTAGCCACCCTCCAATCCTCAGGAACTAATCCAGAATCTAAGGAGTTTTGAAAAATTATCACTAATGCATCCATTATTTCTTGGGCTACTTCCTTAAGCACTCTGGGATGCAGACCATCTGGCCCTGGGGATTTATCTGCCTTTAATCCCTTCAATTTACCTAACACCACTTCCCTATTAACATGTATTTCCCTCAGTTCCTCCATCTCACTAGACCCTCGGTCCCCTACTATTTCCGGAAGATTATTTATGTCCTCCTTAGTGAAGACAGAAACAAAGTAGTTATTCAATTGGTCTGCCATGTCTTTGTTCCCTATGATCAATTCACCTGTTTCTGACTGTAAGGGACCTACATTTGTCTTAACCAATCTTTTTTTTTCACGTATCTATAAAAGCTTTTACAGTCAGTTTTTATGTTCCCTGCCAGCTTTCTCTCATAATCTTTTTTCCCTTTCCTAATTAAGCCCTTTGTCCTCCTCTGCTGGACTCTGAATTTCTCCCAGTCCTCAGGTGTGCCGCTTTTTCTGGCTAATTTGTATGTTTCTTCTTTGGACTTGATACTATCCCTAATTTCCCTTGTCAGCCATGGGTGCACTACCTTCCCTGGTTTATTCTTTTGCCAAACTGGGATGAACAATTGTTGTAGTTCATCCATGCGATCTTTAAATGCTTGCCATTGCATATCCACCGTCAACCCTTTAAGTATCATTTGCCAGTCTATCTTAGCTAATTCACATCTCATACCTTCAAAGTTACACTTCTTTAAGTTCAGAACTTTTGTTTCTGAATTAACAATGTCACTCTCCATCTTAATGAAGAATTCCACCATATTATGGTCACTCTTACCCAAGGGGCCTCGCATGACAAGGTTGCTGACTAACCCTTCCTCATTGCTCAATACCCAGTCTAGAATGGCCTGCTCTCTAGCTGGTTCCTCGACATGTTGGTTCAGAAAACCATCCCGCATACACTCCAAGAAATCCTCTTCCTCAGCACCCTTACCAATTTGGTTCACCCAATCTATATGTAGATTGAAGTCACCCATTATAACTGCTGTTCCTTTATTGCACGCATTTCTAATTTCCTGTTTAATGCCATCCCCAACCTCACTACTACTGTTAGGTGGCCTGTACACAACTCCCACCAGCGTTTTCTGCCCCTTAGTGTTATGCAGCTCTACCCATATCGATTCCACATCCTCCAGGCTAATGTCCTTCCTTTCTATTGCATTAATCTCCTCTCTAATCAGCAACGCTAAATCCACCTCCTTTTCTTTCCTGTCTATCCCTCCTGAATATTGAATATCCCTGGATGTTGAGCTCCCATCCTTGGTCACCCTGGAGCCATGTATCTGTGATCCCAGCTATATCATATTCATTAATAACTATCTGCACATTCAATTCATCCACCTTGTTACGAATGCTCCTTGCATTGCCACACAAAGCCTTCAGGCTTGTTTTTACAACACTCTTAGCCCTTATACAATTATGTTGAAAAGTGGCTCTTTTTGCTTTTTGCCCTGGATTTGCCTGCCTGCCACGTTTACTTTTCACCTTACTACTTTTTGCTTCTACCCTCATTTTACACCCCTCTGTCTCTCTGCACTTGTTCCCATCCCCCTGCCACATTAGTTTAAATCCTCCTGAACAACAAGACTTCTTTGACTTATTTCTATTTTCCTCTTCCTCGACCCTAACACCCTGGTTTCCTTCCCCTTGCCAACTCAGTTTAAACCCTCCCTAACAGCTGTATTAAACAATCCCGCCAGGATATTAGTACCCTTTGAGTTCAGGTGTAACCCATCGTTTCTGTATAAGTCATACCTTCCCCAAAATAGATCCCAGTGATCTAAGAATTTGAAGCCCTGCCCCCTGCACCAGTTACTTAGCCACACATTCATCTGCTTAATTCTGCTATTCTTACCATCATTAGCACGTGGCTCAGGCAGTAATCCTGAGATTATTACTCTGGCGGTCTGGTATTAGTACAGTATTAGTTTTGTGTGGTTTTCTTTGTGTTTTTATACTGCATACGCAATTGGTCGAGACACAAGTGTGTGGATCGAAGGTTAAACGGAGATTGTAATGGCAGGACCTGATTGTAAAGTCGTTCATTTTGTTTTAAGACCCTCTTCTGGCACTTAAACCTCTAAAACAGATAAAGGAATTAAAATCCGAAGAAGTAGTTGTTGTCCTGAGTGTGTACTTTTCCCCGGGCTACAACACATATAACAAGATTCTCAGCGAGAGTGAACGGCATGGATGAAAAGGGAATGTGGCAGAATGGATAAAAATTATTTCAGTAACAGGAAACAGAAGTGTGAAGGGTCGGTTTTCGTACAGGAAGTAAGTGTACAGTGCATTTCCCCGGGGGGTGGTGCTAGGACCACCATTTTTAAAAGTTGCATCCGTAACTTGGATGTACAGGGCACAATTTCCAAACTTGTGGATGAAATAAAACTTAGACTGTGAGGAGGATGGAGATTGCTCTGGGTTGTGATGGGCAGGAGAGAGGCAATGCAATCGAGAGCACACAAATCTAGAAGGGCTACAAGAGCAGCGTGAACTGGAGGTTTATGTGCATTGTTCATTGGGAACAGCAGGGTACACTGAGAAAAATGTTTTAAAAAATGTAAGGATCCTGAGCATTATTATCGAGCATTGACCGCAAGAACTCACAAGTCATTACGAACTGTTGTGTATGTGGCCGTTTACACAACAATATCATTAATAAAAATGCTGGAGACTGGAGCTACGTTAACAGGGTTCTTTACTAACTAAAGCTGAACTGAACACATACATACAGATCAATACGTGCCCAATAGCGCATGCTCAATAACATGTTACTACGACATAAAGTAGTCTCATATTATACAGTAGGCTATATGGTACACTCCTCCCCTTTTATTTAAAGTGTATTAACTTTTTTTAACGTTAAACTAATACTGTATGTGTATCCTTAATATATACACACCCACCCACCGTTTAATTAGTAACTTAATAATATGAAATTATAACAAAGTAATATAATAATAATAATTATAACTCAAGTCTCTAGGGGAGGTCTTCTCTGCCCTTCTGAGTAACGTCTATCAATAAACTTGTTAGTTTTAATACAGATTTCCACATAAAAGTCATGAAAAGTTGACCTCTGAGCACAGGGAGTTTCCATGGTCTGCTTCAAAGATGACTTGTCACCAGCAAAAGAAGTGGTTGGTGATCTGCTGTCTTTGCTAGTTATTCAAAAGTTGGGCAATCCAATGACTCACAGAAAGATCAGTATTTTACCAGTAAACTTCCACCATTTGGGGCAGCAGTTGATCAAAATCCTGTTGTTCGTTCCACTGTTCTGAAGCTGCTGTTAAAGTACAGTTTTGCTGATATTAAGGATTACCTGCAGTGCTATCTGTCTGGCTCCAGAGGGAGAATTCCCTCAGGTGCACTTTCAGGTCAAGTGTGAAAATACAACAATAGAAACCTTACAGTCTGGTGCCAGAATTCATTTCTGCTTTGATGCTGTTTCCCAATTTCTTTGTGAAAAGCAAGATACATTGGCTGAGGATTCAAAATACGTACGTGCAAAAGAAACTTCCCCACAAAGGATTAAGTGTATGATTCTCAATGGAGGAAATGATTGGTTCAAGATTTACCTTGTGCAAAAGCTGTTCTGTTTGAATGGAATTGATTTTGTCCCCCTGTTAGGTTTACCTTCTTCCCCAGCAACCTGGTTTTCATTTATTTCACCACCCTCAGTAATTTCTCCCTGAGACTGGTTGCTATATTGTGGGCGGCAACCATAGCGACGATGAACAAAGTAAGGTGGGTAACGCGGTCTTCCGTAAGGAGGGCCATGTCGCTGATTTTAATAATCTTGGTTTTCTCCATCTGTTGCTGTCTCTGCTCCATCTCCTTTCTCTCCACCTTCAATGTTCCATTGGTAATTTATGAACATTTATGAAACATTGTTTCAGCCACATCTGGAGTATCCTTTCAAGTTCTAGGCACCACAGTTTAGCAATGGTGTGAAGGGTTTGGAGAGGGTACAAAGTAGATTTACTATGGATGATTAACTCCATTATATGGATAGACTGGAAAAGATGGCTTGGTCTCTTCGGAGCAGAGCAGGTTGTGAGGGGATCTGCTAGGGATATCTAAAATCATGAGGGGTATACGTTGCTTTCATCAGTGCAAGGGTCAACAATCAGAGGAAATGAATGGCTGGCCAACGCACGGTGTCATCGTACTAATTCCAGCTCCCCCCACCTCCCACTTCACAGTCTGACTACTTGGATAAAAATCACTTTATCACAAAATATAATTTATTCATAAAATAAATAAAGATTTAGAACATTCAAATCAATATTTTCATAACAAGTCGCATATTTCCTGTTATTTTAACATTAACATATCGTCAGTTTACGTTAATTTGCAATTCACTTTCAATAACTGTTGACAACACAAGTTCTCAGTGTTATTTTTCTGCAGTTTGCCTTCTTTTGCACATTGGCTGTTTGTCGGTCTTTGTTTATGTATAGATTTTTTAAAAAATTCTATTGTATTTCTTTTTCCTTGTAAATGCCTGAAAGAAAACGAATCTCAGGGTAGCATATGGTAACACTATATATTTTGATAATAAATTCACCTTGAATTTTGAATCCTAAAGCATATAAATTTCAGATAGTTATGTGTCAACCGCAGGACTCTGCAGAGAGTGGTGCGGACAGCCCAGCACATCTGTAGATGTGAATTTCCCACTGTGGAGGACATTTACAGAGACAAGTACGTAAAAAGGGCCCGAAGGATCATTTGGGGATCCAAGTCACCCCCAACCACAAACTGTTCCAGCTGCTACCATCCAGAAAATCTTTTGTAAGTGCTATTTATTACAAATTACTATAAATTGCACATTGCACATTCTGACGGAGACGTAATGTAAAGAACTTTACTCCTCACGTGTGTGAAGGATGTAAGTCAATTCAATTCAATAGCAAGGTAGAACTAAACTGTGCGTGGTGCCATTCATGGTCCAGCTCACAGGAAGGAGGAGAAAACCAGTGGGAAAGAGGACTGTGGAGAAATAAGTGTTGTGGAGTTTAGGAATCTATGTAGTGGCTGCACCCAGCTTCAGTGCATTCCACAGAACACAGTGCTGGAGCCAGGGAGGTACAACACCACCTTCCTGCTCCCCCTTGCCCTTCAGACTGTCACCTCTTCCTTTCCCACCTGCATTCTTGTGAGTGACCAGCTCCTTAACTGTCTATCATGCACCCCTGCCTCATTATCTCCTTACGGGAACCAGCGTCAGACGCCATGAACCACAATGGGTTGTTTGGCAACATAACGTAAGTACAAATTATCGTTGTTGCCACTAAGGTTGGGATAGAGGAGGGATTATGGGGCAAAGCCACGGCTGATGAACGAATGTCCGCTGGGAGCAAGATGGAGGTGAAATTGAGAAAAACAACAATCTGCTGATGACCATCTTCTAACTCACATTAACTGCAAATCGTTCCTCCTGTGAGCCTTGGCACAAGTGGTAGAAACTCAGGGATACACGCCACTTTCAATATCTGCAGGACCGCAGTGCCATTTTCTCCCAGAGATCTGGGGTTAAGGGCAGATTAGGAATTTACAGATAAATATTAAAGTGATCACCTTTATTTGTCACACCTACATTGAAGCATACAGTCCAAAGAAATGCCTTATTTGCGTCAGGATGAATTTGCAAATAGGATGATAATGGTACTCAAAATAGAACTAGTGAAACTGAGAGCCAGGCCTGGTCTTAAAAGGTGATATCAGAACATGAAAAAAAATCCCTTTCTTCTTCTAGATCCCATTAGAACTTGGAGAGCATTATCTCTGATCCAGATATAAAGTGACAGCAAGTCCAATGAATAGCCAATTAATCTGTTGCTTAGTAACATCCTTTTACTTGGTGGGCAGTCCCTCAGTGACAAGGACAGTTGACGTCCACTGCAGTGAAGGATGAACCTACGTGGAGTGGCTGATTCACACCAGCCATCATGCAGAGAAGGTCCAGGGTGATTGGAAACCAAGAGTTATGGCCTTCTCTCATTCTGATCAGATGCAGACAGGGAAAGACAAGCACTATACAGGTTCTCGCCTCTGCTCTCTTTCTCACCTCTCTCTCAACCACTGCCCTTCAGTCTCTCTTTTTCTCTAATGCCCTCTCTCCCCTCTCCCTCACCCCTTTCACTTCCCACCTTCCTTCTCCAATCCCCTTTCCCAGTGTCCCTTCATTTTCCATTGACTAATCCTTTCCCCGTTCTCTTCCCCACCGCCCGACTCCTCCCATCCACTCACAAGGGTGAGGTTGCCCCACCCGCAACGGTCCCCTCCCAACAGCTCTGACCCGATGTATGGACACCTCCAGACCAGCTTAGGGAGGAATTCTACATGGATACCTGGAAAATTATGCTGATCAAAACAGGACCTTTAATATTCACCTGAACTCCCTGCTTGAAGCCTCATTCCACAAGGAATACTAGAATGAGCAGGACGAGCATGAAACAAAAACTAACGAAAAAAACACAGAACCAAACCAAACCCACAGTGCTACATCCTGGTGCGGAGTTTCACACACAGAAGCAACAGTGACAGCCTCGGCTCAAAGCATTTGTAACATTCTGAATAACAAAAATCCATACCTGGGGACGGGCGTCACGAGATGTCATGAACCCAGAGATTTCTGCCATTGTGAGCAGAGAAAGAACGAAAATCAAAGCAACTTCAGAACAGGTTTCTTCTTAAACTGGAATTTTCCACTGTCAATATACTTAAATTGCCCAAATGGTGTCTGAATTCACAGTGTGTGAACTAAGTGCCTGTAGCAACCAGTCCAGCTATATGGTTGGTTTTGCTGAGTATCCTCGATGAGTTCTGTCACATTGGGGTTTCAAAACTGGAGTTTGTACCCGAACGTCACTGCTAATTAGAAAAAGATAGTTCCATCCTCCAAGATATATTTAACCACTATCTAGACTGCAGATGCAACCACAGTGGTTAATAGCATAGGTACTGTAACACACCACTTCCTAACTCCATTGCACAAATAGAAATGGGGTGAATAGGAAAAGCCACTGCATTTTAATGGGCTGGAACTCTGCCATTTAAATTCCAACCACTTCTTTGTGACAGGATTGTGCAAATTCTGGCGGAACTGTTTTAAGGAAGTCCAGGACTCTGGTGACTTCCTGAGCTGCAGCATTATGCTCAGTGCACAGAAGTCATATGAATACATAGTGGACCCTGCGACCAAGTGTTGAGGTGCCAGCCCCTGGAGGGTCACAGCTGGTTCTCTGCCAGAGGAGATGGGGTGCGGGAGGAGTAGTGAAGCTGGTGGTCAGAGAGCTCTGGGAGGAAGAACAATTAGACTCTGCTTCCATAAAAGGGAAAGATGTCAAATTCAAAGTTAAAAGTACCTTCATTACTGAAGTATATATGCTACGTGCAGTCTTGAGATTCGTCTCTTTACAGGCAGTCACAAAGCAAAGAAACCCAGTGGAGGCCACTTAAAGAAGAAAACCGCCACCCACCCAGTGAGCGGGAAAAAAGCAAATCGTGCAAACAACAAAAAGTTAGGAAATGACACTCAGAACTGAAGCCCACGGCCACAACCGATCCAGGGTCCCATCAGCTGCAGGCCACAGCCTCAGTTCAGCACAGACTAGTGAAGCTCGTGAAGCAGCGAGCTGAAAACCGGCCCATCCCTCGCCTCCGGCCTCAACTCCCCCGACTTTTCAGTCTGGCCTGGCGCTTAAATTTCCAGGCAGTGGGTCATTTCTTGCTCTTGGACCCATGCCCTGCCGCTTCAATATGCTCTCGGTGATTGATATCAATCACTCAATATTCACACCAGTTAGGGTCCTGCGAGAAAGCAAGCTCTCAGTGAAATGGCTCATTCAAAACCCAACTGCCGTTTCCCTGACTAACTCCTGTCCATTCAGTACCTCTGTATTTAGCAACCTTCATTCACTCAGAGTCCAGTTAAGTTGCTCTTCCTTCCTCAGTACTGTATCTCCTTCCCTTCCCTCATCACTACGCACTCAGGGGCCACTTTGTTAGATACACACGGACAGCTGCTACTTAATGCAAATCAGCCAATCGTGTGGCAGCATGATAAAAGCACGCAGTCATGGTCAAGAGGTGCAGTTGTTGTTCAGACCAGAATCAGAATGGGGGAAGAAATGTGATCTAAGTGACTTTGACCGTGGAATGATTGCTGGTGCCAGATGAGGTGGTTTGAGTATCTCAGAAACGGCTGATTTCCTAGGATTTTCACACACAACAGTCACTGGAGTTTACAGAGATTTGTGCGAAAAACAAAGAACATCCAGTGATCGGTGGTTCTGTGGGCAGAAGTGCCTTGTTATTGAGAATAGCCAGGCTGGTTCAAGCTGGCGGGAATGTGATAGTAACCATGCATTACAACAGTGGTGTGCAGAAGAGTATTTCCAAATATGCAGCATGCCAAATCTTGAAGTGGGTGGGCTGCAGCAGAAGACCACACTGGGTTCCACTCCTGTATGTAATTAAGCACCACTGAACGTATGTCCCTTTAACGACCTGCAATGATAAACTCAGCTCCCACCCTCTTCTGATCCCTTGTGCAGCCCAATACTCCTCCCACCACCAGTGTCTCACTCCGTAACCTCATCCATGCCTTGGGTAAACTGCAATGAGAGTGCATGCTGAGTTGGTGCAAAAATGGCATACCACAGTGGCTTTGTTCCATTCATGAAGACTTGAGCATGTGGGTATGGAGAGAATGGTATAATATGGTCTTCCAAAGAGCACTTTAAATACCCTGATCTCCCATTGTGAAATTCAACCCACATTAGAAAATGGCATCAAAGGTAGATAGCTTTAGGCAAATTGGTCTTCATAAATCAAAGTATTGAATACAGGAGTTGGGACGTTATGTTGAAGTTGTACAGCACATTGGTGAGGCCAACATTGGAGTAGCATCAGCAGTTCTCTTACCTCAAAGGTTCAAAGGTTCATTTTATTATCAAAGTATGCATGCAGAATACAACTCTGAGATTTGTCTTCTCCAGATAGCCGTAAAATACAGAAAACCACAGAAGTAGTTGAAAGAAAGGCATCAATCCCCCCCCCCCACGAAAAGAAACAAAAACTCATGAACCCTGAACACCCCGACCCCTCCCTTGCACAAAAACTAACATGGAGAAACAACAAGACAATCAAACCCCAAAGCCCCAGCAACAAGAATGGGCGAGAACGCAAAAAAAAACAAAAGTTTTACTAAAGGAGAGCTATCAATAAGATTGGAAGAGCAATGAGAGAGTTTACAGGGACGTTGCCAGGACTTGAGGAGCTGACTTATACCATGAAAGGTTGAATAACTTAGAACATTTTTCCTGGAGCGTAGGAGAATGAGAGGAGGTTTGATAGAGGTGTAAACAATTATGAGGGGTATAGATAGGATAAATGCAAGCATACTTTTCACACTGAGGCTGGCTGAGACTAGAGTTGAAAGGTGAATATATAAGGGGAACTCTCGGGGGAACTTCTTCATTCAAAGGTTGGTGAGAGTATGGAACGAACTATCATTGGAAGTGGTGAATTCAGGATCAATTTCAACATTCAAGAGAAACTTGGATAGGTTCATGGATGTGAGGGGTATGGCCCAGGTGCAGGTCAATTAGAGGGCAGATTAATAGTTTGGCATGGACTAGATGGGCTGAATGGCCTGTTTCTGTGCTGTAACGTTCTATGACTCTATGTCTCTATAGTGCTTCTCAATAATTATCTCACAAGCAACTTTATAAAATAGAAAGGTTTTCTAGCCTTACTACTTTGTAAAAGGATGTTTATAAGAGAATGCTGGATTGCCATGCAATTTTTACTACCATAAATTATTTCAAAACTACTATTGTTAATATAAAGCACTTTTAGATGTCGAGATTATGCAGTGTGCTACATAAAAGCAATCCATTTTCATAATAAGGATTCACACTATAGGACTGTAGCCACTATGGGGAAGGTGTGACCTGTTTAAGTGTGGATGCTTTTGTAAGGTATCAACGTTAGTAAAGTTATAAGAAGAAAGCATATACTGGATCAAGGATAAACATGATAGTATTCCACATTCCTGTAACAGTAAACACTACACTATCAGAATCAGGTTTAATTTCACTGGCATATGTCACCTTCTTTGTAATTGCATCAAATGTTGGGGCCAGGATAAATCTTCAGAGATGTTGACACCCAGGAACTTGAAACTGCTCACCATTTTCACTTCTGATCCCTCAGTGAGGACTGGCAGTGTGCCCTCAGTGATCCTATCCTGGTCTACAATTGCTTATTCTTACTGACATTGACAGCGAGGTTGTTGTTGCAACACATCTCAACCAGCTGGTCTACCTTGCTCATCACCATCTAAAATTCACCAACAATAGTCAAGTTTATTGTCATTATACATGGATATAATGTATATAACCATATAATGTATATAGAAACAAGGCAACGTTTCTTCAAGTCAAGTCAAGTCAAGTCAAGTCAACTTTTATTGTCATTTCGACCATAACTGCTGGTACAGTACATAGTAAAAGTGAGACAACGTTTTTCAGGACCATGGTTTACATGACACAGTACAAAAACTAGACTGAACTACGTAAAAAAAACAACACAGAGAAAGCTACACTAGACTACGACCTACCCAGGACTGCATAAAGTGCCCAAAAACAGTGCAGGCATTACAATAAATAATAAACAGGACAGTAGGGCAAGGTGTCAGTCCAGGCTTCGGGTATTGAGGAGTCTGATAGCTTGGGGGAAGAAACTGTTATATAGTCTGGTCGTAAGAGCCCGAATGCTTTGGAGCCTTTTCCCAGATGGCAGGAGGGAGAGGAGATTGTATGAGGGGTGCATGGGGTCCTTCATAATGCTGTTTCCTTTGCGGATGCAGCGTGTAGTGTAAATGTCCGTGATGGCGGGAAGAGAGACCCCGATGATCTTCTCAGCTGACCTCACTATCCGCTGCAGGCTCTTGCGATCCGAGATGGTGCAATTCCCAAACCAGGCAGTGATGCAGCTGCTCAGGATGCTCTCAATATAACCCCTGTAGAATGTGATGAGGATGGGGGGTGGGAGATGGACTTTCCTCAGCCTTCGCAAAAAGTAGAGACACTGCTGGGCTTTCTTTGCTATGGAGCTGGTGTTGAGGGACCAGGTGAGATTCTCCGTCAGGTGAACACCAAGAAATTTGGTGCTCTTTACGATCTCTACCGAGGAGCCGTCGATGTTCAGCAGGGAGTGGTCACTCCGTGTCCTCCTGAAGTCAACAACCATCTCTTTTGTTTTGTTCACATTAAGAGACAGGTTGTTGGCTCTGCATCAGTCCATTAGCCGCTGCACCTCCTCTCTGTAAGCTGACTCGTCGTTCTTGCTGATGAGACCCACCAGGGCTGTATCATTGGCGAACTTGATGATGTGGTTCGAGCTGTGTGTTGCAGCACAGTCGTGCTTCAGCAGAGTGAACAGCAGTGGACTGAGCACGCAACCCTGGGGAGCCCCCGTGCTCAGTGTGATGGTGTTGGAGATGCTGGTCCCGATCCGGACTGACTGAGGTCTCCCAGTCAGGACGTCTAGGATCCAGTTGCAGAGGGAGGTGTTCAGGCCCAATAGGCTCAGCTTTCCAATCAGTTTCTGAGGGATGATTGTGTTGAATGCTGAACTAAAGTCTATGAACAGCATCCGAACGTATGTGTTTTTTTGTCCAGGTGGGTTAGGGCCAGGTGGAGGGTGATGGCAATGGCGTCATCTGTTGAGTGGTTGGGACGGTACGCAAACTGCAGGGGGTCCAGTGAGGGGGGGGCAGCAGGGTCTTGATATGCCTCATGACGAGCCTCTCGAAACACTTCATGATGATGGATGTGAGTGCAATGGGACGGTAGTCATTGAGGCAGGACACTGAAGACTTCTTTGGCACGGGGACGATGGTGGCGGCCTTGAAGCACGTTGGAATGCTGGCGCTGCTCAGGGAGATGTTGAAGATGTCAGTGAGAACATCTGCTAGCTGGTCTGCACATCCTCTGAGCACTCTACCAGGGATGTTGTCTGGTCCAGCAGCCTTCCGTGGGTTGACCCTGCACAGGGTTCTTCTCACGGGGAGACACAGTACCTGGTCATTCGCAAGAGGGGTGGACTTCCTCGCCGCCACGTCATTTTCCACCTCAAACCGGGCGTAGAAGTTATTCAGCGCATTTGGGAGGGAGGCATCACTTGCACAGTCAGGTGATGTTGTCCTGTAATTGGTGATGTCCTGGATGCCCTTCCACATGCGCCGCGTGTCACCGCTGTCCTGGAAGTAACTGTGGATTAGCTGGGCATGTGTACGCTTTGCCCCTCTGATGGCTCGGGGCAGTTTGGCCCTTGCTGTTGTTAAAGCTGCCTTGTCGCCCGCTCTGAATGCGGAGTTGCGGGACCTCAGCATCACCTGCACCTCTGCGGTCATCCATGGCTTCTGGTTGGCACGTATAGTGATGGTCTTGGACAGAGTAACATCATCAATGCACTTGCTGATGTAGCTGGTCACTGATGCTGTGTACTCCTCTAAGTTGGTGGAGTCGCCATCAGTTGCAGCCTCCCTGAACATGTACCAGTCAGTGTGCTCAAAGCAGTCTTGAAGAGCAGAGATGGCTCCTGCTGGCCAGGTTTTCACCTGCTTCTGAATTGGTCTGGAGCGCCTGGCGAGCGGTCTATATGCTGGGATTAGCACAACAGAGATGTGGTCTGAGTATCCGAGGTGGGGGCGGGGCTCAGCCCGGTACACATCGGGAATGTTTGTGTAAACCAGGTCCAATGCGTTCTCTACCCTCGTTGCAAAGTCCACATACTGATGGAATTGAGGGGGAGCACTGACTTAAGGTTTGCGTGGTTAAAATCACTGGCGACAATAAACAGACCATCAGGATGTGCGTTCTGCAGTTCGCTAATAGCCCCGTACAGTGCAAATGGTGTAAAGCGCAAAAGTACACATAACTTATGAAGGCATGGATAAAATTTACAGATGAATCACATATTTTGTAGATATTCAGTTGTTAAGTCAAGTCTGACTCTCTGTGACCTCATGGACTCCTGCACATTGAGCCTTCTTGTTGGAAACTGCCTCTCTAAGATCCCCCAAGGTCATACGCATTGTCTGAGTGATATTATCTATCCTTCGTCCTCTCCTTCTTTTACCTTCAGTTTCACATATACAGTGCCTATAAAAAGTATTCACCCTCCCCTTGGAAGTTTTCATGTTTTATTGTTTTACAACATTGAATCACAATATATTTAATAGGCTTTTTTGATACAGATTAACAGAAAAAGATAAAAAAAGTGTTTTAATTTTAAATATTGGAAGGTATGGAACAGATTAACCAGTGACACTTTGAATACAATGCAGCCGGGAGTTCAGAAGCCGGGGGACAAAACTGTTTCTCATCCTGGCCGTTCTTGTTTTTATGCATCATAGTCTCCTGCCTGATGGTAGAAAGTCAAAGAGGCTCGGCATATGCAGTGCTCCTGATAAATGCCCCCAATGGATGGTAAGGAAACACGAATTTATGTCGTCAGCAGATTTAATGATTCATTTGAGTTGTGCCTATCCACACAGACTTGGGTGTAGAGAGTGGAGCAGTGGGCTAAGCATGAATCCTTGAGGTGCAACAGTGTTGATTGTCTGATCTGCCCAGGTTTTGGAGCTTTTAGATTAAAACTGAGATATGATTGTGTTGAACACTGGAGCTGTAGTCAATAAATGGCAGCCTGACATAAATATTACTATTGTCCAGGCGATCCAAGGCAGAGTGAAGAGCCAGTGAGATTTCTTCTGCTGTAGACCTATTGTGGTGAAAGGCAAATTGCTGCTGGTCAAGGTCCTTGCTTAGGCAGGAGTTGATTCTAACCATGACCAACCTCTCAAATCACTTCATCACGGTATATACATGAGTGCCACTGGGTGATAGTCTTGAAGCACCCTGCTCTTCTTGGGTTGGGCACTGGTGAGGTTCCACAGTCCAGTGCACATTCTAAACAACTGGAATTGGAATCGGTTCATTATTGGCACATGTACAGTAAAAAGCTGATCTTGCATTCTGTTCATACAGATCAGATAATTAAACAGTGCATTGTTCAAAGTTCAAAATAAATTTTATTATTAAAGTATATATATGTCACCATGTACTACCCTGAGATTTACTTTCCTGTGGGTATACTCAGCAAATCTATAGAATAATAACTAACACAAGATCAACCAAAGTGTAGAAGACAATAAACTGTGCAAATGCAAATATAAATAAATAATGAGAACATGAGATAACCAGATAAAGAGTCCTTAAAGTGAGGTCATTGGTTGTGGGAACATCTCAGTGGATGGGCAAGTAAATGTAGTTATCCCCTTTTGTTCAAGAGCCTGATGGCTGAGGGATAGTAACTGTCCCTGACCCTGGTGGTGCAAGTCCTGAGGCTCTTGTACCTTCTACCTGATGGCTACAGCGAGAAAAGAGCATGGCTGGTTGGTGGCTGTGATACACTCTCCACCACACATCTATAGAAGTTTAACAAAGTTTTAGATGCCATGCTGAATCTCCATAAACTCCTAAGGAAGTTGAGGCACTGGCATGCTTTCATTGCAATTGCATTTACATGCTGATCCTCTGAAATAGTAACACCCAGGAATTTAATGTTGCTCGCCCTCTGATGAAGATTGACTTATAGACCTCTGGTTTCCCTCTCTTGAAGCCTTGTTCTTGCTGACATTGAGTGAGAGGTTGTTAAGACACCACTCAGCCAATTTTTGATCTCCCTCCTGTACTGTGAATTATCGCCACCTTTGATTTGGTCCACAACAGTGGTGTCATCAGCAAACTTGAAGCATACAAGATAAAAAAAATACAGAACAAGGTATACAGAGAAAGAGCAGTGTAGGCAGACTATAAGGTGAAAGATCATAATGAGGAGATAGAGAGGCCAAGAGTCTTACAATAATAACTCCCACCGCAGTAAACTTTTGACTGTTCATAGCACAATGAACCTAAGAAACAGAAAATGCACTTGGTCAGTGAAGTTAGGAAATGCAAATTGAAACGAAATTGAATGCAGTAAGGAACTCATTAAAGCAAGGTTGTACATTCCAGCATGTTTGAAAATGTCAGATGATATATTACAACATGGGTGCACATTGCTACATGAATGGACAATGCCAAAGGACTGCAGGTAGAGCTATGTGCTGGAGTCCATATACACATTGCAGTAATATTCCCATTGCTTTAAAGATGGGTGCCACAGTAAGGTTACATATTACAATAAAAGTTAACTACCACATTGCAGAAAGGTACTCCCTGTTGTAAGTTTGAGCAGCTCATGCCAGAAGCTTGGGTTGTGTATACTTCAGTGAGGTTGCACAATAAATTTATATTTACAGAACAATACATATGTTGCAACCCTTGCTGCATGTACATGGCAACTTAAGGTTCTTTGATTCTTCCCCACACGAAACTTCATCCTTTTCTAGTCCAGTATTCATTTTTTATTGGAGTACAATTTAATTGTTACAATCACTCTTCTTATTTGTGTTTTGATAGTGATTTCAAAAATGGAGAAGCCAGAGCAAAACACACAAAATGTTGAAGTAACTCAGCACGTCAAACAGCTTCTATGGAAAGGAATAAACAGCCGCCTGTTTATTCCTTAAATGCTGCCTGATCTGCTGAGTTCCTCCAGTATTTTGTGCATATTGCTCTGGAATTCCAGCATCTGCAGAATCTCTTGTGTTTATAGAGAAGCCAGAATGAGTCTTAATGAACATTCACACCATTGTCAGAATCAGGTTTATTATTGCCGGCATGTGTTGTGAAATTTGTTAACTTAGCAATATGTATTATGTACCATATGTGACTCAAGGATCAAATAATCTTGCTGTTCTTGAGCGCAGGAACGGTGATGTCAATATGTCAATTACAGGTAACACCCACCCCCCCCCCTTACAGAGGGTTATGTTCCTCAGAAACAGGCCATGTCCCAATTTTGCATAATGCAAAGCAGTGTCACCTGCGCTTGTATCAAGAAAAGAAAGTTGAAAAAATACTGTGCTGATTTGTTTACTTTTTTTTCCAGATAAATTCACTGAGAGTAAATTTTGTTCTCTATCTCAAATTCTTGGCCAGTGATTTGTGAATTCTGTAAGGTCAAATTTCCGTTACCTAAATGGCTGTAGTGTGGGAGTCACCAGTGTGGAGCAACTACAGTATAACTAAATAACAATTCAATTTATTAAGCCACTGATGCTTAAAGAATCTATTAATCTGCCATCCTCTGAGTAGAATTTACCTTACTGCTGTTGAAAATCCAAGAAAATTTACAACACAGGAGACCATCAATAGACTGAATGGTCTCCTTCCTTAAGCATTAAGCATGCAGGGCCTGTGCCATCCAGCCCAATCCTACCTTACAGCTCTAGATCTCTAATAGTCCATGACTTATGTCCACAGCCAAGTATAGTCTAAACATGATGAGGGTTTATGCCACTCTGAACCTTTTCATCCCATCTCATCGGCCTCTGGGAGAAAGCAAATTTCCTCATTGTCCCTCTAACCTGTCTATTAATTTCTTTAAATTGTTTATGACCCATTGTTAAGGAAGGTAATTTATCCAATCTCATTTCGTAGTGACGATTTTCCAAACCTGGCAACATCCACATTAATCTCCTCCAACTCTCTCCAATGTAATCTTGTCTTTTCTCTAAAGTGGTGACCAGGAATGTATGCAGTTCTGTGTACTTAATTCTGTGCCTGAGATAATGAAGCATGTGCCCTCTAACCCACATTATTTAGGATTTATAGATCTGTAAATACGTCCATTCCTTTATATCTCAATAGCTTGCAATATATTGCATCTTCCCTTTCCTTGTTAAACCTTCCCAAATGCATGACTTCACACTTCACTGGATTCTTGTTGAAGCATTCATAGCTCTGACAGAAAGATTGAATTAGCAATGAGCCAGTTTGGATTCAATCTGTCACTCTGTTTAGTATCCAATGTATATTTTTACGGCCAGTAAATTTAACTAAAGGGAACTTCCGTTAAAAGTCTTTCTAAAATCCATGTCGGTAATATCAAACCAAAAGCACTCATCAGCTCTCCTTGCTAGCTCAACAAAAAGCAACTAGTCAGACAATTTAGCAAGTCTACATTTCCTTCCTCTGGTTAATCTGTGCCTTTCAAATTAAGTTTTATACTGTCTCCCAGAAGTGAATTTAAACTAGCTACTTTAGTTACTTTATCCCTTTCTTCCTTTATAAGTAACGATACTTCTGTCGCTGATCAATCGCCCCTGATCTCATAACCAAGAACAATTGAATGGTGATGGGTCAAAAACTCAACAGCTTCCTTGTTTCTTTTAATACCTAGGATATATTTCCTTCATGCCTGGAGATTTATAGAATTTTGAAGATTTTCACTCCCTCAATGATTCCATTGTCCATTCGTCCCTCCCTACTAATCTTTATCCCGGCACTTAACCCTGCAAGAGGCCTTAGTGCTACACCTGCCCATACACCTCCTCCCTCAACTCCATTCAGGGCACTAAACTGTCCTTCCAGGTGAGGCAACACTTCACCTGTGAATCTGCTGGGGTCATCTATCGTGTCCAGTGCTCCCGATGCAGCCTCCTCTACACCGATGAGAACCATCGTAAGTTCAGGGATTGCTTCTTCAAGCATCTTTGCACCATCTGCCACAGGCAGAACTTCCCAGTGACCAAACATTTTAGTTCCCATTCCCATTCTCAAGAAGTGGCTTCCCCTTGAGCCAAGATGAGGCCACCCTCAGGTTGCCGGAGCAACACCTTATATTCCGTCTGGGTACCCTCAAACCTGATGGTATAAATATTGATTTCTCTTTCTGGTGAACAGATTTCACCACATTCTCCCGCCCCCCCCCCGCCCCCCCCCCCCCCCACCGTCTTCCTCTAATCCCCTCTGTGACCTCTCACTTCCTCTCACCTGCCTATTACTTTCCCCGGTCCCTTCCTCCTTCCCTTTCTCCGTGGTCCTATCAGGTTCTTTCTTCTCCAGCTCTTGACCTTTCCCAACCATCTTGCTTCATCTATCACCTTCCAGCTAATCTCTTTCTCCTTCCTTTCTCCATGGTCCTATCAGGTTCTTTCTTCTCCAGCCCTTGACCTTTCCCAACCACCATGCTTCACCGATCGCCTTCCAGCTAGTCTCTTTCCCCTTCCCCCATCTTTTTATTCAGGTATCTCCCACACCCCCACCCCCCCACCCAACCCCAGGTCCTGAAGAGAATTTAAATTATAAATCATAATCAGAAAATAGAAAAGGGAAAGTAAGGTAGTGCAAGTCAGGTCCGGATATTTGGAAGGTACAGCCCAGATCCAGGTCAGGATCCATTCAGCAGTCTTATCACAGTTGGAAAGAAGCTGTTCCCAAATCTGGCCATATGAATCTTCAAGCTCCTGAACTTTCTCCCGGAGGGAAGAGGGAGAAAAAGTGTGTTGGCTTGGTGGGTCATGTCCTTGATTATCCTGGCAGCACTGCTCCGACAGCGTGCGGTGTAAAGTGAGTCCAAAGATGTAAGATTGGTTTGTGTGATGTGCTGGGCTATGTTCACGATCTTCTGCAGCTTCTTCCAGTCTTGAACAGGACAACTTCCATACCAGGTTGTGATGCACCCTATAAGAATGCTTTCTACAGTGCATCTATAAAAATTACTGAGGGTTTTAGGGAACGGGCCAAATTTCTTCAGCTTTCTCAGGAAGTAAAGGCGCTGGTGGGCCTTCTTGGCAGTGGACTCTGCTTGGTTAGACCAAGTCAGGTCATTTGTGATATTCACCCCAAGGAACTTAAAGCTTTTGACCTGTTCCACCTGCACACCACCAATGTGGATGGGGTTGTGCTAGTCCTTCTGAAGTCAACAACCAATTCCTCCGTTTTGCTGACATTGAGGGATAGGTTATTGTCTTTGCACCATGCCACCAGGTTCTTAATTTCCTCTCTGTACTCAGACTCATCATTACCCTAGATACGGCCTACAATTGTGGTGTCATCAGCAAACTTATATATTGAGTTCGATGGAAACTTGGCTACACAATCATAGGTGTACAGTGAGTACAGCAGGGGGGCTGAGTACACAGCCTTGTGGGGCACCGGTGCTCAGAGTGATTGTAGAGAAGAGTTTGTTCCCTATTTTTACAGCCTGGGTCCTGTCTGTGAGGAAGTTGAAGAACCAGCTGCAGATCGGAGTGCTAAGACCCAGGTTCCGGAGCATAGGAATCAGTTTATTTGGAATGATGGTATTAAAGGCAGAGCTGTAGTCAATGAAAAGGAGCCTTTATTCTCCAGGTGTTCTAAGGACGAATGTAGGATTTGCCACTGAAGTTACAGATTAACCTCTATCACATATGGATCTAATCTTGTTTTTCACGAGACCCATCTGATATTGTTCTGCATGGGGAATCCAACATTTAGGCCATGTTGAATAAAGCTAATTTAATAAAATTTATTAAGGAAATCAGGACTAAACTAGAATACTGAAAAAGAGGAACTTGCTATCAGAGGAAGTCATTGAGGTGTGCAGCACAGCTGCACTTAAGGCAGCAGGGAAGTACAGGGAAGGAACACTTTATGGAACTTAAAATACTGATATGAAATGCTGACTGACGTGAGAACCTAAAATATGTTGCTTTAACTCAACCACCATCACAAGTGACCCAATACCTAACATTGCTGGTCACCAAGCTGCTAAAGAGAGAATGCCATAAACTTAGTCACAGTTCTTGGAATGAATAAAATACTTTCCATTACAGCTGATGTGATTCCCATTTTCAAGAGCAAGAGAGGATAGAGAATGACCCTTCCTGCCACTAAAAGATTAGGTAGTAGCCATTTATGAATTTAGAGAGATTCACTTCTGCTCAGTCTACACATTAGCACTCTGCAGTTGGAAAAAAAGCATTTGATTACCCTACAGGCTGTCAAAACTGATAGGAGAAAACTGTTGAAGGGCATGGCTCTACCCTTGATACAGTTCAGGCAGAAAATTTACCAAGAGGTAATGTAACAGCTATATAGGACCCTGGTCAGACCCCACTTGGAGTACTGTGCTCAGTTCTGGTCACCTCACTACAGGAAGGATGTGGAAACTATAGAAAGGGTGCAGAGATTTACAAGGATGTTGCCTGGATTGGGGAGCATGCCTTATGAGAATAGGTTGAGTGGCCTTTTCTCCTTGGAGCAAAGGAGGATGAGAGGTGACCTGATAAAGGCGTATAAGATGATGAGAGGCATTGATCGTGTGGATAGTCAGAGGCTTTTTCTCAGGGCTGAAATGGCTAGCATGAGCGGGTGCAGTTTTAAGGTGTCTGGAAGTAGGTACAGAGGATTTGTCAGGGGTAAGTTTTTTGCACCAAGAGTGGTGAGTGCATGGAATGGACTACCGGCAATAGTGATGGAGGTGGATTCAATACGATCTTTTAAGAAGCTCCTGGATAGGTACATGGAGCTTAGCAAAACAGAGGGCTATGGGTAACCCTAGGTAATTTCTAAGTAAGTACATGTTCGGCACTGCATTGTGGGCCAAAGGGCCTGTATTGTGCTGTAGGCTTTCTATGTTTCTATGTGGATACTAGTCGAATTCAGCTCTGGGCAAGGCTTTAATTCTCTTCAAAACTTCTTAAATACTCTTAAAGCTTTTAGCACAGTTTATGCACAAAGACTGAAAGCAAAACAACAATGGCTGGAGTTTCTGGGAGCAATTTGGAAGGTGCAAGATAAACATAATGCAAAGATGTAGAAGCAAGGCCTTTGACAAAGTTCCACATGGAAGGTTAGTTAAGAAGGTTCAGTCGTTAGGTATTAATGCTGGAGTAATAAAATGGATTCAACAGTGGCTAGATGGGAGATGCCAGAGAGTAGTGGTGGATAATTGTTTATCGGGATGGAGGCCGGTGACTAGCAGGGTGCCTCAGGGATCTGTTTTGGGCCCAATGTTGTTTGTAATATACATAAATGATCTGGATAATGGGGTGGTAAATTGGATTAGTAAGTATGCCGATGATACTAAGGTAGGAGGTGTTGTGGATAATGAGGAGGGTTTTCAAAGCTTGCAGGGAGATTTATGCCGGTTAGAAGAATGGGCTGAACGTTGGCAGATGGAGTTTAATGCTGAGAAGTGTGAGGTTCTACATTTTGGCAGGAATAATCCAAATAGAACATACAGGGTAAATGGTAGGGCATTGAGGAATGCAGTGGAACAGAGAGATCTAGGAATAACAGTGCATAGTTCCCTGAAGGTGGAGTCTCATGTAGATAGGGTGGTGAACAAGGCTTTTGGAACACTGGCCTTTATAAATCAGAGCATTGAGTACAGAAGTTGGGATGTAATGTTAAAATTGTACAAGGCATTGGTAAGGCCAAATTTGGAATATTGTGTACAGTTCTGGTCACCGAATTATAGGAAAGATATCAATAAATTAGAGAGTGCAGAGACGATTTACTAGGATGTTACCTGGGTTTCAGCACTTAAGTTACAGAGAAAGGTTGAACAAGTTAGGTCTCTATTCATTGGAGCGTAGAAGGTTGAGGGGGGATTTGATCAAGGTATTTAAAATTTTGAGAGGGATAGATAGAGTTGACGTGAATAGGCTGTTTCCATTGAGAGTAGGGGAGATTCAAACGAGAGGACATGATTTGAGAGTTAGGGGGCAAAAGTTTAAGGGAAACACGAGGGGGTATTTCTTTACTCAGAGAGTGATAGCTGTGTGGAATGAGCTTCCTGTAGAAGTAGTAGAGGCCAGTTCAGTTGTGTCATTTAAGGTAAAATTGGATAGGTATATGGACAGGAAAGGAGTGGAGGGTTTTGGGCTGAGTGCGGGTAGGTGGGACTAGGTGAGATTAAGAGTTCGGCATGGACTAGGAGGGCCGAGATGGCCTGTTTCCATGCTGTGATTGTTATATGTTATATGTTTAATAGAAGTATTCTAAAGGGAAGATGATGCAACCACAGCTGACAAGGGAAGACAGGGTCAGCATAAAGTCTAAAGCGAGGGCATATAATATAGTAAAAATTAGTGGGGAGTTAGAGGATTGGGAAGCTTTTAAAAACTAACAGAAGGCAACTAAAAAGCCATGCAAGTGGAAAGAAGAATTATGAAAGTAAGCTAGCCAATAATATCAAAGAGGATACCAAAGTTTTTTTCAGATATAAAAACAAATGAGAGGCAAGAGTGGATATCCAAGTGCTGGAAAATGAAGCTAGATAGGTAGTAATGGGCGACAAAAAAATGGGAGATGAATGTAAGTATTTTGAGTCAGTCTTCTCTGTGGAAGACACTAGCAGCATGCTGGAAATTTTAGTGTTGGGGCAGAAGTGAGTGTAATTGCTGTTACTAAGCAGAAGGTGCTCGGGAGCTGAAGGGTCTGACGGTAGGCAAGTCATCAGAACCAAATGGACTACACCCCAGGGTTCTGAGAGAGGTAGCTAAAGAGATTATGGAGGCATTGGTAACGATCTTTTAAGAATCACTAGATTCTGGCAATGTCACTCCACTCTAAGGAGAGGGTGGCATAATTAAGGGAAATTATAGGTGCCAAGTTTTGTAACTTCAAAATATTAAGCTAACTCAAAGACATGGGAGTTTGAAATGTGTGTCTAACCATGTTTAAGCGAGATGTGCACATATCACTTGGAAGAGTGATGATGTATGCAATTCACATGTTTATACATATAACCTACAACAAATTATTTATACCAGAATGCTTACTCAACCAATATATATACACACACACACACACACACACACAATATTACTGAAATATTAAAGACACAACACTCCTCCTTGCTTAGCTACAAAGTCCAACTCAATATAGAATGCATCTCAACTATATACACAGTATATGGTATAATACAACTACTATACAGACAACCACAGCATAGTACATTTTAAATTGTCCTATTCAGGCCTAAAGATTTAATCTCTGTGGTGGATTTCTTACTCTTGTGGGATAACATCTTTCCTGACAAGGGGGATCACTCTGCTTGGCAGGTGCGATTTATGGCTGTGAAATAATCTGAGGTACTGATTCTGGGACCTCCTCCATGGTGGTTGTAGTTCACTCTGGGACTGCAGGAAACTATTCTGACAGCCATGGCCACCTTTCTTCCCTAACAATTGACTCTGCTCTCCTCAACTGATCAATGTGTCACCTCCAAATGATATCAGACACAATCTCCACTGTGTAGGAGAGTTCTGTCCTTAAGTCTTTCCAAGTATGCACTTTTGATCACTTCCATAGTCCCTCACTAGGGCTGCTTGTGCAGGTGTGAAACATTGAACCTTGTTGTTTGAGAAGCCTTCAATTTGTCTGTTGTTGGTCCTGCATACACCTTCTGAGACTGGGTTTGAGGAGATTCAAGTTTAAGGGACGAGCTAGGATCAGCATAGCTAGTGTGTTGCTGGTTGTGGAGTGTGCTGCATTGTGATACGCAAGGAGGAAATTAGCGAGCTTTGAGTTCAGTGTTGGTGTAGAGTGCTCTGCTGATATTGTTCACGGTACACTCTTTAGATTCCCTACAGAGGTTTCCGCTAAGCTGTTTGTAGCTGGGTGATATGGTGCAGATGTAATTTGTCTTATTTCATTCCACTGAAACTGTTCCCCACAAACTGTGGTCCATTGTCACTAACCTTGTGTTCCAGAACAACATTCCTTTCAAAGAGGCTTCTCGACACATCAGCAGTATGCAAGGCTGTAGTGGAGGCTATTGGAAACACTTCTGGCCAGCTGCATCCACTACTACCAATAAATATGAGCCCATGAATGGTCCTGCAAAATTCACATGAATCCTCTGCTGGGGATGGAGAGGCCTCTTGGCATTTTCTGGATGCATTAGCATCCCAAACAGTGCATGCAAGCTGCTCAATCTGCTGGTTTTCCCAGGCCACCAGACAAAGCTTTGAGCCAATTCTTCATTTTGAACACACCTAGATGACCAGCATGGAGCTCCTCCAACACTTTACCTCTCAGCTTGGATGGTACAACACTCAATCCTCACATAAGGCAACCTCCATCAAGGGCAAGTTCATCGCAGAGCTGGTAAAAATGGGGAAACTGGAGCTTCTGCTGCACATTCCAGCCATTTAGGGACAGAGTGGGATCTTTTCCGGTTTCCCTTTGGATTATCTCTGCCATAATAGGGAGACTTTCGATTTGCGTCAGGGAGAATATGTCAATTGGTTTTAGAAGCCACATAATTAGTTAAATGGAGATCTGTGTGCAGTCAAGGTGTTTCAATTGATTGTAGCAAAAATACACCTGTATCTGGAAGGTTCAACTGCTGGTGAGTCAGTATCCTGGCAAAAACTACACCATGAAGACAAAAGAACATTCCAAAGAGCTCCATGAAAAAGTTACTGAAAAATAACAAGTCAAGGGATGGATACAAAAAAATTTTCAAGTCACTGAATATCCCTTGGAGTACAGTTAAGTCAATCAAGAAATGGAAAGAATATGGCACAGCTGTAAATCTGCTGAGAGCAGGCCATCCTCAAAAACTGATTGACAGTGCAAGAAGGGAGCCTATGAAGGAGGCCACCAAGAGACCTACTCCTACTCTGGAGGAGTTACAAGCTTCAATGGCTGAGATGAGAGAGTCTGTGCATACAACTGCTGCCCAAGGTGCTTCACCAGCCACAGCTTAATGGGAGAGTGGCAAAGAGAAAGCCACTGTTGAAAAAAGATCACATGAAAACTCACCTAGAGTTTGCCAGGAGGCATGTGGGAATCTCTGAAGCCAACTGGAAGAAGGTTATATGATTTGATGAAACCAGAACTGAGCTATTGGTCATCAGACTATGTTTGATGTAAGCCAAACACTGCACATTGTCGAAGACACACCATCCCTACCGTGAAGCATGGTGGTGGCTGCATTATGCTCTGGGGATGCTTCACTGCAGCAGACCCTGAAAGGCTTCTGAACGTAGAGGGTAAAATGAATACAGCAAAATACAGGGAAATCCTGATGCAGTCTGCAAGAGAACTGCAACCTGGGAGATTTGTTTTCCAACAAGACAATGACCTCAAGTATAAAGCCAAAGCTACACAGGAATGGTTTAAAAAGAACAAAGTTAATGTCCTGGAAAGACCAAGCTGTAGTCCAAACCGATTGAGAATTTGTGGCTGGACTTCAAAAGGACTGTTCACTCATGATCTCCATGCAATCTGACAGAGCTTGAGCAGTTTTGTAATGAAGAATGGGAAAAAATTGCAGTGTTCAGATGTGCAAAGCCAATAGAGACCTATCCACACAAACTAAAAGTTGTAATTGCTGCCAAAGATGCATCTACTGAATACTAACTTGAAGGGAGTGAACACTTATGCAATCAATTGTTTTGTGTTTTATGATTGTAATTAATTTAGATTGCTTTGTAGAGATGTTTTCCCTTTGATAAGAAACAGACTTTTTCTGCTGATCGGTGTAAAAAAAAAAGCCAAATTAAATCTATGATCCAATGTTGCAAAATAATAAAACATAAAAACTTCCAACAGGAGTGAATACTTTTTATAGGCACTGTGAAAGCAATTATCCAAGGCTGAGATTTTATAAGGCATTGGTCAGACCACACTAGGAGTACTTTGAGTAGTTTATATTTCTTATTTTTTAGAGATACAAAACAATACAGGCTCTTCTGGTCCTTCAAGTTACACTGCCCAGCAAACCCTGACAACCTCAATTTAACCCTAATGTAATCATGGGACAATTCACCTACCCTGCACGTCTTTGGACTAAGCACCCAGAGCAAACCCATGCAATCCACAGGGAGGACATACAGAGACTCCTTACAGAGGATCCCAAGATTGAACTCCGAGCTCTGATGCCCCGGAGTATAACAGTGATACACTAGCTGCTACACTACAATGGCATGGCAATTTGGGCACCTTAACTAAGAAAAGATGTGCTGGTATTGGAGAGGGTCCAGAGGAGGTTCTTGAGAATAATTCCAAGAATGAAAGTGTATAAGCTGTGTTTGATGGCTCAAGGCCTGTACTCACTGGAGTTTAGTAGAATGATGAAGGATCTCATTAAAACATACTGAATACTGAAAGGCCTAAATAGAAAAGAAGTGGAGAGGACATTTCCTATAATGGCGCACAGAGGGCACAGTCTCACAATAAGGTATCCACTTAGAACAGAGATGAGAAAGAATTTCTTGAGCCAGATGGTAGTGAATATGTGAATTCATTGCCACAAGGACTATGGAGACCAAGTCATTGGGTATAAGTAAAGTGGGGGCTGATAGGCTCTTGATTAGTCAGGGCATCAAAGGTTACAGGGAGAAGACAAGAGAATGGGGTTGAGGGGAATAATAAATCAGCCATGGAGGACAGACTCAATGGGCCAAGAGGCCTAATTCTGTTCCTATGTCTTACGGAAGATCTCTAATTTTAATCTTTGAAATTCCAAGAACCACTTGTTTTGAAAACAGTAGTTTCTATTCTTCTGAAAGGATCAAAAATCCCAACTAGATTTGTTAAAAATCAAGTTGTTTCCTCTTTTGTTAATCATGACTATAACACCTTAGAAAGATATCTTACTGGACCTTTGTGATGTTTTGATTTAATCTCACCAAAAACTAGCACCAAATAATGCATCAGTTCTTCAAGTGTTGTCTAGATTAAGCACCTAATTTCTGGAAAGGAAATAAATGGAGAATGCTGCTAGGTAAGATGGAAGGCACAATGAGGATGCTCAAATCTGTTATGGATGTCCTGTGCTTTTAAGTAGTTTTTAGCTCCTAATCCAATGATCCGTATAGGTAAATGCTTATGTGTAAATACCATTGGTAAAAAAGTAACTTTGGTCCATTTGATACTCATCCATCACAATAATTATGAAAGGGTTATTCACAAATAATAGAACCTTGTACAGTATTATAACATAGAACCTTATATCAGAAGTCAATTAACAGAAAGTTAAGGGGATTCATAATAATACAATAGTAAACAGTAGCCAGAGTTTCAAATTTATTTGTTACTATTTAGCTGCCAACAGCATAACCCTAACTTTATATGGCTGACAGGTTAAAAATACATCAGAAGGAAAAGTGGGCAACCCTCATAGTAATCTTGCATATTACAAATTTAGTACTTTATTAATATGAAAATAGGATCAATTTTTAGATTACCAGATGCCAATTTTGACTTAAAGCATATGAAAAGTTAGTCAGGACAAGAGCATCCAAAAAGAATGTAAAGATTACACTAACGTATAACAACACTGATCATTAAGCAAAAATAAGTGTACAGTCAGCATTTACACTAAATTTATTTATATTCAATAGCAAAATTCTCAGGCCATACATGGAAATACAGAAAAGGATAAAGGCTATTCCTGTTCATCAACTTTCACACTACTTGCTTTGAATCATTCTGAGAGAGAATATTAATTGTAGCAGTTTTATGCTCTGGGGCCAAATTGACTAGGACTTACACTGGGATAATCCAAATTAATTTCATGACAGCTAGCATTTGCACACACAAGTTTGGAAATACTAAAGCAAATTAAAGCCACCATGCTCTCATTTTGTAAATTTCAGAGACATAGTAATCCATTTTAAACAGATTTCATGCTATGATAGTTTCAAAAAAAATCCTGAAACATAAACAGCCTCACATACCAGGAAAAGAATAATACAGTTTAGCTATAATAGTAAATAGGATTTCAGGAATACTTAATTGTGGCAACAAGAAATGTATTATTACACCCACTCAGTCATCAATATCTAGTTGCCAAATTATAGATTTTGTCCTTCCAGACAGAAGTCCTGTCAAAAGAGAAACAGCTTGAACTTTACAAAACATGAGAGAAATACTCGAGTAATATTGCAAGATAATGCATTAAGATGGCTCAAGAATCAGACTAATACATTTTTTTTTACAAAGGTATACCTCAGGTGCTCACTAGGTAAAGATAATGTCTTGCAAACTACAAACAAGGTCCCAAAGGTGATTTTCTAGTTTCAGCTTGGGTGTTCTCATTGTGATACTCACTTGAGTAAATTGTCTGTCAACATTTAGCCTACAGTTTACATATGAAGAACAGACACTATATGACAAGATGATAATGATTATAAAGAAAATAATTTCAACCCACTTTAATGATATCAAGGAATCTTTTAAAAGTACACACAAAGTTCAATGCTAGAATTCTGGGCTAATTTAGTGATTTTTCACACCAGTAACTACAGCTTCCATCATTAAAGTTTGGTGTTACATCAACTACATGATGAAAGCAATAGCCTGAGTTCTGAGATTAGAGTAACTTTAATAAACACAGAAAGTTAAGATTTTGTTTTAGTTTAAATTGCAGGAAGAGAAAATGAGAATATAAACCTGTAGTTTCTCATGTAACAAAATATTGCTCTATCAGGAATAAATTGAACAAAACCAATATAGGCCAAACAGTCTATTGATTTGTGGAGACCAATCAGAATAACACCTTAGAACTAATTGGGTAATTACCATAATGTTAACTGAAACCGAAGTTTGGAACACAATAGTGGAAAATTGGCCAAGTTGGAAAAGTTTTAATTCCTACAAACTCCCAACTCCTTCTCACTGTATAGAAAGCAGGTTCTGGCCTCCCTACATTTTTGTTCCTTTGTTGAACGTCTCAATCAGTGCTGGACCTTCTATACCAGAATCTAGCCCTGAAGTCATCACTGCACGTCATGAAACCAGGATTTGTTGGAGAATGCACAATGCAGCGAACAATATTGTTATGACCAAGAGACAGGAGGTTCTTGCGTTCAGCTGTACGTGAATCCCAGCAACAAAGGCTAATTGTTCTTTCATCAGGGAGAAGTACATAATCTTCAGTGTGGTTGAAAACTGCCTGGGTGCGGTGAGTTTGTCTACCACTCAATCCAGCTCCTAAATGGAAAGAAATTACAAATATGAGACTGCAATCAATACTTTTTCTTTGTCTAGTTTCATTAAGGTAACTGGCACAATATGATAAAAAAACCAGTCCTTTTCATCTTTGAAATCCTACCCCCAATGAAATCTTTTATCTCTTAACCTCCCAAATTGCAAGTAATTCATATTGGCCAAGAGCTCACTATTTAGGTAAAGGACTATGTAGTTGATACACTAAAAGTGAAAATGAGTACTATAGAACAGAAGAGTTCCCAATATAATCCCAGGTCTGTATTGAACCAGCTACACCAGCACTTGATGCACCACCTGAAAACTAGTTTTATCATTATCCTCTGGCTAGGTTGTTAATCTGGCCTTCTGGGTACCACTGCAGTCAACAACTTACTGGGTCCTAGCCCTAGCACTTTCAGGATACTTCTAGTAGTCTGAATCTAATCCACTACTTTGTCATCTAACTAGATATTTATCTTCTTAAATACAAATTTTTAATTGTGACCTAACCAGAATATAATATGTTGGCATAACCTTGCTGACTGAGTGATTGTGAAGCCTAACGTGTGATATGCTTTGCAAACTATTCGCTTAGACTTCTTGGAACTCTTGCCCTGATAGTATTGCAGGAATACCAGATTTCACTAGGATTGCAGCAGTTCAATAAGGCAATTCATCACCAGCACCCAAGGGTAGAAAGTCTTGGGCAATAACTTTTGCCTTTTCGATGCAACACCCACAGCCTGGAAATTAAACTAAAATGCCTTGTAACTCCTCTCCCATGGCTCTTTGAAGTAATATTCCTTGACTGGATTTTTAATCCATCATATTCTATACTCATTACAAAAGGAAATTAAGTCTTCAGCAAACTAAAATTCCAAAGTCTGTAATGATTCATTCTGGCAAAATGAGGTAAATTTTACATTGATGGTAGGACATAAGAACAAAATTTTCCAGAGTTCTCATTTATTATTGCTTTGCTGGAATTCCTGCTGATCTGTATTGAGATCATCAGTTGAGAACTGGATCGATCACAGATGCAAATTCTCTAACCATCTCAAGTAATCCCTACACTTACTACCTAGGGAGCATACAGAAAGTCAAGGGGTTGGACAAGTGCTGTAGTGTTCATCATGCTGTTCAAGGATTACTGACAATCTCAAGCAACTGAAATCCAACCAATTCAGTTATATTTGAGTTTCAATTTCTTTTTCATTCAATTGCCTCCAGATTTTTATTTTTTTTTAGAATTTATCCAGCAATGCAACATAAATTCAAAGCCAGTATGAAGACAAAACTTTAGCCCCCTTTAAACTATTCAAATCAAGTTTATTGTCATTAAACTACGTACATGAATTTAACAAATATAATGTATATAGAAATTAGCTAAGGTTTCTTCAAACCAGGGTGTAAAGCAAGTAACACACATAACACAATAACTTATGAAGGTAAGGATAAAATCTACAAATCAATCATCCATAAATAACAAATGAAAATGCATTATTATTAAATATTGTAAGATATGGTACAGATTAACCAATGACAATTCGAATATGATACAGCCCGGAGTTCAGAAGCCTAATGGTCTGGGGGAAGAAACTGTTTCTCATCCTGACCGTTCTTGTTTTTCTGCATTGCAGTCTTCTGCCTGAGGATACTGGATGGATGGGTGGGATCCTCAATAATATTAAGGGGCCTATATATGCAGTGTTCCTAATGAATGGTAGGTAGACACCCATGAACCTCTCAGCTGCTCTCAAAGTCCATTGTAGGGACTTCAGGTCCAATGCTCGACTGCTCCCATACTAGATAGAGATACAACTTGTCAGGATACTCTCAACGGTGCCCTGGGTTAAGATGGGGGGTGGGAGCATTGCTTGCCTCAATCTTCTCAGGAAGTGGAGGCACTACTGTGCCTTCTTACTCAAGGAGGTAATATTAAAGGACTAGTTGAGGTCATCATGATGTGAAGTCCCAGGAACTTGGTGCACTTAACTCTCCCTACGAGGATCTATGTAATCGCAGAGGGAGATGGCTTGTCTGCACCTTCCTGAAGTCCACAATGACTTGCTTTGTCTTCTCTACATTCAGACTTAGGTTGTTCTTCTCACACCAATCTACCAGCCACTCCACTTCTTCTCTATACTCCATCCCTTCATTGTTCTTGATAAGACCACCTTTGTTGTGTCATCTACAAACTTAATGACACGGTTTGAGCTGGATCCTGCCCACAGTCATGCAACAGCAGTGTTAACAGTAGGGGGCTGAGTACACAGCCTTGGGGACCACCTGTGCTCAGTGCAATGGTACAAGAGATGTTGCTGCCTACACGGACTGACTGTAGGCTTACTGTTAAGAAGTCCAGGGAGGTGTTAAGGCCCAGCAAGGGCAGTTTCCCCATCAGTTTCTGGGGTATGATGGTGCTGAATGCCGGACTGAAGCCCGTAAATAGCGGTCTAGCATATGAGATCCCATTTTCTAGGTGGGACAGGACAGAGTGGAGAGCAGAGACTATTGCATCATCAGTGGATCGATTTGAGCTAGACGCGAACTGGAAAGGGTCGAGTGTAGCCAGGAGAAAGGCTTTAATGTGCTCCATGACAAGCCGCTCACAGCATTTCATAATGGTTGATGTTAATGCCAGGGAGGAATACACTATCAGTCAAACTATAACAAAGTACCGTACTTTTAAGAAAACTGGTCATGAAAAATTACCATATTTTAGTAAATGCTAAAATTCAATCTTCTTTTGAAATTACTAAAACAAAGTAAATTTAAAACTGGAATATGAAAATATTAGGTTGAATGATGAGGTTGCAGGATATCATTTTGAGAACAAACATCCCAGTCCAATATTAATGGGTAAGCACGTATCTGCAGAATATCTTGTACTTAAAGTATTTTATTTTTATTGAAAATTCATTTAGAGATACAGTGCAGAACAGGCTCTACTGGCCCTTTGAGCCGAACCACACAGCTACCTAATGATTTAACCCTAGCCTAATCACAGGACAATTTACAATGACCAATCAACCTACTAACCAGCATGTCTTTGGACTATGAGAGAAAATAGAGTACCAAGAGGAAATACATACGCACGCACATGAGACGAAAGTACAAATAGAGGATGTTGGAATTGAACTCTGACATCCCAAGCTGTAATAGTGTCGCACTAACCACTAAGCTACTGTGACATCCAATATTAATGGGTGTACCAACTTACACTGAAACTTAAGTTCCATCATGTTTTTAGCTTTATGGTAAAGCTGTTGGAATCAGCATGAAGTTATTTAATCTCAACTAACCAAACCTGTAAAGCTAAATTAGCTGAAGTCAATCAACTACGAGGAGTTTAATTTAGCTTTAGTGTTCAGTTCTTAGAGATCAGCTAACAATCACGAATCCTGATCCTGCTGAAAGAGGTTATGTGGTTTTTTGACCGAAAAACAGCATATGCTGTGATATGCATACCCCACCGTTAAGGAATCTGATAGCATCCGAAGTTAACAGACAAAGTGTCATGTTTTAGTTCAGTGCCACTGCTTTCTTGTGTAGTTAATAATTTAAAGAAATGGGGAAAGCAGAGAATGCATGTAAAAAGGCATCACATGAGCACTCATCTGCAACCCTTTTCAGGCATGTATATATAACTTGTATTCAAATACAAACATCAATACGTGTGGCCCAAATCCCAAAATACTCTCTGCTTATGTTCCATATAGAAATTCATGGATGAAATTGACCACAGTTTCTGGATCACATTGTACAATTTAAAAATCTGACAATTAGGAACTAACATGCTTTAGGATTTTGAGGAAGCCCAATTGTACATTACTAGTTGGTTTTCCGATGGTCTCCAAAGTCACACCACAAGAAAACGTAAAAAAAACTTCAAAATTTTTGTAAGTGTGACAGCTCATGATTTGCCAAATCAATTTAATTTTAGAAAACAGTACTGATTACAGAGAAAGACAGTTACTTTTCTTGCTCATGACTTTCCTATGCTTTGCAAATTTCACAACTCTCCAAATTCAGTAAGAGGATGTGCATTTACACAAACTATAGAATGTTCAAAAGTGCCTTACAACCAGTTGAGAAATTTTGAAGTGCAGTTACCAATGCCCAGAAATGGCAATGACATTGACTGAGTAAATTATCATCACTTTGGTTGAGGGATAAAATACTGACCATTACACTATGTTGTTCAAAAACTGAAGTCAATATTTTTGTGTCTTTCTGTTAAAGACCTAATAGCAAGGACATCACCTCAAAAGATACTAATGCCTTATAACACAAACTACAACCTGGCATTTGTATTCATACCTTGAAACAGGGGCCATGGGGCTCAGGATGCTCAATCTGTTCACTATGCACTGTCTATACAGTTTTGAAACATGTCTTCTTCAGGCGGTATAAACGCTTTATTATGAAGACAATCAGAGGTAAATAATATCCAATATTTCCAAATCTCCAAAGCCTACATCTTAAATCCACAACAAATGATTCTCTAACAGTTAAACCTGAATTAGGATCTACACTGAGTGAATTCCTCAGATTCCTCCATGATATTTCCTCTCTTCCATTTCTGTAATTTGCTCCATCTTTGCAGCTTTTCAAAATCCCTCTAATTCTGATTGCCCTAGCTTTATTTCTCTTACCTTGCCATTGACAAGTGTTCCTTCAACCACAGCCTCACTCTCTGGATTTCTACTTTAAATTCAAATGAGGGCACATTGCAAACTCAACAAACAGAATTTAGTGAGATTATAAATCAAAACTACATTACAGTATTTTAACACACATAAAATGCTGGTGGAACACAGCAGGCCAGGCAGCACCTATAGGGAGAAGCGCTGTCAACGTCCGAGACCCTTCGTCAGGCCCGAAACGTCGACAGCGCTTCTCCCTATAGATGCTGCCTGGCCTGCTGTGTTCCACCAACATTTTGTGTGTGTTGTTGTTTGAATTTCCAGCATCTGCAGATTTCCTTGTGTTTACAGTATTTTAAACTTGGATTCAGTCCCAGGTTTCCTCTGACACCCCTTCCCAACCTAGTTAATTCATTCATTTGTCTTTATTCTTTCTTTTTACATTTATATTTACAAACTGATTTCCTTGTTTTATATTTAAAAGCTGATTTTTTTTGTTTAAAACTCATTTTCTTCCTATTTTTCCTTCCCCTTTCTTACAATTTTCTTCCCTTTTCTGATTTCTTATTTTTTCTGCATTTTTTTTTACTAATTCTAATCTTCCTACTTTTATCCACTCTAATCTGGTCGAAAGACACTTACCCACCTTAGAATTCACAGAGAAGTACATTGCAACCAGGTACAACAGTTAAAAGTCTCTTTACACTCCAAGATCTGCCAGTTTCTAGGAAAGGAAATGAAAATACTTACAAGAACTCTTTGTAAACCTTTTCCCTCAGCAACAGGCAACAGTTACCTTTAGTTCTCAGCTGTCAAACCAGATCTGTGTGTAATGCTGATCTGTACAGCAATGATTGAGCACAGGTGAGCAGGGATATTTCGACAGACATATTAAGCAAAATGGTTTTGCTAAATTTAAACCGTACACTAACAACATTATTTTGGTAGTCAATTCTCTAGCTCTCCACTCTTATCTGTTACCAATAGAATTTTGAACATTCAGAGGCATAGAGAAGATAAACTCTATCCTCAAATAACATTGCACATGCACAGTCAAAGAGCAATTGTGTAATTATCAAGGATAAGAAAACTGACAGGCCTTTCCTCTTAATCCTTTGTGTCATGATATTTTTCTAACATCTTACCCTGTCATTGACAGAGATTACGGAATCACAATTCTTATAATGTAAAAATGTTTTCACACTGTTCCTGCACATTATGTGTTGTGATGTAAAAGTAGCATATGTTTGGCTTGTCAAGTTTGGACTAGTTCTATAAAAGACCAATTATGCCCTCTCACTTTACACATGCAACCTTTCCATTTCAAATACTTACACAACATTTGCATGCTTAAAATTGGAAGAGACTCCACTACTAAACTTGTCAATGCAATCTAGACTGTTATGGTGACCCACTTTCTGCGCAGGCGAACCGGCTCACAAATAGCCAGCGCGCGGGGGGAGACTTTGGTAATGCACCTCTGACGCTATTTCCGCCCGAAGAGGGCGGGTGCTAGGGATTAAATGCCAGCGCCGCGAAGTTTGAATAAACTAGTCTCGAAACGACTTACCGACTGCGTGTTGTTATTTCAGCGCTGTGTGAAGCACATCGCTACATTGGTGACCCCGACGGTCCAAACGGGATTTGGACCAAAGATGACCGACTCTTCATCTACTTACGCAGTTTCGCTAAAACTGCCGTCTTTCTGGATGCTGCAACCACGCGTGTGGTTTAGCCAAGCAGAAGCCCAGTTCCAGATTCGGCAGATATCCTCTGATTCCACGTGTTACTATCACGTGGTGAGCCCCCTTGACCAGGAGACTGCCGCCCAGGTTACGGATTTCATACAGTCGCCCCCGGAAGAAGGCAAATATGAAGCATTCAAAGCGCTGCTCATTGGGACCTTTGGCCTCTGACGGCTTGAGCAGGGTGCCCGCCTGCTTCACTGGACGGTTTGGGAGACAGACTGCTGTCAGCATTGATGAACGAGATGCTGGCCCTGACGGATACAAGCCCTACCTCATGTTCGAGCACGCGTTCCTAGAGCAACTGCCCAAGGACATACATCTGCTGCTGGCCGACGCAGATTTCAATGACCCCCGGAAGGTGGCGGCCCAGGCAGATGTGCTGTAGAAAGCCAAGAGGGAGAGCCTGGCGTCCGTCGGTCAGATTACCAGGCCACGTGCCCAACAGCAGAGCAGACCAGGCCCGGCAGGGGGGCGCACACAACACAGAGGCAGGAGTGAGGAGGCCAGTGAACAGTGGTGTTTCAACCACCAACGGTGGGGCACAAAGGCCCGCCGTTGTCACCCGCCCTGCAAGGGCCAGGGCCAGCTGCCGTTAATGACTATGGCAGCTGGACACCAGGACAGCCTCTTGTATGTCTGGGACAAACAGTCAGGACGCCGCTTCTTGGTCGACACCGGAGCGGAAATCAGCGTCTTGCCCCCGACGGGGTACGACACCTGCAACAGGAAGCCAGGGCCCACCCTGAGGGCCGCAAACGGCAGCACGATATGGACCTACGGCACCCGCACAGTGCAGCTGCAGTTCGGTGCCAGCCGGTTCACGTGGGACTTCACACTGGCCGTGGTGGCCCAACCACTCCTGGGGGCGGACTTCTTGCGAACTCACAGCCTGCTGGTCGACTTGCAAGGGAAAAGACTGGTACATGCCGAGACTTTCCAGACGTTCTCCCTGGGTGAAGCCAAGTTGTCGGCCCCATACCTGGACTCCATCACGCTGTCGGACAACAAATTCACCAGAATCCTGGCGGACTTTCCATCGATTCTGGCACCACAGTTCACGGCAGCTATGCCCAGACACGGGGTTCAGCACCACATCCCAACCAAGGGACCACCCCTCCACGCCCACGCACAAAGGCTCCCCCCAGAAAAGCTCCACCTGGCGAAGGAGGAGTTCAAGAGGATGGAGGAATTGGGGATCGTACGGAGGTCTGACAGCCCATGGGCCTCCCTCCCGCACATGGTGCCCTAAGCAGCTGGGGGTTGGAGACCATGCGGCGACTACCGCAGACTGAACGAGGCTACAACTCCAGACTGCTACCCCGTGCCGCACATACAGGACTTTGCAGCAAACCTGCATGGGGCAAGAATATTTTCCAAAGTAGACCTCGTCCGGGGATACCATCAAATCCCAGTGCACCCTGAAGACATCCCCAAAACGGCACTTATCAACCTGTTCAGCCTGTTCGAGTTCCTCCGAATGCCACTCGGCCTGAAGAATGCCGCACAGACGTTCCAGCGGCTAATGAATGCGGTGGGACGCGATCTGGACTTTGCGTTGATCTATTTGGACGACATCCTTATAGCCAGCAATAGTCGCCAGGAGCATCTGTCCCACCTCCGCCAGCTCTACTCCTGCCTGAGTGATTTCGGCCTCACGATCAACCCGGCCAAATGCCAGTTCAGTCTCGATACCATCGACTTCCTGGGCCACAGGATTACCAAAGACGGGGCAACACCTCTGCCCGCCAAGGTAGACGCAATCCGCCACTTTGCCCGGCCCAACACGGTCAAAGGCCTTTAGGAGTTCGTTGGTATGGTGAACTTCTACCACTGTTTCCTCCCCTCAGCAGCCCATATCATGCACCCTTTGTACACCCTGATGTCGGGTAAAGGCAAGGAAATTACTTGGGATGAGGAGGCCACAGCCGCTTTTGTTAAAGCCAAGGAAGCCTTGGCAGATGCCACGATGCTGGTGCACCCCAGAACGGACGTTCCGACCACTCTCACGGTGGACGCATCCGACACAGCAGTCGGTGGGGTGCTGGAGCAGCTCATCGAGGGGCGCTGGCAACCCTTGGCGCTCTTCAGCAAGCACCTACAACCACCCGAACTCAAGTACAGTGCTTTCGACCGGGAGCTGTTCGCACTGTATCTGGCAATCCGGCACTTCAGGTACTTCTTAGAAGGCAGGCCGTTCACCGCGTTCACGGACCACAAACCGTTAACCTTCGCGTTCACGAAGGTGTCCAATCCCTGGTTGGCTCGCCAGCAGCGATATCTGTCCTACATCTCCGAGTACACGACGGACATCCAGCATGTCTCGGGAAAGGACAACGTCGTGGCGGACGCACTCTCCAGACCAGCTGTCCAGGCCCTGTCCCTGGGGGTGGACTATGCAACACTGGCGGAGGCGCAGCAGGCAGACAACGAGATGCCCAGCTACAGGACTGCAGTCTCGGGTTTGCAGCTGCAGGACTTTTTCGTAGGCCCAGGTGAGAGGACCTTCCTGTACGATGTGGCTACCGGCCAACCTCGCCCCATCGTCCTGGCAGACTGGAGGCGGCGAGTTTTGACTCCATACACGGTCTGGCACACCCATCTATCAGGAAAACCGTCCGGCTGGTCTCCAGCAAGTTCGCGTGGCACGGACTTCTCAAGCAGGTCAGTGAATGGGCCAGTACGTGCGCGTAGTGCCAAACAGCCAAGGTGCAGCGGCACACTAAAGCCCCGCCACAGCAGATTGAACCCACCCACCGGAAGTTCGACCACATTCATGTGGATATCGTGGGCCCCCTACCAGTGTCCCGAGGAGCGCAGTACCTCCTAACTATGGTAGACCGGTTCACGAGGTGGCCAGAGGTCGTCCCGCTCACCGTCACATCTGCCGATTCCTGCGCCCGAGCACTGATCGCAACCTGGGTAGCACGCTTCAGGGTACCGGCCCACATTACCTCCGACAGAGGCGCCCAGTTCACCTCCAGCCTGTGGCCAGCCTGTTGGGAACACAGCTAGACCACACTATTGCCTACCACCCACAGTCGAACGGACTAGTGGAAGGCTTCCACCGTCACTTGAAGTCGGCTCTCATGGCCCGCCTAAGAGGACCTAACTGGGTGGACGAGCTTCCCTGGGTCCTGCTTGGAATTCGCACAGCGCCCAAAGAGGATCTGCACGCCTCGTTGGCAAGTTGGTGTACGGCGCACCCCTGGCCATCCTGGGAGAGTTCATACCAGCCCCAAGGGGGCAAGAGGAAGAACCCGCAGCTGTCCTGGACAGACTACGCGAGAGGCTCGGCAACCTGGCCCCCGTACCAACTTCACAGCACAGGCGGACCCCGACCCATGTACCCATAGACCTGCAGAACTGTAAGTTTGTGTTTGTACGAAGGGGCGGACATCGGGCACCGCTACAGCAGCCATACGAAGGGCCGTTCAAGGTGATCAACAACAACGGGCCCACGTACGTTCTGGACATTGGGGGGAAAGAGGAGGTTTTCACGGTGGACCGACTCAAACCAGCCCATGTGGACTTGGTGCAGCCGGTCGACATTCAGGCATCGCGGCACAGAGGCAGACCTCCCAAACAGAGGCTGATCCAGACTGTGGACATTGGGGGGTCTATCGCCGGTTCTGGGGGGGTGGGGGGTTATGTGGCGACCCACTTTCTGCGCAGGCGAACTGACTCACAAATAGCCAGCGTGCGGGGGGAGACTTTGGTAATGTACCTTTGACGTCATTTCCGCCCGGAGAGGGCAGGCGCTAGGGATTAAATGCCAGCGCCGTGGTTTGAATAAACTAGTCTTGAAACGACTTACCGACTGCGTGTCATTATTTCAGCGCTGTGTGTAGCACATCGCTACACTGTAACAATTCACTGCATAAGATTTTTTTCACCAATGGCCATCACTTCTATGTCCTCCTCTCTATTGGTTTTCTTTATCATCTTAAATACCATCTCTCAGGTCTTCTCGCAACCTCCTCCATCATGTTGGGAGAACAACCCCAGGTTCTCCAGTCTATATAAATTATTGAAGTTCCTCAGCCCCTGAATTGCTTTAAAAAATCTCTCTTTAGCTTCTCCAAAGCCATTGCCATCCTTCCTAAGATGTGGTGCCTAGAGACAAATTCAGTAATCCTTCTGTGGCCCAAAATTTGTGTTTTATAAAGGTCGCACATAGTGATGTTGTGAGTTTGAGAGGTACTGTCAGCATAGCCTGAATGAATAAATGTAGTGCACTTAGTAGATGATACCTACATTGCAGCCATGATATGTGCAGGGGCAGAAAGAATTGACGTAAGAGGTGCCAATCAAGCAGGCTAATTTTTCCTAGATGATGTTGAAGTTCTGAGAATCACTGAAGTTGCACAGTATAATCAAGTGGACTGCATCCCATCAAGCTCTGTATCCCAAGACTGCATCCCATCAAGTGTGTTATAGTTGGGGGAGAAAACATCAGCAGGTGAGGCACTTAGAGCAACATGGAACAATTCTCAGAGAAACAGGTCTTTTGACCCACAACGTTGTGCTGAACTAGTTAAATTAGTAATCAAATGCCCAATTAAACTAATCCCTTCCTCATACACTATGTCCATATCTTTTCATTTCCTGCACTTTCTTACGCCTGTCAAAGAGACGCTCCAACACCTCTATTATATTTGTTGCCAAATACAATGTCTGGCAACACGTTCCAGGCACCCATCAATGTGTAAAAATGTGCCTTGCACACCTCCTTTGATCTTCCCTCCACCTCCCCCCACCCCCAGTCTCATCTCAACTGCACACCCTCTGGTATTAGACATTTCAACCCTAGGATAGTCCTTGGCTTTCAAGTATGTATCCATCTTCACCTTAAAAATATCTAATGATCTGACCTCTACCACACTCAGGGGAAGAGAATTCAAGAGGTTCACTGGATAGACCATTCAGCCTAAATTGTGCTGATATCAATATTAATCTGTCCAATAGCCTCTTAACTGTACCAAACTGCCTGCATCCACGATTACACCTGGTAACCTACTGCAAGCAACTATCATGCTTTACTTTAAAAAAAACTTGCCTTTAAACTTCACCCCTCTAACCGTAAAAGCATGCCCTCTGGTGTTTAATATTTCTACATGGGGGAAAAAGTTTGGAGTGTTTATCCTATCAATGCCTCCAATAATGTTACAAACCTCCATCGTCTCCTTTCAGCCTACAATGCTCTAGGAAGAACAATCCAAGTTTGTCCAATCTTTCCTTAGTTCATACCTCTAATCCAGGAAGCATCCTCATAAACCTATAATGCAGCAAATAGAACTGCATGCAATACTCCAAATTCTGTCTGACTAAAGATTTATATTGCTATAGAATGACTCCCTTACCCTTATAATCAACAGCCCATCAATGAAGGCAAGCATAGCTTTCTTACCACCTTAGTCACTTGTGTGAACTATGGATGTGAACCCCAAGATTCCTCTGTACCTCAACACTACTAACTTTTTAAACTTTTTTAACTTCACAATTAACTTTATAATTTCTCCTTTCATTTAATCTCCCAAAGTGCAACACCTCACACTTGCCCAGATTAAACTCCATCTGCTACTTCTCTGCCAATATCTGTAACTGATCTATATTCCACTGTATTCTTTGATGGTCTCACTTTAAGGACTTTATCTTGTTATTTCATGTTCTCATTATTTACTGCTATTTACTTAAAATTGCAATTGCAGTTTGCTGTCCAGTGACCATTTGTTCAATAGATTTGCCAAGTATGTCCACAGAAAAAAGAATACAAATGGGTTGTATGGGATGACATGTACGTACGCTGATAATAAATTTTACTTTGATAGTCCTGTGCACTCTCCACAACTCTGCCCAATCCAGGTGTTATCTACAAACTTGCTAATCCACCTATCTACATTTTTATCCAAATCATTGATATATCACATACAGAGGTCCCAGTACCGATTCTTGCAAAACACCACTGAACATGTTCCTCCAGCCAGAAGAAAAGCAGACTTCCAAACATACTGTTTTCTATGGGCAAGCCAGTTCTGAATCCAAACTCACAATTCACCCCAGACCTTATGTACCTTCATCTTCAGAAGCAACCTACCATAAGGAACCTTATCAAATGCCTTACAAAAGTAATTGTAAATATACTCCAATGCCCTACCCTCAATTTCCTTTATCATCTCCTTAAAAAAACTCAAGCTATTTCTAAAGCATGACTTGCTTTGCTGATTGACCCTAGACATGCCCTTCCAAATGCACATAAATTCAATTGTTCAGGATCCTAACTGCTAGCCTATCACTGAAATAAGGCTCACTGATCTATAATTACTTGTTTTATTCCTATTTTCTTTATTGAACAAAGACACAACATTCAGTACTCTCCAGTACTCTGCAACCATGCTGCTGATTGTGAGGACACAAAACTTGTTCAAAGCCCAAGCAATACCCTCACTTGCTGCTTTCAATTCCAGGATGAATTGCAAGATTGGATATCAGGCCCTAGGGACTTACCTACCTTTTCAGATGATCCTGCTCAACTTCCTCCTTATTATCTACCCTCTCCTTAGTTATCCTCTTTCTAAATGAAAGTATGAAATGCCTTGGAATAATCCTTGATCCTTCTTGCAAAGGCCACTTAATGGCCTATTTAGGAATTCCTAATCATCTTTTCAAGCACTTTCCTGCTATCTTTATATCCTACAAGTGCCCAGTCTCTTTTTAGCTTCCTAAACTAACATATGCTTCCTTTTTCTTTCCATCTAAAGTTGGGACCCCTTGGATCAACCAAGGATCCCATACCTTATCATCCTTGTCCTTACTCCTTACCAGAATATGCAGATATTGAACTGTAATCAGCTGCTTTCAATCAACACCCCTTAGATCTTGTATTTTTGGATTGTAATCTGCCCTCCCACAAGATCTGATTTTATCCTTACTCATAACTACATTAAAACATAATGAGTTATGTTCACTTTTCCCAAAATATTAACCCACTATCAGGTCTGTCACCTGGTCTGGTTCATTCCCCAAGTCCATTACATTTTCTATAATAGTTGAACTCTCAACACTATATTTCAAGAATCCTCTTAGATGTATTGAAGAAATCTCACCCTGTCTAAGCCTGTTATATTGAAGAAGTTTCAGTTAATACTGGGAAAATCCTCCACTATGACAACCCTAAACAAGAGAAAATCTGCAGATGCTGGAAATCCAAGCAACACACACAAAATGCTGGAGGAACTTAATGGAAAAGAGTAAACAGTTAATGTTTCCACCCGAAACATCAACTCTTTACACTTTTCCATAGATGCTGCCTGGTCTGCTGAGTTCCTCCAGCATTTTGTGTGTATTACCATAACAACCCTGTTGTTTCCACACCTTTTCATAATCTGTCTATGTTCTATTCCCCCATCTCTTGTTGGCCTTTGCAGGGCTCATAGTATAAGATCATCAGTGTAATTGCACCTTTCTTAATTCAGAGCTCCACCAAACTGCCTCTGGGGGTGAGCCCTCCAGTGTGCTTTGTGAATACTGCTATGATATTCCCTCTTAAAAGATGAAATATGAAGGTAAGCTAAATCAATAATATAAAAAAGGGGTTAGCTAAAGTTTGTTCAGATATATAAAGAAAAAAAGAGAGGCATGAGTGGATATTGGGCTACTAGAAATTATGCTGGAGAGGTAGTAATGGGGAACAAAGAAATGGCAGACAAATTTAATAAATATTTTGCATCAGTCCTTACTGTGAAAAATACTAGCAGTAAGCCAGAAAAGAGTAAGTGCTTGGGAAGCTGAAAGGTCTTAAGCTAAAATAGGCACCTGGACCAGATGGACTTTCAGAACTATGGTTCTTAAAGGTAGCTAAAGGGATTATGGAGAAATTAATAGTCATCCTTCAAGAATCACTAGATTCTGGAATGGTTTCAGAAGACTAGAAAATTGCAAATGTCACTCCACTCTTTGAGAAGGGAGGGATGCAAAAGGCAGACAATTACAGACCAGTTATCCTGACTTCATTAGTTGGGAAGATGTTGGAGTCCATTATTAAGGTTGCAGTTTTAGGGTACTTGGAGGCACATGATAAAATAGGCCGGTCAGCATGGTTTCCTTAAGGGGAAATATTGCCTGACAAATCTGTTGGAATTCTTTTGAGGAAATTCAAAACTTCAAAAGTACATTTATTATCAAAGTATGTATAAACTGTACAGTCCTTGAGATTTGTTTGCTTACAGGGAGCCACAAAGCAAGAATTCTGAAAGAACCCAAATAAAAACAGGAAGACTAATATCCAATGCACAGAGAAAGAGAAAAAAAACACAAGCCATGCAAACAGAAGCAAGGAACAGCATTCCAAACCAAATTGAGTCCGTAGATCCAAATCCCTAGAGCAGCTGCCAGTAGGCCCAATGACTCTGTCTCAGTTCACCACATTAGCTGGGCAAATCACCTCAAAACTCACAGACATGAAACACAGCGGCCAGAGCAGTCTCAGCACCATGGAGAGAGAAATAAACATCACCTGAGAGTGAGCAAAATTGGCCTGATCCTCACTTCCAGTCCCAACACCCTGCCTTTCCAGTCTATCTAAGCTAGCATTTAAATTGTCCAAGCACCAGACCTTACCTCATAATAGGACGTGGGTCCTGCCGCAGTGATACGCTTCGGGCCTAGACCTCACCGCCCAGCAATATGCTCTGGGTCCAGACCTCACCGCCCAACCCAAAGAAATCCTTGACCTCTCTAAATTGGCTCAGCGCTTAGAGCAATCCAATCTCGCACCCATGTTATGTGGATGGGTATTGAAACTCTGCCTAAACTCCTCTCTGAACCGCCAACTCCATCTCGAACACATTACACTTTGAATTTGCAACACACCAGCAGGCTCATCCCTCAAGTCAGCTTTACCTCTTCATGGTTTGCAGATAGTTAACTACAATTTACCTCATAAAAAGTGTGATCAATGATGTTTTAGTTGTATTTCTTGCCTTTTGAACTACTGTTGCTCAGCTTCAGTAGTGCCATCTTAAACCAGAAGACCAAGCAGGATAGACAAAAGAGATCAGTAGATGTTTACTTGGATTTTCAGAAGACCTATGACAATGTGCCACATATGAAGGTGCTAAAAAAGATAAGAGCCCATGGTATTACAGGAAAGATACTGGCATGGATAGAAGATTAGCTGACTGGCAGGAGGCAAAGAGTGGAATAACCTCTGTTTGGCTGCCTGTGACTTGTGGCATTCTTCAAGGGTCAGTGTTAAGACTACTTCTTTTCATGTTATATATCAATGATTTGGATGATGGAATTGATGGCTTTGTGGCCAAATTTGCAGATGATACAAAATTAGGTGGAGAAGGTAATGTTGAGAAAGCAAGAGTCTGTAGAGTCTGGACAGGAGAATGGGTAAAGAAGTAGCAGATGGAATACAGTGTTTGGAGGTGATTGGTCATGCACTTTGATAGAAGGAATACAGGTGTAGACTATTTTTAAACGGAGAAAATTCAGAAATATGAAGTGCAAAGGAACTTGGGAGTCCTCATAGAGGATTCCCTAAAGGTTATCTTGCAGATATAGTTGAAAGTAAGAAAGGCAAATTAATTAGCATTAATTTTGAGAGCACTAGAACATGTAATGTTGAGGCTTTATAAGGCATAGGTCAGACTACTCTTGGAGGATTATGAGCACTTTTGGGCCTTTTATTTAAGAAAAGAAGTGCTGTCATTGGAAAGGGTCCAGAAGAAGTTCAAGAAAATGATCCCGGGAATGAGATGATTAATGTATGAGGAGTGTTTGATGACTCTGGGCCTGTACTTACTGGAGTTTAGAAGAACGGGGAGGTGGGGGAGGAGCCTCAATGAAACCTATTGAATAATGAAAGTCCTAGATAGAGTGGAAGTGGACAGTATGTTTCCTCTAGTGGGAGAAACATCGAAAACCTATAGCACGATACAGACACTTCAGTCCACAATGCTGTGCCGAACATGTACTTAATTTAAAAATTACCTAGGGTTGCCCATAGCCCTCTATTTTTCTAAGCTCCATGTACCTATCCAGGAGTCTCTTAAAAGACCCTATCGTATCCGCCTCCACCAGTTGCTGGCAGCCCATTCCACGCACTCAATACTCTCTGCGTAAAAAAAACTTACCCCTGACATCCCCTCTGTACCTACTTCCACGCACCTTAAAACCGTGCCCTATTGCGTTAAGCCATTTCAGTCCTTGGAAAAAGCCTCTGACTATCCACACGATCAATGCCTCTCGGCATTTTATACACCTCTATCAGGTCACCTCTCATCCTCCATCACTTCAAGGAGAAAAGGCCAAGTTCACTCAACCTATTCTCGTAAGGCATGCTCCCCAATCCAGGCAATATGCTTGTCAATCTCCTCTGCACTTTTTCTACAGTTTCCACATCTTTCCTGTAGTGAGGTGACCAGAACTGAGCATGGTACTCCAAGTGGGCTCTGACCAGGGTCCCATTTAGCTGCAATATTACCTCTCGGCTCTTAAACTCAATCGTACGGTTGATGAAGGCCAATACACCATATGCCTTCTTAAGCAGTCAACCTGCGCAGCAGCTTTGCGTGTCCTACAGACACGGACCCCAAGATTCCTCTGATCCTCCACATTGTAAAAGTTTTATCAGAGTTTAGGTCTAGAGGACACTGCCTCAAAATAGAAGGATGTCCCTTTAGAACAGAGATGAGGAGGAATTTTTTTAGCCCAAGGGTGGTGAATCTGTGGAATTCAATGCCACAGATGGTTGTAAAGGTAAAGACATTGGGTATATTCAAAGCAGAGGTTGGTAGGTTCTTGATTAGAAAGGGTGTCAAAGGTTATGGGAAGAAGGTATAAGAACTGGATTGAGAGGGATAACAGATTACCCATGATTGAATGGCGGAGCAAACTCGATGGGCCAACGGCCTAATTCTGCTCTTATGTTTTATAGTCTTATCAGCAGTCCAACCTCTCCATATATTTAACATTTAGCCCAGGAATATTGAGCTGCTGATCCCATTCCTCACACATCTAGTTCCCTGTAATAGCAACAGCATAATGAAGCATAATCTCCCTACTTTTCCATTCAATACCTCTTGCAAAAAGTGAGAATATTTCGGGAGCTTTCCTAATTAATTGCTGTACCCGCATTCAAACATTTTGTATAACGTGTACCAGGTTATCTGGACCTACATTTTACAGTACTACAAGTTTTCATTATTTAATAATGCTTTTCATCTCATTTTCCCACAATACACTTCATTTACTAGATCTTTGCTTTCACTTAATCTACCCATATTTTTGTAGTTGTTTTTTGTCCTCTGCATGATATAAAAAAGAGAAAGGAAATTGTCTATTATCGACATGAAAGTCTGCTGAAAATGAGATGCACAGCAAGTGGTGGAAGGCCATGCAGTTAAACTGCAGTTCAGTTAGCTCTCTTACCAGTATATTTGACCATTGTGCGTCCAGTTGATATTTCCCATAGTTTCACGATAGAATCCTTTCCACTTGACAAAACATACTTAGAATTTCTTGAGAACATAATGGAGCACACCTCCGCACCATCGTGGGCTTTCTCGTAAGTTGTGATGCAGCGGTTTGATACACCATCCCAGAGTTTGATGTTGCCATCTTTACTGCAAGTGACGTATGTATTGGCACTGGGATTGTAGCTCACAGCACAGATGGCATCTTTATGCTGATCACGGGGATTGCTTGACACAAAGCACTGAAAGGTGTTGACATCATACAATCGCAGAGTGGGATGCTGTGTTCCCACAAGAATGTAATCTCCAGAAGGATGAAAAGAGATAGAGCGCAGCATCTCCGCTTCCTAAAAAAAATAAAAAGCAAGCTGTGGAGATCATTGATAGACAATTACATAAACCCACACAGACTCCTTCCAATTTCTTTCTCTTAAATGCACCAAGTGAAATGTTGTACTTTTTAAATCAATATGAAATAAAATTTGAAAGCTGGAAGTAACAAGATCAAGATCACCTGTGGAGAAAAGGACAGAGTTAATGTTTCATCTAAATTTGCAAATGATCATTGGCTGGGCATTGAAATGAATAGCTTAAAATGTTCAGGGACTAGACAGAAGTTTCCAACACAGAAATCATCCAAATGGATTGCTGCCAAATGTGGAGCTGAAATTCACCAAAATTCATTGACGTTGTAAGGAAGATCAACAAGGACCGCGCCAACCCATTGGCACTTACGTGAACGCACATGTCATAACAAGCTGCTCTAATTTATTTTAACTTCATCCCACACCGTACACTTGACCTACACCCCCGTACAGCGTACAACCTACTGCACACTCTCTACGGTCAACTAGACAGCGGCACACACCAGCTAGCCGCCTGTCATCTAAGAAACGAATCTGTCATCTAAGCGAATTGTTACCAGCAGTACGTCACGGACCCTAAACCAAGAACAACATGGCCTGCACGAAAAAGCACAAAGTCGACCAGGAAAACCATCAGTTCAAATCTGACTGGACTGATCAGTTTTGTTTTATTTTACCAAACCATGCCAATGCTAAACTGACATGCTTAATATGCATGCAGTCCGTAGCTGTCTGCAAATCAAAAAATCTAAAGCGGCACTTCAACACTATGCATGCTGCCAGTTTTAATGCCAACTACCCTGCAAAATCAGATCAACGCAAACAAAAAATTGCAAATATGATAACATCATACAAGCACTCTGTTTCTGTCTGTTAAGTCAACATTTGCACAAGAGAGTGCAACAGCTGCATCACTGCATGTGTCATGGAATCTTGCCAAAGCTAAGAAGTCATTCGTTCATGCTGAGCCGATTAAAACATGTGCCATTGATATGATTGGCGAAGTTTTAAGTCACGATGAGAAAACCAAGAAAATGGTTGTGGAGCTATTAAAAACGGTGCCATTGTCGGCTAACACGGCAACAAGAAGAGTAGAAGTTTTAGCGGAGGAATGTTTTTCCAATCTACTCACCAATTTGGAGAAAGCAGAAGTCATATCACTAGCCATAGACTCGTCCTGTGACCGAACCGATATGGAAGAGCTATCTGTGTTTCCAAGATTTTTTGATGGGAAGACCTTTCGAGAAGAGCTACTTTGTTTGCTTCCTCTGCCTGGGCGCACAACTGGGGAAATAATTTTTAATGAATTGCCACAGTTCTTTGAGAAGAATGGCTTGTATGTGAGAAAAATTATGTCTGTTGTCACCGATGGGGCTCCGTCAATGGTGGGACAACACAAGGGCTTGGTAAGCAGGTCTGCCACTGTAAACCCAGCACTCTTGGCATTTCATTGCATTATTCACAAATCAGTGTTGTGCGCTAAACTATGTGGGGAAATGAAAGAGGCGATGGATACTGTGACAAGACTGGTAAATTTCGTTCGTGAGAGTTCTAGTCTGCAACATCACCTTTTCAGAGCATTGCTGGAGGAAATGTCAGCAGAACCCAAAATCTTTTGCTGCATAATGATGTTCACTGGCTGAGCAAAGGCCATGTGTTGGAGAGGGTGTGCGACCTACTCAATAGCTTGTGTCATTTTTATCCAGCCTGCACAGCCAAAAAGCCCAAGGATTTAAGAAGTTTTTAAGTGACAACAAGGTGATGGCACATGCTCTTTTTTTGTGTGACATCATGTCTCATCTAAATCAACTTAATCTGCAATTACAAGGCAACAACCACACTGTTGTAGACATGTACGAGGCGATTGAAGCTTTCCGGTCAGAGCGGAACCGTTTGGAGAGAGACATTCAGAGGAGAAAGTTGCACTTTCCACATCTACGGGAGCATTGCAAGAAGAACGAAATGCGGGAGGATCCAGTGATGAAGGATTTCATGACGAGCCTGGCCGAAAACTTCAGGGAACGATTTAAAAGCTCCCCTAAACTCTCAGGTGACATCCTCCTCTTCCTGAGACAGCCGTTCTCCGTTTCTGCTGACGGCCAGTGGACTGTAGAGGCCAAAAGGGTGGTGCCTTCCATAGATGAGGCAACTCTTCAGATGGAGGTCTTGGAAATGGGAACATCTGATTTGCTCAAAGCACAACACAAGGATGTTGGGGTGAGTGACTTTTGGATCAATGTGGTACCCAAGCTCAATTCAAAAACACGAGAGTTATTGCAATGCTCCTACTCACAATGTTCCCCTCCACGTACGTACGTGAGTCATCGTTTTCTTCAATGAAATCTATCAAGAACCAGGACAGAAACAGACTCTCCAATGCACATCTTGGCCAGTCCCTCACAATTGCCAAAACAGAATACAGGCCCAACATTAGAAGGATTGCCTCATCCCGTCACTGTCAGTTCTCTCACTGATTGGTGAGTGAATCAATTTATCTTTGTCCATTTGTCAATCTTATCATGGTATAATAATATTACAACAACAATAATATTGATAATTTCATTTATAGCTAAACTTCATACTTCAAATGCTACATAGCTTAATTAAAAAGAACAAATAGATTAAATGAGAGAACAGAAACAGTGGAAAAAGCAGTACTACAAAAACTCTTTATGTGGAAGAGAAGTGATGAAGACCACCATGCTTAGTGTGCGCTTAGTGTCCTAGATGTGATCTCAATGTGACAGCTGACAGTTGTGATAGCTAGAGTCACAATTAAATGGTTGGTTTTGGACTTATTTTGTTTCAGGAGTGCATTTTTTTCTTGTGTGACCCACAACACAGGCTTTGAGAATCCCAGGCCTAAATTATTACTACCATTACTACTACTAATAATAATAATAATGGTAATAGCAGCAGCAACAACATCTGCCCATAAAACAACTTACTGGTGCAATGAAAAAAAAAACCCTGGATGTTTTGGCCCTTGGCTTGGCATGCTTGACATAATTTGGCCCTTGTGGAAAACTAATTGGGGAACCCTGGTGTACCATAACCGCAGTGTTAAAAACTGAAAAATGATAAAACCAGAAAGCATGTTCAGCATCAAATGGGGTACAGTTGCTTCCAGCTTGCTCAACCATCTGAAGTTATCTCTGTGAATTTCTCTTGACTACTGACTAAACTGCGAGAGCCATCTCATGGATGAAATGAACGACAGCCTGATTGTTGTCAACAACATCCCAAATTGTTCCGTCATATTCCTGTCTCAAAGACAGGACAAACTCCTCAGAGGTGACATTACACTGGTACACCATTGGAAGGGAGTAATCCTGGAAGTCCTCAATACATTCCAAATCCCACAAAACTTTATGAACCAAATCTAATAATTACAAGGAAACACCCTGATTAGCATCAACCATCCTTTCTCAGCTGAAGAATTAATGTTCCTGCAAGTTGAACATCAACTCAAAGAAGAAACACAGAACATGGTCTGGATGAAGGACCTCAATAGCCATCACAAGTGGGTCAGCAGCACCAACATGGACATTGCTGGCTGAGACCCAAATAACAGCTTTCCAACGAGGTCTGCAGCAGCTAATATGTGAACCATTTCCAAACATTTACTTCAAACTGTACTATTTTGAATCAATCGAATTTTGAACATGCTTTTGTCCACAACAGCATTCGCAAGATGATGACCATGGAGCTTTGGAAGAGGCATCTTCATGCCGAGGGCACATTCTATCATGACGTGTGGCACCATCATTGTGCTAAAAACATACACAAAGCAGATTTGCACCTCAGAACTGGGCATCTGAGTCACTGTGGACCAACAGCAACATCACAACCGGTTACCTCAGGTCCTGATGGATGTAATTAAGCCGGGGGATCAACTGCGGTTTAAGGAGACCTGAAGGCAAGCTGGGAGTGACACCAGGGATGCCGAAAAACAAAATGGCAACCTAGTGAACCCATATTAAAGGAATATATTCTTACTAAACAGTAAGTAATTGACTAAGTGAGCTCACAATAAACAGAGCAGATAAAAGCTCTATTGTTCTGCTAAGTATTTTCATGAGTACTGGACAATTAATTAAAGGAATGAAGTAACTTCAAAAACATCCCAATTCTAAACAATAGTAGGACACATAACTATTATGCTGTGTTGGAAATCTATCAGTGCTGTTGCATTGTCACCATGTTGAAACACTCCTCAGCACTGACATGTTACCATCACCAGAAATACTGCAGTGGTCTGACCATCTTCTCTAGGACAATTAAAGGTGGAGAATAAATGCTGCATTTGTGATATCCACATTCTGAAAATGAAAAATAAAACTACCACCTGCAAATTTAAAGTTATGAAACCGCATGTTCATTTGTTCACAGGAGCATCTAGAGCTTAAAAAGCAAGAGTTATATTGAAATTCATTGCTATCAATCACCAAAAGCAGCAAGGCCCCATGAACAGAAAATAATTAAGTAGCAAATAATTTCACTTTGATAATAGAGAAAGAAATTTAGCTGGAAACCTGGGAATACCACACCATATATTTTTAAATGTCTTTTATATCCATTTAAAAACAAACCTTAGTTTAATAAAAAACAAGACTTAGTGCAAAGTCTTTTCTCATTGTGGGACTTGAATCCAAATCACAATAGAGGCAACAATGAACTTCTCTTACCTGAAGATACTTGAATGCTCTTTTGGCAGAAGGTTTGGAATAATCAAAAAGTTTCAGTGTGTAATCCTTTGACCCCGATGCTAATATCTGTTCTGTAGGGTGGAAAGCAAGGCACGTAACCTCATCCACATGATCATAAAGCGTGCGAATTACAGGATGATTCTCCATGTTTTGCTGTGCTGTCTCATTCATCATCACCTGATTAAAACAAGTAAAATATTACATTACAAAATTTTCTCATGTAATTAAATAACATGTTTTGCTGTTGTCTATTCCTGTATAGTCTGCATGCAGTAATGCATCATATGAAATTGTGTAATCCAGTATCTATGCACCAAACTACAGGCAATAACTTCTCACAGCTAAATTAAAAAGAAGCCTTCAAAAACTCATTCAGAATATCAGACCGACTGGGCCCTGTTGGCAGCCGACAGAGTAACATCATTTTAGATTGCTCCTACCCTATTTACTTTACTTACTTTACTTTATTGTCACCAAACAATTGATACTAGAGCATACAATCATCACAGTGATATTTGATTCTGCACTTCATGCTCCCTGGAATACAAATCAAAGTAAATATAATTTAAAAAATTAAATAATCAATCATAATTAGAAAATAGAAAAGGAAAAGTAAAGTAGAGCAAAAAGAAACTGAGGTCCAGATATTTGGAAAAGACGGCTCAGATCCGGGTCAGGATCCGTTCAGCAGTCTTATCACAGTTGGAAAGAAGCTGTTCCCAAATCTGGCCGTACGAATCTTCAAGCTCCTGAACCTTCTCCCAGAGGGAAGAAGGACGAAAACTGTGTTGGCTGGGTGGGTCGTGTCCTTGATTATCCTGGCAGCACTGCTCTGACAGAGTGCAGTGTAAAGTGAGTCCAAGGATGGAGGATTGGTTTATGTGATGTGCTGGGCTATGTTCAGATTCAGATTCAGTTTATTGTCATTTAGAAACCACAAATGCAATGCAGTTTAAAAAATGAGACAACGTTCCTCCAGAATGATATCACAAAAGCATATGACAAAACAGACTACACCAGAAAATCCACATAACGTTTGGCAATCCCCAATCCAGAGTCCGGAGAGGCTGCTGCATATTAATATCGCACTACCGTCTTAGCGTGTTCCCCGGAAAGGAGCTCCAAATCCACCGGACAAACAAGACCAAAAACTAAAGCTACAAGACCTGCAAAAAACCACATAGTTACAACTTATAGTTACAACAGTGCAAACAATAGCATAATTGATTAAAAAAAAACAGACCATGGGCACAGTAAAAATAGTCCAAAGATGTTAAAGGACTATAAGTTCAAAAGAAATCACCACACAGTTTCCATAAGTCCCCAGGGTCCCGACAGACTCGCCATCCCACGCCGGCGGCAGAAGGGAATACTCCCGCTATGGACTTCCATGGCGTCGCCCGACTCAGCCTTGCAGACGCAGCACACACCGAAAGCAACCTGACCGCAGCAGACTCCGAGTCCGTCAAATCTCCGAGCCGACGACCATCCCCTCCGCCACAGCTTCTCCGAACACCATCCTCTGCCAAGCGTACTAAGACGGCCCTGCCAACGGCCATCGGCAACGCGACCCCGAGGATCGGGGGCCTGTTCTTCCCAGCAGAGTCCCGGACCTCACAGCAGCAGCAGCAACGAAGGTGGTCTTCCTGGAGATTTCCCGATGTTCCTCCGTGCTCCCACGTCTGTTTTCAATCAATTATGATTGCGCACGGCACCCCACTTCACAAATAACAGATAATCAGCTCCGGAGTGGCCGCTGCAAGCTGCGTCACGCTGCCATCTAGGAAAAGGTTCACGTTCTTCTGCAGCTTCTTCCGGTCTCTTGGACAGGACAACTTCCATACTAGGTTGTGATGCACCTTAGAAGAATGCTTTCTACAATGCATCTATAAAAATTACTGAGGGTTTTAGGGAACGGGCCATGGGTGTACAGTGAGTACAGCGGGGGCTGAGTACACAGCCTTGTGGGGCACCGGTGCTCAGAGTGATTGCAGAAGAGAGCTTATCCCCTATTTTACAGCCTGGGTCCTGTCTGTGAGGAAGTTGAAGATCCAGCTGCATATCTGAGTGCTAAGACCCAGGTTTACTTTATTGTCTCCTACCAGTTTTTTTTAAACCTTATTATAATACTTTGATACTGTTCTACTATGGCTGGGAAAAGAACAAAAGATTTTGCAAAAGAAAGAGAAAGAGAAGATGAATCCCCAGTCACTTTTGATTCAATCAGTGACTTCCTTAAACGGCAGAAATTGGAAACAATCCAACAAACTTTAACTGAGCATGAGATCCAAATTCAGGAAAATAAAGTTGGTGACCCTTGAAGAGGATGTTGAAGATACAATTAAACTCTACAAAGAGTTATCCTTATCCAATGAAAAAATGATGAAAAGGATTATCAGTCTAGAAAATAGAAACAGGAGAAACAACTTGCAAATTCTGGGTCTTGAAGAATCAATTGAAGATGTTGACCCTACCAAGTTCTTTGAAAACTTTCTGAAACAGTTATTGCCTGTTTTATTCACTTCTGGGCCGAAGCTCGATCGAGCATATTGCTCACTGACTTCGAAGCCTTTGTCGTCAGCAGCAAGACACAGGTCAGTCATTCTAAGTTTTCATGAATTTCATATTAAGGACCTTTTAATTCACCATACGCATCGACTAAGAATAACCGATTTCCATGGTTACAAGGTCAAATTTGTGGAAGACTATTCGCCTGAAGTTATGGCTGAACGTATGAAATATAAAGAAGTCGGAACTTTACAATAAAGGATTTAAACCATCCCTTCAGTTTCCCACCCGACTGAGTATTGTTTTGAAGAACGGATTGCAAAGAAGAATAAAGTCGGTTGAAGACACACATATTTGATCAATTTTTTCTTCTGTTAATATGAATTTGAAATAAGGTTTCAATAAGCTTACGTTTTGACTGTTAATATACTGTCTTTTGTTTTTTTTGATACTTTTTTATTATATCCCTTTTTGAGGCTTTATTTTAATATAGTTTTCTTTGAATTTGTTTAAATTGACCCCTTTATATTTTTGAATACTGAGATATTTTTCTTTTTATGTTGTGTCTTGGTAGGGACATAATTAACCTCGAAGGACCGGAGTTTCTGTCAACAGGATTTTTTGGGGAGGGAACTTCGTTGTTAGCTCACTGACTGTCTATTGGTCAGCCTTCTTGCTTTGGGTGGGGGAGGGGCTAGGGTCTATTTCTTTCTGGGAGCTGTGTTGGGTTGATTATATGATTGCCTATTTGACTACTTTACCTTACAATTCGCTTTCTAGTTTTAATAACTTATGGTCAGATCTTTTAATTACATGATGATTTGTATTTAAAATGGTTTGAAATATTAACTTATTTAGTTTGAACATGAAAGGGCTGAATTACCCCATTAAACAGAACAAAGCGTTTGCTAAAATTAAAAAATTAAAAGCATCCATTATTTTCTTACAAGAAACGGACATACACAGCTGTGATAGTTTATGTTTTTTTACTCAATGGAAGGGTATGCAATTCCAATCTTTGCTTAATGCTAAATCACGTGGCGTTTCGATTTTTGTAGATAATACAGAATCCTTTGTTCAGCATAAAGTTGTTTCCGGTCCTAATGGTCGATTTGTTATTGTATCAGAGATTTTAGACAATAATTTGATTGATTTTGCTAATGTTATATGCCCCCAACATAGACGATCCAGGATTTTTTGAACGCCTATTTTCATATTTGCCAAATTTGTGTACTTACTCTCTTATAATGGGAGATTTTAACTGCTGGTTAGATCCAGTATTAGATCGCTTATCTGTCAAACCAGCCACACTCAATAAATCAGCTTTGTTTATCCAATCCTTTCTAACTAAATGTAGTATAGTTGATGCTTGGCGTTTTCTTCATCCGACAGACGGAGTATTCTTTTTTCTCTCATGTCCATCATGCCTGTACTTCTATCTCTAAATCTTCCTGGTCCTATCCCTGTAAGTAGATTTGGCGATTTAACTCTGCTATCCGATGAAGACTTTTTAAAATTTATGAAGAATCAAATTACTCTTTTTTTGAAGAAAACACGTTGGAAGAGATGTCTAGTCTTATTACATGGGATACTTTTAAAGCATATACCCGGGGTCAAATTATTTCTTATACAGCAAATATCATTAAAAAAGCTAACAAAGAGAGAAACAAACTAGCTAATCAGTTAAAACAACTGGATCATCACTATGCTTCGGTACCTGATCCTGAAACATATAAGAGACGTATTGAAACCAAAACTAAATATTATCTCCTTTTAACATATCCAATTGAAAGCCAGCTATTAAAAGATAGAAGTCAATTTTATATTCACAGAAATTAAACTGGTAAGCTACTAGCCAATCAACTGAAGCCATTTATAGCCAAGCGGCAAATTAAAGAAATACGTAAAATCAATGGGGATATGACAACTGATCACTTTGAAATTAATGACACTTTCGGGGAATTTTATTCCAAATTGTATAGTTCTGACTCTGTTAATGATAATACTGCAATGAATAATTTTTTAGATCAATTAAATATTCCTAAACTTTCGATAGATGATCGTAGGCAATTAGATCTACCCATTTCCCAGGAGGAAATTGCTCAGGCTATTCAAGAATTGCATTCTGGGAAATCCCCAAGACCCGATGGATTCTCCAGAGAGTTTTAAGGCTTTTTCCTCCTTGCTTATACCACACTTATGTTCAACCCTTACAGATTCCTTCAAGGTAGGAAGATTACCGTAGTCTTTTTACGAAGCTTCCATTTCGCTTATTCTCAAGAAGAATAAGAATCCTACTGAATGCTCTTCATATAGACCTATCTCTTTACTCAGTTATGATACTAAAATTTTATCTAAAGTATTGGTTCATTGACTTGATAAAATTGTATCTTCTATAGTTTCGGATGTTCAGGCAGCATTTATCAAAAATTGATATTCCCATTTTAATATACGGCATTTGTTAAATGTTATGCATGCTCCATCTAAGGAAATATCGGAATGTGTGATGTCTTTGGATGCAGAGAAGGCCTTTGACAGAGTTGAATGGAATTATCTTTATACATCCTTAGAAAAATTTAATTTTGGACTTAATTTTATTCACTGGATTAAATTACTTTACTAATTTCCCTCCACTCGGGTTCTAAGTAATCTTCAGAATTCTAAGCCCTTTAAACTCCAACGTGGAACTAGACACAGTTGTCCTTTGAGCCCTCTGCTTTTGATTTGGCATTAGAACCCTTAGCAATTGCTTTTTGAGAGTCTAAAGAGATTACTGGTATTTTAAGGAGAGGTAATAGCCATAAAGCGTCGCTCTATGCTGATGACTTATTGCTTTTTATATCTAATGTTACAACCTCTACCATTTGTGTTCCGTCTACTGACTAATTTTAATCAGTTCTCAGGATATAAATTATATTTACTTAAGAGTGAACTATTTCCTTGAAACAATTTAATACCAACTGATATTAACCTTCCTTTTAAAATTTTAAGAAAACAATTTACATATTTAGGAGTAACAATTATCAAAAATTATAAAGATTTATTTAAGGAAAAAATTTTTAACTTTAATGAATTATGTTAAAAAAACTTTCTAATTGGTCGCCTCTCTCTTTATTACTGATCAGCCAAATTAATTCTATTAAAATGAATATCTTAGCTAAATTTATATAACTTTTTTAAGCTGTGCCTGTTTTTATTCCTAAATCTTTTTTTGACTCTTTGGATTCAATTCTTTCTTCCTATATACAGAAGAATAAAAAAACCTTGAATAAATAAAGCTCACCTTCAAAAAACCAAACAGAATGGAGGCTTTGTCTTACCCAATTTTAGATTATATTATTGGGCAGTTAACATATGAAATATTACATTCTGGTTATATTACATTTGCCATGAGAATTGCCCTATATGGGTTTCTTTGTAAGTCAACTCTGTTATGCAATTTTCCATTATTTCTTTACTTGGATCCTCACTTCCTTTATCTTTAAATAAACTACCGGTAACTGACAATGTGGTGGTCAAACATACTTTGAGGATTTGGTTACAGTTTAGAAAACATTTTGGTTTATTGAGATTATCCCTCTCGAGTCCCATCTTTTCTAATTGTTTTTTAAAACCATCTTTATTTGACCTATCTTTTAAAGAATGGGATAGATTGGGTATTAAATTATTTCAGGATTTGTTTGATGGAGGGAATCTCTTCTCTTTTGCGCAACTTTCAACAAAATTTAACCTTTCCAATACTCACTTTTTTTGATACTTACAGATTAGAGATATTTTAAGATCCCAACTACATACATTTCCTACAAGTCCAGATAAGAATATAACAGATACAATTTTTAATCTGAAACCCTTTGACAACGGTTCAATATCTTACATTTATGGTCTGCTGTTGGGACTGAAAAAGGCCTCTTTAGATAAAATTAAAGGAGACTGGGAAAAGGATTTACAGATTTTCGTATCTGAAGAGAGCTGGAAGAGTATTTTTAAATTGATAAATTCTTCATCATTATGTGCTCATCATTCTTTATTACAATTCAAAGTGGTACATAGTGTTCATATGTCTAAAGACAAGCTCTCTTGTTTCTACGCAGATATTTCCCCTTACTGTGACAGATGCACTAATGGAGTGGCCACACTAATTCATATGTTTTGGATATGTCCAAACCTTGAAAAATTTTGGAAAGATGTATTTTAAACTTTTACTGTACTTTTCAATGTTAGTTTTAAGCCCAATCCCTTGACTGCCATGTTTGGTATTGTTGAGGATAGTATTACAAAACTGAAGCCATCTAATTTGCGGGTATTGGCCTTTATGTCTCCTATGGCCAGGAGGGTGATCTTGCTCAAGTGGAAGGAGGCTGCCCCACCCACTCATGTTCAATGGCTATCTGAAATTATGTTGTGCCTTGATCTAGAGAAGATTTGTTGTTCAATTTCTGATTCTAAACATGATTTTCTAATGTTATGGGGACCCTCTGAGTTATTTTCATAACCTTTGAACTGTTATTAAAGTATGGATCTGAGCCTTTATTAATATAATATTATATGGGTTTTTTTCACCAACCAGCTCATTTTGGTAGTGGGGGTAGATTTTTTTAATAAAATACAATTCATTTCATTTCATAATTCAATCTTTTTTTCCTACATGATTGATTTGGAATATGGAATACTGTGATCATATTACTGTGATTTAAATGTAATGTAATTTGTATTACTTGTATCCTTATGAATTTTGTATTTGTATTCATGCAATTTATATAATATTAAAAAATATTGAAAGAGAATATCAGACCAAATTAATTATGAGAGGGAGGGAGTGCACATATACTTGTATTCTGGTTAATTGGAACACATTGGGACCAGTGCATTTTGGCCCAATTAAGCAGCTGTCCTAATTAGCCAGTTACTTGGAAATAGTTTAAAAAAGTGTAAAAAAGACAAACTGAGCAACAAATTATGTATCTAAATGAAATACAGAAAAAATTAGAACACTACTAATACTACTACAGTACCGTAAAACTGTGTATTAGTTCTTAATAGTTATTGACGGAGGAATTCATCCAGTATACACTATGTTTTCTTTTGATTGATTGTAAATGAACAAAATCAGTGCAGACACCTACTGCAGATAATGGACTGGCTTCATAAAATGCTTTTAATAATTACATCCTCCAAATCCTAATTTTCATTGTAACATTCAAGATGTTATCATTCCTCATACTTTCAAATTCTTCGTAGGTCCAAATTTGTTGAAGTAGTGAAATTGTTTCATTTTCACTCCCAGCCATTTCAGGCATCTCCAAGCATGAAAACTTGAAAACACAGTGAGCAAACCAGTTCTGAATTGTCTTACTGCTTACTTCTTGCTAACTGTCAGTGAAAAAAATCATTGCGATTTGAACACAACTGATGCTATTTAAAAGTTGGTCGCTCTAAGCATGGTACAGCGTCAAAACAGCACAGAATTGCATGTGACAAAAACTAGTTAGAATCTCTCAATAATTCCTCCTTTAACTCCTCCCACTTCTTTCAAACAAATGATGGGCACTCGCATGGGTCCCAGCTATACCTGCCTTTTGTCGGCTACATGGAACAGTCTATGTTCCAAGCCTATTCTGGTATCATTCCCCCAACTTTTCCCATGCTACTTCGACAACTGTATTGGTGCTGCTTCCTGCACCCATGCCAAGCTTGATGACTTCATCAACTATGCCTCCAACTTCCACCCGGCTCTCAAGTTTACCTGATCTATTTCTAACACCTCCCTCCCCTTTCTCAATCTCTCTCACTATCTCTGGAGACAGTTTATCCACTGATACCTTTTATAAACCCACTGATTCTCACAGCTACCTGGACAATACATACCTCTTCCCACCCCACCATCCTCTTCTCTCAATTCTTCCATCTCTACCGCACCTGCTCTCAGAATGAGGCTTTTCATTCCAGAACTAATGAGATATCCTCCTTCTTCAAACAAAGGAGCTTTCCTTCCTCAAATATCAACACTGCTCCCACACACATCTCTTCTATTTCTCGCACATCTGCCGTCACCCCATCTAACCTGCCACCCTATTAGGAACAGGGCTCCTCTTGTCCTCACCTACCACCCTGCTAGCCTCCACATGCAGCTCATAATTCTCCATAACTTCCACCATCTCCAATGGGAACCCACCACCTAGCACATCTTTCCCTCCCCTCCCCCCACCTGCCTTCCACAGGGATCACTTCCTATGTGAATCCCTTGTCTGTTCATCCCTCCCCACTGATCTCCTTCCTGGTGCTTATCCTTGCAAGTGGAACAAGTGCCACACCGGCTCCTACACCTCCTTCCTCATTACCGTTCAGGGCCCCAAACAGTTCTTCCAGGTGAGGCAACACTTCACCTGTAAGTCTTTTGGGGGTCATTTACTATACCCAGCGCTCCCAGCGTGGCTTCCTGTAGATCAATGAGAACCAACATAGATTGGGAGGGAACTTTCACGAGCACCTAAGCTCCATCCACCAAAAAGAGCAGGGTCTCCTGGTGGCCACCCAAGTGAATTCTACTTCCCATCCAAACATGTCAGCCTATGGCCTCCTCTACTGCCACAATGAAGTCACACTCAGATTGGAGGAGCAACAACATATATTCCACCTGGGTAACTTGCAACCTGATGGCATGAACGTCAAATTCTCAAACTTCCAGTAATTGCGTTCCCTCTCCTTCTCCATTCCCATTTCCCCCTCACTGTATCTCCTTACCTGCCCAACACCTCCTTCTGGTGCTCCTTCTCTTCCATAGCTTTCTGTCCTCTCCTATCAGATTCCCCTTCTCCAGCCCTTTATCTCATTCACCAATTGACTTCCCAGCTCTTTACTTCACCCCCTTCCCAGTTTCACCTATCACCTACTACCTTTTACTTCTTCCTTTCCTTCCCCCACCTTCTTACCGTGACTTCTCAAATCTTTTTTCCAGCGCCGATAAATGGTCTCTGCCTGAAACGTTGACTGTTTACTCTTTTCCATAAGTGCTGCCTGGCCTACTGAGTTCCTCCATCATTTTGCATGTGCTATCTTGACTTCTGCAGATTTTCGCTTGCTAGTTAGAATCTGTTTAGCAACAGTCTCCTAACCCAATAAGTGGCATAGTGTCTCGAATAAACAAAGGGAAACCTGACAACTTTTTTGATTGTAAGTTACTGTATATATTTCTTATTGTAGCTTATAGTCTTTTTAAGTATTTCACGGTACTGCTACCCCAAAACAAATTTAATGACACATGTCAGTGATAATAAAATTGATTCTGAAGACAAAAATAATAATGAATTGAAGACTGAAATAACATTGATTAACAAGAATTTTTTGGGACCATCTGGAATAATAAATGAATCTATCACACTTAATGAAAATTAATTACTGCACTTCAGGACAAAATTGTTCTGCACACACTATCCTTGAGTCAGAGTGCCCCCTTCCTGCTTATAAAGTGCAGTACACAAAGTTTCACAATAAAATAACAACTCTAAATGCTTCTGATACCAAAGATTTTATTGCTTTAAGAAGAGATGTACTCCTAAACACAGTATCACCTTTAACATTTCTAATTTTAACTAGAACTACAGAATGCATCGAGACCAATGCTAGAATGCATATACTCTTTAAATAAAAAATCTGAGTGTCAGAAAGTTATCCCCATTGTGAAATCATTCAACAGATCTAATTTTCAAGTTCAATTAGGATTTGAAACAACTGATAAAAGAACAAAACCATTCTGTATTTCTTCTGGCTTGGGTGTCAGTACACCTTAAGATAAATATTTTAGCCTACTGATTTTTACTCTTGTTAAGTTTACTTCTTATAAGAAAGGGGCTAGTGCTTGCTGGTATATTGTTTTAACTAATTGGTTATAAGAATTTACATAGCTGAATCTGATCTTGCTCTCATTCAAATTTGATGTATGTACTACCACCTCTGTTTAGGTTTACTGAATATTAAATAGGAATGAAATGCCAAAACACTTTTCACTCTGATACTGAGATCAAATGTGGATTTTTTTCACCTTTTGCTCAAACTTTAATTAAGTAAAGTCAACCCTAGATCTTGTAGCTCTTGAATCAAAATGATTCAAGCTTACTTAATATTTTCCAGTTAAGTTACTGTAAATGCATAAAGAACATCCTTAAGAATAATCAGTAAGAGCAAGCCATCATTTTTTACATCCTGAGATTGGTTTGAATTTGCTGGAGTAACAAATAGCATTGTTCACCTTTATTACACTTTGACTGACACAAGCTTATGAATATATACTTAAATTAGTAAACTTCAAAATTGCTATCAGTAGTTTAGCAAAGATGTTGCAGATTGTAACACTATAATTAAGGAATAACATGCATTAATTGACACCACCTAAAAACTTCACTTAGCAATAGATATTATGCCAGTTTGACAAAGTACATTGAGAAAGGTTCTTTCCCGGTGTTTATGACAAATAAATTTCTCTCGGGCTTTCAGCCGGGTGTAGGTATAGATTATAACCAACGTTTTGATGACAATGCTGCAATCTTCAAGTAGCAGAGTCTGTCATCAAAATGTTGATTATAACTGATACCTATACCCAGCCAGAAGCCTGAGAAGTGTTTATTTGTTAAAGTACATTGAGCCTGTATGACTAAGGCAGAAGATTTTAACGGAAGAATCTGTCAAAAAAAAATGTTTGTGAGACATCTAATAGCTGATACAGTGCCTTATGAAAGTATTCATCCTCCAACCCTTGGTTCACATAAATGAGTACTACAACCAGGGATTTTGATCAATTTAACTGAAAATTTATTTGTGAATTGCATACTCCTTTTCTTCCCCTCCCCCCAAAAAACAGGGAAAATTGTAAAGCATGAAAAACTAAAAATTCAAAAACTAAATCGTCAGCAGTTCAAAAGTATTCATCCCCCTTTGCTCAGAATTTAGTAGAACCACCTCTCACAGCTATTACAACCAGTTGTTTTTTTTTGTTAAGTCTCATAGCTTTGCACAACTTAATGGAGCAAGATTTGCCCATCCCTCATTGCAAAATTGCTCAAGCTGTGCCAGGTTAGTTGGGGAAAGGCAGTGGACAGCAATCTTGAGATCATGCCAGAGATGTCGATTGGGTTAAGGTCAGGATTCTGACTGGGCCACTCAAGGACAAATTTTCTTCATTTGAAGCCACTCCATGGTTGCTCTGGCAGTGTAGTTTGCGTTGTTGTCCTGCTAAAAGACAAACTTCCTCACCAGTTTAAGCTGTCTGGCAAGACTAGCAAGTTTTTATCCAGGATCTCTCAGTATTTTACAGAATTCATCTTCCCATCAATCCTGATCAGATTTCCAGTCCCTGCTGCTGAAAAAAAAAACCATTGCACGATGCTATCTCCACCATACTTTACAGTAGGGATGATGTTACCTGGCTGATACACGGTATTAGATTTAGACCACACATACTACTTAATGTTAAGGTAAAAAAAAAATCCACTTTAGTCTCATCTGACCACAAGACCTTCTTCCAGATCTTCACAGTATCTTTTAAGTGATGATTTGCAAAACCTTTACAGGCAAAGATGTGCTTTTTTTTAAAAGCCAGGAATTTTTTCCTGCCACTCTTCCAGTTGGCCCTGACCTTGAATACACCATAATCATTATACTAGAATATACCCCTAGTTCTGTCACAAAACATTCTTTCACAACTTGGCACTCAGAAAGTGGGTCCTTGTATAAATCTTTCATTTACAATTCATAAGAGTTTATTTGGATGATTTGGAGTATGCTTTAGTTTTACTTATTTCTTTGGTCAAGGTGAGAAAGGAGGCTAATTGGAGACTCAACAAAGGTAAATAAAATTATAAGAGATACGTGAAACATGAAGGACCAATTTCCCCTAGCTGAAGTGGTTTTTAAAAAAATTGAACGAAATGATAGAAGAATCAGGGCTTTTCCCCAGCTAGGTAAAATAAGAGTTTGAAATTCACTGCCTGAAAGGGTAATACTAGCAGAAACCATCATCACTGAAGTGCAGGAAGGTACTTTTTTGCCCAACAAGTGCAGATCAATAGGTTATGTGGTTAATATTCTTTGACTCTATAAGATCCATATCTTATACTGACTTCATTATACATTCATAATTAAAGAATGTTACACAGGCTACTCTTTGTCCAAGAATAATGGCTTCTTGGATGAAGAATTTCTCTAAAACAAAAAGATGTACTTAACAACATTTGAACCTGTGCAAAATAGATATCTACTCTAACCCTGTACCTCAATAGGCATGGCACTCTTTGCTAGCATCCTCTCTGTATCCAGAATCTTGATGGATGCATCAGCAGAACCTGTAGCAATCAGCTGTCCATCTCGGCTGTAGGTGGCAACTCGACATGGTCCTTTGTGTGATGTCACATAGCATGTCTCATACTCAGCAGCCTCCGGGGACATGGTCTGAACATCAGCATCAAATTCCATATCAATGCCTGTACCAGGAGCCACTGTATCTGAGCGTCCAATAGCATACTGAACAGTATTGTCATCATTCTCCATTCCTGTGAACAAAAACCGGATTAAAATACAAAAAATCAATACAAAATCAAACCAAACCAGCCTTCTTCCAGGAGCAGAGCAAGATCCACAGCCTGACATCACAATAGCAACAGCAATTTTCATTAACATTACTTGAAATTTTCCAAATCCTTAGAAGACCTATTCTCTCATTCTCACTCCCACTCAATTCTTTTACAAAATTAGCTACAGATAATTTATTGAAAACTATATCTATCTTGCAGGATGTATATTGAAGCATTGCAATTCTGTAAGAATGGCTTGAGACACCAATATGTAAATAGAGCTTTGATGATTTTTTATCACTAATTTTTATTGCAACACCAACAAATTACATTCAATAGAACCAGTTGCCAATTACATTTTGACTGTTTAACCCAGCCATCCCTCAACCCTCATCCCCACCACCCTCTCCGCCCCTCTCCCCTCTACCAACCGAACAGTAGTGCGTACACAGACAGAGCATTCCTATTTTAACAGAAGATCTTTTAACTTAGATATCAAATTTGTCCACATTAAGATTGTGTTTGGTCATGCATCATTTACTCTTGCTGATGATAATTCCAGGTAAGAAATGTCCAAAATGCTCCGAAGCCAGTGAGTACTTGAAATATCATGAGGTTTCCAACACTGGACTACAATCTTCTTAGCTGCAGTTTCTTATGGCCTGCCAACCAGATTTTGCGTGTTTTTTCCGTAAGGGAAAGGTGGGAGTCATCATTTAGTTGATGTACAGAGGGGTCCATTGGTAATTGTACCCCCATTAGTTCTGTAAGAGTACTGATAACATTCCCCCACAAACCAAAAACCCCTGGACATTCCCATGCAACATGTATAAAAGAGGCAACAGTTCCATGGGAACAAAATGAGCAATATGGGTCAGGAACCAGTCCCATTTGATGTCTAATTCTCAGTGTTAAATATGCTCTATGACAAAATTTCACGTGTATATATATCGATGATTTGGGTTCTTCAAAGCACCAGCAGCATTATCCCAAATTGCATCCCAGTCTAAGTCTTGTCCCAAATCAGATATGTCCCTATCCCAGGCTTTCATTCCTGATGTGGGCATATACTTCTGTGAGTTTAATTTATCATAGATATATGACACTATCTGTCTTGGGGCACTCTGTATCCAACTTAAAATGGGATGGTCCTTTAAATCTGACCCCCCCCCCCCCAAAGAACCCCATAGGCTTTACAAGCTGATTTTACTCTAAAGTAGAAGACAGTGCTTATCAATATTACATCGAGATACCAGTTCTTGTAAGCTAAGGATAGTACTTGCCCCATAAATATCTTGAATAGTAATACCTTTATCCTCCCAAGTCCTGTTACTGAATGGTTCCCCCCCACATAGAAAATGTTTATTGTTCCATAATGATTTGCACCACATGCTTTTAAATTTTAGGAACTTTTCTGCTGCTCTAAACACTTGTAGCATATGGGTTAAAATTGGACCGTAATACAAATCACATTTTTTGGTAGACATACCTATAAGGAGAAAGTCCTTCAACCTTATTGGTGCTATTAGCTCTTGTTCTATATTTTTCCATGACGAAACTTTATCCTCCTCCATCCAATAGCTAAGACTTTTTAATACAAATGCCCAGTGACAGTTTAAAATTTGAACATGCCAATCCCCCATCCGCCTTTCGAATTGTACAGCTAACCACTGGGTAAACTACTGGGTCGTTTACCGTTCCAAACATAGCATCGTAGTAAGGAGTCCAGTTTTTTGCCAATATCCTGCTGGAGGAGGAAGTGGGATCATTGAGCTGATAAAATTAATGCAGGGTAAGATATTCATTTTAATGACTGATATATGGGCTGGGACTAATGCTGGCAGGTGTCTCCATCTACTAATATCTTACATTTTTTCAAAATTAAAGAGTAATTTGTTTTAGCCACAGACAATAGAGAAGTTTAATACCCAAGTGGAGGACTTCATTTGTTACATTAATCTGGGGAGGGAGAGACACCTTACTTTTATCTGTATTAATCAGCATCAGTGTTGATTTTGACAATATTAACTTTGTATCCTGAAAGAAATCCAAAATGCTTCTGTTTTTTTAAAACATAGGGGAGAATTTGTTGAACATTTGCCATATAAACTAATGTGTCATCCGCGTAAAGTGATATCGAATTTGATGATATACCTATTGTAATAGGAGAGACCTGAGAAGAGTTTCTAATTAAATGTGCAAGCAGTTCAATAGATATAGTAAAAATTAAAGGAGACAAAGGGTCTCCTTGTCGTGTGCCCCATCCTATGTCAAATAACTCTGAGAAACCTCCTCCCACACATACTCAGGCTGAAGGATTAGCATGCAGTGTTTGAACCATATTGATAAATTTATCGCCGAACTTAAATTCTTCCAGAACTCTCCAAAGATATAGCCATTCAAGGCGATCGAACGCTTTTTCAGCATCTAGAAATAGCAGGTCACAGGCAGGCAGGATTTTGTATTGCACTCGGTATGTGTAAGAGCCGGCAAATATTATAAGATGCGAGACATCCCCTGATAAAGCCCGTTTGATCTGGGCTAATTATTTTCCCAACTACTGTCTTGACTCTACTGGCTAAGACTTTGGAAAATATCCTGAGGTCAGCATTTATCAAGGAGATTGGACGGTGATTGGCACACTCCAAGGGATCCTTACCAAGCTTGGGTATAACTGTGATCAGGACTGTGTTTAGATCTCTATGGAAAGCGCCATTTCCAATAGCATAATTTAATGTTTCTAACCATACTGGTCCAAGAATATCCCAAAGTGCTAGGTAAAGTTCCACAGGTATGTCATCTATAGCTGGCGTACAGCCCTTATTTGTAGCTTTGACTGCTTTGAGTAGCTCATCCAGTGTATTATGAGAGTCTAGAGTTTTGGTGTCCTCTAAAGACAATGTAGGGAGGTCTAATCAACTGAAAAAAAAATTGGTGGTCATTCTCAGAAGGAACTGAGACACTTGTATACAGTTCTTTAAAGTAATTCTTGAATGTCTCATTTATTTCCTCTGTTGAAGATACTACTCCACATTTGGCTCATCTAATCGCTGGTATAGACCTTTTAGCTTCCTGTTTTTTGAGCGTTAGTGCCAAAAGATGGCTCAGTCTGCTTCCTTCTGCATAATACAGTTGGCCCTCCTTATCCGCGGGGGATTGGTTCCGGGACCTCCCGCGGATACCAAAATTCGTGGATGCTCAAGTCCCTTATTCAACCTGTCTCAATGCTCTGGACCTTAGGACCCAGCAGAACCCCAGATCTTATTTAGCCTGTCTCAGTGCAGTCGACATTAGGACCCGGTGGCAGAGATCTGAATCCGCAGTGTTTCTGTTAGCAAAAATAATCACGAACACGATTGAAAATAAAGTGAAAATAATAAAGCGATTGGAAAGAGGTGAAAAGCCATCAGTCACTGGAAAAGCATTAGGCTACGTCGGTCAACGATTGGAACAATTTTAAAGGATAAAGTGAGAAAGGCTCTGCCTCGATGAAAACTACAATTATTACTAAGCAACACAGTGGGTTAATTATTGGGTTTTGGGTTTTTGATCCTCCACATCAACCCGGCGTGGTGGAGAGAGCACTCAGGAGTGGTCTGTCACGAGTCCGGGGAACTTCCGTTCCCGAGCCCAGCGCTGAAACATACGTTCTTAAGTGTTTTATTTGCATAGGAAGGTAAAATATATACTATATACTAAGACAAACGTTTGACTAACTGACGCTAAATAATACCAGATGTACCTGTTCCAACTTACTTAGTAAGAGAACTTCTGATTTTTTTCGATCCCGATCCACGATAACCCACGCACATCCTCCCGTATACTTTAAATCATCTCTAGATTACTTATAATACCTAATACAATGTAAATGCAATGTAAAATGGCTGTTATACTGCATTGTTCAGGGAATAATGACAAGAAAAAAAGTCTGCACATGCTCGAACAACAAGTGCGGGAAGAGCACTTCCAGGTTTTCACGATTCGCGGTTGGTTGAATTCGTGCATGCAGAATTCACGGATAAGGAGGGCCGACTGTACTTATGTTTGGCTATATGGATCATATATTCTGCCCTGCTTCTTAATAAATCATTTAATTCCACTTGTTTTGTTTTGAGTTCGTTTTCTTTTGTTATGTTGTATTTCCTTTTGAGATCATTCTCCAAAACCTTACATTGTTCTTCTAGGGTGGAAATCTTTTGAAGCCGGTTTTTATGTAGGTGGGAACTGAACCATGTGGTGTTATTTCATAAGAAACCCTTGATGAAGGCCCAAACCACTGTCACATCCGAGACACTATTTTTATTTAAACTAATAAATTCCGTCAATTTTGTTCTCAGTTGTGTTAGAAATTTGTCGTTTTTTAGAAGGGTGGCGTTAAACCTCCACCTAGTAGCCTTATTTTTGATTTTGCCATAATTAAAAGTAGATATAACTGGGTTGTGATCAGATAGATGTCTGGGCAAAAATTCTATTGAGTGTACCAAAGGCAGCAAACCAGAGGATATAAGAATTAATCTATCCGAGAGATATTTTCTTTCTGTGTAAGAAATCTAAACCCTTTGAACGCCTGCAGGGAGAGTTTAATCCTCTAACATTAAATGATACGATAGTAAAATTTTTTAATTTATCTGTGTGGCACATCTTCCCCTGGATCTGTTGTAAGTTAGTGGTGGAGCCCTGAGTTACCCCCTTCCCATCACCCCTCCCATTCAACCCTTTGTAACATCTGTGAGTGTCACTTAGCAATGTCAGACACTGAACATTAACCGCCCCCCCCCCCCCCTCTAGCACCAACAAATTAGAAAGGCAAAACAGTTCTCAGACAATCATATCAAAGAGACAAGAAAAAAAACCTGGTCAAACCTGTTAACCTATATAATTAAAACCATTCCCGTCTCAAATATAGTATAACACATAATCAAGACCCCAACAGTCTCTTGCAAGAGACTGTTGCTTTACTAGACCGTCGCTTAGCTATGACGCCAGTGACGTCTTATCTGGCGCCCAGGAACGTAAACAAGTCTGCTGGAGACATAACCCGAAATGAACATGTACAACTAAAGTTATTCAGAACAAACTGCTGTTCTCAGCTTCATTCTTGATGAAGTATGACATTTGGGTGTGTTGAACATCACCTTAGAAAGTAAAAGATAAAAAGTATATTCTAGGTGGACCTGTATCACATTACCATGTTATCCTTGTACTAACAAGTTAACTGAACCATTGCCTTAAAATTCTGACCTGCAATACTCAGAAACAAACTGGCCCCTTAACCAACTAAATACAAAAGTGCATGGAATGACTTTCCAATAAAAGAATAACCAGAAAACTTCACACCTAGGACGTTAACTTGCCCGTGCCTGTCAGATTGTGCGTACAGGCTGGTCTGAGCTCTTAATGCAGTTCCATCTCCTCCTGAGGGGCGTGTGGACTTTGCCCAGGGTCTTCTTCCATATCTCCCAGCACCAATGATCTCGGGGCTTCTTTCGCTTCCTCTGCCGAGTTAAATGACATCTACATGCCCTTGATATTCACTCTCAATACTGCCAGGTATATGAGGAACGAGTCGATCCCCTTCTGTCGAAGCTCAGTGCAAATCTCCTTGTATCCCTACCATTCCTGCATCGTGTCGGGGCTGTAATTGGCGAAGAACTGCAGCTGGGTGCCATCAGGGAGAGTAGGTTTGGCTTTCCTCGTGCCCTCCAGGATAGCCTGCCGGTCAGTGTACCGTAGAAGCCTAAAGATCATGGTCCGCGGTCTTGAGGTGTTGTTGGAAAAGATCCTATGTGCTCTATCAATCTCCAATGGAATGCTGTGTGAGTTCTTGAGCACTGGAATCCAATTAGGCAGCATCTCTTGCAGGTAGCCTCTCGAATCATCGCCCTCAGCGCCTATAAGTTGACCAGCCGTACATTGTTTCTCCTGGATCTATCCTCCAAGTTGTTTAACTTCTTCCATATATTAGTCACCTCAGCGAGACAGGAGCTAGTATCTTTCTCATTCTTGCGTAAGCTAACCTGAATGTTTTCTATTTTGTTGAAGACTGCTAAATTTTTTAGCATGAATGTCTGCTTGCTCCTTTAATGACCAGAGAATATCGCCATTCTCTGCCATATGCTTCTGTATCGGATCGAGAGCCTTTTCCAGCAACTTCTTTAGCAAGCAGGTTACTCTTTCTTGCAGCAATTCCATCTCCATTGCCATTGTTTGCTTAATTAGCATAGCTATTTCCTCGGATGAATCGCTAGCTTGGTGTCGTCTGCTGGTGTCTTGTTTCTTGGTTGAGTTTGGATCTTTTTTTTGAGGTCATGTAAACTCAAACTTGTATTAAGACCATATATAAGCCCTAAAGAACACGATAAAGGAGGTGTGTTGCCCTTAAAGCATTTATTTAGCTTTATTACATTCTCACTTTAGTAATTCATTTGTAATTATTTTCTAGTTAAAGTTAAGGTTGATAACTACGTTGCAGTTGTTGAGGGTATATTCATTATCTGTGATGTTTCGCAGCATGCGATGACATCACACCCGGTTTTGCCGCGTCTTGTGGGTAAATACCAGTTTGGAGAAACGGGAAGGCGGGGGCTTGCGTGTGCAGGATCAGTGTGAGAAAAGTTCCATTTCTACACACTAAGAAACATCTTAGAAGCAATGCCGTAAGTTCATACGACAGTCAATATGTTGAAGTAAAAATTTTAACGCTGTTTCTGTTAAAAGAAATGACTGTTGATGAGGTTTATTTTCTTGTGCTATTGAAAGCATTGCTGGAAAGTTTGTGTTGAAGCGTATTTAAAGCTGTTGATGGCATAGGTAGATTCTGATTGTATGTTGTACTTTAATGAGACTTTAATTTAATATAGTTTGTTGTAGTTTTATTTTTACAAGTATTTATGATGTAAATGTGATGCCAAGAAACAATTTTGTATTGTTTTATCAACAGTTTTCACCATACATTAATGTGGAAGAGTGAACAGTAAACGGTTAATCTTACTGCGATCCTGTCCTCATTGACTTCGGTTTAACTTGGTGTTAGTTCAGAGTTTCTACACCCTGCACGAGAACACTAAAGGAGGGTTATACGGCAGCACTCAGTGCTGTACTGCCATTTTGCCTCATGCCTCACCAGAAGTCCCTTGACGCCCCTCTTGAGCTATGATGAGTTTGAAATGTCAAGCAAGATTAAAATAGTTGAGGATAAGAGCACAAAACAAATAGGTGTTCAGCACCAACTGCCTGCATTTGAGCGGTCTCCCTCGCTTTTCGTTGCAGTCATTGGGTCAGAGATGCACAAGTCTTGGGCCCCATGCTGCCAGGTTCAGGAGCAATTGTTGCCCTGCAACCATCGGGCTCTTGCATGGGGTTCACTTGCCTCAGTGACAACGTAGTTCATGTTCCAAACAAATACTGTCGACAGAAGCACTGTCGACGTTTCGGGCCGAGACCCTTCATCAGGTCCAGTGCTTCTCCCTATAGATGCTGCCTGGCCTGCTGTGTTCCACCAGCATTTTGTGTGTGTTGTTTGAATTTCCAGCATCTGCAGATTTCCTCGTGTTTAGTTCATGTTCCATGTGTTTTTGTCTACTTTTTTCCCCTAATTCACACAATTTGATTCTGCAGCTGTGGCCTGCAACCATCAGTACAGCGCTGAACTGCTTCTGTGGCGTAGCCATCGGGCTCTTGCACCTGCTTCACTCGCCTCATCACTGAACTAGCTCCGAAGTTGTGGACACATGTTTGGGGACTCTATGGTTAATGTTCTGTGTGTTATTTGTTTACTTTTTTATTGTTTGCACAACTTGTTCTTTTTTTACATATTGGGTGTTTGATCATCTTTAGTGGATGGGTTTTTTTAAAAATGGGTTATGTTGTGTTTCCTTTTTTGTGACAGCCTCCAAGGTTGTATATAGTATACATACTATGATAATAAATATACTTTGATAATAAAAGTACTTTGAACTTTGAAGCATTAAAATGATCTTAAACTTTAACTGATCCCATAGATGTGATCTAATCCGTTGAATGCCTCCAGCAAATCTTAATTTTATCTTTCCAGCATCCATAGTTATTTTGATTTTTTTTAACCAGATGGCTTGTTAACTCAAAAATCTTGATAGTCTCTCCAAAGTGTTGCTGATTTACAAAAAATAAGGTCATAAGCTACTGTGATGTGAGAAGTTAAAGAAGTATGACTGTGAAATTAATATTATAACAATTAGGCAATAATTTGCATTTGTGCAAAGCCTTTAACACAGGAAAAAAGCCCAGAAGCATTATTAAACAAAACAAGCCACATAAAAAGACATTTTAACAGAAGACCAACAAATTGGTTCAGAGGCTTAGGAAGTGAATGACAGAAATTATGGCTCAGGTTGTTGAGAATTCTACAGAGTTGCAGGAAATTACAGAGGTAGGATGGCATACATCTACAGAAAAAAATACAAGAAGCTAGGCACCTTTATGCCTTTGAAATGCACTCTATTTACATTTGCTATTATTTCACTAGCTTAACAAGTAGTTGAAATAAATATAGCAAAGGTGTTTCAGACGGACTTCCCCACTCTCATCATAATTTGACAGGCTGCAACATTTAGGTCCAGTAGCCCTGGTTACAAAAATTGATTTGGGACAGACAGATGGGAAATCGACCAGGCTTGCTTATCAGCTTCCAGAGTGCATGAGGCTTGGCATTAGCTGTGACAGTACAAGGCTGGATGCTATCTGAAGTACAATTATTAATTCATTTTGGAAGGGTTCACATATAAGCAAAATGATTGGAGGAAATTGACTAAAAGCACCGTATAAAAATATTGACGAGTCTTTTAAAAATTGAGAAACCTAAGAGGACAACTAGGAATTGATGATAAATGCTATTGTTTGTAAGCATCTTTTTCAGTACTGCAACCTTGACTCTCAGGATTCATTAATATTAACCTTATTTATTAAAAGCAGTGAAAAACGGCAAAGCTACAGAAAAAAATGGTTGTCACAGATGTGTATCCTATTAGAAATGAACCATTCAATATCTTAAACATTAAACCAAAATGTCAGCAATTCCCTTCCTTCCACAAATGCTGCACAAGCAGCTGAGTTCCTTTATCTGTTTGTTTTCTTTAAACCAAGGTGTGTTAGGAAAGGATACTCACAACATGAGTACTTCATTAAGACGGAAAATGGACTAGTTCAATTGGGAGCCAGAGTCCTAATACAAGGAAAGGATAAAAGTTGGCTATGGGGATAAGTTGGCTATAATAGACTTCAGAGCTTAATTAAAAGGCATGATAGTGGAAAAACAATAGCTAGCATGTAGGAATGAATGCAGGAACTGCAACAGTCACTGATTCCATCTTTACCATGGGCATACAATCCTCCTGCATCTCCATCCTACACCATGATAGACTAAGGATTCAGGGGAGAAGATTTAGGACAGAGATAAGGAGAAACTGTTTTTCCCAGAGAGTGGTGGATCCGTGGAATTATCTGCCCAGGGAAGCAGTTGAAGCTCTCCATTAAATATATTTAAGATACAGATAGATAGATTTTTACATAGTAGGGGAATTAAGGTTTATGGGGAAAAGGCAGGTCGATGGAGCCAAGTTTACGGACAGATCAGCCATGATCTTATTGACTGGCGGAGAAAGCTCGATGGGAGTCTCAAGATGGCGCTCATGGAGTAAACCGCTTCTAGGCTTTGCTCCAAACCTTTTACGTCTTTTTAACCCACAAACACCCCTTAAGGGATCTTCTTATACTTATTCTAAAGGGGGCTAAACATACAGAATTTTTCTTTATAACTATTTGAATTATTCTCAACTTGCTGAAATGTCTAGAGCAAAAGAATCGAAACAGACGAAAGAACTGATAACTTTAGAAACAATTGTGAAGCTTATAGAAGACAAATTTGAAGAACTGGAGAGAAAAATAACCGTAAAGTTTTTTCGGTTTGACGAACGTTTGAAATTAGCTGAAGAAAAGCTCCAGACCCTTTCATTGGAATCACAAAAACAACAAGCAAGTATTTTGGTTCTTGAAGAAGCCGCTCGCAAGAAAGATCGTATAATTGAAAAAATACAAGAAGAGCAAACTTCGACTTCTCAACAGATGGATCGTTATAAAGTTAAAATTACTGATTTGGAAAATCGCTCTCGAAGACAAAATCTTCGATTAATTGGGATTCCGGAAAAATTTGAGAGCGGTGATCTTACCGTTTTCTTCTCTAAATGTCTAACGGATGTCTTGGGTCCAGAGGTACTGGACTCTCCCCCGGTAATCGATCGGGCACACCGTGTTTCCCGTTTTCGGTCTGATTCAAGTTTGAAACCACGACATGTAATTCTTCGGATCCATTACCCTCATACCAAAGAACGTTTGATTCGGGCGGCTCGAAAAAAGGGTATGATTTGCTATCAAGAGTTTAAATTTCGCATTCTAGAAGACTATAGCCCTGAAGTTTTAAGGGCTAGAATGGCTTTTAGATCGGTTATGTCGAAATTTCACCAGAAAGGCTGCAAGCAAGCGCTGTTATTTCCAGCACACTTGAGAGTCACTCTTGACGACGGAACTTTTCGGCTGTTTAAATCTCCAGCGGATGCTCAAAGTTTTCTGGAACAATGACATTCTATCGGGCTGACTAATGTAATTTAGCCTATAGATTTGGATCTGTTACAGAATGATGTTTGGGTTTTTTTTTGGGTATGGCTTACGTGTATTTCTTATATACGGTTAAAGCTTTTTTTTTGCTCTGTTTATTTTGACTTTATTATTTTTCCATATTACTAATCTATTAGCGTTGAAAATAACTTATTAGGGGTTTTTTTTCTCCTTTTTGCTTTTCTTTTTAAGCTGATATATGCTTTTTTATACTCTTAACATTTAAATATTAAGATTTAAAAAAAAATAAAATGTCGTTTCTTCTTCCCGACAGACTTTAGCGCTTGGAACGTCATATCTGTTTTGATGTGTTTGAAAGTTCTAAACTTTCATTTAAAATACCAATTCAGTATTAGTCATTTATGGGTTTTATCGTTTTAATTCTTTTTTAACCCTTTTGTTTATATACATTTATAATACTAATTTTATATTTTAACTTTTGTTATACCAACCCTTTCTTATAATGTGGGTTGTTTGTATTTTTTTTTAACTTTGTTATGTCTGAGTTGCCATCTTGAGACATGGGGGTAATTTTAGTATTAGATTGTTTGCTTGCCTCTTTTTGGCTTTTTTCCTGGGATTCTGAGGGTGGAGGGAGGGGGATTTTTCTTTTTTCTTTTCTTTTTGCCTGCTTTCTGCTTAGTTTTATTTCATGGGCTTATATGAAACTACAAAAATGGTCGCAGTGCCGTGACTTCCGGTTTCTCCTTGAACTTACTTCTTTCTTCCGGGTTCATGAGTTCACTTTTTTTTCAAACTTATGTGTTAATTGTAATAAATATTGTCAATATGGATAGGACTATTAACTTTGTTTCTTGGAATACTAATGGTTTAAATCATCCAATCAAACGGAAAAAAACATTCAAAGTATTCCATAGAATGAATGCTAATGTTATTTTTGTACAAGAGACTCATGTAAGGAAGGTGGATAGTCAACGGTTGTTTAGGTTTTGGAAGGACCAACAGTATCACTCAAATTCGCAAGCCAAAGTAAGAGGTGTTTCTATTTTTATAGATTCATCAACTTCTTTTATACATCATGAAACAATTTCGGATCCGCAAGGTAGATTTTTGCTTATTACTGGTCTACTTTTTAATCAAAAAGTTGTTTTAGTTAATGTTTATGCTCCAAATACTGATAGTCCTGAATTTTTTAAATGTTTATTTACATCCTTTCCTAATTTGAATCAATACAGATTGATAATGGGTGGGGATTTTAACTGTTGTTTAAACCCTTTGATGGATAGATCCAAGCCCACCCAAACTCTTCCGAATAAATCGGCTTCTCTCATTAACTCTTTTATGATTGATTCAGCTATTTGTGAAATTTGGCGTTTTTTTACACCCTAACGACAAAGAATTTTCATACTTTTCCCATGTTTACCATAATTACTCAAGAATTGATTACTTTTTCATTGATCACCATTTAATTACAGATGTTATGTATTGTAAATATGACTCTATTACCATATCTGATCATGCACCTTTGAAGTTATCTATTAAGACAACGGATTCATATATTAATACTAAAGGTTGGAGGTTTAATCCTGTTTTATTGCAGTATCCTGACTTTGTCAACTTTATTAAACAGCAAATTGATTTGTTTTTCTCAACAAATTTTACAGCAGAGATCTCTAGTGGAACTTTGTGGGATACTTTTAAGGCATATATTCGTGGACAGATTATTTCATATTCTGCTGGAGTTAGGAAACGAACTAATTCTAAAATATTAACACTAGTTGATAAAATCAAAGCAATTGACAAGATTTATTCAATGACCCCTAGCAAAGAACTTTATAAAGAAAGAGTGGAACTTCAAATGGAGCATAGCTTACTATTATCCTCCTCGATTGAAAGTCAGTTAATTAAATCAAAAGCCCAATTCTATGTATATGGAGATAAGTCTGGTAAATTACTAGCTAACCAATTGAAAATTGTTTCGGATAAACGACAGATTACTAGGATTCGTAAACAAGATGGTACTTTGACGATCAATCACAAAGAGATAAATAAAGCCTTTCAAGATTTTTATAATTCCTTATATCAATCAGAATGTACTAAGGACTCTTCTATAATAAATGAATTTTTAAGGAAATTGAATATTCCAAAAGTAACTGTTGAGGATAGTGTATTTTTGGACACACCTATTACGGAGTCTGAAATAGAAAAGGCCATTTTTTCAATGAATTCGGGTAAAGCTTCTGGTCCAGATGGTTTTTCTACAGAATTTTTCAAATCTTTTTCTTCCATACTTTCTCCTTGGCTTTGTAAAATTTTTAAAGATGCATTAAGTATAGGTAAACTACCACAATCTTTTTATGAAGCTTTTATTTCTTTAATTCTTAAAAAAGATAAAGACCCTACTGAATGCGCATCCTATCGGCCTATATCCTTGTTGAATACGGATTTTAAGATTTTTAGTAAAATTTTGGCTATTAGATTAGAAAATATATTACCTCGAATTATTTCTGAAGATCAGACTGGATTTATTAAAAATCGCTATTCATCTTTTAATATTAGAAAATTAATTAATATTATTTATACCTCTTCATCTAAAATACCAGAATGTGTCATTTCTTTAGATGCCGAAAAAGCATTTGATAGAGTCGAATGGCCATATTTATTTAATACAATGCAACATTTTAATTTTAGTTCAAAATTTATTTCATGGATTAAATTAATATACCATAAACCCTTAGCTTCAGTTTTTACCAATAATCAAAGATCCCCTTTTTTTCAGCTATTTCGTGGTACAAGGCAAGGTTGTCCTTTAAGTCCTTTATTATTTGACATTGCTTTAGAACCCTTGGCTATAGCTATTCGTGAATCACCCAATATTTTTGGTATTACCCGTGGGGAGACAACGTATAAGGTATCATTATATGTGGATGACTTGTTATTATATATATCTGACCCTGAAAGATCTATTCCTGCTATTTCTTCTTTGCTCGCTCAATTTAGTAACTTTTCTGGTTATAAATTGAATTTTAATAAGAGTGAACTATTTCCATTAAATATGCATGTTCCAATTTATAATCATGTACCATATAGAATTGTTACAGATTATTTTACTTATTTAGGTATTAAAATTACTAAAAAACATAAAGATTTATTTAAAATTAATTTTCTACCTTTAATCGATCAAATTAAGCAACTGGTTAATAGGTGGTCTCCATTATCTTTGTCTTTGGTAGGCAGAGTTAATGCCATTAAGATGATGATACTACCTAAATTTTTATATTTATTTCAAGCATTACCAATTTTTATTCCTAAATCTTTTATTGATATGGTTGACTCTAAAATATCTTCTTATTTGTGGCAGAACAAAAATCCTAGACTAGGCAAAAAATATTTACAGAAGCCTAAGAAGGAGGGCGGCTTGGCTCTACCAAACTTAAGATTTTACTATTGGGCAGTTAATAAACGGTATTTAATATTCTGGACACAAGAATCGACTACAGCTGCTTGCCCACAATGGGTAAATTTGGAATGTAAATCTGTGCAAGATTTTTCACTGATCTCAATCTTAGGATCTTCACTTCCTTTTTCATTATTCAAAATGAATAAACAGATAACTAATCCTATAGTCAAGTATACATTACGAATTTGGTTTCAATTTCGTAAATTTTTTGGCTTGAATAAGTTTATGCTGTCATGTCCTATAATATCTAACTACTTTTTTCGGCCTTCATCTATAGATCAAGCTTTTCTTTTATGGAAAACAAAAGGTATAACATGTTTTCGTGATCTGTTTTTGGATGATAACATTATGTCCTTTGAACAGCTATCTAATAAATATAATTTACCTAAAACCCATTTTTTTAGATATTTGCAAGTCAGAAATTTTCTGTATAATGAATTAAAGTCTTTTTCGAAAGAATGTCCATTGGACATTACAGAAAGAATTTTAGCCCTCAATTCTTGTCAAAAGGGTTTAGTAGCTATCATTTATAATATGATTATGAGTGTACAGCCAGATGTATCAGAAAAAATTAAGAAGGAATGGCAAGAAGAATTGCATTGTCCTATATCTACTGAGGAATGGGAAAAAATTTTATCATTGGTAAATTTGTCCTCTATTTGTGCTAAACATGCCCTAATACAATTTAAGGTTGTACATAGAGCTCACATGTCTAAAGATAAACTTGCTCGATTTTATTCTTATGTTAATTCAACCTGTGACAGATGTCATTCTGATGTTGCTTCACTGACTCATATGTTTTGGTCCTGTCCTTGTTTACAAAATTATTGGAAAGATATCTTTAATATTATCTCAAGAGTTTTAAATATCAATCTCCAACCGCATCCTTTTACTGCAATTTTTGGTTTACCAATGATAGATAATAATCGTCTATCCGCTTCATCTCAACGAATGATTGCATTTGTTACATTAATGGCTAGAAGATCTATTTTACTGAATTGGAAAGAAATTAACCCTCCAACTGTATTTCAGTGGTTTTCTCAAACTATTTCTTGTCTGAGTTTAGAAAAAATTAGAAGTGTGGTTTTTGATTCTTCAGTTAAATTTGAGGAAACTTGGAGACCATTTATTCAACATTTTCATATGAGTTAAATGGTCTGATCCTAAACCTTACTGTTATTATCCTTAATTACCGTAGATTTCGCACTACAGAGCGCACCTGATTAAAAGCCGCTGGCTCTAATTTTAGAAAGAAAATCAATTTTGTACTTGTACAAGCCGCACCGGATTTTAGGCCGCAGGTGTCCCACGTTGTAATATGAGATATTTACACAGAAAGATATTACACGTGAGGATTTTTTAACTTTTAATTAAATCCATATGGTAACATAAACAAATACATATTGCAAATGCTTTTTTTTGAACCGTGCCTGTAACGTGGCTACTTTTAAATATACATACGTATCGGTAACACACAAATTACGTTGCGTATACTTTTTTACTGAACAACATTCCAATATCTCCTAACGACTGGTAAAAAATATATATACTGCAGCCTACAGGAAAAGTTATTGATCGCCTTTAACTTAAAAGCAGCGTTTCGCTCGGGTCTAATGCCGCTCGCCCCCCACCTTCCCGTTTATCGCAAACCGGTATTTCCCACAAGACGCGGCGAAACCGGATGTGACATCATAGCATCCCGGGATGTAGTACAGAAAACAAATATACCGGGTACTTAAAACACTTCTAACTTTAACTAGAAAATACTAACAAATGAATTACTAAGCGAAAATATTATAAACTAAATAACTGCCATAAAGGCAGCACAATGCTTTTCTTCAAGTGTTTTCCATGTTGATGAGGGTGAGTACAAATGACTGATTTACAATAATTTAATTGTGAAAGTGCGCTTGATTTATCGTAGAATTTCATTGGACCTCTGTGAACTACTCATCAATTTTATTGGTCTACTGTTACGAGGCAAAATGTTTTTGGCGGCATGAAAAAAAATCATGCATTAGCCGCACCGTAGTAAAGGCCGCAGTGTTCAAAGCTGTTCAAAATGTGGGGAAAAAGTAGTGGCTTATAATCCGACATCTACGGTATTTGGATGGAGGTTCGGAGTTATCGGCACTACTGTATGTATTTAACATTATGCAATTGCCCATGTTGGTTAGTTTTTTTTAAGTTTTCTTTTAGTTTTTGTTGGGGTTTTTTTCTCTTTTTTGATTCTTCTCTCTCTCTTTCAATCTTTTTATTAGTATTAAAAATATTATGAATAAAATATTCATAATTATATTCACATATATTCATATATATATTCACATTTATATTCATAATGTAAATGCATTCTTTTACATTAATACTATGAGTTTGGGAGGCCTTATATATTGATTATTACATATCTGATTGTTTATTTAAACTATTAATTATGTACTCTCAAACGTTTTGTATTCATAGTTCACTAATGTTTTTCTTAAAATTAATAAAAAGATTTAAAAAGAAAAGAGAAAGCTCGATGGGCTGGATGGCCTACTCCTGCTCTTATTTCTTATGTATGTAAGGACCTCCATTTCTTCTGCAAAAGAGGCCCAAATAGTTCCACTTCACTAAAATATACCTCTGTGTGGCTCAACTTATCTTCACGGTGAATAACTTTGCCTTCAACATCATTAGCTTTTGCTAAATCAAAATGGAAATCACATGGGTCCAAGCTAGAACTTGCTTTGATAGTTGGCACAGTCCTTGTTTCAGTTTTTCTCCCTCCCTCTCCCCCACTATATACTGATGATTGTATTACTTTGTTTCCTGCACTCATAAATATCCATGATTTCAATTGCCAACTTCCACCTTGCACGGGTACTGCCTGATCTGAGATCTTCAGCAATTTCTGCCTTCATTTCAGATTTTCAAAATTTGTATTTTTTTGCGGATGAAACCATAACTGGCAAATCTGACAGTGCAAGCTGTTCAAGAGGATCTGGATCAACTAGGAAATTGGGCAAAGCAATAACAGAGGGAATTTAACTCAGACAAATGTGAAGTGATTCATTTTGCTAAGAAAAACCAGGGCATAGTATACTCAGTGAAAGACAAGTTCCTGGGGAGTATTGTAGAAGAGAGACCTAGAGGTACTGTATGTACCTAGCTTTCTGAAAGTGCCAAAACAAGTAAATAGAATGATGATACAGGAGTTGGTACACTATGTTAGCAGTGTACATGATGTTGGTGAGACTGCCAATGGAACACTATGTGCAGTTCTGTTTGTGATATTACAGGAAGGATGTGAGTAAGCTAGAAGGAATATAGAAAACAGTAACAGGATATTGCCAGGACTGGAGAGCTTGAGTATAAGGAGATATTGAATAGAAACGTTTACCTGGAGCATAGGAGGTTTAAGGCTTTATAAAATCATGAAGGACATAAATAGTATGTCCATAAATGAGAAATTAACCATTTCAGCACAATATCAGAAAAGTAATATGTTATGTTAAAAGGGTTAGAAGGGTGTCTAAACTACAATTATACAAGGCTTTAATGAGATAATACTTGGGAGTATTATGTGCAATTTGCTGTCCTTTCCTCAGAAAATATATGTTTATCTTACAGGGAGTACAGCAAAGATTCACCAAGTAGATTTTTGGGAGAGCAGAACTGTTCTGCAAGAACACAGAATGTAGAACATTTTAGCACATATGGGTTCTTCGGCCCATGATGTTGTATTGACCATATGCCTAAGAGATTCTTAAATACCTTCACTCCAAAAATAAAACTAATGTTCATGGTACATGCTCTCTAATCCAAGCAGCATCATGGTAAATCTCCTCATAGGTATTTAAATATCAGTAATCTAGATTTGCATTCATTAGAACTCTGAATATAAAATTCAATTGGAAAATGACAAGACGTTCTAAGAGGACTAGACATACTGGATGCAAAGATGTTTCGCCAGACACAAGGCCAAGGTCTCTGGTAATAAGGCACAAGACTTGGGACAGAAATAAGGGGAAATTTCTTCATTCAGAGAATGCTGAATGCATGGAATTTGCTACCACAAGACCACAAAGACGAAATCACTGAATATTTTAATGAGATTGTTATGTGTGATGAGAAAAACATGGGGAGATGGGGTCCAGAGCTGACCCCCCGCGAACTATGCTGCTAACAAGAGAGAGAGAGAGATAAAGAGGGGGAGAGGCGCCAAGCTACACATGCTGATAATGAGAGAGACACAAGGATTCAAAATTATGGCTTCTTCGCTGATTGTTGACTTTACTTCCAAGGACTTTGCCTGCTTGTGTGAATCCTTGCTGACACAGCAGAGTGAAGCCTGGTGCTTGTTGAGACAGCAGGGAGTGGCCCAGTTTGATGGACATGGAGTTGATGGATGGCTGGTACCCCAGTAGGGGAGATAAAAGACAAGTCTGCCGAGACACAGGCAGACATGCCACTGGACACTGAAAGAGTGTTGTGCACCCACAGGAAGGTGGGGGGCTTGGAGGATCGATTCGGGGGGAATCGGTCAGAGGCTCACAGTGTGTGAAACCATGCTAGTGGGAGCTTGTGTGTGTGTCCACCCACGCCTGGGTGATGAACCCACCACTGAAGAACGGTCTGGCTTGGAACGGAGGGGTCATAATCGGTGACCACAATGGTACAACAGAACAAGAAGACAATGGAAGGTTTACCTGCTGCAGCTGCTCATCTCTCGCTCGCTCTCTCTCTCTCTCTCCCTCTCTCCAACTTCACAACAGCAACTACCTCAACCCAAACTGAACTGAACTGAACTCTGCATTATCTTAAGACTATTCATTTACCCCTAGACTATGACAGAGCTTGGTTTTGATTCTTATTCTTACACTTCTGTATTTATCATTGCTAACCTGTTTTATATGTATATTTGCATTTTTTGATACTGTGTTACTTGGTTTACTAATAAACACCTTTAGTTACAGTATCACCAGACTCCAACGTATCATTCCATTTCTGCTGGTTTAGTAACCTAGTCACGGGGTACGTGACAAGATAAATTTCTAGATACAAAAGCCATCAAAGGCTGTGGGGGGAGCTTAGGGATACAGGTTTTCCACGCTATCCGAAGGTAGAGCATTCTACCTAGGACAGGACTAGACCTAGAGTTGAGATTTTTGATTGGAGAAAGGCTAACTTTGAGGAGATGCGCAGGGATTTAGAGAGAGTGGATTGGGTCAAGTTGTTTTATGGGAAGGATGTAATAGAGAAATGGAGGTCATTTAAGGGTGAAATTATGAGGGTACAGAATCTTTATGTTCCTGTTCGGTTGAAAGGAAAGGTTAAAGGTTTGAAAGCGCCATGGTTTTCAAGGGATATTAGAAACTTGGTTCGAAAAAAGAGGGATGTCTACAATAGATATAGGCAGCATGGAGTAAAGGAATTGCTCGAGGAATATAAAGAATGTAAAAGGAATCTTAAGAAAGAGATTAAAAAAGCTGAAAGAAGTTACGAGTTTGGTTTGGCAAATAAGGTGGAAGTAAATCCGAAAGGCTTCTACAGTTATATTAAAAGCAAGAGGATAGTGAGGGATAAAATTGGTCCCTTAGAGAATCAGGGTGGTCAGCTATGTGTGGAGCCGAGGGAGATGGGAGAGATTTTGAACGATTTCTTCTCTTCGGTATTCACTAAGGAGAAGGATATTGAATGGTGTAAGGTGTGGGAAACAAGTAAGGAAGTTATGGAACCTATGACAATTAAAGAGGTGGAAGTACTGGCACTTTTAAGAAATTTAAAAGTGGATAAATCTCCGGGTCCTGACCGGATATTCCCCAGGACCTTGAGGGAAGTTTGTGTAGAGATAGCAGGAGCTCTGACGGAGATCTTTCAGATGTCATTAGAAACGGGGATTGTGCTGGAGGATTGGCGTATTGCTCATGTGGTTCCATTGTTTAAAAAGGGTTCTAGAAGTAAGCCTGGCAATTATAGACCTGTCAGTTTGACATCAGTGGTGGGTAAATTAATGGAAAGTATTCTTAGAGATAGTATTTATAATTATCTGGATAGACAGGATCTGATTAGGAGTAGCCAGCATGGATTTGTGCGTGGAAGGTCATGTTTGACAAACCTTATTGAATTTTTTGAAGTAGTTACGAGGAATGTTGACGAGGGTAAGGCAGTGGATGTAGTCTATATGGACTTCAGCAAGGCCTTTGACAAAGTTCCACATGGAAGGTTAGTTAAGAAGGTTCAGTCGTTAGGTATTAACGCTGGAGTAATAAAATGGATTCAACAGTGGCTAGATGGGAGATGCCAGAGAGTAGTGGTGGATAATTGTTTATCGGGATGGAGGCCGGTGACTAGCGGGGTGCCTCAGGGATCTGTTTTGGGCCCAATGTTGTTTGTAATATACATAAATGATCTGGATGATGGGGTGGTAAATTGGATTAGTAAGTATGCTGATGATAATAAGGTAGGAGGTGTTGTGGATAATGAGGTGGGTTTTCAAAGCTTGCAGGGAGATTTATGCCGGTTAGAAGAATGGGCTGAACGTTGGCAGATGGAGTTTAATGCTGAGAAGTGTGAGGTTCTACATTTTGGCAGGAATAATCCAAATAGAACATACAGGGTAAATGGTAGGGCATTGAGGAATGCAGTGGAACAGAGAGATCTAGGAATAACAGTGCATAGTTCCCTGAAGGTGGAGTCTCATGTAGATAGGGTGGTGAAGAAGGCTTTTGGAACGCTGGCCTTTATAAATCAGAGCATTGAGTACAGAAGTTGGGATGTAATGTTAAAATTGTACAAGGCATTGGTAAGGCCAAATTTGGAATATTGTGTACAGTTCTGTCACCGAATTATAGGAAAGATATCAATAAATTAGAGAGAGTGCAGAGACGATTTACTAGGATGTTACCTGGGTTTCAGCACTTAAGTTACAGAGAAAGGTTGAACAAGTTAGGTCTCTATTCATTGGAGCGTAGAAGGTTGAGGGGGGATTTGATCGAGGTATTTAAAATTTTGAGAGGGATAGATAGAGTTGACGTGAATAGGCTGTTTCCATTGAGAGTAGGGGAGATTCAAACGAGAGGACATGATTTGAGAGTTAGGGGGCAAAAGTTTAAGGGAAACACGAGGGGGTATTTCTTTACTCAGAGAGTGATAGCTGTGTGGAATGAGCTTCCTGTAGAAGTAGTAGAGGCCAGTTCAGTTGTGTCATTTAAGGTAAAATTGGATAGGTATATGGACAGGAAAGGAGTGGAGGGTTATGGGCTGAGTGCGGGTAGGTGGGACTAGGTGAGATTAAGAGTTTGGCATGGACTAGGAGGGCCGAGATGGCCTGTTTCCGTGCTGTGATTGTTATATGGTTATATGGTTATTCCTATGAAACTGTTTGTAAACCGAAATGTCATAAAGCGGAGAAGCAATTACCATTAATTCATATGGGAAAATTTTTGGAGCGCTCGCAGACCCAAAAAAATAACCTACCAAATAACACATAAAACCTAAAATAACACTAACATATAGTAAAAGCAGGAATAATATGATAAATATACAGCCTATATAAAGTAGAAATATTGTATGTACGGTGTAGTTTCACTTATCAAAATCAGGAAGACAGCAAGCCAAGATCGATTTGGAGAAAAAAACTGGCACGTACATGTGTACGCACATAATGCATGTGCACACAACTGCCCGCACAAGGCTTCACGGTCATGGTAGTCTTTCTCGGAGTAAACACACGTATAAAGCGGGCATCTTTTTATCATAAAAGCAAAAATCCTCTTTGGTTAGCGAAAACAGGTACTAATGTAGGTCTTTCGTAACAGCGAGCTGTTGTAAATCGAAGGTTCAAACAACGGGGGCCACCTGTATAGAATTGAAGCCTAAATTCAACGACTGAATGGTGAAGCAGGCTCAAAGGACCAAATAGCCTTTTCCTGCTCCAATTTTATGTTTCCAAGACTAATTCCTAGAGCGAGTCATTTATCAGCTCTGACTATATTGGTAAGCAGCAAAAAGAAAAAAGTATACACAAGGTACCTACCAAGCTTGGCAAGATGTAGTAGTTGCTCAGAGGGTGAGCAAACTGATGGTGGCTTGATCTCATTGATAAGGTTTGATGCAATGTTCATGTACCCATCATAAAGCAGTTGGCCAATAATAAGTCGGTAAAGGTGTTGCCGATCCTTAAGAGTAACTTTGGGTCGATACATTTCTTGTGTCTCCCTTGCCTGTAACTATCCTAAAAAACAAAAATGATGAAAAATTATGAAGATATTGAGAGAGTATGTCTGTTTCAAATAGCATATTAGTTTCAGCTTATCTTATACACTCATTTGCATACCAAATCTTCTGTTTAAGGATTCCCTTTTGCTAATACTGTAACTATGGAAGTATGGAACACTGTTTCCTTTAACACAAAAAAAGTGATTTTTGCAAACTATGGAAAAGTATGAAATTGACCCTGTAAATTACTGGAAAGACTGGAATTCAGCAAATCGTTATTAACATAAAATGCATTAATGTCAACTCACTCTTTGTTATGTTAATACAAATTTTTTAATGATGAGCATATGCCATATACACAATATTCTAAACATTTAAAGCTCACTACGTGTCCTGCTGAAGAGTTTTGGCCTGAAATGTCAACTGTACTTTTTTCTATAGATGTTAAAACACAAAAATATAACTGCAGATGCTGTGGATCAAAGAATACGTACACAACACTGGAAGAACTCAGCAGGTCAGGCAGGATCCATGAGAAAAGAGTAGCCAACGTTTCGGGCCGAGACGTTGATGAAGGGTCTCGGCCCGAAACGTTAGCTACTCTTTTCTCACGGATGCTGCCTGACCCGCTGAGTTCTTCCAGCATTGTGTACGTATTTTTTCTATAGATGTTGCTCAGCCTGCTGAGTTCCTCCAGCATTTTGTGTGTGTTGCTTGGATTTCCAGCATCTGCAGATTTTCTCGTTTGTGAAAACTCATTACATGCTATTTTAAGTATTGAGGTAGAAATGAAGTATCAATGAAAAATGATCAGCAGCTTGGATTAACAGACAAGAAGCTAGCTGCAAGAACTTAGCAAGTCAGACAGTATCTAAGGAGGGAAATGGACAGTTGCCATTTTAGGTTGAGACCCTTTGTCTGGACCAAGCAACTTGGGAGTTGTACGATTTGCAATTAAATTATAGGATTAATATAACTAAGTTATGAGTTCTGCCATGGAAAATCTCAGCTGGTTTGGTACCTATTCATCTCAAATAATTACAGGGTGTGCAGCTCCTTTACATCGAATAGTTCATCTCATTCAATGAAGTTCCAGATGATAACCCTGCATTTATATTTCACCAAATGGAATCTGTAATCCATTATCCTTCTCTTACAACTTAGCTTGAGGAAATTCCCTAGTTATATTTTCCATATGCTTCAGATAACCTTTTACATTTATCAACCAGCCACAGACCAGCTTTTATGTATCATTTAGTCTTTTTGTGTTTAGTCCTCTTCTGCTTGTGATCAACTTTAAACAGACAAAGCATTCTACTTTTAAAAAGTATTTTCAAAGTAGCAAATCTACAGGGAGGGCTGAGAAGGGGATGTCTCTGACAGGGCAAAACCAGGGTGACTGTGGCACTATATAAGCCTCTCCTCTGCAACTACCTTACAGAAAACAAAACTACACAGATGTGACTCAGCCATTAAAACTTGGTCAATCCAGCCAATTACTTAGCCAATTGCATTATTCTTATCTTCAGTGATGAGGGAAATTTGCTAACAGTTCCACACTGAACATCTGTTTAGTGGCACTCAGCTGAAACGAAGAAGAAAACAAAACTTCACGGTAACATTTGACCATATTCTGCATCAAGGAATTTTAGCAAAATAAAACAGAAATTGGGAGTAAATGACAGGTAACACCCCCACCAGGACAACTGGGTTAACAGATGCCAGTCACCTCTACCTCACAGCAGTTCCTCAAGGCAACATCCAGGTTAAATCACTTTCAGCTGTTCCACCAATATCCTCCTTAATGAGTTAAGAGATAGTAAATGGGACCTGGAACAAATTGAGATATGGTCCAAGTTTTGATATATCCTGAGTTCAAGGGTAATACCAAGATTTTGTCAGAAAATCATTGGAATACACAAGTCTAGACATAATAAATATATGGGTGAGATTCTTCATAGTTGATGAGTGATTACAGGGGAGATGCAAGTGATGCAATGAAGTTGGCTGACCTCTATTCATGCACATCCTTTAAAATGTGCTATCCAGTCTCAATTGTGCTTCTTTGTTTTTTCTGACAAAATATTTTAATTTCACATTTCTGTCTCATCTAATTTGCCATTTGTCTACACATTCTAGTAGAGTTTGGAGCATTTTACTATCCTGTTCATCACAATGTTGACGTCAACTGCAAAATGGAATTTCACTCTACACACCTACATCCACTTTACTAATGAATCTGCAGAAGCCAAACTAGAAAATTTATACTATAAATGGTAGGAAATTCGGAAGTGTAATGGAACAGAGGGACCTAGGAGAAAGAGTGCATAGTTTGTTGGAAGTGTCATCACAGATAGACTGGAATGGTGAAAAATCTTTAGCATACTGGCCTTCATCAATCCAGGCATTGAGTGTAAGAGTTGGGAGCTTTTACAGTTATACAAATCATTGGTGAGGCCACACTTGGGAATGCTGTGCATAATTTTGGTCACACTGTTATAGGAGAGACTTGATTAAATTGGAAAGAGTGCAGAAAAGATTTGAGGATGTGTCTAGGACTAAAGGGTCTGCTTTATAGTGAAAGGTGGCTGAGAGAAACAAATAAGGTGAAAAGTAACAGTCTCTTCCTCAGGTTAGGGAGGTTCAAAACTAGGAGACATTAACTTAGGCTAAAGATTTAAATGGTACTTGACGGTGAACTTTTTCCCACAGATGGAACGAAATGCCAGAGGAAGTAGTGTAAGCAGGTACAATGTTATCATTTAAGAAGCACATGGATAGGTACATGAAAGTGAGAAGCATGGAGGAATATGCGCTGGTGCAGGAAACTAAGACTAGCTAGATAGGCATGTGGTCGCTCATTGGGCCAAAGGGCCTATATCATGCTGTATTGCTCTATGAATCAATTAGAAAAATTAATGACTGTCTCAAAATCAGTCATCAATCTTTTATCCATACTGCCATTGACCCAATTATTCCATGACTTTTTTTTACTGACCATTTTTTATATATCAAATAGTCAAGTACATTCTGATAACTACACAGATATGTACTACATTCCTTCCATCAGCTTTGACATTAATAAAGGAGTTTGTCAGTTGTGCCATTAGAATCTATATTTCCTGATATCCAATAGGTTTTCAGCAGCAACAATATAACCTTAATGATACAGGAAGATCTCAGGGGGTCACCCCAAATGCCTGCCTAGCTTAAATTCAGCAAGAGCACTGAACAAAACTGTAGAAAACAAACGAGTCCATGGATTTCCTGGTTTAGTTCCTTGTTACATTTGCTGCAAGAACTCTGCCCAAGCTGCACCAATCTGAAGGCAATCTTTGACCAGTGTCACATACTCAGCCAAACCTCAAGCTCGGTTAGAGAAGACCAATTGAAGAAATGACGGCAAAGACCTTACCCCAACTCCATTGACCGGAATAATCATATAACTCAGATAAACAGCACTTGTCTAAGAAGATTTCATAGTTCAGTTCTCCATGACTATTCATAAATCTAACTTAGCTTCCACATAGGACCCAAACTGGAATTCTTCATTAAGATGGAGAGTGACATAGCTAATTCAGAAACAAAGGTTAACTTTGAAGGTATGAGACGTGAATTAGCTAAGATAGACTGGCAAATGATACTTAAGGGGTTGACGGTGGATATGCAATGGCAAGCATTTAAAGATCGCATGGATGAACTACAATTGTTCATCCCAGTTTGGAAAAAGAATAAACTAGGGAAGGTAGTGCACCCGTGGCTACAAAGGAAATTAGGGATAGTATCAAGTCCAGAGAAGAAACATACAATTTAGCCAGAAAAAGCGGCACACCTGAAGACTGGGAGAAATTCAGAGTCCAGCAGAGGACAAAGGGCTTTATTAGGAAAGGGAAAAAAGATTATGAGAGAAAGCTGGCAGGGAACATAAAAACTGACTGTAAAAGCTTTTATAGATATGTGAAAAGAAAAAGATAGGTTAAGACAAATGTAGGTCCCTTAAAGTCAGAAACAGGTGAATTGATCATGGGGAACAAGGACATGGCAGACCAATTGAATAACTACTTTGTTTCTGTCTTCACTAAGGAGGACATAAATAATCTTCCGGAAATAGTAGGGGACCGAGGGTCTAGTGAGATGGAGGAACTGAGGGAAATACATGTTAGTAGGGAAGTGGTGTTAGGTAAATTGAAGGGATTAAAGGCAGATAAATCCCCAGGGCCAGATGGTCTGCATCCCAGAGTGCTTAAGGAAGTAGCCCAAGAAATAATGGATGCATTAGTGATAATTTTTCAAAACTCTTTAGATTCTGGATTAGTTCCTGAGGATTGGAGGGTGGCTAATGTAACCCCACTTTTTAAAAAAGGAGGGAGAGAAAAACCAGGGAATTATAGACCGGTTAGCCTGACATCGGTGGTGGGGAAAATGCTAGAGTCAGTTATCAAAGATGTGATAACAGCACATTTAGAAAGCAGTGAAATCATCAGACAAAGTCAGCATGGATTTGTGAAAGGAAAATCATGTCTGACAAATCTTACAGAATTTTTTGAGGATGTAACTAGTAGAGTGGCTAGGGGAGAACCAGTAGATGTGGTATATTTGGATTTTCAAAAGGCCTTTGACAAGGTCCCACACAGGAGATTAGTGTGCAAACTTAAAAGCACACGTTATAGGGGGTATGATATTGATGTGGATAGAGAATTGGTTGGCAGACAGGAAGCAAAGAGTGGGAATAAACGGGACCTATTCAGAATGGCAGGCAGTGACTAGTGGGGTACCGCAAGGCTCAGTGCTGGGACTCCAGTTGTTTACAATATATATTAATGATTTAGACGAGTGAATTAAATGCAGCATATCCAAGTTTGCGGATGACACGAAGCTGGGCGGCAGTGTTAGCTGTGAGGAGGATGCTAAGAGGATGCAGGGTGACTTGGATAGGTTAGGCGAGTGGGCAAATTCATGGCAGATGCAATTTAATGTGGATAAATGCGAGTTATCCACTTCAGTGGCAAGAACAGGAAAACAGATTATTATCTGAATGGTGGCCGATTAGGAAAAGGGGAGGTGCAACAAGACCTGGGTGTCATTGTACACCAGTCATTGAAAGTGGGCATGCAGGTTTCCGGTGACATCATCATCGAGAATGGCAGCTTAAGTCACTAGCTCCTCCGGAAAAATGCATATTAAGCCCCATTAACCCATCAAATATAATATTTTTCGAAAAATATTTGAACTGAAAAGAGGGGCAAGAATGGGGAAAAGAAATAGAAAATAAGCAACACTGCAGAGCCTGCGTCCGAGGAGTGCAGCGAGCGGCTCTCCTACCCGACCACGTGCTAGCGAGGCGGACGCCGGGCCTCGCTCAGTCGAAGCAGCGAATGTCTTCGAAATACTGAAATAATGGAGGTCCAGAAAGATAATAAAGCAGCAGCTCCGTGATATTAAGGCAGAGCTCGCCAGCATTAATCAAAAAGTAGCGGTGGCAGAGACTCGAATTGAGAAGGTAGAAGATCGCGTTCAAAACGTGGAATGGATACTGAGGAAGACAATAAAAATAATACATCACCAAGAAGGTAAACTGCTTGACCTGGAGGGAAGATCATGGCGGAAAAATATCAGAATCTACAATGTTCCCGAAGGAGCGGAGGGCTCGTCCATGACGGAGTTTGTCAGAAAGTTATTGCGGGACACGCTGGATCTCCCCCCGGCTATGAAGCTGGAAGTTGAAAGAGCCCACCGCATGTTAGTCCCAAAACCTACCCAAGATAGAAAGCCGTGCTCAATAATAATTAAATTCCTATGGTACAGCACCAAGGCGGAGATTCTACGAAGGGCCTGGGGTAAGAAGAGAGTGTTTTTAGAGTATAAATTAATATATTTCAACCAAGATTAACCCCCCCCCAGCGGTCCTCCAGAAACGCAAAGAATACTCTGAAATAAAGCGAGTACTAAAGCAAAATAAGATTAGATTTCAAACTCCGTACCCTGCTAAACTTCGAGTGTTTTATGACAACGGGACGCGGTTGTACCAGACAATGGAAGAGGCAACTACAGACATGAAGGCCAGAGGGTTGCCTGTCAGCATGACCAAAACGAGTGAAAGCCTGACTGAAGAATTATCCCACTCCGCTTGGGAAATAATGCGAGAATCGAGAAGGCAGGAGACGGGAGGAGGCCGAGAGAAATATATCAGGAAGAGACCGGGAGTTTCCCAAAGACAGTCCTCACCCCCTTCAGAAGAGCCATAAGGTTTGGCTAACTTTAAAAATGTTGAGAAGCTAAACGAAAGCAAAAGTACACGGTGATATACCTATCTCAAGAAATACTTATTATATTGTGGATTTTATATTACTTAGTTGTTATTCTTTATTCGCTCACTTACTCTTTTTCCACACCAAAATGAGAATATATATATATATGTGTGTGCATATATATGTATGTGTGTAATGTGTGTGTGTATATATGTATGTGGGTGTGTATATGTGTATGCATACATATGTGTGTGTGTATATATATATATATGTATGCATGTGTATACATGTATAAATTTGTGTGTGTTTGTACATATATATATAGGAGTACACGGAAATCTTTTCTGTGTAATGGATTTGTTCACTGACTTTTATGAATACTGCAATGGGGGCCCTCAACTCACAAGTAGGAGGAGTTATCCCCCACAGCTAGACATTTCCTCCAGCTCAACGCAGGGTCATCTACCAGAGACCTCAGCCTTGGAATCACACGTTCGTTGCCATTTTTGTTATTATTTGTGTTTCTTGGTTCTTATTTGTTCAGGGAGTAGATAGATTAAGTTTTATTCTAATTTCAATGATACATTGACAGATAAATACAGATGGCTAAGGACAAGGTAAAATTCATTTCTTTTAATGTCAATGGGCTATTAAATCCAATCAAACAGAAGAGAATTTTATCCAAAATGAAAAAAGAACAAACCCATGCAGTATATTTACAGGAAACTCATTTAAGTGATAACGAGCATAAAAAACCTAAAGAGAATGGGCTTCACTAATCTGTTTTTCTCCTCATATAAATCAGGACATAGGGAAGGAGTTGCTATGCTTATCTCAAGTAGGCTAAATTTTGAAAAAGTATTCAAAATAGGAGATAAAGAGGGCAGATATATTCTGGTAAGGGGGAATATAGACGGAAATTCAGTTACTTTATTGAATATATACGCACCCCGGGAAGTGATATTGGTTTCTTTCAGAAAATTACTGATATTATGGTAATGGAAACAGAAGGTCTCCTGATATGTGGGGGAGAACTAAATTTACAATTACAACCAAACTTAGACTCTTCCAATAGAAAAACCTATGAAACAAAATCCTTACATAAGAAAGTCAATACACTTTTTGAGGATGTTGGTTTAATTGATATATGGAGGGACCTTTTCCCCGACAGAAGGGATTACACTCATTATTCTGCTCCCCATTCTGTATATACAAGAAGAGACTATTTCATAACATTTGGAAAAGACAAAGACAAAATAAACACCGGTGGAATTGGGACAATAGATGTAAGTGACCATGCACCTATATATTTATCTGCTGATTTTGACCTACAACCAAAGAATACTATTTGGAAACTAAATTCAAGTCTACTCAATGATCTGTACTTTAAGGAATAAATTAAAAAAGAAATTGGTCTCTACTTAGAATTTAATGATAATGGAGAGGTTTCACCTCCCATTTTATGGGATACTCTGAAGGCGGTCTTAAGAGGGAAAATTATAGTGATATCTTCATATAAGAAAAAAATAAGGAATAAAACATTAGAAGAATTACAAAGTAGGCTGAAGGAACTAGAGAAAAGACACAAATTGAATTTGGCACAGGATACATTAGGGGAAATTGAAAGAATTAGGAATGAAATAAATAATTTGGCTACGCAAGAAATCAGGAAAAACTTAATGTTTCTGAAACAGAGACATTATGAAAGTGGATCGAGATCTATGAAAATACCGGCGTGGAAACTGAAAAAAAAGATAGCAAAAAATACAATTCATAGAATTAGGGACCCAAGAACGAAAATAATAAAAAATAAGCTAAGTGAAATTCAAGAAGCTTTTGAAGTATTTTACAAAACTCTATATTCCAAAGTTCCAGGGGAAGCATAACCCAAAGTGACACCTTCTTGAATTCTCTAGAGTTACCCACTTTAAGCGAAGAACAAAATAGAATGATGACTGCTGACATAACTGAAGTTGAATTAAAAGCTGCAATTAGTAGGCTTAAATTAAGCAAGTCACCAGGATCAGATGGGTATACGGCAGAGTGGTACAAAGAATTTAAAAATGAGTTAATTCCTGTTTTACTCCCCACACTGAACTGGGCTCTAAAAAAGGCACAAGTGCCACCCAGTTGGAAAGAAGCAATAATCTCAGCTATACCGAAAGAAGGCAAGGATAAAATGGAATGCAGGTCATTTAGACCAATATCCATTCTTAATGTAGATTATAGGTTATTTACCTCCATCACGGCCAAACGATTGGAGGAGTTTCTACCCATACTGACACGTAATGATCAGATAGGTTTTATACGACAACGCCAGACTCAAAACAATATACGAAGAACACTTCACATTATGGATTATATACAAAAAAATAAAATCGAAGCAATAGTGATAAGCGTGGATGCTGAAAAAGCATTTGATTCGGTTAATTGGAATTTTCTTTACAGAGTTTTACATAGATTTGGTTTCCAAGACACAATTATTAAAACTATACAGACACTATATGACAATCCTACTGCTAGGATTAAAATCAATGGATATTTATCAAATAGTCTTACCCTAGAAAGGGGCACAAGACATGGTTGTGCATGGTCACCACTACTCTTCGCGTTATATCTGGAACCATTAGCTCAATACATCAGACAAAATGAAGATATCAGGGGAATTACTATTAAAGGGACAGAGCATAAATTGGCTTATTATGCGGATGACATTTTGATCTATCTAGGGCAACCAACATACTCTTTACCTAAACTGACGCAATCCTTTGAACAATATAATATGTCAATTATCAGGATACAAGATCAACATAGATAAAACCCAATTACTTTCATATTACTATAGCCCACCAAGAGAAATTGAAAGTCGATACCCCTGGGCATGGCACACAGAGTCTTTCAAATATCTGGGCATCATTATGCCAAAAGATTTGGCAAAATTATCAGAATGTAATTATCAGCCTTTATATAAAAAAATTAAGGAAGATGTGGCAAGATGGAACCTGATTCCTTTTTTCAGTCTCAGTTCAAGGATTGAGTCTATTAAAATGAATATACTGCCCAGACTGTTACATCTCTTTCAGACTCTGCCAATAGAGATTAATCAAAATCAATTCAATGAATGGAACAAGATGCTATCAAGGTATATTTGGCAGGGTAAACGGCCTAGAGTTCGTCTCAAAACTTTGCAGTTAGCAAAGGAAAAGGGGGGGATGGGGCCTACCTTCTCTTAGATTATTATTTTGCAGCACAGTTGAGAGCTGTGATATGTTGGTGTAACCCATCATATGACGCTCAATGGAAAAACATTGAGGAGCAGGTACTTCCCATCCCCATACAAGCAATTTTGGCTGATAACAATCTGCAAAGGTACATAAATACTATTGATAACCCATGGGTGAAATTGACTCTTAAAATATGGAAAACTACTATAAAAGAATATAATCTAGAGGGAGATATTGCAATTCTTAAATTATGTACATATGACTCGGATTTTACACCAAATAAATTGGATGCTAGATTTAAGGACTGGACAGCTAAAGGAATAACAGTTCTTTGCAACATAACGAAAGAAGGAACACTTTTCAGTTTTGAAATGCTTAAAGAGAAACACTTATTAGAAAAACAAGATTTTTATCCGTAGTTACAGATACGACAATATGTTAATAAGACATTTAAAAATGTAACCAAGGCAAATACATGCTTGATAGAGCTATTTAGAAAAGTATATAATTCAGATAATGGTGGTAGAATCATTTCAAGCATGTATAAGGGGTTGTCAAATCTTAAAACATATTCGACTTCATACATTAAAACAAAATGGGAGAAGGAAGGAGGGATAATTATATCTAAGGAAGAATGGACAATAATATGGAGATATCAATGGAAGTGCACCAGTTCACAGAAATGGTGGAAGTTTGGCTGGAAAAACTTGATGATATTTTATTACACCCTCTCAGAAATCCCATTATGATAGTAACCTCCCTGTTTGCTGAAGAAATTGTGGAAATCAAAATGCAAATCATTAACATATTTTTTTTATCAAAAACTATTGGAGGGGGATGCACAATGCCCTACAAGACATCTTTAAATGTGAAATACCTTTCGAGAGTAAGACCATATATTTTGGATATATACCTCAAGAATGGTTGAAAAGAGATCAATATTTAATGAATATACTGTTGGTGGCTGGTAAAAAGACTCTTACTAGGAAATGGTTATCACAGGAGAGCCCAACTTTAAATACATGGATGGAAATTACAATGGACATTTACAAAATGGAGAAGATAACAGCATCTGTTAACCATAAGCTGGAACAATTTGATTCATACTGGGAAAAATGGTTTAACTACATAATGCCTCATAGGCCTGATTTTATTCTCACAAATCAATGAATCTGTTGTAAAAAAAAATCACTCCCTACTTGTACATAGTTCTTTCCTTTTGCTTGTTTTTTCTTTCCACTCTTTTCTATAAGTGTATACCCCAGATAAATACTTTGTGGAGATTTGTGATATATATGATACATATGTACAATGTCTGAAATACATCTTATGGAAATGTTTGTTTGATGATGAACTTCAATAAAAAAATAAATTACAAAAAAAAGTGGGCATGCAGGTACAGCAAGCAGTGAAAAAGGCGAATGGTATGTTCGCATTCATAGCAAGAGGATTCAAGTACAGGAGCAGGGAGGTTCTACTGCAGTTGTACAAGGCCTGACGAAGGGTCTCGGCCCGAAACGTCGACAGTGCTTCTCCTTATAGTTGCTGCCTGGCCTGCTGTGTTCCACCAGCATTTTGTGTGTGTTGTTCCTGGAGTATTGTGTGCAGTTTTGGTCCCTTAATCTGAGGAAAGACACTCTTGCCATAGAGGGAGTACAAAGAAGGTTCACCAGATTGATTCTGGGATGGCAGGACTTTCATATGAAGAAAGACTGGATTGACTAGGCTTACACTCGCTGGAATTTAGAAGACTGAGGGTGGAATTTAGAAGATTGAGGGGGGATCTTATCGAAACGTATAAAATTCTAAAGGGATTGGACAGGGTAGATGCAGGAAGATTGTTCCCGATGTTGGGGAAGTCCAGAACGAGGGGTCACAGTTTAAGGATAAAGGGGAAGCCTTTTAGGACCGAGATGAGGAGAAACTTCTTCACACAGAGTGGTGAATCTGTGGAATTCTCTGCCACAAGAAACAGTTCAGGCCAGTTCATTGTCTATATTTAAGAGGGAGCTAGATATGGCCCTTGTGGCTAAAGGGATCAGGGGGTAAGGAGAGAAAGCAGGTACAGGGTTCTGAGTTGGATGATCAACCATGATCATACTGAATGGCGGTGCAGGCTCAAAAGGACGAATGGCCTACTCCTGCACCTATTTTCTGTTTCAAACATAACCAGCCCTAACAACAGCTGGGTCTCAGCTTTGATGACCACTCCAATAATCCTCAACCCCCACCCCATTTCCCCTACACCCCCATCTCATCTTGCTTCAGGACTAACTTGGAGATTTTAGAAATCAATCTCTGCACAGAAGACTGGTCAGCATAGCAAATGCACATGAAATCAAGGATAGTATACTTACACTTATTTATCAGACAAAAAAAAACAATGAGCAGGAATAATGAGATCTGCTCAGGTTGTGCCTAATGGAACACCATAATGCTTTGAACCTAAGTATTCACATACTCTATCAACAACTTGCTCTGGGGACTGAGTGTCTTATTAAATATCTTATGATAATAGTAAATTGGGTGGGATTATGGGGACTGAAGCTTCACGGGGAAATGGACAATGGAGTGAATAGGTGAGAATATGGCAGAAATAATATATTGAAATGTACAGCCTCAGTCATTGTGTTTGTTCAATACAGAGATCAAAAGGAAATAAGGGATTCTACTGATACAATGCTAAACACTGAAGCTGAGGCAAAGGATCAGACATGATTTAATGAATATAATAGGTTCAAAGAGCTGGATAGCCTACTCAAGTTGTCATTTCTTTCTACCCACCCTTCTAACCTCAACTAACCTTCCCCTCTCCATTTCCCATCTCACTTCCCCATCCCACCCCACCAACCAACCCTTCCCTACATTCATTCACCCATTCCTTTGCTACTACACTTACCCATCCCGCCCATCCACCCTAAATCCTTCGCCACCCGCTCCACTCACCCACAACCCGACCTACCCCCACCCCCACCCCCACCCCATACAACCCAACCTTACCAGTCCCATCCTACCCCCTCACGCACCCCACCCGATCCCTCGCCAACCCCTATATTCACTAAACCGCCTCCTAACATTCACCAGACCCACATTTGACCTCATTAACTCCATCCCCATTCCTCTCCTCACCTCACCTTCCCTGTCGGGCCGGGCCTAAGCTTGCCCCTGTTCCACACTGCTCCCTCTACCTTGTTTTGACTGACTCTATAACCACGAACCTCTTAGGTTATAAACCCCTCTCGTACCAATGCAAACAAAGCCACGACGTTGAGGACCGGCGAGGATAAACGACTAATAACCGAGAAAGCGCGGCGGTTACTCAGCGCGAGGGACGGCAACGGCGGCGCGCTGCGTGATGACGTCACGCGCACCGCGCTCTCGACGGCCGAAGTCCGCTGCTGTCAATCGTTCTAACCTGAACACGTGATCCTGCCGATGTCGGAACTTCGGAGCAACAGCACAAGATGCTGGAGAAACTCAGCAGGTCAGGCGGTAGTCGACGTTTCAGGACTGGCGCAGAAGCCAGAATAAGGTGGAGGAGGGAGGAGTACAAGCTGACAAGTGATAGGTGAAACTAGGTGAGGGGGATTCGTTAGTGACAGGATGCGTCTTTCCATTGCTACAAAACTTACCGTGCAAAAGTAAAACGGTATAAATACCCAGCAGGTCAGACATCATTCTTGGCTCTGAAGGCAAGGTTAACAGTTAGTCAAGTCAAGTGCATTGTCAAATCCCTTCTGCTTTCTCCCCAAAACCTTCACAGCCTTCCTTTAATGTTGGACCCAGAACATGACGCAGTGCTCGATTTGTGGCCAAACTAATTCCCTCTGTTTACTTTCACACATTCTCAACCCATTCTGCCACAACTAGGTACAAATACCCCACTTTGGTCCTGAAAGATGTTTAGAATTGTGCCCTTCTGGTTTATATTGTTACTTCACATTCTTCAGGTAAAAATAAAATACTTCACATTTCCCAGTATTAAATTTAATCTGCCATTTGTCTATATCTCCTTTAAGTCTTTGCCTGTGTTATTGTCTGTGTTATATTCATGACACCTGGCTTTATGTCACCTGAGAATTTGGGGTAACGCAGCTATCAGAGCTACTCACAATTCCAGTGATCCAGTTCGACCCTGTCCTCAGATGCTGTCTTTGTGGAGTTTTCACCTTCTCCCTGTGAGTATCTTAAGGCTCTGGTTTTCCTCCCACATCCCAGAGACGTGCAAGTTGGTTGGCTAATTGGCTGCTGTAAATTGCCTCTAGTGTGCAGATGAGTATGAAAATCGGGGAAGTTGATGGGAATATGCAGAGAGATTTCTGTAGGATTAATGTAAATGAGCGCCTGATGGTCAAGATGGACTCTGTGGATTGAAGGTCCTGTTTCCAAGCTTTGAGACTTGCACTGCATTTGTACCCAGCATTCCAAAGTCCAAGTCATTACTATATGCAGTGTTCTGCCCTTCGGGCACTTCATTCATGCTTTTCAATGTGATTAAACACATTCAGCTTTTCTTTTAACAAACAGTTTCTGATCTGTAGTAGGTCATTTCCTAGGCAATAAGTGGAAAAAATGCATTGGCTCACAGGAGGCCAAAGGTGTATGTTAGAAGTAAAAGAAGTTTCTGTCTAAAGCCATCCTGGTGTTTCCCCAGCAGAAGCATTGCTTGTAAATTGATGTTACATTGTTTAGAAGTCCCCAATGTCGGCCTCACCCTGATGGCGAACTTTGTGTGTGGCTGCATCAGGTTGTGTGTGGATCCCAGGTAAGTGGGCACCAAGTACCACTATGTGCCCAGGTTCTACCTGTTGCCCTGGCTATGAAGGATGGGTCTGGCCCCTTTCCCGAGCAACACCCCTGTCAGCTGGTCGTTGCCGCCATACCTGTCCTTCGTAGAGAAGTTCTTTCAGGTCAATGCCTTTGACCACAGGGCGATCAGGCAGTGGTCAGCCCATAAGGCCCTGCAGGCACTGCAGGGGAAGGACGTGATGGACATAGTGGGATGGTTCCCTGAGCAGACCGTCCAGTTCATCTGGCAAAATGCCTCATTGCCAGACCTCACCAACAGGCACCAAGACCTCGCCTGGCTGGAGGTGAGAAGGGCCCTCCCAGTCCGATCCCTCCTGTACGCTCGGAACGTCGTCTCCACACCCCTCTGCCCATGGAAGGACTGCAGTGAGGAGGAGTCGGTGACCCACCTCTTTGCACACTGTGGGTTCGCGGAGATGGTGTGGAGGAGGATGGAAGGGGCAGTGTCGAGGTTCATCCCCAGCAGCTGCGTAACAGAGGACTCTCTGATCTACGGGCTGTTCCCGGGGACACACACTAAGACCAACTTCCGGTGCTGCTGGCAGATCATCAACTCGGTCAAAGACGCTCTTTGGTCGGCCCGAAACTTGATGGTCTACCAGCACAGGGAGATGTCCGTGGGAGAATGCTGCCGACTGGCACATTCTCGGCTGCAGGAGTACGTGCTGAGGGACGCACTCAAACTCGATGCAGCCACCACAAGGGCCCGGTGGGGAAGGACCACAGTCTAGGGTCCTTCTCCCATGAGAGTTGAGGGGTAGGGGGGTTGGGGGTATACCCCCTGAATGTAAATATGGAATAACAGAGTGCCACCTGGGTGGCAAAAGTGTGGGAATGTAAAGACTGTAATGAAAGCATTTGTAAAGGACTGAGAGTCATTGAATGGTTTATTGTACATAATTTTATTTTTGAATAAAGTATATTTTGATTAAAAAATATTGTTTAGAAGTTAATTCAGTGCTATCAACAGAATTTTGCTGAAATAAGATGTTATTTTTATGTTTATTAGACACTAATCTAGGTGCTAATGGTTTACACATATACCATTTGCCTGTAGTATTTACTTGTTGAAATCTCATAATATTTAATTGTGGGGAACTTACCTAAGTTCTTACTTATCTGGGTGTTTATACTTGTGCGAATGGAACAACGTAATAATTGTCCTGTATTTTGTTTTTGTTTCACTCCTTACTCACTATGTCATTTCACAGATTCTGCAAAAAAACCGAGGATTTAGGAGGCTATTTCCTTACTGTCACGTCATTTTGAATGGAATTCAGCTGACTGTCTAATTGATGTTACAACTGCTGAGTGAGGTCAGTACAGTGAAAAAAACAGAGATTAGTTGGTGCTTCAACAACTGCGGCTACAGGTGAAACCTCCTTACATCTAAGGCTGTGTCCACACTAGACTGAATAAATCTATAACCAAAGCTTTTTCTCTTTGTCTTGACCCTCCATCCACACTGAAACAGCATTTTCCTCCCCTGAAAACGGAGCTTTTCTGAAACGCTCTCCAGAGTGTTTAAATCTGAAAATGCCGATTGGCCGGTGTAGTGTATACAGGGTAACCAGAGCATTTTACAAACACTGTCATGACGTGCCGGAACAGATGGTAGCGGCAGTGTGGTATTTCATTGTTTTCTTGAACGCAACCTCCAACACCACAACAACAATGGCGGACGGCTTCAGGAGACTGTCCCTGAGCAAAATGTTACTGCAGCTTTGCAGTATGACAGAATTTCAACCCCCCCACACCACTGTGGTAAACTATGTGTATACCTGTCTGGACATGCCCCTCTGCTGACTGCTCCTGTGGCTCCTCCCACAGACCCCTGTATAATGGCGATTGGAGGCACTGCTCCTCCCTCAGTCTCCAAGATGTTGTGGTCACTTCTGCTGCTAATAAAAGCCTATCGTTCGCCTCTCGTCTCCGAGAGTTATTGATGGTGCATCAATTTTATTAGCAGCAATTTAAAACATGGAGAGCATTTTATGACCCGAAAGATTGGATATTGACCCTCAATCTCCGGAAGCCAGCGTCACTTTTGAACTCTGGCTTGCATGCTTCCAATCGTACCTGGAAGAGATTCGTGTGACCGAGCCTGCAACGATGCACAAAATTTTCCTCTCCAGAGTCAGTCCGCGGGTCTACTCCCTGATCAGAGACCTGTCGACCTACCAAGGGGCACTGGATGCCCTCAAAAGACAATACCTGCGGCCGGTGAACACCGTCTACGCAAGACATCACTTAGCGACACGGCGGCAGCGGGCCGGAGAGTCAAGCGCTGAGTTTGTCCGGGCCCTACAGACACTCGTGCGGGCCTGCGACTGCAGGGGACTGACAGCGGAACAGCATGCAGAGCTGCTGGTACGAGATGCCTTCGTTACGGGGATCAGGTCAGTGTACGTGCGCCAGCGGCTGCTGGAACACGCCGATCTTACCTTACATTCGGCGATCGGGCTGGCCGACACGCTGGAGGCCGCTCTGCACAACGCTGACGCTGTCCAGCCGCGCGATCTCCCACCGGTCCCATGGACGCTGCAGACCCCGCAACCCGCCGGCGAATCGACCTCGGCTGCTGCCAGTCGCGAGTCCGTGAAGTCCCCGCAACCCGCCGGGAATCGACCACGGCTGCTCCCAGTCGCAAGTCCGCGCAGTGTTACTTCTGCGGACTCGAAAAGCACCCCCGAAAACGCTGCCTGGCCCAAGAAGCTACCTGCTCCAGCTGCGGAAAGAAGGGCCACTTCGCCAAGTCCTGTAAGTCCAAACCACGAGCGGGGTCAAGCAGCGCCGTGTGCGAGGCATGGGGGTCGCCATCTTGCTTGCTGCCATCTTGCCCGCCCGCCTTGTGCGAGGCATGGGGGCAGCCATCTTTGTCGGCGCCAACTCACCCCACCTCCGACCCACGGGTGCTTACCGGGCACCTAGACGGCGATGCAACTCTGGCCTCCGTGACCCTCAACCAAAGCGCTCCAAACCAGCTCACAAGGTCAATGATGGACATCCTGGTGGAGGAGCACAGGACTAGCTGTCTGTTTGACACGGGCAGCACTGTAAGCCAGAAGGTCACCATGGCTTCTGGATCGCATTCCACAGACATCTGGGGGGGGTTGTGTAGCAACATTGGTGGTGCAGGGCACAGAATATCGGAACTTTGCGTTACTGGTCATGCCTCAACTGTGTGCCCCTGTGCTATCGGGGCTCGACTTCCAGAGCCACCTGAAAAGTGTAACAATGGAGTTTGACGGGCCCCTCCCACCAATCACTGTCAGAAATCCTCAGTTTTGTGGGGCTTCGTCATATACCCCGCTACTGACCACACACACACACCGACCCGCACATCCCACCCAGCACCATGCCAACAGCCGCACTACTGACACCACTTGCAGCCTCTCCACCCTCAAGATCCCTCCCCCACCGCTGTTCGCCAACCTGACCCCCGACTGTAAACCTGTGGCAACTAAAAGCAGGAGGTACAGCGCGGGGGACAGGGCCTTCATTCAGTCAGAGGTGCAGCGGCTGCTCAGGGAGGGGATCATTGAGCCAAGCACAAGTCCTTGGAGGGCCCAGGTGGTCGTTGTTCGGACTGGGCAGAAAAATAGGATGGTCGTGGACTATAGCCAGACCATCAATAGGTTCACGCAGCTTGACGCGTACCCCCTACCCTGCATCGTGGATATGGTCAATCAGATAGTTCAGAACAAGGTGTACTCGACAATAGATCTGAAGTCCGCTTACCACCAGCTCCCCATCCGCCCGAAGGACCGCCCCTACATTGCCTTCGAGGCGGGCAGCAGGCTCTATCACTTCCTGCGTGTCCCCTTCAGTGTCACGAATGGTGTCTCAGTCTTCCAGAGGGAAATGGACCGGATGGTGGACCAGTACCAACTGAAGGCCACGTTCCCATATCTGGATAACATCACCATCTGCGGTCACGACTGGCAGGATCACGACACCAACCTCCAACGATTTTTCCAAGCGGCCAAAGCTCTTAACCTCACCTATAACAGGGACAAGTGTGTGTTCGGAACCACCCGACTTGCTATCCTTGGATATGTCATGGAGAACGGGGTCATTGGCCCTGACCCCGACCGTATGTGCCCCCGTTGGAACTCCTTCTTCCCACCACCCTCAAAGCCCTCAAACGGTGCCTGGGCTTCTTTTCCTATTACGCCCAATGGGTCCCTCACTACGCAGACAAGGCCCGCCCCCTGGTCAAGTCCACCGCATTTCCCCTCTCAACCGAGGCCCGTGCGGCCTTCAGCCGCATTAAAGGGGACATTGCCAAAGCAACGATGCATGCGGTGGACGAGACCATTCCCTTCCAAATAGAGAGTGACGCCTCCGACTTCGCGCTGGCTGCTACCTTCAATCAGGCAGGAAGGCCGGTAGCATTCTTCTCTCGTACCCTTCAGGGCCCTGAAATTCGGCACTCCGCAGTGGAGAAAGAAGCCCAGGCCATAGTGGAAGCTATTAGGCACTGGAGGCACTATCTCACCGGCAAAATGTTCACCTTGCTGACCAACCAGCGCTCAGTTGTGTTCATGTTTAGCAACCAACAGTGGAACAAAATCAAAAATGATAAAATTTTGAGGTGGAGAATAGAACTATCCTCCTACAACTATGACATCCTGTACTGGCCTGGCAGGCTCAATGAGCCCCCTGATGCCCTATCATGGGGAGCGTGTGCCAGCGCGCAGCTCGATCGGCTTTGTGCCCTCCATGCAGATCTTTGTCACTCGGGGGTCACCCAACTTTACCATTTCGTGAAAGCCGGGAACCTGCCTTACTCCCTTGAGGAAATCAGGACGCTGACCAGGGACTGTCAAGTCTGCGCTGAGTGCAAACCGCACTTCTACCGTCCTGAAATTGCCACCCGCCCCTTTGAGCGACTGAGTGTCGACTTTAAGGGCCCCCTTCCCTCCACCGACTGCAATGTCTACTTTCTCAACATAATCAACGAGTACTCGCGGTTCCCCTTTGCCATCCCCTGCCCCGATACCACTGCCACGTCCGTCATAAAAGCCCTGCGCCAGCTCTTCACTCTGTTCGGATATCCCTGCTATATCCACAGTGATAGAGGGTCCTCGTTTATCAGTGACGAGCTGCGCCAGTACCTGCTGGCTAGGGGTATTGCTACTAGTAGGACGACGAGCTATAATCCCCAGGGGAATGGACAGGTGGAGAGGGAGAATGCCACAGTGTGGAAGACCACACTCTTAGCCCTTAAGTCAAAGGGATTGCCGGTCTCTCGCTGGCAGGAGGTCCTCCCCGAGGCGCTCCACTCCATCCGCTCCCTGTTATGCACGTCCACCAATGACACCCCTCATGAGCGACTCTTTTCCCAGGAAGTCTGTCACTGGGACCACCCTACCGGCTTGGCTGACATCCCCAGGGCCAGTGCTGCTCCGGAAACATGCGAGGAGCAATAAATACTCACCGATGGTCGAGAGGGTTCACCTACTTCATGCGAATCCCCAGTATGCCTACGTGGTCTTACCTGATAGACGGGAGGACACGGTCTCCATCCGCGACCTGGTGCCTGCAGGAGCACCAGACCCCTACCCCGAACACTCCACGGTGACTATGAACCCCGTACCCACTGATGTATATACCCACGAGACACCGCGCACACCAAGCCCTACACAGACTCCTCATGACACTCCCATACCGGGCGCCTCGCACACGCATGAGGGATCACTGACGCACAACCACCGTCGCCGGTGCTACGTAGATCGCAGTGACAGACTCGACCACCTGATAGACTTGACCTGTAAATATACTTGTAAGAAACTTCGCCCCATAGGGACTCTCTTTTAAAACAAAGGGGGGGTGAATGTGGTAAACTATGTATACCTGTCTGGACACGCCCCTCTGCTGACTGCTCCTGTGGCTCCTCCCACAGACCCCTGTATAAAGACGAATGGAGGCACTGCTCCTCCCTCAGTCTCCAAGATGTTGTAGTCACTTCTGCTGCTAATAAAAGCCTATTGTTCGCCTCCCGTCTCCAAGAGTTATTGATGGTGCATCAACCACCTAACAATTTCAGAACAAATGACAATGAGACTGAAGTCAGAAGAGTTAGAAATGTATTCACCAAATACTTTGACCCATAACTTACTGAATAAATAAGTGTACTCACTTGGCCCTGTTTTCTGCCCTTGCTCGTATGAAGGTGGTTTACCTATTTATGCAAGTACTTCTCTGACAATAGATGTGTAACAGCCTAATGTAACATTGTATGGAAATACAAGATAACACTGATGCAGACATGTTTTATACATTTAACAAGGTGCTGTAGCGATGTGCTACACACAGCGCTGAAATAACGACACGCAGTCGGTAAGTCGTTTTGAGACTAGTTTATTCAAACTTCGCGGTGCTGGCATTTAATCCCTAGCGCCCGCCCTCTCCGGGCAGAAATGACATCAGGGGTACATTACTAAAGTCTCACCCTGTGCGCTGGCTATTTGTGAGCCGGTTCGCCTGTGCAGAAAGTGGGTCGCCACATAACCCCCCCCCCCCCCAGAACCAGCGATACACCCCCCAATGTCCACAGTCTGGATCAGCCTCTGTTTGGGAGGTCTGCCTCTGCGCCGCGGTGCCTGAAACTTTACCGGCTGCGCCGTCCACATGGGCTGGTTTGAGTCAGTCCACCGTGAAAACCTCCTCTTTCCCCCCAATGTCCAGAACGTACGTGGGCCCGTTATTGTTGATCACCTTGAACAGCCCCTCGTACGGCCGCTGTAGCGGTGCCCGGTGTCCGCCCCTTCGTACAAACACAAACTTACAGTTCTGCAGGTCTATGGGTACATGGGTCGGGGTCCGCCTGTGCTGTGAAGTTGGTACGGGGGCCAGGTTGCCGAGCCTTTCACGTAGCCTGCCCAGGACTGCTGCGGGTTCCTCCTCTTGCCCCCTTGGGGCTGGTATGAACTCTCCCGGGATGGCCAGGGGTGCGCCGTACACTAACTCGGCCGATGAGGTGTGCAGATCCTCTTTGGGCGCTGTGCGAATTCCAAGCAGGACCCAGGAAGCTCGTCCACCCAGTTAGGTCCTCTCAGGCGGGCCATGAGAGCCGACTTCAAGTGACGGTGGAAGCATTCCACTAGTCCGTTCGACTATGGGTGGTAGGCAGTTGTGTGGTGTAGCTGAGTTCCCAACAGGCTGGCCACAGCCGACCACAGGCTGGAGGTGAACTGGGCGCCTCTGTTGGAGGTAATGTGGGCCGGTACCCCGAAGCGTGCTACCCAGGTTGCAATCAGCGCTCGGGCTCAGGAATCGGCAGATGTGTCGGTGAGCGGGACCGCCTCTGGCCACCTCGTGAACCAGTCTACCATAGTTAGGAGGTACCGTGCTCCTCGGGACACTGGTAGGGGGCCCACGATATCCACATGAATGTGGTTGAACCTCCGGCGGGTGGGTTCGAACTGCTGCGGCGGGGCTTTAGTGTGCCGCTGCACCTTGGCTGTTTGGCACTGCGCGCACGTTCTGGCCCATTCACTGACCTGCTTGCGAAGTCCGTGCCACGCGAACTTGCTGGAGACCAGCCGGACGGTTGTCCTGACAGATGGGTGCGCCAAACCGTGTATGGAGTCGAAAACTCACCGCCTCCAAGCTGCTGGGACGATGGGGCGAGGTTGGCCGGTAGCCACATCGTACAGGAAGGTCCTCTCACCTGGGCCTACGAAAAAGTCCTGCAGCTGCAAACCTGAGACTGCGGTCCTGTAGCTGGGCATCTCGTCGTCTGCCTGCTGCACCTCCGCCAGTGCTGCATAGTCCACCCCCAGGGACAGGGCCTGGATAGCTGGTCTGGAGAGTGCGTCCGCCACGACGTTGTCCTTCCCCGAGACATGCTGGATGCCCATCGTGTACTCGGAGATGTAGGACAGATGTCACTGCTGGCGAGCCGACCAGGGATCGGACACCTTCGTGAACACGAAGGTCAACGGTTTGTGGTCCGTGAACGTGGTGAACGGCCCTGCCTTCTAAGAAGTACCTGAAATGCCGGATCGCCAGGTATAGCACCAACAGCTCCCGGTCGAAAGTAGTGTACTTGAGTTCGGGTGGTCGTAGGTGCTTGCTGAAGAACGCCAAGGGTTGCCAGCGCCCCTCGATGAGCTGCTCCAGCACCCCACCGACTGCTGTGTCGGATGCGTCCACTGTGAGGGCGGTCGGAACGTCCGTTCTGGGGTGCACCAGCATCGCGGCATCTGCCAAGGCTTCCTTGGCTTTAACGAAAGCGGCCGCGGCCTCCTCGTCCCAAGTAATGTCCTTGCCTTTACCTGACATCAGTGTGTACAAAGGGCACATGATACGGGCTGCTGAGGGGAGGAAACTGTGGTAGAAGTTCACCATACCAACGAACTCCTGCAGGCCTTTGACCGTGTTGGGCCGGGCAAAGTGGCGGATTGCGTCTACCTTGGCGGGCAGAGGTGTTGCCTCGTCTTTGGTAATCCTGTGGTCCAGGAAGTCGATGGTATCGAGACCGAACTGGCATTTGGCCGGGTTGATCATGAGGCCGTATTCACTCAGTCGGGCGTAGAGTTGACGGAGGTGGGACAGATGCTCCTGACGACTGCTGCTGGCTATGAGGATGTCGTCCAAATAGATGAAAGCGAAGTCCAGGTCGCGTCCCACCGCGTCCATTAACCGCTGGAACGTCTGTGCGGCATTCTTTAGGCCGAACGGCATGTGGAGGAACTCGAAAAGGCCGAACAGGGTGATGAGTGCCGTTTTGGGGACGTCGTCCGGATGCATCGGGATTTGATGGTATCCCCGGACGAGGTCTACCTTGGAGAAGATCCGTGCGCCGTACAGGTTTGCTGCAAAGTCCTGAATGTGCGGCACAGGGTAGCGGTCCGGTGTTGTAGCCTCGTTCAGCCTGCGGTAGTCGCCACATGGTCTCCAGCCCCCTGTTGCTTTAGGCACCATGTGCAGGGGGGAGGCCCATGGACTGTCGGAGCGCCGGATGATCCCCAATTCCTCCATCCGCTTGAACTCCTCCTTCGCCAGGCGGAGCTTTTCCGGGGGGAGCCTTTGTGCGTGGGCGTGGAGGGGTGGTCCCTTGGTCAGGATGTGGTGTTGAACCCCGTGTCTGGGCATGGCTGCCGTGAGCTGCAGTGCCAGAATAGATGGAAAGTCCGCCAGGATTTTGGTGAATTCGTTGTCGGACAGTGTGATGGAGTCCAGGTATGAGGCCGGCAACTTGGCTTCACCCGGGAGAACGTCTGGAAAGTCTCGGCATGTACCAGTCTTTTCCCTTGCAAGTCAGCCAGCAGGCTGTGAGTTCGCAAGAAGTCCACCCCCAGGAGTGGTTGGGCCACCACGGCCAGTGTGAAGTCCCACGTGAACCGGCTGGCACCGAACTGCAGCTGCACTGTGCGGGTGCCGTAGGTCCGTATCGTGCTGCCGTTTGCGGCCCTCAGGGTGGGTCCTGGCTTCCTGTTGCGGGTGTCGTACCCCGTCAGGGGCAAGACGCTGATCTCCGCTCCGGTGTCGACCAAGAAGCGGTGTCTCGACTGTTTGTCCCAGACGTACAAGAGGCTGTCCTGGTGGCCTGCCGCCACAGTCATTAGCAGCAGCTGGCCCTGGCCCTTGCAGGGCGGGCGACAACGGCGGGCTTTTGTGCCCCACCGCTGGTGGTAGAAGCACCACTGTTCACTGGCCTCCTCACTCCTGCCTCTGTGTTGTGTGCGCCCCCCTGCCGGGCCTGGTCTGGTCCGCTGTTGGGCGCGTGGCCTGGTAATCTGACCGACGGACGCCACGTTCTCCCTCTTGGCTTTCCACAGCACGTCTGCCTGGGCCACCACCTTCCGGGGGTCATTGAAATCTGCGTCGGCCAGCAGCAGATGTATGTCCTTGGGCAGTTGCTCTAGGAACGCTTGCTCGAACATGAGGCAGGGCTTGTGTCCGTCGGCCAGGGCCAGCATCTCGTTCATCAATGCTGACGGCAGTCTGCCTCCCAAACCGTCCAGGTGAAGCAGGCGGGCACCCCGCTCACACCGTGAGAGGCCAAAGGTCCCAATGAGCAGTGCTTTGAATGCTTCATATTTGCCTTCTTCCGGGACGGCCCGCAACCTGGGCGGCCGTCTCCTGGTCAAGGGCGCTCACCACGTGGTAGTAACACATAGAATCAGAGGATATCTGCCGAATCTGGAACTGGGCTTCTGCTTGGCTAAACCACACGCGTGGTCGCAGTGTCCAGAAAGACGGCAGTTTTAGTGAAACTGCATGAACAGATGAAGAGTCGGTCATCTTTGGTCCAAATCCCGTTTGGGCCGTCAGGGTCACCAATGTAGCGATGAAATAACGACACGCAGTCGGTAAGTCGTTTCAAGACTAGTTTATTCAAACTTTGCGGTGCTGGCATTTAAATCCCTGGCACCCGCCCTCTCTGGGTGGAAATGACGTCGGGGTAAATTACTAAAGTCTCCCCCCCGCGCGCTGGCTATTTGTGAGCCGGTTCGCCTGCGCAGAAAGTGGGTCGCCACAGTGCTTTATTAATGTATTGCTTGTGCAAACATTGCTTGTGTCACTACTTGCAAAATGTAATTTTTAAGTAGCAGCTTATGTTCGGCATAGACGTGAAAATGTTAAGGCCAAAAAAGGAAAATTGTAAGTTTCACTTTTACTCGGGTAAAAATAAAATCACTTTTGCCCAGTAACTTATTTTATTGCACATGTTAAATACAGCAAAATAATACAGAAAGACATTGCAAAAGTAAAGGCAAACAAATGAGGTAACAGCAATTTTCACTTTTGCCCAGTAACAAGCCTTATTGCGTTTAGTTGCAACTGTCGTCCCTTTCATCGGTGAAGAGACTATGGCTGTAGGAAATGTTTCTAATCCCTGTCGGTGAACTCCCTGTCGGTTGCCTCTATACGCTCCAGTGGTTTTTTTAGTTTTAAGTCCTCCTGCATGAGAGCCGACAACTGTCCGTCGTTTGGCAATTTCCTTTTAAGTTTTTCTAGTCTGTAACTGGACAATTGCGCACAAGTCTTTCACGGCGAGATTCGACACCATACGTGTCACTTGTTTTCTGTAGATGTGTCCTGCACATGCCCAGTACAAGGAGTTTCACCCAAATACCCTTTTTATTGTGGACGGAGGTATTTTCAAAAACACCTGTTGTGGACACCTATCGTTTTTACGCGAAACCAGCGTTTTCAAAAGTATCCGGTCTAATATGGACATACCATAAGAACCTCATCATGGACCAGAAACAAGGTGATAATGCTTCGATATCCAGCTCTAAGAGTTCCCATACATCCAAACTCGTGCAGCAGCAAGAGCCTGCACCAAAGCAAAGGTGGCAAAAGCACCTGCTTCATTTGCTGAGAAGGAGGCCCATTGCACAGACTGAGGTCTTAGAGGCAGCTGAAGAACTGGAGGGAGCAATGAAGTAGGAAAGGGCCAGCGAAGCAGTGTCAGAAAAGGACATCGTGGAGCGAACGGGCAAGTGCGTGAAAGCACAACTTGAACCTCGCGCATCCCAGAACCAAACTGCAGAGGAGACTCTTGGATAAGCCGTATTCAACCAAAGTCTGACAACACACCTGCCCCATCCGTCGAGAGCACAACCTTCCAGAAGAAAATAGACAAGGAAGTCTACAAGGATGAGACAAACGGTTACATTGCTCCTCTCCTCTTTAGAGTTTCATGGCAGCTCTTACTCATCTATCGTGAACACACATTTCACTTCCAGTACATGTCCAGTGAACTCTGAAAAGAAAGCCAGAGATGAGAGAGTAGGTTGTTGCCTTTGTGGGCAAGATTTTTGCAGACAACGCCGTGTGCATCAGAGGCTGCCTGAAACAGAGAAGAAAGGAACCCCCTCATCCTCCCCAGGTTCAGCCACATCTCTAGTATGGTATCTTCATGACCAGGTGGAACATCATGGCCATCACTTTATGGAAGAAGTCATTAGAGCAGCAGGTTTGTGGATGAAAGGAGGCAGGAGACTCATCAACTCAGTTCTGCACGCATGTGTCATCTGCCAGAAGCTCTGTGGCAAAATGGAGGAACTCTGCATGGCAGATCTACCTCCCGAGCGCCTGCATACCTGCCCTCCCTTCACGTATGCTGGGTTGGATGTGTCGGATCCGCCAGATGTGCAAGGGGAGGCCATGCACAGAGCGAACGGGCGGCGCTGTTCAGCTGGGTGAGCTCAGGAGCAGTCCATGTCGAAATAATTGAATCCATGGACACCTCAAGTTGCATCAATGCACTCTGGCGCTTTTCTGCAATCTGTAGGCCAGCGAACAGGGAAGATCGGACTGTGGCATGAATATCTGTATCAGCCAGTAAGGAACTGCAACTATAGAAAAAGCAACAGGACTCCAGCGTGCACAGGTACTTGAATCAACAAGGATACACATGGGAGTTCAAACCCCCACCCCCATGCCTCCCGCAAGAGCGGCTCATGGGAGTGTATGATTGGGTGGCAAGAAGAATCCTTGGCTTTTTGCTGCTCCAGGAGAACACTTGTCTTACCCATGAAGTCCTGTGCACCGTCATGGTGGAGGTTGCAGCATAGCAAATACGAGACCTCTTGTTGCGATTTCCACAGACCCTGACTCACCATTTATACTGCAATGATGCTCACTCAGAAGGTCGGAGTACCCCCTCTGTTTGGAGACTTTAAGGATAACGATCTTCTCATTCGACAGTGGAAACAGATACAAATTCCCGCCAGAAAGCTCTGGATTCACTGGAGCCGCGAGTACCTCCCATCACTGCAGACCCACCGGACATAGATGAAAGCTCGCAGGGATCTACAAGAGGGAGATTCATGGTCTTGAGAATCAAGCTACCTGCAATGATTGGCCCATGGCTAAAGTTACTGCTACCTTCCCTGGAAGGGATGGAGGAGTCCCGAAGGAAGAGGTCAACACGTCAGACCAAGGTTTTGCCAGGACCTGCCCGAGACCTGCCTCAGAAATTGTTTTGCTCCTTCCCAAAAAAGAATAGTAGAAACCTCACGAAGGTGGCAGGGAGAATTTTGGGCAATTCATTTATGTTTTTCTATGTGATTAAACATGTTCAGCTTTTATTTTAATGAGCAGTTTCTGATCTGTATTAGGTCACTTCCGGTGCAGTCAGGAAGAAGTAAGTAGAAAAGTGCATTGGCTGACAAGAGGCCAGATGTGTATGTTAGGAGCAAAAAAAGTTTCTATCTAAAGCCATCCTGTTGTTTCCTCAGCAGAAAGAAGCATTGCTTGTAAGTTGATGTCATATTGTTTACAAGGTTAATCTAAATGTATCAACAAGGTTTGCTGAAATAGAATGTTATTTTTATGTTTATTAGACACTAACCTAGAATCTAATGGTTTACACATACTATTTACCTGTAGTATTTACTTGTTGGAATCTTATAATATTTACCTGTAGGGAACTAATAAGTGTATATTTACTTATGTGAATGAAACTATGAAAATCTGGAATGTTCAGGACTTTGGTGGTGTCGGAATATAAATTTTCATTTTTAGAATCTTTTTATTGATATATGATCTTCAACAGCTATAAAATGATACAAAACTTCAACAGATTAATATGTATACAATTAATAAAGCTGAAGAAAAAACTGATCTTAAAATATAAAAATGGAAAAAAAATTTATATATAGGAAAAAGAAAGTAAAAAAAAAGAACCCCATCTAACTGGAAAAAACCCCACTAACTACACAAAAAAACCCATTAGGAATCAAACCCCGGAGCAATACATTTAACCATCATCTAAATATATTTTTAAAAAGTCATCAACTGCCATTTCATATTTATATAAAAAAAATAAAATTGGAAGGATAACATATAACTTAATTCAAATTAAATGATAATATTTGGCAAAATCAAATCGAGGATCAAAAATTCTACTTCTAATTTTTTCCAAACTAAGACATAACATCACTTGAGAAAACCATTCAATTAATGTAGGTGAAGACATATCTTTCCATTTTAATAAGATAGCCCTTCTTGCCAGTAGTGTAACAAATGTGATTTCATGTTGATCTGAAAATGAGATACCCTGAATATGATGCGGAACTATTCCAAATAGAACAGTCAATCTATTAGGTTGTAAATTAGTTTTCAAAGCTTTAGAGATTGTAGAAAATAAAGATTTCCAGAACGATTTTAATGCAGAACATGACCAGAACATATTGACAAAGTAGCTACTTCAGTTTTACATCTATCGCAATAGTTATCTATACTAGGAAATATTTTAGATAGTCTGTCCTTTGTTAAGTAATAACAGTGTACAATTTTAAATTGAATTAAACAATGGTTGGCACATACAGAAGAAGAATTTATGTTTTTCAAAACTCGAAGCCAATCTTCATTAACAAAGGTCATATTAAGTTCTCTCTTCCAATCTTGTTTAATCTTTAGTGATAGGTTCTTTTTTTGTAACAAAAATAAATTATAAATTCTACTAATGGAATCTTTCACTAAGGGATTCAATTTGAAAATGGTATCCAACAAATCAGATTCTTGTAAATATGGAAACTTAGGTAAATATTGTTGTAAAAAATGTCTAACCTGAAAATATTGCAAAAAATGTGTATGAGTGAGAAAATATTTGTTAATTAACTCTTCAAAAGTCATCAATTGACCATCACAAAATAAATCTGTAGAAGAATGAATTCCTTTATTTTTCCATGGAAGAAAAATGGGGTCAGTTGTTGAAGGTTTAAATGAGAAATTTCGATATAAAAAACTAGATAACTTAAATTGTTTCAAATTTTAAAAATTACAAAACTGAACCCAAATCCGTAAAGATTGTTTAATAACCGGATAAAGATTTAAATTTGGAATTTTAGAGAGCTGTAAAGGTAATGGAGTTCCTAAAATTGAAGTTAAATGAAATTGTTTAACAGTTTTTAATTCCAAATCAACCCATAATGGTTTTTGGTTCTTACCAAGCCAATATAACCAAAAACATAATTGTCTAATATTCACAGCCCAATAATAGTCTTAAATTTGGAAGTGATACTTTTTTAGATTTTTGTAAATGATACTTATTAATTCTTGGTCTCGTATTGTTCCAAATAAAAGAAGAAATAAGAGAGTCAATTTGATCGAAAAATTTTTTAGTTAAAAGGATAAGTATATTTTGGAAAATATATAAAAACCTAGGTTAAATCATCATTTTCACAGAATGAATATGACCTATTAAAGAAAGAGTAAGTGGATTCCATCTAGAAAATAGTTGTTTCATGGAGTCCATTAAAGAACTATATTCACTCTATAGAGATCTTTATATTTTTTTTAGTAATTATGATACCTAAATATCTAAATGTATTAACAATTCTAAAAGGAATGTCATTGTATATACTGACAGGGACATTTAATGGAAACAATTCACTTTTATTCAAATTAAGTTTATATCCTGAAAATTTACCAAAATCTTTAAGTATTTCCAAAAGATTAGGAATTTATTAGTAATAACCGTGGCAATAGGATTCTTATAAATCATTTGAATCCATCTATTAAAATTATTACCAAAACTAATTTTTTCTAATACTTTAAACAAATATGGCCACTCAACTCTATCAAATGCCTTTTCTGCATCGAGAGAGATAACACATTGAGTTTGTTTAGATAATGAAGAATATATAATATTCATCAATCTCCGAATGTTAGAGACAGAATAACGGCCTTTAATAAAGCCTGTTTGATCCATAGAAATGATTTTAGTTAAAATATTTTCCAAGCGATTAGCCATTATTTTAGAGAGAATTTTTGCGTTCACATTTAATAGCGAAATAGGTCTATATGATGAGCATTTAACAGGATCTTTATCTTTTTTAAGAATTAAGGAAATAGATGCCTCATAAAAAGAAGGTAAATTACCCTTCTCAAAGGATTCATGAAATATTTCCAAAAGATACAGAGAAAGTAACCTTTCGAATTTTTTGTAAAATCCCACTGAATAACCATCAAGTCCAGGAGCTTTACCTGATTGCATTGATAAAATAGCTTTCTGAATTTCATGCTTGGTAATTGGAGCATCAAGTTTCTGTTGATCTTCAAGAGAAATTTGTGGAAATGTAATCTTATGTAGAAAAGCCTTCATTTTAGAGGAATCTGCAGGAAATTGAGATCTATAAAGATCAGAATAAAAATCTTGAAAAGTATTATTAATGTCCTCATGGTTACTTACTATATCTCCATTGTTTTTACAAATCTTTAAGATTTGTCTTTTAGCTCTGGTTGCTCTTAATTGAGAAGCTAAGAGTTTATTATTTTTATCCCCAAAGATACAAAATTGACTTTTCAATTCAAGCAAATATCCTTCAAGAAATATGACTTAACTCTATAAAACAAATCTATTACAAGAACAAACAGTGAGAAACTATGAAATTAAAAAAGGAGGAAGAAAATTGATTACGAAGGAAAACTGGGACCTGATAATAAATTAAATAGCAGGGTTTCTATGGATATGTAAAAAGATAAAGGGTAGCTAGGATAAATGTGGGGTGCCTAGTGAGCAAGACTAATGGATTTATAATGGGAAACAAGGAAATGTAGATAAGTATAAACCAATAATTTTGCCTAATTTTCACATCTTTGAAAATGTGTATAAATATCCAAGAGGTATTTGATGGGCTGGTTTCAAACTGTGTGTGATAATTCATAAAATCACTGTCACAAGGAATAGAATAAAGAACATGGAGCCTTTGAAGGCTTTAGTGAAACAAGGCAAATACACCATACACCATATTCTAGTTTCTGCTCCCTGCCTTTCCATCCTGATGAAGGGTCTCAGTCTGAAATGTTGACTGTTCATTTGCCTCCATAGATGCTGCCTGACCTGCTGTGTTCCTCCAGCATCTTATATGCATTGCTCAAGATTTCCAGCATCTGCAGAAACTTTTGCGTCGGTGTACCATACACGATCTTTGCTTATTGATTTGTGCAGTCCTTTCCAGGACCACTTAATCTGCTCCGCCATTTCATCATGGCTGATCCAATTTTCCTCCCAGCCCCAATCTCCTGCCTGTTCTCCATATCCCTTCATGCCCTAATCAATCAAGAATCTATCAACCTCTGTTTCAAATATACATAAAGACTTGGCCTCCACACCTATCTGTGGTAATGATTTCCATAGTTTCACCACTCACTAGCTAAAGAAATTCCTCCTCACCTCCATTCTAAAAGGATGCCACTCTATTCTGAGGCTGTATCCTCTGATCTTAGACTCTCCCACCATAGGAAACATCCTCTCCACATCCACTCTATCAAGGCCTGTCACCATTCAATAGATTTTATTGAGATCACCCCTCATTCTTCTGAATTCCAGTGAATACAGGCCCAGACCCATCAAACATTCTTCATATGGCAATCCATTCAATCCCGGAATCATTTTCATGAACCTCCTTTGAACCCTCTCCAGTTTCAGCACATCCTTTCCATGATAAGGAGCCCAAAACTGCTTACAATGCTCTAAGTGAGGCCTCACTTGTGCTTTATAAATTCTCAACACTACATCCCTGCTTTTGACCACTTGAAATGAATGCTAACCTTTCATTTGTCTTCCTCATCACAGACTCAACTTGCAAAATAACCTGTAGGGAATCCTGCACAAACACTCCCAAGTCCCTTTACAACTCAGTTTTTTAAAAATTTTCTCTCCATTTAGAAAATAGTCAACCCTTTTATTTCTTCTACCAAAGTGCACAACTATACACTTGACAACACTGTATTCCATCTGCCATTTCTTTGCCCATTCTCCTAATCTGTCTAAGTCTTTCTGTAGCCTCTCTACTTCCTCAAAACTACCTGCCCCTCCACCTTTCTTCATATTGTCTGCAAACTTTGCAACAAAGCCAGCAATTCCATCATCCAGATCATTGACATATAACATAAAAATAATTGGTCTCAATATACACCTCTATAGAACACCACTAGTCACAGACAGCCAACCAGAAAAAGCTCCCTTTATTCCCACTCTTTGCCTCCTACCAGTCAGCCACTGCTTTATCCATGCTAGAATCTTTCCTGTAATACCTTGGGCTCATAGTTTGTTAAGCAGCTTCATGTGTGACACCTTGTCAATGGCTGTCTGAAAATCCAAATACACAACTCAACGAATTCTCCTTTGTCTATCCTACTTGTTATTTCTTCAAAGAATTCCAATAGATTTGTCAGGCAAGATTTTCCCTCAAGGAATCCATGCTAACTATGGACTATTTTATTATGTGCATCCAAGTACCCTGAGATCTCATCCTTAATAATCAACTCCAACATCTTTCCAACCACTAGGTCAGACTAACTAGCCTATAGTTTCCTTTCTCCTGCCTGTCTCCCTCCTTGTAGAGCAGGGTGACATTTGCAGTTCTCCAGTCTTCCGGAACCATTCCAGAATCTAGTGGTTCTTGAAAGATCATTACTAATGCCTCCACAATCTCTTCAGCTACCTCTTACCGAACCCTGGGGTCTACACCATCTGGTTCAGGTGACTTATCTACCTACAGTCCTTTCAGTTTCCCAAGAACCTTCTCCCTAGTAATGTTAACTTCACACATTTCATGACCCTTGACATCTGGTACTTCCACCATGCTGCTAGTGTCTTCCACAGTGAAGACTGGTGCAAAATACTTATACTTCATTTGCAATTTCATTGTCTTCCATTACTACCACTCCAACATCTTTTTCCAGTGGTCTGAAATCCACTCTCACCTCTCTTTTACACACTATGGATCTGAAGAAACTTTTGGTATCCTCTTTAATATTATTGGCTCTCTTACTTTTGTATTCCAACTTTCCCTTAATGACTTTCTTCATTGCCATCTGTTGGTATTTGAAAGCTTCCCAATCCTCTTACTTCCTGCTAATTTTTGCTCAATTATACGCCCTCTCTTTGGCTTTTCTTTGCTTTGACTTCTCTTCTTAGCCACGGTTGTGCCATCTTGCCTTTATAATACTTCTTCCTCTTTGGGATTTGTTTATCCTGTGCCTTCCGAAATGCTTTAAGAAATTCCAGCCATTGCTGCTCTGCTGTCATCCCTGTCAGTGACTGATTATTTCTTTCCATTAATTCTGCCTGACCGGCTAAGTTCCTCCAGCATTTTGTATGTGTTACTCTGGATGTCCAGCATTTGCAGAATATCTTGTATTCAAAATACATTCTTTAGCCAGAGGGTGGTGAACCTGTGGAATTCATTGTCTTAGACGTCTGTGGAGACCAAGTCATTGGGTATATGTTAAGCAGAGGTTCTTGATTTGTATCAAAGGTTATGGGAAGTAGGCAGGAGAATGAGGTTGAGAGGGATAATAAATCAGCCATGACCAATTGGACTAATTCCACTCCTGTGTCTTATGGTTTTACTACTATGATCCAGCGTCATTTTTCAGCAGTCCTATATATATGAAAAAAACTTTTGGTATCTTCTTTTATATTATCAGCTAGCCTTTATGTCTCATCTTTTCTTCCCATATTGTTTCATTTGTCTTCTGTTGGTTTTTAAAAACTTCCCACTAGTTTTTGCTATATTATATGCACTCTCTTATGTGTTTATTCTGTTTTTGACTTCCCTTGTCAGCCATGGTTACCTCATCCTACCTTTAGAATGCTTCTTCTTTGAGATGAACTGACTCTGTGTTCTCCAAATTATTCCCTGAAAATCAAGTCATTGCTGCTTTACCATCATCACCGCTAGCTTCCCCTTCTAATCAAATTTGGCCAGCTCCTCTATCATGCCTCTGTAATTCCCTTTACTCTGCTGGGATACCGATATATCCCGTTTTAGCTTCTCTCTCTCAAACTGCAGGGTGAATTCTATCATATTGTAACCACTGCATCCTAAGGGATCTCTTGCCCTTCATGAACACGAAGCCAGAAACATTGTCATGATTGTGACAAGCTCCTTTCCTGTTGTTGGGAACTGCACTCATCCAATAGCCAAACAATCTAAAATTGCTGGGATCTGCAAGACTACAGACCAGATGGCACCTTGTTGTTAGATCCCTGCTTAAGAACCTCTAACATTAAATTCATCTTTGGAGATGATATTTCAGTTTCCCTTGAAACCGTTTCTAAATTCCAGCATCACAGTTGGGCTGAATCTTATCTTCTCTCTTACATCCAATGGCTGATCTTCTACACACAAGCTCAGTGCAGCTGAAAATCCTGTGGACGTTGATCAACCTTGTTACGTACCCTGTAACTGGGTCACTTACCAGCAAAGATAGAGAGGTCCGTTGAAGTCTGATGGTACTATTTTTAACAGTATTTATTGATACAAGTACACAAAACAATGTCAATGCAAACATACAGATAATATACATCGTCAATACTAAATCTAAAAGCGCGGGTATAATAATAATAAGAAGAAATAGCTCTATCGTTGTCTAGGGGATAATGTATTGTCCGATGGAAATATGAAAGTCACTCAGTTCATTCAAGCTGCAGCTTTTGGTTTGGAGAGAAAGACGGGTTTAAAACTTGCCCATTCCTTTTATGATGTCAATCCTTCGAGAGTCGTTGGGAGTTGGTTTCCCCGTTGTTAGCTAAAAACCTTTCGGCCGTGGAAAAGGGCCCACCGATTCGAGGGCAAATGGAACCGGACGCACATGGCCTTTCCCCTGGTTTCTTGCTATTACGGGATCGCTGGCGTTTCTTCTGGTGCATCTGAGGGGCTGTTCCCACAGACCCTCTTTTTATCCTGACTCACAAGGTCTCAGATGTCAATCAGGTTGGGATGAGGCAATCCCTCCACCAACCTCCCCCTCGTTTCATTGCCTGGGGCGTCGATGCATCGTACAGGATGCAATACACAAGTCCGTCTCCAAGAGACAATAGCCGGCATCAATGGGTCCGCCTCTCGGAGGCCAAGACACATTCCAACAACTTGTGGATTCTGCATGTCTTTCTCTCATTTCCTGGGTCTCCTGAATGGACTCAATAGTGATCTTGCGATTCTCACAAAGGAGGGGGCTACCCCGTGCCCTTCGGCCCCACAGAGCTGTGGCACATTCGTAACACCCCCTTTCTTCAAAGCGTTTTCACCAGCGGTGAAAATGAAGTAGTACAGAGTCTTACAGGATTTTTGAATCTAACACAATACAAAAGCTTTTCTTTTCACTACAGAGTAATACAGTTATACATTCAATTCAGTATCTAGATGGTTACCGATTACAATTGTCACTTCCTTTAATATCTTAACATCTTGTACCCTACTAAAGTCTTGTAGCATCAGACTCCACTTGAATAACCACCTATTTTTAGGTCTTATTTTTCTTTAGCCAACAAAACTAAAGAGTTGTGATCTTAGCTTACGGGTATACTACAACAGTTCATGCAAATACTAATCTTTATGTGGCTTTCAAACTCAACAGGCAGGCTTCCATGGGGGTTGTCTTTTATTATTCACAGGCTTTGTTGAAATCCCTTAAAACCGGTTTCTGCTATTTAAAAATGGCGTCCCCATTAACCCTCGTCTCTTTTCCGGTTAGTTTCCACGTGGGGAACTCAGGTAACCTGGCGAAATAGGCTGTTGCCCGCTTCTTTCATAGGAGTTATTTTATCAACACTGTGTCCCAAACTTAGACCATCTTCTGAATTTCCACCCAATTCTTTAATTTTACACAAGTTGCTAGCTTTCTCTTCAGGACCCTTCAGGCTATTAGTTTTCAGTTCGAACTCTTTGTTCAAGCAGCATGTCAAATTCTGCCTTTTCACACCACACTCTGGAATAACAATAGCATGAGGGGCCCCGTCATCTTCCAACTCAACCTGTAAGTGATCCGCAGGTTTTAAATTTTCTTCATTCAATTTGGGAACGACATATTTCCCATTTTCTTCAATGATAATATTCATCTCCCCACGTTTGATCTCCGCATTAACTTTTAACACACCTTTAAGCACAAACACCTGGGAACTCTCACTTCCCACTATTACCAAGGTTAACCCTTTCTTCACTGAACCAAGTCTGTCTGACCCACAAGGACTGCATTCCTTTTCAACTGAATCAAATACCTCAGACTTTTTCTGAGCTCCATTACTAGGTTCAGTACCACGTGCATCCACATCTTGGACACACTCAAATGGGACATTTGCCTCTTCCAGGCTTTCAATACCCGTACCCGGTCCAAATTCTAAATTCCCCTGATTCTCCCAGCTGCTCTCTGGGCAACTCCCTTCCAGAGTAAACTCAACCCCGCGGGCTGAAACAACCTCATCTACCAACCCAGCAGACTTCTTCAAGGTAAGGGCATCCTTTTCATCTAGGACTGCCCTCATTTCATTATCGGGAACACCTTTAGAATTTTCAACTTCTTCAAACAGTTCTGCCCAACCAGACAGATCATCCATGTCCAACTCTGGACCTTTTAACAGCTCTATCTGTTTCTCATCTCCATTTCGTGCCTCTAGCACTTCATTCCTCGCTAAGGGCAGGTCTATCTCCTCTCCCTTACTCTCTTTCACTTTACTACCCTCTGTTTTACCACCCTCCAAACCCTCGTGGCACAGAGTCGGTAAAAACGTCTCGGCCAAATCGATACTGGCCAGATTTAAACTGCTCTCGTTCTCAGCTGCCTTTCTCGACATGCTGCGAGTGACCGCGCAGGCGGGACAGATCTTGGAATCTAGGGGCGGAGCCTCAACACTCACAGGCTGTTTGGTCAGCATCATTGCCGACCAAACCTTACCACCGGCTAAATCGTTACCCAGAAGGACGTCCGCGTCAGTTCTCGGGAATTCTGATCGCACCCCCATTTCAACTGGTCCAGAGACTAGCTCACAATTCATAATGATTTTATGCAAGGGCACCATTTCCGTCCCTTTGCCTATTCCTTTCACAGCTACCATTCCCGTCTTGCGACCAAAATCTAGTACCTTACTGCTGATCAATGATAGTTCCGCCCCCGTGTCTCTCCAGATCCGTACTGGAACTGGGGTGCCCCCCTCCCTCACAGACACGGTTCCGTGTGACATACAAGTCTCAGACCCTTCTCGTACTCTGTCTACCCGGGGCTCTCTTGTCGATTTACTGATTACCACGGCACATCCGATAGGGACGGCTGCTTTCCCTTTTCCTGTCTCCTTCCTCGGAGCCAAGCACCTAGATGCAATATGCCCCCCCTTTCCACAATTAAAACAGGTCAAGCCCAGAAATCTCTGGCCGTCTTGCCTTTCCCCCTCAATCTTACCACTAGCTCCCGGCGGGACCTCTGCCTCAGCCGGCGGGCTTTCTCAATCGTTCCCACGGTCTCTCGAGTAACTTTTATTCGAGGAAAACTTTGTCTTGTGGGTTAGGGCATATTCATCTGCGAACCTAGCAAATTCTGAGATGGACTTATTCGGCTTCTCATTCAAATACATCCGGATATCCTCCGAAACACAACCTTTAAATTCCTCAATCAGAATTAACTCCCTGAGACGCCAATAATCCTCTTTCACTATCTCTGCTGTGCACCAACGGTCCAAGAGCACACCCTTCTCATAGGCAAACTCGGTATACGTCTGATTCCACCCTTTCTTTAAATTTCTGAACTTTTGTCTATACGCTTCAGGTACTAACTCATAACTCCGGAGAATGGCCGCCTCTACTTTGTCATAACTCTCCTCCTCTTCCTCCTCCATGGACAACGCTGTATATGCCCGCTGTGCCTTCCCTTTTAACACACTTTGTAACAACGCCACCCACTGATCTCTGGGCCACTTCTGATTCACTGCCACCTTTTCAAAAAGCAAGAAATAACTATCAACATCCGTCTCCTCGAACGGAGGTACTAACCTCAACTCCCGACTAACATTAAACTGCTCCTCTCGGTCTGACCCCTGAACTCGTTGCTCTTGCCTTAACTTCTCCATCTCCAAGTCATGTTTCCTCTGTTTCTCTGCCTCCCTCTCCTTCTCGGCCCTTTCCTTCTCTTTCTCAGCTCTTTCTTTCTTCTTCTCAGCTGCTTCCAGCTGTTTTAACTGAAGTTCGTGCTCTCTTTGCTTCTCAGCTCTGTCCTGCTCCCGTTTCACCTCTAACTCTTTTAGCTGGAGCGCATGCTCCCTTTCTTTCTCAGCCCGGTCCCGCTCTAACTCCTTCTCTCTCTCTCTCTCTCAGCTCTTTCATTCTCCTTCTCAGCTGCTTTAACTTAATTGCATGTTCCAACCTTAATTTCTCCAACTCTAACTGAGCCGTCCCACTAGCTGGTACCTTTTCAGGGATATTTTCCAATACCTCAGCTGTAAACACATTCTTCCCAATATAATACTGAGTTATTGCCCTTCGCACCTCCCGCTTTTTCATTGACAACCTCACCTCTGCAAGGTTTAACCCCTTCGCCAAATTTATCAAGTCTGATTTGGTGGCCGCCTCCAGCATCGGGTTTTCTATAAATTCCCCCACGTCCATCTTTGCTGGTTTCCCGTCTGGCTACCCGCATAACCAGATCCAAGTTCGGACTTACAAGCCCAATTCACTGGCCCCCCCAATTTGGTGTCAAATCCTGGGACGAGAACCCCAATTGTTACGTACCCCGTAACTGGGTCACTTACCAGCAAAGATAGAGAGGTCCGTTGAAGTCTGATGGTACTATTTTTAACAGTATTTACTGATACAAGTACACAAAACAATGTCAATGCAAACATACAGATAATATCCATCGTCAATACTAAATCTAAAAGCGCGGGTATAATAATAATAAGAAGAAATAGCTCTATCATTGTCTAGGGGATAATGTATTGTCCGATGGAAATATAAAAGTCACTCAGTTCATTCAAGCTGCAGCTTTTGGGTTGGAGAGAAAGACGGGTTTAAAACTTGCCCGTTCCTTTTATGATGTCAATCCTTCAAGAGTCGTTGGGAGTTGGTTTCCCCGTTGTTAGCTAAAAACCTTTCGGCCGTGGAAAAGGGCCCACCGATTCCAGGGCAAATGGAACCGGACGCATGTGGCCTTTCCCCTGGTTTCTTGCTATTACAGGATCGCTGGCGTTTCTTCTGGTGCGTCTGAGGGGCTGTTCCCACAGACCCTCTTTTTATCCTGACTCACAAGGTCTCAGATGTCAATCAGGTTGGGATGAGGCAATCCCTCCGCCAACCTCTCACTCGTTTCATTGCCTGGGGCGTCGATGCATTGTACAGGATGCAATACACAAGTCCGTCTCCAAGAGACAATAGCCGGCATCAATGGGTCCGCCTCTCGGAGGCCAAGACACATTCCAATGACTTGTGGATTCTGCATGTCTTTCTCTCATTTCCTGGGTCTCCTGAATGGACTCAATAGTGATCTTGCGATTCTCACAAAGGAGGGGGCTACCCCGCGCCCTTCGGCCCCACAGAGCTGTGGTACATTCATAACAACCTCATTTATTTGTCACTGGATTGCGGAATTTGCCTCCTCATCTCTCCCAGAACACTGATAATGTAATAATTATTATTTTATCTTCTATGACAATTATCCATGTCTGCAGATACATATCAGCATTTTGAACAGAAAAAAAATTCTGGAAATAACAAATAAGGCAAGCAACATCTGTGGACAGACAAAGAGTTAATATTTATAGCTGATGACTTTTCATCAGAACTGAGAAACCTTAGAAAGGGAATGTCTGTAAGAGGATGGAGACCAGAAGATACCAAATGACACAATAGATGGTGGTGCCTGCTGAAGGAGTAGTAAATTTTGGACTTTTGCAAACAGACGGCCAAGGTAGGAGATCACCAACAAGCAAACAAAGAAGACAAACTAGTCCTGCTGAACGGTTTCAGCCTGAAACATCAACTGTACTTTTTTCCATAGATGCTGCCTGGCCTGCTGAGTTCCTCCAGCGTTTTGTGTGTGTTGCTCTGATTTCCATCATCTGCAGATTTGCTCGTTTAAGGCAGGAAATCAGCAGATCTGTTTTAGAATTTTCAGCCATTCTAATATTCCCATCAATTGTTTAACTAATTTTACAGATTTTTTTGAGGTTACATGTAAAGTTGATAGGCAAAATGCACTGGATATTGTCTACATGGACTTTAACAAGGCTTTTAACAAAGTCCTGAAAGGGAGGTTGGTCAGAAAGTTTCAGTCGCTTGACATTCGTAGTAACTTGGATTCCACATTGGCGAGGAGTGGCAGTAGATGGTTTCTCTCTGACTGCAGAGCTGTGTCTACTGGAGTACCACAGTGATCCGTGTTGGGTCTGTTATTATTGGTCATCTATATCAATGATCTGTATTGTGTACAGTTTTGGTTTCCAGGGTTAAGGAAGGACATCCTGGCTGTAGAGGAAGTGCAGCGTAGATTCACGAGATTAATTCCTGGGATGTCTGGACTGTCTTACGCAGAGAGGTTAGAGAGACTGGGCTTGTACACGCTGGAATTAAGGAGATTGAGAGGGGATCTGATTGAAACATATAAGATTATTAAGGGATTGGACAAGATAGAGGCAGGAAATATGTTCCAGATGCTGGGAGAGTCCAGTACCAGAGGGCATGGTTTAAGAATAAGAGGTAGGTCATTTAGGACAGAGTTAAGGAAAAACTTCTTCTCCCAGAGGGTTGTGGGGGTCTGGAATGCACTGCCTCGGAAGGTAGTGGAGGCCAATTCTCTGGATGCTTTCAAGAAGGAGCTAGATAGGTATCTTATGGATAGGGGAATCAAGGGATATGGGGACAAGGCAGGAACCGGGTATTGATAGTAGATGATCAGCCATGATCTCAAAATGGCGGTGCAGGCTCGAAGGGCCGAATGGTCTACTTCTGCACCTATTGTCTATTGTCTAAACTAGATCAGCAAATTTACAGATGACACCAACATTGGAGGCACAGTGAACAGCGAGCAAGGCTGTCTGAGTTTGCAGCAGGATTTGGACCAGCTGAGAAAGTAGGCTGAAAAATGGCAGACGGAGTTTAATGCAGACCAGCATGAGGTGTTGGAGTTTGGAAGGACAAACCAGGATAGGACTTACACAGTGTACATTAGGGCACTGAGAAGTGCAGTAGAACTGAGGGATCTGGGAATACAGATGCATAATCCCTGAAAGTGGCACCACAGGTAGATAGGGTCATAAAATAGATCTTTTGGCACATTCTCCTTCATAAATCAAAGTATGGAGTATGGAGTTAGAATGTTGTATTAAAGTTCTCTGAGATGTTGGTGAGGTCTCATTGGAGTACTGTATGCAGTTCTGTCTCCCTTTCCTCAGGAAAGATATCCATAAGATTGAAGGAGTACAGAAAAAATATACAAGAATGTTCCCAGGATTTGAGTTACAAGAAACGTTGAATAGGTTAGGACTGCATTCACTGGAGTGTACCAGAATGAGGAGAGATTTGATAAAGTATAGAAAATTATGAAGGTCATGGATAGGGTAAGCGCAAGCTGGCATTTTCTACCAAGGTTGAGTGAGACTAGAACTAGAGGTCATAGGTTAAAGGTGAAAGGTAAAATTGTTAAGGGGAATTTTTTTGCTTAAGAGAATGGTGAGTGTGTGGTATAAGCTGCCATCAGACATTGTGGATCAGAGTTCCATTTCAATGTTTAAGAGAAGTTTGGATATGTACATGAATATGTTAGGTGACTTTAACCTTAAGTGTATTTTTATTGCTATTGCTATTGCTAATGTTGTTCCATGATGAGAGAAATCTTCAAAATTAAACAGATTGTTTTGAAGAGACATATATATTTTATTTTAGGCTCATTCATTTAGCTTGCTAGTCAGATAGTTCAGAAATAACTATTAAGGTGACTGTTTATCATTAATGGGTGCACATGTTTATATCGGGGTTCAGTATTCACATACAGAGTAAAATAATACAGATTTCGGCCTTCTGCCTTGTGCAGTCTCGTAACCTCTAGCCGTATTTCTTTCAGAGATTTGGAGAAAGTGAGGTTTATTTCTGTTTCCCCTGTGAAATCTGGATTTTCAGGATAAAGTTCCTCCCCAGGATACAAGATGGCAAGACCATCAGATGTCATTAGTCGGACTGGAAGCCATCGTTCACAACCTTCCACAGAACAATCTTCGCTAAACCTCTACAGATCTTGAAGGTAGTTAAATCGGCAAAGTCTTCCTATCTCATACCATTGTGGAGGAGGAATAAAGAGTTGCTCAGACTGGTGATGCTTTATTGCCTCAATAGGGGTCATCCAACTGTGAGAAATTGTTTCACTACCATCATGTGCAGTGAAAGGAATTTCTTCCAAACAAATAAAGAATGCAGTATCAAATCTCCTTCTCTGAAAAGTGGGAGTCAACCAATTACTCCACTCCTTCATTCAAAACCTGTTAGCCTAATCTCAATACAAGAGAAACTGCTGGAATCTACCCAGGGATGTAATACCAGAAAATCTTGAAATGAATAATAAGAATGAGCAGAGTCAGCATAGATCAATGAAAGAAAACTAAGGTTTCACTATTCTACTCCATTTCTTTGGGTACTTGACTAGTAGGATAGATAAGGGGAACCTTGTGGTTGTTTCAAAAAGCTTTTCAGAGGATCACTTACAGTAAATGCTCTTTGGCAACTATTTTAACCATTGTTTTGTTCCTTCACTGACAGGTTTGATCACCCAAAGGTGCTAGGAAGTTGTTTCAGAGAATATATGGCGTGCACCAAGTGTTGGTTGGAACAAAACCAGAAGTGAAATAGAAGCTGGCAAAGTGGATGCAAGAATAAGTGCAAAATGATGCACTGAAGTGGATCTTCGACTTCCTCACTTGCAGACCCCAGTCAGTTCGAATCTCTTCACAATCTCCATCAGCACAGGTACATCACAAGGCTGTGTACTTAGCCCCTGCTCTACTCACTTTACACATATGACTCTGAGGCAATGCTCTATTTAAGTTTGCTGACATTACCACTTTCGTAGGCGAAATCAAAGGCAGTGATGAATCAGCATACAGGAGGGAGATCGAAAATCTGGCCGAGTGGTGCCATAACAACAACCTCTCACTCAATATCAGCAAGACCAAGATCAGGATGCTGTTCATTGTCTACAGCTCAGCATTAAATACCATCATCCCCACAATCCTGATTGAGAAGTTGCAGAACCTGGGCCTCTGTACCTCCTTCTGCAAATGGATCCTCATCTTCCTAACCGGAAGTCCACAATATGTGCGGATTGGCGATAACATATCCTCCTCGCGGACAATCAACGCTGGTGCACCACAGGGGTGTGTGCTTAGCCCACTGCTCTACTCTCAATATACACATGACTGTGTGGCTAGGCATAGCTCAAATACCATCTATAAATTTGCTGACAATACAACCATTGTTGGTAGAATCTCAGGTGGTGACAAGAGGGCATACAGATATGCCAACTAGTGGAGTGGTGACAAGAGGGCATACAGATATGCCAACTAGTGGAGTGGTGCTACAGCAACAACCTGACACTCAATGTCAGTAAGATGAAAGAGCTGACTGTGAACTTCAGGAAGGGTAAGATGAAGGAACACATACCAATCCTCATAGAGGGATCAGAAGTGGAGAGAGTGAGCAGTTTCAAGTTCCTGGGTGTCAAGATCTCTGCGGATCTAACCTGGTCCCAACATATCAATGTAGTTATAAAGAAGGCAAGATAGTGACTATATTTTATAAGGAGTTAGAAGAGATTTGGCATGTCAACAAATACACTCAAAAACTTCTATAGTTGTACCGAGGAGAGCATTCTGACAGGCTGCATCACTGTCTGGTATGGAGGGGCTACTGCACAGGACCGAAAGAAGCTGCAGAAGGTTGTAAATCTAGTCAGCTCCATCTTGCGTAGTCACCTACAAAGTACCCAGGACCTCTTTAGGGAGTGGTGTCTCAGAAAGGTCGCATCCATTATTAAGGGCCTCCAGGTGTTCTTGTACATCAGTTCTTATCTAGGTGTTCTTGTACAGCATTCAATGAAAGCAAGCATGCAGGTACAGCAGGCAGTGAAGAAAGCTATTGGCATGCTGGCCTTTATAACAAGAGGAATTGAGTATAGGAGTAAAGAGGTCCTTCTGCAGCTGTACAGGGCCCTGGTGAGACCCCACCTGGAGTATTGTGTGCAGTTTTGGTCTCCAAATTTGAGGAAGGACATTCTTGTTATTGAGGGAGTGCAGCGTAGGTTCACGAGGTTAATTCCTGGAATGGCAGGACTGTCATATGTTGAAAGATTGGAGCGACTGGGCTTGTATACTCTGGAATTTAGAAGGATGAGAGGGGATCTGATTGAAACATATAAGATTATTAAGGGATTGGACACACTGGAGGCAGGAAGCATGTTCCCGCTGATGGGTGAGTTCAGAACTAGAGGCCACAGTTTAAGAATAAGGGGTAGGCCATTTAGAACAGAGATGCGGAAAAACTTTTTCACCCAGAAAGTGGTGGATATGTGGAATGCTCTGCCCCAGAAGACAGTGGAGGCCAAGTCTCTGGATGCATTCAAGAGAGAGTTAGATAGAGCTCTTATAGATAGCGGGGTCAAGGGATATGGGGAGAGGGCAGGAACGGGGTACTGATTGTGTATGATCAGCCGTAATCACAGTGAATGGCAGTGCTGGCTAGAAGGGCCGAATGGTCTACTCCTGCACCTACTGTCTATTGTCTATTGTCCAGCATCCAGGACATGTCTTTTTTTCACTATTACCATCAGGTAGGAGGTACTGAAGCCTGAAGGCACAAACTCAGCGATTCAGGAACAGCATCTTCCCCTCTACCAACCGATTCCTAAATGGACATCGAATCTTTGGACACTACCTCACTTATTTTTTAATATACTGTATTTCAGTGTTTGCATCTTTTTTAAAACCTATTCAATATATGTAATTGATTTACTTTTATTTTACTTTTTTTTTTCCTCTGCTAGATTACGTATTGCATTGAACTGCTGCTGCTCAGTTAACAAATTTCACGTCACATGCCGGTGATAATAAACCCAATTCTGATTCTGATTATTGACTTCAGGAGGAGGGAACCAAAGATCCATGAGCCAGTCCTCATCAGAGGTGGAGAGGGTCGGCAACTTAAAATTCCTCAGTGTTATCATTTTAGAGGATCTGTCCAGGGTCCTGGACACGAGTGCAATTACAGCAGCGCCTCTAGACCCCGAGAGGTTTGCGAAGATTTGGCATGGCATCTAAAACTTTGACAATCTTCTATAAATGTTTGGTGAAGAGTTTATTAACTGCCTGGTGTGGAAATACCAGTGTCCTTGAACAAAGGTGGTGGATACAACCCAGTCCATCACAGATAAAGCCCTCCCCACCATTGTGCAATTCTACACGGAGCACTGTTACAGGAAAGCAGCATCGATCATCAGCGATTCCCACCATCCAGGTCATGCAATCTTCTCACCTCTGCCATCAGGAAGAAGGTACAGGAGCCCAAGACTCACACCACCAGGCTCAGGAACAGTTATTACCCCTCAATCATCAGGCTCTGAACCAAAGGGGATAGCTTCACTCGGCTTCACTTGTCCTTTCACTGAACTGTTCCCACAACCTATGGACTCACTTTCAAGGACTTTTCATCTCATGTTCTTGATAGTTGTTGCTTATTTATTTATTAATATTATTTCCCTTTTTCTTTCTTTTTTAATTTGCAGGTGGTTGTTTTTTGCACACTGGTTGTCCGCACTGTTTGTGGGGTGTATCATTGATTCTATTATGATTATTGGATTCATTGCAAGAAAGTAAATCTCAGGGCTGTATATCTGTGGGGGTGCACAGAATAAGATCCCGCCACCAGAGGCCACTGAGGGGTTAGGCTGTGTGTAAAAACCTCTCAAACATTTAATTGGTGGAATGACAACATATTACAAGTGTATGTATTGAAATGTTTAGTACCATAAAGTAATGATAAGTCCCAATTGTATTACTTTATACTTTAAGAACAAAGTATTTTTGGGGGAATAATGCAGGGCCAGGCTGCAAAATTAAGCAGGCTTGAGCCTGGATAGAGAGCAGTGACGCCTTTGCTATAAAGAGCTGAATTGAAGAAGCCCAGGTTGGTGTTGATTTAAATCTGATTTAAAGCAGGGACCTTCCAGGCGTGGCAAAGATCCACATGCATCTTCGCCAAGCTTGCCTGCTGTGTTTAGTGCTCCCGATATGGCCTCTTCTACGCTGGTGAGATCGAGTGCAGACCCAGCCACAGGATCGTAGCACACCTAAGCTCAGTCCGCAATGGCCATCTCAAGCTCTTAGTTGCAGACAAGTTCAACTCCCCTTCCCATCCCCACAGACCTATTCCTCTATGGCCTTCTATACTGCCAGGATGAAGGCCAAAGCAAAATGAAGGAGTAACGTCTTATATCCTATCTGTGTAGTCTACAAAACAAAGGCTTGAATATTGAGTTTTCTAATTTTAAGTACCCCCCGCCTCACCTCTTCCTCCCATCCTCCAGTCATTTCATTTTTATCCCCTTTCCCACCCTCTCCCAGACCATGTCCCATCTTCATTATACCCTCCTGGCTCATTCCACACACTTCACGCCTGGATTCCCTGAAACCATCCCCCCCCCCATCTAATTCCAATTGCCCTTCACCTTTCCTCTAATTGTCATCTTCATGATCTTGTTTATCTCCCTCCAGCCGCTGTCTCCCATCTTTATACTCCCCTCCCTTCGCCCTGCTCGGACTGTTTCTTTCTTTTTCTCTGTCTGTATCCGTCTCTAACGATCTTTCACCTGTTGCAGTCTTCCAACTTACCTTACCCAGCACTACATGCCCGTGATCCCACACCCCTTCCCACCGTTAACCTCGAGGAGGCGTACAAGAGTGAGGTAGATCAGTTGGCTGAGTGGTGTCCCAACGACAGCCTTGCACTCAGCACCTGTAAGACCAAGGGAGGGAAAGTTGGGAGGACACAGGCCAGAACTCATCAAGGGGTCAGCAGATTCAAAGTACAGTCATCATCAAAAAATGTATGAAATGATACAACCTTGAGATTTGTTTGCTTACAGGCATTCGCGGGAGCTTCAAGTCCTGGGTGGCAACATCTCAAGAGTATCTATCTTGGGCCCAAAAGATTGATGCAATTACAAAGAAGGCATATACCTCATTAGGAGTTTGAAAAGATTTGGTATGTCGCCACCCTAGCAAATTTCTACATACATACCAAGGAGAGGTGTGGGGGCTACAATGCACAGGACTTTAAAGGGCTGCAGAGGGTTTTAGACTCAGCTATCTCCATTGCGGGCAGCAGCCTCACACCAACGGGGATATCTTCAAAAGGCAATGTCACAAGAAGGCAGCATCCATCAATAATGACTCTCACCATCCATGACATGCCATCCTCATTACTAAAATCAACTTATGCTAATTATTATTTATGTATTATACAGTACTGCTGCTGGAAAATAACAAATTCCATGATATAGAGTATGTCAGTGATAATACAGCTGAGTCTGACTCCTTTCTTGCCACTCCTCTTCCCGCTTTCAGTCTTAATGCCGGGTTTTGATCCGAGATGTCTGCAGTTTCTCCTCTCAGATGCTGCTCCCCCAGCATAAACACACGCAGAATGCAGGAGACACTCAGCAAGTCAGGCCCTATCTAGAGAGAAAAATGAACAGTCAACGATTTGGACCAAGTCCATTCATTGGCCTGAATGGTCACCTGTCCAGTCCCCTCCATCTGCAGATGCTGGAAATCTGAGCAACACACACAAAATGCTGGAGGAACTCAGCAGGCCAGGAAGCATCCATGGAAAAAAGTACACTTAACGTTTCAGGCCGAAACCCTGTGGCAGGACTGGAGAAAAAAAATCTGAGGAGTAGATTTAAAAGATGGGGGAGTGGAGAGAGAACCACCAGATGATAGGTGCAACCTGTAGGGGGAGGGATGAAGTAAAGAGCTGGGAAGTTGATTGGTGAGATGAGATGAGAGAGGGGTGGGAAATGGAGAAGGGGGAGGGTAGTTGGGGGCATACCAGAAGTTTGAGAGATCAATGTTCATGCCATCAGGTTGGAAGCTACCCAAATAGAATACAAGGTGTTGTTCCTCCAACCCAAGTGTGGTTCTACGTCAACACTTCACCTGTGAGTCTCTTGGTATCATTTACCGTGTCTGGTGCTCCCAGTATGGCCTCCTGTACATCGGTGAGACCCAATGTAGATTGGGAGACTGCTTCACTGAGCACCTATGCTCCGTCTGCTAGAACAAGTGGGATTTCCCGGTGACCACCCATTTTAGTTCCACTTCCCATTCCCATATGTCTATCCATGGCCTCCTCTACTGCCGCAATGAGCCCACAGTCAGGTTGGAGGGACAACACCTTATATTCCGTTTGGGTAGCCTCCAACCTGACGGCACGAGCATTGATTTCTCAAACTGCCAGTAATGCACCCCCCTTCACCATTTCCCATCCCCTTTTCCCTCTCTCACCTAATCTCCAATCAACTTTCCAGGTCTTTACTTGTTCCCCTCCCCCTCCAGTTTTCACTCTCCCTGGTGGATCTCTCTTCCCTCCCTTTTAAAACTACTCCCCAGCTTTCTTTCTCCAGGCCTGCCGAAGGGTTTCAGCTCGAAATGTTGACTGTACAGTTTTCCATGGATGCGGCCTGGCCTGCTGAGTTCTTGCAGCATTTTGTGTGTGTTGATCCAAATTTCCAATGTCTACAGTCACTCTTGTGAGTTCCTCAGCTCATCGTTTATTGCTCTAGATCTAATATCTACAGATTTTTTTTGTGTCTCCCCTGACTTACGGCTGGGGTGTTTGGTGAAATCGGGAGGCAATCACCCCCGTTTCCCTGTTGAACCGCCCGCCGGGACCCGTTCCCGGAGGGTTCCAGCCTTCTGCCCCGCTTGGTGAGAGCGTGCAAACACCTCCCGTCCCCCAAGATCTCCCCAAACCCTGTAACGGCCGTGCAACAATTAATACAGTACAGTACCCGCAACGGAGTTGACGACAGGTCATGGAACTAGCTGTCAGCTTCAAGATTCCTCGGATCTACGCTGGCCCCCGTGTATCAAAAAAAGCATAAGGCTTTGAGTTAATGAAGTCAAAGCTCTCACTAGAACTGATGTAAAAAATGGACGCCCCGCGAATATATTTTGGCGGAGCAGCTAATACTGAGCATGCAAGACAGTGATCTTGCGTTTAACTTGCGTCGCTCAGAGAGCAGGACCGTGATCGGGCAAGGAAGGCGCAGTAGTGTAGGGTAATGTAATGGGTGACAGATGACACATATTGTTCTTTAATGAAAACTGTTCTACATAATTCGCAAACACCGTCATTGAGTAGTTGTGCTCACTTTAAGAGACGGTGGCTGACGTTATGACGTCTATGTAGGGCGAGTCCCCCCTCCCGGTTTCATCTATCACTTTGTGTATCTCCCTCCCCTCCCTCCAGCTTTTAAATCTGCTCATCTATTTTTCCCCCCAGTCCTGCTGGAGGGTCTTGGCCCGAAATGGACGACTGTACTCTTTTCCATAGCTGCTGTCTGGCCTGCTGAGTTCCCCCAGCATTTTGTGCGCGTTGCTTGGATTTGCGGCATCTGCAGCTTTTCTCTTGTTCGTGTTGGAAGTAAAGGGCTGCGGCTTTTGTTAAGCACATAAAGTGCATGTTTTATTCACAAGATCAGTAGTGTGAAGACTAATGCATTTTAATTGCCCTGGTTTATAAATACGGGATGACTTTCAAAGTGCCCAAAGGCGAAATCAAAGGGAGGTAGAACATGGCTTCCTTCTAAACCTACAATCAACTGTCCATTTAAATTACTCCTACATTAATCTTACTTTTTATTCTCCCCATATTCTCATCAAAACCTGAAGACTCCAGCATTCTAGAGGCAATTTGCAATGGCCAATTCTTCTACACAATCATTGGGATGAGGGAGGAGACCAGAACGTAAAATCTACACCGACATGAAGAACGTACAAACTCCACCTGAAATCAGACGGAACTTAGGTGTCTGGTGATGTGACGCAGTGACTCTACCAGCTGCACCACTCTGCTGCCCTCTGAAGGACGAAAATGTTCAACCTTCCAGTTTTCATTCTTGTCCATACTGCACCAACCGCTGCCGCCGGGCTATAAACGTGCAATTAATGCCATATATAAATTAAATTTATAAACTTATATCAAGAATGGATAAAAACTTCGTAAAATGTTTCACTTTTGTAACACCCTGGGAAAGGTTTCACTGCTAATGTAATAGTTTCTCTGTAGCAGCAGTGTTTGGGTTAAGGCTAGAGATAACGGGGGTCTTTGGAATGTACACCATTCAATGAAGGGAGTGGTTTTTCTTGTGTGCCTGAGAACTAGGTGATCTGGGTCTTTTGTTTGGCGAGAGATGAAGAGAGAAGACCCAGAAAGGAGAGGTTGTAGACAGCAGGATGGAGTGGGGCCAGGAGTCAATGAAGCACGGGAAAATCGATGGAGTTCCAATGGAAGGGCAACTGTGAGTTCCAACATGCACATTAGACTTTTTCATTAAAAATTGTTTTTCTTTACTAATCCTATAGTCAAATTAAGAATTGTAAAGCTAAATCATTTAACTGCATATGGTATACTGTCTGCTATTTTGTGGTATGTCTCCCATCCACTCCATAATGTACTGGTTAGGCACAGGAGTACGTTCAGCCAGAGACTCATTCCACCGAGATGCAACACTGAGCGTCATAGGAAGTCATTCCTGCCTGTGGCCATCAAACTTTACAACTCCTCCCTCAGAGTGTCAGACACCCTGAGCCAATAGGCTGGTCCTGGACTTATTTCCACTTGGCATAATTTACTTATTATTATTTAATTATTTATGGTTTTATATTGCTATATTTCTACACTATTCTTGGTTGGTGTGACTGTAATGAAACCCAATTTCCCTCGGGATCAATAAAGTATGTCAGTCTGTCTGTCTGTATTGATTTTTAATGGGGCAAAGGATCACACAGTATCCACACAAATGAGAGGTTTTGCATCTCAGATTTCACATGTTTGGCTGGGCCAGAGACTGTCTTCCCTAGACTAATGCAGCTCGCCGAACCTGTGGGTTACACTTTGGTTTGGGAAAATCATATTCCAAGAAGCACAGAACAGATTGGTTAAAGTGATGGATTTGGAAGGAGAGTCTCAATTTAGGTGAGGAAGGTAGAACAGTAGAAGATTTTTGGGGATAAATGCCAAGCCATTAGGGATTGCATAGGCAAATGACGGTATGAACTTTTGACAGTATAAACTTACCCAGTTTGCTTCAGCATCCACAGAGGAAGAAGTCAATCCTGATTATAATCCAATAATTTCTGCTAGTAATTTGAGAAAATAGGGCATCACAACAGGGACTTATTGCTATTTTTCCTCGTCCTTGTGAAAAAAAGGCTATTTATATTTGTTTTAAGCACACAAAGCAGAAGTGGGAGGGAACGCAGAAAATTAGTGAGAGAGGGTTAAAAAGCAGACAAAAAGTGAGTCTGCCTTTACTTAATGCAAGGAGTAAAGTGAAAAGGCCAGCTGAGCAGAAGGTAGAGATATAAACATGCAAATGTTATATTTTTGAGACACTGATATTACTGAATGTGCCTTGAAAAGAAGGACTGGAAGATTTAGCTTCCTTACCTCAAGGTTTTCAGGTAGCTGAGGAAGGGAATATGATGAACTCTTGACCTTGCAATCTACCTCTTCGAGGTCTTGCACCTGAATATCTGCCTGTACTGCACTTTCTCTAACTGTAATACTGTATACTGCCAACAAGAGAAGAAATGCTGGAAATCTGAGCAACACACATAAAATGATGGAAGAAGAACCCAGGCAGCATCTTTGGAAAAAAAGTACAGTCGACGTTTCGGGCAGGACTGGAGAAAAAAAAGTTAAGGAGTAGATTTAAAAGGTGGGGGGGGGGGGGGGGAGAGAGAAACACAAGGTGGCAGGTGAAACCTAGGGGGGAAGGGATGAAGTAAAGAGCTGGGAAGATGATTGGTGAGATGAGATGAGAGAGGGAAAAGGGGATGGGAAATGGAGAAGTGGGGTGGTGAAGGATTGGAGGGGCCATTTTGTTGTCCCCCATTAGGACCATTCCAGCATCATTTTCCAGTGGTCCAATATCCATGCTCGCCTCTCTTTGACACTTTATGCATCTGAAGAAACCTTAGGGATTCTCTTTAATATTATTGGCTAGCTTACTTTTGTATTCCATCTTTACCCTCTAAATGATTTTTTTGGTTGCCTTCTGTTGGTTTTTAAAAGTTTCCCAATCCTCTAACTTACAACTAATTTTTGCTCCATTAAATGCCCTCTCTTTGCCTTTTATGTTGGATTTAACTTCTCTTCTTGGCCATGGTTGTATCATCTTTCCTTTAGAATACTTCTTCCTCTTTGGGATGTATATATCCTATGCCTTCCACACTGCTTCCAGAAATTCCAGCCATTGCTGCTCTGCTGTCATCCCTGCCAGTGTTATTTTTTTCTAATCAATTCTGGCCAGCTCCTCTCTCATGCCTCAGTAATTCCCTCGACTCTACTGTAATACTCATACATCTGATTTTAGCTTCTCTTTCTCAAATTTCAAGGTGAATTCAACCCCGATTGGTCCTACCCTCACTCTAGTCATCCTCCCGTTCTTCATGTGGATGTAGAATGCCTTAGATTTTCCTTAATTCTACTCACCAACACCTTCTCATGTCCTGTTCTAGCTCTCCTAAGCCCTTCTTAACCTCCTTCCTGGCTATCTTATAATTCTCAAGATCTCTCTCTGATCTTTGCTTCCTAAATCTTAAGTATGCATCCTTCTTCCTCTTGACCAGAAGTTCCACCTCTCTTTTCATTCATGGTTCTTTCACCCTACCACATTTTCCTGTCTCAATGTATAAACCTATCCAGAACCTCATGAAAGTGGTTCATAAACAGCCTCCATATTTCCGCAGTGTATTTCCTTGAGAACATCTGCTTATAATTTGCATTCACAAGTTCCTGCTTAATGCACCTAAAATTAGCCCTCCCACAATTAAATAATTTCTCATACTGTCTGATCCTACCCTAGTTCAGGGCAATGCTAAATGTCAGTAAGCTATGGGCACTATCTCCTAAATGCTCACCCCACTGAGAGATCTGTCACTTGACCAGGTTAATTGCCTATTAACTCCACATATTGTTAGATAGGGGTCATATACTGGTGTGAGTTGCAGATCATTTAAGGGAAAGAAAACAAAGAGTTGGAGTAAATGAGTCATTTTTGGTTTAAGAGGCTGCAACAAGTGGTATGTTGTAGAATTGTTCTGAAGGTCCAACTATTTCAGTTCCAATCTTTTCCAATATATCAATGAGTTAAATGAACTGCCCAGTGTAATGAAAATGTTTGCCAACAATCCAAAGCTAGATAGTAATGTAACATCTGAGGAGGATGTAGAGAAACTTCCGGGGAATATATAGAGCTAAGTGAATGGGAAGGTCACAGGACGTGAACTATAATGTGGAAAAATGTGAGGTCATCCACCTTATACATGTGGAGAGCTGGAGTAGTTTTAAATGACTAACAGTGATGTCTAAGGAAGGCAATATCCATCATTAAGGATGCACACAGCCTGGGCTATGCCCTCTTCTCACTGCTGCCATCAGGTAGCAGGTAGAGGAGCCTGAAGACACCACAACTGAAGGTTCAACAATCGCTCCTTCCCCACTGTCATCAGGTTCTTGAACTGACCTGAAAACCCTAATACAACCTTGAATATTTCTTTCTTCTCTCTCTCTCTCAACTTGCACTAATGTCATTACGTTTACTTTGTTAAGTATAATTTATCTTCTGTTAATTCATGTTTGTCATGTACTATGTTGCAAAAGTTGCTGATGTTCACAGCATTTATACCCTAGGTTTGTATGTTCATGACAATAAACTTGCAAATACATTACTTGGAATAGAATAGGATAAGTAAAGAATTAAACAAAATGTATAATATTACAAGGGGACTAGATAAGGTAAATGATAAGGATCTATTTCTCTTAGCAAATGATTCAAAAGCTAGGGCACAGATTTAAAGTAAATTGGAAGATGAAGAAATTGTTTAACTCAGAGCTTGAGAAGTGTCTGGAACTTGGTGCCTAGAACTGGGACAAGAATCCTCATCACATTAAAGGGAATTTGGAAGTAACTTGAAGAACTGTAATCTGCAAAACTATGAATCCATTGGTGAAAAGTGAGATTAGGTTTAGCAGCTCTTTTTCAAGTAACAGACATGATAGTTTGAATTACCTCATTCGTGTTGCAAATTTTCTGTGTGTATAAAATACAAATGTTTGGATCAGAAGGCTGAGGTTAGCGGGCAGAAAATCAAAAGAAACAGGAGAACAAACCTATCTAGACTGCCTTCCATGGTTGATTAATTAACATCAGACCCAGATAAAGAGCAGAGCAACAAAGAGGAGTCACTTAAGCAAAGAGCAGATACTTATACAATATCTATAGGGCTGTGTCCACCAGTAAAATCATATGATTCAAAAGAGAGCAAAATTGTGTATTTAGAATGTTCTACCTTTCTCAAACATTTATGTAATTTCTACAAAGTCAAACAGGGGTAATTGAAACAATCATACTACCCAAACAAACAATAGTTGACATCCATTCAGACAGTTCTAATCATAGTTACTCACCTTGTTCAATTATCTATTCAACTTCTTTATCTTCTTTTATCTATCCAATCCATTCTCAAATGGTCTCCTGCCATCTTGACCGCAAAAATACAATTACACAGACTTACCACTCTGTGAAACTTTTCAGATATTATGGGGAAAAAACATTATTATGTGTGTGCGCGCGTTTTTTGTATTCCTGTTTCCCTGTATCAGCCAGCAACCTAAGAAATCTGCTTTAGCATTGTTCTCAGGCCACAATAACAATTTATAGTGTGCAGCCCAATTCCATACACAATATACATGAAATAAAAATTTGAACATTTTGTGAACCAAACCCAAATTCCTCAACTCTCCCAAAGTACTGAGTCTATTTTCATTCAGTGTGGCTTCATTCTGAATATGATTTCATACTGACATTGCATTCCAGAAGCCAATGCCCATATTCTAATATAAGGAATTCAATTATATAGGGTTTCATAGCATATACACCTGTCCAAAATATATTGCCAGATATATCCTCAGAGAGGCACCATGATTGGAATTGCTTGGTAGGTCAATGCATTGAAGGTAAAGGTAAACAGTACCTCCCTGCACCTTGTTTGTGCATCGGGTGACAACTTTGCCATTTCTTTAGCATCTGTTTTATGAGGCTGAGTTGCTAGCTCAATGCTCAACCAGCACAGATGGAAAGCATGCAAGGAGCTGACTGAATTCGAACCCAGGACTTCTTGTTCCAAAGTCCGGGTGCAGAAACCAATACACCAACAGCACAGAGATGCTGTAAAACTGTAAACTGGTTGGGATCAACAGTTATTAGGCAGAACCTTACCAAGCCCAGGATCTTATTGCCCTACACCTCAATGTACTGTACATTCTGGGCTTTTATCAATAGAGTATAAAAGTAGGGAAGTTTTGCTGAATTGTTATAAAACACTGGTCCAGCCTCATCTGGAGTATTAAGCTTCAGTATTACGTACAAGGCAGTGAAGATATCGATGAGGGTCTAGCAAGGATTCGCAAAAATGGTTCCTGGAGTAGCTGTTGAAAGAATAGGTTAGAGGCTAGGATTGTTTTCCTTGGAGAAAGCTGAAGGAAGATTTAACAGATGTGTAGTATATAAAAAGATATAAAAAGGGATAGTGAGAGGCTGTTTGCTTTTGAGGAAAGGTTGAAGACTAAACGACATAGGTATAAAATAAAAATAATTAAGGAAAAACCTTTCATACAGTGTGCAGTTGGAATCCAGCACACACTGCTGCAGGTGTATGAGGGCAGGTTCTATAGTAGCTTTCAAGAGGGAACTGGCTAACTGAAATAAAATTGCAAGACTACTAAGAAGGGATAGCAGGTGGGCTAGAGCTGCTTTGGTGCGTGCAGACGTTATGACTCAAAAGGCTCCTGTTGCATCTTAAGCATTCCATGATCCTAATCAGCAAAATAATGCACCCTCCATTTTTTTAGCTGTCAAAGCTGTGATGGTAATTAAATGTTTCTAAATATAATATTTGGCTTTTGAAAAACTTTTAAAAAATAAAGTTAAAAATTTGTCAAAAAGAGCTGTTCAAGCACATTCTTCGATCTGGTTCCCTCCATCCAAAAAGAGCATATTACTGTTCGAGACGGATTTCAAGCGACATTCGGAAGGTGGTGTGCACTACCATGCAGACCATGGATCCTGCATGTCAGTTAAAGACAACTCCAATTTATGCACACATTTGGACTGGGTTAACTTTAAAGAACCCCCTTTTTTTTGCTTTTCTGTTTCCTACTAACTGTTCTATAAAGCTGAAATTTGTAAATATACTTTATTTATAATTGTATTACTGAGCGTAGTACTGAAAAGTCTGATAAAGTTTGGCAGACACAGTTCACAGCAAGAATTTCCAGTTCAATAAACTGAAAAACTGTTGAAAATGATCAGATCTGAACAAGTATAATTCTATTATCTTTAGAAAACTAAATGCCACCCAAACATGGTGGTTTAAATTTCTTTTCTGTTTGAATTAAACTAAATTCAAATTCCAGCTTAATCTAGTGTCCTTCCATACAAAGGCTAATCTTTCACAGAGTGGATCAGAACGTACACCAGTGTTCTGGGTGCAATTGTTCACATATTTTCTTAGTTGTCATTATATGCTGAGATTGGCCTTTCCAACTCTAACAGTCTTGGTTTGTCACTGCTTTCTACATTTCCTTGTCATTGCCTTAAAAAACCTTTGTGATATCCTTGTTTGATATTTAGAGGAAATCTGCTTCTCTCTTCCCCATGTATCATGGACCTCGTGAGTTGCAAGAATACTCTGGAAAACAGAAAGTTGTGCAATTATTACACAGTAGCATGTTGCTACTTTAATGCCCTGGTTAAGATTTTTACTGCTATGCTGTAGGTATCTCATTTTAGAGCAGTCTGTTCTGCTTTTGGCATGTTTGGGTTTGAGCTAAAGACAAGGGGCTATGCTGTTCAACCTAGGAATGTTGTGTCAGCCAGTCAGGATGTTGGAATTGGGAGAAGGTTCTAGAGGACGCTGAGTGGAGAGGTTTTTGTGATGGACACTGGTGTGGGTCAAGGTCTTGTTGGTGGGAGCTGGGAGAAGACAGGAAGGAAGGTGACAGAGGATGCCATCCCTGTTGCACAAGGTGCTAAGTACAGGTGAATGACTTCAAGGAGAAAGGACCAATACTCCCGAGGGGGAGCCTGTTCGAGACGGATTTCAAGCAACATTCGGAAGGTGGTGTGCACTACCATGCAGACCATGGATCCTGCGTGTCAGTTAAAGACAACTCCAATTTATGCACACATTTGGACTGGGTTAACTTTAAAGAACCCCCTTTTTTTTGCTTTTCTGTTTCCTACTAACTGTTCTATAAAGCTGAAATTTGTAAATATGCTTTATTTATAATTGTATGCAGTGTACGACATGTTATTTCTTGCCAATGGCTAATTGCTTGGGGTAGTACTTACACAATATTTGCACAGATTGGGATTCGAGTGGTCGAGACATCCCAACTTCCCGGTTTTGATGGGACTCAAGGTCATAATGACCCAAGTCGTATGGAGTTTGAGGAAGGTGGTTTTCTCACTGCTGAGTCCAGTGACAGTTAGCGAGGGGCTAATTGCCGTATTTCTATAGACGCCTGGTAAAAAGGGGTTTCGTTGTGGGGGCTGTTGTCCGGGATTTGATTCACTGAATACTGTGTATTTGCTGTAAGAATTGATTAAGTGGTTTGTGTGTTTAAACCTGTGTTTAAACTAGAGTCCGGGAAAGTGATTAAGATGCTTGATTATGAACACGGTAGAGATTAAGTTTTGGTACGGTGCAAAGAGATTATCCACAACTAATGCTTGTGCTTTGAGCGGGGTGGATATCCACAGCCCAAATGAATTGTTGATTTGGGTTTTAAGTACTGTTAAAGTATTAAGGTTGATTTATACTTGTGCATCGCATCTACGCCATACGTACCACGTACACTACGCCATACCTACACTGTACCCTACGCTGTAGGGTGACGTGCACCTCTCCAGAAAAGTTACTCACGCTACGTGGCGACGCAGACCACAACAACTGTGATTGGTCCACTTGGTAGTATCGCATTTCCTCCTACGCTCTTCCGGTTGCTTCTTCTCCGCCATGTCTGTACACTGATGCAAAATAGATGAACCACATCGTCAAATCTACCTGCCAACATGCGAAAATGTTTGAAATGCATTTCCTCATCCATGTCTCTCACAAAGAAACTCAGCACAGTGGCATAGAAACCCCACTGCCAACTAGCGTTTTGGCGCACACCAATGCATGCTCGCTATGGCGTAGAGCGACGCAGAATTGAAAATCAGGGTTACGGCGTAGGCTGCGGCATATCCCGTACGCACTAGTATAAATCAGCCTCCCTCAGGGCAGAAAATCCATTAGTCAAGGCAGCTAATTATCTGCAAGCTCTGGAAAATGCTTTTGGCATTTCTGAAAGTGCAGCTGATCTTAGGATGAAGTTTTGGCACACATTTCAGGAGGAAGGAGAGAAGTTGTCTGCCTACGTTTTCAGGTTGGAGAAGCTGTTGCACTGTTTGTGCCACAAAGGGGGCATTCAGCTGTCTGAGAACAATTGCTTGAGCATGGAGCAAGTTGTGAAGGGTGCACTGTCACATGATGTGATTGTTCTAGTATTCAAATGACACCCAAAATGCACCCTCCTCCATCTTTTACTGAGTTACTCTGAGACATTAGAGAGGAGGAAAACGCAATGGAGGAGCAAAGGCATCCGTCAGCAGGGCAAAGTCTTAAGTAGTAGCCTCTGTTGCTAAAGTGCCCTGATACCACACAAGAGGGTGGTTTGCAAGATGCCGTGAAAGATGTGAGGGCCAAAGTACCTTGGATGATATCGGTTGGTACTGCCACCGAGCATGACAAGGTGACAGGAAGCCGGACCCACTGGGATGTGGGATGTACCAAGGCCAGGGCTGCCATTGAGCAGGGTCCCTTGACCAGGGAAGTGATTGGTATTTTCTGTTACAACTGTGGAGAAGTGGAGTGTGAAGTACAGGAAAATCTTCAGAAAGTAAATCAGCAGTTACTCACAGTGAAGAAAAAGGGTAAAACTACAGAGGGACCTAGTAAAGGAAGGGGCTGATGTTTCAGAGAGGATACATTCCTATCAGTGTATTAAGGGAAATACTAAAGTACCAAACACTATTCCTGAAGGTTTAGCAGGAGGAAGCTCTGATGTATCCATATGGATTGAAGGTGTCTATGCTACAGCCATACCGATAACAGGTTCTCAAGTACTTTGCTTCATAGATCCTTTTACAACCGGTATTTGATGCATTTACCATTGACCTCAGTGCCCTTGAGATTTGGGGGCTTAGCGCTGATGAGTTCTAATATGTTGGCCGCTTGTTGTTGAAGCTGGAGCTTTCGGAAGTAGATGTCAGAGTAAGTGAGACTATTGACACATCAGTGTTGGTTTGCCTGGATCTGGTTACAAAGGGTGGAGCTTCCATTATTGTGGGATCAAATACTGCCATTGTGAGAAGGCTCGTTGGAGCATGGACTGAGGGAATGGAGAGAACTTTTTGAAAACCTTGTCCATTCACCCTGTGTTCAGAGTTGCTTTTCAGAAGGTGCAAGTTCCTCCTAAGCAGGATGAGCAGAAAGAAGGAATTGTGTGGTACACCCAGACAAAACCTGTCACATTACCTCCTGGTGGAGTAGTTAGAATGACAGGAACCCCCAAATTTGCTGGAATGTCCAAGTAAAGGAAAAGGAGATTAACTGAGAAGATGTTGGGACTCAAAGATGTGTTTTCTGCTGATGAATCTGATGCTGATCACTCCAGGAGTACTTGCCACACTATTAGAGCGACTGAGGACAACCCCTTCCGAGAGAGGTCTCGCCGGTTAGCACTAATGGAGGTTGAAGATGTTTTAGCAGCACCTGCTTAGACTGGAGGAAGTTAAGTTCAGTTATGGAGCAGGGGACCTGAGCTGCCGGAGGACACGCATGATTGATGGGGGAGGCACTCTCTAGTAGACAGGAAGGGTCACAAGGGGTGGTTGAAGCTGGAAGAGCCAAAGATAGGATGAGAACCTAAAAGAGTCAACAGACCCCTAGATAGGCTGGCCTATAATGCACTGGGGTGAGTGCTGTGTCTAACCCCCTAGTGAGATATGTCACTACTATTTACAAATGGATTGGTGGGCCTGACATCACAAAATTCCTTTGAAAACTATATTGTTAATGATGGGTTGATAAATTTCAAAGTCATGAGAACATGATTCTTTTTGGTGGGGGGGGGGGGGAGTGTTAATGCCCTAGTTAAGAGTTTTACTCCCATGCTGTAGGTATCTCATTTTAGCAGTTCTGTAAGAGCAATCTGTTCTACTTTTAGTAGGTTTGGGTTTGAACTAAAGATGAGGGGCTATGTTGTTCAACTTAGGAATGTCGTGTCAGCCAATCAAGATGGTGGAATTGGGAGAAGGTTCTAGAGAACGTTGGGTAGAGAGGTTTTTCTGATGGACACTGGTGTGGATTAAAGTCTTTTTGGTGGGAGCTGAGAGAAGGCAGGAGGGAAGGTGACAGGGGATTCCATTCCTGTTGCACAAAGTGCTTAGTGCAGATAAATGGCTTCAAGGAGAACCAATACTCCCGTGGGGGAGCCTGTTTGTGCGAGGTGGATTTCGAGCGACATTTGGAAGGTGGTGTGTGTTCTCACACAGACCGTGGGTCCAGCACGTGACTTAAAGACAACTGCAAGATGAGCTCCAACTTATGTGCACATGTGGACTGGGTTAACTGTAAAGGGCCCCTTTTCTTTGCATTTTTTTTCCTACTAACTTCAATAAAGCTGAAATTTGTTAATATACTTTCTTTGCAATTGTATGCAGTGTATGATCTGTTATTTCTTCCCAATGGCTAATTGGATGGGGTCGGGGCAGTATTTACACAGATCGGGGTTCGGGTGGTCAAGCCATCCTAACTTCCCAGTTCAGGTGGGACCCAAGTCATACCGACCATAGACTTATAGATTTTGAGAAAGGTGGTTTTCTCACCACTGAGTCCAGTGGATGTTAGCAAGGTGCAAAGGAGCCATGTTTCTATAGACGCCTGGTAAAAAGGGGTTTCACTACTTTCAATCTTCTACATGAAAATTTATTCAGATATAAACACCAGTTATAATACACATTTGTATTTATTACAGATACTATTTTTTGTCTCTTACTTATACAGTTTACCTATGACCATTGAATGGGTGCACATGTTTATATCGGGGTTCAATATTCACATACAGAGTACAGTTATATGGATTTTGGCATTCTGCCCGGTGCAGTCTTGTAACCTCTAGCCGTATCTCTTTCAGAGATTTGGAGGAAGTGAGCTTTATGTCTGTTTCCCCTGTGAAATCTGGATTTTCAGGATAAAGTTCATCCCCAGGATACAAGGTGGCAAAACCATCAGATGCCGTTAGTCGGACTGGAAGCCATCGTTCACAACCTTCCACAGAACGATCTTGGCTAAACCTCTGCAGATCTTGAAGATAGTTAAATTGACAAAGTCTTCCTATCTCATACCATTGTGGAGGAGGAATAAAGAGTTGCTCAGACTGGTGATGCTTTATTGCCTCAATAGGGGTCATCCAACTGTGAGAAATTATTTCACGACCATCATGTGCAGTGAAAGGAATTTCTTCCAAACAACAAATAAAGAATGCAGTATCAAATCTCCTTCTCTGAAAAGTGGGAGTCAACCAATTACTCCACTCCTTCAATGCCCAAATATTTGGTAAACAGTCCAACTCTTTGCACAGTTTTATAAAATTTGATGCATTTTCCAGTACTAGAGGCCTCCAATTTTCAAGTTTATTTTGGCTACATTGTGTAAGCTGTATGACCCCATGGTTGTTCAATTCTTTATCAGGGTGATTTGGCTTCACAAGGAGTACACCCGTCTCTTCAAAAGTTTCCCTAATGGCACAAATACGGAAAGCTACCTCCGCAGGTATTTGAGATCCTAGCTTTCTCTTGTCTGTGGCAAAGATTGGAGACCTCCTAGCAGTTTGTTTGACTGTATCCAGCTTAAAGTTGGGTGACTGGCAAAAAGGATGGAACAACTGGATCCATTCATTGGAAAAATCAACTGAGCTTATCCGACCTCCTGGAAACACATATGCACTGGGGAAAAAACTGCTCCTCGTATTCCGTTGCAACATAAGCAAGGCATAATTATACCCTGAATTCTCCAAGCATTTGTGAGGTAGATTCCTTCCTCGTGGTTGTTGACAGGTTTGCATATTTGTAGCACTTTTACTCAAATTATGCCTTCGGATACCTGCAACCAGGATCACAGTTGCTGCTTCCTTCCAATATTTTAAGTCTCTATTCATCTTTGCTGCAATAAATACAACCATTTTAGTTTATCATTACCATGGTTTTGTAGCTCCTACAACTTATCACTAATTCCAGTTCTAGTGTAACCGTTTCCTCCATGTTCTCTAATGTGAACTAACAACTGCAGTGTTCCTTGGCTGGAACCAGCAACCTTATGCTTTAAGGTACGGCTGACACTACTTCACCAAATGTTGAAGGAACTCAGCTGAGGTAGCAGGTGTGGAAGGAAAAGAACAGTCACGATTGTAGTCAAGGCCCTTCCTCCAGATTGATAGTTTGGGGGGGGGGGGGGGGGGCATGATCGCCATTATCTGAACCGAGAGAATAAGGTGTAACAAAGTTTGGCTAGCAAAAGGTAGATCCAGCTGAGGATTGACAGTAGGCAGTTGGAGGAGGGTAGAAATAGTTACAGAGACTGATGGGTGGAGGCTGCAGATGATGGAATCTATTATGAAAGGAAGATGGAGCATGGAATGAAATAAAGGAGATGGGGTGAGCAGATGGGAACAGTAGAGGAAGGAAACCCAGTGGAGGGAGTGTGTGGATGATGGGTAGATGGAGTGTTGGATAAGGAAAAAATAAGATGAGGATAGGCTGAAGGCTTGTGGTGGGTGGAAAAGAAACTGGGAAGATCCTGAATCTGGGTTAACCAGGCAGCCAAAATGAATGACAACTTGTTTATGTGTAGTGGTATTAGTAAATAACATAAATAAAATGGGATTCTCCTTTATTTTCTATTTGTATAAAATGTTAATATTAAATATATAACAGAAAAGCAAGGTAAGGAACTTAATATTAGTATAAGGTAAACTATGTATTTAGGTCATATTGGTAAGAGTGACTAAATATTTCTCAAAGGTATAGGTTTCAAAGATAGATTCAAATGAGGAACTGCTGGTAAAAGATTCCGAATACACAGTTTGGGATAGAAGCAGTTGAAATAAAAAATGTCATCAATCATTGAGTAATAGTATGTGGGTTGTACAGAGTCACAGGAACAGAAGAGGAAGGTGTTGGACAGGGTGATTAAAGTAGACAAAAAACAAGGCAGCCCAGGAACTTTAAGCAACACACACACACACACACAATGCCAGAGGAACTCAGCAGGCCAGGCAGCATCAGTCCAGATGAAAGGTCTCGGCTCGAAATGTCAACCGTACTTGTTTCCATAGATGCTGTCTGGCCTGCTGAGTTCCTCCAGCATTTTGTGTGTGTTGCTTGGGTTTCCAGCATCTGCAGATTTTCTCTTGTTTGTGCCAGGAACTTTAATACAGATACAAATGTTAAATTTGATGCATTGGTACCAGAAACCAACGTGGGTCAGGAAGAATAGCAAGAATATGTAACCAGGACCTGCCATCATATTGGATTTCGGCAGAATTTTGAATACTGCTCTATCTTGGGAAGATGCAGGTATAAGTTCAAGTTTAACTGTCATTCAACCGGACATGAACACCGCCAAATGAAATAGCATTACTGGGGTCAAGGTGCAAAACACAGTACCTACAGTCATACACAGCACAAGGCACATACAAGATACTGTATCAGTAAAATACAGTCACACAAAAAAGAATATAGTCCAAAATCCCGAGTGCACAATAAATCTGTGAATCCAACTTGTAGCATTCCACTTTAGCAATTTCCAACTGGGCCTTGCGAGGTGACGAAGATGATCACCGCCGTTAGACTGCACACCGCCTTCATGCACCGACTCCTCCACTACTTCTCTGATGCAGGCAACAACACAATCTGCACCAAATCAAGCTCCTTCACTTTCTCCGCCAACCAGCAACTCGCTGATGGGGAAGAACCGCACTACTTTAAGCTTGTAATGTCCAGCAGGGTCTTGCAATGGTAAAAATATGTTTAATGAAGTCAATAACATCTTTGATTGACTGTGTAGAAGCTGCTGCAATCTTAACTGAAACAGGACAAATCGCACCTGAATTGGAAAGGGACAAATATCCTTATGGGGAGGTTTGCTTTTGTGTTGAAGAGATTTAAATTAATTTGGCAGGGGTGTGTGTTGCAGAACAGTAAGCATGGAGATAAGAGTCAAATATGGAATATAAACCAAGAAAGTCAAGTTGGAAAAGTAGGTGGGTTACAATAAGACAGCATTTAACTTGACGCCAGCAAGCAGACGGACATGTAAGAGCTTAAGAACATTAATCATCATATGAAAATACAATGTCACGGTGATCACAGAAACATGAATGTGTTATGTGCGATGAGAAAACCAGATAGAGATGGGGTCCAGAGCTGACCCCCCTGGGAACTATGCTGCTAACAAGAGAGAGAGATGAAGAGGGGGAGAGGCATCCTGCTGCAGATGTGAGAGAGACAAAGATTTAAATTATGGCTTCATCGCTAATTGTTGACTTTAGCGCCAAGGACATTTGGCCTGTTTGTGTGGATCCCTGCTGACACAGTAAGGAGGCGCCAGGTGATGGACATGATGGATAGCTGGTACCCCGTCAGGGGAGATAAAAAGGGAGTCTGCTGAGACACCGGCAGACACGCCACTGGACACTGAACGAGTGTTGTGCACCCACAGGAAGGTGGGGGCTTGGAGGATCAATTCGGGGGAATCGATCAGAGGCTCACAGTGTGTGAAGGCAGGCCGGTGGGGGTTTGTGTGTGTGTCCACCCTCGCCTGGGTGACAAGCTCATCACTGAAGAACGGTCTGGCCGGGAACAGAGGGGTCACAGTCGGTGACCACAACAGCACAACAGGACAAGAAGACAACAGAAGGTTTTTCCTGCTGCAACTGCTCACCTCTTGCTCGCTCTCTCTTTCTCCAACGGTACAACAGCAACCACCTTGACTTAAACTAAACCGAACTGAACTGAACTCTGCATCATCATAAGACTATTCATTTACCCCTAGACTTTGATAGAGCTTGATTTTGATTTATATTTCCCCACTTCTGTATATATCATTGCTAACCTGTTTTATATGTATATTTGCATTTTATTGTACTGTATTACTTAGTTTACTAATAAACACTTTTAGTTACAGTACCACCAGACTCCAACGTATCATTCCATTTCTGCTGGTTTGGTAACCCGGTCACGTGACAGATGAAAGAGGGGTAGAACTAGCAACAGTGTTCCAGGGTATGGGGAAAGTGTTACATAAGAGGGAACCTCACATTATTAATCAAGGATGTCAACCCTGCAATAGAAAGGGAGAATATCATGAAAGTGTTGTTAAATGAGGCTGTATGAGTAGAGTTTAAAAACAAAAATGAACTTTGCTGGGATTATACTACAGACATTCCAATAGTACACAGATATGTGGACAAAGTTGTCAGAAAATCGCTGAAGAATAGGGTTGTAGTAGTGGGGGAATCCTAGTCATCCTAAAGTTTATTTAAGAGGAAAGGAGTAACCAGTGAAAGAGTAGGAAAACATTTGATAAGGTACCCCATGCAAAGCTTATTGAGAAAGTAAGGAGGCATAGGATCCAAGGGGACATTGCTTTGTCGATCCAGAACTGGCTTGCCCACAAGAAGGCAAAGAATGGTTATAGATGGGTCATATTCTGCATGGAGGTTGGTGACCAGTGGTGTGCTTCAGAGATTTGTTCTGGGACTCCTTCTCTTCATGATTTTTATAAACTGGATGAGGAAGCGGAGGGATGGGTTATAAATTTGCTGATGACACAAAGGTTGGGGGCATTGTGGATAGTGTGGAGGGCTGTCAGAGGTTACAGCGAGACATTGATAGGATGCAAAACTGGGCTGAGAAGTGGCAGTTGGAGTTCAACCCAGATAAGCGTGAAGTGGGTCATTTTGGTAGGTCAAAGATAATGCAGAATATAGTATTAATGGTAAGACCCTTGGCAATGTGGAGGATCAGAGGGATCTTGGGGTCCACGTCCATAAGACACTCAAAGCTGCTGCGCAGGTTGAGTGTGTGGTTAAGAAGGCATACGATGTATTGGCCTTCATCAACCTTGGGATTGAGTTCAAGAGCCAAGAAGTAATGTTACAGCAATATAAGACCCTGGTCAGACCCCTCTTGGAGTATTGTGCTCAGTTCTGATCACCTCACTACAGGAAGGATGTGGAGACTATAGAGAGGGTGCAGAAGAGACTTACAAGGATGTTGCCTGGATTGGGGAGCATGCCTTATGAAAATAGGTTGAGTGAACTTGGCCTTTTCTCCTTGAGCGACGGAGGATGAGAGGTGACCTGATAGAGGTGTATAAGATGATGAGAGGCATTGATCGTGTGGATAGTCAGAGGCTTTTTTCACAGGGCTCAAATGGCTAACACGAGAGGGCACAGTTTTAAGGTGCTTGGAAGTAGGTACAGAGGAGATGTCAGGGGTAAGATTTTTATGCAGAGAGTGGTGAGTGCCTGGAATGGGTTGCCAGCGATTGTGGTGGAGATGGATACAACAGTTTCTCTTGAGAGGCTCCTGGATAGGCACATGGAGCTCAGAAAAATAGAGAGCTTTGGGTAACCATACGTAATTTCTAAAGTAAGTACGTGTTCGGCACAGCATTGTAGGCCGAAGGGCCTGCATTGTGCTGTAGGTTTTCTATGTTCTTAAAACGGCATCCAACATCAGGGAACCCAATCATCCAGGCCATGCTCTCTTCATGCTGCTGAAAGAAAGACAGTATAGAAGCCTCAGGAAGAAGGTATACAAGCCTCTAGACTCGCTCCACCAAGTTCAGGAACAGTTATTACCCCGCCACCATCAGAGGGGATAACCTCACTCAACTTCATCTCCCCATCACTGAACTGTTCCCTCAACCTTTGGACTAACTTTCAAGGACTCTTTGTCTCATGGTCTCGATCTTTATTGCTTACTACTTTATTATTATTTTTTTCTCTTTCTTTTTGAATTTGTTCAGTTTCTTGATTTTTTTTTGCTTGAGTTGTTGTCCATCCTGTTGGGTGCAGTCTTTCATTGATTCTATTGTGGTTCTTTTATTTACTGTGATTGTCCACTAGAAAATGAATCTCAAGGCTGCATATAGCAACATACACGTTCTTTAATAATAAAGTTACTTTGAACTTTGCTTGTATACCTCCTTACTGCGACCTCCAGTGGATTTGTATTCCTAACTGGCATAAAATTTCCCTTTTGGAACCAGTTGGGGTCTTCATATATTAGTGATGTCAAGACATGGTAGTTCCATAGTCATCATCACTAACATTTGAAACACTGACTCTCTATTTTCCTCTACAGATGCTGCCTGATCCACTGAGTTCCTTCAGCATAAAATGCTCTGCAGATGCTGGGATCAAAGCAACATGCACAACATACTGGAGGAACTCAGCAGGTCGGGCAGCATCCGTGGAAACAAACAGTCAAAGGGTCTCGGCCCGAAACGTTGACTGTTCATTTCCACGGACGCTGCTCGACTTGCTGAGTTGCTCCAGCGTGTTGTGCATGTTGTTGAGTTCCTTCAGCAGTTCGTTTATTGCTCCAGATTCCAGGAACTGCAGTCTCTTGTGTTCCCACAACATTAAAACAAAGTTACAGGTTAATCCCAACTCAAATTCATTGAATCAACATCTCTGGTTCTTAGTCAAGGCCTCTATTAACTTAACCACCACACTCCCGTCATGGTAGGTAAATAAATCCCAGGATGCTTCAGAGATAAGAATTGCAAGAAGGAAGATATTTCTTGAGCTGAAGTGAATAGGTTGAGACCATCTCACGAATGGACTCCCCCTGGGCCCATCCCTCTCACTCAAACCCCACCCCATGGAGCACACTCTCCCTAGGTCCTCCGCACATCCCCTGGACCCTTCCCAGTTATCCACCCCTCAGACTCCCTCCACACTCAACACTTTCCCACGGATATTTCCTCACCCTCCTCCCAACCCCTCCCCCCTTCCACGGACCTCCTCACCCTCTCCTTCCTCCACGGACACCACCACCACTCGCCCTCCCGTCGTCCAGCCCTTCGATCCACGATCTGTCGCTCCGCTCGGAGCTGGATGGACCAGTTGCTGCGACAACCGACCGGCCCTTCTGCTGGGGTCGTCACCGCGGCCACCGGCGACCGAGGGGGGCGTTGAGGTCCTTGCGCCCGGCGGGATGGTTCCAAACGTCCTTTCACCGCAGGTTTCGTGGGGCTTTACAGCCACTGACAGAGAGAGAGAGAGAGAGAAATAAAACATGCGCTAAAATGGAGTGTGTGATGCCGGGGCCTGGTTGTCGTTTACGATTACCGTGAAAACAAAGTGTCAGTAAGTGGCATCTAGGGCTGCGGCAGCTTCGGCACGGGGTTGTAGGGAAGAGGTGCCAACGACATGCTGGGTGTAAGAAGAGCGAGTCAGGCGGTGATGATTGATGGCAGGACTCACACTCTACCTGATAGTGGCAGAGGTCACTAGGTTTGCCAACTTTTTCACTCCCAAATACGGGACTCTTGCGTCTACCCCGGTAAGACTACGATGACCATGAGGCCTTGCGCGGGCATATGTGTGCGCATGCGTGACGATCGCATACGTGACGTGTGCATGCGTGTTTGGGTTTTGGCTTAATCTTCCCGATTCTAAGTGAAACTACACTGTACATACATTATTTCTGCTTTGTATTTATCATATCATTCCTGCTTTTACTATATGTTAGTGTTATTTAAGGTTTTATGTGTTATTTGGTAGGTTACTTTTGGGTCTGGGAACGCTCAAAAAATTTTCCCATGTAAATTAATAGTAATCACTTCTTCGCTTTATGACATTTCGGCTTACGAACGGTTTCATAGGAACTCTCTACCTTAGCGGGGGAAATATGGGACAAGGGCGGTCAAACCAATTTAGCCCAATATACGGGATGTCTCAGCTAATACGGGACAGTTGGCAACCCTAGAGGTCACCCGGGATATCAGGCTCACCCTTGAAATAATTTTCAGGTCTTAGGGAACCCCTGCATAAAAATTATTATATCTAGAACTCATGATACGTTAGCATGATCAGCAAGTTGTAGATAAAGTAATCCAAAAATGATTATCCATAAGACATAGGAGCAGAATTAGGCCATTCAGCCCATCAGGTCTCCTCTGCCATTTCATTATGGCTGATCCTGGATCACACTCCACCCCATATGCTTGCCTTCCCACCATATCCTTTGATACCCTGACCGATCAGGAAACAATCAACTTTCACCTTAAGTATATGCACGGACTTGGCCTCTACCGCAGTCTGTGGAAGAACATTCCACTGATTTACTACTCTCTGGCTAAAATAAATATATGTTTTAAAGGGTCACCCCTCAATTTTGAGGCTATGCCCTCTAGTTCCACCATAGGAAGCATCCTCTCCAGATTGACCCTATCTACTTCTTTCAACATTCAGTAGGTTTCAATGAGATCCCCATGCATTCTTCTAAATTCCATTGAGTACAGACCCAAAGCTGCCAAATGCACCTCATATGTTAACCCCTTCATTCCTGGAATCATCCTCAGGACTCTCTCCAATGATGTCACATCCTTTCTGAGATATGGTACCAAAAAATGTTGACAATACTCTAAATGTAGCCTGACTAGTGTCTTATAAAGGCTCAGCATAATCTCCTTGCTTTTGTATTCTATTCTCCTTGAAATAAATGCCAACATTGCATTTGCCTTCTTTGCCACAGATTCAACCTGTAAATTAGTCCTCTTGCATGAGGACTCCTAAGTCCCTCTGCACCTCTGATCTTTGAACCTTCTCCTCATTTAGATAATTGTCCCCACTATTATTCCTTTTACCAAAATGCATTAAAGGTATCATGTATTTCCCAACACTGTATTCTATCTGCTAGCTTTTTATGCCCAATCTTCCAATTTGTCTAAGTCCTGCTGCAATCGCATTGCTTCCTCAACACTACCTACCCCTCTGCCTATCCTCGTATCATCTGCAAACTCTGCCCCAAAACCATCAATTCCATTATCTAAGTTTTTGACAAACAATGTGAGAATCAGCAGTCCCAATAATGACACCTGAGGAGCACAACTAGTCACCGGCAGCCAACCAGAAACGGCCCCCTTTATTCCCACTCGCTGCCTCCTGCCTGTCAGCCATTCCGCTATCCATGCCAGTATCTTTCCTGTAATGCCATAGGATTTTTTCTTGTTAAGCAGCCTCACGTGTGGCACCTTATCAAATGCCTTCTGAAAATCCAAGTAAATCACATCCACTGTCTCTGCTTTATCCACCTTGCTTGTTACTTCCTTGAAGAACTTCTAACAGATTTGTCAGGCAAGATTTCCTTTACAGAAACCATTCTGACTTTGACTTATTTCACCATTAGTATATAAGTACCTCAAAACCTCATTCTTAATAATAGACTCCAACACTTAAGCAACCACTGAGGTTGGGCAAAATGGCTTATAATTTCCTTTCTTTTGCCTTCCTCCCTTCTTAGAGAGTGGGGTGACATTTGCAATCTTCTAGTCCTCCGGGACCGTGCCAGAAGCAAGTGATTCTTTTAAGATCATGACCAATGCATCTGTTATCACTTCAGCAACTTCTCTCAAGACTCTGGGATGCACATTTTCCTTTATCATAGCAATGGCACACACTTTTGTTCCCTAACACTCTCAGACCACTGGCACACTGCTAGTGTCTTCCACAGTGAAGATAGATGCAAAGTACCCATTAAGTTCATCTGGCATTTCTTTTTCCCCATTACTACCTCACCAGCATCATTTTCCAGTCATCCAATATCAACTCTCACCTCCCTTTCCCTCTTTATATAACTGAAAAAAAAACTTTTGGTATGCTTCTTTATATTATTGGCTAGTCTGCCCTCATATTTCATCTTGACCCTTCTTAAGGCTATTTTAGTTGCCTTCTGTTTGATTTTAAAAGCTTCCCAATTGTCAATGCTCTTTTGAGTAGAGAATGAACTTTTAGCCAACCTTTCTTGAAAGCAAAAACATTTAGTTAAGCATAGCTTACCTTTCTTGAAATGACTCTTCATTTCTCTTTCATAAATTTTTAAAACTCAAAAGGCAGACATAATAAATTTCTCAATTCTGGGGTCAAGCTTGATATAAGCACACACAGGTTTCACCTTCAACTGAAACGAGACAATTTCTGTCCTTGCTCCTACACGTATACCGTAATTGATTTACTTGTTTATTATTTTTTAAATTATTATTTATTATTATTTTTTCTCTCTCTGCTAGATTATGTATTGCATTGAACTGCTGCTGCTAAGTTAACAAATTTCATGTCACATGCCGGTGATAATAAACCTGATTCTGATTTGTAGTTAAGAGTCTTTTCAATTTTGCTGGAGCCATTGCTGCATCTGTAAGTTGTTTGCCACAGACGAGGCACAACGGAATAGGACAACTTGGATCTCCAGTCCATGTAAAACCTGATTGATAAGGAGCTTTCATTGTAAAGATGTGGTACCGGTTGCTTACTTTAGTCCTGCCCGCTGCTCTTGTCTCCAGGACCCAGAAGAGACTGGTGGACTTCTTCTGGGACAACAGGAGGTATTGGGTCTCTGCTGCAGTCCTGAGTCTTCTGGTGGCAGAGGGCGGTCAGTCATTGGTGTGTGTGCTGTGGCTGTCCGCCTCGGGACCCTGCAGAGATACCTGTACAGTGACCACCCTCCGAGATACCATGGGCTAGCAACGTGCTTTCTCCGCCGGGGACACTACCTGTAGGAGGCTTCCTGCGGACAGCATCAGCTGCCCCGCTTTGAAGGAACTACTTCACTTATACCGAGAGCTGTTGAGGGTCTGGGTTCTGGTCTTATCTAGCCAGGGTGCTCCTGGCGCCGGTGGGGGACAGTGTGTAGCTGCGAGGGGGACTGGTCCCCATTCTATCATGGGGGTTGGGGAAGTGGAGGGAGTCCCACTGCACTACCACCTGATGGGCTGGAAGTGTTCGTCGGACCAAGGCCTCAGGATATCCCGCGGGAACCTTCTGGCAGGGACGCCTACCTTGCCGTTCTATGACGCTCCAAAGTGTTTCTTGTACGGGCTGCTTCTGCACATCTTTCACTTCCTTGCCTTCGTCTGCCGACCAGACTCATCTTGACAATCTGTTTTACCATCTGGCAGCGGAGGAGGTCCCCAGTGGAAATCTCTTTATGCAGGGGTCTTTCCCCTGTATATTGGGGACCTGGGGTGGAAGGTGTTGCAGAGGGCAGTACCGGACAACTGGTCTTTAGGCAGATCACTGACACCCCGTCCACCTGTCCATTCTGATCAGGAAGAGCCAGTGTACCACGTTTATATGGAGCGTGAGAGGTTGCAGCCCCTGCCTCTGAAGGGGCTCCTCAGCCCTGCGCTCCTTTTGCATGGGCACCCAGTACAGAAGAGGATGGTTCGCGAGGAGGATCTACTGGTGGTCTTGCTCCTGGGCCTAGCCAGGATGGCCATTCACTGGCGTAGGCGGCGGAAAGTCGAGGGTTCTGCCAGGGCCGACTGCCTGCCCTTCTTCTGGCTGTCCTTGGAGATGGAGCATGCAGTCATGATGTGTACAGTGGGGGTTTTCCGGGAGCGGTGGAGCTCCCAGGGAAATGACTGTTTTATGGACAGTAATAATATTTTAATTTTAATTTATACTGTCTTGTAAATACTTAATGTTTGTAATTTGTGTATTTGTTGGTAAATAAACATAGATTTGTAAAAAAGAGATGGACTTTTGTGTCCATTTTTGCACTGGTGCAGTGAAATAACTCAGAAGATTGTAATTCTTCATCATTAGCCTTATCAGAATTGTCTACAAGCCTAGGCCTAGAATCCTCCTCTTCCATCTCATACCACCGCTTCAAAAATCTCCACACTGGATTGTCTTTACATTGAAAATTTCCTACAACCCCAGTAGAGTTTGTTCGCTTTTCTAAGTCAGGTGGCACGTCAGGGGAACTTGGGGGAGGTAATTCAAGAGGGAGAGGCTGACGTCATTGGCTGAGTTCATTAAAAACTTGGAGTTCTTTGCGCTCCTCATCAGCCTACTGTCCTTCCCTCGGTGCAATTCAGCGCTCACCAATTATCAATGGCCTCCCCTTTCTCTCATTTAAAAACTCAAGCAAATAAACATGGTCCTACAGCGCACTGCCAAACTGGGCTGAGATTGCTTACGGGGCTGCTCGGTCACTGCTCACCACTGTGAGCGCTAGCATCACGCGTTGCACGAGGTTCAACAAAGAATATTTATTTTTAAAATTGGAATCTCTCACGGAACCCTGGTTGAGAAACCCTGCTGTAGACCCTGAGAGCCCTGTCGGTTAGGCCGTGTCTCATGCCACACCAGCTTTGCTGCCACCATGATTAGGAATGGAATTTGTTGATTATTTTCACAGATATGGAAGATACAGTGAAAAACTTGTCTTGCATAATGTCAATGTAGATCAAACCATTACACGGTGTATTGTACAATAATAACAATGCAGAATTAAGTGTAACAGCCACAAAGGGACTGCAGTTCAGATAAACAATAAGATGCAATATAATCACGAGGTATATTGTGAAGTCAATCTTATCATACATAACGTTGAGCCATTCAACCATTATGTAACAGTGGGATGGAAGCCGTCCTTGAGCCTGGCTCACAGGCTTTTATATCATCTACCTGTTGGAAGAAGGGAGAAAAGAGAATGTCCAAGGTAGGAATTTTGATGATGCTGGCCGTTTTACCGAGGCAGCAAGAAGTATAGATACTCCATGAGGGGAGTTTGGTTTCTGTGATGTGCTGAGTTGTGCAACTTTTTAGCTTCTTGGGCCATATGCTGCACAGTTGCCACACCAGGCCATCATGATGATAGGATGCTTCTATGGTGCGTTGCTAAAAATTGTTAAGGGTTGACGGGGACATGCCAAATTTCTTCAGCCTCCTGCTTCCATGGTTGGTGGGGTTTCTCTGTCTGAAGGCAGCTGTCTGCTCTGTCGTCCAGAACTAAAGGTCAAGTCCCAGCCCAGTGGGGCAAAATTTCTATCACTGTCGTTCTAATGATAGCCTTACAATTTCCATCAACAAGTTGGGCCTTCTGGGTGCCGAGCTGACCTGGATGCTCCCTTCTCCAAAAGAGCAGGTGTGCTCCAGTTCCACTGTAGGTGCACGGAGAGCAATACATAGAAATCTCGTTAACTGTGCTTTGGGATCACTTGCTTTCACTCCATTTCTACAGATGGAAGATGTGTATGTTTGATTTGACATGGGGTGGCTATTGCACACCAAGAACTGCACGGTTTTGTGTTAGTCCAGTGACAAGGAGGCCCAAGACAAGGTTGAAATGGCTAGGCCAGCCAAAGGTGTGTGCAAAACAGGCAAACAAGGTGGATAATTTACAATGCAAAGTCAAGTCAATTAAGGTGATCCTACTGAAGGTTCTTTAACTAAGAGTTGTATTTCAAGGTTGTTGATTGTTAAGTTCTATGCTCTTTCCTTCATAATGTACTGGAGGGGACTCTGAGATGTTGCTAACAAGGGAACTAACATCAAAACAGATCCAACAGAAGGAGTTCTGTTTACTTTCAATCATTGGTGTGATCTTCCCTGTTGCCGGTAAGTTGGTCTAAATGTATGGTTGTTCATCCATTCCATTCCCAACAAGCAGTGTACAGTCTGGGCTTCTTGTCAGGTTGAAAATACTCCTCCCAATTTAAGAAGCTGCATGGCTCGGTGTTCAAGCAGAGAGCTGGGAGCATTTTGTATGAATCAGTTCTGAGACTTTCATTGATGCTACAAGGAAGTTCCATTTAAGTTCCTGTCAATGAGTCATTGTGATTGGTAAGAGTTTCATTGTCACTAAATCTCAACAGAGCTTCATGTGATTCCCATAATGAAGTTCACTCTTCACGTACTTTGTTTATTTAGCCCATCTTCCAAATCCGTGGTGTGACAAAGTCTACAGCAGTAGGTGGAATGGTGGCTTGGGTACAGACTGGGATGAACCATATGGCGGTAAGACTCATCTTTAAAGCCTGTTCAGAGAGGGTTTCTCTGATGTAACTCTCGCTTTGGCTAGTGGCTTAATATAGGAGATGATAGCCTCCTGGCCTGGCCAAACTTAAGAAATCTCGTTTGTGTGGATGCTGCGCAATGTGTCCCGTTATAAATCAGTACCACAAAATAACAAACAGTACACACAACAAACAGTAACAAACATGCGATTAAACAACTGAGCTTTATCATTCTTAATTTGACCATATGGTTAGTAAAGAAAACAAAAAAAGAAAAGGGGCCCATTTTCATGAAACAGTCTAATACACAATGTTGGAGCTCACTGATAAGGCCGTTCATTCACCATCGACCTCCTCCGATTGTTGCTGACCTTCAGACCCTTGCTCCAACTCCACTCCGTCCGAGGTCTACCAACTCTCTCCATTCGCATCTTCTCTCCCCAGCAAAAGACCGTGAATTCCCAGCTCCCAGACACGTAAGAAAGAGCAACAACCCATTCATTGGCTAGCATGCCCCATTATCTCCAGTCATAACCCAAACATTGCTGCTACAGAGAAACCATTACCTTAGCAGTGGAACATTACAGAGAAGCCATTACATTAGCAGTGAAACCTTACAGCGTGTTACACTTAATTGGCACCAACTGATGTCCACTTCTGTATCTCCATCAACTATGGGTCAGGCAGCAAGTGTGCCCTGCAAGCATAAGTGCTATACCTGTCCCTACACCTCCTCTCTTACCACAATTCAGGGCCCCAAACAGTCCTTCCAGGTGAGGCAACACTTCACTTGTGAGTCTGTTGGGGTCATCTATTGCATCTGGTGCTCCTGGTGCAGCCTCCTCTACATCGGTGAGACCTGACGCAGATTGGGGGTCCGCTTCATCGAACACCTCCACTCTGTCCACCACAACAGACAGGATCTCCCGGTTGCCACCCACTTCAACTCTGCTTCACATTCCCATTCGGATATGTCCATACATGGCCTCCTCTACTGCCATGATGAGGTCAAACTCAGGTTGGAGGAGCAACACCTCATATACAGCCTGGGTAGCCTCCAGCCCCTTGGTATGAACATCGAATTCTCCAACTTCCGGTAATTCCCTCCCTCTCCCTTCTACCATCCCACTTTCACTCTGCCTCCTCTTCTAGCTGTCTATCACCTCTCTCATGACTCTGCCTTCTTCTACTATCCATAGTGATTTCCCCTTTCATTCCTTCTTCACCTCTCCAGCCTATCCCCTCCCTGCTTCCCCTCCCCCACCCCTTGATCTTTCCTCTGATTGGTTTTTCACCTGGCACCTTCCACCCTCCCCCCACCTTCTTTAGGCCCCTGCCCCCTCCTTCTTCAATCCTGACGAAGGGTCTCAGCCCGAAACATTGACTGCTCCTTTCAACGGATGCTGCCCGACCTGCTGAGTTCATCCAGCTTGTTTGTACGTCTTGATGTGTGCGCTGGTATTGGAACACAGGAATAAAGAACATGAAATCCAATTCAGTCAATTGGCTTTGAGATGCCAGAAATGGCCGGGAGTGAAAATGAAACTACTGAACAACCTCAGCAAGTTAGATACTACAAAGAGTTTGAAGGTATCAGCAGTCATGTTGAATGTTATAATAAAAAATGCAGTACATCACTTTGTATAGATCTCCAGTCAAAGAAACACATCCACCACCACCCTCTGCTTCTTAACACCCAGCCAATCACCAGCAAGGCTCAGAGCCCATGGGTCTTAACCTTCTGTACTAGCCTACCATACCGGTCCTTGTCAAATGTCTTACTCCTGTATAACAACAGTGACTTCACAACTACCTCGATAGCTGTAAAATGTTTTGGAATATATAAGATTACAGAGTTTACCAATAAATCTTAGGTATTGTTTTTTCATAGTGAAAGGTCTGGAAAGATCTTGGTTAAGATCTTTCACGTGGTTACAGCAGGTAATTTAAGATTACATCATATGAGTTTGTAAAGCTGTTTTTTTTAGTTTAGTAAACACGAGGAAATCTGCAGATGCTGGAAATTCAAGCAGCACACATAAAATGCTGGTGGAACACAGCAGGCCAGGCAACATCTATAGGGAGAAGCGCTGTCGACGTTTCGGGCCGAGACCCTTCGTCAGGACTATCTGAAAGGGAAGATAGTAAGAGATTTGAAAGTAGGAGGGGGAGGGGAAAATGCGAAATGATAGGAGAAGACCGGAGGGGGTGGGGTGAAGCTGAGAGCCAGAAAGGTGATTGGCAAAAGGGATACAGAGCTGGAGAAGGGAAAGGATCATGGAACGGGAGGGCTCGGGAGAAAGAAAGGGAGTGGGGGGGCAACAGAGGGAGATGGAGAACAGGCAGAGTGATGGGCAGAGAGAGAAAGAAAAAAAGGGAGGTGGGGGAAAAAACAAAAAAAACCTAAATATATTAGGGATGGGGTAAGAAGGGGAGGAGGGGCATTAACGGAAGTTAGAGAAGTCAATGTTCATGCCATCATTAAATTCACTACTGCGAAACCTGATGGCATGAACATTGACTTCTCTAACTTCCGTTAATGCCCCTCCTCCCCTTCTTAATTTTTCAATGAACTAATTCAAAGTTCAAAGTAAATTTATTATCAAAGTATGTATATCGTATACAACCTTGAGATTCATCTTCGTTACCTTTGGATAAGGATCAGAAAAATGGTACGAGGACTTCTGTTATAAAAACATATTAATATACAATGGCATGTGAACATCTGTCTGAGAGAAATTCAGTTGTAATACTTAGAGATCTTTATGCATATATCCACTCATGCTTAGAATACAATAGTGTTCTACAGCATAGAAATATCTTACCTAGCTATATTAATTCAATTTTCCTCACATTAATTCCATATCTCTTTATGATTTTGTCATTCACTTATTTGTCCAGATGCCTCTAAAATGTTTCTGTCTCCAACATATCTTCTGGTTATTACATTTACTGAAGATACAAGCAAACTGGAGACTTGTAGCACATATTTCTACTGTTTTCTTTAACATGTCATTTTAAAAATATATCTGCATAAAAATAGAAGTGCCAAAACATGAGGGAAGTACAGTCCAACTAATCTCACTTCTTACTGTAATATCTACATCTACCAATAGAAGTCATCCTGCAAATAGAGAGAAGGGTGGCATGGTACCACAATAACAACCTTTCCCTTTATGTTAGAAAAACAAAAAAACTTAAGTCATTAACTTCAGGAAGATGGTGGGACGAGGAATGAGGTGCAGTGCCCAAGCTCCTGTTTACATCAATGGCACTGAAGTCCAGAGAATTAAGAGCTTCAAGTTCCTAGTCAAGTGCCTGTCCTAGTCTAATCATGTAGATGCCATGGCCAAGAACGCTCACCAATGCCTCTACTTCCTCAGCAGGCTAAAGGAATTTTTACTGATGCACCATAGAAAGCAAACTATCAGATGTATCAAAGCTTAATATGGCAACTGCTCTGTCCAAGACTACGAAGCTGCAGAAAGTTGTAGACACAGCTCAGCGCATCATTGAAATCAGTGTCTCCTCCTTGGACTCTGTCTATACTTCTCACTGGTTCAGCAAAGTAACTAATATAATCAAAAACTCTACCCAACCCTAACATTCTCTCCCCTCCCCCCTCCCATTATTGGCCAGAAGATATAAGACTGAAAGCACGTACTATCAGGCTCAAGGAGTTTCTCTCCTGCCGTTATAATACTACTGAGCGGTCCCTTCGTTTGATAAGATGGGCTCTTAACCTCACAATCTATCTTTATTATGACCTTGTCCCTTATCTGCCTACACAGTGCTTAACTTTCTATGTAACTACATTGTTATTGTTCTTCCCTTTACTACCTCGTGTATTTACGTAATGAAATGATCTGTAAACAGATGAAATGCAAGAACATTTTCATTGTACCTCTGCAAGATAATAATAAACCAATTTACCAATCTTCCTACTGTCACCCTTAGATCAGATAACAGCACCGTCTTGGGATTGAAGGTCATTCCACTAGTCCAACTAGGTTATATGCTCATCCTCTCAAAAGAACAAGTTCCTTTGGAGCAAAGGAACAAGTTGTGGGTTTTTTTGCATAAACCCTGAATTTTAATTGGGTTTTCCTCCAACTTCATAATCAATGTTTGACATTGATAAAGTTCAACTTATTTTATTTATTGAAGTCTAATTAGAACACTACAGCACAGTACAGGCCCTTCAGCCCTCCATGTTGTGCCGACCCATATAATCTTTTAAAAAAAGTACTAAACCCACACTACCCCATAACCCTCCATTTTTCTTTCATCCATGTGCCTGTCCAAGAGGTTCTTAAATACACCTAATGTTTTAGCCTCCACGACCATCCCTGGCAAGTCATTCCAGGCACTGACAACCCTCTGTGTAAAAAACTTACCCCTGATGTCTCCCCTAAACTTCCCTCCCTTAATTTTGTACATATGCCCTCTGGTGTTTGCTATTGGTGCCCTGGGAAACAGGCACTGACTATCCACCCTATCTATGCCTCTCATGATCTTGTAGACCTCTATCAAGTCCCCTCTCATTCTTCTACACTCCAAAGAGAAAAGTCCCAGCTCTGCTAACCTTGCTTCATATGACTTGTTCTTCAAACCAGGCAACATCCTGGTAAATCTCCTCTGCACCCTCTCCATTGCTTCCACATCCTTCCTGTAATGAGGTGACCAGAATTGAACACAATACTCTAAGTGCGGTCTCACCAGAGATTTGTAGAGTTGCAACATGACCTAATATTTGACACAGAACAAGACCATGTCACATTCCTGAACTTATGTAGTTATGCAGAAACAATGCAGAGTCAATATAATCTCAGGAGCACGGAGGCAGGACAGGTTCAGGAATTGAAGTACCTGGGTGCATCAGCACAAATCTTTGAATAAGACAAGGCACGTTAAGAAAGCGTGTCAAATAATGACATTGTAATAGGGGCATTTAACTGAGCTTTTGTGGATCTGTCAACTGGCCATTCAAATGTGTCCTGAATGTCAACTAGTCAAGGCTGATTTATACGCAAGTGGCCTACGCCGTTGTGAGCATTTATACCTGTGTGTTGCTCTGCAATTCACTGCCAAAACGCTAGTTGGCGGTGGGGTTTCTATGCCACTGTGTTGAGTTTCTTTGTGTACTTCAAACAATGGCGACTACTGAGCGCATCATGTTGGAGCTGGAGCTAGTAGATGTTGAATGAGAGTTACTTTTATTGAAATTACTGCAACGCAGCAGAGAGAGAAAGCGTCGGAGGAGATGGTGTGTACGACCATTGAATGGATTGAGGCAGAAGGAGGGTGAATCTTCTGTGCTTGACCAGTCACTGAGAGACAGGGATGAGGAAATGCATTTCAAATATTCCTGGATGTCGGCAGGTAGATTTGAAGATTTGGTTCATCCATTTATTTCGCATCAGTGTACGCATAGTATGCCTATAGACATTACTCAGAGACTGGCAATCACCATTCGAGTTTTAGCTTCAGGTGGAAGTTAACAGGCTGTAGCAGCTAGTTACAAACTGGCGTCAAGCACAGTGTCCTCCATAATTTCGGAGGTCTGTATAGCTTTAGGGAAAGCATTGCAGCCGGAGTTCCTTCCCTGCCCTTCAGTCGCCCAATGGGAAGCTATTGCAGCTGATTTTTGGCAACTGTGGAACTTTCCGAACTGTGTCGGCAGCACAGACGGAAAACCCGTGAACATCAAGGCACCGCCGCATGCCGGGAGCAACTATTACGAGGGTGCACACTCTATTGTCCTGATGGCTACCTGCGACACCAGATATCAGTTTACCATGGTGGATGTAGGGGGATATGGACAGGAAAGTGACGGGGGCATCTTAAAGGCGAACAGATAAGGTTCTATGCTGCTTGAACACAAACAAACTGAACCTTCCCCCACCAGCCAATCTTCCTGGAACAGGAGTCAAAGTCCCGCATGTAATCGTTGTTGATGCTGCGTTCCCCCTACACAGCAATCTCATGCGGCCCTTTGCAGGCATATCACAGACACTGAGTTCAATGGAAATTGATTTCATGTAATAGTGCTTGCTTTGTGTGACTTTATATATGTACTCCCCTAAATGTTTGTAGTGATCACAGCTACATTGCCACATAATGATTTCCTATTCATTAATCTCTATATTTTATGTTTTACGTTTTGCTAAATAGGGATGAACATGACCATGGAAAAGCAGATGTATAACTACCGTCACTCCACTGCCAGGCGGGTGATTGAGAACACATTTGGCATTTTGGTGGCAAGGTGGAGAATCCTCAGTCGACCACTGGAATTTCTGCCTGACAAAGCAGTGAACATTGTCAAAGCTTGTATCGCTTTACACAACCTCCTGGCCTACACTGATGAAGTCAACACTCCTGTGAGCAGATACATCCCTGCTGACTTTGCAGACTCAGATGCTACAGGGTCACCTCAGCCAGGCGAGTGGCGAAGAGTGGTGGCAGGGGACACGAATGTCTTGGAACCTCTAGATCCTCATTACCTTTCAAGGTGCCATTCCACCAGAGCTGCCACTGGTGTACGGAATGACCTGATGGCCTTCTTTCAATCACCTATGCAATTTTGCCCTTGCAGAACAACAGTGTGTCGTGGCCAACTTAATCAGTAAATTGTAAGGACATAAAATAAATGAGCCTATAAATAACATGTGGCTGTTTGAATAAAAAAAGGACCTGGTATAAAATGAAGTTGTTATTTATTTTCAGTAACATGCACAATATTATACAAGGTGCAAAGTTGTAAAGCACTGAAAATTACACAGTTTAGTGCCCAAATATAAGTGTGGAAAATGTATAGTGTAGGAACTTACAAAATATTACATTAATTAAATATCAAAATATGCAATCGTTCATTGTTTCTGCTTCTGCTGTTTGTAGAGATGGAACATTGCCTGTGACCTCTGCTCCTCTGGCAGCCTCACAGCATGTCTGCAACTGTTTCCCCAAACCTGAAGAGCTCATCATTTTCTTGCAACAGTCTATGTTGCAGTTCCGCCCTCTGTTCATCCAACTGGGCGAGACCTGCTTCAGAAACCAGTCATCATGTTCTTTCCTCTTCTTCTGTGCCATCCTTGGGTGGGGGACAGAGGAGATGTCTCACTACTTGATGATTCTGCACGTGAAAATGGAATGCCGGGTGGCTGGTTTTCCTCAGCAACTGAAGTGGTGGACAGCCCTGAGGTCGAATCATTTCCATCCTGCGATTATGAAAGAAATTGCAAATAGTTTAAGTTACTCTTTGTAATTATACATACAGGTAATATATGCATTCAGTGTTTGTACACGGATTGGCAGAGCTATGAAAATGAGAAAACAGCATATGGCTACATTGGCAGAATACTGGTTATTGTGTTTGCATCATTAGCAAGCCAGATACAATTACAGCCTATTACATATTACATTTTTGTTTTACAGAAGCATTATCTTTGTGCAAATCAATATTCAGTGTTTACAACTAGACAGTATTGCTAGCTTGCTCGCTAGCCTAAACACTTACTACAACATAGAAATTTATGATACAAAGAACATATTATATATACCTTGTTGTCGTCATAATTTGACTTTGTTTCCCGGTGCTTAATATGTGGTGCCAGCCAGGAAAGAAGCAAATAAAACGCGGGCACTTTTTTATGCCTGGGTCCCCGCTCTTCTTGCGAGTCTTTTCTGGACATGCACATACTTGTCCCTCAAGTTTTTCCATTTCTTTGTTCATTCTGTGACATCCAAACTGATGTTTGTGGAAATTTCCTTCCACGAATTTAATGCCATTTGGCAGTCTTTATAGTATGGCGACAAAGAGTCGTACAAATGTACATATTTTCTGACTCAATTAACGTCTCCTTGGTTTGGTCCATTTTCCAAATCACGTTCTTCTTCTCTCTCAATTTGAAAATGGTGGAGAAGCAACCGGAAATGCGTAGGAGGAAATGCGATGCTACCAAGCGGACCAATCACAGTTGTTGCAGTCTGCGTCGCTGCGACGCGTGGTTACATTTTTGGAGAGGTGCGCATTAGGCTACAGCATAGGGTATGCAGCTATGCCGTACCTATGGCGTAGATTCGACGCAGAAGTATAAATCAGCCTTTACATAGCAGTACACATTACTACTGTCATTGGGGTGAAGGGAGGTGCAATTAATGAATAGAATAAACCCAGCCTCTGAAATTACTGGAAAAAAAATGACTACCAGCTAAGCCACATTCCCTGGATTAATCAGCTGTTAAATGTGTCAATGTTTAAAACCTATTGAAAAGTAAAGTGATTAATGTATAAAAATTAAAACACTTAATGATTAATGTATAAAAATTAAAATGCATAAAAGCAATTAAAAATGAAACATAATTCATCAAAAGAAAATTATATATTACTTTTGCCCCTCAGTTTTAATGTTGTTCCTGTGCCTGCTGCTTTTGCACTGTTTAGACGGCCATGATGAGTCCAGTTTTAGAGTGTAGTTAATATAAGGCTGGTGAAGATTAGCAAAGAAATTTAGTTCTTCTGTGTTCGTGTGCATGTGGGGAGGAATTGTGAACAATTTGTTTTTATTTGCTGGGACGTATGATACGGGGATTCATAATTCCCGATTCTCATTTGATGCAAAACGTAACAAATGCAATCCCATCTCTCGCCACTTCTCCATCCTTCCTCCATTTAGCTTTAGACTTGGCAAGAGTAATGTGTGGTTGCAGTATTCAGCTGTAATCAGTTATTGGATGAAATAAAAACAGGAAAAGAGTATTTTACTGATTTATTAGCATGGCAGAAAGACAAAGTTAGATTTGCATGCAATACAGAGAATGACCAAATTCAAAAAGAGCCATGTTTGCCTGCTGAGGCCGAGCAATTCACAGAAGTGAAAATCACCTTTCATGGGCCCATTTCTGCATTTCAGTCAACGCAACACTACCAGACCGCGATACTCACTAATAAACAGTTCATGGTACTACACCTCTAGGAAAAATTATGTCTATTAAATAGTTTCATTATAAACAAACTCTTGACTACTTCAAAGCCTGAGTGCCCCAGTTTAGTATTCTCACATTATCTCAGTAAAAAAAGTGAATGATATTTCTAAAGACTCTGCAGGAGGTTTTTTTTTAATGCCCCTGTCTTTCTTTATAACAAATATTGAGCAAAGCTCACCCTGACCTTTTTCCAGTTGACAACATTGTTCCCACTTTTGGGAAGTTGTTTTACTGTAAAATCTGGAAGAGTGCATAAGGCCATAATGTCAGCACCAAAGCTGAAAAAGGTTAAATTTATATTTAAAATCATACATGTAATACTCTAAAATCTATTAGACATAAAAAAAAGTTAAAATAGCTTCAGAAGTGTTTCAGGCTCGTTCATGAAGGAGGCAATACTTTTTGGAAAGTCTTGGTTTAATAATTTAGCATAATGGGGCAATGCTGATTTAGAACTACAGAACATGTTAAATCACACGCGTACACACAAACACACGTACAATCTTCAAAAGAGATCCAATTTTCACAGTACTGTCAATATCACAGTATCTGGATTAAAAGGTTGGCAAATTACGCAGAATTCAACACCGATTCAGAAAAATGACTTGCTTGGCAACCTTCTGTTGCAGCTTCTTAAAGATTCCTTTCAATTTATGCTTCATCATTTTCACCTTCTTCTTCTTCAAACTCTTCCTGCTCATCTGCAGTGGCATCCTGGTATTGTTGGTACTCAGATACCAGGTCATTCATGTTGCTTTCAGCCTCGGTGAACTCCATCTCATCCATACCCTCACCTGTGTACCAGTGCAAGAAGGCCTTCCTGCGGAACATGGCAGTGAACTGATCCGAAATGCGTTTGAACAACTCCTGGATAGCGGTGCTATTGCCAATGAAGGTGGAGGACATCTTGAGGTTCCTTGGTGGGATGTCGCAGACAGCTGTTTTAACGTTGTTGGGAATCCACTCCACGAAGTAGCTGCTGTTCTTGTTCTGGACGTTGAGCATCTGCTCGTCCACTTCCTTCATGGACATTCGGCCTCGGAAGATGGCGGCAACAGTCAAGTACCGTCCGTGCCTCGGGTCGCACGCTGCCATCATGTTTTTAGCATCAAACATTTGCTGAGTAAGCTCTGGCACCGTCAGTGCTCTATAATTCTGGCTACCACGGCTGGTAAGTGGGGCGAAGCCTGGCATAAAGAAATGTAACCGAGGGAAGGGCACCATATTAACTGCAAGCTTGCGAAGGTCAGCATTGAGTTGTCCAGGGAAGCGAAGGCAGGTGGTGACTCCGCTCATGGTGGCGGAAACCAAGTGATTGAGATCTCCATAAGTGGGAGTGGTCAACTTCATGGTACGAAAGCAGATATCATAAAGGGCTTCATTGTCAATGCAGTAGGTCTCGTCTGTATTCTCTACCAGCTGGTGCACAGAGAGGGTCGCATTGTATGGCTCCACTACTGTGTCTGAAACTTTAGGAGAGGGCATGACACTGAAGGTGTTCATGATACGGTCAGGGTATTCCTCACGGATCTTGCTGATGAGGAGGGTGCCCATTCCTGAGCCAGTACCACCACCCAGAGAGTGAGTGAGTTGGAATCCCTGTAAACAGTCACAACTCTCCGACTCCTTCCTTACAGCATCAAGTACTGCGTCTACCAGTTCCGCTCCTTCTGTGTAGTGACCCTTGGCCCAGTTATTTCCAGCTCCACTTTGACCTGGAAGAAACAATACCTCAGACCTTAGAGAACAATTGACTTGCAGTATGTACTCCAAAGCTAATCTATGCAAAGCCACAATATTATTTCTCTGATTGAGAGAAAACAACTGTATTTTAGAAAGAAGAATTACACCCCAAAAGGATACTATACTGCACATATTGATTAGACAAAGATTCAGTTTGAATATAATAATTTCCCTACAGAAAACCCTTCACATATGATAATTTGTACTTCATTCCCCGCAACAATGCAGCATTATTGCCTATTTAAAAAATACATCCCTACAGTATACTTCCGCTGAGAGTCAAATCAGTTCATAAGACAAGGACTGTTAAAAACAGTGTCAAATAAGTATTTCCATTAGTTTATTTTCTTCATTACGGTTTTCCTAAAGGAACAAACCCAAGCTGTAGGGTAGCTTCATAGGTACCAGCTGTCACTTCTAAACAACAGGAAATTGAAAAGAACTACATTTCCCACCCCACCTCAAAAAAGAGACCTCAGGTAAATGATACCCCTACTTAAATCTACAACCTCACTGTTTGCATCTGGCAAGAAGAGAGTACACCAGGGATTTCTGATGCTGCAGTTGTGACCATCTTCAAGAAAGGAAGAAGGTTCAGTTGTGTTAAGAGGAGGCGCTGAGAAATTCACACCAGGGTTCTGAGATATCTCTTGCTCAGTGGCTCAAGAGCTGCTGTCTGAATTGGCCAGTGGTCATGGTCCAAAGCCACAACAAAAGATATATGAGGCCACACCAACCATGATAAATGGCCATTTTCAGCCTCACTAAAGCACATTCTCCTCAAATTTAGTTGCACAAAAATCTATTTTCATTTTACATTTGCCCCATGACTGCCTGCAAACCATGATGCTAATTAACAGTCTATAACACAGCACTGTCAGTGAAGACTGATATAAAACAAGACCCTCATAGAATCATAGAACATTACAGTACAGAAACAGGCCTTTCCGCTCATCTAGTCCATGCCCAACTACTAATCTGCCTAGTTCCATTTGACCCAAAACTTTTCTAGAGTTTTTCACCACAATGTTCCATCACAACTCCAACCAACTTCCTGTGGGACTCGAGCTAATCTTCACAACTTACTTGAATACAGTTTACGCAGACTAATCTCCAGGATCTCAGTAGCTGAGCTGCAACATGCAAGTGATGCCTAGTTTTGCAAACAATCCAGACAAACTCCAAACTATCTCAATTCATTCACTGAAGCTTATTGGCCTTAGTCAATATTGTCAAAACAGCAGGTCCTCTACCAACCTGCCCACTGTGTAACACTGCCCTCTGTCATTAAGGTTCCTGGAAAAGATGGACCACATCTGATGCCTTGGCAAAATTGGACTGATGAAATTCACTGTTGATTTTGTTTAATTGACAAAGAGCACTTAGAGATCAAGGCCTCAGACCAGGTACAACACTTAAGATCTACAACACAGCGGTGATCCCTACTCTACATTTCTGGGGACTGGACGACCTATGACAGGTGTCTCAGGGCACTTGAAATGTACCACTGATACCTTTCCTGAAAAATCCATCAAATTCATTGGAAGGATGTGAACCAAATGAGCATTCTGTCCCAGGTCAAATCCCCAGCAGTGAGAATATAATTATAATCAAGTCTTACTAACTTGATTGAGTTTTTTGAAAGGGTGATTGATGAAGGTAAAGCTGTGGATGTTGCCTACGTGGTTTTTTGGTAAGGCATTTGACAAGGTCCCTAATGGGAGGCTCATCCAGAAGATTAAGATGCAAGGGATGCATGGCAAATTGGCTGTTTGGGTTCAGAACTGGCTTGCCTATAGAAGACAGAATATTGTGATCGAAGGGACTTACTCTCACTGGAGGTCTGTCATTAGAGGTGTTCTGCATGGATCTGTACTGGGACCTCAGCTGTTTGTGATGTATATAAGTGAACTGGATGAAAATGATATGCAGATGATACAATGATTGGTGGTGTTATGGGTAGCATAGGAAACTGGCGAAGAATACAACAGGATATAGATCAATTGCAGATATGGGTGGAGAAATGGCAGATGGAGTTTAACCCAGCCAAATGTGAAGTGTTGCCCCTTGGTAGGTCAATTGGAAAGATACAGTACACTGTTAAAAGCAAGATCATTAACAGTGTTGATGAGCAGAGGGATCTTGTGGTCCAAGTTCACAGCTCCCTGAAAGTGTCTACACAGATAGACAGATAACTTCTCATCTCTTTTCTCCAGTCCAGTTTTTCGGTCTCAGCCCAAAACATTGACTGTTTACTCTTCTATAGATGCTGCCCAGCTTGCTGAGTTCCTCCAGCATTTTGTGAGCGTTGCTTGGATTTCCAGCATCTGCAGATTTTCTCTTGTATATGATATCTTTATCTTTATTAGTTAAGGCATTCAATTCCAGTCATTCACCTGCATCTGGAGTATTGCATACAATTCTGGTCGCCCCATTGTAGGAAGGACGTCAAGACTTTGAAGCGGGTGTGGAAGATGTTCACCAGGATATTGCCTGGATTAGAGGGCATGAGCTGTAATGAGTGGTTGGACAACCTTGGGATGTTTTCTCTGAAGCGCCAGAGGCCAAGGGAAGATCTGATAGAGGTTTATGAGATTATGACAGACATAGATAGAGTAGACAGACAATACATTTTACCAAGTGTTGAAATGTCTAATTCCAGAGAGCATGCATTTAAGGTGAGGGGGGTAATTTCAAAGGAGATGTGAGGGGCAAGTTTTTTTACTACACAGAGTAGTGGGTGCCTGGAATATGCTGCCTAGGGTGGTGGTAGAGTCAGAAACATTAGAGACGTTTAAGAGATGTTTAGATAGGCACATAAATGGAAGGTTTGTGTAGCAGAAGAGATTATCTGGTTAAGCCATTTGAATTCAAATTTAATTGGTTCAGCACAAAGTTACGGACCAAAGGGTTTGTTCCTGTCCTATACTGTTGAATGTCCTATGTTATAACACAGATGATAATATTGGAAATGTCACGTTATCTGCACATCCAACAGCAGATTCCACAAACACACACACTATTCTCAGAGGAAGAGATTATTAAGCAGACAGAAAAAAGATACAAGGATGTGCTCAATGCCACCTTGAAGAATGCAGCATCCTCACCGACTCCTAGAAGTCTCCGGTTCTTGACTGCCCAATAGAGGAGGTACATTTAGCCTGGCACTGAGAACCTCAGGTCCATAAATCGGGCACAGAGAAGCCCAATGCAAAGACTGCCTCACAAACTACCCACTGGCCTGCTGCATCAGGCACCACCTGTATCATCTGTGCAAAGGTTTATAGTTTCCTCGTTAGTTTTTCCAGCTATTTCAGAACACACTAAACCAGAATAGAAGAAGCAAGCCATCTTTAATGTTGAGGGGACTGCTTAAGAAAAAGAATGTTTCTTATCGATTCCTCACACGTATGGCCATTCTTCCAGTCCAGGATTAGGAAACATTGGCAGACACCACAAAGCTTTACCAAATATCCTCCAAGTGTACACTTGCCAGAGCAACTCAGTTGTGAATTGGAAGAGATGTTAGCCTGCCTTCTTTTTCCCCTTTTTTACCTCAGAAGTACTTCCAAGGTTAACAGACCAAAGATCTAAACCAATTCCCTAACATGAATCAGTGTTAATATCTGATATAATCTGCTCATCTCAACAGAATAATCACTCTGATTTTGCAATTAGAAAAACATTGTCCCCCTACCAAATACAAAGTTATCTGGTCTAAATATCTGTCCATATGGACCAGATCTGACGGAATCCATGGTACCAGGTTCCAAGTCCACCAGAATCGCACGGGGAACATATTTGTCACCTGGAAAAGGCCCAAACAACAGTAATATTAGAGCAAACACACAGATTGGAAATACACAGAAGTACAAAATGAAGAAACCTTCCATAGAAAGGGGAAAGATGCATTTGAATAAATATTTTTGGATTATACCAAAAAAAATTTCAGTATAGATTCCTAGGTTGTACAATGGAAAATAGGCTATCCAGAGACACAGACATCATGAAATTTCTGAAAACATAGTAACTCCTTACCAGCTGCTTCATTGTAGTATACATTGATCCTTTCCAGGTGTATGTCACTCCCTCCGCAAGCGCTTCCAGAAGGATCAATTCCGTGTTCATCACTGATCACCTCCCAAAACTATGATACAGATCACAAATTCACTCAAAAACTAGATCTTTCAGTCTTGGTGGAATGCAGACCTTAAACCATCAAATCCTGATGCTGATCAACAAAGAGCCCTCAAACCCAGTCTGCTCAAATACACTCACCAAACAAAAGTGCACAAATCTTATTAGAAAGTTTCAGTTGATCCAGGATTCAGATGTCAACCAGATGTTGTATTAAAAAAAAAACTCAATTCCTGGCTCTGCAGCTGTATACTCCTGAGATTCTGCATTAACCAATCAGAGACAATACGAGCGGTGATTGATAGGTTCGTGGCCTATGGTAGAAGGAGTCAATTTTAGAAAACCTAGCACATTTATTTTTCAACATAGTCCCTTCCTACATTTACACGCTTAGTCCAGCGGTTGTGGAGCATACAGATCTTGGACCTCCAGAAAGTGTCCACAGCAGGGGTGATTGATAAGTTGGTGACCTAAGGTAGAAGGAGATGAGATATACAGCTTTTGTTACATGCATGTGCAGGTCAACTCATTGAGTGATCATGCAGAAAGTTTGAAGTTAATAACTCATCATGGGTGATCAATAAGTTTGTGGCCTAAGGTAGAAGGCGATGAGTTAACTTCAAACTTTCTGCATAATCACCGAAGAGTTGACCTGCACGTGTATGTAACAAGAGTTGTATAACTCATCTCCTTCTCCTTCCTAACTTATCAATCACCCCTGCTGTGGACACTTTCTGGAGGTACAAGATCCGTATGCTCCACGACCGCTGGACTAAGTGTGTAAATGTAGGAGGGGACTATGTTGAAAAATAAATGTGCTAGGTTTTCTAAAATTGACTCCTTCTACCTTAGGCCATTAACTTATCAATCACCCCTCGTAGTTTGAAAAAAATTTGAAAGTTGATTGCTATGGTGTGACACAGTTATTTCCCACCATACCAAAAGATGTTTTCCAAATGTAAATTTGCAAGAGTCAGTTTTATATAAACTGGATTCCAGTTAATTGGAACACATTGGGGTCAGTACATTTTGGCCCAATTAAGTGGTTGTCCCGATTAGTGTAAGTTTCATGAAAATAGTTAAAAAGGTTCAAAAAAGACAAACTACTGTTTAACTGAGTAAATTATGTATTTAAATGAAAAACAGAACAAATTTGAACACTATCAATACTATTACAGTACTATAAAACTGTGTGTTAGTTCCTAATAGTTATCAATGGAGGAATTAATCCAGTGTATGCTGCCATGTTCTTTTGATTGACCATAAATGAACAAAATCTTTGCAGACACCTAGTGTAGATAATGGACTGCCCTTCATCCAATCCTTTCAACGATTTCCTCCTCCAATCTTCATTTTCATTGTAACATTCAAGATGATTGTCGATGTCTTCAAATTCTTTGCAGTTCCTAACTTGTTAAAGTAGTGAAATCATTTCATTTTCACTCCTGGCCATTTCTGGGATCTCCAAAGCCGAATGCCTGGCAATGAGCAAACCACTGAATTGTCTTACTGCTTATTTCCCAGTGACAAAAATCACTGCTTTTTTAACACAAATACATGCAAGCGGTGCTAATTAAAAACTGTTCGTCCTAATTATGACGTAGTGTCTAATGGCTGCAACTGACACAGGTTAGAAACTGGTCTCCTGTCCCAATTAAGTGGTATAGTGTCCCAAATAAACAATCCCAGATATTTTCTCAATTAATTTTTGTTCTTTAAGAGTTGGCCCAATAAATGGCTGCCCTGATTAACTAATGGCCCAATTAACCAGAATCTTTATTGAGCTCTACGTCCTCATGATAAACACATATCAGATACAATTGATAGATGGGAAATCTCAAGGGCTGTGAAGCTTTACAGTTTGGTAGGGAAAGCTTCTGAACCAAAGTTTATGATACCACTGGACAACAGTTTTTTTTTCAAAGATGTTGCTTCCTCAGAATTTTATTTTGTTTACAATAGACCACTTGACGAATATAATTTCAGACTACTTGTATCACCTATGAATTTGGAGAAACAAGAAATTAAATTTTATTAAATATAATGCACTTAATTGCAGTAACTGTGCTGTTGCTTTGCAATTGGTCAACTAAACTAAAAATGTTTTGTTTATGATTTTCATTTGTACTCAGTGTCTCAGGCTTTTCACTTAATAATCAGCCAGCCAGCACTGATGGATTCCAGTTGTCCTGATTCCGTTTCCCCATGACCACAATGTCCTGGTGAAACCTTTCACCATGCTCCTCACTTACAGTGCTGAGATTTGCAGGGAACAAGTCTAAGAGGGAATGCAGAAAATGAATCTTTTGTCACGTTTTGTATGCTTGAAGCGCATTGTCAACCAGCTAGTTTGGTGCTCTGTAATTGCCAAGAAAGTCTTCAACATCTTTGAATGCCTTCCGTGCAACGTTCTCCAGTCCTACTAGAAGTTCTTCAAAATGCCTGTCATTGATGACCAACAAAAATGGCTTCCTTAATCTTAGTATCATTATTCGGACTTGAATTAGGAATTGAAATAACAAATATAGGCGATTTCAAAAATGGTGTGTGAATGGGAGATTTCATGATCAGCCCAAAATAAATAATATACACCCAGAAGTATTCAGAAAGCAAAATTTTTGTTGTCCAGTGTATTTATTTTACAATTGGAAAAGGATTATAGAAAAAAAATCAAAGATTGAGATCGAAATATGATGCCTAAGCTAAGGCATGCAATTTAGACCTTTTAGAAACTGAGTCACTTCTACTTTTTTAAAAAAAGCAAAGAATCCAGATAGGAAAAGTTTAACTTCCAAATGGTGTAAGTGGTGCAAAATAAAAGCCCTAATTTACACGGGAAACCTATCTCTCTGGATGTTTAACATGGGCAGTATGCATAGATCTTGTGGCCTCTTAACTCCAGTCTCTGTAAATGAATCCCACTGACACATCATGCCAATGATCTGTGTGAGTTTTATTGACTTCCAGACTGACACCCTTGTATGTCTCATCTCAGACTATCCCAAACTGATTTCAGATAGATGCTTTATTAAGGTCCAGCTGCTACCAAATGCAAAGAGTATGGGTGTGAATTCTCTAGACGATTAATTCCTTAATATTCCCGATAAAACCAAACTGCAATCTACTGCCACCTAGCTGTAGAGAAACATCAAACGTGTTGCTGGGGCCAACATTTGTAGAATACTGTATGACTGGGATTCTGCATGGCCTTGCCTCTGGAAAGTCAATACAGAGTGAATATCAGTTAAAGTGTAGCAATGATGCTGTGAGGCAGAGATATACCCTAATGCTGTTTTTGAGACTGCTTGCAGAAATAGTGTAATTCATTTTGATGTTTAAATAAAAAATGCGCTGCGTGATGAAAAATCTTGACCTGAAACGTTAACCATCCATTTGCCTCCACAGATGTTGCTTGACCCCTGGGCTCTTCCGGCAGTTTATTTTTTGCTTGATATACGGAACAATTGGTATTAGGTTAATAAATGTGCCACACACATACTACTAGTGCAAGACTATTCTGTATTAACTAGGCTACTGAATGATCTTTCAGTGGAGAATGGGTTTTGCCATTAAACCATTTGTGTCATTTAGAATTTTATCTCAGACACCCAATTAGAAAGAAGGTAGATATATCTTTAAAAGATTGTAAAATTATTATTTTAATATGGTTCGCTGTATCGTCACAGCTGCCTCCCAATTATTACGGTAGTTTCAGTAAGTCACATTCACTTCTTCATGAGGATTTGAGCTAAATTTATTAAACATTGCTCAGTTGGCAAACGTTGGCTGAGTCTCTGTATCTTTAAAAATGTAACAATATAATTAAACCAGCAGATACAGAATTGTTGAAGGACTGGATGCAGATTTCCGAAGAAATGGCAGATGCGGTTTGCATCCATTGCGTTGTTTCAGCGTGTTAAGGAAGCAGTGTTTCAGACTGACAGCACAGGGTTCTGAACAATACAACAGTTGCTCGCAGGCAAGTTTCCGAGATGTCTTAGACGTGTGGGTACGGACTTGATCTGATTTCAAGCGGCAAGCATTAAGAGCGCAGGACATGATAGGCGGGGCGAGGAGTTTGTGAACCCTACCATGGTGGAAGTGTTTTAACCACACCCTCCCGCCGGGCTCGATCTTTTTGCACAATGGGGAAAGCGGCACCTGGGTCACAGAGCTGCATAAAACCCTGATCAGAAGGGTTTTCTCACAGAATCGCCGAGTTTTCCCACACGGGCTTCATGAAACAACAGAACTCAATTCAAATTAAGCACTTGTGGGTGACAGACTGCGCCAACCCCTGTTAGCGAGAGTGCCCACAGCTGCTTTGCAACACGGGGACAGATTGGGAGAGGGCAAGCAAGCGGAGAATGCAAAAGGGAGAATTATTGAATGCCTCATGAGCGGTTAAAATCACATCCCGGGGGCATAATGCGAAACGGGAGACAGCAGGGGCGGTGAGCCTGGACTAACCCAAACCGACCCATTTAAAAAAGAATCAAGAGCACCCGAGCCCGGAAAAAGTCCCTGAATCCGCAATCCTGGAAAACACAATGGATTCGGAAATAATGTTGCATAGGGGAGAAGATAAACAGACATTGTTCGTGATCCGAGCTGCACAAAGCTTTCCTCTGATTCAGGGTCATAACGCTTCAAATAACCTGAGCATTCTGGAACCGTCAGGAACCAGTGCTAAAGGGTTTTATTTTTTAATCGAGTCCCCGTGAGTTTACTTCAAATTGGGTTTGCGCTGGATTCTGATCGAAATTACACCGGATCTTCTTCTGGCATCCAGACAAAGGAACGAAGAGGGAGGGGTACAAAGCTGTCATCCGCGTGGGCGCATGTCCAGCTGCCCTCACATTCAGTCCCAGTTAACAATACCCAAGATTTTCCCCCACTTTGTATTTAATTTCCTTTAAAGAAAACCTCGGAGACAATAGCTGCGATTAAAATGTGCCCAGTAGTATGTTGCTTGCTGGACTGCATCTTAACAGAATTAAATTCCTCCGTTTGAAAAGAATCGGGGAAGGGTGTGGTTTAATTTTCTTTGAGAGAGAAATCCGGTATTTATAACATTTTATAAATTGTAACCTCAGAGTAACTACTACTGATAGAAATTATCGGCATCGTGTATTTATATAAAGATAAATTATATCAGTGTAGTTTCTGTTAAGTTGCCTACCTTGGCTCCGATCTGGTTCCCGCATTGTCCAGCCTGGATGTGCAGAATTTCCCTCATTGTTGTCGCTTTTCCTCTTTGTGGGAGATGCTGCAGGTTAATTTAAGGAAAAAAATGAAGATTATTGTCTCTTTGGCTAATACTGCTGGCGAATATTCTACGTTTGCGGAGCGCTACAAGGCACGGTTTGTTTTAAGTGTAAATTACAGTAGGACTTGCCCAGAGAACAACAGCTCCGCAGCTACCGTCTCACACTAGAGAACCTTTTCCGCTCACTACTTTTATGAAGCTTCCAGACCCAGTGCACTGTGGGAGATATGTCGCCTCCCAGATCCATGAATTGAGTGAGGGGCGTGAAAGCCTTTCTCCTGTGAATTTATGGTGCTGATGTCAGATTAGGAACGTCTGAGGTGGAAATTTGTAGATTACTCCAAATTTATCGAGTGTTGCTACTAAAAGAGGATAGTGATAATCCTGGGATGCAAGAATAAACCTGAAGAATGGAGGTTTTAATGACAAAAAAAAATTAAATGGGCCATTTAATACCTTTTGGTAAGAATAAAGAAACTTAACGTTAAATCAGAGATGGGGTGGAGGCGGACGGACCTGAGCGTGCAGATCAATGTTTAAAGTAAATTTATTATAAAACTACTAGACAGGTATGTGGAGGAATTTAAGGTGGGGGGGTTATATGGGAGGCAGGGTTTAAGGGTCAGCACAACATTGTGGGCCGAAGGGCCTGTACTGTGCAGTATTGTTCTATGTATATACATATCAGCATACACAACCCTGAGATTCATTGTCTTGTGGCATACTCAATAAATCCATAATAAAATAAATACCATAATAGAATCAATGAAATAATGCACTAACAGCGTGCAACAACAACAAACCGTGTAAACACAAAAATAAATAAATAACAATAATAAGTAAATAAGCAATAAATTTTGAGAACATGAGATAATGAGTCCTTGAAAGTAAGTCCATAGGTTGTGAGAATATTTCAGTGATGGGGCAAGTGAAGTTTGGTTCCTGAGCCTGGTGGTGAGAGTCCTGATGCCTCTTCTGAAGTCCTGAAGTATCTTCTTCCTGACAGCAGCAGCGAGAGAGAGTATGACTACGTGGTGGGAGTCCCTGATGATGGAAATTAATGATGTGCAAATTAATAAAGTAGGTGTTCAATAAAAGTGATCAGGTATATTTAAAATAGGAATAAAATTGAAAAGCAGAGAAGCTCAGATGAACCTTATTGAATTCTGGCTAGGATGCAAAGAGTACTTTGTGGACCTAGTGCAGATAAATTACAAACCCCATTTCCAGAAAAGTTGGGATATTTTCCAAAATGCAATAAAAACAAAAATCTGTGATATGTTAATTCACGTGAACCTTTATTTAACTGACAAAAGTACAAAGAAAAGATTTTCAATAGTTTTACTGACCAACTTAATTGTATTTTGTAAATATACACAAATTTAGAAATTGATGGCTGCAACACACTCAACAAAAGTTGGGACAGAGGCATGTTTACCATTGTGTTACATCACCTTTCCTTTTAATAACACTTTTTAATCGCTTTGGAACTGAGGATACTAATTGTAGTAGATTTGCAATTGGAAATTTTGTCCATTCTTACTTGATATAAGACTTCAGCTGCTCAACAGTCCGTGGTCTCCGTTGTCTGATTCTCCTCTTCATGATGCGCCATACATTTTCAATAGGAGATAGATCTGGACTGGCAGCAGGCCAGTCAAGCACACGCACTCTGTGTCTACAAAGCCACGCTGTTGTAGCCCGTACAGAATGTGGTCTGGCATTGTCCTGCTGAAATAAGCATGGACGTCCTGGGAAGAGACGTTGCCTTGATGGCAACATATGTCTCTCTAAAATCCTAATATACGCATCAGAGTCAATGGTACCTTTACATACATGCAACTCACCCATGCCGTGGGCACTGATGCACACCCATACCATCACAGATGCTGGCTTTTGCACCTTTCGCTGATAACAATCAGGATGGTTGTTTTCATCTTTGGCACGGAGAACTCGACGCCCGTTTTTTCCAAAAACTAGCTGAAATGTGGACTCATCTGACCACAGCACAAGGTTCCACAGTCTTTCGGTCCATCTGAGATGAGCTCGGGCCCAGAGAACTGCCGGCGTTTCTGCATAGAGTTGATGTATGGCTTCCTCCTTGCGTAATACAGTTTCAAGTTGCATTTCTGGATGCAGCGACGGACTGTGTTAAGTGACAATGGTTTTCTGAAGTACTCCCGAGCCCAGGTGGCTATAATTGTCATAGTAGCATGACGGTTTCTTAGGCAGTGCCACCTGAGGGCTCGAAGATCACACGCATTCAACAGTGGTTTCCGACTTTGCCCTTTATGCACTGAGATGTCTCTGAATTCTCTGAATCTTTTCACAATATTATGTACTGTAGATGTTGAAAGACCTAAATTCTCTGCAATCTTGCATTGGGAAATGTTCCTTTTGAACTGACTAACAATTCTCTCATGAATTTTGGCACAAAGGGGTGAGCCACAACCCATCCTTGCTTGCAAAGACTGAGTCTTTGATGGACGCTACTTTTATACCCAGTCATGATACATCACCTGCTACCAATTAGCCTGCTTAATGTGGAGTCTTCCAAACCGGTGTTACTTGAATATTCTGTGCACTTTTCAATCTTATTTTAACTCTGTCCCAACTTTTGTTGAGTGTGTTGCAGCCATCAAATTCTAAATTTGTGTATATTTACAAAATACAATTAAGTTGGTCAGTAGAACTATTGAAAATCTTTTCTTCGTACTTGTCAGTTAAATAAAGGTTCACGTGAATTAACATGTCACAGATTTTTGTTTTTATTGCATTTTGGAAAATATCCCAACTTTTCTGGAAATGGGGTTTGTAGATTAGTGTAGATGTGTAGTGTAGAAGTGGTCGGCCAAAGAGTCATCTTCTGTGTTGTGCAGTTCTATGAATCTATGACAACTATGTGGCTTGACGATTTATAAAAGTATTGAGCTAAAGGTGTGCTTTGTTAGTTTGAGCTGGTAGTTACAGATCAATGTTTTCTAGTGGGGGAAAGTTATTCTTAAAGACAGTAAAATGAAGGGCATACTGAAATAAAACACAATATCCTGGACACAAGAGATTCTGCAGATGTTGGAAATCTTGATCAACACACACAAATTACTGGACGAACTCAGCAAGACAGGGAACATCTATGTAGGGGATTAAACAGTAGACACTTTGGGCTGAGACCCCTCTCCATCAGGTCAAATAGGATTTGTGGAGAGAGAGAAACGGGGAAAGGTTAGAGATGCAAGCAAGTTTCAAGTTGCTGAGAATGCAGGAGATGAAGAAAGAACAGTAGCGGTTCTGGGTCACAATGAAAAATAGAACAGATTGAAAAGTGATTTGATGGGTTTCTAGGATATTAAAAGAGTTTGATCAGGTCAATTTTAAGGGAGGCTGTAAATGGGTGATAAATATGATATTTATTAATTAATCACACACTCAGACAAATACTGGTTGAGATGTGGAATAAGGATATAGTTGTCAATAATCACATACAATGAAAATTTGTAACCCAGCATTTCACTTTTTAATTTCACTGGGTAGGTTCCAAAGATGCCAGATTTGCTATGCAGAGAGATTAAGTCAACTAGACTTGCAGTCTCTTTGAGACTTACAAAATTCAAATTAAATCTATTATCAAATTATGTACAGTATATGTCACCAAATACTACCCTGTGATTCATTTTCTTGCATGCATTCACAGTAGAACAAAGAAATAAAATAGAATCAATTAAAAACTACACACAAAGACATTGTATAAATCACGACAAGCTGTGGAAATACAATAATAATAATAATAATAAATCAGTAAGTAAATAAATACTGAGAACTTGAGCTGCAGAATTCTTGAAAGTGAGTCCATGGTTGTATTCAGTGATCAGTTCAGTGTTTTGGCGAGAGAAGTTGTCCACACTGGTTCAGGAGCCTGAGGGTTAAGGGGTAATAACTGTTCCTGAACCAGGTGGCATGGAACCTAAGGTATGGTAGCAGCGAGAAGACAGCTTGGCCTGGATAGTGGGGGCCTTTGATGATGGATGCTGCTTTCTTGTGCAGCACTCTTTGTAGATGTACTCAGTGATGGGGAGGGCTTTTCCTGTGATGGACTGGGCTGTATCCACCACTGTTTGTAGACTTTTGCATTCCTGGGTCCTGGTGTTTCCATACCAGGCTGTGATACTTTCCACTGTGCATCTATAGAAGTTTGTCAAAGTTTTAGGTGACATGCCGAATTTGCGCAAACTTCTCAAAACGTAGAGGTGCTCCCATGCCTTCTTTATAATGGCACTTATATTTTGGTCCCAGGCCAGATCCTCTGTAAAGATAGCACCCAGGAATTTAAAGTTACAGATCTTCTCCACTTCCAAACCCCTAATGGGACTCCTACTTTCTTCCTCCTGTAGCCAACAGACAGCTCTTTAGTTCCACTGCTGTGGAGTGAGAGGTTGTTGTGGCACCACTCAGCCAGATTTTCAGTCTGCCTGCTGTATCAATTCTATAGGGGCTTGCCATGGAAGATGTTTCCCCTAGCTGGAATCTAGAACCAGGGGTTGAAGCTCAAGGAAAGATCACTTAACACTGAAATGAGGAGAAATTTCTTCATATAGGGGTGGTAATCAATTGGAATTCTATTTCCTGGAGCACTAGAGGGGGATTGTCATTGAGTTTATTCAAAGCAAGTATCACAGGATCATTGAACAATATAGCATGGATACAGGCCCTTTGACCCACCGAGTCCATGCTAACCATGGTGCCCACCAAGCCAGTCCAAGTTTCCTGTGCTCAGCCTATATTTCTCTAATTTCTCTGTGAATGACAGGACACTGGGGAGTGTGATGGAACACAGGGACCTTGGAGTACAGGTGCAAAGTTCATTGAAAGCAGAGTCACAGGTTGTCTGAACGGTTAAAAAAAAGGTGTTTAGTGTGCTGGCCTTCATCAGTCAGGGCACTGAGTACGGGAGCTGGAACAATATGTTGTCGTATAAATCATTGCTGAGGCCACTCTTGGAGTACTGTATACAGTTTCAAAGTTCAAAGTAAATTTATTATTAAAGTACTGTACATGTAGGTCACTATATACTACCCTGAGATTCATTTTCCTGTGGGATTTCACAGTAAATACAAAGAAACACAATAGAATCAATGAAGAACCACAATAAGACAAACAACCACTGTGCAAAAGATAACAAACCATGCAAATACAAAAAGAAAGAAAAACAAACAAATAATAATAATAAATAAACAATACATATCAAGAACATGAGATGAAGAGTCCTTGAAAGTGAGTCCATTGGTTGTGGGAACTGCTCCATGATGGTGCAGGGGGGCTCACTTTGCTATGGGAAAGATGAGGTGGAACTGGAAGGAGTGCAGAAAAGATTTACGAGGGTGTTACCAGGATTTCAGGACCTGAGGTATAGGGAGAGGATGGCCAGGCTAGGTTTTTATTCCTTGTGACATAGGAGTATGAGGAGCGACTTCACAGAAGTGTTTTAAATTATGTGAGGCATAGATAAGGTGGATGGTAACAATCTTTTCCCCAGGATAGGAAAATCCAAAGAGGTGTACAAGATAATGAGAGGCATTGATCGTGTGGATAGTCAGAGACTTCTTCCCAGGGCTGAAGTGGCTAGCACAAGAGGGCATAGTTTTAAGGTGCTTGGAAGTAGGTACAGAGGAGATGTTGGGGTAAGTTTTTTACGCAGAGAGTGGTGAGTGCGTGGAATGGGCTGCTGGCAACGGTGGTGGAGGCGGATACGATAGGGTCTTTTAAGAGACTCCTGGACAGGTACATGGAGCTTAAAAAAAAGAGGGTTATGGGTAACCCCAGGTAATTTCTAAGGTAAGGACCTGTCCAGCACAGCTTTGTGGGCGGAAGGGCCTGTATTGTGCTGTAGGTTTTCTATATTTCGATGTAAAGCTAGGAGCCATAGATTAAGGATGAGAGGAGAATAATTTAAAAGAGACCTGAGAGGCCACTATTTCATGCAGAGGGTGGAGAGTATATGTAACGAGCTGCCAGAGGAAATAGTTGAGGCAGTACTAGACTTCTGGATATTATGAGGGTCAAAGAATAAATGGATAGTGCAGGAAAGCTCTGTGTGGATAATCACCCATAGTCCTGATGAATACAGTGCATAGTTAATTCTTCTTAAATTCTTCTCACCCCCAGCTGGGGCATAGGCCACTGACAACAGCTTGCCAGAGTCCTCAGTCCTGGGCCAGTCTTTCAAGTCCAGGTGTAGCCCATCTATATGTCTCCTAGGCAAAGATCCTTCCTCTCCCACCGATGAGGATTTTGTAGCTTCTGTCTGGTGTTTCTGTAGTACTGGGGTTTTATGCAATGGGGTTGGTAGCATTTCATAGCTGGGCTCCAGACCATCCATGGCAAAACTACAGTTATTTGGCCTCTGTAAATTGCCCCTGAGTATGTTTAAGTGATAGAAACCTGGAGGAAAAAAATGGGATTAGTGTAGGATTGTAGGTCAGCATGGACGGGGTAGAACAATGGATTTGTTTTGGCTCCGTAACCAGGTGACCAATGCGAACACAAGGAGTACCTGAGACTGCATGGAAGCTACCCAAGTGTAAATGGGAGAAATGAGTGCATGGCAATTGGATGCAGTAGTGTGTGGTTAGAAGAGCGTAAGAGGGTGGTGACTGAAGTAGAAAGAATATACTGAGGATTCCTGATGAAGGGTATCGGCCTGTTTATTTTTCTCTACAGATGCCAAATGGCTTGCTGAATTCCTTCAGCATTTTGTGCGTATGGGAGGGGAGAGCAAGGATTTGCTATTCTTGCAAGGATGGACTACAATTCCCAGAATTCACGCTCAGCTCCGTAACCGACCGCACGGGGATCCTCCGGCCAATGAAATGGAGAGCAGCTGCCGAGTGACCCCCGTGCTGCCTGTCGATGGTGGAGATGGCTCGGGAGTCGGAGGTGGTGATGGATTACCTGACGGAGGTGGAGCTGCTGGCGGAGAACGTGATCGCGGATAAACAGCAGGTACCGGGGCAGCACCGACTTTCGGCGACGCACGGGCTGGTGGGGTGTAGTGCGCCTGCGTTGTTTCTAGTGATTGGCAGGCCCCGGGCTCGGCCTGTCGCTGTTGGCGACCGGGACCTTGAGTTGAGGTCTGGCCGCAAAGATTCCCTCCTTGCTCAGGACACTCCCCCAGGAGCAGTACATCTTGCTGCTTTCTTGGTGTGGTGGCCTGTGTTTGAACTTCTCGAAACCTGTCGTATTCGGTCGCTGGAGTATGGGCCGGGAACAAAAAGATTTATTTATTCCGCTTTGTAGACCAAGTCTTTTAATATTGGGCATAAATCTTAGCGGTGTGTACTGAAGCTCTTTGCATTTATAGATACATCGGGAAAGCTTGTAGACAGTGTGAAAGGGAGGATAGGCAGGTGATAGAGGAGGGATACACTCAGATGTGTCTATTTTAATGCAAGAAGTATCATGAAAAAAGCGGATGAGCTTAGAGCGTGGATCAGTACTTGGAGCTGATTCAGATTCAGTTTATTGTCATTTAGAAACCACAAATGCAATGCAGTTAAAAAATGAGTCAACGTTCCTCCAGAATGATATCACAAAAGCATATTACAAAACAGACTACACCAGAAAATCCACATAACGTTTGGCAATCCCCAATTCAGAGTCCGGAGAGGCTGCTGCGTATTAATATCGCGCTACCAAAACCACATAGTTACAACAGTGCAAACAATAGCATAATTGATTAAAAAAAAAGACCATGAGCACAGTAAAAATAGTCCAAAGATGTTAAAAGACTATAAGTTCAAAAGAAATCACCACACAGTTGTGACCATTACAGAGACTTGGATGGTGCAGGGGCAGGAATGGTTATTTAGAGTGCGGCGTTTTATATGTTCCAGAAAGGAGGCAAAAGAGGTGGAGCCTGGCACTGCTGATCAGAGATAGTGTCACGGCTGCAGAAAAGGAGGAAGTCATGGAGGGATTGTCTACGGAGTCTCTGGGTGGAGATTAGGAACGGGAAGGGATCAATAACTTGACTGGGTGTTTTTTATTATAGTCCACCTAATAGTAACGGACATCGAGGAACAGATAGCGAGACAGATTGTGGAAAGGTGCAATAATAACAGGGTTGTCGTGGTCGGAGATTTCATTGCATCTTCCTAGAGCAAGGGGTTTAGATGGGGTGGAGTTAGTTAGGTGTGTTCAGGAAGGTTTCTTGACACAATATGTCGATAAGCCTATAAAAGGACAGGCTGTACATGATCTAGTATTGGGAAATGAACCTGATCAGGTGTCAAGTCTCTCAGTGGGAGAGCATTTTGGAGATAGTAATCACAATTCTATTTTCTTTAGTATAGCATTGGAGAGGGGTAGGAACAGACAAGTTAGGAATGTGTTTAATTGGGGTAAGGGGAAATATGAAACTATCAGGCAATAACTTGGAAGCATAAATTGGGAACAGATGCTCTCGGGAAATGTACGGCAGAAATGTGGCAAATGTTCAGGGGACATTTGCATGGCATTCTGCATGGGTATGTTCCAGTGAGACAGGGAAAGAATCGTAGGGTACAGGAACCGTGGTGTACAAAAGCTGTTGTAAATCTAGTCAAGAAGAAAAGAAAAGCTTACGAAAGGTTTAAAAAAAATAGATAATGATAGAGATCTAAAAAATCATAAGACTAACAGGAAGGAGCTTAAGAATGAAATTGGGAGAGCCAGAAGGGGCCATGAGAAGGCAATAGACAATAGGTGCAGAAGTAGACCATTCGGCCCTTCGAGCCTGCACCGTCACTTTGAGATCATGGCTGATCAATTCCTTATCAATACCCGGTTCCTGCCTTGTCCCCATATCCCTTGATTCCCCTATCCATAAGATACCTATCTAGCTCCTTCTTGAAAGCATCCAGAAAATTGGCCTCCACTACCTTCCGAGGCAGTGCATTCCAGACCCCCACAACTCTCTGGGAGAAGAAGTTTTTCCTTAACTCTGTCCTAAATGACCTACCCCTTATTCTCAAACCATGCCCTCTGGTACTGGACTCTCCCAGCATCTGGAACGTATTTCCTGCCTCTATCTTGTCCAATCCCTTAATAATCTTAAATGTTTCAATCAGATCCCCTCTCAATCTCCTTAATTCCAGCGTGTGCAAGCCCAGTCTCTCTAACCTCTCTGCGTAAGACAGTCCAGACATCCCAGGAATTAACCTCGTGAATCTACGCTGCACTTCCTCTACAGCCAGGATGTCCTTCCTTAACCCTGGAGACCAAAACTGTACACAATACTCCAGGTGTGGTCTCACCAAGGCTCTGTACAAATGCAAGAGGATTTCCTTGCTCTTGTACTCAATTCCCTTTGTAATAAAGGCCAACATTCCATTAGCCTTCTTCACTGCCTGCTGCACTTGCTCATTCACCTTCAGTGACTGATGAACAAGGACTCCGAGATCTCTTTGTATTACTCCCTTACCCAACTCTATACCGTTCAGATAATAATCTGCCTTCCTGTTCTTACTCCCAAAGTGGATAACCTCACACTTATTCACATTAAACGCCATCTGCCAAGTATCTGCCCACTCACCCAGCCTATCCAAGTCACCCTGAATTCTCCTAACATCCTCATCACAAGGCCATGGCAAGCAGGATTAAGGAAAACCCAAGGCATTCTACAGTATGTGAGGACAAGAGGATAAGATGTGAGAGAATAGGACCAATCAAGTGTGACAGTGGAAAAGTGTGTATGGAACTGGAGGAGATAGCGGAGGTGCTTGATGAATACTTTGCTTCAGTATTCACAACGGAAAAGGACCTTGGCGATTGTAGGGATGACTTACAGAGGATTGAGCATATAGACATTAAGAAAGAGGATGTGCTGGAGCTCTTGGAAAACATCAGGTTGGATAAGTCATCGGGACCAGACGAGATATACACCAGGCTACTGTGGGAGGCAAGGGAGGAGATTGCTGAACCTCTGGCAATGATCTTTGCATCATCAATGGGAACGGGAGAGATTCCAGAGGATTAGAGGGTTACAGATGTTGTTCCCTTATATGGAGCCAGTGATCATTAATGGAGAATGTGTGGAGCAGGTTAAGATCTACAAGTATCTGGGAGTACAGTTAGACGAGAAGCTAGACTGGACTGCCAACACAGATGCCTTGTGCAGGAAGGCACAGAGTCGACTGTACTTCCTAAGAAGGTTGGCGTCATTCAATGTCTGTAGTGAGATGCTGAAGATGTTCTATAGGTCAGTTGTGGAGAGCGCCCTCTTCTTTGTGGTGGCGTGTTGGGGAGGAAGCATTAAGAAGAGGGACGCCTCACGTCTTAATAAGCTGGTAAGGAAGGCGGGCTCTGTCGTGGGCAAAGTACTGGAGAGTTTAACATCGGTAGCTGAGCGAAGGGCGCTGAGTAGGCTACGGTCAATTATGGATAACTCTGAACATCCTCTACATAGCACCATCCAGAGACAGAGAAGCAGTTTCATCGATGCAATGCTCCTCAGACAGGATGAAGAGGTCAATACTCCCCAATGCCATTAGGCTTTACAATTCTACCGCCAGGACTTAAGAACTTTTTAAAAGCTATTATTAATGCTTTTTGAGATAGTGATTTAGATGCATATCATATTTTTTTTACTGAGTTAAGTATTGTATGTAATTAGTTTTGCTACAACAAGTGTATGGGACATTGGAAAAAAGTTGAATTTCCCCATGGGGATGAATAAAGTATCTATCTATCTATCTATCTATCTATTCAAGAAAGGGAGTAGAGATAGCCCAGGAAATTATAGAGCAGTTAGTCTTACTTCAGTGGTTGGTAAGTTGATGGAGAAGATTCTGAGAGGCAGGATTTATGAACATTTGGAGAGGCATAATATGATTAGGAATCATCAGCATGGCTTTGTCAAAGGCATGTTGTGTTTTACAAGCCTGTTTGAATTTTTTGAGGATGTGATGAAACACGTTGATGAAGGTAGAGCAGTAGATGTTGTGTACTGTATATGGATTTCAGCAAGGCATTTAACAAGATACCCCATGCAAGGCTTATTGAGAAAGTAAGGAGGCATGGGATCCAAGGGGACCTTGGCTTGCCCACAGAAGGCAGAGTGGTTATAGATGGGTCATAATCTGCATGGAGGTTGGAAGCCAGTGGTGTGCCTCAGGGATCTGTTCTGGGACCCCTTCTCTGTAATTTTAATAAATGACCTGGATGAGGAAGTGGAGGGATGGGTTAGTAAATTTACTGATGACACAAATGTTGGAGGTGTTGTGGATAGTGTGGAGGGCTGTCAGAGGTTACAGCGGAACATTGATAGGATGCAAAACTGGGCTGAGAAGTGGCAGATGGAGTTCAACTCAGATAAGTGTGAGGTGGTTCATTTTGGTAGGTCAAATATGATGGCAGAATATAGCATTAATGGTAAGACTCTTGAGAGTGTGGAGGGTCAGAGGGATCTTGGGGTCCGAGTCCATAGGATGCTGAAAGTAACTGCGCAGGTTGACTCTGGTTAAGAAGGCAGATGGTGTATTGGCTTTCATCAATTGTGGAATTGAATTTATGAGCCGAGAGGTAATGTTGCAGCTATATAGGACCCTGGTCAGACCCCACTTGGAGTACTGTGCTCAGTTCTGGTCGCCTCACTACAGGAAGGATGTGGAAACCATAGAAAGGGTGCAGAGGAGATTTACAAGGATCTTGCCTGGATTGTGCAGGTGCTGGAAATCCAGCACATACAAAATGCTGGCGGAACTCAACAGCAAAAATGGAAATTCAGTGTTTCAGTTTGAAGAGTCCTGAATGTATGAAGGAAGTATCGTTAGTTTTTTTTCTGTGTTGATGCCCGGATTCTTTGGCTTGACCACAAGTAAAGGTTGATGCTGCAGTGAATTACATAGTGGGAGGTTATGACACTCAGAAAAACTGTAGAATAAACGCTCTGCCCCACATACTTGCATGAATACAAAAAGATCTTGTGATGTTATTTCAAAGAACTGCAGTGTATGGTAGAAATCCCTGGTGTCCTGCCCAAAATTAAATTTGCCGAAACCAATTACTAGTCTATTATTACAATGACTTTGAATGCTTGCCTATAGGAAATGCAGCAAGCAAAATAAATGGTACAGTGTTAATTAAGCTTCAGAAGTACTTTAGGGCAACAAAAAGTGGATGTGAAATCAGAATCAGATTTAATAGCACTGCAGAGTTGTGTCGTGAAATTTGTTAACTGTATGGCAGCAGTGCAATAAAATACATGATAAATATAGAAAAAAACAAAAAAACAGTTAAAACATTAAGTATATATATATGTCCATTAAATAATAAGTTAAAATAAGAAGTGCAAAATAGCAGAAATAAAATAAAGTAGTGAGGTAGTGTTCATGGGTTCAATGTCCATTTAGAAATCAGATGGCAGAGGGGAAGAAGCTGTTCCTAAGTCGCTGAGCTGCCTTTCTAAGGTACCACTCCTTGAAGATGTCTTGAATATTACAGAGGCTGGTACCCATGATAGAGCTCACTAATTTTACAAGTTTCTACAACTTACTTTGATCTTGTACTGTAGCCCTCCCCCCCCCCTCCCCCCCCCATACCAGATAATGATGCAACCAGTCAGAATGCTCTCCTTGGTACTTTTGTAGAAGCTTTTTGAGTGTGTTAGTTGACAAACCAAATCTAAAACTCCCAATGAAATATAGCTGCTGTCTTGCCTTCTTTATAGCTGCATCAATAAGATGCATTCAGGTTAGATCCTCTGAGATATTGACAGCCAGGAACTTGAAATTGCTCACTCTTTCCACTACTGATCCCTCTTTGAGGATTGGTTTGTGTCCCTCATCTTACCCTTCTTGGAGTCCACACTCAGTTCTTTAGTCTTGCTGACATTGAATGTAAGGTTGTTGCTGTGACACCTCTCAACTAACTTTATCAACTGTCCCAAGAGGTACTGTATATCCTCTGCTGAGTCCTGAGTCTTTTTGTTAATGAAGATGCAGCAGCAGCTCAGGGGTGATGGTATTGAAGGCTGAACTGAAATCAGCAGCGATCCTGACCTACTGTATGTACCAAGGTGCTATAGTATGAGTTGCTCCTGTCTTTGATAGATTTATTGATGACAATTGATCAGTCAACATCTTTGTTATCATTGCATTTGCAATAACTGGCTGGTAGAAGTTGGATCTTTTTTCTCAGCTTTGCAATTCCCATGTTCTATGGTAATTCATCAGATTGCTTCTTGTCTGTTTGTGATCTTTGCAAATCCTTGAGTTAATGTTCAACGCAGAGGTGGGAAATTCTCAGTTATTAAAATATTTTTAATAAAGTATTTATGAAATTATATTAAAATCCTTGTGGTATTAGAGTTGTGCTTTGAACATTTTCTTGCATCTACTGAATTTCAGATCATTAGTCTGGATGGAAAGAGAAATCGGAACCGTGAAGCACTGAGGGCGTTACAAAATAGCAGCGAATTGGGTATGAATGCCTTTGGCAACTATTAAATAAATAATAGCTATTAAATAGATATCTAGGGATATGAGGTAATAAAATGGCAAGTGCACTTTAACACAGAGAATCATCAGGTAATGTAGTTGAGGAGGTGTAACAAGGCAAAGGAAGTGCCTATGAACAAGAGGATAATGAGAGGAGTGGAAGAACAAAGTGCCCTTGTGGAGTGTATGCCTACAGATCATTTAAAGATCACAAGGTAGGTCAACAGGATAGATAAAAAGACACACAGGTTATTATTCCTATAATATACAAGAGATGAGGTTATGCTAAAACTGTATAACATAACTAGAAGTTATGCTAGGAAGACAGTGTTATAGTTAATAGAGTTGTTGCCTCATAAACACTAGAGATCCGGTCAAGATTGCATCTGCGTACAGGCTGCTTCAGTTGACATCTGGATAGATCATGAAACCACGTATTTTACTTCTTTTATGTCTTGTTTTTAAACTTGAATGCATTTTTGGAACCGTTGGAGCCTGAGATTTTGGAGTTTGGAGATTGCTTGGGTGTTTCAGCGTTCTACAGTCTCCGAGAGGATTCTGGGAGGCAGAGGCAGCTTGCACGAATCTTGTGGCAAGAAGGCTGCGTGCCGATGTTTGACCCCATTTCACTGACTAAAGCTTCCGTTGTTCGCCAACTCAATCTCCCTCATTGCTTTAATCGGCGGCTGCCTGCTTTTTTTTATCGTTGCTGAGATTTCTCTGCTACGGAGAGGGAGAGTGTTGCTCAGGTTTTCTGTGTTTTGGACTGTGGACTTCTATTCAGTCTTGTGGTTTCTTTTTGTATCCTCTGCTTTTCACCTGATCTTTCTCGTTTTTTGTGTGGGGGCAGGGGAATTTGGGGTCGATGTGCCTGTTGCTTTTTTGTTTTTTTTTGGTGGGGAGGGGGGATTTGGGGTTGATGACCGTGCTGCCTTTCTTTTCTTTCTTAGTTTTGTGGCTATCTGGAGAAGAAGAATTTCATAGTTGTATACTTTGATAATAAATGAACCTTTGAGAGTTCTTTGTTCAATCCTGATTTACAGTGATGTCTGTGCGGAATTTGGACATTCTGCCTGTAACTACATGGGTTTCTTCCTACATTCCAAAACTGTGTGGGTTAATTCTCTACCCTAGTGAGTGGTAGAGTCTGGGGGGAGTTTATAAAAATGTGGAGAGAATTTAAAAAATGGGATTACTTAGTATTAGTGTGTTTTTTAAAAAAAAAGTTCGATGTTTGATGCAAGCTTGAAGGGCTGAAGGGCCGTTTCTGTGATTTATATTTTTGCCTCTATGAATGCAATACCCATTAGGCTGCATAGAACTATGCCGATGCTATTATCAGTGATGGTTCTCCATTAGATGGAGTTGTACAGCAATACTTACAGTTTAATATTTCAAGTCCAATGATTGTGGTTTTATACGATTAATTGTCGGCATATTGAAGAGCAACATCTGATAGAATAGGCCTTGCAAGGATACTACTTGTTCCCTTGGGTGATGTCAGAGTTCTGCCAATGGCATCCCAGACTATGCCTTCTCTATGTGCTTTGTATATTTCCTGGTTTTGATGCTGCAAAAATGCCTCTGCTTTTAATTCTTGAGCGTGAATAAAACTGGAAGCTGCTGTCTGGTCAGTTCCTGAGTCATCAACAGATATTTACCATCCCTTTTGTTTCACGGTTACTCAGTTAGAACTGCAGCTTCTCACTGCAGAAGAATTTGATCAGTGCTAATCTTGTGCACATCCACTGTGGGGCAAACGAACACTTTACATGAAAGCAGTTGGCATCTGTAGTGCTTCAATCTCCAATGCCAACTGGGACAGTCCTTGATTGCATACTCGGTCTCTTTTCGTATCATGTATTCCTTAGGTTTAATTTTTTTGTTTGCAATAAAGATGGTAAACATCATCAGGCAATAGACATAATGCTCATGTCCCAATCAACACTATTATCCTCTGTACAGACAGACACTGTTTATTTATCACAGTTTTGCTGTGTCATTTGATTCTTCACCCCAGCCCTTTCCTGTTTCTGAAATGTTGATTTTGGTATTCTTTCTCTCTCCAGCTGCTGCCTGACTTGCTGAGTTATTTCTGTGTTATTTGTTTTCCTGTTCTGCTTCTAGTTATTTTGGCAGGAGAATTAAAATCCCATTCTTCTCATGAATGATCCTTTTGACCTTCAAAACCATTGATCGATATTCTGAATGCTTCCTTCAAATCACTTAACTTCTTCAGGTCCAGGGAGAACAGCCACCATTTCTCTTTATAGCAAGATTGTTCAGAAAGTCAGTTGTAATGTTTGAAACATTTTTGTAATTGAAAGAGAAAATCTGCAGATGCTGGAAATCCAAGCAACTTACACAAAATGCTGGAGCAACTCGGCAGGCCCAACAGCACCTACAGTGCAATTGACGTTTTGGGCCGAGACCTTTCAGCGGGACTGGAGAAAAAAAGTTGAAGAGTAGATTTAAAAGGTGGGGGAGGAGAGAGAGAAACCTGAGGGGGAGGGATGAGGTAAAGAGCTGGGAAGTTGATTGGAGAAAGAGATACAGGGCTGGAGAACGGGGAGTCTGATAGAAGGCCATGAAAGAAGGAAAAGGGGGGAGGAGCATCTGAGAGAGGTGATGGGCAGGCAAAGAGATGAGGTGAGAGAGGGAAAAGGGGATGGGGAATGGTGAAGGAGGGTTTGGGTTAGCGTATTACTGGAAGTTTGAGAAATCAATGTTAATGCCATCAAGTTGGAGGTTACCCAGTGGGAATATAAGGTGTTGTTCCTCCAACCTGAGTGTGGCCTCATCACAACAGTGGAGGAGGCCATGAATATACATTGTTATTAAAAATTGATTTAGTGTCCAATGTAATTATGCCTATTTCATTTTTTTTCTGAAATTCAAGACAGTATTTCCACTTGTGTGTTATACTTGTGCCCGGGGTGATCTTTGTGTTAGTCTTTTCTAGGATGCCCTTCACCGTGCAATGTTCCTTTTGCAGTATTGTTGGGAACTTGGATTAAATTATCCCCGGAGTTATCAATGGCCAGTTTCCCATCGATAAGCCTTAGTCTTATTGAAAAGTGAAGAGCCAAATGACAGCAGCCTGCTTTCAAAAGTTCATCAATTAACAGAAATACATTTTTAATTCCAGTGTTCTCTTTTATTTTAAAACATGTGTCAACATGCTACTAAACTCTAAGGGTCAAACCAGTGTTGTTTACAATGTGCAACTCCAATAAGGGGCGCTGTGTAATACTCCCAATTAATAAGTGTGGCTGGATTATTTGGGGCAATAATGTTAACTATGGCACATGTACTGGTGTCATGGCTGAGACAGCTTATTAGTGACCAGCACCAGAGATATACATCTTGCACTGTCATGCTCTTCATTAGGAATCTGACCTCTTTTTCACATTTCTAGTTTTTAAAAAAATATCAAAACTCATTGATCTCCTTGGTTGATAACAGTTTTTTGCTTTGGCCTTGTATTTCTTCAGGCAATGTGATGGTTTGTTTTGGAAACATGTTTATCAAATTCCCCAAGTCTAGGACCCAGGACATGATTCAGAAAGGTAGGTATTATACAAAGTTTAAGTGGTATCTGCATTTAAAATGTATGCTGAAGACAACGATGTAAATGATAGTGTAATACAAACCCAGGTGTTTATTATGAATCGTGGTATATTTCGAGTGAGAAGGAGAGATAAATCCTAAGTATCCCAAGTCAAGGGATATGGGGAGAAGGCAGGAATGGGGTACTGATTGTGGATGATCAGCCATGATCACATTGAATGGTGATGCTGGCTCGAGGGGCCGAATGGCCTACTCCCGCACCTATTGTCTATTGTCCAATCTAGAGAGCCATGCAAGTAAAGGTGTGGGTTAGACTTCATGTAGTATTTTTGCTTTGCTTTAGCAATAGTATTCAAAATACAATTTTTTACACCTAATTATTCAGTCACATTTTATCTGCTTTGTTATTTGAGAAGATAAAGTAATTTAGTTGATGCCTTTTCCATTAAAAACAAGGGGAAAGGCTTGCGCCAGCACCATGTATCTGGGGGTGGAAAGGATTATAACACTAAGAATAATTTTACCAAATTGCTTCTCTAGAAGTATCAGCTCTGTTCTGTGGAATTTCCCACAATGGTTGAAATCCATAAATCTAGGGAATGATGAGAATTCTTACACACTATAATGTGGGAAAATGGGATTATCTATTTCGGTTTACAAAGCAGATAAGCGGAGTATTTTGCAAATGTTAAGAGACCGGGTAATATTGATACTCAAAGGGTCCTAGGTGACCTTCACATGTTACTTAAAAGTCAGTATGAAGGTGGAGGAAGAAGCCAGTGAATTTCATAATGTGAGGTAAAGTTGCCTTCGAAGTTCAAGTTCAAAGTAAATTTCTTATCTAAGTACAAATACGTCACCATATACAACACTGAGATTTGTTTTCTTGTGGACGTACACAGTAAATCCAAGAAACAAATCATGAAAGACGCAACCGAACAGGATGGACATACAACCAATGTGCAAGAGAAAAAGATAATAAATAAATGAGCAATAAATTTTGAGAACATGGGATGAAGAGACCTTGAAAGTGAGTCCATAGGTTGTGGGACCAGTTCAGCGAATGGGCAAATTAAATTGAGTAAAGTGGCTCAAGAGTTGGATGGTTGAGGGATAATAGCTGTTCCTGAACCCGGTCATGTGTGTCCTGAGTTCCTGTACCACTTTCCTGATGGTAGCAGCAAGAAGAGAGCGTGGCCTGGGTGATGGGGGTTCTTGATGACGATGCTGCTTTCCTGCTCTAGCACTCCATGTAAATGTGCTCAATGCTGGGGAGGGCTTTACCTGTAATGGACTGGGTCATGCCCACTACATTTTGTAGAGTTTTCGATTTAAGGGCATTGGTTTTTCCATTCCAAGCTGTGATGCAGCCAGTCAATAAACTCTCTACCATATGTCTTTAGAATTTTGTCAAAGTTTTAGATGTCATGCCAAATCCTTGCAAACTTCTCAGGAAGTAGAGGCACTGCTGTGCTTTCTTTGTCCTCAGCCCAGGAGAGATCCTCTGAAATGATAACACAGAGGAGTTTAAACTTGGTGACCCTCTCCACCTCTGATCTCCTGATGAGGACTGGCTCGTGGACCTCCGGTTTCCTACTCCTGAAGTCAGTAATCAGCTTCTTAGTCTTACTGACATTGAGTAAGGGGTTGTCGTTGTGGCATCACTCAGCCAGATTTTCAATATCCCTTCTATACTATTTCATCACCATCTTTAATTCGGCCAACAACAGTGGTGTCATCAGCAAACCTAAATATGGCTTTGGAGATGTGCTTAGCCTCACAGTCATAAGTATAAAGCAAGTAGGGCTAAGCACACAGCCTTGTGTGCAACTGTGCTGATGGAAGTTTTGGAGGAGATGTTGCCAGTTTGAACTGACTGGGGTCTGCAAGTGAGGAAATCGAGGATTCAGTTGCACAAGGAGATATTGAGGCCAAGGTCTTGAAGCTTGATGAATAATTTTGAGGGAATGATAGTGTTGGATGCTGATCTGTGGACAATAAAGAGCATCCTGATGTATGCAGTTTTACTGACCAAATGTTCCAGGGTTGAGTGAAGAGCCAATGAAATGCTATCTGCTGTGGACCCTGTTGTGCTGGTAGGCAAATTGGAGCAGATCCAAGTTGCTACTCAGGCAGGAGTTCATATGTTTCATCACCAACCTCTCAATGCACTTCATCACAATGGATGTAAGTGATACTGGACAATAGTCATTAAAGCAGATTACCACGTTCTTCTTTGACACTAGTATAATTGAAGTCTGCTTGAAGCTGGTGGGTACGTCATACTGTTGAAGCAAGCGAATAAAGATACAGTGAACACTCCAATCAGTTTATCTGTACAGGTCTTTAGTACTTGGTGAGCTGTGGTTATGCTGAGACCACCTAGAGTACTGTAGAGTTTGGGTCTCCTCAAATAAAAAAGAATGTTGTTGATGTAGAGAGAATGAAGAAAAAATTCATTGGATAGATCCAAGAGATGATAGGCTTGCCGGTATGAAAAGAGTGAGTAGACTAAGTGTGTATTCCTTCAGAGTTCAGAAGAATGAGTTTGATGGAAGTTTTCAAAATCCTTGCAGGACTTAATCACAGTAAATGCAGAAAAGATGGTTTCTTCTCTGTGGAAGAGTCCAGAACCAGGGGCCATAGCCTTATATAAAGTGGTAGTACAAATTCACACTGGGACAAGGAGAATTTGTTCAGTCAGTGATGGGAAGTGGTGGTTTAGCCATTGTGATATTTGAAAACTGTGATTAATAGATTTCTGGATACTGAAGGTATTGAGAAACGTGGGATGGTACATGGAAATAGCACTGAGGCAGAAGATGAAACATGATTTTGATGTATGGCTGAGGAGGCTCGAAGGGTCAAGTGGACTACCCTGCTGCTAGTTTTTGTATTTACAGGTATCCTATCTTTGGATGCAAATTGTCATCATTGGTGAAAGCAACAGGTTTATCTGCTGTGACAATGGAAAGTCATCAGTTGGTTGATTTGTTATGGACACTTTTTCTTAACAAAATTCATGAGAGGGAAGGAATGCTTTCACCAGAAATGTGAAAGGAGACTTGAACATGCACGCTCCCAGAAACCAGTTGGACTGGGTGACGTGTGTGCAGGGGGATGCAGTGGGTGATCTGGTGCACAAATGTAGAAATCTGGCAGCCAAATTTTGTAAACTTCAGTAACACAAATTAGCATTTGCTAATTAAAGTTTACTTGATTTAGCCCCAATACAACTTGTTCTTCTTTTTTTTCCCCAGATCAAGAGCAGTTGGATGAAGAAATACGTAAGCTTAATAAGCAGTTGAAAGTGAAAGTTAATCGTTTAAATGAAGCACAAGGTGACTTTATTTATAAAAATTCAATTCCTGTATTTATAAGGCATCTGGCCCTTATCAGTCATTTCAAACTTGTAAAATGTGCTGGTTCTAAATAAGGAGTGTAGAATTATGGGTCACAAAAAAAAAAGGATTGGTCATTTTAAATTGTTCTCTCTGAGGTCCATGATGCTTTGGAACTCCCTTCCACAAACAACAATGCAAGCAGAATCCTCCTGTACTAGAAGACAGAGGAAGATGTTCGATGAGCAAACAGATATATTATCACACCTGTTCTATATGTAACTACATTTTTATCTGTTAGTTCATAACTGAGCCATCCCATTAGTCCAATTGTCCCCTCCTTGTTTCCACCTAGGCCTGTTTATGGTCTGTCTCACATGCACATTAACTCTCCGTTTTTGTATTATTTTTTCCAGTTATCTAGTATAAGGGTAATTAACAGAAACTTTTATGGATGTGGAAAGAAACCAGAGTATTTGGAGAAATACTACACACAGCACTAGAGATCAGGTTGGAACTTTGAGGCAACATCACTAAGTCTTCTGTCACCCATTGATCAGTAATATATTTGTCACTGTTCCCTCTGAATATTCTACCCTCTGATTATTTTGAATGAAGAGTCACATTTCTATTCAAATTATGTGCCAATCCAGTTTTAGTAACGTCCTTATCTCCAGCTTGAGGTTGATGGAACAAGCTTCACATCACCAAGCCTTTTGACAGGGAGGTGTTTTGGTGGTTGTGCTTTTGTACCAGCAGTCCAGTCAGATGCTGTGATTTCAACGTTCCTCTAAAATCTTTTTTAAGCCCCTTCCCCCCACCCCCCCCCCCCATCCAGCAGTCACCTAAAACCAATTCATTCAGCTTTCATTTCGATAATGTTTGAAGGTGAGAAAATACAAGGATGGCTTGCGTGTTAAGTTCCTCGCACTTCATTGCAGTAGATTGTATGCAAAATACTTGGTGCTTCTGAGGGACGGGACGTGGAACTTGCTTTCAGCCTATGACTTCTGTCAAAAAAAGCAAAATAAATATTTTAGAAATATTGTGTAAATTGGTGAAATTTAGAAGCTGGAGTCACATGTATTACTTTGGTATTGAATTCAACAAAGGCTGTTGCATGGAAAAGGTAATCCTCAACTATGGCTGCATTCCAGCTCTAACTGCAGTACTTTACACATGGCCACATTGAAACTGGGGATCCCTGGAGTTGTTTTGGTTGCATGTGATAAGTAAAGAATAGATTCTGACCAAAGTCCTCTTCTCACTTTCCTGGCCTGATTATGCACTCCATACAAATCCTGTGATTATTTGGGTACGGGTAATTTAATACTCCATATTCTATATTTTTTTTATTCTGGAAGTTTTCTTTTTAAATAATCTGTTGAACTTCACAACTTGTTACATAAAATATTTCCAATTAATGATTAAATATTTTCAAAGTTCTTACTTCTAAAACCCTTCCAGGCATATTATTCAAATGCAACTTAGATTGCAGTATTTTTGCAGTACTGTATCTCCTGTAATTTTACTTTTCATTGGATAATTTTCCTGGTTTAATTTGAATAAATAAGTATCCAAAGATTACATTAATTAATTTTTCATTACTTTATACCTTTTGTAAAGGCCTTCCCTTAACCAGTATTGTAGATTTACCAACTGTGGTTGACCATGTTCACCATGTATTTCTATATACTTTTTTACTGGAGCACAATGAAGTGCTGCTCACGTGCATTTAGTCCATGATTTTTCTTCAGTTCTTGATTGGGAATGTCTTGCTCACCTCTGCTCCCTTACCACTGTTGTAATAAGGTGACAAAATGAGTATTGAATTCCAAGTATATGGTGTATGGACAAAATTCATGATGTATGATCGGTTACATTTAATCACGGGATATCTCTTCTTGCCAACTACATTGGCTCCTAATCGTACAAGATTTTAATTTCAAATTCTCTTCATCCTTGCTTTTTTTTCAATATCCTCATGGGCTTGCCCTTAATCTGTAATATTTCTACTATTCTCTGAGCTTCAGTCTCTGTACTTCTGTGTTTCCTTAAATTATCTCCTTTAGTTTGCCAGTCCAAGTATCTCTTTCTTGTTATTATTTGCCAGAAGTCCCTTTGAACTTTTGGGGTGTTTTCCTTCATTTAAAAAAGTGTAAGTCTAAATTGCTACCTGTTTTATTTCTGGTTGGAGTCAATTGAACTGGTGAAATTCTACTTGAATTTCCAAAGTGCATTGTTTAATTTAATCTTTGGAGAATCAAATCATGTTTTATTTGTGGTGATAATTATGTTTGTATTGAATGGAGAGGGGAAGAATGTAGTTTTTTCTTGTTCATACTGATACTTGTTACTTGATCCTCATCCTAGGAAAATCTGAAATCAAAGGATTTGATCTAACTCCATTAACCCATGAAGAAATGCAGGCCATTACAAAGGTCCTGAAAAACTGAGTGCATGGTTGACATTGAAAATGACATTACGCTGTGTGTTGGAGGAAACCATGAACAGCAGAGGCACAACTGCAAGATGGTGAAAAAACGCTGGTGGAGTCTGAGTTCAAAGTTCACAGCAATTGGCCCCCTCGGGATTGTTATTTGAAAAATATTATAGTTTTTTGACCATCCATTTAGCTGTGCATTTATAAATATCCTGTTTGGACCCTGTACAAATGTTAACTTGTCCCCATAGTTCACTGCTTGTAAAATTAACTTTTAAAAATAAAAATATTAATGTATCTTTTTCATTATTTAGTTGTGCTCTTGGTTGTATTGGCATGCCAATATTCGCCTTCCTGTTTTGTTGGTCTGGCTGTGAATCATGCAGATCCTGTGCTGTATTGACTTTGCCGATCTTGGCTAATAAGTGTTTTGTTTTATTAAATTTTGGTCTTGATGATACACTAGTGATACTCTCACTTCCTCTCAATATATACCTAATGGTTATCCTGCTCTTCAGTATTTTTTGATATATAGAAACTATTTGGTCCATTATTTTTGAAAGCATCTTCACTTTATAGAATTTTCTTTACATGTGCCTAAGACTGACATTATTCGAGTAACTTGGAGAATAAATGTTCAATCTCTGATGGCAGTTTACGAAATATGAACATTGTTTTAAAAAAATCTTTAACAGCCAGTGGTGCAAAAGCTGATGCCTTACATAAGCCAATTCATTTGGTTTTAAAATCACACGTCTTACCTTTCACTTGTTTTATTTTTAAATGAAATAAATTTACTTTTGCAAATTTTGATTTTTTACTTACAACCTTGGTATCTGTCTGCTTTTCTCTCTCATTCCTCTGGTTTTCAGCACCCTGCTTATCTTGGCTCCTCACATTCCCTGATTCAGCCTACACGTGACACCATTTCTGAGCATCAAAGCCTGTGGAACAAGATTCCTTCCAGTTAAGAGCAGACTTTATAAAAGGAGGAGGAGGCGTTCATCCTCTTGGGCATTGCTGTGTCAACAAGGTTGCAACTGATCTTTTGCCTCAATTTTACTTTCTGGCCTGATTTCCCCATAACCTTTGATTCTCCTTTCATCCAAAAAAAAATATCTTGGCCCTCAATATACTCTATTTAATGGATCATTAAGAATGATTCTGTTCCACTTAATGGTTCTTTCTGCTTGAGGAATTCAAAGATTCAAAACTGAGGAAACATCCTTTCTTGTCTGTTGGAGATAGCTGACCCCCTCATCTAAGTGACCCTCTCAGTTGTAGACTCTATATTCCTTCCAGTGATAACATACTTGTAGTACTTATTATGGTTGGTCTCATTTGTCTAATTAAATAATTTCCTTTACATTGGTGAGACCCATTGTAAACTAGTGGACCATTTCATTGAGCACCTCCGCATCATCCATCATAAGCGGGGACTCCCTGGTGGCAAAATGCTTTAATTCCGATTCCCATTCCACTGTGTTGATCCAAGGCCACCTCTTCTGACAAGATGGTGCCAACCTCAGGATGGAGGAGCAACGCTTTGTATTCCATCTGGTAGCCTCCAATTCTATGCTATGAATATTGATTTCTCCTTCCAATGAACTAAATTTACCCCCCCCCCATTCTGCACTCTAACTTTTTACTTCTCACCTGCCTAGTACTTCCCCCAGTGCCCCCTCCCCATTCCCTTCCTATGGTCCACTCTCCTCTCCTATCTGATTCTGTCTTCTCCAGCCCTTGACCTTTCTCACTCACCTGGCTTCTACCTATCACCTTTCAGCTGGCCTCTTTCCCCTCCCTCACCCATCAGGCATCTTTCTCCCCCACCCCCCACTACCCAGTTGTGAAGAATGATCTCAGCCTGAAATGTTGACTTCTTAACTCTTTTCCATAGATGCTACTTGACCTGCTGAGTTCCATCAGCATTTTGTGTATATTACTTTGGATTTCCAGCATCTGCAGATTTTAAGACCATAAAATATAGGAGCAGAAGTAGGCCATTCATCCCATCAAGTCTTCTCTGCCATTCAATCATGGGCTGATCCAATTCTTCCAGTCATCCCCACCTTCTCCCCATACCCTTTGATGCCCTGGCTAATCAAGAACCTATCTAACTCTGCCTTAAGTACACCCAATGACTTGGCCTCCACAACTGCTCGTAGCAACAAATTCCACAGATTTACCACCCTCTGACTGAAGTAATTTCTCCACATCTCAGTTCTAAAAGGACGTCCTTCAATCCTGAAGTCATGCCTTCTTGTCCTAGAATCCCCTACCATAGGAAATAACTGCCATATCTAATCTGTTCAGGCCTTTTAACATTCAGAATGTTTCTATGAGATACTCCCTCATTCTCTGAATCTCCAGGGAATACAGCCCAACAGCTGCCAGATGTTCCATTCAGGCCTTTTAACATTCAAAATGTTTCTGTGAGATACTCCCTCATTCTCTTGAACTCCAGGGAATACAGCCCAAGAGCTGCCAGATGTTCCAGATGGTAGCCCTTTCATTCCTGGAATAATTCTCGTGAAATTTTCTTGTGTTTGTCATTTCTCACTATTCTAAACTCTGAGCAGAATGAGCCCAGCCTTATTAATTTTTACTTAGCACATCCCAGAACTCAATATAGCAAACATTTAGAGTTGAATAAAGGAACAGGAAGATGGAAGAACTCAGGTCAAGCTGTATCTGTGAAGGCAAAAGATGCAAGTTGACGTTTTGGGTCGAGACCCTGCTTTAGGATGAAAAGGAAGATTGACAGTATATAGCAGAAGAAGGGAGGAGTGGGTGATTAAGTAGAACCAGATGAAGTTGGATGGGGGACAGGTATGAATGGTGCACAGATTCAACCAGCTCGGGGAGTGGATGGGATCTTTCAAGTAGCGCTTCAATGAACGCCTTTTGGAAATCCACAGTTCTGCTGACTTCTCTTTCTCTTCCCTGATATTACATCATCAAATAACTCTAATCAAATACAAGTTTTCCTCCATAAAGCCATTTTGTTTCTAATTAACAAAGTTTTGTGTTTACTGTATAGGCATTCTTATCATTTTATTAATGGATTGTAGCATTACTTGACTTGTTGAGTTTGTGGAATCACAACTTTTGGGATATCTTTATTGATTTATTCATGTATTTATTACTTAGAGATACAACATGGTAACAGGCCACTCTGGCCCAACAAGCCCACACCACTTAATTACACCCATGTGGCTGATTAACCTACTAACCCACATATCTTTGGAATGTGGGAGGAAACTGGAGCACTAGGAGGAAAACCATGTGGTCAGGAAAGAATGTACAAGCTCCTTACAGACAGTGGAAGAATTGAATCTGAATCATTGCTGCTGTAATAGTATTGCACTAATTGCTACATTACCATAACATCCCTTTAGAGCAGGGGATCCCAATCGTTTTTATGCCATGGACCCCAGGTTGGCAACCCTTGCTTTAGAGGAACACACTGGTTATAGCACAGAAAGAGGTTGTTTAGTCCATTGCTAGCTGTAAACATGGGCAGTACTACAGTTCCCACTTCCCTGTACCCATCCCTTTAACTTTGCTAAGTCTGTTTTTTTTTTTTAAGATATTATCAAGTTCCTATTTTGAATGCTCCCCAGCAACACATTCCCTGTGTCCATGGTATAAGGTTTTTCTTCATGTCACTTTTGCCATTTTCATTATATGTGCACAGTTCTTGAGTCTGTCATATACACTTAATATTCTAACTTTTATCACCTTGTGGCAGAGATACAGCACTGACATTGCTATATTTTCCCAGATTGATTAGACCTTCATAAGCAAGTTTTCTACAGTTTATTCTCACAGTTTTCTGATCATTACAAAGCCAATATTCTCCATAATTGATAACTTATACATTCCATTAGCAAAAAAAATCAGTTCAGCCAGCTATTACTTAATTCATTTTGCACTTAAAATACTGTCCTATTGTATTAGATAGTATAGCATTCTGAATACCTGTGACTCAGTTATAGTCTAAATAGTCCACTAAGTTTTTTAAAGATATTTTTGTTATAGCTGTATCCAATGCCTCTTTTCTTAGGTATGTTAGATCAACTGAGCTATTGCAATATTAAATCCATGACAATACTGCATGTCTGTGAGCATTTCTTTGGGATTTGTTCTGCCAAGATCTATAGTTACCTAGTTCTGGATTGAGAATTAATAAACAAAAAATTGCCTTGTAGCTATGAGTGTCATCATAGTTTTAGTTTGAGTGATTCCAATGAACATGCCTAACATTTTATAATCTAATTAAAACTGAAGGATTCTGCTAATTTCTTTCACTCTTTTAAACTGTTAGTTCCTGCACTCGCACAGGGAATTCCCCAATGGTTTCCCCAAGCAACCATTCTTCACAGTTGAATCAAATTCTGAGCATTTTCTGCAAAAGTATTCAGTGAAGACAGAATAAGAATTAGGATCACAAGAAACCGCAGATGCGGGAAACTGGAGCAAGTCAAAGTGATGGAAGTACTCAGCAAGTCAGGCAGAATCTATGGAGGGAAATGCATAGTTTACATTTAGATCTTCACCTGAATCTACTTGCTCTACCCTTTCCCTCCAAATTTTTATACTGACTACCTCCCCTTCCAATCAGATGAGGGGTCTTGACACAAAATGTCAGTTCTCCATTTCCCTCCAAATGCTGCCAGACCTACTGAGCTCTTTCAGTGCTTTGGGTGTTGCTAAGGATCAGGATTGTTCCCTCTGAGGAAAAAAAATGTATTGGTTACAAAGCATTGATTATTCGGACATATTAATATCCTTTCTTTCCAAAACCAGGATGGATATTTTGCCAATTGAATAAGGAGATGGTTGCCCAGTCAGCAACCTGTGAGAATAACCTTTATTAACAACAAGCATCTGTTACATATCCTTTATGACTGTATAGAGATAGGACTGATCTCTGTACAAAATGGTGACACTAAAGTTGAGTATAGCATCAGGAGTATAGGAGGGAGCAAATAAGGTACTTAAGGAGAATAAAAAGTGCAAAAAAAAAGACTTAAGAAAGAAATCAGGAGGGCTAAAAGAAGACATGAGGTAGCTTTGGCAGTCAAGGTGAAGAATAATCCAAAGAGCTTCTACAGGTACATTAAGAGCAAAAGGATAGTAAGGGATAAAATTGGTCCTCTTGAAGATCAGAGTGGTCATCTATGTATGGAATCAAAAGAAATGGGGGAGATCTTAAATGGGTTTTTTGCATCTGTGTTTACTAAGGAAACTGGCATGGAGTCAATGGAAATGAGGCAAACAAGTAGTGAGGTCATGGAATATATACAGATTGAAGAGGAGGAGCTGCTTGCTATCTTGAGGCAAATCAGAGTAGATAAATCCCCAGGACCTGACAGGGTATTCCCTCAGACCTTGAAGGAGACTAGTGTTGAAATTACAGGGGCCCTGGCAGATATATTTAAAAGGTCGGTATCTATGGGTGAGGTGCCGGAGAATCGGAGGATAGCTCATGTTGTTCTGTTGTTTAAAAAAGGCTCAAAAAGTAATCCAGGAAATTATAGGCTGTTAAGTTTGACGTCTGAAGTAGGTAAATTATTGGAAGGAGTACTAAGAGATAGGATCTACAAGTATTTAGATAGACAGGGACTTATTAGGGAGAGTCAACACGGCTTTGTGTGTGGGTCATGTTTAACAAATCTATTAGAGTTTTTCAAGGAGGTTACCAGGAAAGTGGATGAAGGGAAGGCAGTGGATGGTGTCTACATGGACTTCAGTAAGGCCTTTGACAAGGTCTCGCATGGGAGGTTAGTTAGGAAGATTCAGTCACTAGGTATACATGGTGAGGTAGTAAATTGGATTAGACATTGGCTCGATGGGAGAAGCCAGAGAGTGGTAGTGGAGGATTGCACTCTGAGTGGAGGCCTGTGACTAGTGGTGTGCCACAGGGATCAGTGCTGGGTCCATCGTTATTTGTCATCTATATCAATGATCTGGATGATAATGTGGTAAATTGAATCAGCAAATTTGCTGATGATACAAAGATTGGAGGTGTAGTGGACAATGAGGAAGGTTTTCAAAGCTTGCAGAGGGATCTGAACCAGCTGGAAAAATGGGCTGAAAAATGGCAGGTGGAGTTTAATACAGACAAGTGTGAGGTATTGCACTTTGGAAGGACAAACCAAGGTAGAACATACAAGGTAAATGGTAGGACACTGAGGAGTGCAGTAGAATAGAGGGATCTGGGAGTACAGATACAAAATTCCCTAAAAGTGGCGTCACAAGTAGATAGGGTCGTAAAGAGAGCTTTTGGTACATTGGCCTTTATAAATCAAAGTATTGAGTATAAGAGTTGGTGAGGTTATGGTGAGGTTGTATAAGGCATTGGTGAGGCCGAATTTGGAGTATTGTGTACAGTTTTGGTCACCGAATTACAGGAAGGATATTAATAAGGTTGAAAGAGTGCAGAGAAGGTTTACAAAGATGTTGCCGGGACTTGAGAAACTGAGTTACAGAGAAAGGTTGAATAGGTTAGGACTTTATTCCCTGGAGCGTAGAAGAATGAAGGGAGACTTGATAGAGGTATATAAAATTATGATGGGTATAGATAGAGTGAATGCAAGCAGGCTTTTTCCACTGAGGCTAGGGGAGAAAAAAACCAGAGGACATGGGTTAAGGGTGAAGGGAGAAAAGTTTAAAGGGAACATTAGGGGGGGCTTCTTCACACAGAGAGTGGTGGGAGTATGGAATGAGCTGCCAGATGAAGTTGTAAATCCGGGCTCACTTTTAACATTTAAGAAAAACTTGGACAGGTACATGGATGAGAGGTGCATGGAGGGATATGGTCAGGTGCAGGTCAGTGGGACTAGGCAGAAAAACAGTTCGGCACAGCCAAGAAGAGCCAAAAGGTCTGTTTCTGTGCTGTAATGTTCTATGGTTCTATCTAAGAGAAATTACCTAAGAATAATAATTCATTATAAGACAAGAGAAATATGGAAACACTCAGCAAGTCAGGGAGCATCTGTGAAAGAGAAACCAGGGCATTGATTTGAATCTAAGACCCCTTCTCAGAATTCTGAGTCCTGATGAAGGTTCTTAGAACGGAAACATTGACTCTGCTTCTCCTTCCTCAATTGCTCCCTGAACGTTTATGGCATTCTTCTGCTTTTAGTTCAGATTTCCACCATACACAGTGTTTTGTCGGAGGCACAAGAGACTGCGGCTGCTAGAATCTGGAGCAGCAAACAACTTATTGGAGGAGCTCGGTGGGTCAAATGGCATCTGTGGGTGGAGGGGTGGAATCATCAACTTTTAGGATTGAAACCCTGCATCAGGTCCTGATACAAGGTCTTGACCTGAAATGTCCCTTGCAGATGCTGCCCATCCTGCTGAGTTCCTCCAGCAACACAGGAGGAACTCAGTAGGCCAGGAAGCATCAATGGAGGGAAGTGGGTTATCTAGCAGATTTTTGATGTCACTGCTTATTGATTTCCATTTACTAAGAATGATTAAACTACTTCAGTCCCTGTGCCTCACTGACTTCAATAACCATTGCAGTTCAGTCAGCTACCGTTTTAGTAATTCCACATTTGTTATATCTAAACACTTAACTGAATCAGAAAGGTTTCCGCCTGGTTCAGATTTTCAACCTGATATGTCAACAATCCCGTTCACACCCTCCCTACCCCAACCCATTACAGACGCCGTTTAACCCTTAACCCTGTTTCCCCAGCAGAGCTGGTGACTTCTGACAAAACTGTTAAAATAATATTTCTCTGATTTGAGGTGTGACCTTATAAGGGTGTATAAAATCTTATAGGCCATGGGTAGGGTCCAATGCACAGAGTCAGGGTAATTTCCCCTGGGTTGGGAAATCAACTAGGTTGAGAGGGGAGATATTTAATAGGAACCTGACGGCAATTTTTCCACCCAGACTGGTCGGTATATGGACTGAGCTGCCAGAGGAAATGGTTGAAGCAGGAACATTAACAGCGCTAAAAAGGTACTTGGACAGATAGATTTAGAAGGGTAATGAGCCCAATGCTGGCAAAAGGGACTAGCTTAGATGGTCATCATGATTGAATCATGGCTAGTTGGGCTGGCCTTTTTCCACGCTGTGTGACTCGCAGGGACCCCCTGCCTCACCACGGCGGAGTCACCGCAGAAGAATGTGAAGAAGCACCCTCCAGTACGAGGATCTTCCTCGGGTAGAGGGAGTTCACTTCATCCAGCGCCTGGTGCCAGGCCGGAACCTTTGTGCGCGGCTCACGGCGGTGACGGCCCGTCATAGGTGGCGGACGCGTTCCTTTCCCACGTGCTGGTTGTTAGGGCTGAGTGAGCGGCTGCTGCGAAATGGATTTGATCCACACTATCGGCGACGAGGACGAGGTTCCGGAGGAGGAGGAAGAGACGGGGTCAGAGGGAGAGGTGAGGGCCGTGCGGCTGATGTCCCGAGTGATTGTTGAGGGGGAGGGGGACGCGGCTGGGCCTGAGAGAGATTGTCAGAGTCCAAAAGGACCATCCACGCTCCCCTGTGTGTGCCCCCTCTTTCTGTCTCTCCTTCTCACTGTCTGTGTCTCTTTCTGTTTGTCTGACTTCCTCTTCACCGAGTGACCGCAGTCAGTGCGGATCGGTAATAATATCTCCTCACTGACCATCAACAAAGACGCACCTCAAAGATGCGTGCTTAACGCACTGCTCTTCTCTCTGCTCCCACGACTGTGTGGCTAAGTACAGCCCAAACATCAGTGACGATGGCTCCACTGTTGTTGGCAGAACCCCAGATGGCGATGAGGGGGCACACAGGAGTGAGATAGAACAGCTGGTCGAGTGGTGCCGCAACAACAACCTCACCTCGTGTCATAGCCAAGGAATTGATTGTGGACGTCAGGAAGGGGATGTTTGGAGAACACACACCAGTCGTCATTGAGGGCTCTGTGGTGGAGGGGGTGAGCAGCCTCAAGTTCCTGGCATCAGCATCTCAGAGGATCTTTCCTGTGCCCAACATATTGATGCAATCATGAAGAAGGTCCTACTTCATTAGGAATTTGAAGAGATTTGGTATGTCGCCGAAGACTGCTGCAAATTTCTACCGTTGTGTGGTCAAGAGCATTCTGTCTGGTATAGAGGCTCTAATATGCAGGATCAAAAGTGTCTTCAGATGTTTGCAGACTCAGTCAGTTCCATTAGTTAAAAACACTGAGGACATCTTAAAGAGGCAGTGCCGCTAGAAGGGGGCATTCATCATTAAGGACCCTGGCCATCTGGGACATGCTGTCTTATTACTACCATCGGGGACGAGATACAAAGGCATGAAGACCCACATTCAGCATTTTAGGAACAGCTTCTTCCCTCTGCATTCAGATTTCTGAATGGCTCATGAACACTACCCTGTTATCATAATCCTCTTTTGCACTATTTATGTCTTGCGATGTACTGCTGCCACAGTGCAACAAATTTCATGGCATATGTCAGTGATGATAAACCGGATTCTGTTTCCAAAATTGCAAAATAACCGAGTGGTATCATTTCAAAATAAACCAGGAAAATTGATGAAAAATGGTGGGAGTGTATACAGTGATCTTCATGTCCTTGTAAGTGATTCACAAGAAACTTGAATTCAGGTAGCTTGGAAAAAATCTAATGTAGAGAAAGAATCCTTGCAAGCATAACTAGTGCCACACTTCCGCCTACACATCCTCCTTCACCACCATCCAGGGCTCCAAACAGTCCTTCCAGGTGAGGCAACACTTCACCTGTGAGTCTATGGGGATCATCTCCTGTATATCGGTGAGACCCGATGTAGATTGGGGGACCGCTTCATTGAGCACCTTCTGCCATAGAAAGCAGAATTTCCGGGTGGGCACTCATTTCAATTCCACTTCCCATTCCCATTCCAACATGTCAGTCCACGGCTACCTCTATTGCCAAGATGAGGCCACACTTGGGCTGGAGGAGCCATACCTTGTAGTCCGTCTCGGCAGCCTCCAACCTGATGGCATGAACGTCGATTTCTCAAACTTCCTGTAACTGTCTCCTCCCCACCACCATCTCATTCACCATTCCTGTTTCCCCTCTCTCACCTTATCTCCTCACCAGCCTATCTCCCTCTGGTGCTCATCCCCCTTCCCCTTCTTCCATGGTCCTATCAGATTCCCCCTTCTCCAGCTCTGTATCTCTTCCACCAATCGACTTCCCAGCTCTTTACTTCACCCCTCCCCCCTCCTAGTTTCACCTGTCACCTGCTGCCTTGAACTTCTTCCTCTCCTCCCCTTCTTAGTCTGACCCCTTCCCCCTGCCTTTCCAGTCCAGATGAAGGGTCTTTGCCTGAAACGATGATGGTGTATTCTTTTCCCTGGATGCTGCCTGACCTGCTGAATTCATCCAGCATTTTGCATGTGTTGCTTTCGATTTCCAGCATCAGTAGATTTTCTTGTGTTTAAAACATTATTTATTGCTAAAGGGTGTGATACCAAAGTATGGAAGTTGTTTTTCAGAAGTGGAAAGCATTCATCATCATGTTATGTGCCATGTCTTACACCATGGGTTTTCACGGTCTTTATGACCCCGTGATTGTTCTTGGCAAATTCCTACAGAAGTGGGTTGCCATTGCCTTCTTCTGGGCAGTGTTTTTACAAGACGGGTGACCATAGCCATTACCAATTGTCTTCAGAGATTGTGTGCCTGGCATCAGTGCTCACGTAACTAGAATGATATGCACCAGCTGCCTATGTGACCATCCACCACCTGCTCCCATGGCTTCACGTGACCCTGATTGTGGGGCCTAAGCAGGTGTTACACCTTGTCTAAGGGTGATCTGCAGGCTAGTGGAGGGAAGGAACGCTTTGCACCTCCTTTGGTAGAGACGTATCTCCGCTCTGCCACCCAAAGCGTTAACTTGGGCCATGTGTGGAGTACTGTGTACAGTAGTTGGAAGGTGTTCAGAGAAGGTTTACCAGGCTAATACCAGGAATGGGCAGTTTGCCTCATGTGGAAGGACTGAACCATCTAAGCTGGAGTTTAGATGAGTAAAAAGTGATGTGATTGAGGTAAATAAAATCATGAGGGTTGTTGAAGGGATGGGAATGGAGAAGATTTTCCTCTTGTGGAAGAATCAAAGTAGAGATTACTGTTTAAAAACAAGAGGTTGCACATTTAAGTCAGAGATGAGATGAAACCATAGAAAGGGTGCAGAGGAGATTTACAAGGATATTGCCCGGATTGGGGAGCATGCCTTATGAGAATAGGTTAAGTGAACTCAGCCTTCCCACCGATCTCCCTCCTGGCACTTATCCTTATAAGCGGAACAAGTGCTACACCTGCCCTTACACTTCCTCCCTCACCACCATTCAGGGCCCCAGACAGTCCATCCAGGTGAGGCGACACTTCACCTGTGAGTCGGCTGGTGTGGTATACTGCGTCCGGTGCTCCCGGTGTGGCCTTTTGTAATTTGGTGAGACCCGACGCAGACTGGGAGACCGTTTCGCTGAACACCTATGCTCGGTCTGCCAGAGAAAACAGGATCTCCCAGTGGCCACACATATTAATTCCACGTCCCATTCCCATTCTGATATGTCTATCCATGTCCTCCTCTACTGTCAAAATGAATCCAAACTCAGGTTGGAGGAACAACACCTTATATACTGGCTGGGTAACCTCCAACCTGATGGCATGAACATTGACTTCTCTAACTTCCGTTAATGCCCCTCCTTCCCTTCTTACCCCATCCCTGACATATTTAGTTTGTTTTTTTCTCTCTCTCTGCCCATCACTCTGCCTGTTCTCCATCTCCCTCTGGTGCTTCCCCCCTCCCCCTTTCTTTCTCCCGAGGCCTCCCGTTCCATGATCCTTTCCCTTCTCCAGCTCTGTATCACTTTAGCCAATCACCTTTCCAGCTCTTAGCTTCATCCCACCCCCTCCAGTCTTCTCCTATCATTTCGCATTTCCCCCTCCTCCCACTACTTTCAAATCTCTTACTATCTTTCCTTTCAGTTAGTCCTGACAAAGGGTCTCGGTCCGAAACGTCGACCGTGCTTCTCCTTATATTTGCTGCCTGGCCTGCTGTGTTCCACCAGCATTTTGTGTGTGTTGTCAGCCTTTTCTCCTTTGAGTGACGGAGGATGAGAGGTGACCTGATAGAGGTGTACAAGATGATGTGGATAGTTAGAGGCTTTTTCCCAGGGCTGAAATGGCTAGCACGAGTTGGCACAGTTTTAAGGTGCTTGGAAATAGGTACAGAGGAGATGTCAGGGGTAAGTTGTTTACGCAGAGAGTGGTGAGTAGGTGGAATGGGCTGCTGGCGCCGGTGGTGGAGGCGGAAACGATAGGGTCTTTTAAGAGACTCCTGGATAGGTACATGGAGGTTAGAAAAATAGAGGGCTATGGATAACCCTAGGTAATTTCTAAGGTAAGGACATTTGGCACAGCTTTGTGGGCCGAAGGGCCTGTATTGTGGTGTAGGTTTTCTATGTTTCTAACTTCAACTTTGATAATGGTTTATGTTTGTTTACAATTTGTACTGATATTTCCCCTTTTTTGTATCATAAGTTGGAAATGTGTAGCTGTAAAACAATGGGAGAGATGGTGAATATGAAGAAATGCATATTTGTGATGTAGCCATTTATTGCAATTTTCACTGACCTTGAAGAAATAGGATGTGATGTGTGAACTGGGCTTGTCTTGAGTTTTAATAAAATAAATAACATGCAGTGAACTAAACCTATCTGGTTGGTGGGGTGGGGAGGCAAGTGTTCATTCTGAGAGGAATAGTTGGAGCAGAGGAAGTGTTTTCAATAAATGAGTGCTGTGGAGCTGTTGTGTAACAAATGTAACAGAACTATTTGAATTATGTATTTATCATTAATAATAGTTTCTGAGGTCATTACTGAGCAATATTAGAAAGAAAGAACTTGTGCCTTTTCATATTCTTGATCCAAATGTTTCACATTTATTCATTTTAATATTAATTACTGTTATTTATATGCAGGGACATATGACCAAAGCAAGATTGTACTAATTGCTGGTGACTAGTTAATATTGTCTGGTAATATCAGTTTGGGAAGGTATGTTGATTAGGGCAGAGAACTCTGATCTATTTGAATGAAATCATGCCTGTCTAGGTTGGCTGGATGTTGGGTTAATGTCTTATTTGAAATACTGTAGGGTTAGCATTTTAGTATTTTGTCTATTGCATTATAATTTACTTGACAGGGGTTTGATATCAGTGAAGTTTCCGAACTATCAGTATGAGTTCTGAAGCATGAATCCAGAATGATTGATTGAAGTCAATATTTAACATTAATTTGGATAGGAAAGCTTTAGAGGGATACAGGTCAAACACAGGCAGATGGATTGAGTTCCAGTAGGGACCGTAGTTGACCTGGATGAGCTGGGCCATTTCATTATTATATAACTCTATCAATCTGTAGAATCTTTTGTGTCTATGGATATATGATTCAGTTTAAAGGGAAAAAAATTGATTTGGGGAGAGGATGTTGGTGGGTGTGGAGCAGGAACAATAACCATGAAACCATTGGGTTGTCCTATAAACCCATTGTGTTCACTAATATTCTTTGGGGAGGAAAATCTGCTTTCCTTTCCTTCCTAGATTCACCAAAGTGGCTGATGCTCAGCTGCCTCAGTTTGGATGTTACGATTGGATAGTCAGTGCAATTATGCCTGTGATATTTGTGCCTTAAACAAGCAATTAAAAAATGCCTTTTCACTGCATTGGATTCTATGCTTTTGACCCAACGATAAAAAAGTTATTCAAGCAATTTTTCAACCAGGATTTCGTGTTGGCCAACCATTTACCGTAGTTCCAATCCCTATTCCCATTCCGATATGTTGGTTCATGGTCTCCTCTGCTACCATAATGAGGCTACTTTTAGGTTGGAGGGGATATTGCTCCTCCAACATCTCATAATCTGTGTGGGTTGCCTCCAATCTGATGGCATGAACAACAATTTCTCTAACTTCCAATAATTTCTGCCCCCTACCCCTTCTCTCTTCTTCAATTCGCCATTCTGGCTACCCTCTTATCTCTTCTCCTCACCTGCCTATCACTTTTCTTTTGTGCTCCTCCTTCCCTTTCTCCCGTAGCCCAGTCTCTTTAACTGTCAGATTCCTCCTTCTTCAGCCTTTTACCTTTTCCACCTGTCACCTCCCAGCTTCTCACTTCATCCCCTCCTCCACCCACCTACATTCGCCCCTCATCTGGCTTCACCTATCACCTTCCAGCATGTACTCCTTCCCCTTCCTCCACCTCCTCATTCAGGCTCCTTCTCCCATCCTTTCCAGTTTTGATGAATGGTCTTGGCCTGAAACGTTGACTCTTTCCATACCTTTCCATAGATGCTGCCTGACCTGCTGAGTTCCTCCAGCATCTGTGTGTGTTGCTCGGATTTCCAGCATCTGCAGATTTTCTCATGTTTGTTATCTGCAGAATCTCTTCTGTGTACAATTTCAAGCAACTTTAAGAGGGTTTGGAGTTCCAGTATAGTATACACTTTTAAATCAAATGCAGGTGGCCCAGCATACTTTTGTATTCTTTCTAACTGTAGAATGTGCTTGGAGTTTAACAGAGTCAGAAGTCTAATACAGCAGTCCAGTACAGAATGCTAGTGGATGTCAGGAAGCTGGTTCTTAGCTAAGTTTCAGGTTGGGAGTATAGTCAGTTTTGAGAGTAGGAAGTTAAGTAAGGAGGAGGAAACATAACACAGAATAGATTAGAAACCAGGAGCAGGCAAGGGGATTAAGATCAAAAGGGAAAATGCCCATTATATGTAGCATTTAGTTAGAGGAATGGAGCTGGTACCTGCCAGAATGCGCTGCAGTTGGCTTGGTGTTCTTTACTTGCATTTTTTAATTAAAACATTGGAAATGTTTTTTACTATTGGATCAATTGTTAGAAAAATAATTCTTTCAAAAATTATCATTAAAGCTAATGCTGTTTATTAAAGAACATTATTTTCTTTACTAGTTGTCAAAACGATTAAATGGATTTGCAGCAAGGAATCTCATTTGGATTATTGATCTGGTCAGATAATCATCTTGAATATTGCATTTGCTTCTGATTTATAAGGCTGTTTTATGTTTTGTTTAGGAATTGCCTGTCGTTTTGCTGAAGAAGAGGAAGCTAAAGAAGCGATGTGTGGACTTCAGTGAAGACTTTCTCTTCACCGAGAAGGATGGGGAATATGATGATGGTTGGGTGATGGCAGATGTCCTGAGTCAATTGAAGAAAAATGTGAGGATCTGTTATTCAGTAGCATGAATGCAGTAGCCCTCATGGCTTTAAATAAAACATGAATTGCAATCTGTGTTGTAATGCTCAAAGTTGAGCAACAATCACGTGGTTGAGTCAGAAACTTGCGAGGATCTGTGTGCATGGTACTGGTCTTCGGTGCTTACTATTGGATATGGTCTATACAGTGGATTCTAATTTCTGTGTCAGTTATGGCCTGATTTTTAATATGGGATGAACAAAATGGCAGATATCTAGAAAGATCAAGGATCAAAGGCACCTTAATTTTCTGCCTGATCATCCAATGTTTTTTTAATTAGATGATTTTGACTGCTAATATAGCAAAAGCGATATTCTTTGTCCTGTAAAACTGAGTAACACAACTTTTAGAAACCTTTTCATTTTTTTACCAAGTGAAGGGCTTTTGGATTAAAATGTGACATTGATAATCTGAAGCTTATGTATGGATTGTGTATATGTTCCTAAATGGGGCACAGATCTAATTATTTAACTAAAGGTGCTGAGGCGTTTCACTTCACTAAGCTTGGGTGCTTTATTTCTTAACCCTGTAAGGAATTGGTCACAAGTGAATTAGTCTAACTTCTGGGTTCCTAACTTAGCAGCTTGTGATTTTTGACTGGCTATATTGGGCTAATAAAGTAAAGGATTGATATTTTTGTTTAATTTCAGAAAGCACCGACGACCCTAGATGAAAAAATAGACAAAATTCGAAAGAAAAGAAAGAAAGAGGTCAGTTGTTTGAAAAATATTCATCAATGGATTGCAATTGTCTGACTACTCAGATGTAAGAAGTTCAATGAAACAAGGGCATTGGCATCTGCCGTTAGCTAGATTTCCTAGCCTCATCCTTTATCCTGAATTTCTTTTTTTTATGTACATCTTAAGTAATAGAACTAATAAAGTTAAGTAAAAGAACTAATAATAATAAAATAGAACTAATAAAGTTAAAGTAAATATAAACATTGGAATATTAGATTGTAACTTTACAAAACATTGTGCAGTAGTTTTTTCCATCCACAGGCATGATCCCCTGAATATCAGTCAGCATTGACAGCATTCTTTTCTTTCAATTTAGATAGATAGATAGATAGATACTTTATTCATCCCCATAGGGAAATTCAACTTTTTTCCAATGTCCCATACACTTGTTGTAGCAAAACTAATTACATACAATACTTAACTCAGTAAAAAAATATGATATGCATCTAAATCACCATCTCAAAAAGCATTAATAATAGCTTTTAAAAAGTTCTTAAGTCCTGGCGGTAGAATTGTAAAGCCTAATGGCATTGGGGAGTATTGACCTCTTCATCCTGCCTGAGGAGCATTGCATCGATAGTAACCTGTCGCTGAAACTGCTTCTCTGTCTCTGGATGGTGCTATGTAGAGGATGTTCAGAGTTATCCATAATTGATCGTAGCCTACTCAGCGCCCTTCGCTCAGCTACCGATGTTAAACTCTCCAGTACTTTGCCCACGACAGAGCCCGCCTTCCTTACCAGCTTATTAAGACGTGAGGCGTCTTATTCCTGTAATTCTCCAAAAGTTGGAAGTCTGCGGCCAGTGGTGTACTGCAGGCATCAGTGTTGGGACCCTTTTTGTTTATGATAGCCATTAACATAGGCATTATGCTTAGTAAGTTTACAGATGATAAGAAAATTCATAGTGGTGTGTGTAGTAGAGGAAGTTGTCAAAGGCTAGAGTAGGGTTGAGATTGGATAGAAAGTTGTGCAGAACATTGCAGATGGAATTTGATCCTGGCAAGTGCAAGCTGATGCGTTCTGGAAATTCAAGTGGGGGTAGGATATTTATAGTAAATGGGAGGGTGTGAAGGAATATTGATGCCTGAGAGACCTTGGAATTCCCTGAAAGTAGCAACAGGTACATAGGATGATTAAGAAGGCTTATGCCATGCTTGCCTTCAGAGCTCAGGGCATAGAATATAAATGTTGGAATATTAGATTGTAACTTTACAAAACATTGTTTATAGTGCATGTGCAGGGAGTACTGTGTGCTGATCTGGTCACCGCACTATAGGAAGGATGTTCTTGGACTAGAGGGAGTGCCAAAAATGATGCCTGCATTAGAGGACTTCAGTTATGGGGAGAGATTGGGTAGGATGGGTTTGCTTTCCCTGGAGTGAAGGAGACTGACAAGATAGAAGTACATAAGCTTATTAGAGGCATAGATAGGGTAGATAGTCAGAAACATTTTCCCTTGATAGGCATATTAGAAGCAAGAGGGCAAAGGTTTGAAGAGGGAGGAAAGTGTATGAAAGAGCATTTGAGGAAAGTTACCTGGAACCTGATGCCAAGGTTGTGGTGAGTCAGATACAATCACTCTTTAAGGGATCTGTAGACAGGTGTGTAAATAGCTAAGACCTAGAAGGATAAGAGTATAAGGTGTCCAGGGAGGGGTGGTGCCTCTGGTGAAGGAGCTTGTTGTGTCCAATCTGGGGCAGGTCACTCACCTTTGGTGCCCAGCAGACACTGAGCTCACTTGCAGCTCCAAGCAGCTGTTTGTATGCGACAGCGGCCGCATCCTGGTATGCCACTTCGACAGGCGGACTAAAGCAGGTGTGAGTAGCTGGCGGTCCTCATCCCTCAATGAGGTAGGAATATGCCTGTCCTAGTGTGCGAAGTCAGCACAGGTGGACTGGGCAGATGAGATGGGGCAATTAAATCATCAGGGAAGGCGGTTCTGCAACACTCCATGGAGAGTGAAGGGACAGAAGTAGTCATGGTCATCCACTGCAGCCAAGGGAAATCCCAGTCATGATGACTATTCGCATCAATGGACCCAGACTTCCGAGCTCGAGGGAATGGAATTGCCCCAGAGCAATGGCTTTTCCACTTTAAAATCTCTCCCTCACAACAGACAACAGCCACCACAGAAGGATATAGTGTGGATGGGCACAAAGATCAACATGGACATGGTGGTGCAAATGGACCCATTCGATGTACAACTGGGATAGCACCAAATATATAGAAGCAGAGGCCTTTGTGGTATGACTGAAATATAAGAAAGATTTTTGTTTTAAATCAATATGATACCAGGAACAGTGAGTTGAGAAAGCATGTATATATGGAACCCAATAATAAGCAACAGATAGCTATAAAGTCCAATGGAATGTGAGCCTACAAACTGTTAACATGATGTGCAAGAAGATGGCACCAGCGAACAACACGGTCAAGGGCAGGTCATGAAACTACTTCTTTCATAGAAACCGAAAACCTACAGCACAATACAGGCCCTTCGGCCCTCAAAGTTGTGCCGAACATGCCTCTATCTTAGAAATTACTAGGCTTACCCATAGCCCTCTATTTTTCTAAGCTTTCACTTCTTTTATGTTTTATTTTTCTTTCAAATGTGGATCTGCTACTGTGATCTACATGTTGGTGGTATGTTTTTGGGCTGATTGAGCAGTCTGGCACTTTGCTGTCTCTGAGAGGGTTCCGGGAGGCTTTGAGCAAACTCTGCGGCCTTGATGGCAAGAAGCTGGAGACAGCACAAATCCATGATCCATTGCATTTCTCACTGATTAAAGCATCGAGGAAGATTGAAAATCTTCAAGGACAAGATTATTGAAGAGTGAGCGGGTGTTCAGTGCTGCCTACCAGCCACTCGCTCATTGCTGCCAGAGGAAGGTGTCTGCGTGTGCTGGTCTGTCTCCTCCTCATTGCTGCCAGAGGAAGGTGTCTGCGTGTGCTGGTCTGTCTCCTCCTCATTGCTGTCACAGGATGGTGTCTGAGTTCTGGGTTTATTTTATGTGGTTTGTGGAATTGACTCTGTAGTTCACATTATGATGTGTTTCTACTTTTTGGTTGCTCCTTTTTTTTGTTGCTGTTTTGGATGAAAATCGTGCGGCCTGCAATACACTGAACTGAATTGAATATGCCTGGACTCTTTCTCTTTCACTTTGTTTTATACAGTATTCTGTGTTTCTCGCTCTTTTTTTGTTGCCATTTGCATGATTTGGTATTTTTGGGTGGTGGCGGGGTGGATGTTTTTCTTTGTTTTCATGGCTGTCTGAGGGGAAGATGGATCTCAGAGCTGCATAGATACTTTGTTTATAAATGTACTTTGAATCTATAAGTAACATCCAAAATTGACAAACTTGGATTGTAGACAAAGGAATCATGTACATATTATCCTTATTTCTATGATAATCTAACTCTGCTTAGACAACTGAGTATTGAGAAGTTTTGATGCTGCAACTCGGGAAGAGAAATGAATTGTTCTTTTTGTGTGTATATTGCAAATGTTATTTGAGCTACAGTGGTTAAATTATGAAGACTGATTAGGGAGGGGGAAATGGTGGGTGGAAAACCAAGTTTGTATTCACCTGAGTACTGATGGCTAAGAAGTAATCTAATTGAGGGCCATAAAATGAAAGAAACTATTTCCAATTGTTAGAAAGCCCTGAATAAAGGGACCTGATCTTCAATTAGAACTGAATATTCAGGGATGATCTAAAAATGTGACATTAAGAGTATTTTCCCTGTTAATAATGATATTGTTTATCAAAAGTTCATTGGTGGAATAATTGTTCAAATCCAGTAATTAAAGATTAGCTCCTTGGTAATCAAGACCTGAATTTTAAAATTATCATCTTTGTTTTCAAGTATATCCATGGCCATGTCATTCCCTATCTGAAAATTTCCAGCCCTATAACCCTCAGAAATCTCCTCACTGCTCCAGTTTTGACTTCTTGATTTTTTCCCCAACTTTAATCTTCTTAATGAAAGTTTATGGAAGCCAATTTTCTTGATGGGACACCTTGACATTATTCTTTATTCAAGATTTTACATTTATAGCATATACATTTGCCTGACATTGAAGCATGGCTCAGCTCTAGGTAAAATATGCAATGAGATTTTTCTCGCCTTCACTGAATGATATTATTGAATTATCTGGAGATTGCAGTAGATTAAGCAGCAATTGTTATTTCTTCTGTTTACAAATGGCTTCAGAAATAGGTTTAGGTGGAGGGAAGGTGATTAGATGTTGGGAGAGGGAAGTGAGGAGGAGCATTAAACAGAGGATGAAAGAGAACAAACAGCTTGTTTAAAAAAAGCTGCAGGTGTTGAAAATCTAAAGAAGAAAATGGTGGAAATACTCAGCAGGTCTGGCATAATCTGTGGGAACAGAAGTTGATGTTCTAGGGCAAAGACCCTGAAACATTACCTATACTTCTCTTCCCACAGATGCAGCCTGACCGTCTGAACATTCCCACCATTTTTTTATTTTTAATATTGAACAAGTTGTACCTGTCCCTACTGATTTCTAGGAGCAATCTACAAAAGAAGCAAAGAGAACAAAGACTGATTCCACTGAGGACACAGTTTCTAATCCAGACGTGATAAAGCCAGATGAGGAAGAAGTGGATGAAATTGAGGGGAATGACGAAACAAAGGAATCTGATGGAGAACAAGATGATGATGATGATGATGATGATGAATCAATATCTGAATTCTCCTCTGGAGATGAGGATGTTTTACAGAAGGCGGGTAAGTAGACTGCTAGGTCTTGTACAGTAATGTGTCATTTATTTCCAGCACTTTATTGATCTTATTTGATTGCCATTTCTTTTATAGACACACTGAAATCAAAGGGAAAGAAGAAAATTCCTCAGAATGTGAGTACTCCTTGTGCTTCATCTCCTTCGGTGGTTTGGCGTGAACAACGATGATGTTATTGTTAAAGATGAGTCTAAATTTACAAGGCTGTTGCCAGGACTTGAGTTACAGGGAAAGGTTGAATAGGTTAGTATTCGGAGTGTAGAGATGAGAAGGGATTTGATGGACATAGACAAAATTATGAGGGATGTAGATAGGGTAAATGCAAACAGATATTTTCCACTGAGGCTGGTTGAGACTAAAACTAGAGGTCATGGTTTAAGGGGAACGTGAGGGGAAGTTTCTTCACACAGAGGCTGATGAGTGTGGAATGAGCTGCCAGCAGAAGAGGTGGTTGATGGTTTGATTTCAACATTTAACAGAAATTTGGATAGGAGTATAGTCGGCCCTCCTTATGCGCGGATTCAACCAACCGCGGATCGGGAAAACCAGGAAGTTCTCTCTCCAGCACTCGTTGCTTGAGCATGTACAGACTATTTTTTTTGTCATTACTTCCTAAACAATACAGTATAACAACTATTTACATAGCATTTAGATTGTATTAGGCATTATAAGTAATACCTAATTTGAGTTGAGATTTAGGGGGCAAAAGTTTAAGGGTAACATGAGGGGGAATTTCTTTACTCAGAGAGTGGTAGCTGTGTGGAATGAGCTTCCAGTAGAAGTGGTAGAGGCAGGTTCGATATTGTCATTTAAAGCAAAATTGGATAGGTATATGGACAGGAAAGGAATGGAGGGTTATGGGCTGAGTGCGGGTCAGTGGGATTTAGGTGAGAGTAAGCGTTCGGCGCGGACTAGAAGAGCCGAGATGGCCTGTTTCCATGCTGAAATTGTTATATGGATATATCTAGAAATGACTTAAAAGTACAGGCAGTCCCCGGGTTATGAATGAGTTCCATTCCTGAGTCCGTCTTTAAGTCGGATTTGAAGTCGGAACAGGTACATCCGGTATTATTTAGTGTCAGTCAAACATTTTTCTTAGTATATAGTACATATTTTACCTTTCTATGCATATAAAACACTTAAGAAACATACGTATTTCAATAATTAAACCTGCGTTGCTTAGTAATAATTGTAGCTTTCAACGGGGCAGGGCCTTTCATATGCTCCATTAAATTGTTCCGATCGTTGACCAACTGTAGCCTAACGCTTTTCCAATGACCGATGGCGTTTCACCTCTTTCTGATTGCTTTATTACTTCCACCTTATTTTCAATTGCGATTGTGATTATTTTTGTGAACAGAAACACTGCAGATTCAGAGCTGCGCCGCCAGGTCCTAATGTCCACTGCACGGAGACATGTTAAATAAAGTCCGGGGTTCCGCTGGGTCCTAAAGACCACCGCACTGATACATGTTAGATAAGGGACTTGAGCATCTGCGAATTTTGGTATCCGCGGGAAGTCCTGGAACCAATCCCCTGCGGATAAGGAGGGCCGATTGTAGTATGGAGTGCTATGGTCTAGGTGCAGGTCCATGAAACTAGGCAGAATACTGGTCTGGCATGGACTAGTTGGGACAAAGGGCCTGTTTCTGTGCTGTAATATTCTATGACTTTCATAGCTTTTTCAGAAACCTCAGCAGGTAGTTGTTCACGATCCTTAATAGCAGTTGAGATTTTATTTTTCTGTGCTCAGCTCTGAATCGCAGAGCTGGGCAAGTGCTGTTTGAATGCTGACTGGTGGCTTGGGAATGGAGAGAGGTCTGAAAGCAGGAAAGTATAGGTAATTGGTTTATTATTATCACAGGTACTGAGATACTGTGGAAAACTTCTGCTTGCATGCCATCCAAATAGATTGTTCCATTCATAAGTGATTCGAGATAGTACAGAAGAAAAGAATTGACAGAATGCAGGGTATAGTATTAAAGTACCATGCAGATGCAATAATGAAAGGACAATATCAGGATTGATTGAAAGGAAAGGATAGAGGGATGGATTAACAGTGATGAAGGAGTAAAAATGAAAAGTTATGAGGAGGATGGTGAAGGAGAACAAATAAGGATGATCAGCATAGGATGCATTGGAAGAGTTAAGTACAATTTGAATAAATGAATACAGAGCTACAGAAATGAGGGTAGGAGAGCTGTGTGATAGGATTAGGAGCCGAAGTTATGCTGGAAAAAATAAGTTGTGGGAAGATTAGGAAATATTTTTGACGAAGAGGTATGATGTGAAGATGTTTTTGTGTCAGCTCCCAGTTTCATACTGCTGTTTCTGCACCAATACAGAAATCGGGTGTGTTCTTTGAGGATGCCCCAGAAGTTGATGACAGCCTAACATTCCAGGACATGAATCTCTCTCGACCGCTTTTAAAGGTATTATGTTTTATTGTGCAATACTTAAAGCGTGCAGCTGTCCTGGGACATATTTGCCCCTTCAGGGTGATGGCATGTATATTTTAAGGTTTTTATGATACTTTCTGCTTGTAAATTAATTTGTAAGGAGTGAGCTTGTGTTCATTTTGACTTAAGAATCTGTTACGTAATGTACAATCTTGAATCATCTTCAGAAATTGATCACATGATATGCAATACACATTAATAATTTATTGTTTCATAAGGTTTCTCCTTCCAATTTATTTCCCCTCTCCATGAATTGTTGCATTAGAACAGTCTCCCAATTTTTTACTATCTTCCCAAGTGATCATTCATGTAGACCTCATATCTAAGTTCTATGCAGCTCCATAGGTGCAATTTTTAACAAGAAATTCTGGATGAGGTGAGAATTCTACTTGATTTTATCCCTTCCCAGCTTGCATTAGTGAGGCTAGATAAAAAAGACATTGATTGGTTAGGTTAGCAGATCCATGTCAGATGTGCAAAGAAATGATAAATATTTCGTTTTGATAGCAAGAACATGTGCAATATATATTATTTAAGGAATGCAATAACAGAGAGTAATATTGGAATTTGTTTAATATTGCCACATGTCCAAAGCTTGTTTGCACACCGAACAAATCATTGCACAGTGCATTGAGGTAAAGTAATAACAGAATACAGAATAAAGTAAAAGCCATGGAGTAAGTTCAGTGCAGATAAACAATAAGGTGTAAGAACATAACAACATAGATTGTAAGGTCAAGAGTTCATCTTATTGCACTAGGTATACATTCAATAGTCTTATAACCTCGGGTTAGAAGACCCTGGTAGTATGTGATTTCAGGCTTTTGTATCTTCTGCCTGATGGAAGAAGGGAGAAGAGAGAATGTCTGGGGTGGGTGAGGTTTTTAATGATGCTGGCTGCTAACTGTGGTAATGAGAAGCGTAGACAAAAGTCCATGGAGGTGAGGCTGGTGTCCATGATGTGCTGAGCTGTGTCCACAGCTCTCTGCATTTTCTTACGTTCAAATACAGAGCAGTTGCCATAACAAGCCATATACATCCAGATAAGATTCCTTCTATGCATCATCAACAAAAATTGCTCAGGGTTGACAGGGACATGCCAAATTTCTTCAGCCTCCTGGCGATGCAGTGGTGTTGGTGAACTTTCTAGGCTGTGGCATCTATGTGGTTGGACCAGGATAGACTATTGGTGCTGTTTGCTTCTTGAAACTTGAAGCTTTGAACTTCAGCACTGATGGTGTAGACGAGAGCATGTGCACTGCATACAGGCATTGGGTGTGTAGAGCTTTGAGTCTGCTCAGCCATTCTATACAATGGCAGTTGTCTTGTCCATTTCCCCATCTTGTCCTCTAATCCTGTGATAACGATGGCTCTCCAAGAGAACGTTGATTAGAATATTTTATTTATTGAGCCTTCACACAGTTATTTGTGGTAGAGAATTCCAACAATTCATAACTCTGTGAGGGGAAGCATCTCTTTTCATCTCAGCCCTTCAGACGATTAATAAAAGCTTTATCAAAGAAACCCCACAGAAATGGAAGTAAATAATACATAAGTAAGGATGCTATGTTAAATACTTCGTAAATTGTTGATTTGGTTTTGACCTGTGTATTATGTTCAAATCAGTCATAGAGAGGACATGAAGAATGCCAGGTTGAGCCTTTGAGATATGTGATAAGATCATAAGGCATTTTTCACAATAGCACAAATACAATTAAGTGGAGATTTAATATTGAAAATTTATGAAGGGTTACAATAATGTAGAAAAGAAAAAAGTATTTCTATAGAATCAGAATCAGCTTTATTATCACCAGCATGTATCTTGAAATTTGATAACTTAGCAGAAGCAGTTCAATGCAATACATAATATAGAAGAAAAAATAATAATAATAAATCAATTTACAGTATACATATATTGACTAGATTAAAATTGTGTAAAAATACAGAAATAATTGTATATTTAAAAAAGTAGGTAGTGTTCACGAGTTCAATGTCCATCTAGGATGGCAGAGGGGAAGCAGCTGTTCCTGAATTGCTGAGTTTGTGCCTTCAGGCTTCTGTACCTCCTACCTGATGGTAACAGTGAGAAAAGGGCATGCCCTGGGTGCTAGAATTCCTTAATAATGGATGCTGCCTTTCTGAGATACTGCTCCTTGAAGATGTTCTGGGTACTTTGTAGGCCAGTACCCAAATAATCGAATAAATTTACAACCCTTTGCAGCTTCTTACAGTCCTGTACAGTAGCCCCCCCCCCCCCCCCCCATATCAGACAGTGATGCAGCCTGTCAGAATGCTCTCCACGGTATATCTATAGAAGTTTTTGAGTGTATTTATTGACATACCAAATCTCTTCAAACTCCTAATTTTGTGCTTTAAGTAATAGGAGAATGAACTATGAACTAGAGGAAGGTGGAAGTTTCTTAGTAAAGAATATTGATCTGGAATGTACTGCTTGACAAGTGTGTTGGTGGTGGTTGGGATGGGGCTGCAATGTAAAAGCAGATATATTAATACCGTTTAAGTGGGAATAGGATATAAATGCAATTTCAAGTTACCAGGATGTTAATATTAGGGAGAAACTATTCTGAAACTACGCGTGATAATGCAGATCATATTACATGCGATTATTTTTAAAGGTCATAGGTAATCTATTTTGTATGCACATATATTCTGTTGAGGTTATTAAAATGCACAATTATAATTATTTAATTGACTTACGTTTGTCAATGACTTCTAGTCTGCAAGTCCGGGATCTCTTGACTTTTGAACAGTTTCATTTATCTTCCTAACCATTGCTCCTCTTTTGCGTGATTGGGTTTAGGCGATCACTACCATGGGTTTCAAACAGCCAACTCCCATTCAGAAAGCGTGTATCCCTTTGGGTTTGCTGGGCAGAGACCTCTGTGCCTGTGCTGCCACTGGAACTGGTAGGTGTTGCTTAAGTACCTAGCCTGCCAGTCTATAATATCAGCTATACTTTAATATTTTACAGTGTGTACACATGGAGTTTGTACTGTAATGTCAGGCTTTGATCTACTTTCCACACAATGGTTATGTGCTTTTAGTTTTCTATTATTTTATTGAAACTGGGTGCTGGTCAGAGCTGTGAAGTTGACAGTCAGGGGCAGCATATCTGACCTTTAAACATAGCTCTTTACCTAGATTACCTGATATTTAGCCTCCTAAGAACCATACATTTTCAGATTGCAGCCTTTTGTTTTTGGACCCAGATTTGTAGCCACTGCCAACTGAATGAAAATAAATATTCTTCTGGGTAGTCAGTACAGATTTACTGAGGTGACGATGTATGTAGATCTGTCATGGGGAAATTCTGTTTTATGTATACAATAAAACAAAATAGAAATCAACTTGTAGTTGGGTGTGAAACTCTGCCAACCACCATTCATGAGAATTACCCCAAAAGGACATGATTGTACATTGCACAACAGTATTTTGTGCTTAAAACTGTAAATAACTTGCCGATGTTTCATCTCCTTAGCCTTTTAAGTGATAATGTTTTGCTCTACAATTGTGTGCTGTAAGGATAAACAGTATTTGTTTAAAGTACAGCAAAAATAAATCAAGTGAATAACTGTACTCACCATCACATGAACTACCAAAACTTCAGAGGACGTTGCTCCTATTCAGCCAATAACTGCACTACCCTGAAAAATAAATGTAAATAGACTGAAAATATCTTAGCACACTTATTTTGCACTTGAACTAAAATTCACTTTCAATGAAAACAATTTTTGTCAGTTGCTTAAGTATTTTGGATGCTAGAACACTAATAAACAAAAGTTTGAAGCTTATGATTTTATGAATTAAAAGTTACTTTGCTGATGATGGTACAGAGCAGGAGGAGGTAAATAACTAGAGTTGAATGATATAACTACAAATAAAATAATGTTTCTGTTTCTCAAGATGTTATAATCCATGTTTGAGGGGATAATAAGCCTGATACACTCATGAGATTGCGTGTCCTGTTGTTAGCTTTTATCTAAAACATATAACTGTGATTGCATCCACTCATGTTTGGGTCTAAACATATTTTAATCAAGAGAACCTTACTTGACAACAAGGAAACATGTTACTGAATGTCTCTTGCGTAAAACAGATTCTAAAGTTAGCATGCCTATTAATTTTGTTTCTTCTTTGCATTCCTGTGCTCTTTAGGTAAAACTGCTGCCTTCATGCTGCCTGTGTTGGAACGTTTGATCTATAAACCGCGGCAGGCTCCTATTACTAGGGTGTTGGTTCTAGTTCCAACTCGTGAACTGGGCATCCAAGTGCATTCTGTTGCCAGAAATTTGGCACAGTTCACATCAACCACCATCTGTCTTGCTGTAGGTAAGTTTGGACTATGTTCATAACTCTTGAATGAAAATAATGACCATTAATGTCACAACCATGTGTAGTTCAATTACAATTAGAGATCAGAGTCCTTTTCCGTACACTCTATAAAACAATGCATACTGCTATAGTTACCTTACAGAGTTATTAATCTAGGCTCTTTTAATGGCTACCATGTCAATCAAAGGCTATGGTATCTGTTAGTAAAGGGGCATGGAAAATTCAGGTTATAGTTACTGGATTTGTACAAGCATATCTCCACTGTCTGTGATACACAAATTGGCCCAAGCAGAGAATATTGGAACAAGTATCAGAGTCAGCTGTAAACTCAGTTTAAATAAAGTGAAGGTGATTTTCCAGATGGACCTTATACTTTTCAATAAAAACCCACAAAATTAGTTTTTCAGATAAAGATTAATAGACATCACAGTATTGTCTTTGCAGTTGGGTAGAACTCAACTTCTTGTAATCAAAAAAAGGTGCAAATGCTTGACATCTGAAGTAAATGCAGAAAATACTGAAACTCCTAACTTAAGAGGCAGCACCTCTGCAACAAGAAACAGTTGACGTTCAGACTAGGATAATCACAACCTGAAAGAATAAACTTGAACTCTTCAAGAAAAATAAAGTCTCTCATTATTAATAGTTTAACTTTCAAAAATTTAAGCCTGTTTTGAAGATTTAAGAAGTATTCCTAGATAACCTAACTGAAAAATGTTATGTTACTGAAGTCTTTTTAGAACTGTGCTCAGCTTACCCCTCCATTCAGATTTGAAAGAGAATACCCTTTGCATCTCCTGGACTAAACAGAAATTTTAAAGTGAGCATGAAATGCAAATTTTGAACTTTCACATCTTACCCAATTTCCTTCATCTTTGTTGCAACTTAACATTGGATCCCATTAACAAATTAATTGGATTTTTGAGACATCGACCTTCATGTATACTTTAACAGAAATCCCTCAAATTACTGTCAGTTACATAGGTCATAACATCAAATCAGGTATGTTGCTGTTGTTATTCCTCAAAATCTGGATTAATATAACGGGGAATTTTGTTAAAAAAAAAATCCTATTCTAATAAAATGCCCTTTAAGTATAAGATTCTTAGAGTTTAAAAATTGCCCATGCTGTCAGAATCTGCATATTGGATTAGTTCTGTTCAGCAGGATAGCATGTTTTCACAAAGGAGCATAGCCAGTAGAGAATCACGGTCCTATTTAATTACCTTCTAGGAATAAGAAATGAGTAAGCCTCAGGATAGTGAGTAGGATGGTGCTTCAGTACAGCAACTTTTAAAATTTTGAAGCTTTAGATAACTGTACAAATACCCTGCTTGCATTCAGGTGGATTGGACGTAAAAACCCAAGAAGCATCCCTGAGAGCAGGACCTGATGTTCTCATTGCCACCCCAGGCAGACTGATCGATCACCTTCATAATTGTCCATCGTTTGACCTCAGTAGCATTGAGGTCCTGATCCTGGATGAGGCTGACAGGTAAGAAGATACAGAGAAAACCTGTTCATGGGTGGAAAACTGAGAAGGGAATTGTCCTATAATATGTAAATTTCTGATCCAATTGCTTCTGGTGTGTCAGTGCGTGGTAGGATCTGGGTAGTTGATGGGAATATGTGGACAATAACATGGGATTAGTACAGATCCATGATAGCAGCATGGACTCAGTGGACTGAAGGACCTGTTTCACAGTTGTGTGATTCAAAGTGCACTAAACAAATCTTAATATGTTGGGTGTATAGAACCCACCTATGTAGATCCACACTAATTTCCATTTAACCATCGTTTTCACAGTCACCCGATGTTTTAAATTAATTCTCTGCCTGTGAGTTTGTCCTTTTCAAGTTAAAGCTACAGTGTATTATACAAAAGAAGTTCCTGTGTGACAGGGTTACTGATTGGTGTTGTTTCTGTTTCTTCCTTTTCACATTTGCAGGATGCTCGACGAATACTTTGAGGAACAGATGAAGGAAATAATTCGTCTCTGCTCCCACCAACGGCAGACGATGCTGTTTTCTGCTACCATGACTGATGAGGTATGGGGGAAGTTGCTACCATGTGGCAAGTCAAAGGATCTCCACCATATTGTAGGGTCTGACTGACTTGCTGAATACCAAGTTGTATCTCCAAGTGGTTGATACTAACAATGGGCTCTGGTGATAGACATAAGAAGTTCTGCATTGGCTAAATCTTTTGACATTCTTGCTGAGTCGACTTTCAAAATGGACTAATCATGGGATGACATTTGTGCCAAAAGAGCCTTCACTTTTTTTGGCATGTACGTTAACCAAATTTGCTAATGATAAGAACATAAGCGAGAAAGCATGTTGTGGTAGGGACAGAAATTGTGTGCTGCAAAGGCATACAGGTAGATTAATTCTATAGTTAAAATTTAGTAGATGAATGTAAATAGGGAAAATGATGGTTATCCATTTTTAGGAAGATCAGAAGAGCAGAATATTGTTTAAATGGAGAGATTACTGAATGTTACTGGATATCCTCATACATGGAGCATGGAAAGCATGCAGCTTCAGGATTTATTTAGGAAAACAACAGGAATGTTGCCTTTATTTATCAAGGAAAGGATTATAAAATTTTATATCTTGTTACAGTTGGTGAGGCTACACCTGGCATATCACCTACAACTTGTACAAGGAGAGGTATACATGCATTGGAGGTAGTTCAATGAAAGTTCATTACATAGATTTTTGGAAAGGACATCGTCTAATGAAGAATCATTGAGCAAGTTGGCTCATGCTCGTGAAATTTCAGAAAAAAAGAGAGGCAATCTGAAATATATTGAATTCTGGGAGGGTTTGAAGACTAGATACTGGGAATACTGGGATACTAGATGTTTTCTCTCAGAGGAATCGGGAACTGGGGGCACATTTTCAGAATTGTCACTTAAGGCGGGTGATTAGGGCTTTGTTCTCTCCAGAGTCTGGAATCCTTGCGATTCTGTACCCAGATTCCTGATGAAAAGTCATTGAACACAGGGAAGGTATAAAAAGGCAGTTCTGGGATCATATGAGAGTCAGATGTTATAAGGAGTAGGCAGGAAAGTGGAGCTAAGAGCAAGAAAAGATAGGCCAGGATCTTATTGAATGGCAGAGTAGCTGAGTAGCAAAATAACATACTGCTATTCCTTTTTCTGAAACTTATTACAGGGGCATGCTAAAGGAAGTTTAGCAATACTTTGCTATTGTATTCTGTTCCCCAACAGAAGATTTATTTTGATCTTGTGTACTTTAACTCTTATGCCTTTTGAAAGCTTCATTAGCCGTCTCATTGTTTTCTTTGTCTTAATTCATATTTAACCATTTTATTTGGCACTGTTGTATTCAAAATGCCAGCATTTTTGTACCTGAAGTTAATTTCTGATGTCTTCCCAAATTTGTATCTTGTAGCCCCATAAACAAGTGCCGATTGTTTTATAAACAATAATTCTGAGTTAGACATTTAGCACATCACTACCTCTGCTGTTTAATAAAATTGTGTGCAGTCAATTTGTAACCTCAGCTCTGTGTTCCAGACTAGCTGCAGTAATCTTTCACTCCCTCTGCCCTAGAAATACCAAAGACACTACTTCCACCGTCATTTAGGGAAGAGGGTTCCAACCTGATGTCTCTTTGCAAACAAAATATTTGCATCATATCGGTCTTACATGGATGACCTTTTACTTTTAAATGGTAACTTCCCGCTCCTAGATATTCCCACCAGGAAATATTATCTGCTTCTTACTGCCCTTTACGCCTTTGGCATGAAGGTCCTCCATCTCTGGCGGTGTTCGGGGTTTTCTTCATCATGTCAGTAGCTTCCTCTTGGTTTTCACTTTTGTCAGTCATGCAAGTTTTGGGTAGAGACTCAGGAATAGTGCCACACTCAGATAGAGGAGGATTCTTCATTGCTGTTTCTGTAACAATTTTGTTTGACCAGTCAAGGTTGTCAGCCCTGAGTTGAACCCCTGAACCTAGAGGATTGATGGACCATTCTCAGTCTGGCCTCTACTCTATGACCTGTTTGCAGTGGATGACCCTACCAAGAAGCCAGCATAGCTCTCTGGGTCATTGAGGCATGCAAGCCTCCAAACCTCAATAGGTTGTGGTCCTCTTGGAGGAAATATCCCCACATCCTGTCAAGATGTCTCAGGATCAAGTCAAGTCAAGTCACTTTTTATTGTCATTTCGACCATAACTGCTGGTACAGTACATAGTAAAAATGAGAACGTTTTTTCAGGACCATGGTGTTACATGACACAGTACAAAAACTAGACTGAACTACGTAAAAAACAACACAGGAACAAGCTAGACTACAGACCCACCCAGGACTGCATAAAGTGCACAAAACAGTGCAGACATTACAATAAATAATAAACAAGACAATAGGGCAGTAAGTTGGTGTCAGTCCAGGCTCTGGGTATTGAGGAGTCTAATAGCTTGGGGGAAGAAACTGTTATATAGTCTGGTGTTGAGAATCCGAATGCTTCGGTGCCTTTCCCAGACGGCAGGAGGGAGAAGAGTTTGTATGAGGGGTGCGTGGGGAGGATCACGTTTATTTCAGTCATGTTCTCTCTTGCTCTTCTAAACACCAGTGAATCCACACTGAGCCTGTCTAATGGCATGTGTTCTAGGTATTAATCTAGTAATCTTTCTTTGATTTGCTTTCCACATAAACTTCCTTCCATAAATAAAACCAATTCTGATAACAATATTCCAGATGAAGTTTCCCCAGTGCCCTTTATACGTGAAGCACCTTTGTATTCAATTAATCTAACAATAAAAAATAATCTGCTGGTTCTCCTAATTCCTTGCCGTATTTTCATTCTAGCCTTTGCAAGTCATGCACTAGGATACACAGATTTTTGCATGTCATAGAGTTCTGCAATCTAATTTAAATAATTTCCTTGTCAAAATGAACAATTTCATATTTTCCCTACATTATCCTCCATTTGCTCACTCACAACCTATTTATATCCTTCTATAGCCTCCTTCATTATAGTTGCACTTGTGTCATCAGTATTATCACTGTAGTCCCAATTGTGGCCTTTGGGAGGAGACAGCGGTCCACCACCCACTACGTTCACTTTGTTTTCCAGCATCCACTAATGTTTCGTGTTAATGCTATCAGCAAGTATCCCCTGCAGTACTTAGTAAAATGTCTTTTAAAAATCTGCCTATAGTCTGTATTTTTCATTCCCTTCATTCATGCATGATTATTTTCTAAAAAATGTCTTTAATCTGTCCATTTTCTCTAGAAAGTAACCCATTATCCTTGCTGGTATTCTGGGTTGAGTTTAGTTGGTTTATCTATTTCTTTTCTTGTTTGTCCCTTCCAAGAACTGGTCATGGGATGTGATACAGTAATTTCAGTCTAGGTTGTGATTGTGAATATTTAGTCTATGTTGCTTTCTCTGTCACTTCCTGCAGGTGAAAGATCTGGCATCAGTGTCACTGAAAAACCCAATCCGAATTTTTGTGAACAGTAACACAGATGTAGCTCCATTCCTCCGTCAGGAGTTCATCCGAATCCGTCCAAACCGAGAAGGAGACAGAGAGGCAATTGTTTCAGGTAGCTGAGGTGCATTTGAATTGAAATGGAAGTTGTGCCCAAACATAACTGGCACAACTAATGCAAATGCTTCACTGTGTTCAACAGTTGCTGCAGTTTTTTTTGGTTTAGGTTCTGATTCTGTAGAGTTAATTAACAAATGCAGCACTTGGGATTTTAATCACTGGAAATATGCCACACTAAAGAGTCATACATTTATACAGCGTCTTTCAAGCTCAGGGCATTCTACAGTGGTTCTGCATAAACATAGTGTAATCACAACTGTAATTATTCATTACAGTGGGTGATGGGGTGGAGATATGTCTTTACCAAAGGAAGTGTAAGGTGCTCCTTCCTTCCATTAGTCCTCAGGTCATTCTTGGGCAAGGTGTAGTACCTGCTTAGCCCCAGATCAGGGCCATGTGAAGCCATGGGAGCGAGTAGTGGATGGTCTTATGAGCAGCCGGTGCATATCACAAGGCCTGGTTGTGTGACCACTGATGCCTAGCAGACGTTTTCTGAAGAGCATTGATAATGGCCAGGGCCACCTGTCTTGTAAAGACACTGCCTAGAAGAAGGCAATAGCAAGCCACTTCTTTAGAAAAATTTGCCAAGACCAACCTTGTCATGGAAAGACCATGATCTCCCATGTCTTACAACAAGGCACAAGCGAACAAATTATTCATGGAAAGTAGAGTTTTTGTCTGGTAAATTGTATGTACAGTCAACTGGAAGTGATGTATGTTCAATTAGATTTAAACTGAACCTTGGTGTCTACACTTAGTCATAAAGGGATTAATTGTATACAGGGTATATAATACCTGTATTCAAACTAAGATTAAGATGATGTCACACACAAAATGCTGGTGGAACTTAGCAGGCCAGGCAGCATCTATAGGGAGAAGCGCTGTCGACGTTTCGGGCCGAGACCCTTCGGCAGGACTAACTGAAAGGAAAAATAGTAAGAGATTTGAAAGTGGGGGGAGGGGGAAATGCGAATTGATAGGCGACCAGAGGGGGTGGGGTGAAGCTGAGAGCTGGAAGGGTGATTGGCGAAAGTGATAAAGAGCAGGAGAAGGGAAAGGATCGTGGGACGGGAGGCCTCAGGAGAAAGAAAAGGGGCGGGGGAGCACCAGAGGGAGATGGAGTACAGGCAAACAACTAAATATGTCAGGGATGGGGTAAGAAGGGGAGGAGGGGCATTAACAGAAGTTGGATAAGTCAATGTTTATGCCATCAGGTTGGAGGCTACCCAGCCAGTATATAAGGTGTTGTTCCTCCAACCTGAGTGTGGCTTCATCTTGACAGTAGAGGAGGCCATGGATAGACATATCAGAATGGGAATGGGACATGGAATTAGAATGTGTGGCTACTGGGAGATCCTGCTTTTTCTGGTGGACCGAGCGTAGGTGTTCAGCGAAATGGTCTCCCAGTCTGCGTCGGGTCTCACCAATATATAAAAGGCCACACCGGGAGCACCGGACGCAATATCCCACACCAGCCGACTCACAGGTGAAGTGTCGCCTCACCTGGAAGGACTGTCTGGGGCCCTGAATGGTGGTGAGGGAGGAAGTGTAAGGGCAGGTGTAGCACTTGTTCCGTTTACAAGGGTAAGTGCCAGGAGGGAGATCGGTGGGAAGGGATGGGGGGGACAAGTGGACAAGGGAGTCGTGTAGGGAGCGATTAAGATGACGTGTTGTTTGCAAGCTGATGGATAAAAGGTTTGGCTTGCATTGAGTTCTGCAATTCATTTAGGGTGGAGATGCACAAAATGCTGATGGAACTCAGCAAGACTGCTGAAGGGTCTCAGCCTAAAACGTTAACTGTTCAGTTCCCTCCATAGATGCTGCCAAACTTTTTTTTGTGTGTTGCTCAAGATTTCCAGGATCTACAGAATCTTTTGTGTCTTCATTTGGGCTGGAGTTATATTCACTTTATAAGGTTCTCTTACTTGAATTATTATTTGGGGATTTTTTAAAAAATTCCTCATAAAGGAAGAATTTTACAAGTACTTGAAATCTGAAATGGTAGAAAATGAGAGAAATGGTGTTACCATGTCAAGTTAATGAGAACAGAAATTGCTGGGAATGCTCAGTAGGTCGTGCGGGGGGTATGAAGATCCCAGTATAGTACGTTAACTGCTTATCCTTCCACAGATGCTGCTTGACCCATTGCGTTTTTCCAGCATTTTCTATTTTATTCCAGATTTTCAATATCCTCAGTTTTTGTTTCCATCAGCATGTCAAGTTAATGACTTTACTTCAAGTGTGAGAATAGATTCATAATTCAGTGGTCTATTTAGTTTTTTTTTGGATCCATCCACCTTATTCAGAAAAGAACAGGGTACTTTCTGGTGCCGTGTGCAATATTTATTGTTCAATCTGCAACACAAATCAAACATTCTGCTCATAATCACACTTTCCAAGTTTGCTCTGTGCAGATCGGTTACAAAATGTACTTGGGTATTCTGGGGTCTTGATTTGCTAACTTATCGCCCGAGATTAGTGACTTTTGTTTATTACTGCTCTCAGTGCGTATTTTCACGTTTTCCCTCAATAAGAGCTAGTAGTTAATATGATGAAAGTGTACTCGGACACTGTTTTTGAAGTCGAGGGAGTGGAAGCACAAACGTGTATGGGTTATTTTTCATTTGATTTTGTTTTCTTCCTCTAGCTCTTCTCACTCGCACATTTCAGGACCATGTTATGCTGTTTACCCAGACAAAAAAGCAAGCTCATAGGATGCACATTCTGCTGGGGCTGATGGGGCTAAAGGTTGGCGAGCTCCATGGTGACCTTTCTCAAACCCAGAGGCTGGAGGCTCTAAGGTAAGCAAATGATCTATAGATAATTGGGCAGTTTTCCAGGGAAGGTGGGACCTGTTCTGGCAGGATGGTTTATATCTGAACTGGAGGGGGACAAATTTTCTTGCAGGTAGGTTTGCTAGAGAGGCCCCAGTGGATTTAAACTAGATATGAGGGGGGACTGGAACCAGAGTGTAGGAACAGATGTATGGGAGAAGGAAGAAAAAGAAGACAGTAAAGTTGTTTGTACCGTTAGAGATAAACAGAGAGGAAGAGGTGGAGAATTTCTTAAATGCATTTATTTTAATGCTAGGAGCATTGTAAGAAAGGTGGATAAGCTTAGAGTATGGATTGATACCTGGAAATATGATGTTGTAGCTATTAGTGAAACATGGTTGCAGGAGGGGTGTGATTGGCAACTAAATATTCCTGGATTTCGTTGTTTCAGGTGTGATAGAATCGGAGGGACGAGAGGGGGAGGTGTTGTCAGAGAAAATATTACAGCGGTGCTCTGGCAGGATAGATTAGAGGGCTCGTCTAGGGAGACTATTTGGATGGAACTGAGGAGTGGGAAAGGTGTAGTAACACTTATGGGGGTGTATTATAGACCACCTAATGGGGAGTGAGAATTGGAGGAGCAAATTTGCAAGGAGATAGCAGATATTTGTAGTACGCACAGGGTTGTGATTGTGGGAGATTTTAATTTTCCACACATAGACTGGGAAGCCCATACTGTAAAAGGGATGGATGGTTTGGAGTTTGTAAAATGTGTGCAGGATAGTTTTTTGCAGCAATACATAGAGGTACCGACTAGAGAAGGGGCAGTGTTGGATCTCCTTTTAGGGAATGAAATAGGTCAGGTGACGGAGGTATGTGTTGGGGAGCACTTCAGGTCCAGTGATCACAATGCCATTAGTTTCAATATAATTATGGAGAAGGATAGGACTGGATGGACCCAGGGTTGAGATTTTTGATTGGAGAATGGCTAACTTTGAGGGGATGTGAAAGGATTTAAAAGGAGTGGATTGGGACAATTTGTTTTATGGGAAGGATGTAATAGAGAAATGGAGGTCATTTAAAGGTGAAATTTTGAGGGTACAAAATCTTTATGTTCCTGTTAGGTTGAAAGGAAAGGTTAAAAGTTTGAGAGAGACATTGTTTTCAAGGGATATTGGAAACTTGGTTATGAAAAAGAGAGATATCTACAATAAATATAGGCGGCATGGAGTACATGAGGTGCTCGAGGAATATAAAGAATGTAAGAAGAATCTTAAGAAAGAAATTAAAAAAGTTAAAAGAAGATACAAGGTTGCTTTGGCAAGTAAGGTGAAAATAAATCCAAAGAGTTTCTACAGTTATATTAATAGCAAAAGGATAGTGAGGGATAAAATTGGTCCCTTAGAGAATCAGAGTGGACAGCTACGTGTGGAGCTGAAAGAAATGGGGGAGATTTTGAACAATTTCTTTTCTTCGGTATTCACTAAGGAGGAGGATATTGAATTGTGTAAGGTAAGGGAAACAAGTAGGGAAGTTATGGAAACTATGATGATTAAAGAGGAAGTACTAGAGCTTTTAAGGAATATAAAAGTGGATAAATCTCCAGATCCTGACAGGATATTCCCTAGGACCTTGAGGGAAGTTAGTGTAGAAATAGCAGGGGTCTGACAGAAATATTTCAAAAGTCTTTAGAAATTGGGATGGTGCCGGAGGATTGGCGTATTGCTCATGTTGTTCCATTGTTTAAAAAGGGTTCTAAGAGTAAACCTAGCAATTATAGGCCTGTAAGTTTGACGTCAGTGGTGGGTAAATTAATGGAAAGTATTTTTAGAGATGGTATAATTATCTGGATAGGCAGGGTCTGATTAGGAACAGTCAACATGGATTTGTGCATGGAAGGTCATGTTTGACAAATCTTACTGAATTTTTTGAAAAGGTTATGAGGAAAGTTGACGAGGGTAAAGCAGTGGATATTGTCCATATGGACTTCAGTAAGGCCTTTGACAAGGTTCCGCATGGAAGGTTAGTTAGGAAGGTTCAATCGTTGGGTATTAATATTGAAGTAGTAAAATGGATTCAACGGTGGCTGGATGGGAGATGCCAGAGAGTAGTGGTGGATAACTGTTTGTCAGGTTGGAGGCCGGTGACTATTGGTGTGCCTCAGGGATCTGTACTGGGTTCAGTGTTGTTTGTCATATACATTAATGATCTGGATGATGGGGTGGTAAATTGGATTAGTAAGTATGCAGATGATACTAAGGTAGGTGGCGTTGTGGATAATGAAGTAGGTTTTCAGAGCTTGCAGAGAGATTTAGGCCAGTTAGAAGAGTGGGCTGAACGATGACAGATGGAGTTTAATGCTGATAAGTGTGAGGTGCTACATTTTGCTAGGAATAATCCAAATAGGACATACATGGTAAATGGTAGGGCATTGAAGAATGCAGTAGAACAGAGTGATCTAGGAATAATGGTGCATAGTTCCCTGAAGGTGGAATCTCATGTGGATAGGGTGGTGAAGAAAGCTTTTGGTATGCTGGCCTTTATAAATCAGAGCATTGAGTGTAGGAGTTGGGATGTAATGTTAAAATTGTACAAGGCATTGGTGAGGCCAAATTTGGAGTATTGTGTACAGTTCTGGTCACCAAATTATAGGAAAGATGTCAACAAAATAGAGAGAGTACAGAGAAGATTTACTAGAATGTTACCTAGGCTTCAGCACCTAAGTTACAGGGAAAGGTTGAACAAGTTAGGTCTTTATTCTTTGGAGCGTAGAAGGTTGAGAGGGGACTTGATAGAGGTATTTAAAATTATGAGGGTATAGATAGAGTTGACGTGGATAGGCTTTTTCCATTGAGAGTAGGGGAGGTTCAAACAAGAGGACATGAGTTGAGAGGGGGCAAAAGTTTAGGGGTAACATGAGGGGGAACTTCTTTACTCAGAGAGTGGTAGCTGTGTGGAACGAGCTTCCAGTAGAAGTGGTAGAGGCAGGTTCGATATTGTCATTTAAAGTAAAATTGGATAGGTATATGGACAGGAAAGGAATGGAGGGTTATGGGCTGAGTGCGGGTCAGTGGGACTAGGTGAGAGTCAGTGTTCGGCACAGACTAGAAGGGCTGAGATGGCCTGTTTCCGTGCTGTAGTTGTTATATGGTTATATGATGTAGTTTGTATAATAATCCATTTTGTGCCCTCCACGCAGCTGGTGAATCCAAAGGAATGGCAGAGACCGATACAGTTGGGCACCAATGGCATGGCAGAAGTTGCCAGTCAGTGTTGAGCTCAATATAGGACTGCCTTAGGGTCTCTAGCTCTGGAGTTTTTCATCGGGGTGTACTCCTGAAGTCTTCCCCATGAGTGGTTATAGCCACAAGGTAGCGGAGGTTTGAGATCTGAGTTTTCCTTCTCCTAGGAGAGCTGCCAACTACGGTTGAGGAGCCCCATCTGCCTGAAGTGATTGGTTTTAAAATGTCAATAGCCTACCAGGCTTAGTAGCTAAGCCACACGTGAAGGACAGGAGCTGGACTTGGTTGTCAGAGGGTATTTGAAATGCATACCATTGACACCATTGGCTATTACAACCTTAAGGAACTGAATCATTTTATACCTTATAGATAAAACTAAATGTAATGGTAAACCATGCAGTGTCAAAGCAATTTCCAGTTTCTGCTGAGTGAGTACCTTTTGGTTGTAAGTCATTTCAGCTTTCCTTCCATTCCCACACTGATCTGGGTTTGGCTCAGTGCTAACTTGTATTGCATCATGGTAGTCTGCAATGGAATGTGATGAGCATTAAATTTTCCAATTTCAGGTAACCCTTACACCTGTGATTCACTCCCACCACACCCCCCCACCACTTCAGATCCAACCTCCAATCTTTCCGTTCCCTTTCCCCTTCCCCTCCTGGATCCATTCAGCCACCACACACACGATTTGCCCATGGAATCCCTTCCCTCATCTGGTTTCATCTGCCCTCCACCTCTCCCCTAGTTATTGCCTTCTTTACTTATTGATTCTGTCCCTGCTTATTTCTCTCCAATCTCCACCCTCCCGCCAGCTGGTTCCATTTGCATTTTCTTTCATCCTTTCTTTGCTTCCATCTGTTGTCCGCTTACCTCTTTTCCTAATTCTGCATCTTTCCCACTCCCTCAGGTGGATTTATCTGCCTGTCACCCTTTGCTCCTTCTTGGCTCATCTGTCTCCTTTCCTGCCTCCTCTTTATACTGATACGTATATCTTCGCTCTCAATTCTGATGCAAGGTCTTGACCCGAAACTCAAAAATTCTCCCCCCCCCCCCCCCCCCCCCACAGATGTGGCTCAACCTACTGAGTTCCTTCAGTAGTCTATATTTTTGCATGTTTGTTTTGCCCATTCCTTACAGTTCCTGCTCTCAAATACTGTCCATTCTTCCTGATGAAGACTCTGTGGGTGTTAGGTAGAGGTGTGATCTAGTTTACCTTGGGTTTGTCTGTACAGAAGTAGCTTTGTGATTTGCATTGTCTAAGTTTGCACTTCAAATCTGAGCTTCATTTGAAGTTTAAGATCTTTTTGAAGAACTGCCAGAATCCATTAAATTTACTTTACCAAGCAGCAATATAATTTCAGATTTAGTATTATCTGTAAAATGCTTTTGCTTGATTCTTGTGGAATCAAGTATTTTAAAATGAATTGGTAGTTGGTGTGGTTACAAGACCAGCATTCCAGGAAGAGTCCTTAATCTATGATGGCACTGTTGTATCTCAGCCAAATTAACAGTTGGTTTAAATTAATTAACCTTCAGAACCTGGAGCAGGGTAAAGAACTTCTCCAGTTTTCCATTCCCAAGTGGTTATCTTTCAGAAAATGCTCCTTTTTAGGTGTGTTGTCAAGGCCTCATTCTCACATACAGTGTGTACTGATCAATGACTACTTCTTCAAGTAAGATAAAGAAGGAAAAATTTAAGTATAGTTTCCTTTGGTCAAAGAGTTTATTTTTAAACTTGAGCTGTAAGTTTAAACCACTGATAATATAACTGTGCTTCCTGGAGAGTATTCTGCTGCAGAATATCAAGGTGATGTTAGCTCATCACTTGTCTTTTCCATTGTGACAGGCGCTTTAAGGATGAACAAATCGATATTCTTGTAGCCACTGACGTTGCTGCCAGAGGACTGGATATTGAAGGAGTCAAAACGGTAAGTATAGAGTCAAAACATATAGAGGTGGAATTAATGGGAAATAGATGGCATAGATCTTGTAGATTTTTTCCCCTTTGTTTTTGTGGGTGGGCTTGTCTGGCCACCGCATCTGATCTCACTCTAGCACGTTGAGCTTTGAAGGATTCCTCCAAACAGTTCCCTGAAATAATTTCACAAGTCAAAGTGGCACATAGGTGGCACCCACAGTTATCAGACCCAGCCCCACTGAATTGTATAAGGGGCAGCTATAAAGTACATTGAGGATTATATCTGTCGCCAGTCCTGTCTAAAAGCACTTTCAAACCATAGCAATAGGTGGCACTCTGCAACATTAAAGGGCTCATCCTTGTGAGTTGCATGTTCACATTTACAGTGGTGTTGTGGTCTGGTGTTAGCTCTCACCTTCCCTTAATCTATTACTGTAGAACACTGCTCTTGGGTGGTGAGATTACCAGCAAATTTAGACTGAAGGGAAGTTAGAAGTTAGAGCTGTGGGTCTTATAAAAACCATCTAAATGGTAATGCTCTTCTGTAAAGCTTTGATATGCTAACAATCCTACCTACTTTAAAGGCCTTGTTTTTGAGAGGATCTTGATGTAGAAAATGCTGTAATAACAGGCTTTGTTGTGTCTTCATTACTGAAATCATATTGTTTATAAACTGATCTGTGTTTAACAAGCAGCAAGGAATTTAAAGTAAATGAACTTCTGTGGTACATTGGTTGGGGTCAGTGAGAGAATCTTTGCTTTTTTTTGGCACCAGGTGATTAACTTCACAATGCCCAACACCATTAAGCATTATGTGCACAGGGTGGGCCGTACAGCCAGAGCTGGCCGCAGTGGACGGTCTGTGTCCCTTGCTGGTGAGATGGAAAGGAAAATGTTAAAAGAAATTGTGAAGAAGGCCAAGACTGAAGTGAAAGCTCGTGTCATTCCACAAGGTGAGAACGTTGTGCTTGGGGGGTGTGGTGAGGTTGATGGGCCGTATCTGGATCCCCATGTTTGCAATTGCCTGACACTGCTAATTCTGTTCACCATCTGATGACTGCTGGGTGAGGTGCTGAAGGGGGTTTGGTGCTGGCCTGGTAGAGACATGGTTCAACAGGGGTTGGAGCCGGGGGTGGAATTCATACCAAGTCTTCAACTTTGTAAGATTTTTAGAATCAGGTTTATTATCATTGACATATGTTGTGAAAAATGTTTTGCGACAGCAGTACAGTGCAAAACACAAAATATACTAAAACTATACACAGTATATAAATTAAATTAAGTAAGTAGTGAAAAAAATAGTGTGTGTCTTCAGGGTTTATTAGGATCCTGATGAAGATTTCAATGTGAAAAGTCAACTTTCTATTCCTATCTATACATGCTGGCTGACCTGCTGAGTTCCTCTAGCATTCTGTGTGTGATATAAACTTAAGGTGCTCTCAACAGGACTGCGTACTCATGTCCTTGTTTCTCATCTCACAGATGTGGTGATGAAGTTCCGGCAGAAGATTGAGAAACTGGAGAAAGAAATCTATGCTGTTCTACAGTTGGAAAAAGAGGAGAAAATGATGCATCGATCGGAGGCCCAGGTACGGAGACATTTATCCCAGTTTTGAACCATTTTACAATGTGATTGTTCTGTTATCAGTGAGCTGCAGGATGATCAAGTTACAGATGTGTTGGCCGAAGTTGGTCACTGTGTTGTGTAGTGTTGGAACAGGCCCTTCAGCCCACAAGGGTCCATGCTGGCAACCAGATACCAACACTAGCTTTCAGCAGTTGGCTTGATTCCTTCCCTTCAAATAGTTCTTGACTGTTTCCTCTATCACCATGTCAAGGCGTGTTCCAGTTTCCAAACATTCTCTGGTGAAAAAAATTCTTCCTTAAATCCCCTCTATATCTCCTATCCCTTACTTTAACCCTGTTTCCTCAGATTATAGACACATCTGCCACTGAGGGAAGTTTCTCACTATTCTATCTTTGTCCATCATAAATTTGTACATCACAATCAGCTCTGCTCCAAGGAAAACAATCCCAGCTTGTCCAGTCTCTCTACCTGACGTATTCTACCCAAGCAACAGCCTAGTGAATCGCCTCTGTACTCTTTCCAGTGCATTCGTGTCCTCCCTACAGTGTCTTGCCAGAAGTGTGCACAATACTTCCTACTACTCTGTGCCGTGGCAAGTATCCTCTATGCCTCTTAACTACCTGTGCTGTTATTTGGGCAATCTTTAGACATGCCTCTATGATCCTCAGTAATTTCAAGAGTCCTGGTTTTCATTCTGTATGTCCTAGCTGTTGGATCTGTAGGTGATAATGTCCAAAAGGTTTGTTGGACGTGAAGGATAAGGTGCAAATCTTATGGATACGGTTGTTTTATTAAATATCCATCATAGTGCAGATCAGACAGGGTCAGCTCGGAACAGCAAGTAAGAAATAAAGAGGGGGAAAAGGCAAGGAAGAAAGGACTAGATTGTATTCCCTGCTGTAAGCTGGACCACGTCTGAGCTGGTTAGATAAGGAATTTTTTTCAAAGAGGAATAGCCTGTGAAACCACGACGGTCTTGATATATGCTATCATGGCATCTGAGGATTACAAAAGAGCTACAGATGTTCAGAACTAACTATGCTACAAATAACTGAAGATCTACTGGGTAATTAGATTAATCTATAGGCAAGCTTAAAGAAAGTTATGTTACAAGAAAAATAACAATTTAAATACACAAAATGCTGGAGGAACTCAGCAGGTCAGGCAGCATCTATGGGGAGGAAAAAGCAGTTGACGTTTTGGGTCAAGACCCTTCATCAGGACTGTCAACTGTTTATTCCTCTTCATAGATGCTGCCTGACCTGTTGAGTTCCTCCAGCATTTTGTGTGTAATCCAGCATCTGCAGAATCTCTTGTTTTAATAACTTAAATAGCAATTTAGATCTTAATCCAGCATAGCCTAGTTAGTCTACCCAAAATGTATCACCTCATATTTTTTCAGGTTTAAGTTCTGTCTGTATGGTAATGGATTTTTTTCCCTCTACGTAAATATCTCAAGTTTTAAGTAATTTAAATTCAAGCAGGTTTGTACTTTCTGGCTTGACACTCTACGTTGTGCTGAAGGGAATGTGCACCAAAAGTTGGCATTTTTGTCTATGATCAGGTGAAAAGAATTACCTCAGCAAGAGGGGGCATTTCTTACACGATTCCCAGTATACTGCTAACTGCATCAGCTTAGCCCATTAGTTCACACTAAGCGGTACAGAGTGGAAAGAATTGCTGATAACCCGGAACTGAGATGGAAGGAAGAGCACTGCCACTAACCTCGGATATTGATTAGCAGATAGGATTGACATCTGATTTACTTGTTCTCTACAGATCAATACTGCAAAAAACAAGCTGCAGAAGGACGACGACGAAACCAGGCCAGAGCGTACCTGGTTCCAAACCAGAGAGGAACGGAAGAAAGAGAAAGGTCAGCACCGCCCTGGACAGCGTGATAGCTTTCCTGGGGGGCAGACGAGCAGCAGGAACATGGCAGTGAGGGATTATGAGGAGCACTCTGAAGAGGAATGTTGCCCTTTTATTGCCAGGAAATTTGAGTAAGAGTGAAATGTAGTTCCATATATCTCTGGTGAGACCACACCTGGAACACAGGGCATAGGCTTGTTTTCCCCACCTAAAGTTGTACTTCCCAAAGAGGGTTTGTCAGATTTATTTTGGAAATGTGGAATCACTCTGTGATGAGAGTGCGAGTAGACTGAACCCATTGGGATTAGATGAATGAGAGGTTTTCTTGCAAGGCTTGACAGTGTAGATAGAATGATGATAAGAGTGGATACACTAGCCCCTGGTGTGGATACCTAGGACAGTGGTCTCAGGTTCAACATATGAAATTGGCCATTCAAGCCACAGAAGAGGAGTAATTTCTCCATTTGGATCACAGTGAATCTCTGGAATTCTGTAACCAGGAAGGCAATGGGGACTTGGTCATTGAGCATAATCTGGAGAGAGCTTGATAAGGGACATGACAATTTAGCACAGGAAAAGCTCGCTGTGTCTGCACCAATTATACTGTCAGTCTAAGTTATACCACCAGTCTGCACTGGTCTGTATCCCTCCATCCCCTATCATCATCCCCTGTGTCTTGTCTGTAATATTGCTGTTATATCTGATTCCACCAACTCTGGCAGTGTGTTTCAGGCATTACTACTCTCTGTGTTTAGATATTAAAAAAATAGTCTCCCAAACCTCCCTTCTCACCTTAAACCAGTGCCCTCCATTGTTTGCCATTTGCACCTTGGGGAAAAGAACTTTATCTACCCAGTCTCTGCCATATGATGGGGATCAGTGAATATGCACACAGTTCAATGAAGTGGACCTGCAGGAAAGGATCAGCTGTAATCTTAGGAACAGAAAATAGAAGCAGGAGTGGACCATTTGTCCTTTGATCCTGTAGTCATGGATACAAGCCCTTCAGCCATTGATGTCTGCACCAAACATGATGCTGAATTAAACTAAATCCTTCTGCCTGCACATGATCCAAATCCCTCCATTTCTGGCATGTGTGTCTATCTAACAGCCTCGTAAACACCATTGTTATATCCACTGACCCTGACAAGCCCATTCCAGACACCTATCACTGTCTGTATAACTAGCCCCTGGTGTGGGTACCTAGGACAGTGGTCTCAGGTTTAACATATGGAATTGGACATTCAAGCCACAGAAGAGGAGTAATTTCTCCATTTGGATCACAGTGAATCTCTGGAATTCTCCCTTAAACTTTCTCCCCTCACCATAAATGCATGTCCTTTAGTACTTGACATTTCTATTCTGGGAAAGAGATTCTGACTGTCCACCCTACCTGCGCCTCTCATAATCTCACAAACTTCTATCAGGTATGCCCCTGCCCTCTGTTGTTCTGGAGAAAACAGCCCGAGTTTTTCAACTTCTCCATATAGCTCACCTTCTAAATCAGGCAGCATCATGATAAACCTCGTCTGCACCCTCTCCAAAGCCTCCTCATTTTAATCAACCTTGCAGTTGATGGAAGGAACTCATAAAATATAAAAAGAGAATAAGTAATTGTATCTCATTTTATATTGAATGTCATTAGTTCAACAAGAACTGTTGCCTGCTCAACAGTAGAATAAAAGATAGCCATGTTCTCGTATTGAAAAGGGATATGAGTTGTTTCTCCTAATGCTTAATAAATCCAAACTGGCAGAGTTTGCTGCTCCAGTACAGACAACCCCCACATTATGGCTAATTGGTTAATGGGAAATTCTCTTTTACAGAATTCAGGAATCACTACCCCAAAATTTGAAATATGGAATAAAATTCTCCTTCATGGAATTTATGTATGGAGGGGGGAGAGTTAAATAAATGCAATTTCTTTTCAACACACATCCAACGATATATCGTGTTATGGAAAATCATGATAACTGCTGTTCTTGAGGGACACGACCACACCCACTCTGCTGTAACAGAGAGATCGGCTGTATTGGGGATGACTTCAGTTGTATAACCAGCCACTTTTGCCAGTGGGTTGGTATCTTTTGGGACATCTGAGTAAAGTCAGGCCAATGTGAGGCACTTCCTTGTGCAGATACCCATGTACAGAAACACACACTTATTTTAGAAACTCCTTTGACTGTAATGATGTTTCACTTTTAATCTTTCCATAGTGATGAGGAGCATGTTTACATTGAATATAGCATTTGATCATGGAAAGACTTGACAGGAAAATACTTCATTACTCTAGAGATGTTTGATTTTTTTGTTTAATAACAGTTTCAAAGGCTCTGCAGGAGTTTGACATTGCACTAAAAGGCAAAAAGAAGAGGAAAGAGTACATGGAAAACCTGAAAAAGAAAGAAATGACGGTGAGTGTTTCAGGGAGTTTCATGTCCCTGTGTATTCTGGAGGTGTTTTTCTTGCAAAATATTTTGTGTTCAGACACATTGCAGTAGAAAGCTTCATGTAATTGATTAAAGTTAAAAATTTAGAATATCTGGAGCTTGAATTCCTTCAGCTAAATCAAATGGAGCCTTGCAGAGAAGGTCTTGCTCTGGATTTATTGTGATGCAAATTGAATGGCTTGCTGCACAAGTAGTGGAGGGCGGAAATGGAGAATTCAATTAGAAAGATTCACAGGGAATGAAAGAAACCATTTCTCATTGTTTTAGTTTTAATTGCTTCTCCTTTCTATATGGGAACAATGCAGCAAACATTAAGCACATAGATACAGGAGCAAGCAATTTCCATTGACAGAATAGTAGTGGTAAATTTGCAGCATCTAGTAACGATATTTTTAAAGCTGTCTGAACTCAGCCAGGCAATTTCCATTGACAGAAAAGTGGTGGTAAATTTGCAGCATCTAGTAACGATATTTTCAAAGCTGTCTGAACTCAGCCAGTAGGTGAGACTGTGGTGTACGGCAGCCATTGAAGTGACGCAGTACTATCATTTCCTTCAGGCTGAAGAGAGAACACAGTTTGAGATAGTGAAATCGCAGATGTATGCTGAGCGTGTCGCTAAGCGAAACCGAAGACCAAAGAGAGCACGAGTAATGCCCGAGGATGAGCAAAACCGAGCTGCAGGTGGGTAGACTGTAGACCAAATGCAGGATGAGATCACAAACATACTCGTGAACCAAGAACACATTGTGCTGTTTACGAAAAAGACTGATTGGTTTTATAATTGCAAAAATGTTCATACACTGAATAAAAGATCATTTTTCTTTATCATAAGGACATCAAATGAACAAAATAAAGAAATTAAAGAAGTCTGTGTTTGATGAAGAATTGACAAATACAAGTCAAAAAGCCCTTAAACAGTACCGAGCAGGGTAAGTGTATCAAACAGCAACTTTCATTTTATATAATTCATTTGGGGGACCTCTTCGTCGAGCACCTCCGCTCCATCTGCCAAAAGTGTAACTTCCCAAACAATTTAATTCCAATTCCCATTCCTGTTCTGACATGTTGGTCCATGGTCTCTTGTGCCACGATGAGGCCACCCTTAGGGCGGAGGAGCAACGCCTTGTATTCTTTCCAGGTAGCCTCCAACCCAATGGCATAAATATCGATTTCTTCTTCCAGTAAAAAAAATTCCCTCCCCCCTCCCCTCTTCTGTTCCCTACGCTGGACTCTTACCTCTTCTCAACTGCCTATCACCCCTCTTCCCTTTCTCCTATGGTCTACTTTCCTCTCTTACCAGATGTCGTCATCTGCAGCCTTTTTTATCTTTTCACCCATCTGGTTTCACCTATCACCTTCTAGTGATCCTCCTTCCCCTCACCTCATCTTTTTATTCTGGTGCCTTCCCTCTTCTTTTCCAGTCCTGAAGAAGGGTCTCGGCCTGAAACATTGAATGCATTAATTCCTGTGGATGCTATCTGATCTGCTGAGTTGCTCCAGCATTTTGTGTGTGTTGCTCTGGATTTCCAGCATCTGCCGTATTTCTTGTGGTTCGAATAGCTCTTTGCATTGCAGAGGGGCATTATCAAATAAAATATGATGCAAGCTACATGGAATGATGAGTAAACGAAACACAACTCCTTTAAAATAGTACCTTTGAGAAGGGAAGGGGTAAGATTTACTTCCCAGGGTCTTGGGAAGGCCGAATGATTGAAGTTCCAGGCTCATCAAGAGATTAGCGTAGTTTTGTTGGAGATCTGTAGGCTGGAGCAAACTGGAGATTTGGAGGGTTGTTACACGCTCTGCTGTGTGGTTTATGCCTATGTAAAAACCAGTGGTAGTGGTAGGATGGTGCTTTCTAAGACGAAAACACATTGGTAGTGAACATGAGCTCATTTGAAAGTTAGCTTATAGAAAGAATACTTGTAAGAAAATGGCAGTCATTGGTTCTCAGATTGAGGAAGTGGCTGTACTGGATTAGTACTAGGCAATGAATCTGGTCAGGTGACAGATCTCTCAGTGAATGAGTATTTTGGAGACAGTGACACAACTTCCTAACCTTTACTATAGCCTTGGTTAGGGATAGGAGCAGAAAGTATAGAGAAGTATTTCACTGGGGGAAGGTGAATTATAATGCTGTCAGGCTGGAACTTGGGAGTGTAATTTGGGAATAGATGAGCTCAGGGAACTGCACAATGGAAATATGAAGGTTGGTTAGGGAGCAGTTGCATAGGGTTGGATAAGTTTGTCCCTAAGTTAGGATGAAGGAACCGGAGTTGACTAAGAGATGTGGAACATCTAGTCACGAGGAAGAAGGAAACATGCCTATAGTTTAGGAAGCAGTTTGGTGAACCAAAATGTGAGAAGACGTAGTTCACTCAGCTTTGCCGATTGAGTACATAAGGCATCGATTCACAGCAGTTTGGTGTTTTGAGAAGTGAATCGGCAATTTGGATTGATTGGCAAGAACAAATTAAAATAAGGCATGGGCAAGCAGAGTGGTCTTAGCTGGGGTGGACAGTGTTAAAGTGGGAATTTTGAGGCTTTAGTGAGAGATGGCAAAAAAGCTGTCAGTTCATGTTTTGTTTCCCCCAGCTTATTTATCGTTTCTTCCTTTATATTTGCAGTTAGAACAGTAGGGATGGCAGGCAACACAGTTGAATGCTCCTCTCGTGGGATGTGGGAAGGAAGGGTCCAGTGTCCCTGACTATTTCACCTGCAAGAAGTGCATCCAGCTGCAGCTTCTAACACTACACATTAAGGAGTTGGAGCTTGAAGAGTTCCGAATCATTTGAGGCTGCGAGGGTGATAGAAAGGACATATAGAGAGGTAGTTATACCCAAGATGCAGGTCACAGGAGACTGGGTGACAGTCAAGAAGGGGAAAGGGGGTTAAGCATCTAGTACAAAGTACCCCTGTGGCCATTCTCAACAACAAGTGTATCACTTTGGATTCTTTAGGGGTGGGGTGGCTGGTTGACCTATAGCAGAGGAATGTCACAGTGGTCAAGTCTCTGGCACTGAATCTGGCTCTGTGACTCAGAAGGGAAGTGGGGAGAAGAGGTGAGCTGTGGTGATAGGGGATTGGTTAGTTAGGAGAACAGAAAGGGAGTTCTGTAGACAAGAATGAGATTCCGGGCTGGTCTGTTTTTTCCAGGTTCCAGGATCCGGCACATCTCAGGTCGAGTCCTCTGCATTCTTAAATGGGAGGTGAGCAGCCAGAGGTCTTGATCCATTTAGGTACCAGTGATATAGGTAGGAAGAGTGACGAGGTTCTGCAAAGTGAGTTCAGGGAGTTAGGTGCTAAGTTAAAGGGCAGGACCTCCAGGGTTGTGGTCTCAAGATTGCTACCCTTGCCACATGCTAGTGAAGCCAGAAATAGGAAGATCATAACAGTTTAACATTTTGCTAAGGAATTGATGTAAGAGGGAAGGCATCAGATTTTTGGATTGTTGGCTCTGTTCAGGGGAAGGTGGGACCTGTACAGAAAGACAGTTTGCACCTGAACTGGAAGGGGATTCATATCCTAGTGGGAAGATTTGCCAGTGCTGCTCTGGTGGTTTAAACTAGAGTTGCAGGGGGATGGGAACCAGAGTTTCAGAACAGATAATGCAGAAGTTGTAGAGACAGATGATGGTAAGATCTCAGACAAAGTAAGGAATCAAAACGTTGAGCATGGTGCTGCTGATGTCCTGAGCTGTGTATGTTTCAACACAAGATTATAGGAAAGGCAGATGAGCTCAGGGCATCGATCAACACATGGAATTATGATATTATAGCCATTAGTGAGACTTGCTTGCAGAAGGGGCAGGATGGGCAGCTCAATATTCCGGGATTAAAGGGAGAGAGGGGTGGCGTTACTAGTCAGGGGAAATGTCAGAGCAGACTGGAGAACACATCTAGCGAGGCTTTTTGGGTGGAACTGATGAATAAGAAATCTATGACCACATTAATGGAGATATATTTTAAACCACCCAATAGTCCGCTGGATGTAGAGGAACAAATTTGTAGTGAGATTGCAGACTATTGCAAGAAACGTAAGGTTGTTATAGTAGGTGATTTAAACTTTCCCCATTTTTACTGAGGAAAGTTTATAAAAGGACTAGATTTTAGGCTGGAACTGGGGAGTGTAATTTGGGAATAGATGAGCTCAGGGAAATGCACAATGGAAATATGAAGGTATTTCCACTATAAAAGGATGAGATGGGATAGAGTTTGTCAAAAGTTCAGGAAAGTTTCCTTAATTAGTACATAAATTTCCCAACAAGAGTGTGTGCTATGCTTGATCTGCTATTAGGGAATGAGACAGGGCAGGTGACAGAAGTTTGTGGTGGGGAACAGTTTGCATCTAGTGATCACAATGCCAATAGTTTCAAAGTAAATATGGAAAAAGATGTCTCGTCCTCGGGTTGAGGTTCTAAATTGGGAAAGGCCAATTTTGATGTTATCAGAAAGGATCTAGCAAGTATGGATTGGAACAGGCTGTTTCCTGGTGTACTTCGTAAGTGGGAGACCTTCAAAAATGAAATTTTGAGAGAGCAAAGCTATGTGTCTGTCAGAATAAAAGGTGATAAAAGCTTTAGAGAACCTTGGTTTTCAACAGATATTGAGGCCCTTGTTAGGGAGAAAAAAGGTCTAGGTAGGAACAAATGGGTTACTTATGGAGTATAAGAAGTGCAAGAGAACACTTAAGAAAGAAATTGGAAGGGCTAAAAGAAGGAATGAAGTTGCCCTAGCAGACAAGGTGAAGGCAAATTCTAAGGGCTTCTATTAAGAGCAAAAGGATTGCAAGGGACAGAATTGACTCTCTGGAAGATCAGAGTGGTAATCATATGTGAGCCAGAAGAGATGGGGGGATCTTAAATGGAACTTTTGTGTCTGTATTTACTCGGGAGATGGACAGAGTCTGTAGAAGTGAGGCAATGCAGCAGCGAGGTCATGGACCCTATACAGATTACAGAGGAGGTGGTGTTTGCCGTCTTGAGGCAAATTAGGGTGGATAAATACCCAGGGTCTGACAAGGTGTTCCTTTGGATCCTGTGAGTGACAAGTACAGAAATTGCAGAGGCCCTAGCACAGATATTTAAATCATCCTTAGTGACAGGTGAGCTACCAGAGGATGTTGTTCTGCTATTTAAGAAAAGCTCTGAAAATAAACCAGTAAATTATAGACTGGTCAGCCTGACATCAGTTGTGGGAAGGTTATTAGAAGGTATTCTAAAGGACTGAATATATGAGTATTTGGATAGGTATGGATTGATAGTCAGCGTGGCTTTGTGTGTGGTAGGTTGTGTCTAACCAAACACAGAGTTTTTCAAAGAAGTTATCAGGAAAGTTGATGGAGGCAAGGCAGTGGATGTTGTCTTACTGGACTTCAGCAAGGCACTTGACATGGTCCCGCTTGGAAGATTGGTCAAGAAGGTTCAGTTGTTTGGCATTCAAGATGAGGTAGTGAAATGGATTAGACATTGGCTTTGTGGGAGAAGCCAGAGAGTGGTAGTAGATGGCTGCCTGTGATTGGAGACCTGTGACTAATGGTGTGCCACAGAGATTGGTGCTGGGTCCTTTGTTGTTTGTCATCTATATCAATGATGTGGCTGATAATTGGTTAACCAGCTCAGCAAATTTGCGGATGACTCCAAGATTGGGGGTGGAGTGAACAGTGAGGAAGACTATCAGCTTGCGGTGAGATCTGGACCAACTAGGGGGGGAAAAGGCTGAAGAATGGCAGGTGGATTTTAATGCAGATAAGTGTTGGGTATTATACTTCGGTAGGACCAACCCGGGTAGGTCTTCCACAGTGGACGGTAGGACATTGAGGAGTGCAGTAGAACAAAGGCATCTGGGAATACAGGTCCATAATTCATTGAAAGTGATGGAACAGGTAGGGTCGTAAAGAAAGTTTTTGGCACATTGGCCTTCATAAATCAAAGTATTGAGCACAGGAGATGGGATGTTATGTTGAAATTGTATAAGACATTGGTGAGGCCTTATTTTGGAGTATTGTGTGCATTTTTGGTCACCTACCTACAGGAAAGATACAAATAAGGTTGAGAGAATACAGAGAAAATTTACAAGGATGTTGCTGGGACTGGAGGACCTGAGTTATAAGGAAAAATTGAATAGGCTAGTACTTATTCTTAGGAATGTAGCAGATTGGCCGGAGATGGGTTATAGAGATATACAAATTTATGAGGGGTATAGATAGGGTGAACGCAAGCAGGCTTTTTCCACTGTGGTTGAATGGGACTATAACTAGAGGTTATGGGTTAGGGGTGAAAGGTGAAAAGTTTAAGGGGAACATGAGGGGAAACTTCTTCATACCAGAGGGTTGTGAGAGTGTGGAACAAGTTGCCAGTGTAGAATGAGTTCGATTTCAATGCTTAAGAGACATTTGAATAGGTACATGGATGGTCTGGTGCAGGTCAGTGAGAGTAGGCAGTTTAGATAGTTTGGCACAGGCTAGACGGGCCTGTTTCTCTGCTTTATTTTCCTAAGACTCTAAGCAAGGATCAGCCAGAGTTCTTGAGGGTTATAAAGTAACCAGGAAGGAACTTGATAAGGGATTTAGGAAATCTAGAAGGGGACAGAAGAAGGCCTTGGTAAGGATTCAGGAAAACCCCAAGGCATTGTATGTGTATGAATGCTGACATTGTATTTGCCTTCCTCATCACTGACTCAACCTGCAAATTAATCTTTATGAATGCTGCACAAGGATTCCCAACTCCCTTTGCACCTCTGATTTTTGAAATTTCTTCCTGTTTAGAAAATAGCCTATGCCTTTATTCCTTCAACCAAAGTGCGTGGTCATACGCTTTCCTGCACTATATTCCATCTGCCACTTCTTTGCCCATTCTCCGTTTGTCTAAGTCCTTCTGCAGACTCCCTGCTTCCTCAAGCCATTAATTCTGTCATCCAAATCATTGGCATATAATGTGAAAATAAGCAGTCCCAATACCGACCCCTATAGAACATTACTGGTCACTGGAAGCCAACTAGCCAACCTTTATTCCCAGTGTTTGTTTCCTGCCAGTTAGCCAATCTTCTGCCAATGCTAATATATGTCCTGTAATACCATGGGCTGTTTCGTTGTTAAGTAGCTTCCTGTTCAAAGGTCTTCTGAAAATCCAAGAAAACAACATCCACTGACTCTCCTTTGTCTGTTTTGCTTGTTATTTCCTCAATAAATCCCAAAAGATTTGTCACATGCCATGAATTACCCCAAAAACTCATCCTTAATAATGGACTCCAACATCTGCCCAACCACTGAAGTCAGGCTAACTGACCTATGATTTCTATTTTTTTACTCCCTCCCTTCTTAATGAGTGAAGTCACATCTGTGCTTTTACAATCCTCCAAAACCATTCAAGAATCTAGTGATTCTATAAAGATCACTACTAATGCCTTCACAGTCTCTTCAGCTACCTCTTTCAGAACCCTGGGATGTAGTCCATCTGGTTCAGGTAACATCAGCTTCCCAAGCACCTTCTCCTTAGTAATAGCAGCTACACTTACATTTGCCCACTGACACCTTGAATTTCTGGTGTACTGCTGGTGTCTTCCACAGTGAAGACAGATGGAAAATACTTACTAATTTCTTCTGCCATTTCTTTATCCCTCATTATTACTTCTCCAGCGTCTGACTGGACCATCATTTTCCAGTTGTTCAATATCCACTTTTGCCCCTCTTGTACTCTTTATATATCTGAAATAAACTTTTGATGTTATTGGCTAGCTTTTCTTCATATCTCATCTTTTCTAAACTGGTTTTTAAAAGCTTCCCAGACCTTTAACTTCCCACTAATTTTTCCTGTATTATATGCCCTCTCTTTTCCTTTTATGCTGTCTCTGACTTGCCTTGTCAGTTACGGTTACCTCATCCTCCCTTTAGAATACTGTTTCCATCTTTGGGATATATATATTCTGTGTTATCCAAATTGCTCCCAGAAATTGCAGCCATTGTTGTTCTACCAATCCTCCCTGTTAGTGTCCCCTTCCAGTCATCTTTTGCCAACCCCTCTCTCATGCCTCTCCCTTTGCTCCACTGTAATACTGATACTTCTGACTTCTCCCTCTCAAACTTCTGGGTGAATTCTATTATATTATGTTCACTTTCTCCTAAGGGTTCCTTTACCTTAAGCTCCCTAATCAAATCTGCTTCATTACACAATACTGGATCCAAAACTGCCTTTTCCCTATTGGGCTGAACCACAAGCTGCTCTGAAAAGTGATTTGATAGGCATTCTACAAATTCCATCTCTTGGGATCTAGACAATCTGATTTTCCCAATCTACCTGTAAACGGAACATTGCCCTTTTTACATGCATTTTTTACCTCCCTTTGAAATTTATATCCCACATTCTGGCAACTGTTCGGAGGCCTCTCAGTGTCTTTTTCTCCTTGCAGTTTCATGACCACAAATATAAAAAATAGTGCCAGGCATTCACATGACTAGAGTATTCACAAACATTCATGAAAATGTTATTGCAGATGTAGAAATGCTGCCCTATGCAACCACTATGGTTCTTCAGAATTCACCTTGTGAGACACTTTTGTATAGTTTTGATTTCTAAGGTATTATTTTATTTCGGTTTCTGAATTCATTGCACCGTGGTTTCTTTGAAGGCCATCATTTGAAGACAGAAAGAGACTTGGAATATCACAGCGTAAGAAAGGGGGCACATTTAAATCAAAATCGAGGTAAGCATTTCTAAACTAATGTGGTTTTCCAACTAATTGGAATTGAATGTATTGTTCCATTCCAAAAAAAATGTCACTTTTGATTGGTGATTTAGACTGAACATCGCCTCAATTCACCACTCCCCAGGACTCATTGACCTTTCAGTAACCTTTGAAATGATGAAATGTAAATGTTTTCTCCATTTTGATGTGTTCTGGCTTGAATTTAAGAGGATGTTTAATTTGTAGTTGTTGTGTCAGTTGTGCAAGTCCCACAAATACAAATAGCTTTCTACTGTTAACTTAGACATCTTGGATGTTTATTCAGTTCTTCCAGGACATCACAGCGGACTCTAATCCTGCTGTTGTTTTAATATAGACGCACTCAGCAGGAGGAGGAGTAGAGAACCATGTTTCAACTGTGATCACATATCAAAACTGGGTCATCTCTGTAAAGATCTGGCACATCATTTGGTATGAAACAGGCTTTGCAGAGAGAAATTTGTCATTTCTTTTGTCCTCCCCATAATTCCAGAAGGCTAGAGCCAAAATTCAGTGGAAACCATCTGGATAGTGTGGAGGTAGTAATGTTTCTAATGATATAACTCAGTTTTGGATGAAGTGCTTTATTGAATGTTTTTACAATATTCTGTTTTTCTTCTCTTACTGATGTTGAGCTATGGTTCCAAGGAGAACTGTAGTGCTTGGGCACAGCACCTGAAATGGGACTTCAATGAGAATGTTATGGTATAATCTTCAGTACTTAATGGAATAGGACAGCTGGAAGGAATACATTTCATTTTGAAGGGAATTACTTGAATCAAGATGGATTAATTTTGACTGTAACATAGCTTTTCCTATCAGCTTCTCTTCATTGATTGGAATATTAGAGCATTTCCAACATAGTTCATTCAGTCCATCATGGCCCTATTTATATAAAAAGCTACCCAAAGATAAACCTACCTTCCAGTATTAGATCCACAACTTTCAGTCACCAACCCTTCATATACACTTCCATTTTTTTAATGCATTGACCATTTCACAGTGTTCCACACTCCTAGCCCAATCTCATCTCCCTGCTAACCCTCCTGTCAATTACTTATAAAGTAATACATTTACTGCCCCCCCACACCCATTTCTTCAAAGGCCTGTTCATCAGCTGTTTTTACATCATTCAATTCTTGTTACTCACATAATACATCCTTTTTGTTTTAGGTACAAGAGAAGATGAACCAAATTATAAAGCCAGCCACTGGAGAGTTTTTCAGAAGTGCCTTTCCAAAAAGGAAGTCTTTATCTCATGTGACATACTGTATTTGATAATGAAATTTATTCATACTTCACATGCCTCACAGTGTGTGAGCTGACTTGATCTGCAGTCTCCCACCCTCTGTGCCTAGGTGTCGATAACTATGCATACTGTCCTTTTAGAAGAGCAGACATTGCATTGTAATCAGAACAGTTGTCTCAGTTATAAGTCTGGTAATCTGTAGACATCTGTTCAATGGTTAATTTTATTGGCAAAGTAGACATGTACAATGCAACTGTGATATTTGTCTTCATTTACTTAATCTTCACACACTACCCTGTCTTCATCATGCTCAGGGAGACAGGGAATCCCTGTTGCAAACATAATAAAGTTGGGATTGAAGTGGAAAATACCACAGTATTTTCTATTTTCAATCCAAATGTTTCAGAAATCTAGAGACCAGTTTACAAATCTGAACCTCCACTCTATACCCTTCCACATTTATATCCAGTTATCCTATGGCAATATACATTTGCATTGCTATTTAAAACAGAATCAGACTTGATCTTGGCTTGTATTAGTGAACAAATATTGATGTAAAATATTGGAACTTCATTTCCATAAAAGTCCTTATTTTGTATTATGTAAGTAGATCTAGCATTATTTACAAACTGCTGAGATGATTTTGAAAGGAATGAATTAGACTGAAAGCTTTTCTCAAATGGAAATCTCTGGACTATAACTCCATTTATTTATGTGGAAGTGATTCTGATTCTAAAGCCATTTTCCTTGTGGCTACTAGTCATTTTGTTGAACCAACATGACTCTATCCAGAAGTAAAGAGTTCCACTTTGTAAAACTATGTTATATTGTTTTTTGTAAATATTGTATTTCAACTGTAATGGGAAATTTGAGAGTATAAGGAGCCATTAGCTCAGAGAATTGTATTTGGGTTATGAACAGTGGTAAACTGAATCAACATTGAAATGGATAAATTCAAACAGTATTAGAAGTAAATTTCTGCCCTCCAGTTCAACAATTAACATGCAAGGATACGCATCGTATCAAAAGGACAAAAGGGATGGTGTGGCTGTGTTTGTAAAAATGAAATCCAAGCCTTAGAAAAAGGTGACATAGAAACAGAAGATGTAAAAACCTTATGGTTAGAGTTTGGAAGCTGCAAAGGTAAAAAGACACTGATGGGAGTTATATACAGGCCCCCAAACAGTAGACAGTATGTGGGTACGCCTGCAGGTAGATTGGGAAAAATTTGGTGCTGGATCCCGAGAGAAAATTTCTAGAATGCCTACAAGATGGCTTTAGAAGCAGAAGTAGGCCATTTGGCCCATCTAGTCTGCTCTGCATTTTCATCATAGCTGATCCCTTTCCCTCTCAGATCCAATCTGCCTTTTCCCCCATAACCTTTCATGCCCTAACTAACCAAGAATCTATCAACCTCTGCCTTAAATATACATAAAGGCTTGCCCTCCATGGCCATCTGTGACATGAACTCAACAGATTCACCACTCTCTGGCTATAGAAATTACTCCTCGTCTCCATTCTAAAAGGACGGCCCTCTATTCTGAGGCTGTCTCTTCTGGTCTTAGATTCCCCACCATAGGAAACAATCCTCTCCACATCCACTCTATCAAGGCCTCTCTATGTTCGATAGGTTTCTGAGAGATTCCCTCCTCATTCTTCTGTATTCCAGTGCATACAGGTCCAGAGCCTTCAAACGCTCCTCATACAGTAAGTCTTTCAATCCCAGAATCATTTTCATGAAACTCCTTTGAACCCTCTCCAATGTCAGCATATCTTTTCTTAGATAAGAGGCCTAGAATTATTCACAATACTCCCAAGTGAGGCCTCACTGGTGCCTTATAAAGCCTCATTATTACATCCTTCCTTTTATATTCTAGTCCTCTCAAAATGAATGCTAACATTGCACTTGGCTTCCTCACCACTGACTCAACCAGCCAAGTATGTTTTCTGTAATACCATGGGCTTGTTAAGCAGCCTCATGTGTGGCACCTAGTCAAAGGCCTTCTGAAAATCCAAGTACACAGCATCCACTGATTCTCCTTTGTCTATCCTTTTTATTCTTGAAAGAATTCCAACAGATTTATCAGGCAAGATTTTCTCTTAAGGAAACCATGCTGACTTCAGCCTATTTTATCATGTGCCTCCAAGTATCCTGAAACCACATCCTTAACAATCAACTCCAATATCTTCCCAACCACTGAGGCCAGACTAACTGGCCTATAATTTCCTTTCTTCTGTCTTGCTTCCTTGAAGAATGGAGTGACATTTGCAATTTTCCTGTCCTTCTGAACCATTTCAGAATCTATTGATTCTGGAAAGATCATTACTAATGCCTTCACAATCTCTTCAACCATCTCTTTGAGAGCCCTGGGGTGTAGACCATCTGGTTCTGGTGACTTGTCTACCTTCAGACCTTTCAGTTTCCAAGTACCTTCTCCCTAGTAATGGCAACTTCACTCACTTCTGACCCGACACTCTCAGGCTTCTAGCATACTGCTAGAATCTTCCACAGTGAAGATTGATGCAAAATATTCAGTTCGCCCACCGTTTCCTTGTCCCCCATTACTACTCACCAGCATAATTTTTCCAGTGGTCCAGTATCTACTCTCGCCTCTTTCACACTTTTTAATTTTTGGCATCCTCTTTGATACTACTGGATAGCTTACCTTTGTATTCCATCTTTTCCTTCTTTATGAATTTTTTAGTTGCCTTCTGTTGCTTTTTTAAAACTTTCCACTAACTTTTGCTCTATTATATGCTCTCTCTTTGGCTGTTATGTTGGCTTTGATCTCTTGTCAGCCATAGTTACGTCATCCTGCCTTTAGAGCACGTCTTCAGCATGTATCTATCCTGTGCCTTCCGAATTTCTCCCAGAAACTTCAGCCATTGCTGTTCTTCTGTCATCCCTGCTAGTGTCCCCTTCCAATCAATTTTGATCAGTTCCTCTCTCATGCCCCCATAATTCCCCTTTCTCCATTGTAATATTGATATATTTGACTTTAGCTTCTCTTTCTAACTTGTAGGGTGAATTCTATCATATTATGATCTCTTTTCCCCAAGTGTTCCTTTAAGTTCTCTTATCAATTCTGGTTCATTGCAAAATATCCGATCTAGAATAGCTGATCTCCTCGTTAACTCCACCATGAGCTGCTCTAAAAATCCATCTCACAGACATTCTACAAATTCCCCTCTCGGGATGCAGCAGCAACCTAATTTTCCCAATCTACCTGCATATTGAAATCCCCCCCATGACTATTGTAACATTGCCCTTTTGACATGCATTTTCTCTCTCCTATTGTAATTTGTAGCCCACATCTGTTACTGTTCGGAGGTCTGTACAGGTTTCCCCCTGCTATTCAAAGGTAGAGCGTTCCTATGAAATGGTTCATAAGATGGAATGTCGTAAAGTGAAGAAGCAATTACCATTTATTTATATGGGAAAAATTTTTGAGCGTTCGCAGACCCAAAAAATAACCTACCAAATCATGCCAAATAACACATAAAACCTAAAATAACAGTAACATATAGTAAAAGGAATGATCTGATAAGTACACAGCCTATATAAAGTAGGAATACTTTTCTGCAATTATTGCAGCACTGTCCAGCGCAGTGAAAATCTCACGCAAGCGCTCTTGTCAGTACTCGTGGCAAAAACACACGGCGCAAGTGCTCCCGGCAAAAGCACTCTTTCCAGTAACCTTTAAGCTACCAAATAACACATAAAAATACACAGCCTATATAAATTAGAAATAATGTACATCCAGTGTAGTTTCACTTACAGGAATCGAGAAGAGAGCGAGCACACTGACTGTGGTGTGTTAGTCTGAGTCGTTGGAGGTTGAGGTGCTGGGAGGTAGAGGAGATTGGGGTGTCATCTCATCGTCGTCTGTTTCCATCAGAGCAGACAGGTCACCTTCTATGTTTGCCTGCCTCGATGTCGAAGGTCGAGTTTTGTCGTCTGCTGTGGCTGATGTGGAAGGCTTGAAAAACGACAGTATGCTTGACTGCTTAGCCTCGCGCATTTTTCTGTCATACAGTTCTTTGTAAGCACTCAAACCATCCTGCAAATATGCCCTAAACCTACATACCCTTTCAAAATTAAAGTCATATTTTTCTGCAATCATTGCAGCGTTGTCAATCGCAGCGAAAATCTCACACAATTGCTTCACGTTCAGTTCCTGGACGACTTCACTTTTGGGCTGTTCGCTACTGCATTCAGCTTCAATTGTTATCCTTTCCTCTTCATCAGCTTTTCATCTCTCAGTTCTTGGTCATGGGATGCCAAATCCTCGTCAACTTCCACAAACCCTTAGCCAAACTTACTATATCCTTACTTTGTTCACCACGATCGAAACGCTTAATTATGTCTAGTTTTACACTAAGTGTAACACCCTTACGCTCTCTTTTAGGCTTTTCCAATACCTTAGAACTCACCTTGCTAACGGATGCACAAAATAAATTGACATAAAGCACAGATGCTCACAGGCACGTGTTTAAGCAATGCCAGCTAGAATGCAGTTCCGGGGAGGAGTTTGGTTGCTCGGCGCGCACGCTGCCTTTTTTCATAACAATGAAAACACCTTCTGTTAGAAAAAACAGGTAATTAATGTAGGTCTTTCGTAACAGTGAGTTGTCATAAAGCGAATGTTCAAAAAACGGGGGACACTTGTATATAACTCCCATCAGTGTCTTTACCCTTTAACTACCCACGATTCTACGTCAGCTCTTTCTAATTATTTGATTTATTTTTTTAAACCAACGCCATTCCAACACCACTGCCTGTCCTTTCAATACAATGTGTCTCCTTCGACATTAAGTCCCCAGGTATAATCTTTCTTCAGCAATGACTCTGATGCCCACAATGTCATACTATTCTTTCCCTCATGGTGTGTCGCACTGGCAGCAATCCTGAAATTACTTTCCTGGAGGTCCTGCCACCTTGCTCCCAAAAATGTCTCTTCAGTACGTTCTCACCTTTCCTACCAATGTCATTGGTGTCAATATCTTTGGCTGTTCACCCTCCCCCTTTAGAATGCTGTGGATCTGATCCAAGACATCCTTGATCCTGGCAATGTCCTATTTGGGTGTGTCTATCTCATCTACAGAATCTCATTTCTATTCCTTTAACTATAGAATTTCCTATTATTACCACACTCCTCTTCATTTCTCTTCTCTTCTGAGCCACAGTGCCAGAGACCTGGTTGCTGCAGCTCTCCCCAGTAGGTTGTCCACCTCAACTGTATCGAAAATGGTATACTTATTATTAAAGAGAACTCTGCACTGTCTGCCCATTTCCCTTCCTTCTCCTGAGTTACTCAGTTACCTTCCTCCTGCAACTTAGTGGTAACTACCTCCCTGTAGCTTCTATCACCTCTTCAGTTTCCCCATATGAGCCAATGGTCATCAAGCAACAGCTCCAGTTCCTTAGTGTTCTCTGAAGAGCTGCAGCTCAGTGCATCTGATGCAGCTGTGGTTATCAGGGAGGCTGGAGGTCTCCCGGAACCATAGAACATTACAGCACAGAAACAGGCCTTTTGGCCCTTCTTGGCTGTTCCGAACTGTTTTTCTGCCTAGTCCCACTGACCTGCACCTGGGCCATATCCCTCCAAACCCCTCTCATCCATGTACCTGTCCAAGTTTTCTTAAATGTCAGAAGTGATCCCACATTCACTACTTCTGGCAGCTCATTCCACACTCCCACCACTCTCTGCATGAAGAAGCCCCTTCCCCCAAAATTCCCTTTGAACTTTCCCCCTTCACCCTTAACCCATGACCTCTGGTTTTTTTCTCCCCTAGCCTCAGTGGGAAAAAGCCTGCTTGCATTCACTCTATAACCATCATAATTTTATACACCTCTATCAAATCAGCCCTCATTCTCCTATGCTCCAGGGAATAAAGTCCTAACCTATTCAACCTTTCTCTGTAACTCAGTTTCTCAAGTCCCGGCAACATCCTTGTAAACCTTCTCTGCACTCTTTCAACCTTATTAATATCCTTCCTGTAATTAGGTGACCAAAATTGCACACAATACTCCAAATTCGGTCTCACCAATGTCTTATACAACCTCACCATTACATTCCAACTCTTATACTCAATACTTTGATTTATAAGAGCCAATGTACCAAAAGCTCTCTTTACGACCCTATCTACTTGTGACGCCACTTTTAGGCAATTATGTATCTGTACTCTCAGATCCCTCTGTTCTACTGCACTCAGTGTCCTACCATTTACCTTGTATGTTCTACCTTGGTTTGTCCTTCCAAAGTGCAATATCTCACACTTGTCTGTATTAAAGTCCTGAAGAAGTGGTGCCATATGAAGTTAAGCTAGCAATAATATCAGAAAGGATAGCAAAGGTTTTTCTCGGATATGTAAAGAGTAAAAGAGGTGACTCCTGAAGAAGTGGTGCCATTGTGCTTTCTTCGCAATTATATATTTATGATGGTCCAGAACAGGTCCTCTGAGATAGTGACACCCAGGAATTTAAAGTTACTGACCCTCTCCACCTCTGATGATTATTGGCTTGGTCTGCTGGTTTCCCTTTCCTGACATCTAACAGTTCCAAGTGAGAGGTTTTTGTTTTTACACCACTCAGCCAAATTTTCAGTCTCCCTCCTGTATGCTGATTCACCACCACCTGTGATACAGCCCACTACAGTAGTGTCATCAGTAAATTTGTATACGGTGTTGGAGCTCTACTTAGCCACACAGTCTTAGATGTAAAGCATATAAAAAAGGGGGTTAAGTACACATCCCCGTGGTGCTCCTGTGCTGATGAAGATTGTGGAGATGTTTTTGCCAATCTGAACTGACTGGGGTCTACAAGTAAGGAAATCCAGGATCCAATTGCACAAGTCAGTAGTGAGGCCCAGATTTTGAAGTTTACTGATTAGTTTTGAGGGGACGACGATGTTAAATGCCGAGCTATAATCAATAAAGAGCATCCTGATGTATGCAACTTTGAGTCTAGACGTTCCAGAGTTGTGTGAAGAACCAATGAGATAGCATCTGCTGTAGATCTGTTGCTTCTGTAGGCAAATTGGAATGAATCCAAATAGCCACTCAGACAGCAGCTGATAAGCTTCAACAACAGCCTCTCAAAACACATCTTCATTCTGGATATAAGTGCCAATGGGTGATACTCATTTAGACAAGTTACCATGCTATTCTTGGGCACCAGTACAATTAAAGCCTGCTTGAAGCAGGTGGGTACCACACACCACTAGAGAAGTTGAAGATATCCTTGAATACACCAGCCATTTGGTCGGCAAAAGTCTTCAGAACTCAGCCAGGTCCTCTGTCTGGACCAGATGCTTTCCTTGGATTCATTCCCTTGAAGGCAAACCACACAATCATCAGGATACCGAAACCTAAGGATCATCAGGAGACATGGGGGTGCGTGATGGTTCCTCCCTGTTCTGGTGATCAAAGCCAGCATATAAGGTATTGAGCTATCTGGAAGTGAAGCGGTTGTCTTGTGTCATAAGATTTAACTTTGTAGGAGGTTATGGCATTCATAAGCATCTCCCGTTGATTTTATTCTAGTCTGGAATCTCCTCTTTGCCTGAGAGATGGCTTTCCGGAGATCATACCTGCACCTCTCATAACATTACTGATCTCCAGACTTGAATCCGTCTGATCTGGCTCTCAGCAGATTCTGGATTTCATTGTATATCTAGAGCCTGACTGGGGAAAACCTTGAACGACTTTGTGGGAGCACACTCATGCACAGCTATTTTAATTAAGTCTGTAACGACCCTGGTGTAGTCATACAGGTCCTCAGATAAGTTCCCAAACATAGCCCAATCCACTGACTCAAGGCAACATTTTCCAGAGGGCAGATTTAGTATGGAGATGAGAGTAATTTCTTTAGCTAGATGGCTGTGAATGTGTGGAATTCATTGCCACTGACAACTGTGAAAGCCAAGTCATTGGGTATATTTAAAGCAGAGGTTCATAGGTTCTTGATTAATCAGGGTATCAAAGGTTTCGAGGGAGAAGGCAGGAGAAGAGGGTTGAGAGGGATGATAATAAATCAGCCATGATGTAATGGCTGAGCAGACTCAATCAGGAAAAATTGGCGAATTCTGCCCATCTCCTCTTAGGGTGTAATCTTCTCATCACCCCCCCCCCCACCCCCCTTAGGTAGGAAATATTCCAGTATGACAGTAGGTCATTTGTGTTGACCTGTAGAGTGCATGAGTAAAGGAGAATGCACAAGTTACTGTGGGATACTGTAAATAGCTACAAGGTGGCAGGAATCAAAGCGCAGAACTGTGCAAGTGAAATGAAACTCTAAATTAAGACTGCAACAAGAATATACTTAATATTAACACACAAGACATTCAATCCAGTCAGTCAATAATTTCATTGAACTTGAAACTTCATTGCTTCAAATCTTCCAAACTTCAGTCAGGTGCACTATCTGCTTTAACCACTTCAAATGACAATGTTCTCCACTTAAACCAGTAAGATTGGAAAGGCAGGCTGATATTTCCAGTGGATCAGAAAAAGAATTCTCTGAAATGAGTTCAGCAAAATAGCAGCAATGAACATGAAATAGCAGACTTGATGAGAACTTTTAACCAAGGGATTGTGGTCTGTGGCATACTAAACCAAAACATATTTACAAGAGTACTGGGTTTAGGGTGCCTGTATTTTCATAACTAAAGCGTGATTTCAGCTGAAAAGAAATGAATACTTTTAATATTTGAACACCTTAGGCTATAACTGAATTTCCAAGATAAATAAATCTCGAATACAAAACTAGAAATGAGAACTACATTCACATAAAGAAGTTTCTGGGTTCCTGTTCTGCAGCAAGCTGAATAGAACCAAAGGATAAACTTACACATTTGTATTAGTCCATACATAAAGATATGGTTAAACAAAAACAAACTTTTTTACAACGGCTCTCGAGGATTTTCCAATTGTCCATCTTGCTGTAGAAGCTTCTGCTGCCAATCTTATGGTGGCACTCAAAGAAAAGTCGGAAATTCAACCTTCACTTTACTCAAACATTTTAATAAAGTAAATATTACAATACAAATCAAACAAATTCCAACCGGGCAACAGTTTTGCCATTCTACTTATAAAAAGTCCCAGAAAATTTAGCAATTGCATTGCAATAGGCAGCTGTCAAAGCAGCATGATCTGAAAAGTCTTTGCTCAGGATATCTCTTCTTCAAAAAATGTTCCCACGTAGATGGATATAATTTATTAACCTTGGTACCTTCCTCGTTTCATTATCACGGCCTTGGTGGGCGCATACTGGGTGGTGGAGGACCTGAAAGTGAGTTAGACATATTAGAACCCACTGCACCGGATTTAATTAAAAATGAGATAATATCAGACAGAGCATTTTCAGCTTGAACCTACATTTGGAAGTTAATATGTACAACAATAGTCTGGTAAGTTACTTAAGTACAGGCAGCCCCCGGGTTACGAACGAGTTCCGTTCCTGAGTCTGTCTTTAAGTTGGATTTGTGCGTAAGTCAGAACAAGTACATCTGGTATTATTTAGCGTCAGTTAGTCAAACGTTTGCCTTAATATATAGTATATATTTTACCTTTGTATGCATATAAAACACTTAAGAAACGTATGTATTCCAATAATTAAACCACTGCGTTGCTTAGTAATAATTGTAGCTTTCACACGCTCCATTATTCTCACTTTATCCATTAACCTTTAAAATTGTTCCGATCGTTGACCGACTGTAGCCTAACGCTTTTCCAATGACTGATGACATTTCACCTCTTTCCAAACACTTTATTATTTCCACTTTTTCAATTGCGATCGCTTCCCGTCAACGGAACAGAAACACTGTGGTTGGCGGGTCCTGAGCTCCACCGGGTCCAAAGGACCACCACACTGAATTCCCCGGGTCCTAAAGTCCACCGCACTTAAAACAGGTTAAATGGGACAAGTGGGGGCTGTGCTGGGTTTGGGTTTGGATATTTGATCCTCCACAATATTCCACGTGGGAATTTAAACTGGAGGTGGCAGTGTTTTTTTTTACGAGGTCGAGTTGCGAGCTCGACATCAACCTGGTACGGATGGAGAGTGCACTCGGAAGCAGTCTGTCACTGGATCGAACTCTGGAACCTCCGTTCTCGAGCCTGGTACTGATCTCACTGCGCTACCAGCCCACCAGAAGGGGGGGTGGGCAGGTGATTCTTGCTAAGATAAATTTAAGCCAAATACAAAGTTACACACTCAACAGTGTCAACGGCAATGACTTAAAATGGAGGACAGCTTTGAGATCCGACTTTAAATGGCGGAAGCATCGTGATCTGACTAAAAATGGCAGACGGCGTTCTTCCTCGGTTTGTAAGTACGAGTTGTTCGTAAGTCGGAAGTTCATAACTCGGGGACTACCTGTATAGGCATGGCGAGTGACAACAATTTAACTGGAGTGTGCATCCAGGATTGACTACAGGATTCTGAATCAGGAATTGTTTTGTCAGTATTACAAAGGGGGACATGTTAAACATTATGGCATGCACAGGACTGATAAATCCCCAGGACCAGATGAGATCTATCCTAGGTTGCTGGTAATAGATTGCTGGGACCACAACAGGTAAGGCAGCAGAAAACTGGAGGATCGCAAATGTTGTTTAACGAAAGCAACAGCGATAAGGTAGGGATCACTACAGCCTGGTGAGTCTTAAACCAGTTCCATGGAAATTACTGGCAAAAATTTGAAGAGATAGGCTTTATATGCATTTGGAAAGACGGGTTGTCAGGGATAATCAGCATGGCATTGCAGGGGCAAATCCTGATTTTGTTAAGATTTTTTTGGAGGAAGTAATTATAAAGTTTGATGAAGGAAGGATGGTAGACACTATTAAAATGGGACGTTGCTTAAATAAACATTAACTAATGATAAGGCCCCACATGGTAAGCTGGTCCAGATTTAGGCATGCAGGATCCAAGGCAAGTTTGCTAACTGCATTCAAATCTGAGTGCTAAGCTATAAAGCCATAGGCATAAGAGCAAAATTTGGCCCATCAAGCCTGCTCCACCATTACATCAGGGCTGATTTATTAACCATTCTCCTGTCTTCTTCTCATAACCTTTGACGTCCTGACGAATCAAGGACCTACCAACCTCTGCTTTATGAACACCCAATGACTTGGCCTCTACTGCAGTCCATGGTAGTGAATTCTACAGATTCACCATCCTCTGGCTAAAGAAATTCCTTCTATTCTCTGTTCTAAATGAACGTTCTTCTATTCTGAGGTTGTGCCCTCTGGACTCTAATACAGAAAACATCCTCTCCACATCCATTCTATCAAGGACCTTCAATAGGTTCCAATGAGAACCCCCCCCCCCCCCACTTCTTCTAAACACCACCGAGTAAAGGCCCAGAGCCAGCAAACACTCCTCATATGTTAACCCTTTCACTCCTGGAATCATTTGCGTGAACCTCCTCCAGATCCTCTCCAGTACCAGCACATTTTTTCTTAGATAAGGAGCCCAAAACAGCTAATAATCCTCCCAGTGTGGTCTGACCAATGCCTTATAAAGCCTCAGCATTACACCCTTACCTTATATTCTCGTCCTCTTGAAATAAATGCTAACATTCCATTTGTCTTCCTTACCACTGACTCAACCTGCAAAGTTAACTTTAGGGAATCCTGCACAAAGACTCCTAAATCTCTTTGCATCTGATATTTGAATCTTATACATTTAGAAAATAATCTACACCTTTATTCCTTCTACCAAATTGCACGACCATAAACTTCCCTCACTTCCATTTGTAACCACATAACAATTACAGCACGGAAACAGGCCATCTCGGCCCTTCTAGTCTATGCCAAACGCTGACTCTCACCTAGTCCCACCTACCTGCACTCAGTCCATAACCCTCCATTCCTTTCCTGTCCATATACCTATCCAACTTTACTTTAAATGACAATACCGAACTTGCCTCTACCACTTCTACTGGAAGCTCGTTCCACACAGCTACCACTCTCTGAGTAAAGAAATTCCCCCTCGTGTTACCCCTAAACTTTTGCCCCCTAACTCTCAACTCATGTCCTCTTGTTTGAATCTCCCTTACTCTCAATGGAAAAAGCCTATCCACATCAACTCTATCTAGCCCCCTCATAATTTTAAATATCTCTATCAAGTCCTCCCTCAACCTTCTATGCTCCAAAGAATAAAGACCTAACTTGTTCAACCTTTCTCTGTAACTTAGGTACTGAAACCCAGGTAACATTCTAGTAAATCTCCTCTGTACTCTATTTTGTTGACATCTTTCCTATAATTCGGTGACCAGAACTGTACACAATACTCCAAATTTGGCCTCACCAATGCCTTGTACAATTTTAACATTACATCCCAACTCCTATACTCAATGCTCTGATTTATAAAGGCCAGCATACCAAAAGCTTTCTTCACCACCCTATCCACAAGGTTCCACCTTCAGAGAACTATGCACCATTATTCCTAATACTCTCTCTGCCCATCACTCTGCCTGTTCTCCATCTCCCTCTCGTGCTCCCCCTCCCCCTTTCTTTCTCCCGAGGCCTCCCATCCCATGATCCTTTCCCTTCTCCAGCTCTGTATCACTTTCGCCAATCACCTTTCCAGCTCTTAGCTTCATCCCACCCCTTCCGGTCTTCTCCTATCATTTCGCATTCCCCCCTCCCCCCACTACTTTCAAATCTCTTACTATCTTTCCTTTCAGTTAGTCCTGACGAAGGGTCTCAGCCCGAAACGTCGACAGTGCTTCTCCTTATCGATGCTGCCTGGCCTGCTGTGTTCCACCAGCATTTTGTGTGTGTTGTCACCATTATTCCTAGATCACTCTGTTCTACTGCATTCCTCAATGCCCTAACATTTACCATGTATGTCCTATTTTGATTAGTCCTACCAAAATGTAGCACCTCACACTTATCAGCATTAAACTCCATCTGCCATCTTTCAGCCCACTCTTCTAACTGCCAGCTCTTTGCCCATTTTCCCATACTACCCAAGTCTTTCTGCAGACTTACTGATTCCTCAACACTACCTGCCCCTCCACCTATTGTTTACAAACTTGGACACAAATCCATCAATTCTGTCACCCAAATCGTTGACATTTAATGTGAAAAGCAGTCACAATACTGACCCCTACAGAATATCACTTGTCATCGGCAGCCAACTAGAATAAGCCCCCTTTACTTTGACTCCTGGTATCTTTCCTGTAATACTATGGGCTTTTATCTTGTTAAGCAGCCTCATGTGCAGCACCTTCTCAAACGCCTTCTGAAAATTCAAGTGTACATTCCTTGACTCCCCTTTGTCTATCTTGCCCGTTACTTCCTTAAAGAATTCCAACAGATTCATCAGGCAAGATTTCCCCTTAAGGAAACCATGCTGACTTCAGCCTATTTTATCACATGTCTCTAAGTACCCCAAAACCTCATCCTTAATAATGGACTTCAATATATTCCCAATCAATGGTTTATAATTTACTTTCTTCTGTCTCCCTCCCTTCTTGAAGAGTGGAGTGACACTTGCAATTCTCCAGTCCTCCAGAACCATTCCAGAATCTAGTGATTCTTGAAAGATCATTACTAATACCTCCACAGTCTCTTCAGCTACCTCACTTAGAACACTGGGGTGTAGTCCATGTGATTTATGTAAATTCAGACCTTTCGGCTTCCCAAGCACCTTCTCATTGGTAATAGCAACTTCACCCACTCCTACCCCCAATGCTTTTGAATTTCGCGCATACTACTAGTGTCTTCCATAGTGAAGATTGATGTGAAATACCCAAGTTTGTCTGCCATTTCTTTGTCCCTCATTACTACATCCCCCGTGTCATTTTCCAGTGGTCCAATACCTACTCTTGTCTCTTTTACTCTTTATATATCTGGAAAAAATTTGATATTATTTTTGATATCTTCATATTTCACCTTTTCTCTCCTTATGGCTTTTTTTAGTTGCCTTCTGTTGATTTTTAAAAGCTTCCTAATCCTCTAGCTTCTTACTAATTTTTGCCCTCTCTTTTGCTCTTATGCTGTCTTTAATTTCCTGTCAGCCACTGTTGCCTCATCCTCTTTGGAATTTATCTATCTTACGCCTTTTGAAGTGCCCCCAGAGACTCCCGTTGATAAACTGACAGACTGGGGCTCAAGTTGATAGCTGCCCAAAAGTCAAACTACATGAAGATAGAGTGGTAAAGACAGCATATGGCATACTTGCTGTAATATGCAAGGGTAGAGAATATTGAAATCAGAAAGTTATCTTGTAATTTTACAGAACTGGTTAAACCACAATTCAGTATTCAGAGTCTCAATGGTGAGAAATGCTGGCTATTAAAGTTGCAGAACTTCAACCCCAAAGAGATGACCAAAAAAAACTTTGAACTTGGATGGGAAACAAACCTCTGAAACAAGATATATATAAATAAAATGACACTAACATGGCTGTATCTACTACACTCCATGTTATCTCGGATATGTTATCTGGATAGTTGATCGGTAGTGCAAGCAGCCACAGAGCACGCTGTTAACCCTAACTCCAGTAAGTCCCCACGATCAACATCAACTTCTGGAGTATTTAGAGCTAACATAAATGCCCACTCATCAGGTTTGACTCAGAAAGAAGTTTCCGTATGAATGAGGATAGTTAATGACGAACCAGGTTTTTATTGCTACTTTTTGGGATTCGCCTACAAATGACCAGGTGTTAAATTTTATTTCACAATTTGCTGCTGAAAGACTTGAATTTATGATCAGTTGCTTGCCTAATGCCGTAACTAGCTATGAGATGCCAGTTGGGGAATTAAATTTGGATACATTCTATTAGTCTGTAGATAACAATTTCAGATCTGAATCAAACAGTAGCCCAAACTTGCCTCTCATTCCTGGCGGTGGTGGTCTCATTCCTGGTGGCATTCCCATTGGTGCTCCTCGGCCAGGAGGCATTCCCATAGGTGGTCCCATAGGCGGCCGCATACCAGGAGGAGGGCCCATCATACCTGCAAATCAATTACATACAACGTTGGAGACTTGAGCACAAGTGAAATGAGTCACTCTCCTCTTGCTAGTAAAAAGCATAAAGGTCAGTTCCCTGGAATGCCACTTTCACACAAGGGTGAACAGTCTGAGTGCACTGCAAACAAATACACTGACTGAGAGATGGCGCAGGGAGAGATCTGCTTTCCTGGGGCAATAGGTCACCTGGGAAAGGAAGGATCTGTACAGATCAGACAAACTGCACCGTACTTGCCCTGGAAATGGGTAGTTTTACTTAGAGGGGTTGAACAAGATTTCCTAGGTGATGGGCTGTTGACCAATGAAAGAAGTAAAACCAGAAATGGAAGGAAGAAAAAGTAAAAAGGAATCAAAAATTAGAAAAGAAATGGAGTTGACCCTGCTTGATGCTATGTACATAAATGCCAGAAGAATCGTGAATAAGGCAGATGAATTCAAAGCACTAATAATCTCACAGAAATACACTTTCTCTCATGAAAACATGGCTCGGAGAGGGTCACAATTAGAAGCATTAGACTCACAGATGAGATGGCAAAAGGGATTACAAGAGAGGTGGACAACATTTGTTCAACAATCACAAGCATGAGAAATTACATGTTTGAAAGATAGATAGATAGATAGATAGATACTTTATTCATCCCCATGGGGAAATTCAACTTTTTTTTTCCCCAATGTCCCATACACTTGTTGTAGCAAAACTAATTACATACAATACTTAACTCAGTAAAAAATATGATATGCATCTAAATCACTATCTCAAAAAGCATTAATAATAGCTTTTAAAAAGTTCTTAAATCCTGGCGGTTGAATTGTAAAGCCTAATGGCATTGGGGAGTATTGACCTCTTCATCCTGTCTGAGGAGCATTGCATCGATAGTAACCTGTCGCTGAAACTGCTTCTCTGTCTCTGGATGGTGCTATGTAGAGGATGTTCAGAGTTTTCCATAATTGACCATAGCCTACTCAGCGCCCTTCGCTCAGCTACCGATGTTAAACTCTCCAGTACTTTGCCCACGACAGAGCCCGCCTTCCTTACCAGCTTATTAAGACGTGAGGCGTCCCTCTTCTTAATGCTTCCTCCCCAACACGCCACCACAAAGAAGAGGGCGCTCTCCACAACTGACCTATAGAACATCTTCAGCATCTCACTACAGACATTGAATGACGCCAACCTTCTAAGGAAGTACAGTCGACTCTGTGCCTTCCTGCACAAGGCATCTGTGTTGGCAGTCCAGTCTAGCTTTTCGTCTAACTGTACTCCCAGATACTTGTAGGTCTTAACCTGCTCCACACATTCTCCATTAATGATCACTGGCTCCATATGAGGCCTAGATCTCCTAAAGTCCACCACCATCTCCTTGGTCTTGGTGATATTGAGACACAGGTAGTTTGAGTTGCACCATATCACAAAGTCCTGTATCAGTTTCCTATACTCTTCCTCCTGTCCATTCCTGACACACCCCACTATGGCCGTGTCATCAGCGAACTTCTGCACATGGCAGGACTCCGAGTTATATTGGAAGTCTGATGTGTACAGGGTGAACAGGACCGGAGAGAGTACGGTTCCCTGCGGCGCCCCTGTGCTGCTGACCACCGTGTCAGACCTACAGTCTCCCAACCGCACATACTGAGGTCTATCTGTCAAGTAGTCCACTATCCAATCCACCATGTGAGAGTCTACTCCCATCTCTGTTAGTTTGTGCCTTAAGATCTTGGGCTGGATGGTGTTAAAGGCACTAGAGAAGTCAAGGAATGTAATCCTCACAGCACAACTGACCCCATCTAGGTGAGAGAGTGATTTGTGCAGCAAATACGTGATAGCATCCTCCACTCCCACCTTCTCCTTATACTCAAACTGAAGAGGATCCTGGGCGTGCCTGGTTTGTGGCCTCAGATTCTGTATTATCAGCCGCTCCATGGTCTTCATCACGTGCGACGTCAAGGCAACAGGTCTGAAGTCATTCAACTCCTTTGGTTGTGGTTTCTTCGGTACTGGGACAATACAGGATGTTTTCCACTGTCTGGGTACTCTTCTCTGCTCCAGGCTCATGTTGAAGATGCGCTGTAGTGGTTCTCCCAGCTCAGTCGCACAGGCCCTCAGTAATCGTGGGGAAACTCCATCCGGTCCAGCCGCCTTGCTGGTACAGATCTTCCTCAGTTGACCTTCCACCTGTGCAGCCGTAATCCTGGGCGTGGGCAAGGTCTCCTGTGAGGGAAGTAAGCCTGGTGTGGATTTCTGCGGTGAGGATGAGATTGTGCTGTCGAACCTGTTGAAGAAGTTGTTCAGCTGGTTCGTTTTCTCCACATCTCCACTTATGTTTGCCCCCCGCTTTGCACCGCATCCGGTGATGATCTTCATCCCATCCCACACCTCCTTCATGCTTTTTTTCTGCAGCTTTTGTTCTAGCTTCCTCCTATACTGCTCCTTTGCCCCCCTTATCAAAGACCATCATATGAGACTTTATGTGCAACTGAAGAATACAAATCAAGTGAACAATACTGTTGCAAGGGAACAGCACATTTTAACTGAGTCACTTAACAACAAAAGAAAAGCACTAGGACAATTATAATCAGAATTACCCCAGTCTATCCCAATATTAAAAATGCATTCATAAAGAAGTTCGGCAGTACGCAGAAAAAAAAAGCAGCTGTAGTTCCAGATTTAGTTTTAGCGAATGAAGTTGAGCAAGTTGGAAGTGGGAGAACATTTTTGTAGCAGTAATCATTTGGTTTGTCCAGCATAGTTATGGAAAAGATTTTTAAAAACAAAGGTTTAAGTTGGCATAAAGCCAATTTTGCTAGACTAAAAATTGTTTCAGAAGTGAACAGTACACACCCATTTGAAGAACTATCAACAGCATAGAGATGGGAAGCATTCAAGGTGCTTAGTACAAATATCTTTCCTAAAATAATGTGGATTGCCAAATCTATAGTCCTCTTAAATTCATATGGATAAGATTCAGCAAAAAAAAAAAAGCAGCTTGCTTTGGACAGCAAAAGCATGACACAGTAGACATTAAAAAGGAAAATCAGAAAGCAAGAGCTAGTATGGAAAAATATGAAGGGTCTGGGTGCGAAACATCAACTTTTCCATTGTACTCTGCCCAGCCTGCTGAGTTCCTCCAGCATTTTGTGTGTGTTGCTTGGAGGCATAGATTCAACAGATTTGGGAGTTTTCAAAGGGAGATGAGGAAAACTCAATGTCAGGGGCCTGGATCTGACAATGGGGAAGAGTGGTAAATTAGGATGTATTTAGAAACAGAAGAGATTCTGCAGATGCTGGAAATCCACAGCAACACACCCAAAATGCTGGGAGATCTTAGCAGGTCAAGCAGCATCTATGAAAAAATATAGCATTCGACATTTTGGGCCGAAACCTTTGAGTCCTGATGAAGGGTCTCTGCCCAAAATGTCGACTGTCACCTTTCCATAGATGCTGCCTGGCCTGCTGCTGAAAGGCGGGATTAGGTTGCAAAACAAAATCCACGTTTAAAACAGACACCAAGACCAATCAGCTACAACGTTCTGTGAGAAGCCATAACTGCACTATGTGAGTGGTGGCAAAAATGCAAGGCTTTGAGTATTTAGCTCCTAATAAGCACCTCCCTACCACACGGGCATCAATCATAAATTTAAGCACTAAAGTACATTTTTAGAGTTGATTTACTGCATCAGATCCTCTGTAGCAGTGTAGAGCTACTATTTGAACCTTTCGGTGTTACTGAACATACACAGTAACTATTTACAAAATTCACCAATTGGACTTCATGGTTTTTTCCCCTCGTTCAGTTAGGGCAAATATTGCGCCAACTAAGAGCATGTAGAAAAGAAAGGAATTATGAAATAATAAAGTGAAAGTTGACAGCTTGATTCTGTTGTAGTTTGACAATACAGTATACTTATAACAAACTGTCCTGATATCCTCTAGTAAGCTGTCAGTGTGTAGAGTTCTCACCTGGTGGTGGCGCTCCTCGGCCCAATGGTGGGGGGCCTCCACGGCCTGGACCATATTGCTGAGGTGCTGCTGCAATGCTGGATGTAACTGCAGCTGCTGCAACTGTCCCACGTGCTTGGGGTGTCATCACCTATTAATATCAGTATGAACAGCATCAATAAACACCAACTCCTGACCACTGTAAACATCACATCCCGAATTTGCCAGATTTGACAAATTTATGATGCAGAGCCACTTCTGTAGCTATTCTTATCATGAGATTAATTCACACAAGGTTTAAGACTCCTGTACTTGTAACCTGCAGCATAAACAATGTACTCAGTGGAAAATTTTCCAGTCAACAGAAAGAGCCAAGACATACCAAGGAACCCGTAAAAAAAGTGCTGGCAGATCTTGTAATCAGTAATTATTTAGACTAATGTGCAACAAATTTAAATGGGCAAATAATTTCCCAGCAATAAATTTCAGTTGATATTAATATATTCCTTTTTAAGGGCATATTACAATGCACAATAATCGTTGCTATAGGGACAGTATGATGTACAAAACTAATTAAGGGATAAATAACAAACTTTGGTTTCAAAATCAGCAAGGGCAGGCAAGTCACTGCTCTCAGCACAAGTCAATCAGATTCTTTTATACGGAAGATGCAAACATGTTAAATAACTAGTTTACGGTGACGTACTCTGGCATCTTAATATCTGGGTACAGACCAGTCAAAGAAAATTAAAGCATTGCAGTAGATAAATGACAGAGAGCGACAGCGAGGAAGATTCGCACCTGCTGAGATGGTCCTCCTACTCCTCGGACAGGACCTGCCAACCCAGCTGGAGCCTGTGGCATTGGTGCTCCAGCAGGGACACCACGACCCGCTGCTCGACCAATACCAGGACCTCCGGCTGCACCAGCAAGGGGCACACGAGCAATTCCAGTCTGCAATTAAGAAGGCACGTGTAATCCAAGATGTCCGAACAAGTGAACAGCTACAATCCAAATCTAGCAAAATCTCCAATATTCAATGCTACCTCCAATTCCTCTCCCCACAGATTTTAAGGTGTACACACAATGGGCCGAAGAGCATGATACCAAACATACACTGACATAAAATGTTTTAAATCGGTGCTTTACTACCTGGACACACTTCTGTTGTTGCCTCTCAAAATGATCCTCAGTTGGCATCAACCTCCACTTCAATCCACTGCAGCATTCTTACCACGATAAACTGGCTCAGTGCACTGAGACAATGCATTACCCCTCTTACACACACTTGTATTAGCAAAGACTATGATCACTATGTTCGTTTAATTCTGACAGCAACAGGGACAGTATTAAAAAAAAATTACCTTGGATGAGTAAGTGCACATTGTATCAAGGTGAATTGATTTATTACTGTCACAGGTACACGGAAACCCCATTCTCTTGCCTATTCCCCGTAACTTTCACACCATGACTTATCAAGAATCTATCAACCTCTGCCTTTAATACACCAATGACCTGGCCTCCACAAACCACAAATTCCACAGATTCAAAATCCTCTCACTGAAGAAATTCCTCATCTTGGACATCCATCTATTCTGAGGTTGTGCCCTGTTCCCAGACTCCCCTACTAGATAGATAGATAGATAGATAGATACTTTATTCATCCCCATGGGGAAATTCAACATTTTTTCCAATGTCCCGTACACTTATTGTAGCAAAACTAATTACATACAATACTTAACTCAGTAAAAATATATGCATCTAAAATCACCCTCTCAAAAAGCATTAATAATAGCTTTTAAAAAGTTCTTAAGTAGTTTACTTCAATACATTGAGTCCTAACCCCGGCACTTTAACATATCTTACTCCTGGCGGTTGAATTGTAAAGCCGAATGGCATTGGGGAGTATTGATCTCTTCATCCTGTCTAAGGAGCATTGCATCGATAGTAACCTGTCGCTGAAACTGCTTCTCTGTCTCTGGATGGTGCTACGTAGAGGATGTTCAGGGTTTTCCATAATTCTCCTAGCCTACTCAGCGCCCTTTGCTCTGCTACCGATGTTATACTCTCCAGTACTTTGCCCACGACAGAGCCCGCCTTCCTTACCAGCTTATTAAGACGTGAGGCGTCCCTCTTCTTAATGCTGCCTCCCCAACACGCCACCACAAAGAAGAGGGCGCTCTCCACAACTGACCTATAGAACATCTTCAGCATCTCACTACAAACATTGAATGACGCCAACCTTCTAAGGAAGTACAGTCGACTCTGTGCCTTCCTGCACAAGGCATCTGTGTTGGCAGTCCAGTCTAGCTTCTCGTCTAACTGTACTCCCAGATACTTGTAGGTCTTAACCTGCTCCACACATTCTCCATTAATGATCACTGGCTCCATATGAGGCCTAGATCTCCTAAAGTCCACCACCATCTCCTTGGTCTTGGTGATATTGAGACGCAGGTAGTTTGAGTTGCACCATATCACAAAGTCCTGTATCAGTTTCCTATACTCTTCCTCCTGTCCATTCCTGACACACCCCACTATGGCCGTGTCATCAGCGAACTTCTGCACATGGCAGGACTCCGAGTTATATTGGAAGTCTGATATGTACATTCTCTCCATATACACTATCTAGAACTTTCAACATTCAACAGGTTTCAATCAGATTTCCCCTTATTCTTCTAAATTCCAGCGAGTAAAGGCCCAGAGTCATCAAACACTCTTCATATGACAAGCCTTTCATTCCCAGAATCATTTTCATGAACCTCCTTTGAACCCTCTTTAATGTCAGCACATCCTTTCGTAGGTAAAGGCCCAAACTGCTCCCAATACTCCAAGTGAGGCCTCATCAGTGCCTTATAAAGCCTCAGCATTTCATCCTTGTTTTTATATTCTTGCAATTAATGCTAACATTGCAGTTGTGTTCCTCAGCACTGACTCAACCTGCAAGAATCCTGCACAAGGACTCTCAAGTCCCTTTGCACCTCAGAAATTTGAGTCTTTGCCCTGTTTAGAAAATATTCCTTCTACCAAAGTACACGACCATACACTTACCAACACTGTATTCCATTTGCCACTTCCTTGCCCATTCTCCAAATCTGTCCAAGTCCTTCTGCAGACTCCCTGCTTCCTCAACACTACCTGCCTCTCCACTTTGTCTTTGTACTGGCTGCAAACTTGACCATAAAAGCCATCAATTTCGTCATCCAAATCACTGGCATACAACATAAAAAGAACTTTGCAAACACCATTAACCATCAACAGCCAATCAGAAAAGGTTCCCTTTATTCCCACCCTTTGCCTCCTGCCAATCAGCCAATACTCTATTCATGTAGCATCTACTATCTACCGTGTAGTATCATGGACTCTTATCTTTCTAAGCAGCCTCATGTATGGCATCTTGTCAAAGGCTTTCTGAAAATCCAAATGCACAACATCCACCGAGAATTCCTCAAAGAATTCCAACAGATTTGCCAGACAAAAATTTCCAATTTTATCATGTGTTTCCAAGTACCTCAAAACCTCATCCTTAACAACAGACTCCAGTATCTTCCCAACCACCAAGATCAGGCTAATTGGCCTAGAATTTACCTTCCTCTGCCTTGCTCCCTTCTTGGAGAGTGGAGTGACATTTGCGACTATTCAGTCCTTTGAAACCATAACAGAATCCATTGATCCTTAAAAAATCATTACTAATGCCTAAATAATCTCTTCGGCTATCCCCTTCAGAAACCTGGGGAGTAGTCCCTTTGGTCCGGGTGACATATCTACCTTCAGACCTTTCAGTTTCTCAAGCACCTTCTCCCAAGTAATAGCAACTGGTTCTGTCCCTTGACACTCTTGAACTAGTATACTGCTAGTGTCTTCCACAGTGAAAGATTATTCAGTTTGGCCACCACTTTCTTGTTCCCCACTACTACTTCTCCAGTGTCATTTTCCAGTGGTCCGATAGTTACTCTTTAAATATCTGAAAATAACCTTTGGTATTCCTTTTGATATTATTGGTTAGCTTACCTAGTGTTTAATCTTTTCCTTCTTTATAGCTTTTTAGTTACATAGAAAATAGGTGGAGTAGGCCATTCGGTCCTTTGAGCCTGCACCGCCATTCAGTATGATCATGGCTGATCATCCAACTCAGAACCCTGTACCTGCTTTCTCTCCATACCCCCGATTCCTTTAGCCACAAGGGCCACAAGTTGCCTTCTGTTGGTTTTTAAAAGTCTCCTATTCCTCTAACTTCCCACTAAATTTTGCTCTATTATATGCCCTTTCTTTTGCTTTTATGTTGGCTTTGACTTTCCTTGTTTCCAAGGTCATCTTGCCTTTAGAATACCACTTCCAGTTTGGGATTTATCTATCCTGTGCCTTCAAATTGCTCCCAGAAACTTCAGCTATTGCTGCTCTGCTAATGCCCCTTCCAATCAACTTTGGACAGCTCCTCTCATACCTCTTTAATTAGTGATAGCTGATAGCAAATGTAAGGAAGCAAACCAATCCCTTAGACAGCTGACATACAACACGGGTTTGTTGTTAATTTTCCACCTAAAAGTTATTTTATACATGCATATCACAAACACATCACAAGCCAAATAAATTTCTGCAAAACAGAAGATTTTTTGAAACTCCTTAACAATGGATCTAATATCTCACTCACCGAGGGGTATGCTGTGTATCTAAACAGTCAAAGATCACTTGTGACAGGCTCACTGAAAAGCCTACGTGATTTACTATCAACTTCAGTCACGTTCATAAGCACAATTCCAAATTTAACCACATATATTGAAGTGAAAATTTGGTCATACTTATCAACAATTTACACAATAACACTTACTACCTTCTCCTAATATCTGACAATTGTTCTTGGCTTCAAATATTCCACAACATTTCTTTAAACACGCTGAATAATTGCAACAGCCACTACCTATAGCAAATCTCTGAATCACCAGTAAATACAATACCATTTGGAAATCAGGTTAACTGAAAGTGCAAACTGAGCATTTCCTTAGAAAATCAAGATCATTCTTATGGATACTAGAATTATCCAATCCCCAGAGCCTAGAAAGAAGATCCTTACATCTTTTGGGGGAGGTCCTTCCACTGTCATGGAAACCAATGTTTCACCACGTAGCAAGACCAGTCCAAGAACCCGCTTCTCCTCCCGCTCAGGTTGTTTGGAGTTCTTTGGCCTTATGCAGAATAGCAAAAGGATTAGTTTTCGAACAACCTAAAGATTCATATTTAAACTATTTCCACATCTCATTAAGTCTAGCAAGGCCATGCCTTCAGTTTTATTAAATCACTTATGTTGCAGAAACATAAGGTTGTTACAGTAGATGATTTTAACTTTCCACATACTGACTGGAAATACCATACTGTAAAAGGACTAGATGGAATAGAGTTTGTCAAATGTGTACCGACCGGAAAGTTTCCTTCATCAGTATGTAGAAGTCCCAACGAGAGAGCGTGTGATACTGCATCTGCTATTAGGAATGACACAGGGCAGGTGACAAAAGTTTGTGTAGGGGAACAGCTTGCATCCTGTGACCACAACACCATTAGTTCCAAAGTAAATATACAAAGAGATAAGTCTGGTCCGCATGCGGGTTGAGATTCTAAATTGGAGAAAGGCCAATTTTGACGGTCTCAGAAATGATCTGACAAGCGTGGATTGGGATAGGCTATTTTCTGCAAAAGGCGTACTTGACTTGCTTGGGAGACCTTCAAAAATGAAATTTTGAGAGTACAAAGCTTGTATGTGCCTGTCAGAATAAAAGGTAAAGGTAACAAGTGTAGGGAACCTTGGTTTTCAAGAGATGTTAAGGTCTTGTTTACGAGATAAAAGGAGATGCATAGCAGGTATAGGTAGGCAGGAACAAATTAGGTGCTTATGGAGTACAAAAAATGCAAGAGAACACTTAAAAAAGAAATCAGGAAGGTTAAATAAAAGAAGGCATGAAATTGCTCTAGCAGACAAGATGAAGGAGAATCCTAAGGGATTTTACAGGTTTGTTAAGAGCAAAAGGATTGCAAGGGACAAAATTGGTCCTCTGGAAGACCAGAATGGTAATTCACGTGTGAAGCCAAAACAGATGCGGGAAGATCTGCATCTGTATTTACTCAGGAGACATGCAGAATCTATAGAAGTGAGGCAAAGTGGCATCAACTTTATGGACTCTGTACAGATTAGAGGAAGAGATGTTTGCTACCCTGAGGCAAATCAGTGGGTAAATCCCCAGGGCTTGACAAAGTGCTCCCTTGGACCCTACCAGAGATATTTAAAACCTCCTTAGTGACAGGACACGTACCAGAGGAATGGAGGATAGCCAATGTTGTTCTGCTGTTTAAAATAGCCTCTAAACAGAAACTAAGAAATTACAGGTCAGCGGCTCTGACCAGTTGTGGGAAAGTTATTGGAAGGTATTCTAATGGACTGGATATATACATATTTATATGGATACAGGCTTATTAAGGATAGTCAGCATGGCTCCGTGCATATAGGGTCATGTCATAGAGCTTTTCGAGGAAGTTACCAGGAAAGCTGATGAAGCTTGATGTTGTCTACATGGATTTAGTAAGGCATCTGACAAGGTCCCACATGGGAGACTAGTCAAGAAGGTTCAGTCGTTCGGCATTCAGGATGTGATAGTAATTTGGATTAGACATTGGCTTTGTGGGAAAAGCCAGAGAGAGTAATAGAGGGTTGCCTTTCTGACTGGAGACCTGTGACCAGTGGTGAGCTGCAGGGATTGGTGCTGAGTCCTTTGTTGTTTGTCATCTACATTAATAATCTGGATGATAGTGTGGTTAACTGGATCAGCAAATTTGTGAATGACACCAAGACTGGGGTTATAGTGGACAGTGAGGAAATTTATCATGGCTTGCAAAGGGATCCATCCACAGCAGCAGGAAAATGGTCTAAAAATAATGGCAGATAGAATTTAATGCAGACAAATGCGAGGTTTTGTACTTCAGTCAGACCAACCAGGGTACGAGTAGGTCTTACACAATGAACAGTAGGGAACTGAGGAGTGTGATAGAACAAAGGCACCTGGGAATACAGGTACATAATACGATGAAAGTGGTGTCACGGGTAGATAGGGTTGTAAAGAAAGTTGTTGGCACACTGGCCGTCATTAATCAATGTACTGAGTACAGAAGGTGGGATATTATGTTGCAGTTAAACAAGAATGTGGAAGATTGAGAGGTTTTGATAGAGGTTTACACAATTATGACGATATAGATAGGGTAAATGCAAGCAGGCATTTTCCACTGAGGTTTGGTGGGACTATAGCCAGAAGTCATGGCTTACGGGTGAAAGGTGAAAAGTTTAAGGAGAACATAAGGGGAAACCTCTTCACTCAGAGGGTCGTGAAAGTGTAGAATGAGCTGCCAACACAAGTGGACTTTGCAAGCTCAATTTCAATGTTTAAGAGAAGCTTGGACAGGTACATGGGTAGTAGGGTATGGAGGGCTATGGTCCTGGTGCACGTCTTTGGGAGTAGGCAGCTTAAATGGATTCATCATGGACTAAATGGGCCTGTTTCTGTGCTGTACATCTCTATGACTCTAACATAATTAAATTTATCCTCATCCATAAGGCACATGCAGAAATGAGAATTCTCTTAAAAGTATTAAAGATTTGTGCTGACAACGACCCTGGCAGGAAGACTACAGATAACACAAGAAAACAAACCAAAAATGACTCTTCGGTTACAGCTCCAAGTGCTTGGTTACCTCTAGCGGATCACACATGTGCATTTTTCATACACGGGCCCAGTCACCTATTGCAAGAAAATCATTCAACTTGGGGACCAGTGATGAAAAATATCTATGTTCTACTAATGTGCATTGTAAAGATCATTATTAAATGATGTTGGAAGGCCTGTAATGAAATTGCATGAAAGACTGAAAAAACTTTGCTATCTTCACTTGAGAAATCTTTTAAAAGCACTAAATATTGAATTTTCCTTGTTTGTTTAAGCTGTGCCTAGTACTAATAATCTAGTACTAGTACTAAATGTGATAACTCATTATTTTAATCGTCATTGGTAGCTTTCCCACACCCACACATTTAGCTTTGACTACGCCCCCTAGGCCAATAGATATCTTTATGGGCTTACCTAGTTTTACAGGACTCTTTAGGCCCCATGGACACACACAAAGGCTTAGGTGTGAAATAATAAGACACTATTTTAACTTTATTTCAATCATTAGTTTAGAATAGCATCATTAAATGCAAATAATCCCATATCACTTTTAAAAATATTTAGATATAGCACATTAACAGGTGTTAATGTTAACAAGTGTTAACAGGTGCTAACAAGCCTGTGTCACCCAATTACCCCCATTGACTAACTGACCCGCACGTATTTGAATTGTGGGAGGACCAGAAGGAAAGTCACATGGTCACGGGGAGTACGTAAAAACTCATTACAGACAGCAGTGGAATTGAACCCAAGTCGCTGGTACTTTAATACCATTCTGCTAATCACTACACGACTGTACTGCCCCTTATTACCAGGGATGACTTGCTTGTGGTAAATGCAGCAATCCATAATCCACAAAAGTAAATCTACATTTAAGTTTCAATAGTTCCATTTAGTATCAGATAAAGAAATGCAATATACATCCTGAAACTCTTGTTCTTTGCAGACATCCACGCAAACAGAAGACAGCTCCAAAGAATGACTGACAATAAAAACTTTAAGAAACCCAAAGCCCCCCTACTTTCTCCCTCCCATGCACAAGTAGCACAAAAGCAATGACCCACACCCACACCCACCTTTCAGCTGCCAGAAATGGAGTCAGTGAGTAGGGAAAGGAATCTGTGGTCGAGGATGAATTGCTTGAAGAATTTACTGGGTATTGCACAAGCAGTGTTGCAATTTAAACAGTGGAAGATCAGTGGTTGCAGTTAATGTTGGCATTCAAATGACAATATTTCAGGTGATACTGCCAAAGGTTGAGGAATATAGAAGAGTCTGAAAATATAAGTTTGGGAAGCATGAGGAGAAACAAGGAGGAAAACTAAATGCAAGTTCTATGCTGGAGATGCGTGAGGGAAAGGAAAGAACTTTAGGTTTGGCCCAATTAACACATAGAAAGGAAGAGACAGAGGCTGCTAATCAAATTAGCTCAATCTTAGTGACAAGCAGTTCTCACACTTAATGGGAGCCAGGGAGACAAAGTGGAGGGATATAAGGTAGCAGTCTGCAGCAACAGAAAAAAAAACTAGTTTACCTCTGAGCTGGAATAAGGAGCAATTCTGACAGGTTAGCAGAGTCCAAGCATCCCACCCAGCATAGTCTATATGGTCTAAAGTGACCACCTGGTGAATGGATAAGCCAGCTATTGCACATCTGGTCAAGCAACCAGATTAGTTAAGCAAATCAGTAATTATAGAAATAATACAGTAAAGCTGTCAAAGATGAGCTAACAGGGATTCAGGAAGCACAATTTCAGGTGAATTAGAAAAGTTCCTCTACCCCAGAGCTCATCACTGAGAAGTGTAAAGAGGACCTGCAATTGTTGGGGGAGGGGAGGGAAAGACAAGGAAATCATTTCTCCTACTGTAACAAAGTAGCAAGCCCACTTCAGTTACCAGTGGTGAATGTGACCTTGTAATTTCATGTGGGAAGAGACTTTAGAGAAGGAGGGAATGACTGAATTCAAAGATGACATTGAAAAGCAACCAGAGGCCAAGGCTGGTTAACATACTTGCTACTTTGTCTTTTCTGTCCCCATCTAACCCATAGTAGTCAAAAATATACCTCAGTACTGAATAAAGTCAACCTCCAAAATGAGAAAGTACGGGACAAGTTAAATGGGACTAAGGATCAAAATTCCCAGAACTAGGATTCTAAGAGTTGGCTGTAGAAAGTAGATGCAAATCTCTAGATGTTGGATTGGAAATTCAAAAAAGGTAATTCAAGAAAGAAGAGGGAGAGAAAGCAGAACCAACTCATTTAAGTATCTGCTATTGGCAAAAAAATTTAATTCTTTATTAAAAAGAACATACAGCCTAAACATGCTTATGAACCTTGATAAATATAACTAGGAATAATAATGGAAGGCAATGCATAAAGTGTACAGTATTTGAATTTCCAAAATACACCAAAAAGGTATCAAATAAAATGTTATTGCACAAGGTGTGGGCATAGGTATTAACATATAAACTTGGATAGAAAATTATGTAACTGATAGTAAATAAAGTGGGGGTTAGAGGGTCATCTTCAATTGGCAAGATTAACCAGTAGGGCCTCAGATATTTAAAACAACTTGGATGAAGAAATCAAGTCAAATGTAACCAAATATGCTGATGATACGTGCTAAGCGAGATAGTAAACTGTGAAGGTATTAGACAGGTTAGGTGAGTAAGAACAAACTATAGAAATGGAGCATTATATTGGTAATGAACTATTTCTGAACAACAATAAAAAGCAGACTGTTTAAATGATATGACACTATTAAATGTACTTTTTGATAAAGATCTAGGTAGCCTTGTACAAGAAGCAATGTTAGTAAACTACTTGGGAGTTTATAAAGCTTTAATGGGCATGAAGGCTCAGTATAAACCAGCCAGTAATCACCATCTTCACAATATACAACAGGAAGATGTCTCTCAAGAATACTGTAATGCAGTAATAAAACCAGAGCAAATATTCTTCCTCTCCATATAGAAATTAATTTTAAGCTTCTTACTTGATCTTCCTGAACTCGTCACAATCACATAGGATAAGGTTCATGTGTTTGTCAAACGCTTTGAAGGTTCCAATAAAGATGCGCCCATCCTGAAGGATGCACCTCATTCTGTAGTCAATATGCTGAAGCATCTTACTGCTCTTACCCACCGTCTGATGAGAGAAGTTATTACAGCAAATGGTCATTACACCATAGACATTTCAAAGCTTTTCTAGCTTATAAGCAGTACTAGATTTCACTTTACCCAGTTTAGAGACTCAAAACTGATTTCCACTGATCATAGCTCAGTCACTAGTATTGGTTTGGAGTCACTCTTAGCTAGAGAACAACAGACACCAAGCCAGTAATATTCAAACCAACAATCCTTAACCAAAATAACTTTAAAAGCAAAGTAATACAGATTTCATTATATACGCAAGTTTTTATAACCATCATGCCTTGTGTTTTGCCATATTTTGGCAATTCAATTCTCAAGCTTGTAAGTTAAATAAGATGAAAGGTGCACTTAAAATTACTATTTTTTTTGATTATGACAGAACTCCCAAATCTTTCCCAATCTGCCCTTGAATATGCTGCTTGTCTTTCAAAGTTTTAATAAGCACACATGCCTACATTCTCTTTCTTCCATAAAGGTCCCACCCCAAACAGCTTCTCTCTCCACCTGCCAGCTCTTCAATCTTGGGGCATAGCTGTTCCCTGACCAGTGTCAAAGAGGGTACACAGCAAGTTAGTCACACTTCTTATAATCCAATATTCCACATTTACTGCAAACAATTTATGGGATAGAAAAAATAGGGTGATTCCCTTTTGACAATGTTCCAAAGAAGGCCATTTTACTCTTTGACTAGCCATATTACAATTAATCAGACTATATATTGTGTTCCAGTGTTTCACACAATTATATTATTCCCATGTAAATCCATATCTTTTCACTCCTTTTCACAATTGTAATTTAAGCAATATGGCCAAAGCTCCCTTTTCTTTACAAACCTTCCTTTCTATTTCAATTGGAAACTCTCATTATGCAGCATATGTGATTGCTACCTCTTTTAGTCACACACATCTAGTTATGTAACTTTGGGCAGACTCCTTTTATATTCACAGTGGATTTCAGTTAATGTGGGCTATCAGTTAACAACTTTTAAAGAACAAAAACAAATAGAGAAAATAGTTGGGTTTCCCTTCGTTTATTTATTTGGGATGCTTTGCTGCTTAATTGGGACAGGAGACTGTTGCCGAAAAGTTTCTAACTAGTGTCAGTCATGTGGCCATCAGACACTACAACGTGCTTAGAGTGAGCAGTTTTTAAATAGTGTCACTTGTGTGAGCTTGTGTTCAAAAAGCAGTGACTTTTGTCACTGATAGTAAGACAATTCAGAACTGATTTGCTCTCTGGGGTTTCAAGCACTCAGACTTGGAGATGCCAAAAACAGCCAGGAGTGAAAATTAAACAATTTCACTATTTTGACAAGTTGGGAACTACAAAGAATTTGAAAGTATCAACAATCATCTTGAATGTTACAATGAAAATGAGGACTTGGAGGATATAATCATTAGAAGCATTTTATGAAGGCAGTCGGTATCTGTGCTGATTTTGTCCATTTACAGTCAATGAAAAGAACAAGACATTGATAACAACTGGGAACTAACACACAATTCTAGAGCACTGTAGTTGTTTTGATAGTGTTCTAATTTGTTTTGAATGTCACTTAAATACAGTTTGTTACTCAGTTATATAGCACAACCCTAAAACTGGAGATTAGACTCATGGAGGCAGTGGCATCTCTATCTCAGGAACACCAGCTTGTTATTTCTCATACACAGTTTAAATGAAACCAGGCCAATTTGTAACCCTGGTGAAATCTGTTTTCTTTACTGTGCAAATGAGTACAATTCCAAACTTTCATACTAATCACTCTTCTCATAGCCATTGTGTTTTGCTGCAGTCACCACCCCCGCCCCCGTGTCAGAAAGCGATGTACAGGTTCCACTACCCCGCCGTCCCGCTCCCCAATACCCCTCTTCCCCCACGTGTCACAGACCCATTCCCACTCCTTTGCCCCAATCTGCTCAGTCCTCTCCCATTCTCAACTCACACTTCCCATTCATTTCCACTCACCCACCTCTTCACTACCTCTACCCTGAGACCCTCTCCCACTCTATCACATTCTTCATCCACAGCTACAGCCCCGAAAGTCTCCTTCTCCCCCACCCGCTCATAGCCCCTCTCCCACTCCTACACCACCCGCCCCCATCGCTTCAAGGTCCCGGGTACTAGGCCGCAGGCTGCCGCCAACTCCGAAAATTGTATTGCGCACCAACTGTGTGCACAATACAATTCAGACATCGTTTATCGGGGACCCGAGGAAGGGTATCGAGCCTTCTTACCATGGTTGCGGGCGGGATGGGCGCACAACCCGACGGATTGCAGAGCGAGAGAGGGGAAGCAAAAAATTCCTACGAAAGGCCGCAGGTACCGAGATTCGCGCGCCGAGGCCGGAAGTTTGCGCGTGCGCCGTGCCGGCGGTCCCCAAACCGCATGGGCGCGGAGCAGCCTGGGATACTGGCGAGGGCAGGTCGCGGGAGCAGGAGGTCAGAGTTGCGACTCGCTCTGTGTCTGAGACTGGTTTAAAAGCAGGACGTCCTTCGCAAACCTGTCCCCAGATTCTCTTAATGTGTCGGAATAGAAAGAGGCCATTCAGCTCCTCGAAGTCTGCTGTGCCGCTCGATAAGGGTCGTGGCTCATTCGACATTCCTCAAATCCACTTCGTATACAACTCTTCATTCCCTTACTGATCACATCCTTAAAGATATGCACAATGAATCTATCCAACAGTTCTCTGTGTCAATGCCACAGATACAATGCTGAGAGAGGTTTTGGAATCGGTTTATTATTGTCACTTGTATTAAGGAATAGTGAAAAGCTTGTCTTGCATGACTGATTGAAGTAGTACAGGAATAAGGTAAAACAACAGAATGCAGAACAAAGAGTTGTGTTCACGATTCTCTGGAGATTTATTTTTTGCAGTTGCGGCAGAACAGTTGTCATACTAAGCCGTGATACAGCCAGATTGGATACTTTTATGTGCAACATTAAAAATTGGTTAGCGTCCTTGAGTCAGAAAGGATAAGAGAAGGGAACATATAGCAGCCCACAGAGAGGGAGTAGAGGTGGAAAGGGTGGACGATAAAGGATCTAGTACTTTCCCTGTGCTTATGACGAATAAACTCCTCTTGGGCTTCAAGCCGGGTACAGGTGTCCCAAAGGTGGGTCAGCGGAAACCTGATTGGATGAGGACTAACCAGTCAGGTGGGATGGACGACAGGGATCTATATACCATTGGACGAGACATGCCCAGGCGTCATCTCTGAAGATGGCTGAGTTTGCCATTAAAACAACGATTAAAATCGAAATTTTTACCCCGGCTGTAAGCCCGAGAAGAGTTTATTCTGAAAGGGTGGGCAATTTCAAGTTCCTGGTTGTCAATATCTCTGAGGATCTATCCTGAACGCAACATATCGATGCAGCTACAACAATATATTGGGCCCAGGACAGTGGAATGTTTCATCAGGAGTTTGAGGCGATTTGGTATGTCACCAAAGACACTCGTAAATTTCTACAGATGTACCCTGCGGAGCATTCTTATTGGCTGCATCACCGGGGGCTGCTGCACAGGATCGAAATAAGATAAGATCCTGGCCATGCCTTGTGCTCATTACTACCGTCAGAAAAGGGGTACAAAAGCCTGAAGACACGCGCTCAGTGATTCGAGGACAGTTTCTTTCCCTCTTTCATCTGATTTCTGAATGGACATTGAACCCATGCACACTACCTCACTACATTTTTATTTCTATTTTTTTTGTACTACTTCTTTAATTTAGCTCTGTTTTATATATATACTTACCTACCAGAATTCGTAGTTTCTTTTTTTTCCCATTCTTATGTATTGCGTTCAGTTGCAGGAAGTTGTTGACTCCAGGTCTCAAAGTTTGGAGATGAGTTTGCTTTGAATTATAGTATTGAATATAGAGCTGTAAACTACAGTCCTTACTGTCCAGAGAAGTGGGTAGAGCCAGGTCCACCAAAGACCTATTTCAGTGGTTGGCAAACTGCAGTAGGTTGAGGTTGTCTGGGCTGGAATTAATGTTTGGTAATAACCACCCTCTCAAAGAACATTGTGATGGTGGATGCCATACCCACTGGGGGTCATTAAGGTGCATTACCTTGTTTTTCTTTGGTACCGGGATGATGCTGATCTTTTTAAAGCAGATAGGAAATGTCTACAAATACCCTCAGCAGCTGATCTGCACAGGATCAAAGAATATGGCCAGGGACACCACGTGGGCCAGATCCTCGGTGTGCATTTAGTTTTCCCAAAGGTGGATCTTAAGTCCACAGTATTAACTACGAGTTTGGGTGGATTGGAGATTGTTGGGGTAGTGTAAGTACTTTGATAATAAACTTACTTTGTATTTCTGTTCAAAATGTTGATAAAATGCATTAAGCTCATTGGGAGGGGTGTGCTAATTTGGTGATGGTGCTTGACTTTGTTCTGTAGACATTAATGCATGAAGAGGAACCGCTTCATCAAGCACCTCTGCTCCCTCTGCCAAAAGCGGAACTTCCCAGAGGCCAATCCTTTTAATTCCTGTCTCCGTTACCATTCCGACATGTCAATCCACAGCCTCCTCCCTTGCCATGAGTCATTTTTCGGGTGTGAGGAACATCACCTTGTATTCCTCTAGTTAGCCTCCAACCTGATGGCGAGAACATTGGTTTCTCCCTCCAGTAAATTTTTCCTCCTCCTTTCCCCCAACCCCCATTACTCCCCCTCTGGCCTCTAATCTCTTCTACCCATCACCTTCTAGATAGTCCTCCTTCCCCTCCCCCCCACCTACCTCTTTATTCTAGCATCTTCTCCCTCCCTTTCCAATCCCGGAGAAGGGTTTCGGCCATTTATTTATTTCCATAGACAATACCTTACCTGCTGAGTTCCTCAAGCATTTTGTGTGTGTTGTTTTGTAGCACATAAACTCTGGCCTGACTGACAACTGCTCTGTGACTCAATTTTGGGCTGATGTTTTTATTCCCAATTATTAATGGGCCCTCCTTATTCTTAGGCCATGATTTCTGTTTGTCAGCTTTCTCATGAGAAGAAATATCCTCTCTGCCTTTACCCTGTCAAAATACTTTACCTACTTGCCTATGATAGGTGGCAGGGCAGATGGTAGGGAGTCTGCAGAAGGACTTGGACAGATTGGGAGAATGGGCAAAGAAGTGGTAGATCAGAGATAGTGTAGAGAAGTGTATCATCATATACTTTGGCCTAAGGAATAAAGCTGTAGATTATTTTATAAATGGGAAGAAAATCCAAAAATCAGAGGTGCAAAGGGATTGGGGAGTCATTGTTCAGGATTCCCTAAAGGTTAAATTGTAGGTTGAGTCGGTAGGAAGGAAGGAAAATGAAACATTAGTATTCATTCAAGAGGACTAGAATACAAGAGCAAAGATGTGATGTTGAGGCTTTCGGAGATGTTGGTCAAATCGCACTGAGTATTGTGAGCAGTTTGGAGCCCCTTATCTAGAAAAGATGTGCTGACATTGGAGGGGGTCCACAGGAGATTCACAAGAATGATTCCAGGAATAAATGGTTAACATATGAGGATTGGTTGATGGCTTTGGGCCTGGACTTACTGGAGGTTAAGAAGAATGGGTGGGGGGGTCAAGAGATGTTGGGGACATCTCATTGAAACCTATTCAAATATTGAAAGGCACAGATAGCATGGATGTGGAGATGATGTTTGCTATATTGTGAGTCCATTTAGAACGGGGATGAGGAGGAATTTCTTCAGCCAGATGGTTGTGAATTGCCATGGACAACGGTGTAGGCCAAGTCATTGAGTATATTTGAAGTGGAGGTTGAATGGTTCTTGGTAGGAGAATGGGGTTGAGAGGGATATAAATCAGCCACGATGCAATGGCAGAGTAGCCTAACTCTGTTCCGATCTCTTATAGTCTAAACATGCCAACATTCTTGTTTGCAAACCCAGTCCTGATGCAGAATTTTGAACCAAAACTGCAACAATTCCGTCCATCCCACCAAATGATGCTAGACCTGCTGAGTTCCTCCAGTGGACTGGATTTTGTTCAATAATCTTGCATGTTACATTGAGGACAGCTCATTCTTCTAAACTCCAATAAATTCCCAACCCATTTAACCTTTCCTCAGGATCACCTTAGTGAATGTACAATGTACTGTGTATGTTAATCAAAATGGCTTCTTTGGTTTGCCAGAGTAGGAATGCCTTTATGTTTGATAAGTGTTTTCTCTCGCAGTTGTTTAGCTTTGGACTTGCTGATATGCGGATTGTATTCATTTTTTAACCAATGGGGAGTGTTATTTTGTCTTGTGAGGCTGCGAGCTTGGGGGTTTCGTGGTCTTTTCAGGGGAGGCGGGAAGGAGACGCCGAGGAAGGTGGACGTGCGCTGCACTGCTCAGTCGACCACCGGGGGTGGTCCCAGGTGCGAGGACGTGGAGGTCGGAGGAAAGTGATGAGGGGTCAAATGGTTTGATGGTTGAGCTCCAACGATGTGCACTAAACTGACTGAACTTTGATAAGTTGGCGCCTTTTACTTTATTTTCTTTTCCTTCATATATACAGTATTGCATAGTACTCTTTTAGTTTCAGTAAAATCTTTAAAGTGTATTCCATAACGGTATTTGGTGTGAGTTTTGATATTGTGTGTGTACGTGCGGCATAAACTTGATTCTCACAGCACCTGCGTGCACGGAAGGTGGGGTTGGTGAGTGGCTGGATCTCCTTTTCCCCTAGACATATACCAGCTTGTTGGGTAAGTGTTACATGAATATTCTCTGAACTGCAAACAGAAGATGGAAGCAAAATAGTTCACATTAGGAACAGAAAGAAACACCATTGTAGGAACTATCACGGGATTAGATTATCAGATGAAGGGTATGCAAAACCCTTCTTAAACAGATTTAACATCCCAACTAACTCCTGAGAATCCTTGCTTCCTGACCGCTCAGAAGAAGATTTAGGATAGTATCAAGATTAAGGTTATGCACAAGTGACAAAAGGAGTGAACCACCCCACAAACATCCCACCCACCCCAGCAGGCACCAGCTGCACCATCTGAGAAAATCTATGGTTCCTACATTGGCTTCATGAATTAGCACAAAACTTGAGTGAAGCAAGTCATCCTCCGTACTGAATGACAGCTTAATATGATCGAAGTCAACTCTTGTTGGAGGATAGTGCAATCATGGGAAAGCACTGATTGTGTTGTTCCAGTCTTCACCAGTTCTCTCTAGGGAACAGCAACCCAAGATCCCAGTTATCTACTTTCAGGTGCTCTGTGGGATTGAACAAGTTGCCATTCTAATAAGCCTCTGCTTCTAATTGTTCTTTTAGTATTCTTTCCCACCCTCTTCCTCAAAGTGATAAGACAGTAAGCAACATGAGATTTCAGTAAATGTCCAGTTATCCATTTAAATGAGGCATTTGGATTTGTCTGCCCAAAAACCAAGTGACTAATTGTAAGATGAAAGATCAAGAACAAATAGTGTAAACACCATATGGCACCTGTAGTTTGTCTTCCGAAAAAAATAAATTTAACTCTAACCAAAATTCATCTATTAAAACATTTAAAACAAAAAAAAAATGGTGTCAACTTTCCTGGTGCTGCATTTATCTAGGCAACTACAGAATATTGTATCGAAACCCTATATGCCTTGTAGATGATGGCACAAAATCACAGCAGGAAAAATGGTTCAACTGGGGATTACAGGAAAAATGACAGTATTAAAGCTAATGTAATGACGTATTAAGTTGCCATAAAGTCAAGTTTGATTTGCAACTTTTTAGAAATCAGTAACTGATGAATGAAATTGATAGAGAAAGTAAAATGAGACAAAACTAGAAAGAACATAACATAATGTCAGAATTTCTACAAGGAAAAGGCTAGTAAAGACAATACAAATATGAGCAGAATTTATGGTGAAATATAGAGGAATTAAGTGAGTAAGCAAAAAATATGGCTTCTATGTGTTTAAAAACAGGAGGGCCATCACTTTGGGGATGTGATTGGCTGTGACGACTGCAACTTGATTGGAGATCCATCTGCAATTTGCATGCCAGATCCCCTGTGATAGAGTTCATAAGACATAGGAACAGAATTAGGCCATCTGGCCCATCGAGTCTGCTCCACCATTCAATCATAGTTGATCCCTTTTTCTATCTCCTCCTCAATCCCAGTTCCTGGCCTTTTCCCTGTAACCTTAGATGCCATGTCCAATCAAGAACCTATCAATCACGGTCTTAAATACACCCAACGATCTGGTCTCCACAGCCGCATGTGGCAACAAATTCCACAAATTCATCACCTTTTGGCTAAAGAAATTTCTCCACATCTGTTTTGAAAAGGTGCCCCTCTATCCTGAGGCTGTGCCCTCTTGTCCTAGACTCTCCCACCATGGGAAACATCCTTTCCACATCTACTCTGTCAAGGCCTTTCAACATTCAAAAGGATTTAACGAGAGCCCCTCTCCCCACCTCATCCTTCTGACCCATAGCCATCAAATGTTCCTCATATAACCCTTTCATTCCTGGAATCATCCTTGTGAACCACCTCTGGACCCTCTCCAATGCCAGATCATCTTTTCTAAGATGAAGGGCCCAAAACTGTTCACAATACTCAAGATGAGGCCTTACCAGTGCCTTATAAAACCTCAGCATCACATCCTTGCTCTTGTATTCTGGACCTCTTGAAGTGAATGCTAGCATGGTATTTGCCTTCCTCACCACTGACTCAACCTGCAAGTTAACCTTCAGGGTGTTATGCACAAGGACTCCCAAGTCTTTCTGCATCTCAGATTCCTGGATTTTCTCCCCATTTAGAAAATAGTCTGCACATTTATTTCTATTACCAAAGTGCATGACCATGCATTTTCCAACATTTTATTTCATTTGCCACTTTCTTGCCCATTCCCCTAATCTGCCCAAGTCCTTTTGCATCTTACTTGCTTCCTCAACACTACCTGCCCATCCACAAATCTTCTTATCATCAGCAAACTTGGCAACAAAGTCATCTAAATCATTGGTACACAGCATAAAAAGTAGTCCCAACACTGATTCCTGTGGAACACCGTTAGTCACTGGCAGTCAATCAGAAAAGGATTTTATTCCCACTTACGACCTCCTACCAATCAGCCAATGCTTGAACCATGTTAGTAACTTCACTGTAATATCATAGGTCCTTAACTTGGTAAGCAGCCTCATGTGTGGCATCTTGTCAAATACCTTCTGAAAGTCCAAATATACAGCATCCACTGCATCCCCTTTATTTATCCTACTTGTAATCTCCTCAAGGAATTCCAACAGTTTCGTCAGGCAGGATTTTCCCTGAAGGAAACCATGCTGATTTTGTACTATCTTGTCCTGTGTCACCAAGTACACCACCTCATCCTTAACAATTGACTCTAACATCTTCCCAATCACTGAGGTCAGGCTGACTAGTCTATAATTTCCTTTCTGCTGCCTTCCTCCTTTCTTATAGTGGAGTGACATTTGCAATTTTCCAGTCCTCTAGCACCATGCCAGAGTCCAATGATTTTTGAAAGAGTCAACTGAAAGTGAATTCAGAAAGACACTGGATGATGTCACAACAGTGTTCAGGGATGCCATTGGAAAACTCAAACATATCACAAGTAAAATAGTGTTAAATGAAAATGCCACACCCAAGTTTTACAAAGCCCATCCAGTTCCTTATACCATCTGTGATAATGTAGCCAGTGAGCTAGATCGCTGAAGGAATTCTTTGCAAGGTTGAGTGGAGCCTATGGGCAACACCAGTGGTCCCACTAGCCACAAAGAATGGGTCTATCAAGATCTCTGGTGATTTTAAGTTCACCATCAACCCAGTACAGTACTGAAATTAGATCAATACCCTCTGCTCAGGATTGAGGATATCTTTGCAAACCTTTCTGGAGAAAATCACTTCAGCAAAGTAGACTTGGCTGAGACGTGCCTACAGAAGGAGATGGAAGCAGAGTCTGAAGTATTTCTCATGAGCAATATTCAAAGGGCTTTATTCAGCTTATTATTGGAATGGCATCTGCACCAGCACTCTGTAGGCAAGGATGTCAAGGAGCATCCCCAAAATCTCATGACAGTGTTAAAGAGATTAGAAGATTATGGGCTCAGAGCATGATATGACAAGTGTGAATTCCTTAAAACCAAGCCTCACTTTCTGTGGTCATACAATTGACACACAAGGATTACACAAGGATGCTGAGAAAATTCAAGTAGTGGTGGATGTCCCAAGGCCAAAGGACATGCCACAGTTATGGTCCTTCTTAGAGTTTGTCAATTATAACAGGGTTTGGCTACAGTGTTCCACCCTTTGAACTCATTACTACAGATCAGGAAGAAATGGCAATGGGCAAAGCAGTGAGAGGTAAAGGAAATGGTGATGCCAGACATGGTACTCACATTCGGGGAAGCTTGCCATGCACTGTTCAGATGCCAACATGTCCTGAACAACATAACCAGAGCTGTCAGAACCACTTCTTGCAGTCAGAGTCAACTTCTACAACCACCACAAAGGAAGCCCCAGAACCCAAGACTGCTTCACAATGAGAAGTCTCTCCTACAAAGCAGTGTGATCTCTTGACAGGAAAGACATTATCTCACAAGAGTAAGCGCTCCTCTACACTGATTAAATCTTTAGGCCTGAATGGGACAAGTTAAAATGACATACAGGGAGAGCCAGAGATAGATGCATTCCATATTGAGTTGCAGTTTAGAGCTAAGCAGGGAGAGATTTGTATATTTAATATTTCAGTGTTATTTGAATAATATTGTAAATGCATTTGATTAAGCATTCTTTGTTGCTTACATAATGCATTGCAGATTATATGTAAAAGTATGTAAATTGCATGTCACCACACCACTACACCATATTTGCGCCTCTCGCTAAACAAGTTATTCCTGGCTCTGTGTTTTCCTTTGAATTAGTTTTTATGTTTCAGAGTTCTAAGACAATACTCATCACTGAAAGCCTTGTTAAAATGCATCAAAATTAGTTATAATCCAAAAAAGGAGGGGGGCTGAGGGAATGTCACAGCAGAGGCTTTGAAAACTGGATCTTGTCATTAGTAGCATTGCAGCCTTTCTACGTGGCTGGTTATGACCTTGTGCATCTGCTTTTATCTTGTACCATAAACAGAGCATTGAATATATTGGCACAGATGAAGGTCCCCTAAAAGTTCTTAGAAAGAGAGTTTTCCCAGTCCCATCCCAGATCCCAGTCCAGAAGCCAATTCTTCTATCTAAAGAGAACCCAGATTGAGTAGTGTTAAAAAAATACTTGAATAAAAACCTATATTTTTCTAGATGTTCTATTTCTGAGCATTTCACAAGAAATGCAGAGGAGAGACAAGAATTATGATGAAAAGTGATCAACATGAAATGTTAATTCTGAGAGCTCCAGAAAGTTCCGTTTTTATTTTCCCCGATCAACTCTCTTTGTAAATATGGACTTCTATATGGCAAAAGTTCATTTATAAAACAGTGCAGTCAGAGAATTAGGAAGTTCATTCAATAGCCTTTGAATGAGAAAGTGGAGATGTGAAGACAATGAAAATCTGATTTGAGTTGAATGAGGTGAGAAAGTATTGTGATGGACTTGGGTCACCAACTCTTGATATGGCTTTGCTTAAAAAGAGGTTGATGACACTTGAGAAAGATTTTGACATCATAATGTCCTGTATTAGAATTTTGCTGCCAAAGGCAATTAAATGGAGATGGCAATGAAGAGATAAAAACTTAGTGTTGTTTTAAGTGAGAGGTGGATAATTGTTTCTGCTGAATGTATCCAAGATGCCCTGTATTTTCAGCTCTTTGCAAATGGAACATACAATCAAACAAAGCACACAGTTGAGAGAGATGAAACACATGTTATAGTCTGTAGTAATATTCCAACATCACTGGCTCAGTGCACATACTGATAGTTAACCAATACTTTCTGTACAAAAATGAAGACTTACTATAGATTTCAGTGTACGGTAAATATTTCCATTTCATTTTTTTTCTTAACAGCTATTATAACACTGACCAATGAACAGTTTAACAGACAAATATTCTCCCAAAATGCGATTAAAAAGTTTCACTCACTGTACCTCCCACTCATCTGAGATTGTTACAAACGTTAAATTCTTTTGCTGGCAGTGAGTTTAAAATTTCAGCTTTTTCACTGTTTCCAATGGAGAGTTGAACTTAATTTAAAAGAAGTATGCTTGCTGACATCTACTGGAGATCCCTTTGCATTTTTAACAAGCTTTCTAGCTCACTAGGGTAAACCAAGTGGCTTTCAGTAAGCTTGTTTCAACTCAATTGCCTTGAATTACACAAGTGCATTAAGCCATGTGTTTGAATAGCAGAGGTTGTGGGAGAAACAGCATTTCCCTTCTAAAATGGTGGCATATTCTTTTAAAAGCAAGTATTTAGAACAATTTATTCTTTTCACCTTAATTGGTAAACGCTGAGACAAACACATTCACGTTACTTGCTCTGTATCCCTACCATGATAAAGATGAGCAAAAATCCGCAGAGAGGCCACTGTTTTGTTCATATGTTATGCACAAGAACAGGAAAAGGCTTAAAACTGAAATAATCTGGACTAGATTTGTAGTAACTGTCTTATTGTCAGTATTTTCACATTTTCCCTTTCTTTCTCTGACCTTCATATTAGTTAGAATATTAGGTGGTATCACCCATAAAAAAAATTACTTCCCAAATCTTCAGTACTGAAATCAGATTTTAGGTACAATTTTTAAAAAATTAAAGCCTCTTTATAATGTGTAATTTAAATTATTTTGCATACAGCTCAGTTAGATGGCCCACATGCTTTGTGCACGTTACCCTTTGCTAAGCAGACCACAGTGTGGTACGTATAAGCAGATATAATAGTTTTCTAAAGCTTTTGAATTAGTCCCAAACAACCTTGTCATTCATCGTGAAGATAAAAACAACTTACTCAATGTAACATGAACTGTCATTTGTAAATTGCCAACATTCTGTCTAATGCTGATAAATAAGAAATATCTGAAGTTTCTCCACTTTAGACAACTGGAGCTAAGAAGATACAGTACGAACCTGTGCACATTGCTCTTAATACTTTGTAACTCACCAATTTCTCTACAGTGTCAATTACTATTTCAAACAGAAAAACAGACAGCTGAAGCAACATTTTGAAGTGGTTACAGTTGTCACATTCTTGTCTTCCAGCAACCCATAATTAAGTAGAGTAAATAATTTCAAATCTGTCAGTTTAAGTTCAGCTGAGATAATAGTAAGATGGTTACAGCAGAGACACTAACCATGAAATTGTTTCCAGCCTGGAAACACACAAAATGCTGGAGGAACTCAGAAAGTCGTAGAGCATTTATCGAGGGGAATAAGCAGTCAATGCTACGGGCTGGAAAGGAAGGTGAGAATAAGACAGTGGGGGGGGGGGGAGAAGGGGAAAGAGTAGAAGCTGGCAGGTGAGGGGGAAAGTGGGTGGGGGGAGGAGGGGGAGATGAAGTGAGAAGCTGAGACATGATAGGTGGAAAAGGTAAGGGCTGAAGAAGGACTTTGATAGGAGAGGAGAGTGACCAATGGGAGAAAGGGAAGGAGGAAGGGCATGGATAGGTGAAGAGACGAGAAGGACGCAGAATGGGGGGGTGGACGGGGGAAGAAATTATCAGAAGTTGGAGAAATTGATGTTGATGCCATCAGGTTGGAAGCTATCCAGATGGAATATGACGCGTTGCTTCGCCAACCTGACTATGCCCTCATCTTGGCAGTACAGGAGACCATGGGAATGCGAAGTAGAATGGGAAATCCTATCTACTGCAGACAGAGTGAAGACACTCAACAATGTGGTTCCCCCAATTTATGTAGGGCCTTGCCAATGTAGAGGTCACCGTACTGGGAACACCAGGTGCAGTAGATGACCCCGACAGACTTGCAGGTGAAGTGTTGCCTCACCTGGAGAGACTGTTAAGAGCCCTGAATGACAGTGAGGGAGCAGGCGTAGCACTTGTCTGGATTGCAGGGATAAGTGCCAGGAAGGAGATCCGTGGGGAGGGAAGGAGGGCCAATAAGTCACGGGGAGCATGATCGCTGTGGAAAGTGGAAGGGTGGATGGAAAGGGGTGTTTACTGGTAGGATCCCATTGAAGATGGCAGAAGTCAGAGAGGATTAGGTGCTGGGTACACGGGGTTGTGGCATGGCAGATAAGGACAAGTGGCAGTGGTTAGATGGGGTAGGGGCAGATGCCTGGAAAATGGAGGAAATGGGGGTGAGGACAGCATCAATGGCAGAGGAAGGGAAACCCCATTCTTTGATGAAGGACAGCAACTCAGCTGTTCTGGAATGGACAGTCTCATCCTGAGAACAGATGCGACAGTGATGGATGAATTGAGAAAAGGCAATAGCTTCTGAGGTATGGTCAAGATAGCTGTGGGTGTCAGTAGGTTTATAAAAGATGTCAGTAGACAGTTTGTCTCCAGAGATGGAGACAGAGAGAGATCGAAAAAGAAGGAAAAGGTGTCAGAGATGTACCAATTGAATCTGAGGACAAGGTGGGAGTTGGAGGTAAGGTTGATGAATTCCATAGATGCACAAAGCAATGCAGAGCAGAAAGAATTGGGGAGTATTACAAATGAAGGATTGGAACATAGACTGTTCCAGGTAGTCAACAAAAAGGCAAGCATAGCTGGGGTTCGTACGGGTGCCCATGGCTACACCTTGGGTTTAGAGAAAGTGGGAGGAGTGTAAATTGAGTGTAAGGACCAATTACGCAAGAGGGAGGAGAATGATCTTTTTCTGATTACAATAAAACAGGTTTGCCTTTGTGAACAGTAAATCTCCCTGCAGTATTTACATTGCCTTAAGATTAAAATTATTTCTGATTCAAGTGGAATATCTATAACTAAGGATTAATGGTTACCTTAAATACGGTAACATTGGAACTATCTAAAGCAAAGAATCTTTATTGACTAGTTTAATTCAGTAATAATTTTAATGATGTTTGAATCTGTATGCTTGTTTATTATTCAAGTGCTATTTGAGTTCAGTGCCCATAATCTAGTCAAATTTTTTCATAAACTTTGCCAACACAAAGTAAGTACTTTTAGTGTCTTCAGCATAATCTCTTCAAGTACCCATTTAATTCTTCCGCAAAAAGTCCCAGATCGAAAGCTGGAACCAAGGCAGAGATGGGAAGTGATGAAACTGATAGTCTTTCCCAAAGTTCAAATGGTATTAAACATGCCTAGCGCTGTACAACACATGTGTGTAACATGCGCTCATAGACTTTAAAACATTATAGGGCCTTGGCATATGTAAATAGACTTGTATCATAAATCACATTAAAAGAGAAAAATTGAAGTTTGAGCAGACTATGAACAACTTTGTATCATAGAACAGGTTAATGTTCAATCATGACCCTTCTCCCCACCATTTCTGCCAGCTTTTCCAGTTGTCTTTGCATCTCCCTTCACAACTGGAAAGCCAATGGCTTGCCAGCAGAATTCAGATGGAGAAGAATAAATTTTGACTAAGGAGATCGGTTAAAGCCGTCAAACATCAGGAAGCATTCTCAGGCAACAATTTTGAAGATACTCCCATGTAACAGAAAGTGCATAGGCTCTCTTAGTAAATATTTGTTGCGTACAGGATTAAATACACAAACAGAATCCAAATGGTGGAATAATGTTTGATAGAGGATTGTCTAATTACAGTGAAAAAATCTAGTTAACTTGATAGAACATTAACCAACATATAAACTTCACTGTACCAAATCACATTATTCACCAAATTCCTATATCTGTCAAAAATATTAAGCATAGAACTCTTTTTAAAAAGGGACCAGTATTCTGTCTGAGACCCTACTACAGATGAGAAATACAATATGCTGTTCTTTTGCTCCTTGTTATGCTGTTTTACCACAGATTACAGAACTTAGCATGTTTCTTAACAAAGGGAGATCTTTCTAACAACTGTTGAAATAGGGCATTATTCATTGTTTTAAATTCATTTTCTTTTGTGCTTGCCAGGTGCTGGTCACACTACTGTTCAGCCATAGTGATACACAAAGTCATAGCTGCTGGGCTCTTTGGGAATGGGAGGAGGTGCCTCTGGAATCTGTATGTTCTCCAGGTCCAACAGCCGAAGTTTAATTTCCATACTCAGCAGAGTATCCAGATCATTCTTGGTCAGTTCACTGGTCATTTCTTTTCCCAGAAGGGCATTTAATCCATCAGTCCAGATACAGTACTGTAGAGCACACAAATAGAATGTTAAAAAAAGCACTTTCAATCTTTGCACAAGAGGAGGTAGTTTTGAAACAGTGAACCTTGTTTTGTCAACAGGTCATTTCTGACTTGTCAGGAATTCACGTGGGCAAAGACTCCAAACAAAAGAAATCTTTAGTCAGCTTAAAAATGGGATCTGAAACCTTAAAGGCATGCAGTTGCAACAATGGAAGCAAAAACAAAACTGCAGATGCTGAAAATCTAAAAAACAACGAAAAAGCAATAAACTAAGCAGGCCAGGCAGCATCTGTGGAGACAGAACCAGAGACAATGTTTCAAGTCAATGACCAGATAATTATAACCTACAGTTCACTCACCACAGATACTTCCCATCATCTCCTCCAACTTAAAATACACTTCCCTTTGCATATTTCCAGTTTTAACAACAGGTCTCTTAGCTGAAACATTGACTCGGTTTCTCTTTTCACAAATGCTGAGTTATTTTGTGTGCTTCCAGAATTTTTGTTGTCGTTGAAGTTCCAACCATCCTTTTTATTAGAATCGGATTCACCTGCCTCTCCTTTTCAGTTCTTGACAAATGCTCTATATCGAAGATCTGCACACAACTTCTCATATGTTGATGTTTGTATTTCCAGCATTTGAGCTTTTCTGCATAAAATTAAGCTGTGAACTTCTGGAAAATTTTATAACGATGTCTGCTATGCCAATTTACTTTAACCAAGGTTAGCTTCATAATATTGACGAAGGACACATTAAGACTGAGGTAACTCGTTGCATTCAAACTACTCCTTTTCATTCTTACAGAATGAAACTTTCAGTTATCATCTAAAAAACAAAGCTAGAGGTCTACAAGATAATAAGATCCCAGGGCTGAAATGGCTAGCATGAGAGGGCATAGTTTTAAGGTGCTTGGAAGTAGGTACAGAGGAGATGTCAGGGGTAAGTTTTTTTTACACAGAGAGTGGTGAGTGCGTGGAATGGGCTGCTGGCAGTGGTGGTGGAGGCGGAAACGATAGGGTCTTTTAAGAGACTCCTGGATGGCTTCATGGAGCTTAGTAAAATAGAGGGTTATGGGTAAGCCTAGGTAGTTCTAAGGTAGGGATATGTTCGGTACAGCTTTGTGGGCTGAAGGGCCTGTATTGTGCTGTATGTTTTCTATGTTTCTACGCTTCTATGTTACTTAGGACTCTTCCATTTTGGGCAAATCTTCTTCTAATCCTTTTAGTCTCTTTAAACTAGTAGTAAGTGGATAACTCCCAACATTTAGTATAATCAGCAGAAGCAGATCCTGGGGCACGATTAGGAGAAGGAATCCCATTAGAACTTCAATTCAGTCACCTCTGCTGAACCAGTAAATGTATAGATTCCGGAAAATGGCAAATTTAGACTTTACGGTATTGCCACAGTGAGGCCTGTTAAAGTTCAGACACAATTAGCCACCAGCCAAGCAAATCCTACAAAACAACTAGTCAATGAAGTTGAAACAACAACACGCACAAAATGCTGGTGGAACACAGCAGGCCAGGCAGCATCTATAAGGAGAAGCACTGTCGACGTTTTGGGCTGAGACAAAGTTGTTGTTTGAATTTCCAGCATCTGCAGATTTCCTCGTGTTTAGTCAATGAAGTTGTACTACACTATTTGCATGAGAGAAAGTGGTAAACTGATATGGTATCTGGGGAAGGAACAAGGAAAAGCTACAATAAAATTGAGAATGGCAAATGCTTAGAACATGACAAATCAATTCCTAAGCATTTTTTAGCTTTTTAGGTATTATTTGTTATATGCCAAGTTGAGGATAACATGTTTATTCTATTAGAAATGAGTTTTGCTCTTCAAACGCACATTCTGCCAGGCCATGCATTGAACAACAAACACATCTCATTAATGAAAGTCAGAAGACCGTAAACTGACCTCATACTTGTTTGGAGCTATAAAGTTTAGGGCCTCGTCAGGGTCATGTAGGATTGAGAAAGCCAACTCTTGGACTTCCTGGAAAATTGGAGAAGGAAAGAGAGTGAAGCCAGTAAACAAACTTTAATATTAAAAAAAAGGTTCAATTTTGTAAACTCTGTATTTCAGATCTGGTCCTACAATAACTTTGTAAATCAAACAGCTGACCTCAGTTTTTCCAAACATAATGAAATGAAGGACACCATAATTGTGTATTATTATACTGGCAGAATGATTGGATTAAATACAGTTCTGTCCACGAGGATCTACAAGTTACTACGATAGGGTGTTGTACAATACCTCTGATTCTATCACAGTGTATTAAAATATACATATAAAATTCAGTCTGGCTAGAAAGTGTTAAATCACAATTTTGAGATGGGTAATGTATATTTGTGTAAATATACTGTCTATTATATTTGCACACTATATTCATGCTTGTACCCTTATAGGATTATATACATGTCAGAGTCCTGACAGAAAATAACTTGCTATCACCACAATGCCAGGGACAGAAGTGACAATTATACGCAAGGTTCACAATACAGTAAAATAATGAAGTAACCCTGTCATTCTATAAATCATCAGTGCTACAACATCTAAAATACTATATGTGATTCTGGTTATCATCGCACATAATTATCAAAAGGTTACAGAAATGGAGAATAATCTGAAAGATTATTTATTTATTTAGAAAATGAACGAAGGCCTTTCTGACCCACCAATTTAACTCCAGGTTGATTTACAATGGCCAATTAACTTACTGAATGTGTACACCTTTGGACTGGGAGAGGAAACTGGAGCCCCTGGAGGAAACCCACGCACGAACGGTAAGAACATACAAACTTTCTCACAGAGGACACCGGTTTTAAACTCCAATGCCCTGAGCTGTAATAGTGGTGTGAAAAGAGTAGGTTGTAAGGAGTGATAAAATAAATCAGACGCTCTTGCTGGAAATTATATGAGGAGACTGTATGATTACTGCTTTTTATGATTCTAAAGGGACTTCATTATGTAAATGACAAGTTATTTTACTTTGTTTAAAGACAGTAGAATGATAAGGCAAAGCTAATGCTTTGAACCGTTGGAAGTGTAAAGGCAGTGGGGAAGGGGGAAGGTAACTGAATTCAATTTGAATTGAAAGTAATATTTTAGTGAACATGACAAATCAATGAAATGGGCTTCATGGATTGAAGTAATTGGTGTTGATTAACGAATAGATTTTTTTAAAAACAGGGAGTAACATTTTGGGATACACTGAATAAATTGAGACGTGATTTATGTTAAGTATAGAATGCTTGGCAAGAATGAGTGACACATTCAGAGCTCTCAACCACTGACCTTCCTGTCCTCATGATTGGATCTGATGCAAACCTATTGCTAAAGATTGCTATGATCAGTCACTGTCATTACCATCATGATCACAAGACTCCTAGGGTGGTAGATAGACTGGATAATGATCGTTTCATGAACAATTGCTACGTTAGCATGTGTCAAACATCCACAATGCACCAATGCAAACCGACTACAAATAGCTTAAATATACCTTATTTTGTTTTAGGGCACTCTTCTCTCTCATATGGGGACAGTCTTTCCCAGTTACCACAGCTTTGATATCCGCAACAGGAACTAAATAAGGAGAAAAAATAGCAGGCTAATGACCAAAAGGTATTGTGGAATCTTAATGCACACTTAGCAGCCACTTTTTTTAGGTACAGGAGTGGAACCCATTGTGGTCTTCAGCTGCTGTAGATCATCCACTTCAAGGCTCAAAGTGTTGTGCATTCAGAGATGCTCTTCTGCATAACAACAGTTGTAACATGTGGTTATTTGAGTAACTATTGCCTTCCAGTCAGCCTGAACCAAGTCGTCCATTTTCCTCTGACCTCTCATGGAAATGAGGCGTTTTTGCCCACAGACCTGCTGCTCACTGGGTGTTTTTTTTTGTACCATTCTCTAAAAACTCTGGAGACTGCTGACTGGAAAATTCCAGGAGATGAGCAGTTTCTAAGATACTCAAACCACTCCATCTGGTATCAATAATCATTCTATGGTCAAGGCCACTTAAGTCACATTTCTTCCTCATTATGATGTTTGGCCTAAACATCAGCTGAACCTCTTGACCACGTCTGCAAGCTTTTATACATTGAGTTGCTGCCACATGATTGACTGATTAGATATTTGCATTAACAAGCAGGTGTACCTAATACAGTGGCCACTGAGTGTATATTAGTGATGGCAACAGTATACTAGTAAACAGTAAAATATAATCAGTATAATTTCAGATTCACATTAGACAGTTCTGAGTTAATATCTTTAGTTGCTCTTGTAAGCAGATTTAATACATTGTGATCAAGTGTTTAATTTTACTGAGGGCATAAAGATAATATGATTTAAGGTTGTAACAATAAAGCCCTCTATTTATAGGAACAGGGTATTTTTAATTTTACCCTGCCATATGAGACAGAAGGAATTAAACTGAGGAATGAGAGTTATTAAACAATATATTTTGTGCCCGTTTTTACAGAAGACGTCCTGATGATATTAAAGAACATCAGGTTTAGAGTGAATGGAAAGAATGACATTATCATTAGTATGTTTTAAAAAAAAAGTACCGGGGAAATGAATAGCACTAGAAGTTGATGATCCACAACTCATGAACAAGATGACACATCACAAGGTGTTGAAGGGAGTGTATTTGTAGTTAGGGGATGCACTGGTTGTCATCTTAAAAATAATTCCATTTATTGCAGAATTGTTATTTTCTTACCTGTGTGAACCAATATAACCAACACCAATTAAAAAATGAGGGAGTGAGAAAATGGAACCTATTAGTCTGAAAGCAATACCAAAAAATTCTAGAATCTATTACTAATAGGGCACATAGAAAATAATAATTAGATTGGACAGTCATCATGGAATTAGGAAAGAAAAGTTATGTTTGACAAGTCTGTTAAGAGACTTTTGAGTTGTAACTCAATAGGTAAGGAAAAGCATGGCTATTTTGGACTTTCTCCCATGATCGTGATATAGATTAAGAGCAGCAAGATGTGCTATTTTAGACTTTAAGAAGACTTTTGATAAGGTGCCATGTAAGAAGCTATTAGATAAATTAGAGCACATAGGAATGGCAATAATAAACCAGCAAAAATTTGTCAAAAGACAGAAAATACAAGAGACTACATCAACTGGAATCAGGAGCAACAAACAGTCTGCTAGAGGAACTCAATGGGTCAAACAGCAAGGGAAGAAAAGAAATTCGGTTATTAGCGCAAGAATAATCAAGCGGGGTCCCAGACGGATTGGAGCTGGGCCCCAGTTCACAATATATATGAATGATTTAGATGAAGGCACCAGGAGCAATATATTCAAGTTGAGTTGGTATGTAGGTGGCGAGGATGGAAAGGACTTTAAGGATATATAAACCACATAGATCAATGGGGATAGATGAGCAGTGCTAGGTGAAATATAATGTAGAAAAACGTGGTGGGAGAAACAGTGGCTGAGTGGTTTTTTAAAAATGGTAAGACACCAAAAGTTATTGGTGTTCAGAAAGACCTGGATGAGTAACTGAAAGCTAATGTAAAGGTGTTGAAAACAATTACGAGGCCAAATTATAGGTGCCTTTTATTGCAAGGAAATTTTGTACAAAATTAACAACATTGTACTGAAAATATACAGGGGACTGGTGAACTGCATTATCTAGACTATCAACTGCTCTGTTTTGAGAGGGTATACTGACTATAGAGGAATACAGCAAAACATGCATTGTCAGGTTCCTGGAATGGGACAATTCATTCTATAAGGAGTTTGAATAGAATGAATAGAATTCTCTCAAGTTCAGAAGATAGGTCATTTAATTGAAACCAGCAATATCCTTAAATGTATGACAGGGAAAATGCAAGGTTAACATTTCCCTTGGCTGAAGAGTCTAGAACCAGAGACCAGTTAGCTCATCATCCATTGCTGGCAAGATGCTGGAGTGTACAATTAAAGAAGGAATGCCAGTTATTTGGAGAAGTTTAATGTAATCAACGTCAATGTAGTTTTACGAATCAATAGAAAGAAAATGGACTTGTACTCTCTGGATTTTAGAAACATAAGAAGTGATTTTATTGGAACAAAAGATCCTCAGGCGACAAAACAGGATAGATATTGAGATGTTTCCACTAGCTGGAGAATCTTGAAAAAGGGAATGTAGGTACAAGATTAGGGGTGATTAGTTATATCTGAGATGCACAGGAATTTCTTCTCACAAAGGTTGGTGACTCTCTGGAAGTGTTCCAGAGGATTATTGTGGCTGGATCACTGAAGGCATTTAAAAAGGCAGATACATTTTTGAAAATTGGGGAAATGACAACTATGGGAACTATGGTGATGATTCTTGGGGCAACTCAACCATGATAATATTGAATGTCAGGCAGACTGGAGGGGCAGAGCGGCCCTCTCCTACTCCTACGTACTTGCATTCACTATTCAGTAAAGTGGCTGGCCTTTCAGAATGGGGATAAGAAAAAAAATTCTTCATCAAGAGGTTGCTGAATCTGTCAAATTCATAATGATAGAGGGCTGTGGAGGCTCAGTTCCTAAGTATATTCAAGATGGGGATGGAAGATTTTGTTTTCGCAGGAATATTGTGCTGAGGTAAAAGGTCAGCTACTGTCTTTTTAAATGGCTGAGCAGTTTCAGTAACTAGAGTAACTTGAATAAAAGGATATAGATACAACATAAGGCTATAAGACCCAGAAGCACAACTAGACCATTTGGCCTATCGTCTGCTTCACCATTCAATCAATGCTGATTATTTTCCCCATTCTCCTGCCTTCTTGTTGTAGCCTTTGCCATCTTTACTAATCAAAACCCTATGCGCCTTGGAAAGTTTCCAGGGTGCAGGCCTGGGCAGGGTTGTATGGGAGACCGGCAGTCCTATGAACCTCTACTGTGTTGGCGCGTAGCCAAGTGGTTAAGGCGTTGGTCTAGTGATCTGAAGGTCGTTAGTTTGAGCCTCGGATAAGGCAGCACGTTGTGTCCTTGAGCAAGGCACTTAGCCACACATTGCTCTGTGACGACACCAGTGCCAAGCTGTATCGGCCCTTGCCCTTCCCTTGGACAACATCGGTGGCGTGGAGAGGGGAGACTTGCAGCATGGGCAACTGCTGGTCTCCCATACAACCCTGCCCAGGCTTGCTCCCTGGAAGCGTTCCAAGGCACAAATCCATGGTCTCTCGAGACTAATGGATGCCTCATATCAACCTCTACTTTAAATATACCAAATGACTTGGCCTCCACTGCTGTCTGTGGCAATGAATTCCACAGATTCACCACCCTCTGGCTAAGGAAATTCCTCCCTCCCTCATCTCCATTCCTTCTATTCTGTGGCTATGTCCCCTTGTCCTAGACTTTCCCACGAATAGAAACATCCTCTCCATGTCCACTCTATCTAGGCCTTTCAATACTAGGCAGGTTTCAATGAAATCCTCCCTCAGTTTTCTATACCCCATTGAGTATAGACCCAAAGTCAACTCATATGTTAACTCTTTTGTTCCCAGGATCATTCTTCTGAACCTCCTCTGGACTCTCACCAATGCTGGTATATCACTTCTTAGGTACGGGGCCCAAAACTGCTCACAGTACTCCAAATGTGGTCTGACCATTATTAGGGGTGATTATTGTCACATGTAACGTGATACAGTGAAACGTTATAGTCACTGTTTCCTGGTACATGTGATACTCTATAATACTGCTTATACAGATCAAATCACTACTTAGTTTATTTCTTCGCACAAAGGGTGGAGAATCTCTGGTTGTCTCTATCCCTGATGATTAAGGAGCCCAGGTGACCTCCTTTAGTTTCTATTTTGTATGAAACAAACCACAGACCGTAGTGAACACTTTTCCAGCCAAGTAATTTTTTTTGCTTACTTTTTTCCTGCAGCGACTCAAAGGCCACTTCGCCTTGCGGGTTCTCATCCAGATCTCCATAATGTAAAACCTTATGATTGAGAGACAGTCGACAATACCAGAACTTATCTGTGGAAAATAGAGGGAAAAGGAAGAAGAGAATTATAGAGATCAGAATGAATGATAACAGCATACAAAATTTGTCTTTAACCACACCATTCACAACAGTAACTACAGTTAAATCGGGGATTACTGGATGGTGCAGCTTGAAGAGCTGGAAGGGCCTATTCTGCTCTGCAACTCAATCAATCAATCAATCAATAAACTGATACCTTGCCGCCTGCGATTGCTAATTTTACGGAAGCTAGTGCCCTCACAAAGTCGGTTCAGGCGCTGCTGTTTGATAAGCTCCATCACCTCGGGTTGAATTTTCTCCCGCAGCTCACTGAGAACAGAGATTGAGGTCAGTGTAAATGGTTGAAGCAAACGTATTTATTCACATGACATGTATAGAAAGAAAAGTCTTTGACCAGTGTGCCTTTCAAAACAAAACCACACCCAATTAACAAAATGCTATGGACTATCCACACATCATCTCCAGGTCTGCTGTTTTGTGTCCTCACTGTTAACATGCTCTAATTACGTCCACATCAAGGACCACTTCTCTCAATGAAAACAAAAAAGGAACACAACATAAATTGCCAATAAGAACCGATTGGAAAAATGTAAATCTGTAAGGCAAATTCTAAGAACGTAGGAATCTATGGCTACGTCCGCACTGGGCCGGATAATTTTGAAAACGCTGATTTCGCGTAAAAACGATAGGCGTCCGCACCAGGCGTTTTTGAAAATACCTCTGTCCACATTAAAATGGGAATTTGGGTGAAACTCCTTGTACTGGGCATGCACAGGACACATCTACAGAAAAAAAGCGACACGTATGGTGTCAAATCTCGCCGTGAAAGACTTGGTGTGTGTTTGTCCGGTTACAAACTAGAAAAACTTAAAAGGAAATTGCCAAACAACAGACAGTTGTTAGCTCTCGCGCAGAAGGACTTAAAACTGAAAAAACAAATACTGGAGTGTATGGAGGCAACCAACAGGGAGTTCATGGACATTATGACCCAGCTGACAATGAACATTGAAAAACTGACTAACCCTGGAAACATTTCCTACAGCCATAGTCTCTTCACCGATGAAAGGGACGACAGCTACAACTAAACGCAATAAGGCTTGTTACTGGGCAAAAGTGAAATTTGCTGTTACCTCATTTGTTTGCCTTTACTTTTGCAATGTCTTTCTGTATTATTTTGCTGTATTTAACATGTGTAATAAACGAGTTACTGGGCAAAAGTGATTTTATTTTTACCTGAGTAAAAGTGAAACTTACAATTTTCCTTTTTTGGCCTTAACATTTTCATGTCTGCGACAAACATAAGCTACTACTTGAAAATGACATTTCGGAAGTAGTGACAATTGCATCTATTGAATGTTTGCACAAGCAATACATTAATAAAGCACCTTGTTAAATGTATAAAACATGTCTGTATCAGTGTTATCCTGTATTAACATACAATGTTACATCAGGCTGTTACACATCTATTGTCAGAGAAGTACTTGCATGAATAGGTAAACCACCTTCATATGAGCAAGGACAGAAAACAGGACAAAGTGAGTATACTTATTTATTCAGTAAGTTATGGGTCAAAGTATTTGGTGAGTACATTTCTAACTCTTCTGGCTTCAGTCTTGTTGCCGTCTGTTCTGAAATTGTTAGGATGTGTGTGGGGGGGGGTTGAAATTCTCTGTCATACTGCAAAGCTGCAGTAATATTCTGCTCAGGGACAGTCTCCTGAAGCCGTCCGCCATTGTTGTTGTGGTGTTGGAGGTTGCGTTCAAGAAAACAATGAAATGCCGCATTGCCGCTACCATCTGTTCTGGCACGTCATGATAGCGTTTTTCAAAAGTTCTGGGTTAGGCCACACTTGGAGTACTGTGTCCAGTTCTGGTTGCCTCACTATAGGAAGGATGTAGAAGCATTGGAAAGGGTACAGAGGAGATTTACCAGGATGCTGCCTGGTTTAGAGAGTATGGATTATGATCAGAGATTAAGGGAGCTAGGGCTTTACTCTTTGGAGAGAAGGAGGATGAGAGGAGACATGATAGAGGTGTACAAGATATTAAGAGGAATAGACAGAGTGGACAGCCAGCGCCTCTTCCCCAGGGCACCACTGCTCAGTACGAGAGGACGTGGCTTTAAGGTAAGGGGAGGGAAGTTCAAGGGGGATATTAGAGGAAGGTTTTTCACTCAGAGAGTGGTTGGTGCGTGGAATGCACTGCCTGAGTCAGTGGTGGAGGCAGATACACTAGTGAAGTTTAAGAGACTACTAGACAGGTATATGGAGGAATTTAAAGTGGGGGGTTATATGTGAGGCAGGGTTTGAGGGTCGGCACAGCATTGGGGGCCGAAGGGCCTGTAATGTGCTGTACTATTCTATGCTCTATGTTACCCTGTACACATTACACCATTCAATCGGCGTTTTCAGATTTACACACACTGGAGAGTGTTTTAGTAAAGCTCCATTTTCAGAGGAGGAAAACGCTGTTTCAGTGTGGACAGAGGGTCAAAACGAAGAGAAAAAGCTTTGGTTACGGATTTATCTGGTGTAGTGTGGACGTAGCCTAAGGCATTCACACAGGACCTTTCCCAAGCGGGCATGAACCAACATATATAATGTAATACCCATTGAACAAATATTGTAGGTATTTTGCAATTAAAGCAGTCACAGACATCTACTTAATGTATTCTGTTCATTGCACTGGGTGAAAAATGAATGCTAGGAAACTCCCTGATTTTCACATCTATCTGTAGGATCCATAACATCTGTGAACCACAAAAGTTCCTTTGCATGAGGATTAGAACTTCAGCTTTTGCTATAACACACTTCTGATTAAACACTGGAGCTTCAGCCTAGTTTTTGTAGCAAAGTCTGGGAGCAGGTTGGAGGCATGATTTCAACTTTCTGCAACACAGCTTTGTACCCAAGAGTCAACGCCCTTAAAAAAAAAGTAGTCTGTTGAAAAGTGTAGGATAACAACATGACGTACATGATTGGTGGAGACTGGAAGTCATCCTGGCTCATTCTCTCAGACTGACGTAGCCTCAGGATCTCAGAGTAACTCATGCAACGGACTTTATTCTTAAACTGGTCCAGAGAGTTTGGCTTTGTGCCCAGGGACCTCGTGATCTGCTCACGTACCACCTGCATCACCTGCCAAGGTAAGATGAGAGAATTAGAGCATTTACAAAAGAAAAGTGCATTCTCTGCCAGCTCTTCCTCATGTCCTCACCTAACTTCAATCACCATTTGGTAGCCGATTCCATATTCTAACCAAGGTTCGTATTGGATTTATTAATGACTATTTATTGCCCTGGCTTACAGTTCTTCCATAATTCATTATAAACTCCCCAGGTTACACAGGCCTCCATGTCTGGAGAGCTACTTTCTGTTGGACATACCTCATGGTTCTTCTTTGTGCTTGGCAAAGCCGCCGAACGGGCAGGGTGCTGTTGGGTCCTCACTTGACATCAATTGCACACAAGTACACAATTCTACTGCTTCAAGGTCTGCCAGAGAACCTTCTTTTGAGGGGCATTAAAAAAAGGAGTGACCCTGAATGACCTGCTGCCAATGAGTTCCTCAACCTCAATTATCATTTGCAATCTTCTCCCAGAACATCCTTTCCGATTGTTTCTGACACTCTGGACCCTCTCTCCCAATTGCTTCCTCTCCCAAATGATCTTTGGGAATCGTACATCACAGAATCTCGGAATCCATTTCAGGAGTGCTCCCCAGGAGTTGCCATGGAGAGAGTTTAGCTTACCACCTATAGTTTGAGTGTTCTGGTCTAACTTTTAATAACCTTAACAAACTCTTTGGACATCATACAATCTCACTTTCTGGGGAAATGAGCTTCACCAGTGCTTTTTTTTCCTTTTAAAAAAAACAAGCATAAACTCTCAGGTAGACATCATCAGTATAAATTCTATACCTTGCCCATTTTGTACTATGGAAACCAGAAATGTGCATTGTACTCTAATGCTCTACAAGTACATTGTAGTTGCACAAAATACAAGTGATGAATAAGTATTTTCATGGAAAGGAGTAAAGTGTGGTTTGTCCTGAGTACCTGGACACCCCTTCATCGCCATCATGTCCAAGACACAAAGACTTGCGCACCCTCCAATTCACAGACCATTTCAAATTTGAAATATATCACACCTTCTGCCTTTGCAATTGGTAAAAGGTTTCATACCTAACAGTTCTATGTAACCACCTTCATCACAGAATACTACAGCACAGAAACAGGTCCTTCAGCTCACCCAGTACGTGCCAACCCGTTCTCCTGCAAGTCCCATTTATCTGCACCCAGACCATTTCCTTCTCATCCATGCACCCATCCAAAGTTCTCTTAAAATGTTGCAATTGAACTGGTATCCCCCACCTTTGTTGGCAGCTCAATCTCACACTCGCACCACCCTCTGAGTGAAGTTGTTGCCCCTCAGATTCCCCTTAAATATTTTACCTTCACCGTTAAACTATTTCCTATCTGGTCTCATCCATCCTCAGGCGAAACCTGGATGAAATTCTCCTACACTCCAGGGACTCTGGACAGATGCTCACAGACAACTAGATTTTGGCAAAAAATATTTATCCCAACATCCGTATTCCAAAGATAAAGCGCCAAGCTTCAACTTGCATTTGATTTACAAACAATTCTATTAATACTTACAATTTCTTTCCAAAGAAAGAATGGACCTCTACTTAAGAATTTAAAAAATCTGCTCAAGATATTTAAATTAGGAAGACCGATTGAATTTTTTAAAGCTCTTCATTGCTTTCATCAAAGGCACATTACCCCCCCCCCCCCCCCCTTCGGTCATTATCTTTACTGTCGCACGTTGCTTCTCTTGCCCTGTCCTGAGACTGAGTAATCCTTGGCAACACTAAAGCAAGCAACACAGGTTTAAAAAATTAGACATAACTGTACATATAACTTTTCTTGCCCCATATTCAACATCTATAACATACTGTGAATTACTCTGACAATGCGTGTCGATTGTCGAATATTCAGAACCAGAAATATTGTAAACATACTAACACTAGGTTCACTTGAGGAGCTCTCACCAGAACTGGTAACCAGCAATGTTTATAAGGAAAGTGGCAAGACTTACTCAAAATCCCACATTGTGTCTAGAATGTAAGCGGCACGAACAATTTATACGTGTTGCAACTGCAGCGAGAGAGAATGTGCTCGATCTGGTTTCACCGAGAGGGTTTGGAAGTCAGCCAGAGCACCTCAGATTTTGAAATATTGTTGGCAGAGGCTTCTGTATATGTGGGTATTTCTCAGCTGTTTCAGCAAGAGCATTTTGTGCTACAGTCAGTACAGGAAGCAATCTGTGTCACAGCAGGGTTCCCATTGCTGAATCTGGGTAAAATACACCCGCCTGATACAGGTGCCGAATGATGCAGCTCAGTTGTTTGTTCCAGAGTGATGCTGACTTTTGTACGACTGTCAGCCTAGCACTCACCGAACCGACATAATCAACAGATAATTACTTAAAATGACAGAAAGTTGCAAGCCAATGATTGATCTATTTACACCCAAGGTCACAGTGTCTACTCCTCATAATGCCGAGCACTTTAAATGTTCATTGATAGCATTTTACGGAGAGTCCTTAAAGCATTTAATCCCATAGATGTTGTGTATGTTGCTCTGTCCTTATCAGTCTTATGCTCAACACCTTTGTGATTAGAAATTACTTCATAAATTCATGAAGGACTCCAACATATTTGCTTCTCTCTAGGATCAAAGAGCCAATTGTTTCTTTTTACTAGTTTTCATTTCCTGAACAAGGAATATTAGACTGAGCCAAATCATTTAGTTTAATTGAGTTGAACTGCACATAGCTCTCCTTTGTAAAAATGGATGTGAGGAATTGATTTAACAAGAAATCTAAATGTAGAGCAAAGCAATTACAAACCACCTTGTCAGTTCAAAGGCAGAAAATACCACATTTACCTTGCACCACCGCTCACTCAATCTTCTGCCACCAGGCAGATGATAATCAGTACTGACAGGTCCCAGAATCGTGAACTTGAAAGCTATTGTTCACAGAGAATACAAATGCCATGGTATCTTAAATTTAGGCAAGAAACAATGGGAAGAAAATCTGCAAAGTATCACTCACATTTTCACTGAAACCAGTGCACTTTCATTTCCATTACTTTGTTTACTCAGCCCTGGAATATAGAACCACAAGCGCATTAGTCTTTGCCAATTCTTAGCTGTGCTTGAGGTGATGGTGCTGCCAAAGTGCAGTTGTATTACGAGTTCCAAAAATACTTTGCCCCAGTGATAACGAAGCCGCAGTGATAGGTTTCCATGTGCCTGCTGCTTTCAGCTTTCTAGATGATATATCGATGGTATGGAAGACGCTGTTGAAACAGCAGCCTTGGCAAGTTGCTCCAATGCGCCTTGTTGTCACTAACTGCAGTCGCACCATTGGTGTATGGAGAGTCAGTCAAGCAGGTTGCTTTGTTTCGGTTGCTGGCTGGCTCCAAGCACTTTCTCTGGCAGATGGAGAGTGCTCCACCACGCTCCTGTGTGTGCCTTGCAGATGGTGGAAAGATGAGCCGTTTGCTATGGAACACCCAGCCCCTGGATACTTTTCCAATTATAGTTTTTACACGGTTAATCCAGCTAACCATCGTTGACAGTGGGCAATGTAACATGGCTGTGCCATTGAATATATGGAAGCAGGGCTTCAATCTCCCATTAGTCATGTCAATGCCAGCTACTGCTATTTATTGATTACATACCCTCTGTACTAATCAATATGCTACAAAATTTGAGCCTCTGTACCATCTGCAGCTCAATCCCCGACTTCGACATCAGGAGACCACAGCCCGTGCGGGTGGGAAATAACATCTCCCTGTTGAGGAATCAACACTGGTGTGCCTCAAGGATGCGTGCATTCTCGCTACACCCGTAACTCAGCACAGCGTAAACACCAACTATAAACTTGATGACACCACTGCTGCTGGCAGAATCTCAGATGGCGACAAGGTGTAGAGGGATGAGATAGATCGGCTGGTTGAGTGGCGTTGCAACGACAATCTTGCGCTCAGCGTCAGTAAGACCAAGGAACTGAACGTGAACCGGGAAGGGGAAGTCGAGGGGACACACCGATCATCACTGAAGGGTAAGCAGTGGGAAAGCGGAGCAGTTTCAAGTTCCTGGGTGTCAACGTCTCTGAACATCCGTCCTGTACCCAACATATTGATCCAATTACGAAGAAGGCGGCTGAATTTCATCAGGAGTTGGAGGAGATTTGGTATGTCGCCAAAGGCCCTAATTTCTACAGGTGTACTATTTAGAGCATTCTCATTGGCTGGTTTGATGGGGCCACTGCACAGGATCGGAAAAAGCTGCAGGGAGCTGTAAACTCAGCCAGCTCCATCATGGGCACCGGCCTCCCCCACCATCGAGGACACCTTTAAAAGGCGGCACCCATCATGAAGGATTCGCAACACCCAGGGCAGGCCCTCCTCCGAGTACTACTACTAAGGCGGAGATACAGGAGCCTGAAAACACACACTGAATATTTTAGGACCAGCTTCTGCCCCTCCGCCATCAGATATCTGAATGGGCAATGAACCTATCTCACTACTCTTGCTCTCTTTTTGCACTAGTTATTTATGTATATTTCTTATTGCAAACGACAGCATATTACATTATACCGTTGCTGCAAAGCCACAAGTTTCACGACACATGTCAGTAATAATATACCCATTTCTGACTCAATGCCAGACACTCGTATGGCAGGAGTGTTAATTCACACTCTGAGTCCCGAGCCAGCCTGTTGTGAGGTATTGCAACACCCAGGGATGGACTCATTCACCATCTTTGAAGTTGCAAATGGAACTTCACTAAGTATTATGCACTGGTCGATGAACATCACCGCTTCTAAACTTATGATGTAACAAAGGTCATTGATGAAACATCTGAATATAGTCGGACCTACGGGTTGCCATGGAAACACACGTGCAGGTGCCATGGCATATGTCATGATATATGTTGTTTTGCAGCGGCAGTAAGTTGCAATACAAAATAATAAAACTATAAATTATAGTAAATTAAATACAAAATAATATATAATAATAACAATATAAATTAAGTAAGTAGTGCAAAAACGTGAGCAAGAAGTGAGGTAGTGTTCATGGGTTGATTGCCCATTCAGATACCTGATGGTGCAGGGGAAGAAGCTGTTCCTGTAATGCTGGGTGTGCCCCTTCGGGCTCCTGTATCTCCTCCTTGATGGTAGCAATGAGAAAAGGGCTTTGTCCTAAGTGATGGGCTCCTTAGTGATGTGTGCTGCCTTCTCGAGGCATTGCTTTTTGAAGGTGTCCTGGGGAGGCTAGTGGCCACGATGGAGCTGGCTGAGTTTACAACTTTCTGCAGCTTTTTCCGATCCAGTGGCCTCCTCCGTACCAGATGGTGATGCGACCAGTTAGAGTGCTCTCTGTGGTGCTGAGATGGTCTCGAGTTTGGAAGTCATTCATTTTCCTTTGGGTTGTGTGCATCTCTAGCATGTGGAGTGGGATTTGCCCTTAATGCCCACTGATTTCAGTTGTTCCAGGGCTCATATTTGACATCAAAGGCAATAATTCAAAATTCCTCAGAAATTCACCTCTTTTGTGCTACCCTGAGCCTGAATTCTGGGAAGAATCTTATCTCAGCATCAATAAACAAAGTTTGGGTGATTTAGTCGCTGAAAAGGGACCTTGGATACTACACAAGCACAACTATATTAAGAACTGTTACAGCAAACAGTTGCAGTTCTAATGGCGCTCAAGATATTTCTACGTTGAAACATTGCTGGCATTTGGAGCAGCCAATTCTAAATTCTGGCAGCGGAGTGTAGTTAAAAGGAATTGTATTAATTTGCACAAGCACAGGCCAAGTCATCGGCAGTAAATCTCTCAATGTCAACGATTTTCCTACACAAAAAGATTTAAATAACTCTGGCCTAATCTAAATAAATAAATAGCATCATACCATGGGTTAATGTTAATCAAGGTCTGTGGATAATTACAACTAAAGAAAGAGATTGAAAGGAAATATATTTTTTCTGAAAGTACAGAATATAAAGAAGCTTATTTCATCATGCAAAAAAACATACATTTAAAGCTAAATAGAGATAAAGTAAGATAAACTGAAAAATTACACGAACAATGAAAATGAATGCAATTTAAAAATCATAGGAAAGCGCAGAACTTTCAACGTGCAAAAGAAAATCAAGTCCTAGGACATGAAAATCAAACACTCACTGGCAGGCCGGTCCATATCTGTAGAACAGGGACGGACAATCAGGAGCTGCTCAGACACTGATGAAGAGCACACGCGAAGGAGGAATGATATAGTCCAAACAGTGGGGTGTGGCAAAGAGCTCAATGAGCTGTGAAATCTCACCCCATCTCTGGCCTCATCATCTCGTTAACACTTCCTGCACCAAACCTGCTACGCTGATCTTCAGTAACATTTGCAATGTGCCAAGTCTTTATGGACATGAATTTTTTTTAAAACAAGATGCAGAATCCAAATGAAAGTCAGTTCAGAAACAACAATTACTGGAGCCTTTTAATGGACCTCTTCATATGATGGGAAGGGATGATAAATTCCCCATTCTTCTTTTATTTGCACGCTCGTTCCCAAACAAATTTGTTCCCTAAAGCTGACTGGTGTTAAGATGCAGTTACTCAGGTATTAGATGCCAGTATATTATCCAAGTGCCAGAAGACAAGAAAACAAAATTTGTTATATGACTATTCCATTGTGGAGGGAGTAACTAGCTTCCTTTTACACCAAACCACAGACCTAACTGGGCATCAGGATCAGAATCAGATTTAATATCACTGGCCTATGTCGTGAAATTTGTTAACTTCTACAGCAGACATTACTAAATTCCCTACAAGATTATATCTATTTTCAGATGAAATATAGCGCCCTTTACGATTCAGCAGACACTCGGGAAATGTAACACTAAGTCGTGGAATGGAATACATTAGAATCTGACAATGGGCAAAGATGCCACTGGAGTGAGAGAAAAAAAAAATGAATGCAAACAGATTCTGCAGATGCTGGAAATCCAGAACAACTCACATAAAGTGCTGGAAGAACTCAGAAGGTGAGGCTGCATCTATGGAAAGAGTCAACGTTTCAGGCCAAGACTCTTCGTCAGTAAACAAGGGAGAGGGAGAAGTCAAAACAAGGAGGTGGGGGAGAGGGGTTTTTACAAGCTGTAAGGTGATAGGTGAAGCCACGTGAAGGGGAATGTTGGTGGGTGGGAGGAAATGAGAAGCGATAAATGGAAAAGGTAAAGGGCCGAAGGAGGAATCTGAAAGGAGAGGAGAAAGGGTAGGAGGAGGGGATAGGATTGGATAGTGGACTACTTGACAGATAGACCTCAGTATGTGCGGTTGGGAGACTGTAGGTCTGACACAGTGGTCAGCAGCACAGGAGCGCCGCAGGGAACCGTACTCTCTCCGGTCCTGTTCACCCTGTACACATCAGACTTCCAATATAACTCGGAGTCCTGCCATGTGCAGAAGTTCGCTGATGACACGGCCATAGTGGGGTGTGTCAGGAATGGACAGGAGGAGGAGTATAGGAAACTGATACAGGACTTTGTGATATGGTGCAACTCAAACTACCTGCGTCTCAATATCACCAAGACCAAGGAGATGGTGGTGGACTTTAGGAGATCTAGGCCTCATATGGAGCCAGTGATCATTAATGGAGAATGTGTGGAGCAGGTTAAGACCTACAAGTATCTGGGAGTACAGTTAGACGAGAAGCTAGACTGGACTGCCAACACAGATGCCTTGTGCAGGAAGGCACAGAGTCGACTGTACTTCCTAAGAAGGTTGGCGTCATTCAATGTCTGTAGTGAGATGCTGAAGATGTTCTATAGGTCAGTTGTGGAGAGCGCCCTCTTCTTTGTGGTGGCGTGTTGGGGAGGAAGCATTAAGAAGAGGGACGCCTCACGTCTTAATAAGCTGGTAAGGAAGGCTGGCTCTGTCGTGGGCAAAGTACTGGAGAGTTTAACATTGGTAGCTGAGCGAAGGGCGCTGAGTAGGCTACGGTCAATTATGGATAACTCTGAACATACTCTACATAGCACCATCCAGAGACAGAGAAGCAGTTTCAGCGACAGGTTACTATCGATACAATGCTCCTCAGACAGGATGAAGAGGTCAATACTCCCCAATGCCATTAGGCTTTACAATTCTACCGCCAGGACTTAAGAACTTTTTAAAAGCTATTATTAATGCTTTTTGAGATAGTGATTTAGATGCATATCATATTTTTTACTGAGTTAAGTATTGTATGTAATTAGTTTTGCTACAACAAGTGTATGGGACATTGGAAAAAAAGTTGAATTTCCCCATGGGGATGAATAAAGTATCTATCTATCTATCTATCTATCTATCTATCTATCTAGGCATGTGAGGAGAAGGAATACAGGGGTGTCAGAGTTGGGAATTGAAAAGAGTGAAGGGGAGCAGCGAGAAATCACTGGAAGTTCAAGAAATTGATGTTGATGCCATCAGGTTGGAGGCTACCTGGATAGAATACGAGATGTTGTTCCTCCAACCTGAGAATGGCCTCATCATGGCATTACATGAGGCCTCACTTAATGTTAGACATAGTGCACTGAACTGAACTCAGTGGGAGTGTTGGTTTAGACATTGCAGTTAACCTGGAGAAAATGAAACCTTAGTTCTGACATGAAGTAGAACACCAACATAGTTAATACACCTGAACCATCAATTAGCAGTCAAGCCCTTGTGCAATGCCGAATTGATGACATCGCTGTAATTCACAAACAAATATTTGAGCCAACATACTTCGCGGGAATCTCCATGTAAACAGAGTGAAAGTTTCCCCAATGGTACCACTCAATGGGATCATGAAGCTCTTACAAGTTAGTTGCTGGATTACTTGTTCTGAATGCCGGTACATGTTTTTGGAGGTTTCGTGAAATTTGTTCGACTGCACGCTCAGCTATTCATAAATTCACTTCTTAAAAGTTTGCCCACTACACCTTGCAGTAATAATCCACTGCTCCATTGATCCAAACTAAATTTAAGTGCACTACTGGCCTGTGATATTAATCCCCTGCTAACGTATTGCACAAGAAGCATGCAACAATCTTTTACACCGACAGAAAGTACAAATTACAACATTACCTGGGTCCAATGAACTGTCACTTAGTAATAGCACGCTGTGATCTCCATATCTGTTTTCAGGGCTTATCTAATGCAACCTTCAATCCCCCTTCAAGTTATTCTGCTTGTGCCTTGGAAGATGGAATGGAAAGGATGTCTGATTTTACCTGCTAACCGAGAGTAATGGAGTCTAAACCGTTTAGCTGCACAAGTTGCAGACTCAATTGTGGAATTTGTAGTTACACTCCCAAGGGGTACTTTTGCCTATGCAATACTGCAAGGCAAGTGAGAGAGAGAGAGAGAGAGAGACAGCAACACATTTTATATATCCAACCTCTAACATTTAAATTCCCATAGGATTATGATGCAAGAATGTTACATGTTTTTTTTCCCTCAGATGCCTGGATCATAAATTAAGGAATTAAACTTAAAATTACTGAATGACAAACACAAAGATTCTGCAGATGCTGGAAATCCAAAGGAACACACACACAAACTACTGGAGGAACTCAGCAGGTCAGGTAGCATCTATAGAGAGGACTGAACAGTCAGGACTGAATGGTATTTTCTGTGCAGTGGTTAACTTGTCTTAAGTATATGATAAATAATTGATTGTGATAAAATTTAAAAGCAAAGCAATTAATAACATGGTTCAGAAACTAGATCCACAATGTTAAATGGTGTTAGCACAAACAAGAGAAAATCTGCAGACACTGGAAATCCAAGCCGCACGAACAAAATGCTGGAAGAACTCAGCAGGCCAGTCTGCATCTACGGAAAAGAGTGAACAGTCGACACTTCGGGGCGAGACTCCTGATGAAGGGTCTCCACATGAAACATGAAGTATTTACTCTTCCACATACATACTGTCTGACCTGCTGAGCTCCTCCAGCATTTTGTGTTGTTAAATGGTGTGAACTGAAAATAGACACCAGCAATTTTAATCCTTCAGAACAACCAACAGCACTGTACAGCTACACAGTATCCATCTCAGATGTCTTGGGATAGTTTCAGTTGAACTGGGCTTGAGTACTACTGAAGCATCAATTTAAACTCCGGGAGGCAGAATTGGGAATAATGCATCTCCAACAATTGTCAGACCCCCGCATTCCCCAATACAAAGGGAGACCAAGACGATTCACATGTTCCGACATGACACCTACCTTGTGAATGGATGGAGGAAGGGTGTCGGTCTGAGGCAAATTTTACCACTATTGTAACAGATGAGTGTAAAAGGTCCAGGGAGAGGGAAGCCTTGAGAACCAGCTTATACTTTTCAAAATCATCTGAGTCCAAGGAGGTGAAATCTGGTAATGATAAGCACACACCAGCCCAATTTCATATGTTCCACTCCAAAATTTGGCGGGGTGGGGGGGCCCTTCCCTGACTTGAGACGATACTCGGGAAGGAAGAGAGAATAGAGGGGATCGGGAATGCATCACAAAATCACTCTCCTCTCTCCCCAGGATGCATCAACCTTACTGGACATGGAGAATAAATGATCTTAAAATTATTCCCGCATCTGGTGAATTGAGAGCGCGCAGAAGCACCAGTAAGGCCAGTGACAAACTCTGTAAACAGATCCCATCAGTGTACAGTTCTGGACATTAGGATGAGGAATGATCAAATCCTCGGTGTGTGCAAGGTGATGTGAATAGGGTCATGAAGTGTGAATGAAGATGGGTTGTTATCCTTCGAGTAGTGTGGTCAAGGGGAGATTTAAAGAGTTAGATAGAGGAAATAAAGACATTTTCTTCTTTGGCAGAAAGTTACAGGAATCAGAAGACAGATACAAGAAATTTGCCAAAAACAGTGTCGGGATTTCACTTATACATAGACTCATCTCGTCAAGCTTCAATACCTGGGTCTTCGTACCTCTTTCTGTAACTGGATCCTTGAATTACTCACAAGGACGGTTTGGAACCTTATCTCCTCCTCACTGACCATTGACATAGGTGGCCCTCTTGCTCAAATCTCTCGAATACATACAACTGCATGGCTAAGCTGAGCTCGAAAGCTCGATGTATAAATTTACTAATGACATCACTGATATTGGAGGTTGAGAAGGTGGTGTACAGGAGTGAGGTAGGTCAGCTGGTTGAGTGGTGTCGTAACAACAGCCTTGCACTCAATATAAGCAAAGCCTTGGAACTGACTGTGGGCGTTCGAAAGGGGAGTTCAAACAAACACACAACAGTCCTCATTCACGGGGCTGTGGTGGAAAGCGTGAGCAGCTTCAAGTTGTTGGGTGTCAACATCTCACAGGATCTATCCTGGGCTCAGCACATAGATGCAATAAAAACGACAAATCACATCAAGTTGAAGGAGATTGAGCCCACGATCAAAGACTCTGACAAACTTCTACAATGCAGTGGGAGCATTTGGACTGTTTGCATCATAGCCTGGTATGGAAACTCTTTTGACATCTTGATCCTCAAGCAATTTTCCCCTCGTGCTGCAATCGAAATTGTGGACTTCTTTCTAAGTGACAAAAGCTTGAGAAATCAGTAAGGGACTTGTCAACCTTTATTGTGAGAGAATGCTGTCTCCATTCTTGAAGATGTTATGGGCATATTCTCTAACGTAGCCTCCTGGATGTGGAAGAGAAGATTCACATCCAGTCCCAGCAAGGCTGGGAGCACTGTACTGTGCCACAACAGTCTGTCACCTGCCCACTAATCCAAAGCCACAGCCATTCGCTGCCTCGCACCCTTGCCCGGCCAGATGCCGAGGGAAGCTAGAGTCAGAACACAGGATATATAGATGCAAACGCTAGCAAATGCAAGAGCTCAAGGAAAGGTTAGATGAAATTGTCAATCCTGTCATCTCCAGGTCTGTGCCTATCCCTGCCTCCTGGGATACACGTCTTCCCATCTCCATCTCAATGTTCGCCAGATACAGAGGCACTCAGCTTCTGGTGCTTGTCAGTGTGTCTGGGTCACACACACACACCAAACTCAGAGAGTCTGTTTTTCTCAGTCCGTATCAGCTCTGTATTTTTGTCTGCATGTATCGGACAGATAGACAAAGACACACAAACAGACTGTTTGTGTGTAGGGGCAGTAACTGCACATGTGGGCCATTTGACAAATCTTGTTGAATTTTTTGAAGAGGTTACGAGGAAAGTTGACGAGGGTAAAGCAGTGGATGTTGTCTATATGGACTTCAGTAAGGCCTTTGACAAGGTTCCGCATGGAAGGTTAGTTAGAAAGGTTCAATCTTTAGGTATTAATAATTAAGTAGTAAAATGGATTCAACAGTGGCTGGATGGGAGATGCCAGAGAGTAGTGGTGGATAACTGTTTGTCAGGTTGGAGGCCGGTGACTATTGGTGTGCCTCAGGGATCTGTACTGGGTTCAGTGTTGTTTGTCATTTCCATTAATGATCTGGATGATGGGGTGGTAAATTGGATTAGTAAGTGTGCAGATGATACCAAGGTAGGTGGCGTTGTGGATAATGAAGTAGGTTTTCAAAGTTTGCAGAGAGATTTAGCCAGTTAGAAGAGTGGGCTGAACGATGACAGATGGAGTTTAATGCTGATAACTGTGAGGTGCTACATTTTGGTAGGAATAATCCAAATAGGACATACATGGTAAATGGTAGGGCATTGAAGAATGCAGTAGAACAGAGTGATCTAGGAATAATGGTGCATAGTTCCCTGAAGGTGGAATCTCATGTGGATAGGGTGGTGAAGAAAGCTTTTGGTATGTTGGCCTTTATAAATCAGAGCATTGAGTATAGGAGTTGGGATGTAATGTTAAAATTGTACAAGGCATTGGTAAGGCCGAATTTGGAGTATTGTGTACCGTTCTGGTCTCTAAATTATAGGAAAGATGTCAACAAAATAGAGAGAGTACAGAGAAGATTTACTAGAATGTTACCTGGGTTTCAGCACCTAAGTTACAGGGAAATATTGAACAAGTTAGGTCTTTATTCTTTGGAGCATGGAAGGTTGAGGGGGTACTTGATAGAGGTATTTAAAATTATGAGGGGGATAGATAGAGTTGACATGGATAGGCTTTTTCCATTGAGAGTAGGGGAGATTCAAACAAAAGGACATGAGTTGAGAGTTAGGGGGCAAAAGTTTAGACGTAACACGAGGGGGAATTTCTTTACTCAGAGAGTGGTAGCTGTGTGGAACGAGCTTCCAGTAGAAGTGGTAGAGGCAAGTTCGGTATTGTCATTTAAAGTAAAATTGGATAGGTATATGGACAGGAAAGGAATGGAGGGTTATGGGCTGAGTGCGGGTCAGTGGGACTAGGTGAGAGTAAGCTTTCGGCATGGACTAGAAGGGCCGAGATGGCCTGTTTCCGTGCTGTAATTGTTATATGGTTATATGGGTACCTCTGCGTCCAGATACTTCAGAATGGTCCTTGCACACATCAGCAGCAATACAGCCGTGCCTCAGAAGGGAGAGGAAACTGAAGTGGAGGGCAGAAAACAACTTACTGCTCGGTGCTGAAAATGTTAAGTTCCTCAGCTATTTTGATGGGAGTGAAACTATAAAGCAGCAGCGAATAACCTTGCCGTCACAGCTGGGGCTGACAGTTATTTTGACAGCAGAACTGCTCCGCTGAAATGCTCCCTCAGGCCCCCTGCAATTATCTGTTACCCTGTAATTTTGGGTTGCCAAAGGAACTTGAAGGTAAGAGGCCAGAGAGCATCAATCACCCTGGTGGAATTACCGGCAGCTCCCTGGATGTTATAGTCCTGTCCTTCACAAGCATTGCTTCCCAGTCAATAGGAATGCACAGGCAGAAGGAATCTGCAGTTCCAAATGCCCTAATAAATGTTATAATACAAACCCACTGGCAAGATACAGTTCTATATTTATATGGTATTTTTCCACAGACTAAGTAGTACAAAATCTCTTTGCAGACAATTAATTACTTTTAAAATAGTTACCATTATATTGCAGATTGCTCAACTGAAAGTTGCATATAGCAAGCTCCCATTAACAATGAAGTCATGACCAAAAATAATTATTTTGTTGATCTGGTTAAGGGACAAATATTGCCCTAGACACTAGGAAAACAATTTTTTTAATTCCACCCCACAACACAGCATGACTTCTTTTACATCCACCGAAGAAGTGAGGTCTCATTTTAATGCTTCCCCCACCCATGACAGTGTAGCAACCCCCCAGTTTTGCATTAGATATCAGCTTGTAATACTGTTGCACCTTCCCCACGCAGGACTTGAACGCACAACCTGAGTCGTCTATTCAACAACCAAGGGCGTACCACAATTCAGAATGTTCTATTCACTGGGCACACAGGCATTTTCCAGGAAGACCCAGATGCTGCTGATTGGGGGGGGGGGGGGGGGGGGGGAATTCACCAATTGCTATGACCTGCAACTCAGCAGCTTCCTTAGCTGGCAACCACTACCTCCTAAAGAAGAGATTTTATCTAATATTCTCTGGAGGACCGTGAACTTTTCCATCTTCAATCCTTGGTCTGACCCAAACCCCTTACCCACATTACCCCACCATTAACAGGCTCTATACTGAGCTGCCCACGCCTTAAACTCTAGAATTTCTTCACCAAAACCTCTCCACCTCTCTTCCTGCAAAACACTCTCTAAAATCTACCATTATGGCTCAGCTTGTAGCCACTTGTCCCCTATAGCTCAGCTCATTTTTCCAGTTGCACTCACTTAAAATACTCGAGGTGTTTTAAAAGCTTTATGTAAACACAGAATACTGTTGCTCAATATGAGCTAATCCACGACATGCTACCGTCATTATACTTGTATGATATACATCCCACTCTCCAGAAACGAGTGTCACCAGCAGCTGCACAGTGGGTGGACAGAACACATCCCTTTTCCAAGGCAGAATGGATTGCTGATAATGAGCAGTGGAATTACAGTGCGAGAATATGAAGATACGGATCTTTGTTCAACTGCACAACGGTTTAGTGTAACATAGAGGCTGTAACGCAAAGATTCCTGTTTCACCCGCTACCAGGCAGAGCCTTCTCACCTTGTTAAAGTCTTCTGAAGTGGCTCTCATTTCCTTCCACGTTTTGTTGAGCAGCTGGATGCAGATGCAGAAGAACTCCTCGAATGCTCGGTCGTGGGTGAAAAACATGGGGTGGTACTCATTGCAACCTTCGTTAGCTACATCCACAAAACAGCAACAATCAGACACCAAAATACTTTTAAAACATGTTGCCTGTGCACTGGCTTCACTCAATTAGCTCCTCTCAAATAACAAAAGGTCTACAAAGTTAAATTCGATAAGCATAAGAACGGGTGTGAGAATTCAAGTTATTTGGCCTGATTTATGCTGTCTGCTCACAATGAGCTTCGGGTCTTGCCAGTGCTGAACGTTGTTTCTTGTTATTGTGCCTCAAGAGGGAACACGATGGTGCAAGTGATTGCACCAGATCAAGCTATCCTGCATTGTTCTAGGCTCAAGTATGCAAAGGTGGCTACAGAAAGTGGTGGAAGCTAACACGGAGGTGAGTACAATCCATGGCCACAGTCTTCCAGCACCAAACTGGAAGCCCCGAGTGGTGGTGGAGAGGAAAACTGATCTACTTGCCCCCAATGGTTGTGGAGTTGGCATAAAGCATTGGGAAGTACAGCCATGATAGTTAAAGCCAGGAGCCAAATGCAAGAACCTGGATCCAGCATCACAGGAACGACACGAACCTCAATGACGTGGTGAAGGCCAAGCTCCATTATCAGGCACGAGCTACTCAATTTGCCATTCTTAACACTCACCCGGTCACCGTCTCCACGAATGAAGGCACAAACCAAATGTTGTCCCATGTTGCCTTTCACTTTCCTCAAACAGTAACATTTGCTGCAAGCCTTTCACCAAACTTCAGTACAAGCTATTCAACCAGAAACAAAGCACCTCTCTGGAAATACACTGACCTGCTGGTCAAGGTGGAGCAGAAGTCCTCTTCACGACTCCCTATCCCTTCATTTTTAAATCTTGGGGTTTTAGCTGAGTAAGCATGCAGCCCCCTACTCTCCCCACTCCCCCTCTTCATAACTAACCTGGTGGCTTCCTTCATTTGGGGCACCCAACAACTCTCATCCCCTCAGACATTAGAAGAGCACGAGGAGGGGATGACTCACAGTCACTTGCCTGAACAGCCTCAGCACAAAACCAGATGGTGACATTAATTCAGATGAGAGTTGGGGTCTGTAAGAAGCGAATAATGAGGCACAACTACTCTGAGCCAGAAAGGGGACAAAATAGTTTCAGTAACAGCTCTCTGGAGGGACAAGCACAAGTGCAAATTTCGTTGTGGCAGACCCGGAGGAAGATGTCAATGCACAGCTGGTCAGGATATTCAGTATGCAATGTCAAAGAGAATCGAGCGAGCTCAAGTACCAGTCTTTGCAAGACTTCGGGCAGAGCTTAACAGACCCCATTTTCTAGCTTGGAAACAGTGGTCAACCACTCCCATTAACACATGTTGATCCAACCGTCAGACAGCACCTGATAGATGGTATCTTACCTTCCATTGGTGAAGCAGTGAAAGTTTAAACTCCTACAGTAAACACAGCTTGCCTGACATTGGACAACAGTGCTCAAGGGGCTCGGAGGTGGTCACAGCACTCCAGCTATCTGTCTACAGACTACAATAACTACTATGCAGAGCCCCAGAGAATGGCAGTGGCTCTGTGGAAACTGCAGCTCCTTCTCAGGATGAAAGCATTTTAGATACTATCACTGCCTCCCTCTCAGTGCCCTTGCTGCTTGGATTAGCCAAAATCACTTATGCAGAGTAGAACCAGTTATATGCCAGACAAAGTAAGACCAGAGCTGCTCGAGTCTGGCCTCGAGGGCGTTCAATAACTCCTCAGCAGCTTTGGGACAGCTACTGGGAAGGATAACTAGGTCGGGCAAAAGGCATGCACAATGAGTTTGAAGAGAATGCATATGAGGAATTGGTTAATATATATTAGGACTTCTTTTATTTGTAAAATGTTTTCGATGTTACCTCATGTTGCCTTTAATTTTGGTATTGCAATTAAACATATTTTGATACATCAGGGAGGGACTTTATACAGCTTAGTAAATGAGGGACTGGAAGTAAATTTGGTGGAACAGAGTTAGAAGACTGGTTCAGGACAGCCTGACCCAAGACTAGCCATCTATGTTGCCTCCTCCTTTCCTTATATAGCCAATTATTCACCTCTTCTCTACCAGCAAATGCAGAGCCCTCATAAACGAGGTTGTGACTTGTGCTGTACCCCCATCCTGCTGGGGCTTCCATGGCTTACCTGGGTGGTTCAGGTATGAGAATCATATAGTCAGGGAACTATATAGTACAGAAACAGGCCCTTCAGCCCACTATGTTCTTGCTGGCCTCATTTGCCCATCTACATTATTCCCATTCACCTAAATTAGGACTGTATCCTCCCAACTCTTTACTGTTTGTGCTTCAATCCATTTACTGAGTGCACGTTGTAGAGGTGTGTGAGAAATGAGTACCGGAGTTAAGAATAATGGATGAGATGCAGATAGTGAGCTGCGGTTTGGAAGAGTGTGGAGCGACAGGGTGTACGCTTACTAAGTTTGTTTCTACACATTTTATTTCTCTCATTTGTTCATATTTCATACATAAACCAGCTGCCTTCCGAGGACGTGGAATTTTTTTGAGTGTTAATGCAATGCCCCAAGGCAGTTTGTGTGCAAGCTGTGGTCCCCTAACAAGGAGGAGGCCTGCCATGCTCTCGGCACTGCAAGTCTGCTGACCTCTGGCTTGTGGAGTCTGATGAGGAAATGGCAGACGTTTCATGTGGAACTATAACTACATCTTATCATGCGTCCCATCAAGTTCGGGATTCCACAACTCTGCCTAGTGGAACGTGAATATACACCAATTCCTCTGGGGAATCTGCCCACTAGAGCCATTCCCAACAGACCAGTTATAGGAATATTCGTCTGAATGGAGAGGAAGAGCTGCAAAGGAGAAAGGTAACTATTCAGTTTTTTTTGCTGAAATAATAGTTTTTATGTTAATTTTTATCAAGTATATTTTAACTTTTTTTAAACACAACCTTTTTTCCTCTTTTTAGACATTGCTTCATCTGCTGAATGTTTCTATTTTTAAATATTTTCATTTTAAAAGTTTGAAATAGCCAGTGATTTAAAAAACAACTTTGATTAACAGATAGATTAAAAGAAGCACACACAAGTCCTCTCTCAGGGCTGGTCAATTACTCTCTTACACTTGAGCATCCCAGATTCATAATTCTCATCTTTAAGCTCATTCATGTCTTTATTCCTAAACCACTGAAAACATTCTCCATTCTCTGCTTTTAGTAACATGCCCTTCAAGTCACTGAAATTTCTGTCTCGATTGTCTCTGCCTCTTTCTCCTGTGAAACCAAAGCTTTTCAACTTTGCCCGTGCGTGCAGTATGTGGCTCATGGACTATTTCCCACACGCTCTGGGCAGCACAGTGACCACCTCATAGCTCCAATAACTTGGGTTTGATGCAAACCTCTGGCACTACAGAGTGGAGACTGCAGATTTCATCCACTGCGTCTGTATGGGTTTTCTCCCAGTGCTCCGATTTCCTTGCACATCCCAAAGCTGGTAGGTTAATTAACTATTGGAAAAATTTCTCTTTTGTGCAGGAGTAGCAAATTGAATCAGAATTGATGCACAGGAGAGAGAACAAGTTACAGAGTTAGAGGCAAATAGGGAGGGGGAAAAGGGACTGATAAGACAGCTGCCTCAGGAAGCATCAACTTGAAAGCCTGAATAGCCTTTTTTAAGCGATTACAATGATAAGACAAGGCAGGGAGGGAGTATGCCTTTTCAAAACTGGTAATCTAATGTTGCTTTTAAGAAGAATGTCCCAGGATTGTGACCATGCGAAACACTCAGTTCAGATTTTCTTTCGGTGTTAAAGACACTGCATACGTACAGGCCTCTTGCTGAGACTGACTGCACTACAGTCTACTACCATTTCAAAGTCTACTGACTCCGAGTAACACTTACGCAGCTCTCCAACCTGCAGGATTTCACACATCATCTTGGTCAGCTCAATGCTGCTGCGTCCGAAAGGACATTCGTGTTTGTCCTCCCGACTGCTGTTTTCCAGGACGATCTGCAACCAGACGTTTCATACAGTGAGTGGAGCATGAAAAATGTAGCGAACACTATGGGTCAAGTCCTCCGAACAAACGCTGAATCAATTTCAAGTTGAAGTTGACCCTGCTCATCCCAAAGATCTCCAGGATTGACGGTTATCATTGACATGATCAAGTCTGATATAAGTACATCAGAAATAAGAGTAGGCCCATTGATTCCCCACAATAACTCACAGCTGATCTCCAACCCTAAGTCCACGTCCCTTATCTCACACAGTTCCCTTCATATTGAAAAACCTACTGGGCTCATACTTCAAAACACTCAGCAATTGAACCTCCACTGCCCTCTGGGGAAGAATATTACAAACATTCACCATACTCAAGAGTCGAGAGATTTATTTCAGATTCAGTTCTGTGTGGCTGACATCTCTCTGGTTCTAGACATCTCAGCCAAGAGAAACATCATCCATGTATCTACCCTGCAGAGCTCCGAAAGAATTTTGTTTGGTTTAATGTCATTAATAGATTGTCCAATTGACGCTATTTGTAAGATCAGTGAAACTGATTGGTAGAAGATGAACTAGAACTTTTATTTATCTTATTTTAGGATCCTCAGTTACACACTGCAACAAATCAGTGTGCAGCGTTATATTTGACTAGTTTTTATTAGCTCACTTTTAAATAAAATTGTCTTGATTTTACAGAAAATTTTAAAAGAACATTAAATGTTATCTTTTGATAATAAGAAAAAATGGAAATTTTTGTATTTCACACATTCAATGATGCCAGCAAATATATCCGTTGATTTATGCACTGCACTATGTGAGAAACTTGTGAAATGGAAGACTGAATATGTATTTTCAATGCCAATAGTTGGAAAGGGAGTAAACGGTAGCCAGGATGTTACCAGTCCCTTCTGCCACTATTTTGATTAGTGACACGGGATCTTTTACAAGGCATCCTTGGTAACATCTCACCTCCAACAGCACTGCACTCTCTGAATTTTTTCAATCCATTATCCTAGATTTATCATCAAATCACTGGAGAGAGAACTCAACTCTTGATCAGTGACCTGGAGATTACAGCAATGGGGCATCAACCCGGTCTGACACAAGCTCATTGGTGAACTCGGTGCGGACCCTATTGCTCTCTGCTACAGAAATGCTTTGGAGTCAACAGCAGTCAACAGTGAGCGATTGCCCTGGATTTTTTTTTGTGATCGTAAGACCCTGTTGGTCATCGGTAATGTAACATACTGCAAGTCCGTATACATATATATACATACACGCATACGTATATAGAGTGACCGTATGTCTCATGTGCTCTATGTACTTTGTGCTGTGCATGACTATTGTTACTGCGTTTTGTACTTGGCCCTGGAAGAACACTTTTTTTTTGCTGTATACACGGGTATTCATGTATGGTTGAATGACAATTAAACTTGAACTTGAAATTGATTGAAAATTCTGCCCAGCCCAGAGGAGCAAGAGGTACCATCTCCTCGTCCTCATGGTGCACGCTGTTGCAGTTTGCCTCAAGCCATCTGGGCTGAAGAATAGGAGACTCAGCCATTCGATGAAGCCGCTTGAAAATGCACAGAGTAGAGGGGAAGGGAGTGGGGGTATGCAGTCACATAGCAGCTGAGCAGACCAGCTGCTTCTCAAGTTGTCAGCAGATTCCTGTCCCCTATAATCAAACTTTCAGGCATAAAGTTGGGGAAAGGAGGGAGTGCATTGGGTCTTACCCTGATGTACATGTCCTGATGGACCTTGGCCAGATACAACATGTTGTCCAGTGCCAACATTCCAGGAGGAGTCTGGGTGAAGTCCAGGGCCGGATTGACATGATTCTGAGGATACAAGGTGAAGGAGCCTTATTAATGTATAAATCTTGAATTCTTTGTGAGAATTTACAACGTTAACTCAGACCAGTTATGCAATACCGGAAGACAAATATTAGGAGCACCACTCACAACACACACAGTGCTAGAGGAACTTAGCAGGCCAGGCAGCATCTATGGAAAAGAGTAAACAGTCAACATTACAGGCCGAGACCGTTCATCAGGTCCTGATGAAGGGTGTTGGCCCAGAATGTCGACTGCTTACTCTTTTCCATAGATGCTGCCTGGCCTGCTGAGTTCCAGTGTGTGTGTGTGCACGTGTGTGTGCGTGGGGGGCTTTGGATTTCCAGCATCTGCAGATCTTCTCGGAAAAGGTAGGAGATGTTTATCACTCCAAATAAACAGTCCGTCACTCTTGAATGATGAGCTGTGGAATTCCATCAAGGAACAGCTGGTCTGGCTGGGATGGAGCTTACCTGACTCACAAGGAGAGTGCCGCATTGCAGTAATTACAGCCAGAATGGTCTCTACTAGTTTTGTCTGCTTAAGTGGTTCCCCATGACTGGTCTGGAAATCTAATCTAGTTGACCAGGTCTTGGGCAAGATTGGGATGGGGATGAATCATCACAATAGTAAGGACTAGGCTGATTAAAACGGGAGTCTTTTCCTGTTAGTTGTTAGGAATAGAGAGCTATGTAAATTAGTTTGGAAAACACGAGCGAGTTTTTTTTTGTTTTGAGAACAAACAGCACAGGGCTAAAAATATGCAAATCTTCTGTATTGATAATTGGATGTATTGAAGTAAAATAAATAGAAGGTGGAATTTCTGCTCCTAATGGTCTAGTCAGACGTTCACAACCCGTGGGCCACAGACCCCTGGGTGAGCGGTAGGGGTCCATGGCTTAAAAAGGGTTGGGAAGCCCCTGGTCCGCTGCAAGTGTTAGAAAGTGAATTTATGCGTGGATCAGCCTCAAATGTGATCTCCTGCAGCAGAACTCCAAGAGCAAAGACCTTTCCGCGGATCCTAGACCAACTAGGGATACATAATTTCAAGACAAAAGGAGAACTGGCATGGGGTAGGGGTGGGAGAATTGTTTGAACCAGCTCCAACCAATGCAGCTTGTTTCCTGAAATGTGCAGCTCACTTACACAGTGATAAAGTAGCATCTTCCAGCATAAAATTAACAGTTTCAAATAAACAGCAAGTTGAGAGGGAACAGCGAGGGCCCACAAAACAGGAAGACCGTCAGCTGTGCTCCTGGGTTAAGACAGAGAGGGAAGGCGCTTATTTACAATAGCTGACTGCAAATGGACTCAATTATCCTAGCATGGATTCGGACTGTATTATTTTCCATGAATGTTCTCACTGACAGCCTCTGCAATTTCGATTCACGTTTGTAAATGGAGATCACGAGGACTCAGTGCGACAAATTCCCTCACAGTTCTGCACAACCGTGTGCGCACATGAGAGGCACTTCGCTGGCTGTCTATGTGCATGTGGCATTTGAAATGGTCTCTGTCTCTCCCCATCTCTGTGTGTCTCTACTCAATTTTTAGTCTGCAAGTATGCAGTGGTAAAGTATTCCATTTGTCAGCTTGCCAGTAACTTACCATTATCCTCTGTTTCAGGAACAGTGAATAGTATTACCTCCTCACCTACAAGTCTTAAATTGCCTGAATGGAGTCACTGAGTACGAGGAACACACACCACTGTGCCTCAAGTAATACAATGGTTGCTCGTACCACGAATCCCAGCATTTTGTAATCCCTTGTGTACATGGCTTTGCGCTTCTCAAGGCTGCTGCTGCTGTTGGGGTCATATTCAGCATCAAAAGCAATTTTTCGAAGTTCAAATATGATATCCCTTTGTGACTGTAAAACAAAACATCAAGGATGTTACAGTGGGTCTACCCCAACCTAGGAGAGAAAACATTCGCAACACAGGTGGTCTCTGACACTGTCAGCTCTGGACAACAAATCCATAGTGTATTGGACACAATAAATCTCAGAGCAGGTTGTTAATGGTGACAGAGACAAGGTTACACATGAAACACAATCAGTATGTGGATAAGACAATAGTTCGATTACAGATATCAGAATGTGCCTCAATTCCTAATGATCCCTTGCTACAGGAGTTGTGTGAGCTGAACGGACGTTCACAATGTTGTACCACTGTCTAAAAACGGGTAAACCAGTAATTCAGGCCAGAGCAAATTGGTGGAAAAATTATTGGAGCAAGACACAAAAACCTGGTGGACCTCAGTGGGTCAAACACCATCTATGGAGGGAGCAACATGCACAAAATGCTGGAGGAATTCAGCAGGTTAGGGAACACCTATGGAGGTGAGTCAGCAGTTAATGTTTCAGCTTGAGACCCTTCATCGGGGCTGGAAAGGAAGGGGGCAGAAGCTAGAATAAGAAGTTGGGTGGGGAAGAGGGGAAAGAATACAAGCTGACAGGTGATAGGTAAAACCTGGTGGGAAGGGAGAGAAGGCGGGGTTGGTGGGATGAAGTAAGATGCTAGGAGGTGATAGGTGGAAGAGATGAGAGGTTGAAGGGGGAAGAGTCTAGGAGAGGAGAATGGACTGTGGGAGAAAGGAAAGGAAGAGTGGCGTCAGAGGGAGATGATGGGCAGGTGAGAAGAGAAGAAGGAGTGAGAGGAGAACCAGAAAGGGGATTAGAAAGAAAACAGAATGGGGAGGGGGAGAAAATACCAGAAGTTAGAGAAATCAATATTCATGCTAACAAGTTGGCGGTACCCAGATGGAATATGAGGTGATGCTCTCCAACCCAAGTGAGGCCTCATCATGGCAGTAGCCGAGGCCATGGGCAGACATGTTGGGATGGGAATGGGAGGTCAAATTGAAATGACTGGGCAATCCTGCCTTTTGTGGCACATGGAGTAAAGGTGATAGACTAAGTGGCTCCTCAGTTTATGTCCAGTCTCACCAATGTAACGGAGACCACACCGGGAGCACTGGAATCAACAGATGACCCTGACAGACCCACAGGAGAAGTGTCACCTCACCTGGAAGGACTTTTGGGGGCCCCAAGGGAGACAGTGTACAGGGAAGTTGTAGCATTTGTTATGCTTGCAGGGGTAAATGTCAGGAGGGAGAACAGTGGGGAGAGACAAGGAACAAGGGAGTCACAGAGAGAATGATCCTTGCAGAAAGCAGAGAATGGGGGGGGTGGGGGGGAGAGAAAGCTGTGTTTAGTGGTAGGATCCCTTTGTGGATCGTGGACGTTAAGGAGAGTGATGTGCCTGGTACGGTGATATCCATAGAGGGAAAAAGTTCCACATATACTGGATTTAGGCAAATTGTTGAATTCAGTTCTGATGGGCAGCTTTGAAATTACAAATTAGAAAAGACAAATTAATAGGAGAGTAGATTAATTGAAGGCAGATTCGGAGGAAGATCCTGTTTGACTAACTTGGAGATGTTTTGAAAAGGTCGAGGCAGGGTCAGTGAGGGTAGCACATTTAGCACAATCTATATTAAAAAAATTCAGCAAGGCTTTTCACTAGAGCCCACATGCCAAGCTGGACAAAGGGCTCTTGGGATACAAGGGGTGAAATTGCATGTTGGATTCAAAATTGCCTCACTGGCAGAAAGTAAAGGGAATGCCTGCCAAGCGCTTTTATGACAAGGCTTTTTAACCAAAGAAGTTCTGCTAGGCTCAGTCTGGCCTGATGTATATGGTAACGAGCTAGTCTTCATGAGGATTGACAAAGAAGTTTTTATGTGATACATAATTGGCCATGTGATAGATAGTGCAAAGGAAAGCCTTAGACTGCAGGAAGACATCGATGATCTGATATGTCTGGCAGACAAAAGGCAAATGAAATCCAAATGCATGGCATAACACAAGGGAATCTACAATAATCGGGATCTGAAGCAAAGTGAAGGAACAGAGGAACTTGAGTAGACAGGCGTACATCCTTAAAAAGGTAGCAGTATTAGAAGGCAGTTAAAATGACATTTATATGAACATTCAAAGTTGGAGCAAGAACAGGCCCCCTGGCACCTTGAATGCACTCTTCATTTAATAAGGTCATGACTGATCTGACTGTAACTCAATTCTACATTCCCACCTATCCGCGGAGACCTTTCCAGAATCCCTTCTGTATCCCTCTCACCATTTAGTTTACACACTTGTGTATCCTGCCAAAATGGTTAATTTCACTTTTCCTACACATATTATTTATTTAGTCAGGATTGTATCCAACATATCTGTATCCATTCTACAGCCCCCTTATGCCCTCTTCACAAATTACTTTCCTACCTATAAAAACAGAGGAACACTGTACAGATCTAAATGTTGACTTTGCCTGAATGCCTCAAATTTTAAGTGCCTGGAGTCATTCACTTAATTTTAGCTTCTAATATTTTCCCAAGGAACCTGTTATGTTATTTGGCTTGGAGCTTCTTGCTCTTTGGCTTCCTTCTTTTTAAAATAAAAAAAAACATAGGATAAGATGTTAATATCCCTTGTGCCAGTGGGCCACGAGCACTTGTTCGAGACGGCCTTGTTGCTGGGAGTGGCACAGGATTGACACGCAGGAGCTTTCAAGTGGGCACCCTCCTTCCTCGGAGTTTCATCGATTAGCCCACTAGAAGGCTCGACGTTGACTTCTGGTCTTAGAGTCACCCCCTGTTGTGACTTCCCATTCTCTTAATGCTATCTTGGAGCTCAGGAGAGGTCTTTTCATTTGATCCAAAGCCAGTGACTGCTTCTTTCTACCGACTCTGATGTGACTGTGATGGTTTGCTGTAGGTTCTGACCATGGATCGTTAGCTCCTTCAGCAACTTGCTGGTGGGTGTGAATAAAAATGTTATATTTATTATTGTCCAATCTAGTGGAATATTCCCATTTGTTGGGAATCAACTATCTCACTTACCACCTCTTTTAAGAGCTAGGATGAAGTCCCCGAGGTCCTAGAAACCTGTCAGCCTGCAACTCCAACTATTTCTATTCCATCATAAGCAGAAACAGAGATTGCAGGAAGAGAGGTTACGCTAGAGGATGCAGCAGTGTTAAATCACAGCTTGAGCTCTGTGCAGAGCTCTCGTGACAGCTTTAGGGGAAAGATGTGATTACACCAGAAAGGTGTGCAGAGGAGATTGACAAGGATGTTACTGGAAATGAGGAATCTGCAGTTCCAAAGAAAGAAAAGCAACAAACTGCTGTAGATCTGGAATAAAAGCAGAGAAGACTGGAAATGGAGAGCATTTGTGGAGGGATAAACATGCCCGTGGTTTGGTGCAACTCAAGCATAAAAGGTAATCACCACAAAACACTAACCTAGCTCCTTCCCCACCACTAACATACCTCGATATTGAAAAAAACAAACAAAAGCACTTCATAGGCCAGCGGAGAGAGAAAGCGTTAAAGTCTCAGGTCGGGGACTAGAAGTGGAATGTGTAGAAAATCACATTCTAAATTGCTTAAAAGTGGTAGGCGTCTCATTGGCAGAAACAGAGAAAATGAACGATATAGATCGGTGTCAAACAGAGAGGGTGCTGAAGGTTTCTTAATGGCAGCTAATCTGTCTAGGGCAGGTATAAAGCAAGTGAAGCTGGTGAAAAAATCACTGGAAATCTGCACTGTTCCGTAGCATGCAGGACATCTTCAAGGAGTGATGTCTCAAAAAAGCGGCGCCCTTCATTACGAACCCCCACCCCCCAGGTCGTGCCTTGTTCCCATTGCTGCCTTCAGGAAGGTGCTACAGAAGCCTGAAGGCACACATGCAGCAATTCAGGAACAACTTCTTGCCCTCTGCAATCTGTTTCCTGAATGGACATTGAACCCACGAACACCACGTCACTATTTTTTAAATTTACTGTATTCATATTCCTTTTCTATTGTGTATTGCATTGTAGTGCTGCTGAAAAGCCAACAGATTTCACGCCATATGCAGATGATATTCAACCTGATTCTGATAAAAACAGACGATGTACCATGGAAAGATAAAAAGAGCTGAGGCCTCATGTCAATAACCACCCTCATCCCTTCCCCAACACACAGGATCATCAACCCAAATGCAAACTCTGCCCTTCTCCCTCCCTAGCAAGCACAAATTTGTCTTCACACATATACACAATGCAACAGGCTATCTTGCACACAGAGACAGAGAACAACGGGCTGTAACACATACAGAGTACATAAGAAACAGAGTGAGAGACAGAAACACACAGGAAGACTCCATCACTGACCTGATCCTGAGGGTCCATTTTGGTCATCATCCGCTCCTCCAGCAGATTAAACGTCAAAACTTGAAGCACGTAAAGCTGGTGTGCCATTTCTGTTTTTATTGGCCGATTTCCTCGAATGATGTGCTGCAGAAAGGAGACATGGAGGTCCTTTACAGCATTGATCCCTCTTACAAAAGATTGCACATGCAGCAGACTTCTTGCAGGAACTTCCCTGGGTTCCAACATAGAAGCAGCTTCCAACAATATGGAACAAATAACACACTGAGGGGCTGTTCTAGCCAGAACTGAAACAAAACCTGACCAATGGCTCTTAGATCTGTTGCAAATAATTGCCAACTCAAGCAAGTCCAATTAGTGTTTAAAACATACACTCAGTGGCCACTTTCTTAGGTCAGGAGGTGGTTATTAAAGTGACCACAAAACATATTTCTGTACATTTGTGGTCTTCTGCAGCTGTAGCCCATCCGCATCAAGATTCAATGTGTTCCTCATTCAGAGATGCTCTTCTGCACATCACTGTTCTAATGTGTGGTTAGATGAGTTACTGTCGCCTTCCTGACAGCTTGAACCAGTCTATCCAACCTCCTCCGACCTCTCTCATTAACGAGGCACTTTCGCCCACGTAACTACCTCTAGACCTCTAGAATTGTGCGAAAAACAAAAATCATCCCGTGATCTAGAATCCAGAGACTGTTGTGCTTGAAAATCCCAGGATGTCAGCAGTTTCCAAGATACTCAAACCACCCCGTCTGAGTCCCATGGTCAAAGTCACGTAGATCATATCAGAATAGGGAAGAAATGTTTGGTCTGAGCAACAACCGAACCTCTTGACCACGTCTGCATGCTTCTATGCATTGAGCTTCAGTCGGATGATTAGATATGTGCATTAACAAGCAGGCATACAGGTGTACCTTAAGTGACCACTGAGTGCAGGACTGTTATATTTTGAGCAGAACTACTTATTTACTATTGCATTGACCAGACTGCTTTCATGGTTTCTCCAATACCGGTGGTGCCTCTGAAGGTGATATCTGTTGCTCAGCCCCCCTAGTTGCAGAGGTTTGATACAAGAGGACCATCTCAGAGGAAAATTAACCAAGCATTTGTTGTGGGATTGGAGCGAAAGAGGACCAAATGGGTTAAAGATGGTGTGGTTCACTCTTCTGAGAACGTCAGTGAGTTAATCCAATGAACAACCCTTCTGGTCATTTTCACAGTGCATTTCTTTTAAATTTAGAATGAAAATCAGATCTTCAGACTTCAGTCCTTGCTCCAACATGGATGTGTTACAATTACTCTAATGGCAGACATTTTCACCAAACTGATGTGGTGAGGTTCCTGTCTTGAAAATGAAATTGGTTTTACCTATGTTAGAAGTTTCAGAAATAAATTCACTTCTTGTAAGTCACCGTACTTACATTTAATATTATGGATCGTAGCTGCTTCTGTGCCAGGACGTTAGACATTTCCTGTGGAAACATAGCAGGAGTCAGTCACAGGTTTGATTTGGATACCAAAACTCAACGTAGGCATTACAATCTTTCTCGTGTCTTAACATAGACATGTGCTCCACCTACAGGACACTGATATATTTCAATGGCCCATCCCACAATGCTTCACAGGGTTAAATGTAAATTCAAAGTGGGGTAAGAAATAAAAGAACAGGTGTGCCATTCAGGCCTTCTGCCTTTTCTACCATTTAAATGGATCTTTATGTTAATGTTCATTTCTTCTTTTTTTGGAACTTTCCTCCTTTGTGAAAGCATCATTAATACCAATTCTAAACCCATACTGAAATGATTTTGAGAACACCTTCAACAGATAGGCAGTGTACATCTTATACTGCTGTGGTCTATCAGGGGAATTAGTAATGGCAACTAAATGCTAGTTCTGCTGGTGCATAAATCCCATAAATGTGCAAGGAAGTGCTCCTCTACCAAAGAAGGGCTGTTTTTCTATTTAATCTATCAACTTAATTACCGGTAGTCAGTTTAAAAAGCTTAATTAGATTATCCACAGTCTCTTCTGAAGAAACCTCACATCTGCATCTTCTCCTGTCAATTTAACCACTGTCTTCATATCCAAGGTATCCTTCCTGAGGTAGTCCAGATTTAAACAGAGTAATTACATGAGATGAAAAAAGCTTTATAAAACTGAAACTCAATTTCAAGTCTTTACACTCCAGTCCCAGTGTCTTCCAGATGAAGATCAAAGTTCCATTCACCACCATTCACTAGTTTTAACTAAAATTTCTTAAAATAGTTCTTCAGATCTCTGTTCCTCCACTCCTTCTAGCTTTTTAACCATTTAGCAACTGTTTCAATATTTTTGGCTTAATTGGCTAAATTTGCAAGTCATAATATATTTGTCATTTCACTTAACCGCTCAGTGTTCTGTTGCAAATTTTTAGCTCCCAGCCACACTGAGCCACTGTTGTAAACATTAGCAAACATCCCTGCACTTTTTCATTGAAGTAAGTTATTCACAAATGTAATGAAATGCCAATACTCAAGTACAGTTTCCCAGGAGACACAGCTGGTTAAATTCTGCTAACTAGTATACGTGCTAACTAGTATGACTCTAGCTCTTAACAATTCCCTATGCATTTCAATAGTTTGCATCTTATATTAAAACTTTATGAACCAATCTCTATTTATTTGGCCTTCTCTATCACTAAGGTTACCTGCTCTAAAATGTTCAACTAGGTCAGCTTTCCAAATCAGTAATATCGAGCTGACCTGTTCACATTTGGCGAAAGACTCATTCAACTCTTTACTGTACGCCCCAAGTAACCTGCAGAAGATGTTCAACTCAACAGTCCTACAGTTAACTGTTTTATGGGTTTTTTTTTGTCTTGAACATTTTCAACTCCCAAACCATTAAGGAGTGAGACAGATGTGAGCTGAATGCAGGAGCTCAGGACTGGGTGGGCACCTGATCAGCATGGACAATAAGGGCTAAAAGAGCTCTAGGAATGGAATAAGGTCTTGGAGCAAGTAAAAATAAAAAGAAAGACGCTAATTTTTTTTTAATATACTGCATTCAAACCACCAAGAACTGATGCTTTCAACTTCACAGCAGGCAAGGTTATTACAAATCCAACAGTTTCTTCACCTGCTATACCTTCTCTACTCCCCATCCAATCTCCTTCACTTCCTATGGGAAAGGTTTCTGGGTCATAATTCAGTAAATTTACAACAGCTCAGGATTTCCCCCCTCTAAAATGAAGGGTGGGCTGGGGGGGGGGGGGGGAGGGAAGGATGGATTAGTCAGAATTGCTACCGATGAGCGCTACACAATGGTTGTGGTAGGCACAAAGGCAATCAATCAGGACTTTCCGGAGGTTGGCACTTTCCACAGGCCAATAATCTTCCTAGGAAGATGTAGGGCAAGGCCCATCAGAAGCTCCTGGTGCCCAGCAAGAGCCACTGATGTTGTTAATATAGGAGACTGAGAAAATTGAGTATTGAATTGTTAAAGGCAATTACATCCAGTTAAAGTCATAGATCAGCCCTCATCTCATGGAACAGCTGGAAAGGTTCAAAGTGGCTAAATGCTGTTGGGGATTTGAAGTAAAGAGCCAACCTTGGTGGTGTGTTAATGTAACTGACCAGAGATTCACTGACTCAGCTCCATTGGAAGAGATACAAGAAGCCTTTAGTCGGATGAGAACAAACTGGCCCCAAAGAGGAACCTTTAAAGTAGGATGTGGGGGTAGGAGACCACAGTGATCACCAACTATCCACACTAGTTACTTTCCCTTATTCTGATAGTCACAAAGCTTCCCATTACCGCCTGGTGCGGTATTGACACACAGGAATCACTACTTACTGACAAAGGTAGATCGAGATCAGAGTCCTCCCCTTCTGAGGAGGGAAGGACAGACTGATGTTGACAGCAGGGTAACATTGTTATGTCAACGGACCGCATCCACACAGCGTGAGTTTCAGCAGCAACAAGAAGAGACGAACAGTTAGTACGAGAGACAGGAAAGAGAATGAGAGAGATGTGGAAGAGGATCACAGGCCTTTTTTTTAAAGAAAAGGAGAGTCCAGGGTTGCGAGGAAAGTTATTAAAACTGGGACACCACAGTTCACCAGAGGACCTGTGCTTAATAAAATACTATCATAGAGTCACAATGGCAAAGTGTAAACCCACGGTATTATTTTCATCTGTATTTATTTTCCACAACCAACATCAAGAAAGAATGTCAAGTACAGAAGGATCAACTAAGCTAAGATGAGAAGACTTTCGCTACATGGAGTAACTGGGGCAAAAACAGCTGGGGAATGAGAGGATGGGGTAGGTGTTCAGGATAATGATGGTCTCAGTATGGAAACCATTTCCATTGTCCACCGATTTGAAGCTAAAGGGATAAATTTCTTTATAGGCTGCATTCCCTGAACTGTGGCTTTAATCATCCCTACTTCCTTTACACTTTCACTAGTGGCTTCATGCGCCCATCCTCCGCCATTCCCTCAAACTCTACCACTTCTTCAGATACTCAAAATGTACGAGTGAGCAAAACTGTTTGGCCTCCTGTCCCACTGCAAGAGGTACAGCCATTTTGGATGGTTAAGCTCATGTAAAGCACTTTGAGATCAAAGGGCTGTACATGTGTGAGCAGCTACTGTTGTCGAGAGGAAACTTTGGAAAACAGAGCGGCAATGAATGGAGAGTGGTTTCAGTTGGTAGTGAGCAGCAGGGGAGACACTGTTAGTAACAAAGCACACAGCAGGATGTTTAAAGGTAGCTGACAATACAGGATAAGCAAGGACCACCGTGAAGGGATTACAGACAGAAGAGTTAGACACCCACAGACCAACCGGAGAAACAAACTGTGACCAACCTGCCTTCGGTCCTCTGGTGCTTTCAGGAACAAAGCATTGATCAGTGCAATTGCATACGTCTGGATCTCCTGGTTTGATCTGCAGAGAAAATGGCAGGCACAGAATTACTGGCTATTCCAGAGTGAAATGTGTGGCTTCAAGCTGTACTTTTTCCTCCGCAGAGGGAACATCAAAAACAATTCAAACTCACTGATCTGACCATGGGCATTAAGCATTCAGCCACCTCTCCTTTGAAGTGTGGAGCATTTATAGATAGTGTCTACAACAGTTCATGAAGTTCAGTAGAGCATTGGCTTACACTTGAGCCCATGGTCTTCTGAATCCAAGCAAGACTGGTTTCATCTGAGCCATTCCAAATACTGAGTGTCAGAACCCCTGTTGGGAAACTATTCAACGACAACGAATCAAATCTATGGATCATCCGGGATCTCCAGCAGGGAACAGAGAGAATGAAGTGAACAGATTACATACAGTGCCTTGGAAAAGTATTCAACACCTACAACTATTTTCACATTTTACTATCTCATTTTCTACATTTAAGATACACTGCAGTTGGATTTTTTTGAGCTAATCTTCAAAATTTTGTGCATCATGTCAAAACAAAAGAAAAATTCCAAAACCTATCAACAATTTACTAAAAATTAAAAACCAAAATTGTGAGGCTGAAAAAGTCCTCATGCACTTTGTAATTACCACACAAACTTTCCTCGGGTGCAATACTGTATATTACCTTATCAACTCACCCAATTGGTTGATGTAGAAATCTGGATGATCACATGAATAAATTCTCTCTCTCTTTGTAAGGCCCAACTGTATGGTAGATGCTCAACAGACCAAACCAAAATGAAACCAAAAGAGCATTCAAGCCAAGCCAGACGAATGATAATAAGAGAAGCACAAATCTGGGGAAGAGTATAAGACCACCTCAAAGGCGCTGAATATACCTTGGAGCTCAGTGCAGTAAATCGTGAAAAACTGGAAAAAAATATGAAAACACAGCTACACTGCAGAGGTCAAGCCACCCCTCTAAATTTAGTTGTCGGAGAAGATTGGCACTTCTAAGAGAGGCTACTGTGACATCAACAGCCACTGAGTGAGCTGCAGAAGTCAGTGGCTGCAACTGGAGATGAAGCTCATGGCTCCACAATCACCAAAGCCTTGCACGAGGAAGAAGCCCTGGCTTTAAAAAAAAAAGCACATCCTTTCCCTTAAAAGTTGGCTTTGCGGCTAAGTTTGCGGATGATGAAGATTGGTGGAGCGGCAGGTAGTGTGGAAGAAGCAAGGAATCTGCAGAAAGACAGATTAGGAGAATGGGCAAAGAAATGGCAGATGGAATACTGTGTTGGGAAGTGTCGGGTCATGCCTTGGTAGAAGGAATAAAGGCATAAACTATTTTCTAAATAGGGAGAAAATTCAAAAATCCCAGGTGCAAAGGGGTTGGGAGTTCTCATGCAGGATCTAAGTTCTCTAACGGTTAACCTGGATGTTGAACTGGTGGTGAGGAAGGCGCATTCATTTCGAGAGGTCTAGAAATGAGAGGACCAGCCTAAGCCGGCTTAAGATGGCACTGGTGAAGTCCAGCGACTACTTATTTGTGGCAAACAAAGCAAAAAATACAACTACATACTTGTGTATCAATAAGGCTTCTTTCTGGTAAACTTTATGGTAAAAGATCACCACCATGAAGAGGCAAAGCAAAGGCGAGGCTGAGTTGAGGGGAGGTCAAGGGAGATTCAGGATGAGCAGAGGCAAGGCAAAGGCAGGATCAGTGGAGGTGTGGTGGCATTGAGGCCCATCCGCCTAAAGTGAGGTTTGATTGATCCAAGCACCAGGCCGATTTGGAGTTGCCAGGTATAGGTCGAAACGTGCCGGTGGTGTTCGTGTCCCAGAGCCTATCGAAGCAACAGGGACCAGGTCGTAGAGCAAGGAACGACCCAGTGTACGGATGAGCTAAACGCTGGGCCACATGCACTGAAAAGGTGGGGCATCAGGACCAGAGGGGAGAGTGGGGCAGGGTCTGCTTTCTGCTTCGTGATGTTTACTTGGCTGTGCACTAAACTGAGGCCGAGGCTGTGGCCTGCTCGGGACTGTGGACTTGCTTTCGTTCTGAATGCTACTTGCTCACTTTTATTGCTTGAACGATCTGATATTTTTATTTATTTCTGCACATTAGGTCTTTTTTATGGGTTATTTTGGGTTGCTTTGTTTTGAGGCTGCCTGTAAGGAGACAAATCCAAAGGTTGTTTGATCCATACATACTTTGATCATAAATGTACTTTGAACTTCGAATACAAAAGCAAGAATATAAAAGCAAGGATGCTTTATAAGGCATTGGTGAGGCTTCACTTAGAGTATTGTGAGCTGTTTTGGGCCACTTAACTCAGAAGGAAAGCACTGATATTGGAGAGGGTTCAAAGGAGGTTCTGAAAATGATTCAGAGAAAGAACGGCTTATCATACAAGGAGCATTTGAAGGCTCTGAGCCTATACTCGCTGGAATTTAGAAGAATGGGGGGGGGATCTCATTGAAACCTATCAAATATTGAGAATCCTAGATAGAGTGGATGTGGAGAGGATGTTTCCTATAATGGGTGAGTCTAGGAGCAGAGGGCACAATCTCACAATAGAAGGATGCCCATTTAGAATGGAGATGAAGAGGAATTTCTTTCACCAGAAGGTAGTGCATCTGTGGTCTCTGGGCATGGAGACCAAGTCATTGGGTGCATTCAAGATGAAGGTTCATAGATTTTTGATAGGTCAGGGCATGAAAGGCTATGGGAGAAAGGCAGGAGAATGGGGTTGAGAGGGAAATGGACCAGCCATGATCAAATGGCGGAGCAGACTCTATGGGCCAAATGGCCCAATTCTGCTCTGTTGTCCTATGATCTCATGGTAAAGACCTTGCAAAGTGTCACTTAGAAGATACTGTAAAGATGTGGAGAGATGATTTAAGATGCAAAGGTGACATTTTGGCCTCGACACTAAGTAGTATGTGTGACATAAATCCAATACTGTGCATCAGCAAGGTATCACTAACCCTGGTAGCATTATGCCATGGGGATTTTGTTTTCCAGCAGCAGGGACTGGAAATCTGATCAAGATTGATGGAAAAATGAGTGCTACTAAATAACCAAGAGATCCTGGATAAAAACCTGCTAGCCTCTGCCAGAAAACTTAAACTGGGAAGGAAATCCATCAATGAGCAGGACAACGGCCCAAAATACACTGGCAGAGCACCCGGAGTGGCTTCAAATGAAGAAAGTTGATGTCCTCGCATGGCCTGGTCAGGGTCCTGACCTTAACTTGATCAAACGTCTTTAACGAAGATCTCAAGATTGCTGTCCACCACTGACCTGGCACAGCTTGAGCAATTTTGCAAGGAGGAACAGGCAAATCTTGCTCCATCACATTGTGAAAAGCCAGGAGAGACTAACCCGAAAAAATATATTCGCTGTAATTGTTGTGAGAGGTGGTTCAACTAAGTATTGAGCAAAAGGGGATAAATACTTTTGAACTGCTGACATTTCAGTTTTTGTATTTTTTGTTTTTCATGCTTTACAATTTTAGTTTTTGTTTGAGCTCTACTGTAAAAAAAAATGAGCATGTGATTCACAAATAAAAATTCTATGTTAAATTGATCAAAATTCCTGGCTGTAATACTCGTTTATGTGAACAAAAGGTTGGGGACTGAATACTTTCACAAGGCACGCTATGAGGCTGATTCCATGGACTTTCAGGTCACACTTTCAAATCAAAAAGTTCACATTCCTCCATGGCGTTCCTTCACCTATCGCTGACCTCTTCTGGCTCTATCTTGTGATATCTCTATATTTTTCTAATTCTAGCCTCTCGCACATCCCAATTTGCTTTACCCAACAGTTCCAGTTAAGCCTTGAATCCAGGATCTGGGCTTTCCTCTCAACCTCTCACACATACTCTAAGAAGCTCCTTAAAATCTGTCCTAATACTGTAGCTCAGTATCAAATTTCATACCATTATGGTCCTGTAATAATGACCCCATGGGACATTTCAGCTCACTGAGAATCAACGAATGGACAAACTTTCAGTTTTATATTCCTTCAGTCAAATCAACAGAATTTCAACCTCTGTGGTGGCATCCGTCGGTCTCAAGAGACCATGGGTCTGCACCTGGAGTTTCCAGGGCGCAGGCCTGGGCAGGGTTGTATGGGAGACCGGCAGTTGCCCAAGCTGCAAGCCTTCCCCTCTCCAAGCCACCGATGTTGTCCAAGGGAAGGGCACTAGGACACAAGCAGCTTGGCACTGGTGTCGTCGCAGAGCAATGTGTTGTTAAGTGTCTTGCTCAAGGACACAACACACTGCCTCAGCTGAGGCTCGAACCAGTGACCAACCTCTGTAGGTAAAGTCAAAGCAGATCTGGCTGCTGGGATAGATTACAAAGGATGGGAAAGTGTATTCCCAAGTGTAATAACTTAATAGTTCCATATTTACAAGACACTATTAATCATCAATACAGGTCGAGTACACTTATCTGAAATTCCAAAATTTTAAAATTTTTGAAATCCAAATTTTTTTTTGAGCACTGAGATGACGTGACAAATGGAAAATTCTACAAGGAGCTGGAAAGGTTTCCTGGCAGTACAGAGGCCAGTGCGCACCATGGACAATTCTAAGTGACCTCACTTATATAACGAATAGGTGACTGAAAAATAGAAAAACGTTGCATAAAGCAAAAAAATGAAGATTTCTTTCATGCATCGTCAGCATCGGAATGAACATATGCCACTCAACAGTATGCTGATCATGAAACAAGCAAAGATCTATCACGACGACCTTAAAACTGAAGGTAATTGAATATTCAGCAGGCTGGTTGCAGAAATTGAAGAAAAGGCACAGCATTACATTTTTAAAGCACCACAAAAATCTACCACCAAAACAAGTCTACAATTCTATTATTTTTATACTTTACACAAAACCTTAAAGATAAAATACAAATACAGTGTGCTGTAACCTTTTAATCAAAACATGGCCTCGTAGGTGGAGACTGGAAGCTTGTACAACAACTGATTCAGGTTTTCTCCCGATGCTGCTGTTCCGCTTTTGTTACCCTGAACTCATTATATTTTCATTATATTAATGGTATATACTCATTTTTACTGTCAAGCACATGAACAAGTGTAAGACAAAGACTGCTTATCAACAGCACATAAATTCAGAGTCAGAAATTAAGGCCATTCCAAGCTATCAATTATATATTCCAAAAATCAGAAAAAATTCAAAATCCAAAACACATCTGGCCCCAGATAAGGGATGCTCAACTTGTATTACCAAATTTGTATCTTAAAGATATTTGGTGGAGTAAAATGAAAACTTGATTAGAAATAGTCCAAACTGCTTGTTGAGATGATCCATTGTAATCAGGAGCAACAATATAAAATATTCCATGACAGTTTGATTAAATGTGCACTGCGGGGAGTGGGAGTACAATTAATACTGTAGCAACTGAGCTTTCCACTCAGAGAATCAAGGGAATGGTTTTCACTTCGGGAGCCTGCAACCTACAGAATCCAGCTCAAAAGAAGATTTACGAACGAACGGGAAGTTAGATTTTGGTCTGGTTTCACAAACTCAATGTTGGCACATGCCACTGAGTAAATCACTTTCAGATGTGGCATGGCAAGGATGGACAACCATTATGTAACTCCCGCGGCAGCACCGGCCTCACCGCGTGCCACTTGTTGCCACACTCTTTGAGAAAATCAAATTACACTAGGTGCTCGTAGGCCATCAGAAGGTCCCAGGTATCGGAAGGAGGCAGCGAATAGAAACCACACACTTCTCGAGATAAGTTTTGTTTACAAGAAAAAAGCAATATGTACAAAATATTTCCATGAGCAAGAACAATTCAAAATTCCAACATTCTGCATTCTGTTTAGGTTCCAAATCTTAGATATCAAACCAAAACAAATTTTTTTTAAATTAGAATCAGTGAGATTCCTTTGTTATTCTAATCTCTCTAACTAATTAGATCTATTTAAAAGCTTACAGACTAAACTTGCCTTTTTATTTATCCCTAGTTAGTTAGAAAACCAAATATAATTCCTATTCTTAAGCTTTATAGTTAACTTCAGTTTCAGTTCCAAGTAGTATATCTACAAGTTTAAATTCAAAAATTATATATATAGAGTTTAACTCCTTTCACGACAATTCTCCAGCATCACAACTCTTAAACAAAGTAAATCCCATTCAGTAACTTTTCAAAGTCTCTGCAAAAATAATCAGTTCTTGCAGAAAATCAAATTCAGATTCTTCGAATGAAAATAAACTTATACATCTAACCATATTAAATGCTCTGCATCATTACACATTTCGTTCCCGCACTGTTTCTTCATCTTGGGTGGCTCAACATCTTGTTTGTTGGTTCATTGGAACGAGATAGTTCATCATCTATGGCAAGTCAATTCACAAACTTGTACAAAAATACTTGACCAAATCCCTTGGTATGATTTTACAGAACTAATTCCCAACTACACGGTAGGGATCTAGGACACTCGTCTCTGCCGATATTGTCGCCTTAAAGCTATAACATGTTACAGCTGTACAGTCAGCCCTCCTTATCCGTGAGGGATTGGTTCCAGGACCCCCCCGTGGATACCAAAATTTGCGGATGCTCAAGTCCCTTATTTAACATGTATCAGTGTGGTGGTCTTTAGGACCCAGCGGAACCCCGGACTTTATTTAACCTGTCTCCGTGTGGTGGACATTAGGACCTGGTGGTGCAGCTCTGAATCCGCAGTGTTTCTGTTCATGAAAATAATCACGATCGCGATTGAAAATAAGGTGGAAATAATAAAGCGATCGGAAAGAAGTGAAACGCCATCGGTCGTTGGAAAAGCATTAGGCTGCAGTTGGTCAACGATCGGAACATTTTTAATGGAGAATGTGAAAGGCCCTGCCCCGATGAAAGCTACAATTATTACTAAGCAACGCAGTGGTTAAATTATTGAAATACGTATGTTTCTTAAGTGTTTTAAATGCATAGAAAGGTAAAATATGTACTATATACTAAGAAAAACGTTTGACTAACTGACGCTAAATAATACCGGATGTACCTGTTCCGACTTCAAATCTGACTTAAAGACGGACTCAGGAACGGAACTCATTCATAACCCGGGGTCTGCCTGTACTTTTAAGTCATTTCTAGATTACTTATAATACCTAATACAATGTAAATGCTGTGTAAATAGTTGTTATACAGCATTGTTTAGGGAATAATGACAAGAAAAAATAGTCTGTACATGCTCAAACAGCGAGTGCTGGAGAGAGAACTTCCGGGTTTTCCCGATCCGCGGTTGGTTGAATCCACGCATACGGAATCCGTGGATAAGGAGGGCCGACTGTAGCTTCGATAAGTCTTTTATCGCTATTGTCAGGGTTTTACCCTGACGTTTTCCAGTTAGTAGGGAAAGATGCTCACTACTAATTCCACTCTTACAGTTCACGTCTTCAGCTTCTAATCATTGCTGCATTTCTCTCCTCGTCCACGCCTGCATCAGCCAAGCCTTATTCTCGCGTATCGTTTTTTTCCCAAATCCTCTTTTTTAAAAAAAAATCAGTAAACCTTGTTTTCATCCCTCCGCAGGTGGAGCTTTCTAACATTACATCTTTGGGTTGAATTAACCTGGGTTACAATTAACACACAGCCTCTCTGGATCAAAGACAAATCCTTGCTTACAACTTGCTATGAATAAAACATTCACAGCCTCACAGCACCTTAATAGATACTATTTATTCATTTTAAGTGTGGTACTGTTGTAAAGACCGTAGTGGTCAATGCTGCCAGAGCACAGCTATGGAAACAACAGGGAGATAAATGACCAGATCTACTCTAGTGATGTTAGTTGAAGGATTTTTGACCAGGTTATTGGGAAACCTTTCTTTTGTTTACTGGAATAATATTATGTAATCTTCTACATTCACCTCAGAAGAACAGCAAGACCTCTGCTTAATAACTTGTACAGAACAGCATTCCCTCAGCACTCCCACAAATTTGGAAACATTTCCAAAAGTTTGCATGATTACCTAAAGCTTAGTAACGTATCAAGAAGGAAACTGCATGGATGTAAAGGAGCAAGTCTGGCCCAATAACCTTCCCAACTGCTCTTATAACATAGTAGCTGAACTCCCAATCATACATTTTACCTGGATCTTAAAGCCCCTTTTGACAAGGGCTTCATATGAAGCACACCAAGGAAAACTTAGAAAGCAAAACAAATCCAGGCCAGCAGAAGAGTTGCTTTAAAAATAGGAATTATGAATAAGATGCAATAATTGACTGCAGGATCTATAGTTTAAAAATAGGAATTCTGGTTAAGATGCAATATCAGACTGGAGGATCTACTGTGAAGCTTCCAATAAAACACAAGAAGAATAGATAAGAAATACAACTACAAATCTGCAAAATTCACTGTAAAACTAAAATAATGAGAACCACAGGATGTAGTAAAAGGTTTAAAGAATAATTTAGATCACTCATGATCTTAGTAGAGGAGACCATATAACCATATAACAATCACAGCACGGAAACAGGCCATTCTGGCCCTCCTAGTCCGTGCCAAACTCTTAATCTCACCTAGTCCCACCTACCCGCACTCAGCCCATAACCCTCCACTCCTTTCCTGTCCATATACCTATCCAATTTTACCTTAAATGACACAACTGAACTGGCCTCTACTACTTCTACAGGAAGCTCATTCCACACAGCTATCACTCTCTGAGTAAAGAAATACCCCCTCGTGTTTCCCTTAAACTTTTGCCCCCTAACTCTCAAATCATGTCCTCTCGTTTGAACCTCCCCTACTCTCAATGGAAACAGCCTATTCACGTCAACTCTATCTATCCCTCTCAAAATTTTAAATACCTTGATCAAATCCCCACTCAACCTTCTACACTCCAATGAATAGAGACCTAACTTGTTCAACCTTTCTCTGTAACTTAAGTGCTGAAACCCAGGTAACATTCTAGTAAATCGTCTCTGCACTCTCTCCAATTTATTGATATCTTTCCTATAATTCGGTGACCAGAACTGCACACAATATTCCAAATTTGGCCTTACCAATGCCTTGTACAATTTTAACATTACATCCCAACTTCTGTACTCAATGCTCTGATTTATAAAGGCCAGCATTCCAAAAGCCTTCTTCACCACCCTATCTACATGAGACTCCACCTTCAGGGAACTATGCACTGTTATTCCTAGATCTCTCTGTTCCACTGCATTCCTCAATGCCCTACCATTTACCCTGTATGTTCTATTTGGATTATTCCTGCCAAAATGTAGAACCTCACACTTCTCAGCATTAAACTCCATCTGCCAACGTTCAGCCCATTCTTCTAACCGGCATAAATCTCCCTGCAAGCTTTGAAAACCCACCTCATTATCCACAACACCTCCTACCTTAGTATCATCAGCATACTTACTAATCCAATTTACCACCCCATCATCCAGATCATTTATGTATATTACAAACAACATTGGGCCCAAACCAGATCCCTGAGGCACCCCGCTAGTCACCGGCCTCCATCCCGATAAACAATTATCCACCACTACTCTCTGGCATCTCCCATCTAGCCACTGTTGAATCCATTTTATTACTCCAGCATTAATACCTAACGACTGAACCTTCTTAACTAACCTTCCATGTGGAACTTTGTCAAAGGCCTTGCTGAAGTCCATATAGACTACATCCACTGCCTTACCCTCGTCAACATTCCTCGTAACTACTTCAAAAAATTCAATAAGGTTTGTCAAACATGACCTTCCACGCACAAATCCATGCTGGCTACTCCTAATCAGATCCTGTCTATCCAGATAATTATAAATACTATCTCTAAGAATACTTTCCATTAATTTACCCACCACTGATGTCAAACTGACAGGTCTATAATTGCCAGGCTTACTTCTAGAACCCTTTTTAAACAATGGAACCACATGAGCAATACGCCAATCCTCCGGCACAATCCCCGTTTCTAATGACATCTGAAAGATCTCCGTCAGAGCTCCTGCTATCTCTACACAAACTTCCCTCAAGGTCCTGGGGAATATCCTGTCAGGACCCGGAGATTTATCCACTTTTAAATTTCTTAAAAGCGCCAGTACTTCCACCTCTTTAATTGTCATAGGTTCCATAACTTCCTTACTTGTTTCCCACACCTTACACCATTCAATATCCTTCTCCTTAGTGAATACCGAAGAGAAGAAATCGTTCAAAATCTCTCCCATCTCCCTCGGCTCCACACATAGCTGACCACCCTGATTCTCTAAGGGACCAATTTTATCCCTCACTATCCTCTTGCTTTTAATATAACTGTAGAAGCCTTTCGGATTTACTTCCACCTTATTTGCCAAACCAAACTCATAACTTCTTTCAGCTTTTTTAATCTCTTTCTTAAGATTCCTTTTACATTCTTTATATTCCTCGAGCAATTCCTTTACTCCATGCTGCCTATATCTATTGTAGACATCCCTCTTTTTTCGAACCAAGTTTCTAATATCCCTTGAAAACCATGGCGCTTTCAAACCTTTAACCTTTCCTTTCAACCGAACAGGAACATAAAGATTCTGTACCCTCATAATTTCACCCTTAAATGACCTCCATTTCTCTATTACATCCTTCCCATAAAACAACTTGACCCAATCCACTCTCTCTAAATCCCTGCGCATCTCCTCAAAGTTAGCCTTTCTCCAATCAAAAATCTCAACTCTAGGTCCAGTCCTGTCCTTCTCCATAATTATATTGAAGCTAATGCTATTGTGATCACTGGACCCGAAGTGCTCCCCAACACATACATCTGTCAGCTGACCTATCGCATTCCCTAACAGGAGATCCAACACTGCCCCATCTCTAGTTGGTACTTCTATGTATTGTTGCAAAAAACTATCCTGCACACATTTCACAAACTCTAAACCATCCAGCCCTTTTACAGAATGAGCTTCCCAATCTATGTGTGGAAAATTAAAATCTCCCACAATCACCACCTTGTGTTTACTACAAATATCTGCTATCTCCTTACACATTTGCTCTTCCAACTCACGCTCCCCATTAGGTGGCCTATAATACACTCCTATCAGTGTTACTACACCTTTCCCATTCCTCAATTCCACCCAAATAGTCTCCCTAGAGGAGCTCTCTAATCTATCCTTCCAAAGCACCGCCATAAGATTTTCTCGGACAAGCAATGCAACACCTCCTCCTCTGGCCCTCCTACTCTATCACACCTGAAGCAACTAAATCCAGGAATATTTAGTTGCCTATCACACCCTTCCTGCAACCATGTTTCACTAATAGCTACAACATCATAATTCCAGGTATCAATCCACGCTTTAAGCTCATCCACCTTTCTTACAATGCTCCTAGCATTAAAATAGATACATTTAAGATACTCTCCACCTCCTCCTCTCTTTTCATCCCTAGCAATGCATTCAAATTTATTATCCTTTTCTTTCTTCTCCCCTACATCTTCGGGCTGAGCGCATCCCTTCTCCATCACCTGCCTTTCCTCCCTCACACACTGTCTACTTACTTGCTCTACTGGTGAACTAACCTCCTCTCCCATAGTTTCCTCAAATTGATTTCCACCCCCCCATCTTACTAGTTTAAAGTCTGCCCTGTAGCCCTAGCAAACCTCCCCGCTAGGATATTGGTCCCCCCAGGATTCAAGTGTAACCCGTCCTTCTTGAACAGGTCACGCCTGCCCCAGAAGAGGTCCCAATGATCCAGAAACTTGAATCCCTGCCCCCTGCTCCAATCCCTCAGCCACGCATTCATCCTCCACCTAATTCCATTCCTACTCTCACTGTCGCGTGGCACAGGCAGTAATCCCGAGATTACTACCTTTGCGGTCCTTCTTCTTAACTGCCTTCCTAACTCCCTATACTCTCGTTTCAGGACCTCTTCCCCTTTCCTACCTATGTCATTGGTACCTACATGTACCACGACCTCTGGCTCCTTACTCTCCCACTTCAGGATATCTTGGACGCGATCAGAAATGTCCCGGACCCTGGCACCAGGGAGGCAAGTTACCATCCGGGACTCCCGATCACCTCCACAGAACCGCCTGTCTGAACCCCTGACTATTGAGTCCCCTATTACTATGGTCCTCTTTCTTCTATCCCTACCCTTCTGAGCTACAGGACCGCCCTCTGTGCCACTGAAGACACTGAAGAAAAATTTCCTCAAGACCATACATAAGACATAGGAGCATTTACTCTCCTCCCATCCGATAAGCGCTACAGGAGCCTCCGCTCCCGCACCAGCAGGCACAGGAAGAGCTTCTTCCCTGAGGCTGTGACCCTGCTGAACCTCACATCACAGCGCTAAGCAGTATTGCACCCATATTGTACTGTCTCAGTACTTTTATATTTGTGTGCTGTAGCACTTACTTTTTATTCGCAGTTATTTTGTAAATAACACCATCCTTTGCATTTCTGGTTAGATGCTAACTGCATTTCATTGGCTTTGTATCTGTACTCGGCACAATGACAATAAAGTTGAATCTAATCTAATCTAATCATTAGGCTATATGGCTCATTGAGTTTGCTCCACCATTCCAACATAGCTGATTTATTTTCCCTCTAACTGCCTTCTCCCCCATAACCTTTGACACACTTACTAACATAGAACCTATCAAACTCTGCTTTAAATATACCCAATGACTTGGTCTCCATAGCAGTCTGTGGCAATGAATTGCATGAAATTCATCATTTTCGTTTCAAAGGGGCCTTCAATGTACTCTGTGGTCCTAGACTCTCCGACTATCGAAAACATCCTCTCCACGTCCATTCTGTCTAGGCCTTTCAATATTTGTTAAGTTTTAATGAGAACCCCCCCCCCCCCCCTTCGTTCTTCTAAACTTCAGGGAATACAGGCCCAGAACCTACAAATACATTAACACTTTCATTACTGGGATTCCTCGTGACCCTCATCTGAATGTTCTCCAATGCCAACAGATCATTTCTTAGAAAAGGGCTCAAAAGCGGCTCACAATACTCCATATATGGTCTGACCAATGCCTTATAAAGCCACAGCATTACATCCTTGCTTTTATATTCTAGTTCTCTCAAAATTCATGCTAACATTGCTTTTTTTTTCCTTATTACTTACCCAACCAGCAAACTAACTTTTAGGAAATCTGGCATTAGACTCACTACACTATACTCCATCTGCCACTTCTTTGCCCATTCTCCTTGTCTGTCCAACTCCTTCTGTAGACTTACTGCTCACTCAACGCTGCTTGCCCCTCTTTCTTTGCATTGTCCACAAACTTGGCCACAACACCATCAAGTCCATCATCCAGATGATTGATATATAACATGAAAAGTAGGATACACGTGTGGAACACCACTAGTTAATGGCAGCCAACGAGAAAAGGCCCCCTTTAATCCCAATCCTTGCCTTCGGCCAGTCAGTCAATTAATCTTCTGTCCTCACTGTTTAGAACTATGAGGAAATTTAACAGAGAGACTGTATGCCAGCGGCAGTAAGCTTGGTCCCAGAGAACAGGGACTTAAGATAATGGACAACAGATGGGAGATAAACAAGAAATGATGACCTACAAATATCTGGCCTGAAAGAATGGTGGAAATAGTTTCAACAGCAACTTCCGAAAGACAATTGGATAAATAATTGAAAGAGGAAAGAATGTGCAGGACTCCATTGTGTGAAATAGGAGATGGGCAGATCATGAGCTTCTGATCCTTCTACTCCCCTGTTTGGTGAGTACAGCAGCAGGTTAACCTGGAATGCGTTACTGAGTTGACAGCCGGGTGCCACTAGGTGGCAGTGCTCTCCGTAGATTCGCATCCCCACAGCTAGTCTAACCCAGTATGGCGCTCGCAATGCTGCACTCAATCCCCAGACAGATCTTGCTTTGCAGCGCCCCACTCCTGGGTAGGTGAGCAGATGCTGTCAGTGTATGGATGAGACACATTCAGCCAGAGTGAGAAGACAACACAAGCATCATTTTCACAAGCAAGAACAAAAACACACATAGCATTGCCCCCCCCCCCAAAAAAAAATCTGATACACCCAGTTTTAGCATCTTTGTTACACCAGTGTCCAGGATTCAAGGCTCTGTAATACTTACACCTGAAGGTGTGCAATCAGCTGTCCAACAGTGATCTCTTCAGCCACCTTTTTGTACAGGCTCTGACTATTCAGCACCATGCTCTCTAGAATTGCCAGCGACCGCTGCAAGATGGAAGCATCCACTGTTGTTTGGTTGACATAGCTTGCAATCTGAGAAATCAAATATTTTCATCATTAGTGTTAGGAACCAATAACCAAATCAAAGAATGCAACCAAGCTAAAGCTTCTGCCGTCAGATTTCTGAACGGTCCGTGAACGCTACCTTGCTATTCTTTGTACTATTTATTTTCTAGACCGTCATTTACAGTAATTTTTACGTCTTGCATTGTTACGCTGCCACAAAAAAAATTAATGACATACGTCAGTGATAACAAACCTGATTCTGACCTGAAGGTACAGAACTCAGTCACACAGTGGGGTTCCAGTTTCCATTTAACACAATTTGAAAGAGAGGCAAATACAGTTACAGGCAAGAGTTTTGGATAATAACAGAAATATAGTACACTCTGATATTCAATAAGACCACGGCTCATCTTGTCTCAGATTCACTTCCCTGCATTAACTCCATACATTTAAAATCTAAAAATCAATTGCTCTTTCTTGAGTCTTCTCTGTCGCCAAGCCCCTGTGGCCTGTCAGGTGCCTGAAGCTCGCTCACTTTTGTCCTGAATAACTTTATTATAAGACCATGACTCTTTGGTCACAACATCCCAGCCAAGGAAAAGATTGACTGTTAAGTCCCACAATAATTTCATAACATTTTTAAACTCTAGAACGTATAGGCCCAGTCTGCTTAGTCCTTTCTCACAGGAAAGATGCATGATTCCCTGGCTCACTCTAATAAAAAGTTGGCTGGTGCAGAGACAGAAGGTCAAATGAAAGCCACTGCATTGAACAGATAATTTATATTTAGAAATAACATTCAAAGTAAATTTATTGTCAAAGTCACTATACACAACCCGGAGAATATTCATTTAAAACACATTTTGTTTGATTGACTGGAGTCAGTAGACAGAGTCCTTGGGCAAGCGGTGTCTGAACCTAAAGACAATGAGATAAGCCAGATAGTGGCTCACATACTTCAGTGTGATGGTGGATGGGGATGGAATTTAAACCAATGGAAATAAATCCAGTGCAAAAGCTTTAATATCAAGCAAAATTTTTTTAAAAAACTGCCAGAAGAACTTGTGGATCATAGGGACCTGCTTTGGGTTTAGACCCTGTATCAGGACCAAGAGCGCAGAGGGAGAACGGCCACTAAATAGAAGCGAGAAAGAGGGTGAGATAAAGGCCAGTAGGTGACAGGTAGAATCAAATGGACGAGGGGATTTAAGGGCAGATGGAGGCAGATTTTGAGGGGCGGTGGTGGGGAAGGAGAGAAGCACATGTGCATTTCTTTTCCCCACCCACCAGTCCAGCCAGGAGCTCCTTCCCTGTGCTCACCTCTTCCATCGCTCTGCTTGCACCGATAGAGTGGCGGAGCAGACCTGACGATTCCAGTGGCCTAATTCTGCTCCTATCTTATGGAGTAGGGATCAGAATTGCATCAGTTTGGTCGGCACAGAGACAAGTCCAATGTACTTTACATCTAATGATCACTTCAACAGCGTAGCCAGGAGGTGAAGGGAACATGCGCACGAGCTCCAACAAAGAAAAACATCTGTGACTTTTTTTTATTCCTTGAAGATAAACATTGCCCAAGAGTCCAAGCAGAACTTCACAGTTCTCCTTTACATTTTTAAAAAAAATACCCAATCAAGAGGGCAGACAAAAGGCAGGGGCACGAGTAGAGGAGGGGAAAGATGGAAGCAAGGATGAGAATTTGAAACTTGTAGCATTATTGGAAAACAGAGTCAAGGTCTGAGCAGTAGAGCTTTGGACCAGCATGTTTTCACAGTGGGAGAGGCATACCAAGCAGGATACTTTGGAATAGTCAAACCAGCAGGTAACAAAGCCCTAGATGAGACCATCAGAACGGTTGAGGTAAGGTGGGTTTTAGTCAGAGTTGGAACTTCCTGTGATCTTTTCGCACTATTTTTAAAAAATTATAGTCTTACTGTAATTTATAGTAATTTATCTGCATTGCTGCCTCAAAACCATGCATTTCATGAATGCTGCCGGTGATAATAAACCTGATTTTGATACAGTGGCTTTGGAGCTCTGTCACATGACCCACGCTTCAGAGAACCTGGCTGCGCCACGGGCAACCTTCTGGGGTGCAAACGTGTGCAATGAGCAGAGTTTCTGATGGGAACCGAAGAGAGTTGACTCTCTCCTGCTCAGGTGCCCTTGAAATAATGGACAGCACTTTGATAGATCTGGGACAGAGGAGAGACGCAGGAAGCGTGAAGGGTGCCGGGATGGAACAGCGACCCAGAAGTTACTGCTGCTGACTCAGGGCTCCAGCAACGCAAACTCAATTCTGACAATGGGTGCTGGCTGTGTGGCCTCTGCATTTTCTTACCGTTACAAATGTGGGCTTCCTCCCACACCCAAAATACGTGTAGGTTTACAGGTTAACTGACTATCAATTACCCATGGTGTAGGTAAATCGGTGGAGTTAATGGACATACAAGAGAATAGGTTACAGGGAAACAAGTGTTCTAGGCGATAGTATGTATTCAACGGGCACAATGGCCTTCTCCTATGCTGCAAGGAATCCAGTGTAAGAAGTGTGGATCCTGGTGAGACTTTGAATGATATATCTACAGCATCAGGCGTGGTTGACAAAGGACTCCGCTCCAGAGTGTGGAAACAATCTATAATTGCTTCACATCCAATGCCCTTTTAATATTTATTCGAGGGATGTGGCATGCACAGGCCGAGCCAGCAGATACACAAGAAAGAATCTGAGCAAGAAGTGTACTGCATGGACACTGAAGGCGACTCATTGGGATGGTCAGCTTTGTCCAAAGCTGAAAACATTTTCATTGCTTTATGAAATGTTATGACATAGGAGAAAACACTTGGCCCACCAGATCTGTGTCAATTCACAGAGCGAATCAGTTTTCCCACTAGCTTTTCCCCTGCAAGTTAATCAAAGGTCAAATCAAATTGATTAGCAAAGTGTTTATGCCACATATAACCTTAAGACTCATTCTCCAGCAGGCATCCACAGGAAAACAAGGAAATACAACAGAATGCACCAGAAGCCAAAGACTGGCAAATATACAATGCACAAATGTCAACAACTTGTGTAAATAATTAAAAAAAGAGAGTAAACAAGTAATGCTGAGAAGACGAGCTGCAGAATCCTCGAGAGCGAGTCGACAGGCTGTGGAGTCGGTTCAGCACTGAGGTGAGCGAACCCGGTCCAGAAGCCCGATGACTGCAGGGCAAGAACTGCTCCTGAACCTGGCGGAGTGGGACCCAGACCCTCCTGACTGTAGTGGTGAGAGGACAGGGAAGCGGAACAAACGGAGGCGAATGAGATGGGCAGGCAGATTCGGCTTCACTCTCTGCTCTCAGACCTTGATGCTTTAATTCGATGGTCGACATTCGTTCTCTGCAAGGTGCTGTACCTGCATTCCTGAGAGTCACGTTCGCTGAATCCTCCAGGAGATAGTAAAATCACAAGTTAGCTTAGGTGGTTCATAAATACGCTTCTTAAAGGGAAATTACAGACTGCAGATTGCAGCAATCGTAGTTCAGAAGAAGTATATCTAGTAGTATTGTGAGCTGCCCACAAAACATCACCATATATCTCTGGTGCCATCTTGGTCTCCCCACATTGCCATCAACTTCCCTTGGATTCCACCATTCATCTGCATGTGTGGTAATTCACCAAGCCACATCATTGGGGTTGAGAGGAAACTAGTACACCTGGAGGAACTCCAAGCCAGACTCAAATGCCGGGGTATGAAACTTCTTCTACCCAGCATCTTGGTAGCAAATGTATAGTTACTGGAGAACAAGACTGAGGACCTAGGGCAAGATTGCTGGGTAGGAGGGAAATGAGAAATTGCTGCATTCTTTTTCACGGAGACATGGCTCACTCCATACAAATGGGATACATTGATAAGACCTGAGGGCTCCTTGATACATTGGATGGACCGGACTTCTAATTCAGAGGAAGCAAGATGTCAGGGCCTGTGTTTCATGATAAACTCTTTGTGGTGTTCAGATGCACTGGTCTTGTTCCCCTGACGTGGAACATCTAAAGATTCAGTGAGTACAGAATATTTTACTTACCAAGAGAGTTCCCCTCCATGATCCTCACCACAGTTTACATATCACCAAAGGCCTATGTTAAGCAGACACTCAGGTACTGAGTGCCACTATCACCAACATGAAATAGACTAACCCCGATGCCTTTCAAATCATTGTTGGGGACTTCAATCAGGCTTGTTTAAAGAAATCTCTTCTCAATTATCATCAATATATTACCTGCAGCACAGGGGTCCCAACACACTCAACCACTGCTGTACTATGATTAGGAATGCCTACCATTCCATTCCAATACCGCACTTCGGAAAATCTGATCACTTGGCTGTCCTCTCCTACTGCATACAGGCAAAGGCCACAGAGCACGACTCCAGAGACAAAGACAACAAGGAGGTGGTCGGGGAGGCAGAGGAACAGCTATAGGATTGCTTCGAGTCAGTGAATTGGACTCAGAGGATCTTACAACCATGGACTTTAGAAAAAATAGTCATAGAAGGGTGCGTCCCCACAAAATCCATCCAAGTCTTCTCCAACTAGAAGCCCTGGATGAAGCAAGAGATCCACAATCTGCTGAGGGCCAGATCAGTGGTGTTCAGATCTGGCAAACAAGTAAAATACACGAGGTCCAGATAGAATCGCCGGAAAGCCATGTCACGTGCAAAGTGGCAATTTCGGACCAAACTGGAGTCACCGAAGGATGTTCAACAACTAAAATACTATCACCTCCTACAAAGTGAAACCATGTGACATTGGTGACGACAAGGCTTCGCTCTCAGATGAGCTCGATGCCTTTCATTCTCGCTTTGACTGTCAAAACAAGGAAGAACCTTCACGCATTACCACAGCCCCTGATGATCCTGTGCTTTCTGTCCTTGAGGGTGATGTAAGATCATCAACAGGATGAACTCGAGGAAAGCACACAGCCCAAATAGAGGGACATGGCCGAGTACTAAAGACCTGGACTGATCAACTGGCTGGAGCGCTCACTGATATCTGTAACTTCTCGCCAAGGCAGTCTGGAGTATCCACTTGCTTCAAGCAGGATTCAATTATACTGCAGAACGTAGTAATCTGCCTCAATGACAATCATCCAGTAACACTTACATCCACTGTGATGAAGTGCTTTGAAAGGTTGATCAAACACATCAGATACTTCCTGAGAAGCAACTTGGATCTGCTCCAATGTGCTTACCATCACAACAGGTCAACAGCAGATGCCATTTCATTGGCTCTTTGCTCAACCCTGGAACACCCAGACAGTGAAAATGCATACAACAGGATGCTCTTCATTGACTACAGCTCACCATTCAATACTTTCATTTCCTCAAAACTAATCAATATGCTTCAAGTCCTGGCTTCAATATCTCCTCTGCAACTGGATCCTCAATTTCTTCACTTGCTGACCCCAGACAGGTTGGGTTGGCAAAAACCTCTCCTCCACAATCTCCGTCAGCATAGATGCACCACAAGGCTGTATGCTTAGGCTTCTGCTCTATTCGCTTTATACATACAACTGTGAGGCTAACCACAGCTTCAATGCCATATTTAAGTTTGCTGTCAACACCAGTCATTGGCCGAATCAAAGGTGGTGACCAATCAGCATATAGGAGGGTAAATGAAAACCTGACTGTATGGTGTCATAACAACAATCTCTCACTCAAGGTCAGCAAGACCAAGGAGCTGACTACACTAGACAACTTTTTTTTTCCCAAAAGTGTTGCTTCCTCAGAAACTTATTTAGCTTAATTTTTTTTGACCACTTGAAGCTAAACACAAATACAAGTTCAAACTACTTCTATCACCTAGGAATTTGTGGAGAAACAAGAAATTAGCTTTTATTGAATATAACACATTTAATTGCATAATGTTGTTGATGCTTTGCAATGGTTCAACTAAACTAAAAATCTTTTGATGATTTTCATTTGTACTCAGTTTTTGCGACTTCTCAATTAAGTGTCCAACAATAATCAGCCAGCATTGATGGATTCCACTTGCCCTGATACTGTTTCTCTGTGACCACAATGTCCTGGTGAAACCTTTCACCATGCTCATCACTGACAGCACCAACATTTGCAGGGAGGAAGTCTAAATGGAAATGCAGAAAACAAATTTTTAGTGACATGCTGCATTTTATGGTTTTCTATGCTTGAAGCATGTTGTCAACCAGCTGCTTGTAGTTTGGTGCTCTTTAGTTGCCAAGATAATTTTCAACAACATCCTTGAATGCGACTTTCTCTGGTCCTATTAGAAGTTGTTCAAATTGCCTGTCTTTGATGACCTGTCTGATCAGTTTTAATGATGAAGGGCAGGGCCCAAGATAAAATTAGCTCCTGTCAAGTCCAACTCTGTTAGGAGCCTTCGTGCTTCAGGGCACAGTTGTGTTCCCAGAAACTCACTGCATTGCAATTCTCAATAACGAGAAGACACGTCATCGGAGCATGTATCAAGAAACAAAGAGCTGAACACAACTGGGCAGAAATTTGTGAATTCTAACTCAATGGCTGTAAAGTGACAGTTGCCTGACAAGGGAGTAGAGCTGAGTGATGCACCACAGGGAATGAATGGCAAGAGGACAAGGGTGGTAAGTGGGAGAAGGAGAAGGTCTTCACAAGGTATTCAAAAAGCTGCAGTTTTCATCATCAACAGCTGAAGAGCCAGTGCTCTTGAGTCAGAAGTCTGACAGTGCAGTGGTCAGGTAAAGATCTGAGGAAAAGGTCTTCCAGAAGTAAGTACTGTATTTAGAGTGGCCTAGCAGGGCAAGAGGAAAATAAACAGAGAGCAAAACATGAAAACAGTCAGTGACTGATTTCAAATATCAATGAGAAAGCGTAGAAAACAACACATGAAATGAGAAGACAGAGGAGGCAATCATGAATATAAAGAGTTGACATTACATTAAAGGTTGTGGCAGCATGGATCACAAGTTGAGTTAGGGACAAAACAGGAATTACCTTTGGACTGGAGGAAAGCACATATGTTATTGTACTTCAATAGCTTGGACCTTTCAACAGAGGGGATAGTTTCAAGATTTTCAGATGACAAAACATGGTGATAGAGACTTCAGGAGGATACAGGCAGGCTGGTGGAATGGAGAGGTACAAGAAACTCAGCACAATCAAGTATGCTGGGCAGAAATCTTTGGGCCAATTGTGAAATCTTAAAAACACAGAAACACAGAAAATGAATCAGAACACCAAAGCAGTGCGACCATGGACCTTTATCAAAATATGGTTTTGCCACCACGGAAGCATGGAGTCCAATTCTAATCATCCAATTGGAACAGATGTGCAAAAGCCCAAGACAAGACTGAAGGTCTCATTGGAACAGTCCAGGAAGTTGGGGGGGGGGGGGAGTGGGATGCGAAGGACTAGAATAATTCCCCTTAGAGACAGAGAAGATGGTGGAGAGGAGATTTATTGGAAGAATTTTGAGTTACTCAAAAAAATGAGTCCAGGCAGCAGATCTCTTGATCCTCTTCCCATTAGAGGAAAGTTCAAACAGCAAGTAGCTGAAGGACTTTGGCAAAAGGACCAAAGGAAAACCCTTAAAAAGACACAAAACTGAATAGGTGGTTAGCAAGTGGAACATACTGCCCATCTGGAAGGTGGATACTAATTCACTCCTCCTTTTCTAGGTCATTACTTGGAGAAAAATAAATGTAGGGCACCTTAAATTCCTCATCTGAACAGCCTCTTTCTCTTGTCTATCATTCTGAAAGTAGAAACACAAGAGACTGCAGACGACAGAACCTGAAGCATCGAACAAGTTGCTGGAAGAATTCAGCAGGTTGAGAAGCATTTGTGGGAATTGTCCAAGTCCTGGTCAAAACTCTGCATCACAAGCGAGTAATTCTGAGAAGCTTGGCACGATGCTTGCATGTGTCAGGATGGAACTCGTGCATGAGTCTCCATAGAGACTTCAAACTAAAGCTCTATGCTTCAGAGGCACAAATTAATGCAGCATATGGCTGTAAACTGCCATGGAAGATGAAAAATCTGCTGCAGAGACTGGCCCCTAAGGTGCTCTTGAAAATAAATTACCATTGCTCAACGCACAGGGAGATCACTTGAACAAAAAGGATCAGCTGCATAGGTTGATTCAGGATGAACCCAAGCAGGTCAGATTATGGAACGGAACTCAAAATGGCGATCTTCTAGACTCAGCAGTAAAGCAGTCAAAAGATCATTGGTGAACCCCATAGCATAGCCTGGCCCTTAGTATGGAATCACACTACAACGCAGCAGTGAAAAAATGCTCATCTGAGAAAATCTGCTGATACTGGAAATCCAAAGCAACACACACATACACAGCCTGAAGGGTGAAAGAGATGAACGGCTGGAGAAGGGGGAATCTGATAGGAAAGGGAAGGGGAAGGAGCACCAGAGGGAGGTAAACATAGAAAACCTACAGCACAATACAGGCCCTTCTGCCCACAAAGCTGTGCCAAACATGTCCCTACCTTAGAAATTACCTAGGGTTACCCATAGCCCACTATTTTCCTGAGCTCCATGTACCTATCCAGGAGTCTCTTAAAAGACCCTATCGTATCTGTTTCCACCATGGACACCGGCAGCCCATTCCAGGAACTCACCACTCTCTGTGTAAAAAACTTACCCCTGACATCTCCTCTGTACCTAATTCCAAGCACCTTAAAACTGTGCCCTCTCATACCAGCCATTTTAGCCCTGGGAAAAAGCCTCTGACTATCCACTCGATCAATGCCTCTCATCATCTTATACACCTCTATCAGGTCACCTGTCATCTTCCATTGCTCCAAGGAGAAAAGACCGAGTTCATTCAACCTATTCTCATAAGGCATGCTCCCCAATCCAGGCAACATCCTTGTAAATCTCCTCTGCACCCTTTCTGTGGTTTCCCCATCCTTCTTGTAGTGAGGCAACCAGAACTGAGCACGGTGCTCCAAGTGGGATCTGACCAGGGTCCTATATAGCTGCAACATTTCCTCTCCACTCCTAAACTCAATCCCACGATTGATGAAGGCCAATGCACCATATGCCTTCTTAACCACAGAATCTATCTACACAGCAGCTTTGAGTGTCCAATGGACTTGGACCTCAAGATCCCTCTGATCCTCCACAATGCCAAGAGTCTTACTATTAATACTATATTCTGCCATCATATTTGACCTACCAAAATGAACCACTTCACACTTATCTGGGTTGAGCTCCATCTGCCACTTCTCAGCCCAGTTTTGCATCCTATCAATGTCCTGCTGTAACCTCTGAACAGCCCTCCACACTATCCACAACACCCCCAACCTTTGTGTCATCAGTAAATTTACTAACCCATCCCTCCACTTCCTCATCCAGGTCATTTATAAAAATCACGAAGAGTAGGGATCCCAGAACAGATCCCCAAGGCACATCACTGGTCATCGACCTCCATGCAGATTATGACCCATCTATAACCACTCTGCCTTCTGTGGGCAAGCCAATTCTGGATCCACAAAGCAAGGTCCCCTTGGATCCCATGCCTCCTTACTTTCTCAATAAGCCTTGCATGGGGTACCTTGTCAAATGCCTTGCTGAAATCCATATACACTACATCTACTGCTCTACCTTCATCAATTAGGCTCGTAAGGCACAACCTGCCCTTGGCAAAGCCATGCTGACTATTCCTAATCATATTATGCCTCTCCAAATGTTCATAATTCCTGCCTCTCAGGATCTTCTCTATCAACTTACCAACAACTGAAGCAAGACTCACTGATCTATAATTTCCTGGGCTATCTCTACTCCCTTTCTTGAATAAGGGAACAACATCCGCAATCCTCCAATCCTCTGGAACCTCTCCCGTCCCCACTGACGATACAAAGATCATCGCCAGAGGCTCAGCAATCACCTCCCTCACTTCCCACAGGTAGCCTGGGGTACATCTCATCAGGCCCTGGTGACTTATCTAACTTGATGCTTTCCAAAAGCTCCAGCACATCCTCTTTCTTAATGTCTACATGTTCAAGCCTTTCAGTCCACTGTAAGTCATCCCTACAATTGCCAAGATCCTTTTCCATAGTGAATACTGAAGCAAAGTATTCATTAAGTACCTCTGTTATCTCCTCCGGTTCCATATACACTTTTCCACTATCACATTTGATTGGTCCTATTCTCTCATGTCTTACCCTCTTGCTCTTCACATACTTGTAGAATGCCTTGGGGTTTTCCTTAATCCTGTCCGCCAAGGCCTTCTCATGGCCCCTTCTGGCTCTCCTAATTTCATTCTTAAGCTCCTTCCTGCTAGCCTTATAATCTTCTAGATCTCTATCATTACCTAGTCTTTTGAACCTTTCATAAGCTCTTCTTTTCTTCTTGACTAGATTTACAACAGCCTTTGTACACCACGGTTCCTGTACCCTACCATCCTTTCCCTGTTTCATTGGAACATACCTATGCAGAACTCCATGCAAATATCCCCTAAACATTTGCCACATTTCTTCCATATATTTCCCTGAGAACATCTGTTCCCAATTTATGCTTCCAAGTTCCTGCCTGATAGCCTCATATTTCCCCTTACTCCAATTAAACGCTTTCCTAACTTGTCTGTTCCTATCCCTCTCCAATGTTATGGTAAAGGAAATAGCATTGTGATCACTATCTCCAAAATTCTCTCCCACTGAGATCTGACACCTGACCAGGTTCATTTCCCAATACCAGATGAAGTACAGCCTCTCCTCCTGTAGGCTTATCTACATACTGTGTCACGAAACCTTCCCGAACACACCTAACAAACTCCACCCCATCTAAACCCCTTGCTCTAGGGAGATGCCAATCAATATTTAGGAAATTAAACCTCCCACCAAGACAACCCTGTTATTATTACAGCTTTCCAGAATCTGTTTCCGTATCTGCTCCGTGATGTCCCGGTTACTACTGGGTGATGGGCATGCAAGGAGATAAGCTGAGAGAGGGAAACAGGAATGGTGAATGAGATGGGGGGCGGGGGGGTGGCAATAGCCGTAAGTTTGAGAAATCAATGTTCATGCCATCAGGTTGAAGGCTACCCAGACGGTATATAAGGTGTTGCTCCTCCAACCTGAGTGTGGCCTCACCGTGACAGTAGAGGAGGCCATTGACTGACATGTTGAAGGAAGTGCTGCTTGGCTGAGACACCTGACCCTAGCGGACAACACGGGCTCCACAGTACTGTGTCCACTTTCAAGAAGCAGACCACTGGGCTTTGTGACTCGCTCATCTTTTGCTTGTAACATATCAGTGGTATTCACATCAATGCATGTTCCGTTCTTTCTCCACCACCCCACCAAAATAAAATCAATAAACTATTACAGGCTGAAATCCAGGAGCACCAAATCACAGCAATCATCAGCCACAGCTTGTAAGCACTAATTAGAAGAGGCAGGGCTGAAGTTAATTAAAACATGTAGCACGTTCCCATTGCGTGACATCGAACCTGTAAATCTCAGCACTCTGCTGTAGCATGCTAATGACAGGGAGGCTTGCACTTTCCAAAGATTCCCATGGCCGTGCACACAACACAGCAGGATGGAGCTACCAACACTGACAGAAAAACTGGCAGAACAAGACTGATAGGAGGATGGAGAGCACGTGGAAGAGAACACAGAGGAGAATGAGAAGGAAACCATAAGAACAAGTTGGGAATTATGCAAGGGGTAAGGCAAGGGGTACAGAAAGAAAACCTCAGGGTGTGGATACTTGCAAATGAGGGGCAAAAAAAACATACAAAGGAAGGGGCATGGGATGAAGTCAATGGCAAAGAATGAACACACCACCAATACACATCTGCTCAGGAGTACTTGATTGCTTTTTCCTGCAAGGTTTTTTGTTCCTGCCTATTTCAAAGCTTAACTCCTCCTCTTTGGCCTGAAAAATGCTGCCACACACCACGATGTAAGCAGAATCGGCAAGGAGTGAGAGGAGGGATCTACTGATATAAAACATTTAACCATATGCCCACACAGTTTTCCCTCGAAGGAAAGGCACAGAACCAAGCAGGTTTTCATTCCCCTACAATTTAGGGCCTTTCAGGCCTCCTGGATCCTCATACTGATCCCATTAAAGGGTTTGATTCTGCAATAAAAATTTAAAATGTGTACAGAGTGAAGTTCTGAAATCAGCAGACAGAAATGAAGAGAGGAGAGGAGCAGTTACCCACAAGCCCAGTGGAGCACTGGGACCTGAAAGACAGCTCCCATCCCACCCTATCGACTGGAGGAGTTATGAGCTGGTAAACAAGAGCAAGTAGGTTGATATTGTACATTGAACAGAGAGTGTGAATGGATCACAGATGTACAGACATGTTAATTAAGTTTTAAAATTTGTTCCTCCTCTACAATATGCAAAAATTATTCACAATCAAATTTCAAAGTAAATTATTAATAAGTACTTTACGTATACGTCAACGTACACTACTGAGATTCATCGGCATGCAGGCGTCCACAGTAGGACAAAGAAATACAGTAGAATCAATGTCAAACTACACACCGAGACTGACAAACAACCAATGTGCAAAAGAAGACAAACTGTGCAAATATAATAAGTGTGTAAATAATACTGAGACCATGAGATGTAAAGTCCTTGAAAGTGAGTCTATAGGTCGTGGAGTCAGTCCACTGTTCACTTGAATGATGTTATCCCACTGGTTCAGGAGCCGGTTGGCTGGAGAGTAATAACTGTTCCTGAAGCTGGAGTGTGGCTCCTGTACCTCCTTCCCAATGGCAGCCGAGAGAGCATGGCCTGGATGGTGGGGGTCCTCGGTAATGGATGCTGTTTCCGTGTGGCAGCACTCCTTGCAGATTTGCTCAGTTCCTTCAAAGTGAGTGGTATTTACTCTGGAGCAACTCGCACACAAAATGCTGGAGGAACTCAGCAGGCCAGGCAGCATCAATGGAGAAAAGTACAGTCGATGTTCTGGACCAAAACCTTTCAGCGGGACCGGAGAGAAAAAAAGATGAGGAGTCGTTTTAAAAGATGGGGGAAGGGGAGAAAGAAACACAAGGTGATTGGTGAAACTGGGAGGGGGAGGGGTGAAGTAAAGATCTGGGAAGTTGATTGGTGAAAAAGATACAGGAGTGGAGAAGGGGGAATCTAATAGGACAGGACAGAAGGACACGGAAGAAAGAAAAAGGGGAGGAGCACCAGAGGGAGGCCATCTCCATTGGGATCCCACCATCAAGCACATTCCCCACCCCCCCAACTTCCTGCTTCCCACAGGGATGGCTCCCTACTCGACTCCCTTGTCCATTCGTCCCACCCCACTGATCTCCCTCCTGGCACTTATCCTTGCAAGCGCACAAGTGCTACAACTGCCCCCCTCACTCACCACCATTCAGAGCCCAAACCAGTCCTTCCATGTGAGGCGACACTTCACCTCTGAGTCCATTGAGGTTATATACTGCGTGCGGCACTCTGGATGTGGTCTCCTGTATATCGGTGACACCCGACGCAGACTGGGAGACTGCTTCACCGAGCACCTACGCTCCAGCCGCCGGAAGAAATGGGATCTCCCAGTGGCCACCCATTTTAATTCCACTTCCCATTCCCATTCCAATACGTCAATCCATCGCCTCCCCTTACTGTCACGATGGGGCCACAGTCAGGTTGGAGGAACAACACCTTATATTTAATCTGGATAGCCTCCAAACTGATGGCATGAACCTCTTACTTCTGGCAAGACACCCCTCCCCCACTCTCCTTCACCATTCCCCATCCCTTTTCCCTCTCTCACCTCATCTCTTTGCCTGTCCATCACCTCCCTCTGGTGCTCATCCCCCCTTTTCTTACTTCCATGGCCTTCTGCCCTCTCCTATCAAGACTTCCCCTTCTCCAGCCCTGTATCTCTCTCACCAATCAACTTCCCAGCTCTTTACTTCATCCCTCCCCCTCCCAGTTTCACCTTTCACCTTGTGTTTCTCTCTCCCCTCCCCCCAACCATTAAAGTCAACTCATTAGTGAATTCAGCATTTTGTGTTTTTAAAGTCAACTCATCTTTTTTTCCCCTGCAGTCCTGCAGAAGGGTCTCGGCACGAAATGTCGACTGTACTTTTGTCATGGATGCTGCCTGGCCTGCTGAGTTCCTCCAGCATTTTGTGTGTGTTGCTCGGATTTCCAGCATCTACAGATTTTGCCTTGTTTGGTATTTACTCTGAATCACTTCTCATCTTGTTTTAACTCTGAAGTAATTTCTTACCAAGTTTTTACATCCGAAGCCTATTTTCACGTGTGAACAGATCTATAATTCCAGCTGATTCTCCGTTTAGTGCGATTGTCCAGCATTACTATTTTCTCCCTCACATTTTTAGAAAGTGTGTGGCAAAAAGTCAGCAAACAGCACTAGACAACACGTGCTCCGGGCAGCAGGAAGGGCACAGCATAAAAGGGGTTAACTCACTGGCTCTCTGTGTTCAATGTCTGTGGGAAAGGGTTCTTTTGGCTGAAGCAAACACTGGAGTTTTCCCAGAGGGCAGGGAGTCTGGACTTGCTTCCAGGCTCAATAACCCTTTGTGTCACGGATTAGAGTCGGAAGGAATTAGAAACCTTTGAGGTTAAATATTTGATCACGGCAATTCCTTCATTGGTCCCATTTGCTCAGACACAAAACCACTTCTGGCTGTCAAACCAACAATACAATTAATCAGCTTTATTCTCTGAAGGCTTCATTTATCTTAGCTGATGAATGCGTTCCAAATGGAGCTGGTTTAAGCTTTCTGTGGATAATCTTTCCCAAATTTCAGCTAGCATTCCCTTCCCCCACGACACAGTCGGGAGCTCTGAGGCAGTGTTAGCCTCGGCATTTTGAGCTTCTGTTGTTTGGAGGAAGATTGGTCACACTTTCTCCTGCTGGGTGTTCATTGTCAGCCTTAAGGGAGATTGGCAGCAAACCAAACATCAGAAACAACATTCATAACCTCTGCATTGCCCATGCCAAGGCTGGATACATTAAAGATGCAACCTCCTTCAGCACCAGTGTAAAGGCTCTCACCTTCACACTAGAAAACTTACCAAACTACAGGGCCAGCAAATCCTACAAACCTGTAACCTGTTTCATTGTTCTAGAGACATTCCTCTGGGCACTTGGCATTAAGAACAAAAGCAAAGGACGCCTGCTTTTTCATCCAGTCCATTGGCTGCAAGTATGGGTTGGCTTGTCTCCTTCTCTCTTGCCCAGCCCCTTTACATCTGTTCCAGCACAATTATAACCACCTGACAATGGGAAAGATTGCCCAGTTATACTCAGTCCACATCCAATCTGACTGACTACTGCTCAATCAAATCTACCCTCAAGCATCGCTAACTCACCAATAACCCTGCTCTCTAGTTCCAGGCTGAACTTCATCAGGACCTCTTCAAACACAGATCAAATTCAGAGATGAGGTGGGAGTGACTGCCCTTGGCACAACATTTGACCATGTGTGGCATCAAAGTGGACCAGCAAACCTGAAATCAATGAGCTCTAAGTGAGCTGGCGTTACACCGCGAGTAAAAACGGAAGTGGGATTGTTAAAGTTGAATCATCGTAGACCTAGGACACGAATGCAGGACTGCAGTCCCAGGCCCGTCTTCAACGACCGCACTCTGTCATACGGTCAGAAGTGAGGATGTTCACTGATAATTGCGTGACATTCAATTCCAATCACAACTCTACAGCAAATGGAGCAGCCCGTGGACCAATACCTGACGAGGACTCAGGTAGTGAGTGATAAGCTGCAAGTAACATATGCATCACCAAGTTTCAGGCATTGCACACCTCTAACAAGACAGTTCAGTGGCCTACTATTGACAATCAGTGGCTTTACTGCCACAGCTTCCCTTCCACTGCCACAGCTTCCCTTCCACTGCCACAGCTTCCCTTCCACTGCCATAGGGCTCACCTTGAACCAGAAACCTCACCACCACGACCTATGGACTCTACAACTCGTCTTCTCACTGTTACTTATTTGTAATTTCACATTGTTTTCTTACAGTATATGCACATCGGTTGTCGGTCCATCGTTGTGTGCAGTTTTTCATTGATTGTCCTGTTTCTCTGCATCTATTGTGAATGCCTGCAAGAAAATGCACTTCAGAGTAGTGTATGGTGACATCTACGCACCTCGATAACAAAGTTACTTAGAATTTCAATACCACCCATCATGCCTGAACAGCCCGTCCTCCAGCACGAAGTTTGTAGTCCTCAAGGTCATGTTTTCCCAAGTACATATCCAAGTCCTGTTTAAATGTGAGAAGAGCTCTGCCTTCACCACCACTCTGGGCAATGGGTTCCAGACCTTTACAAACCTCCGTACGAAAACGCTTTTTCCTAATCTCCCTTCCAATCCTTCTGGGGAGTAAAGAAATACCTGCTTCTGAGAAAGATATTAAATCCCCAATTGAATGCACTCCCAGGGAGTAACAGTAAGATCCCAAAGCCTGGTGCAAGAGCTGCTGGAAGATTCTAACCAGTCTTGTCTTTTAAAATGTCAGAATTGACATGAAATTAGAAAAGTTAAACGCCTGCCCTGGTTAAACAGCAGTCTTGCCTTACTGCGGTAAAAGTCACACCACGTGGCAGAGAACTCCAGCTCCACTTTAAAGCATGTTAAGGTGATACCAAGTGTGGGGTCCATTGCTCCCAGTAAAGAGTAAAAGACCCCACAGCCTCACGTGGCACTGCATTATGACACTATCTGAAAGTTGTACATTGATGCTTCTCATTAGTGTTCAAATTTCAACTAGTGTCACTGCTAGGCAACCAATCGTGGAGCTTGCTGGATATAACGGCTGCCATGTTTCTTACATTAAAGCAATGGCAGCACTTCAAAAGTATTCATTAGCTGTAGAACTATTTTATATACTAGGATAATACAAGACATGAAATATAAATCTTTTCTTCCAACAAAAGAATTAACTATCATGTCACCAATAGGACAGCCAGTAATTAATCCTACAGTGTCTGATTAACTACATATGAAGCATAGGGCAAAGTGATTCTTGAACAGGAAGCTAGCCCAATGAACAATTCCTTCATCTCCCGCTCACTTCCTCCCCTCTGACCTGTTTGATGAAAGCAGTGGAGATCATATCCCAGGAGATGATGCCGTGGTCCATGAGCTCCAGGAAGGCTGTCAGCGTGAAGGCCAGCATTTCCCCAAAACTGCAAGGAAACATGCACAGATAGGTCAAATATCACACACAAAAATCCAGTAGGGTGCAGTGTCCCCCAATGTTTTGCATTGGTGAATGAAAGCAACATCAGTAATCACACCGTCCGTTGTGGAAATCAGACAACCTTCACCAATCTGTGGACCCTCCCGAAAACCCAAATGTAAAAATGCAATATCCAGCGGAGATACTAGTCCAGACAGGTAAGACCTGTATTAGTCAGATACTACATTAGCCGACCTCAGTCATGGTCTACAATGTGATGGAGGGAGGCAGACGTTTTAGCATTTTGGCGGATGGGAGTGCAGTGCAGGATTAGCCTGCTCTGCCATTTTGTAAGTTCATAGCAGATTCTCCACCGTAAACACCACTTTGCTGGGCCACTCCCAGACCCTTGAAGCCTCAAAAGTTGAGAAATCTATCGGCTTCAGTTCTGAATGAGCTCAGTGACTGAGCATCCACAACTTCTGCCAGGAGAGAATTCCAAAGATTTACCATTTCGTGTCCTAAATAGCTTATCACTTATTCTAAGACTGTGATTCCAAGTTCTAGACTCCTCAATCAGGGGAAACATTGTCTCTCTATTCAGCCTGTTGAGTCCAGCAAGAATTTTGTACATTTCAACGAGATCGCTCATTCTCCGATAATGCCTAGCCAACTTGATCTCTCCCCATAATGCAGACCTGCCATCCCCACAACATGTCAGGAGACCCTTTTCCACACTTCCTCCATCGCAGGTCTATCCTCTTTTTCAGGTAAGGAGACAAAAGTAAATTAGTTAAGGTGACGTGAGCAGGTACAGAGAGATCAGCTTCTCTTTAGGCAAAAAGCTCGCATGTCTGTGGTGACAAGAAGATTAGGAGTGAAAGTCTGGCATTCTGCTCCGTCAGTCAATTCAACTGTGGCTCAGTACCATATCCTTCAAAGCATCCATCACCCATCAGTCTTGGAACTTCCAATTCATTCCCCAGATACTTGGTTGGGGGATGGGGTGCATTGGGAGAGATCTCCATTACTTTCTCCACTCTCCCTTTTGGTTTGATCTCTTCTTTACAGGAAATAATTTCCCCATGTCTACCAACCTGGCCAAATCACTCTTCAATTCATTAACCCAATGACTAATTAGAAATCATTGGGTTCAGCTCTGATGGACCACCAATGTTTATTAGACTGCTCGCAGCATCCAATTTGCCTGCTGATAGAAAGCTATTTGATTACAAACCGTTCGCTTGGAGATCTGCGTTACGAGGTCAGGGATGCAAAGGAGCACAATGACTCAGGTTCAATCCTGGCCTCAGATGCTGGCTGCGTGAAGGTTGCACATCCTCTGTTTGTTCCCATTTCCCCCCACGTCCCAAAGCGGTTCAGGTTTTAGGGTAATTTGGCACTATAAGTTGACCCTTGTGTAAGTGGGTGCTAGAATCCAGGAAGAGTTGAGGTGTGGGGAATAAATCGGGATTAGAATAAAGAGACACACAGTGGCCATCACAGACTCAATGGGCTGAAGGACCTGTATTCATGCTGTACCACTCCATGATGCCATCACAGCCAATCATACTGTACATAATACAGTACTGTCCAATCAACAGCTAACTTGAGAATACACTGCCCAGGCAACGCTCAACCTGTTCAGTTACCTATGTAATAGGCCAATTTGAATGCTCATGAAAGAAACAAGATGATCTCATGTTACTGATGACCTTTCAGATAATTAAAGGCAATACAGCCACAAGGAACACCCTAGGGTCTGGATAGGAAAATTAACCAACAACCAAGACCAATCAGCAGGGGATGACCAGGTCCATTACACTTCAAGATGGTGTGAAGGAGGTCTGATTTACCAAGGGACATGACTGTTAATGTCACACTGCTTAACATGGTAATGGCTACCAATTACCTATAAAGCAACACAACTCAGTTTAATGTTGGCACAAGTGGTTATCCAATGAGGATGAAGCAATCAGCCAAGCATGTCTCGATAGTTTCACACAAGAGCATCATTTACCTGAATTTATCCAGCAAGTTGCTTGAAGTGATGGACAAAGGAGGTAAATGAGGATACTTGATATTAGAACAGGGCAGAAAGGAGAAACAGGCAATTCATCCACAAATCAAAAACTATACTGCTTCTCTAAAGATCTAGCCAATATTGTCATGGTTAACGCAGTATGGCTTTCCTGCCCTTCGCAATATTTTTCACAATAGAGTATCAGCTCCCTTGTCACGGTAAGCATGGCTTGAAGGAACAATGCCATGGCACTCTTCATTTTTCCCAAGATGGATCTGCTCAGAGTTCATGCTTCGAAGATTGTTAATGAGTATGACTGTGAACATCAGATTCAGGTAGCAACTGTGGGAAGCTGGCCCGCTATTAGAAAGCACTGGGTTGATTAACAGAACTGTCAGTGATTTCAGTTAGTGCGTGAAAGCCACTGAATGATGTACAGGATTCAGCATGGCTGGTTCCAAATGGTCAGGAAGCTGGGTACTGCAATGCAAGAAGGGCCATTACAGGGCAAAGGCAAAGAAAGGTTTGCCTTTACGTCGACAAGGCAAGGTTTTCCTTGACAATCAACTATGATTGAATAGTGGAGCTGACTCAAGGGGCTGAATGGCCTCACTCAGCTCCTATGTCTCTTTGGCTTGACAGGCAATGAGCACAAAAACCAGCTGATGTGTGCTCTCTATGGTGACTCAAGGCACTGAGGACCATGGCATAATGGAGAGAAAAGATGGCCTGGCATGCTACCATACCTATTTTATACCACGGACTTGTACAGTGCAAAACATATTCCACAACCTCTGCTCTTTCAAGGAGGTAATGTTTAGCCTTTGAGTTACATCGTTCCAAATTCCCAGAGTCCAGTTCATTCTTTGGTATTTACCCATTTCCCTTTCGAAAATTACTGCTGAATCAAAGTCTAATACCCCTTTCAGACAGTACCTTGCAAATTATAAGACCATACCATAGCACTTTAATTTGTGTAATTTCCTGAGTCTCTTTCATTTGTCAATAATTTCATATCTGTATCATGAGGTTACAAGTCCATACTTCAATCAAGTTTATTGTCATATAACTACATGTATATAACATATATAATGTATATAGAAACAAAATCAAAACATTCTTCTTATTAACTACAATTTCCCCATCTAACATCTTCCCTCAGATGCCTCTGAATGAACAAAGTTCACCAACTTCTCTAAATAACTGGTCCACCCACTGAAATTTCTACTTCACAAATACCAAGTTAAAGAAAAACTAGGAACTCACTTGGTTCCACTCTCCACCAGCAACATGAGGATAAAAATCCCTTCCATGTTGATAAATTCAGTGGCAAAAGTGGCATCAGCTGACAGCTTGGCCAGTTCCTTCAGAGCGTCGAGCCGCGAGTCCAGGCACGAGGACTGGATCCTCTCCAGCAGCTGGCGGGCTGCTCGGTTCTGCAAACAACAGTCAGGTTAGGGCTTCGCACGATCCCCAAACAGTCTGTTAATCACACTTTACTAAATCAAATTCAGCAAGATAAAATATCAACCATGCACCCTCTGATTACTCTGCCCCTTCAATGAGACGTGAACTAGAAGTGGGACACAAGACCCCTCAGCCTATCCACTTAATGGCCAACCCGGCTGTAACCTGAGCTCTGTATTCTTACCTGCTGTAACCTCTCATCCCCTTGCTTATTAAACAGCTATCCATCCTCTGCCTGAAAAATATTCTAAAGCTCCGCTTCCACCACCTTTCCGGAAGAAAATACTGAAGACACTTAAGCCTGAAATATTTTTGTTTTATCTATCAAATGAGTAATCCCTTATTTTTAACCAGCGTTTCCTAGTACAAGTAGAAATACCCTCCCCACATCTTCTTCACGAAGACGCCTCGAAATCTTTTATGCCTCATTCAAATAGCACTCACTCTTCTCAACCACCGCAGGTATGTCTGGCCTGTCTAATCTCTTCTTAAAAGGTAACCTGCCCATTCTCCGTATTAGTCTGGTAAATTGCAGAACTGCTTCTATTGAGTCAATGACCTTCCTTAAATAAGGAAGCCAACACTCTACGCAGTGCTGCAGATACGGTCTCACCAATACCATACATAAATGAGGCCTAACCTCCTTGTTTTTTTATTCCGTTTTTCTTGCACTCAAAAACATTGTTACCTTTCTTAATTATTTGCGGTACCTGCATGCCAATTCTTTTTAAATCATGCACTAGGAGACCCAGATCTCTCAGCATATCGAGCTCTGCAACTTCTTACCATTTACACAAGATAATATAAGGAGCCTCAGCATCTCTGCTTCCTCAGGTGGCTAAAGAAATTTGGCATGTCCCGTTTGACCCTCTCCGATTTTTACTGACAACACCAGAGAAAGCGTCCTATCCGGATGCACTGTGGCTCGGTACGGTAACTGCCCTGCCTAAGACCACGAGGATCTGCAGGGAGTTGCGGACGCAGCTCAGCCTGTCCCGGGAACCATCCTCCCTTCCACGAACTCTTTCTTCCCCTCATTGCCTCGGTAAAGCAGCCAACACCCACCTTTGACATTCTCTCTTCTCTCCCCTCCCATCTGGCAGAAAATATCCGAGACTGAAGGCCCATATCACCAGTGTTGTGGACAGCTTCTACCGGCCGTTATAAAACTATTGAACAGTCCCTGACTATAAGATGAACTCCTGACCTCCATCCACCTTGTTAAGGCTTTGCACCTTATTGTAACTATAACAGTTCAGTCTGCATTCTGTTGTTGTTTTCCCTTGTGATCATTTCATGCCATCAGTATTACGTCAACATACTGATGCAATTAAATGATCTTTATGGATGGCATGCTATAGGTTCTTCACTGGGTGTTACAATAATAAACCAATTCATATTTTTATGCAAAAATGAGCAGAAGGTAGAATTTCACATGTTCCCATATTACATGCCATTTAGTCTGGACTTCACCACCCACACAAAAAGCTATGCAAACAGTTGTATTATCTCCTCCTATCCTTGCCAACTCTGCCCTTGAGGAAGCAAACCCACCGATTCCTACCAATCTGCAAGCTTAAGGTCTCATTCTCGTTGGCCTTCACCCACAAGTCCCTACTGTTATTAACAGACTCTTGAATGATGTGCAGTGACAATCGCAGCCACATCTAATCCTGTCCTCACGTGGTCTGTCAACAAGAATAGATTCTGGCAACATTTCAGCTGCTCCAACTATAATCAGTCCCTTCAACACAGGCACAATGTACAATACTGAACTTGTTCCTTAATCTTTTGACGGTTTCAGCCTTCCAGAAGCAACACTAGTTACTTTCAATTTGATTCTCATGAACTAAGGGTGGAGTTTTACCCAGTTTCCAACATCATCGCTGACTTGATAAATCTGATTTGGAATCACAATTACTTGGAAAAAATCTTCAAAAAGCTTGCCAACAATGGAACCAAAGTATAAATCCCTTTCCAAGCCAAGTTACCCGGGAACAAAGACAAAGCATCTAGGAATGCATGGGCCTCATTTAAATGATACTTGAGGCCCAACATCAAATGTGCTTCAAGACCATTGTCGCTACAGTCTGATGTGACCCTAAATTGCCCCTCAATGTTGCCAGCTCCGATCAACTGAGTCTTCAGCACCAGAAATACTCACCGGAGAAATAGCCAGCCGCAGAATTGTCCCATTTTTGATTTCATTACGAGTCTAGAGAAGATGAAAGGGGGAAAAAAAAGCAAATCCCAAGAATTTAAAAATGACAGCAATTAATTTTTATTTTGTTTCCTGAAGAAGATTGATGATCAGGACTGGGAGCAATTAAAAAGAGAGCCGGATGCTACATCGAAGTAACAGTGGGAGCCTTCCATTCATTGCCGAGGCAATGATCGTAACCAAGTCACTGAAGGAAATTACGCAGACGGGACGATGTAAAATTGTGCAGATGGAGATGTCAGTGTACTGACCTTCTCAGTGATGTATAGCTGAGTCCCGTCAGCATAACGCAGTGTGTAGTATTCCGGGTTGGGCAAGGACCACCTACAAACAAAAACATCACAGGACAGACATCTCCTTCTGCTGAATCAATAACCATGATTAATTCATTAATTAACCACAATAATTCCCATCAAATGAATAAGCGGCAGTAACACATGAACTAGTTAACAATAACAGTAGGCACAAGTTTAATTACTCAATAATCTATTACTATCTGATAATGTAATCAATAACTGTAAATCCCCAGTGCATAATAATCAGGAGCATTGGACAAGGAGCACCCAGCCTGTCTCTAGTACTCAATAAATATGGATGGAGAGTTCTTGCCACCAACCAGACTTGAATATTGATTATTCTGACAACATTCAAACAAAACCAGCGTGAAAATAGAGACACGTGACTGCAGATATTGAAAGTCTGGAGCAACAAACAATTTGCTGGAGGAACTCAGCTGGACAGGCAGCACATATAAGGGGTAAATGAATAGGTGACGTTTTGCATCAAGTCCCTTCATCAGGACTGAGGGGTGACAGCTGATACAAAAAGTTGGAGGACGGGGCGGAGCAAGAGGTGGCGACTTATCGGTGGATCCAGATGAGGGACGATCTCAGAAGCTGAGAGGTGATAAGAGAGTGGGAATGATTTCCAGAAGCTGAGAGGTGATAGGTGGAAGTGACAAAAAGACTGATGAGAATGGAGTCTGAAGGAGAGGATGGTGGAGCATTGAATAAAGGGGTAGAAATGAGGAGGGGTGATGGACAGAAGGTGAGGGTTGGGAGGGGAAAGAGGTAGGGTAATGAGGTGAGTATAAAGGAGAAAGGGACTTTGGGGGAGTAGTAAAATGGATTTATAAGGAAATGTCCTGCAGTTTCAGGCTCCCAACATCTCCTCCAAGGCAATCAATTTCATGCTTCATCTCAAACAAACTGCAATGATTATTCAGCCTCTCCTTTCCCATCAGTTCTCTAGCTCCACTTCTCCATTGCTCCACAATGTCCCCCGGGTAACAGACCAGACAAAAACACAGACACACATTGGTCTACAGTGAAACTAGATCCTGTGTTCTTCCCACCCAGCTTCTCATGTCCTCTTAATTAAGCTGCTTTCAGCCTTAAACTCTGGAATGTCTCTTCACCTCTTTCCTTCTTCAATCCATTTCTCGCTTGCTAGCCATTTTTGTCCCAACTATGCAACAATAAATAGATGCTTGTATAAGCTACACACACACAAAATGTTGGAGGAACTCAGCCCGAAACATCTGACTGTGCATTTTTTCCATAAATGCTACTTGGCCTGCTGAGTTCCTCCAACACTTTGTATGTGTTGCTTGGATTTTCACAAATATCACAAATGATCTGACCTAACCAAGCAGAGTCCACTGCCAAGAAGGCTCACCAGTGCCTTTACTTCCTGAGAAAGCTGAAGAAATTTGGGCTGTTCCCTAAAACCCTCACTAATTTTTATAGGTGCACCGTAGAAAGCATTCTTCTAGGGTGCATCACAACCTGGTATGGAAGTTGTCCTGTCCAAGACCGGAAGAAGCTGCAGAAGATTGTGAATATAGCCCAGCACATCACACAAACCAATCTTCCATTCTTGGACTCACTTTACACCACACACTGTCGGAGCAGTGCTGCCAGGACAATCAAGGACAAGACCCACCCAGCCAACACACTTTTTGTCCCTCTTCCCTCCAGGAGAAGGTTCAGGAGCATGAGGATTCATACGGCCAGATTTGGGAACAGCTTTTTTCGAACTGTGATAAGTCTGCTGAACAGATTCTGACCCGGATCTGGGCCGTACCTTCCAAATATCTGGACCTGACTTGCACTACCTTACTTCCCTTTTTCTATTTTCTAATCATGATTTATAATTTAAATTTTTATTGTATTTATTTTGATTTGTACTTCAGGGAGCGTGAAGCGCAGAAACAAGTATCACTGTGATGATTGTACGCTCTAGTATCAATTGTTTGGTGACAATAAAGTATAAAGTATAAGTATAAAGTATTTCCAGCATCTGCAGATTTTCTCTTGCTTGTATAAGCTGGTAATTGCTACAAACACAACAAAGTTAGCATGATAATCAATGATTCTGCCAGTTTTAGATAACCATCTCCGCAGAAAGTTCAACTAGTTGCTGTAACTCAACCATTAGGGTCTGAAGCTTGGGGATCCGATGATTGCTGCGTGACTGACAGGAAGGAGGAAGTTTCTGGGAAAGGTTCAGGAACATTATTACGGAATGGCCATCCAACAGGATAGGAAGCAACATTGCAGAATTCTTGCTGAGTTTGACCTTGGCAAAAAGATGTTTAGCTCACTGCAAACAAGGGTACAAAAGCCCTGGACAGTGCATTTTAGGACATCTCCACGGCAGTGTTAGGCTGCAAGCTGCAGTGATCATTGGAGATTCAATGCTCAGAGAGCACCACAACTACCAGTATAACACACCTTGTATCGTAAAGGAAATCATTGAGAGCAGAAAATTTTTACTGGGCGGGGGGGGGGGGGGGGGGGGGTGGGGGTGGGGTGGGGGGAGTGAGGCAAGGATAGCCAAAAGTCATTGTCGTTCCTTTACAGCAAAATGGTGCATGCACCAAATCTTGAAGAGAAGGCAGAAGAGTTTCAGAAGATAGTTTTCAGTGAAGAAAACTTAGGTTAAGTGCTCAATTATGAAAGTTGGATGTTGTTCTCATTTGAACAGTGGTTTGAGGACATTTTGCAGATGTTCAAAATCATGAAAGGTTGTATTAGAGGTCAGTTTCAAGAGGACAAACAACAGAAGTATCAGCAGGAAGAGTTAGGTACAAGACAAAGCCACTCGAGGTCAGTTTTGAGACCTCTGATTTTCACGGAATATATTAATTATATTTGTACATGGATTGAACAATTACAACAGTCCCAGACAGCATAGAATTTGGAAGCACAGTCAGCAGTGAAATGGATACCAACCCAAAAGGTGGGATTGTTCTCCTCTTCCCCTGTCGAGAAGGTTGAGAGATGTTGTAGAGGTACTCAAAACTGTGAGGGATTCTGCTAGAGTAAGCAGAAAGGACTGCTTCCCTTGGTGGAAAGATCAATATCCTGAGGCAGGTTTAATAGGACTGGCAACCACATCAGAGGGAAGTGATTGATATGTGGATCACACTAACAACCTTGGAGGCGGCCGATTTGGTACTTGAATAAATAAAATACATAAGGGCAAGTGTTAGCACATGCTCTGAAGGCTGAATGGCTGCCTGCAATGTTACCATTTTGTGATTTCAAGATGCTTTCAGGAAACATCTTGAAAAATAACTGTAGAGTTCCAGAGGCCTACAAGAGTTGTTAAAGTAGAATCAGCTTCAGTTTTCAAAAGGAGAATTGGGTCAATGCTAGAGTGGGAAAACACACACACACACACAATTAATTGCATGAAACAATGGGATTTATTAGATAGTTGTACCAAGGATCCAGAATTAGCACGATAGAGTGAATGGCCTTCATGATATACTGCTCAAAGCAATTCCTGCACATTTGGATTATCCACTTCTTGACAAAGTATAGAGTCTAAAATGTCGCCTCCTACTTCCTATTCTTCCTCTTCAGTATATCGCTGGTTTGTTTTCTTTATCATTTTATCCTCTTACTCCAGTAGCCCTTTCTTCCTCCAGCCCTCCATCGATTCTTGGCCCTCTCCCATCATCCATTTCACCATTCCACAGGTTGTCTCCCTATTATCAAGTTATTTCCTTCTCTAAAGAATCCTCTGCAGTTTTGAGATCCCAGAGAAATTCACTAACAGAACTTCAGGAAGAACAACAGAAAGAGCTATACAACCTGGAGTATATAGAGGGGGGGATTTCTGCAGCGACACAATAATATTTAGTAATGCTCACCAGTCTGGATAAACGTACTTCCCACACAATGACTAGGGTTAAGGTTACGTTGAAGAAACAAATGTAGGCCTTCCAGTGCTAAAGTTAATGACTGTGATTTTACAATTCCCATCCATCACTCAATCACTGAATGATTGCAAGCTGGAACAAATTTGCTTTGTATTAGTCTGGATGGTTTGGCTTTGACAGCAGTGGGCCATAAGAAACATGATTCCTTCCTGTGTTTGGTCTTTGGCACATCATTTTCTAAATTGCATGCAAAGTTAGCTGATTCAGTGAGTGCAGAGAGAAAATTTACATTAATGGGACTTGCAGCAGGTAAAACAGCAGCAGCTTTCATTCAGAGCCTATTTAATAAGGTAACACCTCTGCAACTGCATCTAGCACTGTTATGGAGAGAGAGTGGCTTCATTATAATACCAATTACTTTGGTCAAACCTCCATCTGAGGGGCAAGAGAAGGGGGAGAGAAGAGACCAAGATTCAGAGCATTAAAAGGACCAGATGGCACTGGGTAACCAGGAAGTGATAGATGTTTCTTGGGTGGTTTCTTCTGAAATAATGGACAGACATGGATTTAAAGAAAGCTTTTGTTAACCAGCAGGAAATACAAGTAAATGGCTTTGATCAAAATCACTAAACAGCCAGGTAAAGTGTTTTTCATTTGTGTGACTGGTTGTGACCACCCATTTCCCAAATGTCTCCTTCTTCTCTTCCCTCTTTCACCCCAAACCATCCTTTCTCAGCTTCCTCTACACCAATCAGGCAAACTATCCATCTGTCTCTATGATTTTTCCTCTTCATCCTTAAAGGTTGAGATACAATACCCCTGACAACAAGCTCACAGGCAAGTGAGCTTAGACAAGAGACCACGCTACGAGTGAGGTGAACTGTTAGGCGGATCACTGCACAACGAGCTTGCCTTCACCTTACACTCTCACATATACATTTTCCTTTCTCCAGGGCCAAAGTCTTGAATTTCCTCCCTCAAATTCAAAGAAAGATTCATTTGGCAGAAAGCAACTTTATGTAATTGGAGTGAAACTTACAAGGTAACACACTGGGGGAATTGTATAGAGAAAAAGCTAGCTGTCAAGGTACAATTATGGAGTTTCCACTTCTATATTCACATAATGCAGAACATGTAAAGAGTGCAAGATAAAAGGCATAAAAATTGGACATCATTGCATGCTTGAATTCAAGTCTGAACTGACTTGTCCGAATTTTTTTCCATCTTTTGGTGTCATAACGCTTCTCTAGTGTACACCTAAAGTAGGCTTATTAAATGTCACAACTGATACTCTATACACAGGAATCCTATCGAGTTGTGAAGTAAATTACAGAGAACATTCCAAGTTTTGCTACAGATGTAAACCACTTAACTTTGTAGGAAAACAAAGCAGCTAATTTATGCATAAGCAGACACATAACAACAAATTAAATCACAGCTGAACACCTTTCTTTGGTTTCTAGCCAGTCTTTGTATAATCAGCAGATAATCAATAGATATCTCGCAACAACTTTACGTGCAAACTAACATTACCAATTTATTTCTCTCTCTCTCTCTCTCTCCCCCCACCCCCAGGAATACTCAGCAGGCCAGGCAGTGTCCTAGCGTGGGATGCTACCTAACCTGCTAAATTCCTCCAGCATTTTATGCATGCTGCTTGGATTTCCCGAATCTGTACTTTATCCCTCCCACAACCCACATTAAACCACCTTACTGTATATTTCTACTTCTCTAGCTATTTAATAAACCATAGCATTTCCTTTCCCTAGTAACAATGTCTGGGCACCTTTTTTTAAGAATACTCGTGTTGCTACGGCACTGCGGTACTTACCCATCGCAAACCTCTCTGATGATTGCAATCAGTGGCTTTTTCTGCAAAAGATCGAGAGTAAACGGTTAGCAATTAACTCAAGCAGGTAACATTGCAGATCACACCAGTCTTACATCAGTTGTTGCCAAAATCCAACTCAGCACCAACTTGGAGCCACAATAGCCTACGGTAATTGGAAATGCTCCTCGGCACAGGTAAAAGTTCTGAGTTTTGTACAATGGCATCTCCAGCAAGCCGTACGATCCCAGCCACTAAAACCAACAAATCCCATACTTCCAATGAGAATCTGTTTGTGCTCTATATTCATCCATTTGAACTCCCTTAAAATAATATCAAACCAACTGGTGGTGTAGTGACATCAGTGCTGGACTTCGGGGCGAGAGGTCCCGAGTTCGAACCCGGCCAGCTCCATTGCACGCTCTCCATCTGTGCCTGGGGAGTGTTGAGTGTCGAGCTAGCAACTCAACGTCGTAAAAAAAAAGCTTGGAGGGGGATGGGTTCCGTCAGGTTTCAGATGCCCAAGACAAGCCGTATGATGAGCAATCACCAAAAAGATCGGTGCAAACAGCTTGTCATGACGGTGTCCCGACGACTCCACCGGGCGTGCACACACAAAATAATATCAAAAGAAAATATTGGAAACACTGAACATCCCATGCAGATTTTTTTTTAAATTTCAGATTTCCAGGATCTGCAACATTTTGCCTTTCTATCCCCCCCTTTCCAGTTTGCAAAACAACAAAAAAGTGCTTAAAATGCTCAGTATTCAGATAAAAGATATATGCTTGTGGGATTATGGATGAATATTAGACTATGGGAACAACTGGGAGTAAGGAAGATGTACATGGACTACAGAGACAACATAGGAGCGTGCCATAAGAGAAACCAATTCACAATAAAGACAATGATGCCCTATTATCAAAGAACAAAGGAGTAGGATGTGAAAAAGGCCTGTTATCTAGCTCCATTTTGACAAGCCTTTGATACGACATGATATAATAGATTCAGATAAATTTATTTATCTATCACATTTACTTCGAAACAGTGAAATGCATCATTTGTGCGACAACCAACACAAACTAAGGATGCGATGGGGGGCAGCCCGCAATTGGATAAATGCAATATCAGAGAATGAGAATGCATGAGGGACAGTGGTGCTCCCTGAGGGTCAGGCACTGGGACCACTGCTGTTCACAACTGACATTATTTAGATCTGGAAACAAAATGTTGACAACAAATTGGATGGGAGGCTGAAAATTACAGGCGTACAGCAAGTTGAAGAATAGACCAACAATTGAAAAATGACATTTAACACCGAGAAAAATGTAAGACAGTATCTTTCAGTAGGAACAAAATGGCTAATTGCTGCAAAGATTGAGCCCAATATGAGTACAGAACTCATCATTGAATTGTTACACTGCTCATTAGAAAAGCCACTAAAGGAAGCAAACTCAGCACCAAGATTTATTTCTAGAGGGAAATACCAGAAGAGAAATGATGCTAAACCTGGTTAGCTGTCAGAGTTCTCGATAGAGCTCTGCTTGTTATTTTAAGAAATAAAGGTAGAGGCACCAGAGAGAGTACAGAACAAAAAAGACAAGGATAATAGAAATGTGAAAACATTTTCAGGAAAGAATGAACAGACTGGTCCTTTTGGTCTTTAAAGCGGTTAAAGGTTAACCTAGTAAAGGGTCATAAAATTATGGAAGTTTTGATCGAGTGGATGCGGAGGTATCGATTCCATGTGGGTAAGCGTAAACCTGGATGCCATCAATTAAGATATTCACCAAAGAATCCAGAAAGGAATTTAGAAGAAACTCTTATCCAAAGAGTGCTAAGAATGTGGAATTCACTCTTTAACAAAGAGTGGCTGGAGCAAGCACTATAGAAACAGTAAGGGAACCATGATATACACAGTACTGTGCAAAAGTCTTAGGCACGTGTAAATAATACTGTAAAGCAGAGATGCTTTCAAAAATAATGAAAGCAAATTTTAGATTGCCAAACATACATTTTCAAAAAAAGTTAAATTATAGATATTTTTGTTTTTCTGGAGAAAGTAACATATTAAGAAATATAAAAACTTGATTACTTTGTCGGTATATAGCCCAGTACATGATTAAACAAAGGTAACAGGTGCTATTGATCAATGACATAATGAGCTGAATGTACTGATTAACCAAAACAGAAATGGGAGTGGAAGGAATCAAACTGGGCAAAGGACAATCAAACCAAACGGCGAGGCTGTGGCAGATGTGACAAGAGAAAACGATGATAAAGCTTGTGCAGCCCCCAAGAACAGAATGGCACATTTCCATCCTGTTCATTCTGTGCAATTTTTGGGTTTCAAGCACTGGTTATTTTGGTCTGTGGTTTCCCTTTTCAGTTCTCCTGTTGCGGTGTTCAGGGAGCCTCTGTTGTGGACACTTTCCTAGCATGTACCATGTACCCAGGTGCCAAGTACCAATGTTCATTTGCTTGGGAGGGAAAAAGTGAATTTGTCCTGGAGATATTGAAGTGCTTTATTACTGGTCTTTCATTTCATCATTCCTAGGGCTGTGAGAGGCCAGTTGTTAGGGATCAGTTCCTGGAGTCTGCAACATCCTCAGTATCGCTCCATCTTATAACATTAACTTTTCTCATCAGCAGTTCTCATGTTTTTAGTTCATCCTTAAAGTCCATCCGGTCTGAAGGATTGGAGAATATAAGGACAGAATACTGGAAATACTCAGGTGGCCAGGCAGCAGCGAGGGAGAGCAAATACATTACTTTAACATGACACAACAATCAGCCTTTCAAGCTGGAGAGGCTGACTGTCTCGAACTGTGAAATTCAGCTTTGTCACCTAGCGCTATAACGTGCTTTCTTAAAAGACGGGATGCTGCTCTTCAAGTACACGAACACCACAGTCTCAACGTCGAACAACTTCTCCTTTAACCGCACTCACTTCCTCTTAAGAGGTGCAGCAATAAAATCTTCATGGGTCCAGACTATGGCCATTTCTGTGGATATGTGGATCAGCAAACCAATCTGCATTAGCCCTACTCAGGCAGTCCCAACACTCACTTGCATGAAAGGAGGAAGCAACTTTTGTTGTCAACTTCATTTTCATCAGGTCCATCTCCAACACTTCCCTTCCCTACCTTGGCTTCTCCATCACCATGGCAACCTGCACATTAACAACCGATGTCTATTACAAGTCTACAGACTGACTTATACCTGCCCCCACCCTGGTTCCGGCAAAGACTCCATTCCCATCTTTAACTTGCCGCATCACATCTACTCTGATGATGACACCTTCCATTAGAGTGCTTCCGAAGTTTCTTCCTTTTCCCGAAGTGTGGATTCCTCTCCACCAAGGCTTGAGTTGCATGTAATGAGGTACAATGGGAAGCTTGTCTTGCATATCAAATAATCACACAGTAGATGAAGGCAATACAAGTTAAAACAATAACAGAGGGCAGAGTGGAGTGGAGCATTTACAGGGAAAGTACAGTGCAGGTAGATAATAAGTTACAAGATCACAGTGAGGTGATAGCAACAGTGCTCTATTTCTGCTAGCATTCTCCCTTTTCACACTCAGGAGGAAGAGTAAAGTTTTTTTTGCACCCCACTGCCCACAATAGTTTAACACCTCTGTAACTTCCGACAATGCAATACTATCCTGGGATCCACCTGCTCCTCCACCCTTTCAGCATTCTAGGACCATTCTCCATCATGCCCTGGTTCGTGCTCCCGTCTCCACCTACGTCGTATCATCCCATCCAATCCACCACAAGAGATGCAATACCTGCCCTTTCACCTTCTACCTTCCATCATTTGGAACTTGCACCATCGTGGGTGAGGCCGCGAATTCGCTCGTACTTCTTTCAAGCGTATGTGTGTGCACGTGCGTGTCTGTTTTTAATGCTCACACAAAGTTGCTGGTGTAATGGGCAGGGAGGTGGCATTTAATGTTGCAAAATGTGAAATCTTTTGTTCTGGCAAAGAGGATGCACTGCAAGCTGCAGGGCACCATTGTGAAAAGAGTAGAAGGATAGAGAAGTACGTGGACCACATGCAGACTTTGTTTTAGTGGCAAAACCAGTTGTAAAGGTGCACTTTAGAAATAGGCTTTATAAACAGTACCATAGCATATTAAACCTTAAAATAACATTGGTCTACCACAGTTGGAGTACTATGCCCACTTTATGAACCACATATGAAGTGCCAGTAGTGTTCTACTGTTTACTTTTTAACTTGTGTCATAAATGCACCTTATTATTTGTTATTTTATTTGTGGTGACATTACTTTATGTGCTGTGTGTGAGTTATATGTACTGTTGTGCAGCTTGGTCTGGAGGAATGTTGTTTCATTTGGCAATATACATGTATACAGTTGAAATGACAATAAATTGGAACTTGAACTTGAGGAAATAGTGAGGTGGCACAGTACAAGCCACCAGGTTCAATTCCCACTGCTGCCTGTGACCACTTGGGTCCTCCCACAGTCCAAAGATGTGCTGGTTGGTAGGTTCATTGATCATTGTAAACTGCCCTGTAATTAGGCTAGGGTTAAATTGGGGGAATTGCCGGGCACTGCAGTTTGAATGGGCCGCAAGGGCTTGTTCCACACTGAATCTCAATAGATAAATAAATTAAAATGTGAAGGGTTTAGAGAGGATGCCGAAGGGATTGGTCCAAATAACTCCAGGAATAAGGGTTGGGTGGTCAGACCGGAGAAGGTGACATGGGGGCGGTTCTCCCTGGATCTCCTAATTCAAGATGTACAGAGGTAGTTTTAATTTAGGAAGTCTGTACCTTTGGCTGAGAAAGAAAAAAATACTATCAGATATAAAGAGTAACAAAAGCATTGAAAGAGACACATGGAATTCTCTCTTCCTACATACAGCAAGTGATTATGGCCTGAAATTCTCTACCAGGAGATGCAGAAGAGTCAGGTTCATTGGGGGTGTGGGTCAAGCTACGTTCTTCTTATAGAGCAGAACACAATTGATGAATCTAATAGTTCCAGCACTGGAGGAAACAGTTTCATTATTCTCCACATTGGAGCCTGCAACTGACTAAAACTGAGGCACACGGAAACTTTAAGATGTAAATATAAACCTTTATTCATACAACTAATCTCCAGGAGTCCATGAAAATCCAACAGAATCTCAATCTTATAGACTTCACCAGAAGAATAACAATAAACAATTAACTACAGTGTCATTTGCTACAATCACCTGCTTAAGTTTAACATCTGGAACACATGTAAATTTAGAGAATTACATGTTTACAATGACAGCACAGACCAACTAGCAGAGTCCCTCTATATATACAATACTGGTGTACAGGCAGTCCCCGGGTTACGGACAAGTTCCGTTCCTGAGTCCATCTTTAAGTCGGATTTGCATGTAAGTCAGAACAAGTACATCCGGTGTTATTTAGCGTCAGTTAGTCAAACATTTGTCTTAGTATATAGTACATATTTTACCTTTCTATGCATATAAAACACTTAAGAAATCCATGTATTCCAATAATTAAACCACTGCGTTGCTTAGTAATAATTGTAGCTTTCATCAGGGCAGGGCCTTTCACATGCTCCATTATTCTCACTTTATCCTTTATCCTTTAAAATTGTTCTCATCGTTGACCAACTGTAGCCTAATGCTTTTCTAATGACTGATAGTTTTTACCTCTTTCCAAACACTTTATTATTTCCACTTTATTTTCAATCGCGATTGCTTCCCGTCAATGGAACAGAAACACTGCGGGCAGCGGGTGCCCAGCTGTGCCGGCTCCCGAGCTCCACTGGGTCCTAAGGACCACCGCTCTGAAATCCCCGGGTCCTAAACTGCACCGCACTGAGACAGGTTAAATGGGACAAGTGGGGGCTGTGCTGCGTTTGGGTACTATGTTTGAGCCTCCACAATATTCCGTGTGGGAATTTAAACTGGAGGTGGCAGTGTTTTTTTTTACGAGGTTGAGTTGTGAGCTCAACATCAACCCAGCATGGATGGTACAGGAGTCACTGGATCGACATCAACCCAGCATCCTCGGGAGCGGTCTGTCTCGAGCCCGGCGCTTATCTCACTGAGCCACCAGCTGACCGGAAAAGGGGGGGGTGGGGTCAGGGTGAATCTTGCTAAGAAAAATTTAAGCCAAATACAAAGTTACACAGTCAACATTGTGTCAACAGCAACAACTTAAATTGGCGGACAGCGTTCTCCTTCCTCGGTTCATAAGTACGAGTTGTCCGTAAGTCGGACATTCGTAACTCGGGGACTACCTGTATGTCCCAATGTCACAAGATGGCGGCATGCCTTGCTAACTCCAATCAGTGGTGAAATTTCTTGTCCTTTTCATATTTTCTATGATTGAAAAACAGTGCTGATCATAAAGAATACTAAAATCTGCAAGTCTACTTTGCTGGTGAGTGGGATAATGAAAGTGCTGTGCAGTTACAGCCTAATGCGTGGAGAGGCTCCTTGCTCTGCACTGCAGCCTAAGCAGTGCACGAGGTGATTGAGTGAGACTTCAAGAGGACGCCTGCAGGCACGCACTCCCGATGATTCTACCCGCTGACCTCCGAATGCTGGAAAATAAGCCGGATTACCTGCGTCTGTGTTTCAACCAGCAGGAAATGAGGGACTGCTGCACATCTGCCCTGTCAGAAACGTGGCTGCAGGACACCACTTCAAACGGCCACCTAGCTAGAAGGCCTAATCTCCTTTCGGTTGGACAGAAATGCTGTAATCTCCAGTAGGACCCTCAGTGGAGATCTGCGTGCCTACATCAATAAGAACTAGTGTGTGAATGCCTCAGTAGTAACGTCTCACTGCAGATAGTTTTTGAAATGGTGAGGTGCAGGCCTTCCCACTTACCAAGGGAGCTCTCTGCCATTAAGATCTTTGCTGTTTACATTCCCCCGTACTAGTGCTGGGGAAACACTGCAGGAGCTCTACAGTGCCATCTGCGACCTTGAACCACTTTCATTGCTGCTGGTGACTTCAATCATGCCGCTTAAAAACAGTCCAGCCAAATTTCTACCAGCACGTCAACTTCGCAGAGGAGAGAGTATATGACACCTGGTCTATACCAACGTTCGTGGAGACGACAAAACCGCCCCTTTCCTCGCCTCGGATACTCAGACTACTATCCATTTTGCTAACTTCTGCGTACAGACTACCTGCTAAAGGAGCCAAACCAGTTCACGGGAGATGAGGACCTGGCCAGAAGGTGCCACCCCAGTGCAGCAGGTCTGCTTTGAAAGCACAGACCGGAGCATATTCAGAAAGGCAGCCACCTACGATCGTCACATCAATGTTGATGAATGTGCGGGACCAGTCACTGGCCTCAGAGGAAAACGCACTGAGGACGATACCATGATTGAACTCTGTACTGCCAGGGCAAACCCTCAGTGCTTCACGCACTGTTTAGGGATCGGGACCCTGCCTTCAGATCAGGGGATAGAACACTGAGGTCAGCAAGAGCTGCACTCTCCCATGCCATCGGGAAGGCAAAGCGAGAGCACTCGCAGAAAATTCAGACATCTTCGTGACAGCAGGGACATGCGGCACATGTGGCAAAGTATATAAACCCATAACCGGGGCAGGAGCAGCAGTTCAATGTTCCAGGCTGTTTTAGACGTGATAGAGCGGGAGGGAACAAAGGAGCTGGGCTGGCATTACTGCTCAGGGAAAATGTCAAGGCAGTGCTCAGACAAGACAGACTGGAGAGCTCCTCTACTGAGTCTATATGGGTGGAAATCAGGAATAAGTAAAGGGATGAACATATTAATGGTGTAATATTGTAGACCACCCAACAACCTGTGGGATCTAGAGGAGCAAATTTGTAGGGAGATTGTAGACTGTTGCAAGAAACACAAGCTTGTGATAATAGGTGATTTTAACTTTCCAAATATTTAATGGGACTCCTATAATGTAAAAAAGCTGGATGGGATAGAGTTTGTTAAATGTGTTCAAGAAATTTCTTTAATCAGTACATAAAGGTCTGAACTTGAAATTGTGGTACTAGATCTTGCACAGGGGAATGAGACAGGACAAGTGACCTACGTTTGTGTAGGGTCACACTATGCACCTAATGATCATAATGCCATTAGTTTTAAGATAATTACGGAGTCAGTGTTGTATGTTGAATTGACAGGTGAACGATTAGGTTTTGTTGTACTGCAGATCATGGTCTCTCTGGGGGGCTTTGCTATTTCTTGTTTAGGTGGGTGGTGGGTGTTGATGCTTTTTGCTGAAGTTGGGGAGGGGGAAGGTTGATGCTTTGCGGGTGCTTGTGCGTGAGAGGAGGAGGAAAGGGCTTTGGGTTTCTAACGTTTTTACTGTCACTCATTCTTTGGGGCACTCTCCTGTTTTTGTGGACGTCTGTGAGGAGCAAGAATTTCAGGTTGTATTTTACTTACACTCTCTGATGTTAAATGAAACCATCGAGAAGGATAGGTCTGGTCCTTGGGTTGAGATTCTCAATTGGAGAAAGGCCAGTTTTGATGTTATCAGACAGGAGCAGGCAATTGTGGATTGGGACGTTGATTTCTGGCAAAGGTGTATTTGGGAAGTGGGAGGCCTTCAAAACTGAAATTTTTGAGAGTACGAAGCTTGCATGTGCCTGTTAGAATAAAAGGCAAGAATAACAGGTTTCAGGAAGCTTGGTTTGAGAGATAATGAGGACCTGGTCAGGAAGGAGGAGGTGCATCGTAGCTATGGGCAGGCAGCAGGAAATGAGCATAAGAAATGCAAGAGAACACTTGAGAAAGAGATCAGGAGGGCTAAAAGAATGCATGAGACAGCCCTAGCAGACAAGATGAAGGAGAATCCCAAGGATCAAAAGAGGCAAAATTGGTCTTCTGGGATATCACACAGCAATCTATGTAATGGAGTCAAAAGAGACGTGGGGACATCTTAAAGGCAATTTTGTATCTGTATTTACTTGGGAGACAGACAGAGTCGATAGAAGTGTTGCCATGTACTGCATATGGATTACACAGGAGGATGTTCTTGCTATCTTCAGGCAAATTAGAGTGGATAAATCCCCAGGGCCTGACAAGGTGTTCCCTTGAACACTGTAGGTGGGCAGTTTGAAGTTGTATGGGCCGAGTACAGATATTTAAAATGTCCTTAGCTACAGGTGAGGTGCCAGAGGATAGAAGGATAGCTAAGGCTGTACTGTTATTTACAAAAGGCTCTATGAATAAGCCAGGAAATTACAGGTCAGTGAGCCCGATATCAGTAGTGGGCAAGTTACGCCTAACCAACCTTAGAAGTTTTTGAGGAAGTTATCAGCGAAGTTGCTGAAGGCAAGGCAGTGAATGTTGTCTACATAGACTTTCAAAAGGCCTTTGACAAGGTCCCATGTGGGAGGTCGGTCAAGAAGGTTCAGCCACTTGGCATTCAAGATGAGGTAGTAAATAGGATTAGACATTGACTTTGCAGGAGAAGTCAGAGAGTGGTGGTAGATTTAATAGACGAGTACAACATTATGAGGGCTACAGGTAGGGTAAATGAAAGTAGGTTTTATCCCCATGATGGGGGTGACAGGCGAAATGTTTAAGGGGCACATGGGGGTCAATTTCTTCACTCAGAGGGTGATGAAAGTGTGGAACAAGCTGCCAACGACCATGATGGTTTAATTTCAACATCTAATTTGGATAGGTACAATGATGGAAGGTGCATGGAGGACTTTGGTCTGGGCACAGGTTGCTGGGATGAGGCAGTTTAATAAGTCAGCATGGACTAGATGGGCTGAAGGGCCTGTTGCTGTGCTGTAGTATTCTGCAACTCTATAACAGATCACAAGTTTACACTGCGTGTCAACGACAGTGACACACACCTCCCTTCCTGATGGGCTGAAAGCCTTCTATGAATGACTTGATCCAAAGACTGATTTGACACTGAGGAAAGCCCCCGTCCCCTTAAGGAGCAGGCACCCTGTCGGGATACAGCAAAGGAAAGGACATTCGTAGCTGGGGTAAACTCACACAAAGCCTTGGGGCTGAATAACTTAACTGGTCTGGTGGTGACAGATTGTGCGGCCCAGCTAAGAGAGGTTTTAATCAACATTTTTAATTTCTCTTTGCAACAGGTTACTGTCCCTGCAGGCTTCAAGGCAGCCACCAACATTCCGGTGCCCAAAAGAGGGACGGGAACTGGCCTAAACAATTACCACACAGTGGCACTGACCTCAACAATCATGAAGTGCTTTGAGCAGTGGTAATGGATCACCTAAAATCCCACCTTCCAGCTACACTGGACCCTTTCCAGCTCACCTACTGCTCAAACCCATCCACTGATGGCAGATAGACTCGGCCATCCACTCCATCCTGTCCCATGCAGAAAACAATGTTTCATTCGCTAGGATATTGTTCATGGACCTCAGCTTGGCATTTAACATGAGGCTGATGGGTAAATTGTTCTCAATGGGACTCAACACCCCCGTCTCTAACTTGATCTTGGTCTTCTTGTTGCGAAGGCCCCAGTCAGTCTGAGTTGGTAGCAACATCTCAAGCTCCATCACGCTGAGCTTGAGTTGAGTTCACCCTCCAAATAATGATCCCCAACACCGGAGAAACCCAACATAAACTGGTAACTACTTTCTGAAACCTCCAGTTCATAACGGTGATGGAGAAATTCTAAGTTTTGCTTGAAATTTCTATCTTCCTGCAGGCCTCTTGTGCTGATCTGATGAAGTCAAATGCACATTTGAAGAACAACATACACTCTGGACTCTGATGAAACAGCAGTTCCGATGAAGAGTTCGCAACATGCAACATTAAGTCATTCCCCCCCGCCCCACACACACTGACGTGCTGCATATTTCCAGCACACTTTGTTTTATTCCAGGTTTATGACATTTACATATATCCTACAGTTCTTTCTGTTTCTGTCTATTCAACACTCATCCATCCCCCTCTATTTACACCTCTCCCAGGCAGGTAACAACATTCACCCACTCTCTGAGCAGGCACCACGAATCCCTCTTGGTCTCCCTTCTGTCACAGTCATTCCATTTGTCCTCCACATCCTTCTCCCTCTTTGCAACTTAATACACATTTGATGCCTTACCTTTCCTGGTCATTGAACTGAAATGTGAACTCTCTCCACAGATGCTGCCCCACCTTCTAACATTTTTCTTGCACCAAAGGTTTTCTGTTGTGCCACCTCACATACATTTCCACTTCTTATAAAATGCCCTTGACATTTGAGTAAGCATAGATATGAGAAATCTTCAATGCTTAAGCAGGCAGGGGTTAATCAAGGAGAGTGCAGCTCCTCTTAGCTTTTCAGGTGATGACACAACAATCATACAACATTTGGAAATGGCTGATAAGTAACACTCATCCATCAAATGTCAGGCAGGCATTGACTAACTCCAGTTGGAGATAGAGAACCCAGCTCCTCCTCAAAATAAGAACAGCAGTAGCAGAGGTCAGTGCCCACCAATCTTCCAAGGGCCAAGTAGCAACGATGTGACTGCAAGATCTGGTCACAGGACGCCATCATTTGAGACACAAATCTGGAAATATAATGGAATATTCTTCAATTGTTTGGGTGCCCTGACTGACACTCAAGTTGACTCCATCCAAGATCAAGCAAAATACTTGATCATCACCCAATCCTTCACTGCCAGCACACACTGTGGCTACAAAGAGCACATCAACAGCCTCAGCACGATTTCGCTGCAGCATCTTCCACACTCACATGCTCTACAATACCAGGCAAGTGTCATAAACCTGAGAGTAGCAGCTCCAAGAAGTTCTCCTCTTGGTTCAGTACCAGCCTAACTTTATGACTGAGACATCCCCTACCCATATAGCATCATTATAGGACTGTTTGACCACACTGCTTTCGGAGGTTTAAATTGGCAAGGCTGCTAATTCTGACAGCAGATATAAGTGGGCATAATGTATGTTATATTCTACCCAACAGCAGCTGTATCTAAATACCATTTACTAAACTCCTGTTACTCACACTGCTGGAACAAGGTTAAACAAAAACATGCAAGATAAAGGGTAACACCCACAGAGAAAGTACAGTGCAGGCGAATACGAACAAGTAGCATTAATCATCGACTACAGTGGATCTGGAACCCTCATCCATGACCAGAACCGTCATCTCAGACTGACCATGCGTTACTGTCACATGTTAGTACAGAGACGGGGGAAATCACTTGGCCCTTTTGTAAAAACTACATCATGGAAACATTATGGGATAATCAACTTCATCGACAGTCAAGCTCAGGTACCTTACCACATAGCAGACTGCAAGCTATCCCAGTGTACAACCTTTAGAACATAACTTTGCAGGTAACAGGGAGATTGGTGGTGCTGTGGACAGCGTAGATGAATAGCAAAGAATGCAATAGGATACAGATCATTTGCAGATATGGGCAGAGCAATGACAGATGGAGTTTAACCCACCAAATATGAAGTGTTGCACCTTGTTAGGTCGAGTCCAAAGAGACAACTTGCTGTTAAAAGCAAGATCATGAACAGTGTTGATGAGCAGAGGAATGTTGGGGTCCAAGTTCACAGCTCCCTGAAAGTGTCTATACAGGTTGGTAGGGTGGTTAAGGTGGCAAATTGCATGCTTGCCATTTTAAGCCAAAGCATTAAATTTAACAGTCAGGATGTTATGTTACAGCATTATAAAACTCTACTTAAGCTGCATCTGGAGTTGCATACAGTTCTGATTGCCCCATTACAGGGAGGATGTAGAGACTTTGGAGAGGATGCAGAAGAGGGTCAGCAGGATGTTGCCTGGATCAGAGGGCATGTGCTATCACAAGAGGTTGAACAGATTTGGGTTGATTTCTCTTGAGCGATGGAGGCTGAGGAAGGTCTGTTAAGAGGTTTACAAGAGCGTAGACAGTATGAAATGTCTAATACCAAAGGCATGTATTTAAGGTGAGGGGGGTAATTTTAAAAGAGATGTGAGGGGCAAGTTTTTTTTAAATACAAAGAGGGGTGGATGCCCGGAATGGGTGGTGGTCAAGGCAGATACATTAGGGACTTGTAAGAAACATTTAGATAGGCACATCAGTATGGGGAAAATAGAAGGATATGACATTGTGCAGAATAAGAGATTAGTTTAGTTGGCCATTTGATTATTAATTGGTTCAGCATAACACTGTTGTTTGAAGGGACTATTTCTGTGCTGTATGTTTAAAAGTGCAACAGCAAAGCATCCATGGGAATGTCCGAGACCAATATATTTTTAGCACTAAGGAGTTAAGGGATATGTTAGTGAAGGTGTAACAGACGAGCAGTGATTAACTAATTAAATAACTGAGCAGCAGAAGGGGCCACTTTGTTTCGCCTGTTCACAATCCTTAAGAATTGAAGCAGTAACGGAACTAGGCTTGATCCTTGCTTGACACCAAAGTCACTGGATTGTAACCAGCAGCACAAACCCTGGCGGACTTCGCTCGTTACTAGACCAGTGCACCACCTCGCTGGGACCCAACTCAGTGACTTGGAAACAAACCTCAAGTTTTCCTTTTCTCTTGGTCAACTTCCTTGGTGATGGGTGAGGGATAACAACCAAATTCCCAGAATAAAAGGGAAATATAAACAATCCCAATCCTTAGCTGGTCATCAGCAGGCAATGTGAACCAGCATCTTCACTTGCCCCAAGTTGTCTTCAGGATGTTACCAAGCTGGGTAGAATTAAACAACGTGTTAAGAGATAGCAGCTTGCACCCATATGGAATTTGTAAACTACACCAAACGTCCCAAGGCTCAGCAGATAAGGTTACAGTGTGCTCAGTCACAGTCGTCTCACTGGGTCCAAACAAAGGTATAATTATGTGTTCTTTTTTATGATTGCAAGACACTGCTGGATATTAAGAACATCAAGCACTGCTGCTCTACCCCATCAGCGAGTTGCTGGATAGCAGTGGATCTGGACCTGTTGCACATCATGTTTGGAGCCTGTTTCAGCCATCTTGGGAAGCAGGTGGTGCATGGTCTTACTGCAATCACAAAACCCCACGAGTCTGATTCACTGGTTCATTAGTGAGACCGATGGAGGGATTTTTGTCTGTTTTGCCATTGTCAAATGTGTTCTGAACCGCATGATGGCCTCGTTAGGGGACCTGCTGCCAACTAAGCCAATGATGGTAGTATGGGCAACTGTCGAGGCCACTGAACTCCTCGAACCTGCACCAGAGAATTTTCACGATATTGAAGATTTGAAATGATCAAAGGAGGGAATGAGAATGTGGAGAGGGTGAGGGGTACGTGTAGAGGGGGGGACGAGGGGTAAGTGTAGCAAAGTATGTGTGCAGGACTGGGGACAGAGTATGTGATTGGGCAAGTGTAGGAGGACAGGGAACAGGTAACTAAAATAGAGTAACAGACGGATGTGGCAACCACAAGGAAAGGGAACCCTGCTTACTGCAAGACAATGTGTCTGGCCAAGTATCTGAGCTATATACCTATTTTGAGTGTTTTGCTTGCGTCCGTACCTATTCCAAGTATTTCGCTTGTGTCTATACTTATTCCGAGTATTTTGTGTGCTTAGCTATGCAATAGCCAATCAATTGATGAATTTGATTCGGTTACCATATTTGCAAATGTAGTCCCCCGCTTTTGGGTATAAGTATGACCTCTGTAAAGCGACAGATTCGGAGTTGGCTATGGTACGCCAAGGTGCGTGTGACTGCAAACTCTCTGCTGAATAAAAAACCGTTTCAGAGGTTAATTCGTGCCTCTGGTGTTTTTTCCTCAACTGAGCAGGTTAACAGTGGGGAAGCTGTGTGGCCTCGGTTGCCATACAGACTAGGCCCTCATGCCTCGGTGTCACCAAGGGAAGGAGCTGGCTGTGTGCCACTGGATGCTGGGCTTCGCTGGGGGTTTGGAGCTGCCTTTCAGTGTTTGCTCGGTGAAAGAAAGACAAATTGGATTGTGCTTGTCTATGGTTATGCTAGTGCGAGATGAGGAACTGCTGTGGTTTGTTCTTGAAGAAACATGGCTCCAGGACAAAATCCATGCACATTGAATCTACAGTTCATGGCAACTGAGGGACTTGAGTTAGATTATTTCTTTTTATGTACAGGTGGCCCCCGTTTTTCAAACGTCCGCTTTACAACAGCTCACTGTTACTAAAGACCTACAGTACCTGTTTTCGCAAACCAAAGAGGATTTTTGCTTTTACGAAAAAAAGACGCCCGCTTTATACGTGTGTTTACCCTGAGAAAGACTACCATGACCGTGAAGCCTTGCGCAGGCAGTTGTGTGCGCATGCGTGTATGTGCATAGGCATGTACGTACCGATTTTTTTCCTCCAAATCGATTTTGGCTCACTGTCTTCCCAATTCTGATAAGTGAAACTACACCGTACATACAATATTTCTACATTATATAGGCTGTATATTTATATCAATCCTGCTTTTACTATATGTTCGTGTTATTTTAGGTTTTATGTGCTATTTGGTATGATTTGGTAGGTTATTTTTTGGGTCTGGGAACACTCAAAAATCTTTCCCATATAAATTAATGGTAATTCCTTCTTCACTTTACGACATATCGGCTTACGAAAGGTTTCATGGGAACGCTCTACGTTCGGATAGCGAGGGAAACCTGTATTTAAAAAATCAGCTGTGAAGTGCCTGAATGACTGTAGCGCTGACACCCATTGCCATGAAGTGCTTTGAGAGACTTGTGCTCTCACACATTAAGGCTATAATCCCACCTGATCTGGACAAACACCAGTTTGCCTCCCAGGCAAACCGCTCCACAGAGGATGCAATCACAACAGCCCTCCATATTGCTCTGACTCATTTAGAGGAACCCAACACTTATGTAAGGATGTTATTTGTGGACTTCAGTTCTGCATTTAACACAGTCATCCACCATAAACTGGTCAGCAAACTGAACACTCTTGGCCTTGGTTCCTCCCTGTGCTCATGGGTCATGGACTTTCTCACAGACCGACCACAGTAAGTCAGAGTTGGTAAGCACACCTCCACCACCCTCATCTTAAAAACAGGCACCCCGCAGGGCTGTGTGCTGAGCCTTATGCTCTACACACTCTTCACACATGACTGCACCCCCATCTACACCTCCAACTCCATAATTAAATTTGCGGACGGTACCACAGTAGTTGGCCTGATCTCAGACGAGGATGAAACAGCCTACAGGCTCCATGTACATCATCTGATGGAGTGGTGAAAGGACAACAACCTGGTCCTTGACACTTATAAAACAAAAGAGATGATCATTGACCTCAGGAGATCAAAGGACAGAGTACACAACCCCCCCTCCATATACATGGAAAGGTAGTGGAAAGTGTGGAAAATCTAAAGTTCCTTGGAGTTATGTTGGCAAAACAGCTGACATGGACCACCAACGCCTCGCTGCTTGTAAAAAAGGCACAACAAAGACTCTTCTTCCTCAGAAAGCTGAAACAGGCCAAACTCCCACAAAAGCTGTTGCTTAACTTCCTCAGAAGCACAATTGAACCCATCCTGACCAACAGCACCACAGTGTGGTATGCCAGCTGCACAGCCGCTGAGCGACGAGACCTGCATTGCGTAGTGAAGGCGGCCCAGCGAATTGTCAGGATGAAGCTCCCTGGACTGGACACAATTTATTCCAGCAGACTCAGGAGGAAAGCGATCAGCATAACCAGAGACACCACACACCCCAGCCACTCCCTTTTTGACCCGCTGCCATCTAGCAAAAGGTTCAGGACACTAAAAGCCAGAACAAATAGACTGAGGAGCAGCTTCTACCCCAGAGCTGTGGCCCCCATCACACCACTCCCACAGAACAATGACTAAAACTGTGAGCACACACACAAGGACTCAAATACTTGCACTAACGGCACTTTGTGCATTACTGTGATATTCTGGTGCTGCTGTAACTTATTTTCTGCTACTTATCTATTTAATACTGTTTTTCTATTACTGTCTTGTTTTTATCTACCGCTTTGTTTGATTGCCTGAGAGGAAGCCAGAGTTTCATTGTACCTATGTATAATGACAATAAAGATCATTCAATTCAATATTTCTTTCTAACTGTATGTTTTTCTGCTTTTGCAATTCTATGTGTCATGTGTAACTGCTGGTTCTGTGCTTTGCGCCTTGGCCCCGGAGGAACACTGCTTCATTTGGCTGTGTTCATGTGTATGGTTGAATGACAATTAAATGAATTGGAACTTCATCAGAAAAAAACTGGCACCATGGAGGCAATATTTCAACAGGTAGCCTGAAGTTTAGTCTTAAAGAAAGATGTTAAAGAGCACTTTAAAACAGGGGGGAAAGAACAGTGGTAGCAAGGCAAAGGGGTTGTGGATGGTATTCCAGTGTCTGAAGTCAGGGCTGCTCACAGCAACCATCCAAGTTCTGTGATGCACCAGGAAGGTAAAGTTTCAGGAAAGCAGAACGTTTTATCTCAGTGGTTTCACATTCTGGGCTAATCTTGCTCTTGTGTAAAAACTTGCACAGGGGCTATGAAACTGAGCTGAAAAGCATACCTTTGCAGGTAACAGGGAGATTGGTGGTGCTGTGGACAGCGTAGATGAATAGCAAAGAATATAATAGGAGACAGATAATTTGCAAACATGGGCAGAGCAATGGCAGATGGAGTTTAACCCGGCCAAATGTGAGGTGTTGCACCTTGTTAGGTCAAATGCAGAGACAGCACATAGTTAAAGCTCTTGCTTGACACACAAGAAAGTCAAGTCCTTTAACAGTAGCCACTAAACATACTGAGTGATACAATGACCATAAAGCTAGATGCAGTCAGAGGAAACATTTTAACTTTACAGTACCAAGGTAGAGTCACAACTGGCAGTGGCAAAGTCTCATTTTGCTCCTTCTACCCATTACATGCTAGTACAGAGAACCAGTAAGGAACGCTAAGTGTGTCTCCAGCCTATTCACAAACTTCCCACCTTAATATCACAAAACATCCATATCTCACCAACAACTTCCACACTCCATCTATCATTCCATTTCCCTCCCTCCTTCCAACACTTCACCCCCAAGCTCACCCCCCTCCCTCCCCTCTCTCGAACTGCCTTGGTTAATCCCATCTCTTCCATGCTGGGAATGTTTTATTTGACAAAAGGGCCAAAAAAAACCAACAACAACACATACACACACACAACAGTTGTTGGGAATCTGAACTGAAAACACAAAATGCTGAAAATACTCAACAGGACGGTCAGTCTCCATGGAGACAGATGGGAGCGTAGCCTCTTCTCCCCATGAAACAGGTTCTGATCACTGGATCTCTGGCTCAGCACCACAGCCACTCACCTGGTCTATCTCAATCAGCTGGGCATTAGCTCCTGGCCACTCGATCGCCACCTTCACAATGTCGGACGGAGGTGGCATTGGGAACAGTCCACTGAGCTCCTTCTCTGCTGCAGCTCAAAGAAACCGACCAGCGCCGTGATACATCGGGAGGTCAGATCTGTGTAAAAATAATTTGGAATTAAAAATATACTGCAGGCAAGTACACTTTCAACCAGTATTTCAAACATTCACACCATACAGACAAAATTAATCATGCAAATCAGAAGATCACAGTTGCATCTAAATTTGTGGAGATCAGGAAACACCTCAGAGGTGTTACAATTAACATGAGGTCCCACGCCCGAGAATCAGCAGGCAGATTTGCTCCTGGCCACTGTCCATGGCCACCAGATACATAGAAGTAGCCCTGATACGAGAAATTATCTACCAACACACTCAGCCTTGGTTTGCACTTAAAGCCCAGAAGGCCATTCCGCCCATCAAGCCTGTGCCATACTTTAAAAAATTGTCATCCCATTGGTCTCACACTCCTCCTTTTCATTCACAACCCTGCAATTTTACCACAGTAAATGTATCTTGAGTTCTGATTTGAAAGTAAAATTGTCATCGATTTGTTCACAGGACTGCAGGTTCTGCAGGGCTGTGGAACTGCACGGCAATAGGAATGAGAGGGGCGCGGGAGGTGGAAATAGTCGTAGTTCATCATACAGAAGTTCATGTGTAAAGCAGAGGGAAATATTAGTAGTAAATACAAATCAACTTAGTGATTCTACTGACTGAAATCAGTGGTAAATGGGTAGGACACCAGCGTTAAATGCATGCAAAAGGATGAAAAAAAAGTGTTAGGTTTACTGCTGCCATTTATAGAATAGTCAGGGTGCACTCAAAGTTTTGCCAGGAAGACACTAATTAATCACGAGAGACTCTTACTCTAAAGGGAAGGGGGGAGGGGGAGATGATACTCCCATCCTGCGCATGGACTGTTTGATCTGCTTCCGTCTGGTAGGTGCTTCAGATCCCTCCAGACTAAGACTAATAGGCACTGGAGAAGTTTTTTCCCTATTGCGGTCACTTTGCTGAACAGTTAACTGCCGGTTAACTGTCGGCTAACTATTACTTGGATTGCACTACCTGTATGTATAATCTATATTTCCATTTATATTTATCATTATTATTGTTATGAGCAGAGAGACAACATCTGCCGGAAGTAAATTCCTTGTATGTGCATAGGTACTTGGCGATTAAAGTCTGATTCTGATTCTGATTCTGAATACTCTAGCATCATAAGTTTTATATATAAAAAAACTGAAATGAGAGACTTACACTTCACGATTGAATTCAGAAGTCTAGTCACAGCACAATAATCAGGCAGTCACCTGTTTTATCAGTAGGGTTGGCAAATTGCGCTTACAGAAAATAGCACTTACGTTTTTTTGTGGGTGATGGTGGCAATGGAAACACAAGCACGCCGCCCGCTTGCACTAAAATGCACTGTCACTCCAAATTTATGCTGCAATTAGGTGGTCTGGCTGGTGTTTATTTCACGTGCTATCCAAGAGATACCCTAACCCACAGTGACCATTCCCTGTGGGTTCCCTGAGACTGGAACCCAAACTAAACCTCAAGTTTGAATGTGGCAGCTTCCAGCGAAGCACGATGGATAATGGGGTCAAGCTGGAAATTTTTGGTCATTAAGTATCACATGAATTCTTTGTAATATTTAATTCAACTCAACAGTGAAGATATGAAGATAGAGCAAAAAGTGTGAACTATAATTATATCCCATTAACAATCTTCAGTACAAATATTAAGCAAGAACTTACATTTATATAACATCTGATATGATCTCAGAATATACCAACATCCTGGCTACGCACTTCTTCAGTGTAGTTATGACTGTAGGTTAACAGCAGGCACAAACAGAATGTGATAAAGATCAGAACATCTACTTCACTGGTGATAGTTACAGAATAAGCTTTGGCCAAGAGAGTATTCTCCTGCCTTGGTTCCAATAGTACCCGGAGGACCTCTTGTACCCCTCTGCTCACAATGAAGAGTCTGTCTGCAGCTCCCTCTGTACTACCTCACAATTAAAATGGCGCCCTGCCTCTTCATGCACTAACAGTTATTTCTGATAACAAAAGCACACTAGTCATCACATACAAAAGATGCTGAACACAAGCATTTGCCTAGCTGTGGTAGCACTTCAGCTGGTCCATTGGGAAATCTCATCCTTCCTTCAATAACTCCCAACTCCTTACTACAGCTACTTGGAGAGCACCAGCAGCGGCACCTGTAAGCGTTGTGTGCCTATCAGAGTCTTCACTGGATCTTAGCTCGACCGTTTTATTCTCTAGATAAAACAATTCAATTCAAACAAATGCAGGAATTTGCAGAATTAGGAAGAGTCTGCTTAAAAGGATTAAAAATAACCATATTTATGAACTGCTTTCACCTCACCTCAAAACACTTTCACAGAAGCTTCTTTAAATTCTTGCACACTGGAGAGCAAAAAAAAATCTGCTCTATTTCCTTTTGTACTCTAACATCATTTTTAAGAGATGTTGACTAAATTGGTAAAAAAAAATCCTGGAAATCAATTCAAAATGTTAGTTGTTTTTCAAGGGGATGGAATCTTAAACATGCCACAAATACGTTTACAAAGTACTTTGCAGCTTTCACCTCATAATTTTGCCTCAAACTTCAACCCCCACCACATCATGTCTATAAATAGCCAGTCATAAGCATTTTTCAGAAAAGATGATTAATGCAAGGGTTGAAGGACCCAAAGCACTAAATGAAAACAGTGGATGAAGTAATGCGATTCCAAGAGGAAGGGATTATTTATAAAATTCTAGCCATGTTGTATTCCCTAAAAGGGTTCTGAGCAAAGACTGGCAAAGCAAACACCAGATTTTCTGAAAACCTTGAGTGACTGATCACTCTTACACCCACTCACCCCAGCTATGTGCACAGTTAGAAGAACTAATCTCCTGGGGCAGGGAGTTGCTGTCCCACTCTGCCATTCCAAATGCTTCCCTTAACAACTTCCAGCTTTGTGTTTTATTTTCAGAGCCTTACTGGTGCAAGGAGCTCTTGCAGACGGGGAGACGGGGAAGTAAAAAGTGAAACTGTAGATCACAGTGGCAGGACTGAAAGGAACATGATCAACACATCAACAGCTACACAGCCACTGTCAAGTTTATAATACCCATTATGGATAATGGGAAAATAAAATAATTAAGGTACTAGACATTTAATTGTTGTCAAAAGAAAAGCTGCAGATGCTGGAAATCTGAAATAAAAGCAAAGAGAGCTGTAAACAATCAGATCTTAAAAGGTCTTTAACCCAAAATATTAACTCTGTTTTCCTCTCCAAAGGAGCTGCCTGACCTACTGTGTGTTTCCAGCACTTTCTGTTTTAATTAAGGGGTGCCACGGTAGCTTCAAGGTTAGCGTGACACTATTACAGCTCGGAATGTCAGAGTTGGAGTTGAATTCCGACCTCAATCTGTAAGGAGTCTGTGCGTCCTTCCCATGGAATGCTTGGGTCTTCTCCAGGTCTGCCGGTTTCCTTCCACATGCCAAAGGCCTACACACCAGATAGTAGGTTGACTGGTCACTGTAAATTGTCCAGCGATGACGAGGCCCTCTGTTGGCCATGGCTGACCATGGATGTTGCATCCTAGCTGGTACATTTAACACACAGCCAGGGCAGTACGATATGGAGAACAAGTTGTTGCCCGTGCAACAGGCTCCCCCTCTCCATGCAGCTGATGAATACAAAAAAAAATGGCAGAGACCAATACAGCTAGGCACAAGTGGTGTAACAGCAGTTGCCAGTCAGTGTTGAACTCAACACTGGAGCTACAGATTGGGGTTTACTCCCAAAGCATTCCCCATGAGTGGCTACAGCTGCAGGGCAGCACAGGTTTGAGATCAGATTTCTTCTTCTAAGTGAGCTGCCAACCATGCCAACGAGCCCCATCTGCCCGATTAGGCTAGGGTTAAATTGGGGGTTGCTTGTCTGTATGGCTCGAAGGGCATCTCAAAATAAATTTAAAAAATTTATGAATTAGCTTTCTTCCCCCCCACCCCCAAAACAACGGCATTCTTGCCTCTATTATGTTCTTCCTCCTACTTCTATCACCAAGTCTTTTTAAGACTCAGATTTGGTGTCATCCGTGCAGCAGCTTCACCCATCTTTCACTCAGTTCTTTGATAGCTTGGTGTGCTATTACACATGGAGCTTTCAACTCTCTTTGGGATCTAAACTTTTCATGGGACATGACCATAAGGAAATGGAAATCCTGCAGATATAAATGTATTAGGTTTGTGGAGGAGTAAAGGAAGGAATCTTAGAGATGGGAGCAGTAATTACCTGTGGGGTATGACGTGCAACATGGGGTCAAATTGAGAATGCACACCTGGAAGTCTAGATAGTGTTCATCACGCTCATCTTCGTTCAATCATCCTTAGAGACTTCATAACCCACGTATCATGGAACTCATTTCTTAATGAGTCCCGTGAGCTTTTATAAGCACTAATATAGCTGGAAGTCATCCTTTATGTTCCCTGTACACGTCTTCAATATAAAATTCACTGGAGCTAGAAGTATTCTTGTTGTATTACTCCTGCAATTTAATTTAAAGTAAATTTGAGAGCTCCTTTACAATGTTATTTCATTTATGTCTTCAGAGCTACCATGAAAGATAAAATCCTGGCGGAGAGCTTATGTAACAGTCACAAAAAAGCAATTTTCTAGTTTTTTTTCCCCTTTGAAAGAAGACTTTTTTTTAAAGCTAGTCCAATGTACAAGAAAGCGATCTGCTTCCAGTTAAGGCAATTCTGCTTCAACCTTTTTCTGCAATGGTGCTTAGCACCACTTGACAAGGGCCACCTACAGTACAAACCTTGGGCAGGATATACAATTTCTAACCAGCTCTGTTACCACATACAGTAGTGGTCGCCAACCCGCCGATCATGATCGACTAGTTGATCTTTGAGACCTTCCTAGTAAATCCCGAAAAAAAATGAAAAATACACAAATACTGTTGAGATTGTTTCCGGATTGCGGGGTTTTAGTTCCGTTCTTTCTGCCCAGAGCGCATGTGTGTAGCTCCCCCGCCACGCACTTCAGTGTACTTCAGTGGTCCCCAACGACCGGGTCGGAGGAAACAATATCAGTCAGCTGCACCTTTCCTCATTCCCTGTGTTGGTGGCCTAGGATGAAGGAGGATGTGGAACACTATGTCATGAATTGTTTGATTTGTGCACAATATAATCCTGACGGATATATGTGTATATATATGTATATATATATATATATATATCTACACACACACACACACAAATATATATACAAATATATCCTTGTAGTAGTAGACACTTTCACCAAATGGGTGGAAGCTTTCCCAATTAAGATTAACACAGCCAAAGCTACTGCAAAAATCTTATTGGAAAGGGTTTTTACTCGTTGGGGATTACCTTGGAGTATAGAGTCAGATAGAGGCACACATTTTACAGCCCAGATAATGCAAGATGCCATGGCACTTTCAGGAAGCCAGTCTAGTGGAATTGTGGAAAGAATGAACCGAACTTTAAAAAACATGATGGCCAAAATGGTACAACAACATCGAACAACATGGCAAGCAGTTCTGCCTTATGTGTTGATGATAATAAGGAATACAGTGGCATCTTCAACAGGTTACACCCCTTATAAACTTATGACCGGAAGAAACATGAGAGGGTTAGAGGAGTTGTTAGGGTTAGATTCGTCAGAACCTGAAATAGATGGGATTATGTCAGAAAAGTGGGTACAACAGTTGGTAGAGACAGTGAAAGAGGTCAATTATGTGGCAGCTCATCAAATAGGAAAGAAGAAGCAGCAGAGTAAAGCCTACTTTGACTCAAATGTCAGTCCCATAGAATTAAGCCCAGGACAAAGAGTGATGATTAGAATACACCAATCCACTTCATTTTTAAATCCAAGGTTTGCAGGGCCCTATGAAATCATAGACAAAACAAGTCCATCAGTCCCTAACCCTAACCCTAACCCTAAGGTGCTAACTTCTCCAGATAAAAGTGGATGGTACCACATCAACCAGTTGAAATTGGTGGGGGAGAAACAGGAACATTATCACCATCGACATGTAACAATTGATGTACATGATAGTCCCAATTTTGGAGACTTGACAATCGATGTACAGAATAGTTCTGATTTGGAAGATCTGAATTTGGAACAGTTATTCCAAGAACATGGCAACAGATCTGACCAAGGAGGAGTTTTTCCATTTTCTCAGTTTGAAAAACAGGGGAGATGTGTAAATAAAATAAGGAGGAGAAATACATTGGTTGCTGCCTCCCCTGTCTTGAAATGAAATTGGGTGAGAAAAGATGGACAACTTGAGTCCAAAGATGATTGGGAGCCTAGATTGCATGGGTTGGAAAACCAGATAGAAAACATGGATTTAAAGTAATTCAAGATTGGAAATGGAAATAAGAGCAGATATTACCCTTTGTATTTACAGATTTAATTCGATATGAAGAGAATAATGCATTTTATGGTGATGGAATTGACCATGATTGGGGTCATGAACGGTTGTGCTTCCGAAACATTACTGCCAATGAACTTGTCAACAACAACGTCATTATATGAAGACTATTCGGTGATCAAAAGAAACTTTTCTCAATGGATACAAGTAATACGGGCGCATGTGGAAGAAACAGAAGACTCAAATTTGTATTATGCTGGGGTAGATGGTTTGATGTGTGTGGATAAAACATTAAATATTCCAGAGGGTACAAAGGTACAATTCCTACTAAATAAAATTTTAGAAGTGACTTCGACTTTTGGGATAAGTTTTGGAATTGGGGATCAAATGTTCAAATACATCCATGGGTGAGGACAATCTCACATGCTGCAGTAATAATTTTTTGTAAACTGATGATTGTATTATTTAATGTGTATCAACTCAGAAGATGGAAGGCTGAAATTATGCAAAAGGTAGAGGGGAATGATTTTGCACTACTGAAAAAAAGATGGCCAGTATAAAAATTGTATGAATTTAGTAAGTACCGTAGATTTCGCACTACAGAGCGCACCTGATTAAAAGCCGCTGGCTCTAATTTTAGAAAGAAAATCAATTTTGTACTTGTACAAGCCGCACCGGATTTTAGGCCGCAGGTGTCCCACGTTGTAATATGAGATATTTACACAGAAAGATATTACACGTGAGGATTTTTTAACTTTTAATTAAATCCATATGGTAACAAACAAATACATATTGCAAATGCTTTTTTTTGAACCGTGCCTGTAATACGGCTACTTTTAAATATACATACGTATCGGTAACACACAAATTACGTTGCGTATACTTTTTTACTGAACAGTGCACGAACAACATTCCAATATCTCCTAGCGACTGGTAAAAATATATATACTGCAGCCGACCAGGAAAAGTTATTGATCGCCTTTAACTTAAAAGCAGCGTTTTCGCTCGCGTAATGCGCTCCCCCCACCTTCCCGTTTATCGCAAACCGGTATTTCCCACAAGACGCGGCGAAACCGGATGTGACGTCTAGCATTCCGGGCTGTAGTACAGAAAACATACTAACAAATGAATTACTAAGCGAAAATATTATAAACTAAATAACTGCCATAAAGGCAACACAATGCTTTTCTTCGAGTGTTTTCCATGTTGATGAGGGTGAGTACAAATGACTGATTTACAATAATTTAATTGTGAAAGTGCGCTTGATTTATCGTACAATTTCATTGGACCTCTGTGAACTACTCATCAATTTTATTGGTCTACTGTTACGAGGCAAAATGTTTTTGGCGGCATGAAAAAAAATCATGTATTAGCCGCACCGTAGTAAAGGCCGCAGTGTTCAAAGCTGTTCAAAATGTGGGAAAAAAGTAGCGGCTTAAAATCCGGAATCTACGGTAAAAGTTATAATGTAAGTGCAGCACACCTGCTGGGGATCCATGGCAATCCAGTAGATGGTCAATAGAATAGAGGAGGATAGTGATCCTAAGATAAATCTTTGGATCAAGAGGAGGGATATGTTGGCCAGAAAGTATGACAATCTTCAAATCAGTGAATTCAAATTAATCAAAGACAGTGGAACCAGTCTTTGTTCTTGCCGTGTGCTTGGGGGATGGAAGCTGCCATTTTGTGAAGATACTCGATTCTCCATTTTGTGAGCTTGACATGCTGGACTTGATTAGTGTTTTAAAGAAGGCACAAAGACTCTTCAGGTAATCTGCTGGACTGGAGGTCATTTCCAAATAAGGAGTTAATTGTGAGGTGTTCTTTGGTTGGCTATAACATGCAGGATTGTGAATGCCTGAGGTGATTCAAGCTCATTGCTGACTGAGAACAAAGAGCCATGAGTCAGCAACTGTCCCTTGATGGGAAGAGGTCAATAGATGGATGCTGCTTTGGACCAGAGCCAATGACCAGGTGTTAAAGGCCAGACACATGACCTGCGGCCAATGACACAGGAATGCAACATTTGAATTGATAAGAATTGGATATAAAAGTGGATGCTTTGTGGGTGACTTCGAAGAATAACCATCGCAGATACAAGCGAGAAGAACCCTGCGTGAAGCACGTGGAGAGTGAATCGGGATCACGTGGAGCAATGAACGCCTGGTCAGCGTAAATTCCTCCGCCCGGGTAATACCTTTGCTATTCTTTGACTATCCAGGAGAGTCAGGGATACTTAGCAGGTGTGCGCACAAGGTATTTAGTGTATGAATTCACGTACTTGTTAGTTTGAACAATAAAGGTAATTGTCAGTAAATACGGATCTCTCTGTGCCTCACTCAGAATCGTTGGAAGAGGTAGAAGCGGTATCTCTCTCTCTCTCTTTTTCCAACACCTGTCACGCCCACTGTTGAACTTGAATACACGCGAGGTCATTACCCAAGTGCGTCAGGGATCACTGGTTGGCCTTGGGTAACCGGCCGGCGAGAAGTGCCATTGCTATTGGCCTGCAGCGCGGACAGATGGGCGCCGCCTCTAAATCTGTTTAGCACACTGAATGTTCGTGGGGAACCCGGTGCTAAAATATTCGCAGATGATCTAATTTGGGCTCAGGGTTTCATAAGCAGCAGAGCAGCTACCTCGCCGCGATCTACTGAAACAAACTTTTGTCGGCCGATAGATCCTACAAGGGGGGCAGGCGGGCGCCCTGTCACACTCCTTGCTTGGTCAGTCGTTCTCTCCGGACTGCGACCGCTGCGGCCCCGGTACGGGAACAGCCGCACCTGACCAAGGTGGCTGGCGGCGGGCTGGCGGGAGGCTGGAGTTCTGGCCTGGAGTCTGTCTAATGAGGCAATGAATGAGTCCAAGCACTCTGCACTTAAAGACAAACCCGTTGAGTTTTTTTCCAGCGGAAAAAACGTGAGCAAGCGGGACAGCAGCTGAGAGCCACGTAAACTAAATTGTGGAGTAGACTGGACATAAGGAACCTGCTTCGAGTATCGCTGTATCCCAGTCGTGTTTAACACCCCCCCTCCCCGTCAGCTGGTCCGTAAGAATATTGTCAATATTAAACCGGTCCGCGGTGCAAAAAAAAGGGTGGTGACCCCTGGTGTTCATACATTATTTCTACTTCCGGGCTGCAGGGTTTTACTTCCGATCTTTTCTACCCCGGTGCGCATGTGTACAACTGATCGATTTGGAGTCAATCTTGCCTTTCACTAAGGCCGAGGTAGGGGCTCTTGGGCTTAAAAATGTTGTTGACCACTGACATACAGTACAGTATGGCTCACTGAATCTGCACTGGTTTTGGAGACAGATCCAGCCACTTTCATTCCTCCAAACTGTAGACCAAATAGCTCCAATCTAATTCCTCTTGAAAGCCATGATTGACCATGCTTCAACCAATAAATTCAGAGCAACTCTGTGTGAAAACCTTTTTCTCAAGTTCCCACTATGCCTTTATTTAGAAAGCTTACTTTACCAAACACACCCTCAATGTATTTAGTAAATGTATGCAGATGTATGTCATGTCCCTATATATCCTTCAGAACAGCATCATTTAGACCACGTTGACTTTTCTTGTTCTCTCTGACAGAAATATCCACCCTCAAGCTTTTCCAAATGAACTGCCATCTGCCAAATATGGCAGATCTTTTCTTGATTTACCATTACTTTCTGCTTAGTCTTTCATTTAATTACTTATCCTTTCAACCACTAACCTTTGATCCATCAGCTGTAATTTTTCTCACCAGCCCTTCATGCAAATTTGTCAGACAACTGAAAATCCACATGGATGACGTCTACTGCATTGCTTCAAAAGGGTAGCAATCATTCCAGTGCCATGAAGAGCAGTGTGAGCTACCTTAATGTTTATCATGAAGTACTTTGAGAGCTAGAATTAACTCCTGCTTGAGCAAGGGCCTGTTATGTTCTTCCTCTGCAATTTCCCAATTTCCACAACAGTTCTACCGTGGACACAGCCTCACTGGCTCTCCAGCTGGCTATGTGGTACCTAGACAACCAAAAGATATACTTCAGTTTATTGATACAGTTCAGCATTCAACACCTTTTCAGTTGCCTTCTGTCGTTTTTTTAAAGCTTTCCTAATCCTCTAACTTTCACTAATTTTTGCTATATTAATGCCCTCTCTTTTCCTTTAATGCTGTCTTTGACTTCCCTCATCAGTCTCGGTTGCCTCTTCTTCCCTTTAGAATACTAGTTCATCCTTGGGATGCATCTTTCCTGTGCCTTCTAAATTGCCCCCAGAAACACCAGGTATTCTGTTCAGTTTTTATCCTTGCAAATGCCCTGTTCCAATCAATTTTGACCAGCTCCTCTCTCATGTCTCTAATTCCCTTTACTCCACTGTAACACTGATATAGCTGACTTTAACAAAGAACAATACAGCACAGTACAGGCCATTCGGCCCACAATGTTGTGCCAACCATTAAACTCTGCCTCCCATATAACCCTCCACCTTAAATTCCTCCATATACCTGTCTAGTAGTCTCTTAAATTCCACTAGTGTATCTGCCTCCACCACTGGCTCAGGCAGCGCATTCCACGCACCAACCACTCTCTGAGTAAAAAACCTTCCTCTAATATCCCCCTTGAACTTTCCTCCCCTTACCTTAAAGCCATGTCCTCTTCTATTGAGCAGTGGTGCCCTGGGGAATAGGCGCTGGCTGTCCACTCTATCTATTCCTCTTAACATCTTGTATACCTCTATCATGTCTCCTCTCATCCTCCTTCTCTCCAGAGAGTAAAGCCCTAGCTCCCTTCATCTCTGATCATAATGCGTACTCTCTAAACCAGGCAGCATCCTGGAAAATCTCCTCTGTAGCTTCTCCTTCTCAAATCACAGGGTGAATTCTATTATGGTATGATCACTACCTCATAAGGGTTCCTTCCCCTTAATTTCCCGAATCAAATCTAGGTGATTACATAATAGCCAATACAGAAATGCCATTCTTCTTGGGGTCTCAATCACAAGCAGCTCAAAAAGGCTATCTTGTCAGCATTCTACAAATTCCATCTCTTGGGATCCAGCACCAACCTGATTTTCCCAATCTACCTGCATGTTGGAAATCCCCATGATTATCGCATCATTGTCCTCTTGACATGCAGTTGTAATTTGTACCTCCAGTTGTAATTTGTAGCCCACATCCTGGCTACTGTTCAGGGGCCTATATACAACTCCCATCAATGTATTTTTACCCTTGCAGTTTCTTAACTCTACCCCCAAGGATTTAACGCCTCCCAATCCTATGTCACCTCTTTCTGAGGATTTAATTTCATTTTTTTACCAACAGATGCACCCCACCCCCTTTGCCTACCTGTCTGTCCTTACAATACAAGGTACATCCTTGCATGTTAAGCTCCCAACTATGATCTTCTATCAGCCACAGTTCAGTGATGCCCACAACCTCATACCTGCCAATCTCTAACTGTGCTACAAGATTATCTAATTTATTCCAAACTCTGCTACAAGATTATTTAACTTATTCCTAAAAACCTTTTTGATTTTGGCTCCCTGTTGCACTTTAACTCTTCTCACTGACTGCAATTCTACCTTTATCATCTGCCTATCCTTCCTCGCAGTCACACTAATTGCATCTAATTCTGTACCAATATACTACCCCGAGAGTACTGGCATACATTTAGTTGGATACTAATACACTACCCTGAGATTCATTCTTTTGTGGGCATTCACAGTAAATACAAAAAAACAATAGAATCAAGAAAAACTGCACATGACAATCAATGTGCAAAAGACAAATTGTATAAATACAAAAAAGAAAAATCAAAATAATAATGATAAATACGTAATAAACATCAAGAACATTAGCTGTAGAGTCCTTGAATGTGAGTCCACAGTGTGTGGAATCAGCTGTGTTGGGGTGAGTGAAGTTATTGCCCCTGGTTCAAGAGCCTTGTAGTTGAAGGGTAATAACTGTTTCTGAACCTGGTAGTTTGGGACCTGAGGTTCGCAAACAGATCTACTTCATTAGGGGTTTTGGTATGTTCATAAGACCATAAGATCTAGGAGCAGAATTAAGCCATTTAGTCTGCTCCATCATTTCATCATGGCTGATCAACTTCCCTCTCAGCCCTAATCTTCTGCCTTCTCCCTGTAACTTATCATGCCCAGACTAGTGAAGATCCTATCAACCTCTGCCTGAAATATACCCAATGACTTGGCCTCCACAGCCGCCTGTGACAACGAATTCCACAGATTCACCACCCTCTGGCTAAAGAAATTCCTCATCTCCATTCCAAGTAGACATCCCTCTATTTGGAGGCTGTGTCCTCTGGTCTTAGGCTCTCCTGCCACAGGGAAACATCCTCTATCAAGGCCTTTTAACATTTGATGGGTTTCAATGAGATTCCCCCTCATTTTGAATTCCAGTGAGCCATCAAACGGTCCTCATATGGTAACCCTTTCATTCCTGGAATCATTCTCGTGAACCTCCCCTGAATGCTCCACAATGTCAGCATAGCCTTTCTTAGATAAGGGGCCCAAAACTACTCACAATACTCCAAGTGAGGCCTCACCAGTGCCTTATAAAGCCTCAACATCACATCCTTGCTTCTACCAAAGACTTACAAATTTCTATGATACAAGGTTGTATCACCACCTGATAAGGAGAGTCCAATGGGTAGGTCTGCAAGAGGCTGCAGAGGGTTAGAGACTCAGCCGACTCCACCATGGGTCCAACCCTCTTCTTCATCAAGGACATCTTCAAGAAGAGGTGCCTCGTGAAGGCAGTGTCCATCATTTAGGACCCTCACGATCAAGGGCATGCTTTCTTCTCATTGCTACCATCAAGGAGGATGTAATAGAGAAACCTGAAGAACCATTTAGGTAAAGTTTCTTCCTCTCCACTATCAGATTATTGAACGGTTTTTATACTATCTTGTAATTTACAGGTTTTCATGAATTTGCACTCTATTGCTGCTGCAAAACAAAATTTCATGACCTATGTTAGCTATAATAAACCTGATTCTGATTGTACTGAATAACCTTTTGTTACCTTAAAAGATTCAAGGCAGGTTAGTCAATCATGATTATGAAAGCGGTGCTAGTTTCCCTGTAACTTAATTCCTCCAGCTGCCAAAATGATGCAGACATCACCCCCACCAGCCAACATGTCCTTACTTTACTTCATGACAAGCACAATGCTTTCTTCAGACACCAGTCCTCTGTGGCTAAAGTCAAAATTACTGGAACAATTCACCAAGTCAGGCCACATCTAAGGAAAGAGGAACTGTCAACATATCTCCATCCCTTCATCGATGCTGGTTAATTCATTGGATTTCTGAGAAGGGGAGATTTTCTTTGATTTCCAGTCATAATTAGAGAAATACAACTTGAAAACAGGCCCTTTGGTCCACCAAATCCAAGCTGACAATTAATTACTCTATTACATTAAACGTGTCTTATTCCCACTTAATTCTCTCAACATCCAGATCAATTCACTCTACCTCTCACCAAAATACAAAGGTCAATTAACCAACCAATCCTCAATCATCTGGATCCTCACATAACCTCAGAGAGGACTGAAAAATATGGCATTCTTCTACAAATACTGTCCTCACTTCCCTCAAGAATACATCCAGTCTCAACAGCACTTCCTCAAAACAGCCAAAATTTCTCACACCGCCCTTCTTCCAACTTTCATTCAGTTAACTTTTGCTTCCCGTCTGTTGAGATTTTGACCACATCTCTCCCTTGGTAAACACTGATACATGAAGTGAGCACAAACAAAACTTCAGCCTCAAGCTCCTGCACTATGCTATAGATCACCGTAACTGAAGATCAGCCACATCATCTCTCTATCATTACTCTGGACTCTTTGGGAACTGAACATTAGGTTTCTAGAAAAGTCCCATGACCATTAACAAGTTAGTAGTTCTTTTCTTTTGAGCATCCTTTTACCAGAACTGATAAAATGCATGGCAGCTTTGCAGTTCAAATTTCAAAGCAAATTTACTAAGGTATACATTTGTCACCATATACAACCCTGATATTCATGTTCTTGCGGGCTTTCACAGTAAATACAAGAAACACAATAGAATCAGAAGCAGGGTGGATAATTAACCAGCGTGCAAAAGAAAACAAACTATGCAAATACAAAAAGAAAAGTAACAATGATAATTACAAATAAATAACCAAGCAATAAATATCAAGAACTTGAGATGAAGAGCTCTTGAAAGTGAGTCCATAGGTTGCGGGAACAGTTCGGTGATGGGGTGGTTCAAGAGCCTGATGGTTGTGGGGCAATAACTCAGGGTTGCCGTGGGAGCGTAGCAGTAAGTGCAACACAATCACAGCTCGGGGTGTTTCAGAGTTCAACTCCAGCGCTGTTCTGTAGAAATCTCTGTACTTTCTCCCCTTGGAATACATGGGGTTTCCCCTGGAGCTCTGATTTCCTCCCACAGTCCAAAGGTTAATGGGTCATTGTAAACTGTCCTGTCTTTAGGTTAAGGTTAATCAGGGAAGGGTGGTGTGGCTTGAAGGGTCAGAAAGACCCACTCTACATTATATTGCTAAACAAAATATAAATAAATAAATAAACTGTTCCTGAACCTGATGGTGTGGATCCCGTCACTCCTGTATCTTCCTCCTGGTGGCAGCAGTGAGAAGAGAACATGGCCTGGGTTTGGTGGGGCGGGAGAGGGGCTCCTTGATGATGGATGCTGCTTTCCCGTGACAGCTCTCAGTACTGAAGTGCTCAGTGGTGGGGAGGGCCGTACCCATGATGGACTGGGCCTTATCTACTACTTTTTATAAGCTTTTCTGTTCAAAGGACATTGGTGTTTTCATACCAGGCCGTGATGCTCTCCACTGTACATCTATAGAAGTCTGTCAAAGTTTTAGATGACATGCCACATTTTTGCAAACTTCTAAGAAAGTAGAGGCACTGCTGTGCTTTCTTTGCAATGGCACTTACGTGCTGGACCCAGGACAGATCCCCTGAATGAGAAATTTAAAGTTGCTGACCCTCTCCACCTCCAATTCTAGTACCAGCACCCCCCCCCCCCCCCACCCTTGGCGGACTCATGGACCAACAGCTTCCTCTTCATAAAGTCAACAATAAAATTCTTGGTCTTGCTGACAGTGAGTGAGAGGCTGTTGTTCCGGCACCACTCAGCCAGATTTTCAATCTCTCTCCCACATGCTGACTTATCACCAACTTTGATTCGGCCAAACACAGTAGTGTCATTGGCAAACTTAAATATGGCACTGGAGTGGTACTTAGCCTCACAGTCATAAGGGTAAAGTGAGTAGAGCAGGGGACTAAGCACACGGCCTTGTGGTGAACCTGTGCTGATGGAGATCTTCTTGTCAGTCCGAACTGACTGGGGTCTGCAAGTGAGGAAATCAAGGATTCAGTTGCACAAAGAGTTATTGAGGCCGAGGTCTTTAAGCTTATTGATTAGTTTTGAGGGAATTATATTACAGAATGCTGAGCTGTAGTCAGTGAAGAGCATCCTGAGGCGTCCAGATGTTCCAGAGTTGAGTGAAGAGCCAATGAAATGGCATCTGCCGTTGACCTGTTGTGACGGTAGACAAACTGGAGCAGGTGGGGAACCTCAGACTGCCGAGGTGATAGATTAAAGATCTCAGTGAACACTCCAGCCAGTTGATCAGCACTGGTTTTTAGTACTTGGCCAGGCACCCTTGTCTGGGCCAGATGCTTTATGTGAATACACCCTCCTGGAGGATACCCTCAGAGACTGAAACCACAGGGGCATTAAGAGCTGCGGGAGTTTGTGAAGGCGCCTCCATGCTTTGACAGTCAAAGCGAGTGCAAAAGGCATTGAGGTCACTTGGGAAAGAAACTTTGCTAACTGCAGCAGCAATCAGCGACTGGGATTCAATTCTATAAGGAACTTGTACACTCTCCCCATGACCCCATGGGTTTCTCTGGGTGTTCTGGTTTCCTCCCACATTTCAATGACGTGCATCATCAGTAAATCGTGGTGCTGGAAACATGATGAAACTTAAGGACTGCTCCCACCCAGCACATCCTCGGACTGTATGATGCAAATGAAGCATTTCACTGTACATGTGACAGATAAAGCTAACTTAGCTTTAAAAAGTGGCAGCTGTTCCGTGGACTGTGCCGAATCAAACTTCTTTCATGAATGCAGCACAACACAATGTTCATGTGGGACAACAGACTTTGACCTTTTAGATTAAAATGCTTTCAGATTTCAATGCCCAAATAAATTCAGTTTTGCTTCCAATCTGCTCCTTGTTTTTGTTCTTTTTCTTAAAATTTTTTTAATTTAGTTTTAATCTATAATTTTTATACATAAGTACACATTGAGATAATATAAAAAGTAATAAGGCACTTAAATAGATAATTATGTGCAGTTGTAATTCCACCCTATTAGACTAAGCAATGACAATAATTGTTAAGAAAAATAGTAATAATAGTGGATTAATAATAATTTCCATGTATCTCTTCTGAACCATTACTTCTGGTCCAAAGTATTATATATAACCCTATGTAACTACCATTGTAGGATTTTATATCCTAACTCGTTCATGTTTGCTCCTACCCCCAAACATAATTATCCAATCCCTATGTACTTATTTACTTAATTTTACATATCTTTCCCCTTTCCCAAATCTTTTCCTTTACTTGTGTTAATTCCCTATTTTCAAAAAAAAACAGTAAACAATTGAACCAAGGGTGCTTACATTAGCAATATTATTGTGTTGATGAGAAAAGCAGTATAAATCATTAGGAGAGTCAACCAGAGTCTGCTCGCTTTGGGGTTATAAATTCAATCCATTTATTCCAAATTTGATTAAATTTTTCTTTTTGAAATCTCAAAGAGTAGGTCATCTTTTCCATTTTAAATATTTCCAGAATAATTTCATACCAATCTAATGTCGGTGATATTGGATTTAGCCACTTTCTGGTGATTGATTTCTTACTTGCCGCTAAGAGGACCTGTAGCAACTTTATGTCTTTCTTCTGATCCAAAAACAGTACATGACCCAAATAGAGCGTCTCAAAGTTCACTGGGTCAAAGGTAACTGGGTCTTAAATACCTGACTTAAAGTTCTATGAATACCTTTCCAATATAAACTTAATTTAGGGCAATCCCAGAAAATATGGAACTGATTTGCCTCCTTGGAGCCACACCTTCTCCAACACGTCATGTTTGTGTCTTTATATTTTTCCTGATATGGGGTCTTGAAGTATCTTAAAATATTTTTCCAACAATGTTCTCTCCAAATCAAAGAGTTAGTTGAAGACCACTGAAAGCTGCATATTTCCCCCCAAACCTTTTCTGAAAGTACCAACCCCGCTTCTTTCTCCCACTTCTCTTTAATATACAATGTGTTTTCATTTTTAGCATGTAAGAGTACATTGCATAATCGAGAAATTGATTTACTTGACATTGAACTGTAAGCCGAATTCAGAATCTTGAAAAATTCTAATTCTACTGTTGATAAATCTGTATATCTACCACTCTGGTTAACATAATGTCGTATTTGAAGGTACCTAAAAAAGTGATTATGTTCTAGGCCATGTTTGTCCTGTAAGGATTGGAAACTTCGTAATACTCTTTTCTGTGTAAATGAAAGATAGGTTTTAAGACCTTTCTTTATCCATAGTTCAAATCTTTTATCTACTCTGTTGGGAAGAAATTCGGTATCATATGCACACCATCTAAAAAGTTTTAACATGTTATTAATTCCACATGAATTAGCCACCTTCTGCCATACTTTTAATGTAAGATTTATCCAGCTGTTTTTAGACTTTTCCAATTGGGCTATCAATCCTTTGTCTGCTACTGAGGCCTGCAGAGGAAAACTGTCAATCAATCCAAATTCTATTTCCTTCCATCTAGCCTTATATTCCTTATTACACCAGTATAACAGAGGGGTTATCTGTGAGGCATAAAAATAATTTCTCAAGCAAGGAAGTGCCATTCCTCCTCCTTCCTTTCCTAACTGTAAGGTATTAAATCAAATTCTAGGTTTCTTTCCTTGCCAGATAAAGCAGGAAATTGTTTTTGTTCTTTTTCATTTATTCTCAGCCAGCATTAGTAACTCATTCAGCCACAATGAGCAGGCAAACGGAAGTCCTATCACTGTCTCACCAGTAAAGGTCATGAATGGTAAGTTAAGAATGGAAACGCTGACCATCATTAACAGTTTCTCTGATCCAGGCTAACAGTGGGCAGTAGTCCAAGCTCTTCTGCCATCGTAGCTTCACTCAGTCCAGATTCTGACAGTGAACCACATCATTAAGATTACAGAGAAAAGCAAAAGCTGGAGTTTGTATCCAGAACCCACAAAGGTCTCAGAAAGGAGTACCAGCACAACAAGAGGGTCATTCAGATTCTACAAAATCAGAATCAAGTTTAATATCACTGGCATAGGTTGTGAAATTTACTCTAATACAGCAGTACATTGCAATACATAAAAACTGTAAATTACAGTGAGTGCATATATATTAGAAAGTTTAATTACATTAGTGCAAAAAGAGGGAAAAAAGTAGTGTTCGTGGATTCAAATGTTCATTCAGAAATCTGATGGCAGGAGGGAAGAAGCCATTTCTGAATCGCTGAGCGTGTGCCTTCAGGCTCCTGTACCTCCTTCCCGATGGTAGCAAGAAGAGGGCATGCCCTGGGCGATGGGGGTCCTTAATGATGGATGGCACCTTTCTGAGGCAACGCTCTTTGAAGGTGTCCTGGATGCTGGGGAGGCTGTCGGCCATAATAAGAGTTGACTGAGTTCACAACTTTCTGCAGCTTATTTTAATCCTAGGCACTGCCCCCCTCACTCCCATACCAGAAGGTGATGTAGCCAGTACGAATGCCCTCCACTGCACATCTGTAGAAATTTGGCAAAGTACCAAATCTCCTCAAACTCCTAATGAAATACAGCTGCTGTAATACCTTCTTTGCAACTGCATTGTTAGGTTGGGCCCAGGACAGATCCTCAGAGAAGTTGACACCCCGGAACTTGAAATTGCTCACCTTTTCCACTTCTGATCCCTCGACGAGCACTGGTGCAAGCTCCCTCATCTTACCCTTTCTGAAGTCCACAATCAATTCTTTGGTCTTACTTATGTTCAGTGTAAGGTTGTTGCTATGACACCACTCAACTAGCTGATCTATCTTGCTCTTGTACGTCTTTTCATCACCGTCTGAGATTCTCCCATTTACAGTTGTATCATCAGCAAATTTATAGATGCTGGTTGAGCTATGCCTAGGCACACAGTCATAAGTGTAGAGGGAGTAGAACAGTGGGTTAAGTACACATCCTTGAGGTGTGCCAGTGTTGACTGTCAGCGCGGTGGAGAAAACTTGCCAATAACATATCTCTAGTTATTGCCTCTAAACTGATGGAAATAAATGGTTAACTGTGCATCATGAAGGAAGATGGATTATTAGTCATTGTTGTTTTAAACTGCAGCTAATGTTAAACATGAGGAAATGACCTACTTCAAGAGATAACTCAATTAAAGATGTGTCACTGTACAGAACTTTCTACACTTCAGACAGCTACACCCAAAAAGGAAAGGAAAGTGGTTAGTATTCAATTTGGCAGCATTTTTATTAGCATCTTTGGTCCAAGCAGACTTGTGAAAGTCGAGAAGTGAACTCCACAAATCCAAAATGAAGTCAGAAATTGCAGCAAGCATCAGGTCAGCGGTATCTGTAAATAGTGAAGCAGAGTTCATATTTCAGGGAGACAATCTTCTGGATTAACCATTCAGGTGAATGGCGTATTATCAGAAGCTTACCCTACACTGCACAGCTCAGATACAACTAACACAGATCTCTATCTTTAAAAGAACCTTGAAGCTTATGCAAGAAAAGTTCTCTCCAACAGCACCACTATGGAACCACATATATATTTGGTGATAAACAGAACAAGTCAAACTTTGATTCAAGTTTGTCCATGCCCTCATACCACTCTTGTTGAAACTATGTTAAATACAACAGATACTGGTTGATCGAATCATCAGTTAATTGGGGCAGCCACTTATTTGGGACAACTCAAAGAACAAAAACTAATTGAGAAAATAGCCAGGATTCCCTTCATTTATTTGGGACACTCTGCCTCTTAATTGGGAAAGGAGACTGTTGCTGAACAGTTTCTAACTAATGTCAGTTGTGTTAACTTCTGCAACCTTTAGGCACGACACTGTACTTAGAACAGTTTTTAAAAAGTGTCACCTGTGTGAATTCGTGTTCAAAAGCCGTGATTTTTGTCACTGATAGTTGGCGAGAAATAAGCAGTGAGAAAATTTAGAATGGCTCTGCTCACTGCAGTTTCAAACATTCAGGCTTGGAGATGCCAGAAACAGCCGAGTGAAAATGAAATGACTTCACTACTTCTAATAGTTAGTTGATGAAGCTGTAATAGAGCTGAGTTCTGTCCACACTCTTTTAGGGGTCAGAATGCTGGTACATGACAGAGAATGATCTTGCCAAGTTGTTGTCATTTCACACCCCGTGCTTCCGGAAGATCTTCCGTATTTTCTGGCTAAGAAAGATCTCTGACCGTGCCATACTCCTTCAGTGTCATCAAGAACACATGGGCACGATCATCATGAGGAAGCGTTGGAGACAGACTGGGCACGTAATGAGAAGAGGCCAACTTCACCAAGGCAGCACTTCTTTGACTCCTGAAGGGTGGCAGAAACGTGCGACACTAAGAACAACTTGCTGCCATATTGTAAAGCAGAGATGAGGACCCTGAATCTCACCTAAGGCACAATAGAGAAGGTAGCTAAGGACAGAGAGAGATGGAGGACCTTCACTGCTGCCCTAAACACCCGTGATGTAACAGGAGGTAACTAACTGAGCCACTTATTTGGGACTGGAGACAGTTTCTGAATGGTCATGTGAACTTCTGTGACATGTAGACACTACACCATGCTCAAAGTGAACAGTTTTTAAATAGCGTCATCTGTGTGTATTTGTGTTCAAAAAGCAGTGATTTTTTTTGTCACTGATAGTTGGCAAGAAATAAACAGTGAGAAAATTTAGAATCACTCTGCTCACTGCATTTTCAAACATTCAGGCTTGGAGATGCCAGAAATAGCCAGGAGTGAAAATGAAATGATTTCACTACTTCAAGTAGTACAATGAATTTGAAGGCATCAACAATCATCTTGAATGTTATAATGAAAATGAAGATTTGGAGGATGCATTCACCAAAAGCCTTGTATGAAACTATTACATTATCTGCACTAATTTTGTTCATTCACAGGCAATCAAAACATGGCAGTGTGTCGGTTGTCCATCATATCTGACAATGACAGTAAAACCTATGCAGGAGAGTTTTTTTAAAGTGGAAAAGCCATTGCACTAGAACAGTTCCACTCTCTTGACCTCAGAAATCCAAGTCCAGTGGTATGAGCAGTTGTCACAAACTGGGATCTTCCTCTGCTGCAGTGGATAACTATATCTCTGTGCCTCATCGTGCCTTTCTTTCTCCGTGGAGTGCTGCGGGACCGCCTTCTTGCATTCTGAATGTTAATCTCACCCACCCCGTCCACTGGAGCTGACTTCACATGCCAGGACAGGCATGTCCCTGTTTCACTGGGTATGAGGCCGGCCAACTACCCTCATCTGGTTTAAGCGGTGTACTAGGCTAGGGCTGCTCCCACATGCAAACTGCTACTTGGAGCCACCGGTGAGAGCTGAGTGTCCAATGGGGACTAAAGGCAAGTGAACTGCCCAACAAGCTCCTTCACCTTCTGAACACCCCATACACCACAGTAGAATTTCTCCATTGATAACTTGTAAGAAACTAATGCACAGCTCTATAGTAGTTTTCTTATTTGACTGTATTTCATTGAAATATACAATTTGTTACTCAATTAAATGGTAGTTTGTTCTTTTTATACCTTCTTAACTACTTCCATGAAACTTCGGCTAATTGGGGCAGCTGCTTAATTGGGCCAAAATGTACTGGTCCCGATGTATCCCAATTAACCAGAATCCACTGTATTTTCTTTATAGCGCACAGTTTAATTCAAAAATAATCAACTACAGATGGTACATAACCCAAGTATTCTTCAGTGGGAGAATTTTGGGAAGTTTGTGGTCAATAATCAGCCAAGATACTTTGGATCTGGTTATGAACAAATTTCCAGCAACTGCTGTGTTCTGCAGCTCAGTTTCAGCATTGCTTTCCCCCTCTCATTAAACTGCTGTCTTCTTAAAACGTCCTCCCGGCAGATCAACAACCATCGCTCAAACAGTATGGGATGCTCCTCTTGTTCCCTTCCCCTTCTCTGTCATTTAAAAACACGTTTGCTTTCTCATTTTCTCCTCGGTGTTGATGCAAGGTCATTGTTCTGAAACACCAACTCTGGTTCAACCTCAGCATTTTCCATTTTTCCTTTAAAAGCTGCAGATTCTGGAAATTTAAAATAAAGGCAGAAATTGTTGGGCATACTCAGGAGGTCAGGTGGAGAGAAACAAGAGCTACACATCAAGATGATAGATCCCTCTCCATGACACAGTGTGTTTTGCCCAGCTTTCCAGCACTTCCTGTTTTCAATATTACATTTACTAACCTCAAATTGCCATCAACTACGCATCAGTTGTGGTTCCCATGCCAGTCAAACCTAGCAGGCATAGTTCTGCATACAAACGGCGTTGAAGAACAAACAGGCATGGACGTTTCCCAAGGCATTAAACAAATTTATTGTACCTGTCTTCATTGCAGAAGATACAATAATGTGGCTGAAATAAAGGGGAACCAATATGGACAATAACACTAAGGAAATTAAGGGAACAAACACCTAACAATTCCTTACCCTGATAGTACACCTCACAGGAGGTACAAGTAAGGTACCAGCAGATGTACCAGACCTGGGAAGTGTACAAATGCAACACTGTTATTTAGAATCAGAATCAGGTTTAATGTCACCAGCATATGTTGAGAAGCTCCGTTCAAACTCTGAGGAAGAAACTGCTGGAATCTATCAGCAGGAATGAAGCAACAGGAGACTGTAGTCAGAATGGTTTTATAAGGAATGAGAAAGTTGGACAGACTTAAGGTAGTTGTTAGAGAAGATGAAATGCAAACCATGAATTACCAAAATGCTTTTCTGATTAAGTATCACACAAATGGAAATTACTGGACAGGAAATCAGTGATTGAGTATGGGAAATGGAGATGGCGTGTAATGCTGTAAAATGGGAAGCTGTGCATGTTAATGTTGAAGAAACAGATGGTTAAAAATACAGTCCAAGAGCAATGATTTTTCTTCAGTGTGAGTGAATGAATAGTCAATTTCCAGAGTGGAAGGCAGTCAGGAATGTTTAGGGCTGGATTATATGATTCCAGAGGAGCTGTCTCTGTACATGTACACCCACACACAAAATTGGAAATGAAGAGATCCAGAGAGGGCAGAAGGCCAGAGGGATGTGCCCAAGAGGAGGAGGAGCATCTGAGGCTGGAGAAAGGGTCATCAGTGTGGAGCGGGGATTCCTTCCTGAAGAAGTAAGTCCAGAGGTGGAGCTCATTGAGGTACGGGCGCAGAGGTGCTGAGAGCAGACTACACCCACTCAGAGACGGGGAGCTTAGAGGGAATGGAACTGAGATCAGGCACATGGTCAGAGGACAGAGGGTTAAAGAGATCCGACAAGGTGAAGTGGTGGGAAGAAGGCGGCTCCAAGGAGTGAAGGGAGCACAGAGGGGTACGGAGTGGCATGAGAAACCAGGTGTGGGCAGAGATTAGTGGTGGGAAGTGTGATGGAAGAGGGGAAGAGTTAGAGACTGGTGGCCGAGGCCTCAGTCTGCAGTTAGACTGGGAAGTATTTTCCTATGAAAATACAACAATGAACAGGCCACCATTATTTTCCACTCGGCCCTTTTCACCATCAAACATATTCAAAGTTCAAAGTAAAATTTATTATCAAAGTACATACATGTCACCACATACAACCCTGTTTTTTTCTCTCCTGCGGGCATACTTAGCAAATCTATAGAAGAGTAACTGTAAACAATGGACAACAAACTATGCAAATACAGATATAAATAACAAACATAAAGCAACAAGACAAAAGAGTCCTTAAATGAGTGTAGTTATCCTCTTTTGTTCAAGGGCCTGATGGTTGAGTGGTAGTAACTATTCTTGAACGTGGTGGTGCAAGTGCTGAGGCACCTGTACCTTTTACCCAATGGCAGCAGCGAGGAAAAATACATGGCCTGGGTGGTGAGGATCTTTGATAACGGATGCTGTTTTTCTGTGGCAGCGTTTCATGTAGCTGTGCTCAGTGGTTGAGAGGTTTTTACCTGTGATGCGCTAGGTTGAATCCACTACCTTTTGTAGGATTCTCCGCTCAAAAGGCATTGGTTTTCCCATACCAGGCCGTAATGCAGCCAGTCACATCTATAGATGCTTGCCAAGGTTTTGGATGAAATGCAAAATCTTCGTAGACTCCTGAGGAAGCAGAGGCAACTTTTGAAGCAACATCACCCAGATGCGAGGTTGGAGCGCTCTGGGCACCGAAAGGAGAAGTTGGGGCCCGAGCGGAGAAGTTCCGATGCTCGTTCAACTGGCCCAGGTGTGAGGTTGTATTGCTGTGGGCGCCGAACTGATCTGAAGAGATTGAGGGCCGCTTCAGGCTAGGTGATGTAATCTGGGCCTGGAGCGAGTAACCGGGTGGTGTGATCTAGGCCTGGAGTCTTTCACAACAGCGGTGCCTGGGTCCCAGCACGAGGTACGATACACTGTTTAGAGAATTTAAATGCCAGTCCAGATCTGAGGCAAAAGCCGATTTCACTTGCTCTCTGCGATGTTCACTCCTCTCTCCAGGGCACTGAGGCCATGAAGACTGCCCTGTTGCTGTGCTCCGTGCCTGCGAATATGATGAACTGATAAGTGAGGCTTTGGGCCTACTCTGGAGTTTGGATAGGAGGACTCAATTTTGGTTCAGAATGTTGTTGTTCAGAATTGGTTGCATGATTTTTTTTTTTTTTGAAATCTCTTCTCTACATCGAGTGCAGGTTTTTAAAAAAAAATTTAAAATTGGGTTCCTCTGGGTTTCTTGCTTTGTGGCTACATGTGAGCAAGCAATCCTTAAGGTTGTATAATTTATACATTCTCTGATAATAAAAGAATCTTGATGAATTCTTTCATCATTATATTCACAGAGTTCATATCTAAACTTACGTAGCTATGTGTTCAAAAAGAGAAGCAAGGCAGTATAAATTCAAGCACAGAGCATCAACCGTGTGTTCTATTTGACAGCAAATGAATAGTTAATATTGCAGGATCTGAATGCCTTGGGAAGCAGGGACTGAAGACAGGAAGTGAAGTGCTTCCTGAATAGCACTTGGAACAAATAAATACTCAGCTGAAGGAGAGATTTTTGTCAGTCCCACATTCCCCACGACCTTCTCCCACAACCTTTCACCTCAGAGATTAAAACTTACATTCCTACTGCCCCCAAGTTCCCCAAGGCACATAACCCACACAGCACCAAGCATTTCATAAAACTAACACAAAAAGCTTTGAGGTTTTTTGAAACAGTGCTGAATTTAATCATTAAAAAGCACCACTCAAAACTAAGCAGAGTGTTGCAAAAATAAAGATTTCTGCAATTTGCTACCTCCAAGTGCATGCAATTATTCAGGTAGGACCAAGTTTGCTTTGGGAATGGGTGGGAAGTACACTAATCTCAGCAAAGACATCCCTGTGGTGAAACATCCATTTGAACTTGTTTCACTTCAAGAATGGCTGGTTGGTTGGCATCTGTCTGTCCCCAAGGACAATGGGTAATGATCATTATCACCACAAGCCTGGGCAGAAGGTATGGAGATCCTGAGATGCCCGGTCATCAAAATCCCCCCTTGGCCTCACCAGTGTGGTCCAAAGGAAAGCTTATGAAGCAATACGTTTGGAACCAGCTTGGCTGAAGGAGCTGCTGGAAGGATGTGCAATGATGTCCAGCCGCATTAGGGGCTCCACTCCGGAACTCCAGGTTTGCTGTCTGAGTTTACTCCTGTAGTCTTCATCTCTCCCGAGGCTGCCCACAAACCAATAGGGCTGTTTACCTATAGTTAGGGATCAGGTTCAGGAGCCACGTCCATGTCCATACATCAGTGGGCTTGCGTGCTATGTATGCAAGGGCCAGACCTCCTCTGCAGTCCAGCCTGGGTCCAAAAGGAGTTCCGTTTCTGTGTGTTACCAGAGAGGAGGCACTACATGAGGCTTACTTTTGGAGAGGCTATGTACCGGCAGGGAGAGACTTACACATTCAGCTCTCCTTTATGCAAGACTACTAGTCAGCACTGGAAGTTTCATGTTGTAAGGCAAAAGAGTCCTGGGAATGCGAGACCAATGTTTGAATAACATCAGAATTTCACAGAACCAGCAGGCGGATGGACACTTGGGGATTGTTTCACACAGCTTCAAGCTCTGCAGTTACTGATGAATGTCCATTTGAATCAATAGAGTTACTGCTTAATGTAGAGCACAAGAGGCAAGAAAGGATGCAATGAATTAAAGACAGTAGATTTGAAAGGCTGTCCAGCTGTGACAGCAAGTTCCAAAACCTGGTGGCTGATACTTGTCCAAGCATTTAAAGAAGTTCTTCTTGACCTCAAGATAGACAACTGAAGAACATTGTAAGCCCAAAGCTGACTGAACCAGACAAGGTCTCAAGCTGAAGAATGATCAGTGATATTAAGACTCAGCTGAGGCACAAGCATTGGCCTTTGGGAAAAATTACAACAGCCTTCTACAATTTAGGACCCTGATGACTTTTAATTCCAGCCAAGGGGACAGGCAGGCTCAGTTCCGTCAATACAGCACTCTCATGGGTCTGCACTAGTGTCTCAGCCTGGACGAGGTACTCCAATTTCTGCTCTGTTCTGATGGGTGAGAAAGTAAGGGGGTGGGGGGGGGGGGCAAAGTTAACAGATTTACACGTAATCACAAAGGGAATCTCATAGTAAACAAAACCATACAAATAATGTTTCAGCATTTTCTCAATACAGGTGGCCCGTTTTTCGAATGTACGCTTTACGACAGCTCGCTGTTACGAAAGACCTACATTAGTACCTGTTTTCGCTAACCAAAGAGTATTTTCGCTTTTATATAAAAAAGACACGTGTGTTTACCCCGAGAAAGACTACCATGACTGTGAAGCCTTGTGCGGGCAGGTGTGTGCGCATGTGTGTACGTGCGTAGGTGTGTGCATGCCGATTCTTTTCCCCCAAATTGATTTTGGCTCACTGTCTTCCCGATTTTTATAAGTGAAACTGCACCATACATACCATATTTCTACTTTATATAGGCTGTATATTTATCAAATAATTTTAGGTTTTGTGTTATTAGGTATTATTTGGTAGGTTATTTTTTGGGTCTGGTAAGGTTCAAAAATTTTTCCCATATAAATTAATGGTAATTGCTTCTTCGCTTTATGACATTTCGGTTTACAAACGGTTTCATAGGAACGCTCTACCTTCGGATAGCGGGGAAAACCTGTATCCTTTGATTCCCTTAAATGATCTGTTTTGAAGTAATTTAATGACTGAACTACCATGGTAGATAATTGCAAAAATTCACCACCCTTTGGAGTGAGGAAATTTTTTATTCACCTCAATCCTAAATGGGCCACTCTTTAATCTCAAACTATTACCCCTCAGTCCTGAGGAAATTCCTGCATTTGGCCTATCAAGTCCATGAAGATTTTTAAAGTTTTGTTAAGGTCTCCCCTTCTCCTAAATTCTAGACTCAGCCTACTGAACCTTATTTGGTACAGCACACCCCTCCACTGAGCACATCTCAACGAGTCGGTGGCGTTCAGAGAGCCACAGGTCAGTGTTGCGACGGTGTGGTGAACTACATATACCCCTGCTGACTGCTCCTGTGGCTCCTCCCACAGACCCCCGCTGACTGCTCCTGTGACTCCTCCCACAGACCCCTGCTGACTGTTCCTGTGACTCCTCCCACAGACCCCCGCTGACTGCTCCTGTGGCTCCTCCCACAGACCCCTGCTGACTCCTCCCAAAGACCCCCGCTGACCTCCTGTGGCTCCTCCCACAGACCCCCGCTGACTGCTCCTGTGGCTCCTCCCACAGACCCCCGCTGACTGCTCCTGTGGCTCCTCCCACAGACCCCCGCTGACTGCTCCTGTGGCTCCTCCCACAGACCCCCGCTGACTCCTCCCACAGACCCCCGCTGACTGCTCCTGTGGCTCCTCCCACAGACCCCCGCTGACTCCTCCCACAGACCCCCGCTGACTCCTCCCACAGACCCCCGCTGACTGCTCCTGTGACTCCTCCCACAGACCCCCGCTGACTGCTCCTGTGGCTCCTCCCACAGACCCCTGCTGTCTGCTCCTGTGGCTCCTCCCACAGACCCCCGCTGACTGCTCCTGTGGCTCCTCCCACAGACCCCCGCTGACTGCTCCTGTGGCTCCTCCCACAGACCCCCGCTGACTGCTCCTGTGGCTCCTCCCACAGACCCCCGCTGACTGCTCCTGTGGCTCCTCCCACAGACCCCTGCTGACTCCTCCCACAGACCCCCGCTGACTGCTCCTGTGGCTCCTCCCACAGACCCCCTGCTGACTGCTCCTGTGGCTCCTCCCACAGACCGTGGCTCCTCCCACAGACCCCTGCTGACTGCTCCTGTGGCTCCTCCCACAGACCGTGGCTCCTCCCACAGACCCCTGTATAAAGGCGATTGAGGCCTGAGCCCAGCCTCATTCCCCAGGATGTAGTGTTGTTCATTCTTCCAGTCAATAAAAGCCGATATCTCGCTTCTTACGTCTCAGAGTGAGTTATTGATGGTGCATCAGACGGTTGCTCCTCACAGAAGAGCTCAGTTCAATTCTGATGGGAGGATGCTTTTGAAATTCTAAGATTTATGTGACTATTGGACTGTAGTTTATATTGCTTTCTCTTCAGTTTTCTCTGTTTTCTTGTTGCTGATTGGCAGGTTGGGGATCTGGGTGGGCGATAGGTTAGTTTTTGTGAGAGGCAGGTGCTGGGATTTGGGGTCTGATGTTCTTGTTGGTTCTTCCTGTGCGGGCTATCTATTCGTTTTTGTGTATGCGGGAGGGGGTTGGGGGTTTGATGTACTGTTTTTCTGCGAGGGGGTTTGGCGTTAACGTCACTGCTTTTTTGAGAGGGAAGGGAGGGGGTTGGGGGTTTGATGTTCCAGCTGCCGTTTTCCGTGTGGGTGATCTGTTAGTTTTTGTTGTGCGAGAGAGGGGGTAGGGAGTTTGGGGTTTGCGTGTTTTGTTTCCTTCTCGTGTGTGTGTGTGTGGGGGTCTTTTCTTTCAATGATACCTGTGTTTTTTTTCTTTGCTTCATGGCTATCTGGAGAAGACTAACATCAGAGCTGCATTGTACATGCAGACTTTGAAAAAATGAACCTTTGACATCTACTTGGAGCACTGTAGTAGGAAAGCAGCATCCATCATCAGGGACTCCCACCACCCAGGTCATGCTCTCTTCCCACATTCACTCAGGAGTTACGTGGTACAGGGGCCTCAGGACCCACACTACCAGGCTCGGGAAGTTATTACCCCTCAACCATCAAGCTCTTGAACCAGAGGGGATAACTTCACTCGCCCCATCACTGAACAGTTCCTACAACCTATGGACTCTCTTTCAAGGACACTTCATCTCACGTTCTCAATACTTATTGCTTATTTATCTTTTTTCTCTTTTTTCTGGTATTTGCACAGTTTGTTGCCTTTTGCACATTGGTCACCCAGCCGGGTGAGGTCTTTCATTGATTCTGTTATGATTCCTTACTCAGCATTCCTGCAGGAAATCAAATTTTAGGGTTGTACATGCTGACAGATATGTACTAGGATAATACATTTCCTTTGAACTCCCAAGGCCTCTCAAGATTCCAGCCAATCTTTGCTGCACTTACGATACAGCAAGTCCTATGCAATGGGACTACACTATACGCCATTTACAGTCTTAAGGCCTAATACAATGGCAACAGTAAGGCCCTTTTGTTATAAAAGGGCAACATATCATCTGTCTTCCTAGACACTTATCTACCCGAGTGGCTGGTGTACAAGCTCACCCAATTCTCTTTGAATATCAACGCTTGGAATTCAGCAAATGCTCTCCTTTATACGCACTAAGGAGGATGACTCAGTTTTTTTTGATGGGGTGCTAGGGTCAAGGATGAAGTAATCTTACCTTCCTGGCAAGCACATCAATCAGTTTCAGCCCTAGGAATGCCCAACAAGAAACACCTCTGGAACTGTTTGTCCCAGCTGCCTTGCAATCACAAATCACATCAGGATGACAGTAGCACAGGAAAGTAAATCACGGGTTTACCTGAGCCACATGAGCATAGCACTCTAAATATCAAGCTTCAACAGAGTTATACTTCTGTCACAGACCTGAAAAGTCTCCTCTCCTATTTGATCTTGAGCCAATTCATTACAGGACTGAAATGTGATTTAGTTGAATTGAAACAGGAAAGATGAAGTAGAGCAAGGCAAAGTTGAAACCACTCTATTGTGACTGAAAAATATTTAACAATGCTGGAGGAACTCAACGGGTCAGGCAGTATATACAAAGAAAAATGAACAGTCGACATTTTGGGCCTTTCATCAGGACGTCAGAATGAAGGGTAGGGGAGTGAGCTCAAGCACAAATTGGCACGTGATGGGGGTATCCAGGTGAGCGGAAAGGAAGTAATGTGAGAAGCTAGGAGTGGCAAAGGGCTGAAGTAAGAAAATCTGACAGGACAGTAGAAAAGGAGGAAAGGGAAGGAGATGGGAAGCTAGATGGAAGGTGAAGGTGATGGGCAGGTCATGGAGGGGGGGGTGAAGGAGGAGAAGAGCAGATGCTAGAATGTGGAGCAGCAAAATGTGCTGCAGGAACCCAGCAGGTTGAGCAGCATCTCTGAGAGGAAGTGAATTACCAATATTTCGGGTCAAACATAGTATAACTGTGACCTAAAACATCAACAGTTCTGTGGGTTTCCTCCCACAGACGTTCCTTGACCTACAGAATTCTGTCAGCAGAATGTTTCTGCCTTTATCTTCATGTTGATATTTGGAATATATTATGCAAAATACAGATCAGGATCCAATTACTAGCTAAATGCAAGGCTCTCAGTATTTCACTTGGCATTTAAGCAATGATGTTTGAAGGGCAATTGCCACTGAAATACAAGAAACTCCATAGTGAGTTGAAGCATTAATGGAGCCATAAGCAGAAACATGATAGCAGATAATGTATGCTAGCCATCAACTGAGGGATTAACATTGGCTAGAACACTGGAGAGAATTATCACCAAAGAGCTTCGTTCTAAAGGAGTGTTAAATGAATAAATGTGCCATCTTTGAAATTAAATATTGAAGGGCCTGTCTGCTCCTTGGCATTAGAATTAAACCCCAGCAGGAGCTCCTGTGCAGAAGGCTGTTCCTGTGTGAAACAATGCCTGGATATCTTAAGAACATTTCTATGAAGACCATTAATTGTGCCCCCCCATCTTTTACAGAAAAGGGCACGGAGATTCAGCTGTAAACACTGACTGTATTTGATGCCATTCTTCTTTAGTAGCCGAGGCCTACTTTAACAAGTGTTGTGGAATCTGAGTTTGTGAGGGGCAAGGGTGAGACTGAATTCCATGCAAGAACTAAGACCCTATTACATGTGCTGCCCGACAAGATGGTGGGCAGTTCTCTCGTACCCTTGAGCTTCAAGATGCTGAACACCTGTAAACAGAGGAGTCTTGGAATAGGGACTCCCATCTTTAAATGCTGATGTTGCAGCTCCCCTCTCCCCGGCCCAACCCGAAAAGTGAGTTAAGAATCTCCCTGGAGATCATACGCCATGGCAGATGGTCAGAGTGCTGATCTTGAGGGCATTGGCCTGGGAGAGGATCGGTGCCTCAAGGGGCATACAAGCCGTTCATTAGTGAGGGTGACAAGGACCACTGCCGCTTGGCAGACTATGAGTTCACTGCTGGAGCTTGATCCTCTGGCAGTCAAGAGTTGTGCTGGTTAATAGTCAAGAGATACAATATAGAAACAGTCCTCCACGTTCATGTTAACTAGCAGCCTCCCAGTACATTATTATTTCATTAGTCCCTTTTTATTCACCTCACATTCCTGTCAACTTCTCCTTCCCCCACCCAAATTCTCCACTCACCTACAATAGGGACAATTTACAATGACCAATTAAATTCCCAACCCAAACATCTCTGGGATGTGGGAGGAAGCTGTACTCACTCCAAATACGCAGCATTAAACCCAGGTATCCGGCTGCCATTACTGCCGAGTTTCAACTCTGGGAACCACAGATAAGGAATCCCATTCCTAGCCTGAACAAATCCAATGCAGAATTACAATGGGAAGGAAACTACGGTACTTATCTTGTGACATCAATGTGTTACGAATGTACCACAACTCTGAGGGGCCGAAGGGTACAAAGTCGCCCCCTCCTTTTTGAGAATCGCAAGATCGCTATTAATTCGGGTCTGGGACCCAGGAAATGAGAGAGAATCCACAAGGTTTGGAATGTGTCCTGGCCTCAGCGAAACAAAGCCACTGATAACGGGCATTGTCTCTTGGAGGCGGAATTGTGTATTGAGTACTGTACTATTCATTGAAGCCCTCGGGGAATGACCAGAGTGGGCTGGTTGAGGGATTGCATCATCTCAACCTGACTGACATCTGGGACCCCGTGAGTAAGGATAAAAGAGGGTCTAGGGAACAACCCCTTTAGACGCACCAGGAGAAACGCTAGAAATCCCGTGACAGCGTTTAATAGCGACAGCCGGTGGGGGGCTCGTGTGCGTCCTTCCCTTGCCTGGGATTGGCGGCTCATCACGGAAGAACGGCTTAGCTAAAGGAGAGGCCACAAGTGAACGGCCACACCAACGAGACTCCGACGGATCAAAATCATAAAAGGAAAGCCGGCAAGTTTCTCAAAATCTCTCTCTCTCTCCAACCATTGCAACCCCAGCGGTCCCCAAAGGCTGCAGCCTGCATGAACTGAGTGACTTTTATATTTCCATCGGACAATACATTATCCCTAGACAATGATAGAGCTTATTTCTTATTGATTATTATTATACCCGCACTTTTAGATTTAGTATTGACGACATATATTATCTGTATGTTTGCATTGATATTATTTTTGTGTATTTTTACTAATAAATACTGTTAAAAATCATATCATCAGGCTTCAACGGACCTCTCTATCTTTGCTGGTAAATGACCCAGTTACGGGGTTCGTAACAAATGCCACAAACTTTCAAATACATTTGGCAGAGAAGATCAATTCTAGTAGGATTCTTCAGACACAATGCTGAGCACGTGGACATAGTCTCTCAGATCAGATCAGTTTATTGACAGATACACCAAGGTGTAATTAAATTCAGTGATCACATGAAGCTCAGAGTAAACAATGTACAGGTAGTCCCTGAGTTACGAACGTCCAACTTACGGACAACTCGTACTTACGAACCGAGGAAGGAGAACGCTGTCCGCCATTTTAAGTCAGATCGCGACGCCGTCCGCCATTTTAAGTCGTTGCCGTTGACACTGTGTTGAGTGTTTAACTTTGTATTTGGCTTAAATTTTTCTTAGTAAGATTCATCCTGACCCCCACCGTTCCGGTCGGCTGGTGGCGCAGTGAGATCAGCACCGGGCTGGAGAATGGAGTTTCCCGAGTTCAATCCAGTGATAGACCGTTCCCGTGCTGGGTTGATGTCGATCCAGTGACTCCGTACCATCCGTGCTGGGTTGAACTCGATCTCATAAAAAAAAACACTGCCACCTCCAGTTCAAATTCCCACACGGAATATTGTGGATGATCAAATACCCAAACGCAGCACAGCCCCCACTTGCCCCATTTAGCCTTTCTTAGTGCGGTGGTTCTTAGGACCCAGCGGACCTCGGGAGCCAGCAAAGCTCAGGAGCCGCCACCCGCAGTGTTTCTGTTCCATTGACGTGAAGCGATCACGATTGAAAATAAAGTGGAAATAATAAAGCGTTTGGAAAGAGGTGAAATGCCATCTGTCATTGGAAAAGCGTTAGGTTACAGTCAGTCAACGATCAGAACAATTTTAAAGGATAACGGATAAAGTGAGAATAATGGAGCATGTGAAAGGCCCTGCCCCGATGAAAGCTACAATTATTACTAAGCAACACAGTGGTTTAATTATTGGAATACACACTTTTCTTAAGTGTTTTATATGCATAGAAAGGTAAAATATATACTATATACTAAGACAAACGTTTGACTAACTGACGCTAAATAATACAGGATGTACTTGTTCCGACTTCCGTACAAATCTGACTTAAAGACAGACTCAGGAATGGAACTCGTACGTAACCCAGGGACTGCCCGTACATGATAATAATACATACAAGAACGGGTACAAAACTATAGAATAGTATGAAGCAAATTTCCTTTTAAGGTGTGTGTGCATACACATATCTTTTGCTACTAGTACACAAAGGAATTTAAACTGCACGCAAAAGGTATTCACACTCTGTCCCATTGGCAAGTTACGTTTATTTCATGATCATGCACAATCACATTTCCTTTTCCGGTTTCTGATGCAGACGATGTTGACAGTGTGGAGGTTGCCATGACTTGCCTGCAGATTTCAGAACTGCCTTAGTTGTACCACTTTTATTGGAGAAATTATTGATATAAAGTTGTCAAGTTCCAAAGAAGCAAATGGCACTGTAAACTTAAATTTGCTGGACCAAATAACCACAGCACAAAAAGATTGTTACTCATCTTTCACCAGTTTATTTCTTCAAGCTCAGCCGGCGATGGAACATGGTCCCGACATCAAGGGGAGAAGTGTTCTCATCCCTCTGGTGGTTCAAACAAGTTCACTGCTCGACTTCCAGAATTGTTACAATTTATAAGGCCACTGATACTTAAGAACAATCAGTTCTATACACATTCCAGCTACTCAAATAGAGCAAAACTTATTAACTTAGATAATGAAACACGACCAAATTTAAGCTTTAATTAAGAAAGGAATGTCCTGTCTTATCTTTGGTCGAAACCAAAAGGTGCGAAAACTCAGGAGACGTCTTTTGTGGATCTTTGTGAGCTTTAACCCTCATCTTGCTCCAAAGAAGCAGCTGTGAGACATCCTCTTAAACATGCTGTAGCCATTCACAAACCAGAATACACAGACACAGTTGGTACTCAACTTAACCCATTATTTACAGGAATCTGAGAATCCCCCAATTCCCTTAAAACTTTATCAGCATGAAATGCAAAAGAACCACTAGTTCAATTAAAGTGGAATGGTTTAATGAAACAGTAGAAACTGTTACACCAGAAGCTCATGAGGTCAGGAACGTGCAACTACTAAAAATATTTATGTGCAATGCAAAAACTGGTGTTACCTGCGTGTATTGTTGCAATGCAAAAGTTGCTGAATTTACAAGTGGGAAGAAGTGGAGTGATATTTGGAAACTTGATTTTTTAAAGCATCATTTAGCAAGCAAATCACATATGGACGGTGTACAAAAGCTCCAGCGAGCAAATCCTTCATTACCCGCTACAGGCCCGCTATGCATGTTATGTGAGTGCAGATGAACGAGAGTGAAAACGATCAAACCCAGAGGAGATCAAAGTTCTTATTGACAGTTGTTTTGCTAGCTGCTACAATGAATACCTCTATATATAAAATTCAGGGCACACATGTTATTGTCACTGCGGAAAAATTGCACAGCACAAGATTTTTGTGCACATTGATTATTACAAATTGGTGGGAACATTGGTAAGAAGTACAGGGGTGAAAATTGAATTGAAATGCAAAGTGACAGCATAAAACGTAAAAATTAAGAGTTCAAGATCATGGCAGCATCACTGGGAAGGGTAAGATAGATATTTACTTCTTGATTGTTGTTAATCTCAGCTTTCTAAACACAGCAGCTACCAATTGTAAGATCACAAACAGTTATAAGTAAACTTCCAACTGACAGTTTGCTTAATTTCTGGTTGTAAATGGAAGTCAAGTCTTCAGTTCTTAAAATGTAAATGGCAAACAGTAATCAGCTTGAAGTTAAGACAAATATTGTCTATAAAGCAGCTTTGAAGATGCTGTCTGTAGTACGTAACTGTTTTACCACTGCTCAAACATATAGTCTAAGACAATGGGTTGTTTAATTTGGCTTAGTTCAAGGAAGCTTGCAGACCAGGTGGATAATATGATTAGCATATCAATAACTGATCTATTAATGTTGTAGTTGTCTACTAATGTACTCAAGGAAGTTAGCTTTACAGCATTAATTGTGAATTGTGAATATTAAGCTGAGATCTTTGTCTCCAAGGTGCTTTTTGACCATTTGCATTAGAAGGGTATCTGAGGAAATATCATATGCAGGGGAAATCAACCAAGTGGAAGAAAGCGGGTATAAATGTACAGAGCACTTGGGTTTATTAGGAATAGGAAAAGGAACATCAAGAAATATGGAAGAAACATGGGGTGAACTAGAATCCATTCCTCCAGTTTCAGTTTCAGCAACAGACAATTCATTAGTCTTCAATTTTTCTTTTTAGTTCATCGGAATTGTACCTGTTTTTTGGAAATCCTTTGTTTTTTTTAAAACCCTTGTCCTTTACACTTTGCATTTTAGAAATGATTTGAGTTTTAGAAATAATTTGTAATTTGGAAATGTTTAAGACAAAATCCTCTGAGTTTTAAATTAAGAATGTTGTTTGGATTTAAATGTTATCACTGAAAAAAAATGTCCATTTTAATCTACTTTGCTAGCTGGAAATACGTTCTCCTTGGTAGTGAGAGGGGACCCACTGCTCAAATTGTGAGTGAGTACTGATAGCTGAAACTCACCATTGAAAATAAACAGGGAAGTAAACTAATCTTTGAAGATTGGGTAGCAACATTATAATCTCCCTTTAGTGCAAGTACTTGGGGATGTTTATATCCGATAGGGATAAAGGTCTTTGTCTGAGTTTAGAAACTCACAGTCAGAAACCCAAGAGGACGTGAAAGATGTGATCGGTTTTGAAGTTTGAAATCAGTAGGGAAGAAGCAGGTCTCAAGTTTGATCACGCCGAGGTTGCCATTGAGGAAGACCAGAAGCCAGTTACAGACATGCTACGAAAGGAGCCAACAACTGCTGAATTCATCACCGCCTACATCCAGCCTGTCCTCACCATCAGCCAAACTCCAAAGACAGAGACAACAAAAACAGTGCTGCAGGAAAATTATCAAGGAACTAATATCTCTATTCAGATAACATCTCACAGGAATCTGACAACAACCAACCATCGGTAGTTTCCACTGAGCTGAGTTAACCCTGAAATCCCACCATAAACTGCACTGGTCTCCCTACCTGAAAACAACAAGGCTGCTTTATGGAGAATGATCAAAAGATCCAGGACTAATATACCACATCGGTAAAGCTTTCTTGAATGAAATATGCCATACTCAAAAGGAGCTACCTGTATCTGAAAGCTGGTCCCATTGTAAACTCCTGACATGAAGGATCAACTTTATTCAGAGATCTATGATCAACTTTACTTGGCATATACATTTACATGTATTAGCAATTGGCTATGGTGTGTTGGTATTACATGCAACAATAAATAAAATTCAACAATTATAAAAAATATGTAAAATAAAGCTAGAGGTCAAAGTACGGATATGGAACAAAATGAACCTTAGACCACCTGGACGATATGAACACCTATGTCAGGATGCTGTTCATTGACTATAGCTCAGCATTTAACACCATCATTCCCATAATCCTCATTGATAAATTACAGAACCTGGACCTCAGTACCTCCCTCTGCAATTGGCTTCTTGACTTCCTAACCGGAAGACCACAATCTTTGCATTTTGGTGATAATATCTCCTCCTTACTGATGATCAACACTGGTGCACCTCAGAGGTGTGTGCTTAGCCCACTGCTCTACTCTCTCTATACTCATGACTGTGTGGCTAGGAATAGCTCAAATACCATCTATAAATTTGCTGACGATACAACCATTGTTGGTAGAATCTCAGGTGGTGACAAGAGAGCAAACAGGAGTGAGATATGCCAATTAGTGGAGTTGTGTTGCAGCAACAACCTGGCACTCAACCTCAGTAAGACAAAAGAGCTGACTGTGGACTTCAGGAAGGACAAGATGAAGGAACACATATCAATCCTCACAGAGGGATCAGAAGTGGAGAAAGTAAGCAGTTTCAAGATCTTAGGTGTCAAGATGTCTGAGGATCTAACCTGGTCCCAACATATTGATGCAGCTATATAAAAAAAAGACAAGACAGTGACTATATTTCATTAGGAGTTTGAAGATATTTGGTATATCAACCAAATCACTCATAAACTTCTATAGATGTGCTGTGGAGAGCATTCTGACAGGCTGCATCACTGTTGGTATGGGGGATGGGGGCTACTGCACAGGACCGAAAGAAGCTGCAGAGGGTCATAAATTTAGTCAGCTCCATCTTGGGTACTAGCCTATAAAGTACCCAGGACATCTTCAAGGAGCAGTGTCTCAGAAAGGCAGTGTTCATTATTAAGGACCTCCAGCACCCAGGGCATGCCTTTTTCTTAGTTACCATCAGGTAGGAGGTACAGAAGCCTGAAGGCACACACTCAGCGATTCAGGAACAGCTTCTTCCCCTCTGCCATCCGATTCCTAAATGGACATTGAACCAGTGAACACTACTTCACTTTTTAACGAAGGGTCTCGGCCCAAAACGTCGACAGTGCTTCTCCTTATAGATGCTGCCTGGCCTGCTGTGTTCCACCAGCATTTTGTGTGTGTTGTTCTCACTTTTTAATATATATTATTATTGTTGTTTCTGCACAATTTTTAATCTATTCAAAATACATATACAGTAATTTATTTATTATTTTTGCCTAGATTATGTATTACATTGAACTGCTGCTGCTAAGTTAACAAATTTCACGACATGTGCCGGTGATAATAAACCTGATTCTGATTAGCATAAAAGAAGAACATACAGTGGGGGTACAGAGAGCAAATAAGGTCCAACAACTTGTCAACAACCAAACCATACATGGATACCAACCCACTGAGAGCCAAGGATGGAGATAAAGAACAAGCAAGCAGTCAACACCTACTGGAAGGAGGACTCCAAAGAACCTCTCACTGGAACATGTCTCTGCTGCTACTTTATTTGCCTCCAGATTGCAATCTAGGCATAATCACGACCCCCACATGGGACTGACCAGACTTTTCAGTAAGCAAGAAACCGCAAGACTTTTGAAGCAGATGACATCCTCAGTTTAGCATTAAAACATCACAGAGCACGAGTGCTGATACATAATCATGAAATCAGTTGCCTTAAAAAAGAGGAGACCATACAACGGGGTCTCAGGTTTAATGTGAGAAGAGTTTCTGTGTCCACCACTCCTTCAGACAGTGAACCCCAGAAACTATTTTCCAAGCCTCTCCTCACTTTGATTCCTCAGCCAAGGAAAACAGCTCCTTCCTATTTCCTCAATTTTATGCACCTCAATCAATTATCCCCTCAGGACAAGGACCCTCAAAGGTGCAGCACAGATGGTGATGAGGTTGTGGGATACCTCGCTATGGGACACAGTATGAGAACAAGGTGCAACTGTATAAAGTATTGACTGGACCACACTACTGGAAAGATTTGATTGCACTGGAGAGGATGCAAAGAAGGTTCATTAAGAACTTGCCTGGGATGGAGTGTTATGATGAGAGACTACATGGGTTGGATTTGATTCCCTGGAACAGCGGAGGCTGGCTGGAGGGTAGGAGGGTGTGGGAGAAGAGAGACGTGATAGATGTATATAACATTTAAAGACATAGATATGGAGAAACGTTTCCTATCATGTTTCTAGTGGAGACATCTGAAACTACAGGGCACACTTTGCACAAGGGGTTTACAGGGGATCTGAAGAACGTTTTATTTTTGCCCTTAGAGTGGCTATAACTTGGAACGATTTGCTGTTGGGAGTGTGGTGGAGGCATGCAATCTCACAGCATTCAAGATGCCAACACATAGAAGGCCACAGACACAGAGCTGGTAAAAGAGATCAGTACAGACCAGTGTCTAATTGTCTACATGGACAAAATGGGCTGAAGGACCCACTTCTGTGTTGCCTGACATTCTGATAAGACTACAGAATTGGCAGCCACTTTCACCCAGAAATGCAGAGTGGATCATCTCAGCTTTCTCCCAAGGTCCCTGCACAGAAGCCAGACTTTCAGGCAATGCATGCCATGCAATATAAAGAAACACCCAAGAGTTCTGATCACAGTCAAGACGATGAAACCAGTAAACACCCCTGCTGTAGTCACGTACCAAAACTACCCAAACTGTTTCCATATGGTCCCAACAGAGACATCTACATGACAACATGCGAAGTTGTCTAGCTACATCCTACCCACAGAAAGCAGGACAAATCCAAACCAGCTAATTTTCATTCTGTCCACTCTCAATCATCAGCCATGATAGAAAATGTCTTCTGTAATGTTATTAAGCACCACAGACCTGCTCAACGATACTGAACCAGGTTCCATTCATCATCAGTTCAAAATGGGCAAGGGAACCACCTGATCATCACTATCATGCACTAAAACTTACTTTGTTATATTCACATCGGGTCAGAGTAACTGAGCATGGAAACAAGCCTTTCAGCCCAATTGTTCCAACCTGACTACAGCATCCTCCTGGTTAGTCCTAGATGCCTGTGTTTGGCCCATAGCCCCCAAACACTTCCCCTTCATGTACGCAACAAAATTCCCCTTAAATGTTGTAATTGTACCCACCTCAATTACTTCCTCTGGCAGCTCATTTCAGGTACTCGTTACCCCTTGGTCTCAAGAACTCTTAAACCTCTCCTGTCTAATCTTATATAACCTCTAGTTAAAGGTAAGAGTCCATGGCATTTTAAAAAAACAAGATTGGCAAACCCTGCTCTAGGGTACCTATACCCTGTAGTTTTGGGCTACCCAAGCCTAGGGAAAAGACTGGATGGTCCACCTTATCCACACCCTCATAAAATTACAAATTTTTCCACAGTCACCCCTCATTTGTCTATGCTCCGATAAATAAAGCTCCAGTGGGGCTAATCTCTCACTACAACTCATGCCCTGTAATCCAGGCATCCTCATAAATCTCTCCTGCACCCTTCCAGCTTGACAATGCCTCTCCTATAAAAATGACCAAAACTGTACACAACACTCTGTGCAGCCTCACCAGCGACCTGCATAAATGCAACCTACACTCAATGGGCACTTTATTAGGTACAGGAGGTAGCCAACAAAAATGGCCACTGAGTGTGTTTGTCTGTGTTCATGGTCTTTGCTGCTGTAGCTCATCCACTTCAAGGTTTGATATGCTGCACATTCAGAGATGCTGCCCTGCACACCACTGTTGTTACACGTGGTTATCCGAGTTACTGTCACCTTTCGATCAGCTTGAACCAGTCTGGCCATCCTCCTCAAACCTCTCTCATTAACAAGGTGTTTTTGCCCACAGAAATGCCACTCAATGGATGTTTTTTGTTTTTCACACCATCCCCTGTAAACTCGAGAGACCGTTGTGCCTTAAAATCCCAGGAGATTAGCAGTTTCTGAGTTACTCAGACCACCCTGACTGGCACCAAAATTCATTCGAAAGGTCAAAGTCACTTGGATCACATTTCTTCCCCATTTTGATGTTTGGTCTGAACAACAACTGAACCTTTTGATCACGTCTGCATGTTTTTATGCATTGAGTTACTGCCACATGACTGATTATTTACCTTAACAAGCAGGTGTACAAGTATACCTAATAAAGTGACAATTGAGTGTAATGTCCCCACCGCTAAACTTATTGCCCTGACTAATAAAGGCTAGCGTGCTGAACACCTTTACCACCTTGCCTGCCACTTTCAGTGTAACGGTGTACTTGACTCCTAGGCCCCTCTGTTACAGCAGTCGTTAGTGCTCTGCCATTCATTGGACAAGTTCTACCTTGATTTGACTGTCCATAATGCATCACCTTACACTTAAGTAAATTGTCATTCATTTGCCATTGCTCAGCCCGCCTCCCTGCACTGGTGCACATTTGGTGAGACAGAGACAACCTGATCTCAAGACCAGTCCTATTCTGCCAAGGCTCGAACCTCAGAATCTCCTTTATCTTGGGATGGCTTCAAAACTGCATTCATTGTATAGAAGGCTGACAAATACTAAATGCCAGAGGTGGGAAAAATGTGGCTTCACTCAATTTTTCCTTTGTGAATATTTAGTAAACAGTGGTTAAGGGGAAGTGATCTAGGTAGGACATTCAGAAGAATTACTTCCATTCTCCGACAGATGCCTTGCACTGCAGATGTGCTTTGATCCGATATTTTTGTCATCGGCTTTCAGTGCACTGCTGTTCTTCCTCTTTCAGATGATTAACAGAATAAATCTCAGCTTCCTGTCAGAAAAACAATGCAACCGGACTAAGAGCTCACACCTGCCTCTGTCAAACTCACAGACTGTGGGATAGCAATTCACTGAGCAAATCTTTCCTGCCATGTCCAGCTCGGACCAGGCCAGAGTCAGAAATGCAGGCAGTTTGCAGAGTTGTTGCCACTGATTCTTTCAATTAACATTGAGGAAATTACCTGGGTGCGAGTAATGCAGGTAACACCACAGGCGCATGGTGCCAATAGGAAATTTTCAAAAGGATTGCGTGATTCCCCAGCCTGGGGAAAAGAAAACACTTGTTGCTGAAGATGGGCACGTGACAGGTTCGGGAAGCAAAAATCTCCTCAGGCTCACAGAATGAACAGCAGAAAGTGAGAAGAGCATGAAAACAAGAGCTGACCTTAAATAGAAATAAACTCCCCATGAACTACCATCCAGATCTCTGCAGAGAATAAAAATGACCAGATAGGAGCACACACAAGCATAGATTTGTGTCTCGTCTTATCAATTCCCATGACAAAGCATGGGGATATGAAAATAATAACAATGCCCTACTAGAATAGTAGGTACACACTGTGGAACTTGACACGCAACAAGTCATGTTGTGGACCAGCTGATGTGGGCAATGAGGCATCCTGACATCAAGTTCAAGAGCAGTGAAATTGGACAGACGTGCAAGCTGCCAGTGCAAGAGCCCACAGCTCTGAGTACCAAGCTGGGGCCCAACATAGCAGTTTATTCCTCCAGCTTCCCAGACTCAGGCTGAAGAAGAAGAAAGCTGACTGATCGGTGCTTACATTAGCAATGCAGGCAACATCCCACTCATGTGAGGGATTCCATTCCAAGGGGCGAATGCACAATGTATATCCCAGATATCAATATCTGAACCATAATCTCTCTCCAAAACCAACTGATCCTTCCTCAGAATCCATCATTTAAACCGGGAGAAATCCATCCAACCAAGAATAACAATCAACCAGCTAACAGCAGATAATCTGGGGGCTACAGAAAAACAAAGCACAATAATCAACTATCAGGTCCAAACACAAGAGCTGAATGACTCTACCAAGGGATATGTTATGCTTTTGTCCTGTAATTCAATTTTCCTGCATAAAAAAATAAAACTAACTTCGGTATGTTTCACAAGCTCAGAGCAAGATGTTTCATCTTGCTACAGATTATTCTTCCTCCTCAGAAGTTCAAAGTTCAAGGTAAAATGTATTATCAGAGTACATACATGTCACCATATACAACCCTGAGATTCTCTTTCTGCAGGCAAACTATAGAACAGTAACTGGAAACAGGATCAACGAACAAAAAGTGCACATGCAAATATAAATAAATAGCAATAAATAACATCGAATTGTAAAGATTACATCATAAGCTGCAGCAAATGTCACCACGTGTAAATCGTAAATTCATGCAGGATCAAATATGGTTTCAGTCTAGGCTGATCCTACACAGGCCAGCTACTAAATCTCACTCTGCACATCAAAGACACAGTCCAGCGCTACTCCTAACCAAGAGACCTGGACCCGTCAGATCATTCAAAATCTCCTGGGAAAGTAGAGCACCTTTGTGCTATAATAATAATAATAATAATAATAATAATAATAATAATAATAATAATAATAATAATGGAAAAAGAATTTAAAAATAATTAAAAACAGCTTACCACAAAGCAGTGGGATTATTTAACAGTAAGACTAATCACCAATTGCCTGGAAGGCTAAAACAAGGCAAGCTGGCTAACTGAATCTACAACTTGCTTGGTGATGGGAAGCAGAAGGTACTGATGGAAAGATGCTTTACTGATTTGAAGTTCATGTGGTGTATTGCAAGGTTGAATGTTGGAATCTTTTTGTTGGTCGTATATAACAATGTTCCCTCTATTTTTTTTCTTTTAAAGAGTTCCGCAGATTTTTTTAATATACACAGCCTGAAAACTGCACAGCACTTTAAATGTCTTTTTGTAATATGCACACTCTGAATATTTAGAGCAAAAATTGAAAAAAAAACACATACTTTTGATTGCACCTATTAATTGATCATATAATGAAACACAGTACAAAGGAAATATTCCACATTTCATAAACTTCTTCTAAGTTCTAAGCACCCAGTCCCAGCAGTGCGGCAAAGTCTTTGTGCGCAGGAGCATTTCAGTAACTGCACGGCCACTCACCTGCACGGCAGCTTAGAGGGAATAGTGCATGCACATTAACAATTAGTAAGTTTGTGGATCCCACAAATGTTGGTGGTGTTATGGATAGCAAAGAAGGCTGTCCTGGTACATATTGGTACCAATGACAAAAGCAAAGAGGTCCTGAAGGGAGAATTGAAAAAGCTGAGAAGCAGGACTCCAGGTAATAATTTCTGGATTGTTACCTGTGCCACGCACCAGTGAGGGTAGAACCAAGGTGATGTGGCAAAAAATGTGTGGCTGTGAAGCTAATGCAGGGGACGGGGCTTCAGGTACTTGGATCATTGGGATCTCTTCTGGGGGAGGTATGACCTGTAAAAAAAAAGGATGGGTTGCACCTGAACCCAAGGGGAACAATATTCCTGCAGGCAGGTTTGTTAGAGCTTTGGGGAGGGTTTAAACTAATCTGGCACAATGGGGGTGGGAACCAGACTCAAGATAGGACGGATGGTAAAAAAGTAAAGATAGCATACAGTCAGACTGTCAGAAAGGGCAGGTAGATGACAGGACAAAATTGCAGCCATCAGGGTGAGCATTAGTGCATTAGGAATACAGAATCAACAAGGGTAGCAAATACAGCACTCAAAGTACTAATTCTCAGTTTATGAAGTATAAAAAATAAAGTGGATGATCTAGTTGCACTTTTACAGATTGTCGGGTTATGATGTTGTGGCCATCACTGAATCATGGCTGAAGGGTGGTTGTAGTTGGGAGCTGAATGTCCAAGGTTACACTTTGTATTGGAGGGATAGGAAGGTAGGCAGAGGGGCTGGTATATGGCTCTGCTGGTAAAGAATGGCATCAAATCAGTAGAAAGATGTGACATAGATGTTTTATCTTTGTAGATAGAGTTAAGAAACTGCAAGGGTAAAAGGACCCTAATGGCAGTTATATATAGGCCTCCCAACTGTAGCAGGGATTTGGACGACAGATTACAAGAGAAAAGGCATGTCAAAAGGGCAATTTTATGATACTCATGGGAGATTTTAACATGCAGGCAGTTTGGGAAAATGAGGTTGGTAATGGATTTCAAGAGTGTGAATTTGTTGAATGCCTACGAGATGGCTTTTTAGAGCAGTTTGTCATCGAGCTGACTAAGGGATCAGCTATACTGGATTGGGTGATACATAATGAACCAGGGGCAATTACAGAGAAAGTAAAGTCTGACACAGCAGTGTTTCAGAGGCGTAAAGGAAATTACAGTGGTATGAGAGAGGAGTTAGTCAAAGTAAATTGGAAGGAGATGCTGGCAGGATGACAGCAGAGCAGCAGTGGCGCGAGTTTCTGAGAAAAATAAGGAAGGTGAAGGATAGATGTATTCCAAAAACAAAGAAATACTCAAATGGCAAAATAGTATAGCCATGGCTGACAAGGGAAATCAAAGCTAATGTGAAAACAAAAGAGAGAGAATACAACTAAGTAAAAAATAGCTGGACGATAGAGGATCGAGAAACTTAAAAACCTACAGAGAGTAACTAAAAGAGTCATTAGGAGGGAAAAGATGAAATATGAAAGCAAGCTAGCAAGCAATATCAAAGTGGATAGTAAAAGCTTGTTCAAGTATGTAAAAAATAAAAGAGAGACGAAAGTAGATAATGGACAGCTAGAAAATGAGGCTGGAGAAATAATAACGGAGGACAAGGAGATGGCTGATGAACTAAATGAGTATTTTGCATCAGTCTTCATTGTGGAAGACACCAGCTGTGTGCCAGATGTTGTAATGTGTGAGGGAATAGAAGGGAGTGCAGTTACTATTACAAGGGAGAAGGCGCTCAAAAAGCTGAAAGACCTAAAAGGTACGTAGGTCACCCAGACCAGATGAATTGCACCCTAGGGTTCTGAAAGAGGTAGCGGTAGAGGTTGTGCAGGCATTAGTAATGATATTTCAAAAATCTTTGGACACTGGGAGGACCAGAAAATTGTAAATATCACTCCATTCTTTAAGAAAGGAGGGACGCAGCAGAAAGGAAGCTATCCTCACCTCAGTGGTTGGGAAGATGTTGGAGTCAATTGTTAAGGATGAAGTTATGGAGTACTTGGTGGCACAGGGCAAGATAGGACAAAGTCAGCATGGTTTCCTTAAGGGAAAATCTTGCCTGCTGAACCTGTTGGAAATCTTTGAGGAGATTACAAGTAGGATAGATAAAGGGGATGCAGTGGATGTTGTATATTTGGCCTTTCAGAAGGCCTTTGACAAGGTGCCACACATGAGCCTGCTTACCAAGTTGGTATTACAGGAAAGTTACTGGAATGGTTAGAGCATTGGCTGATTGATAGGGGGCAGCAAGTGGGAATAAAAGGATCCTTTTCTTCCAGTTAGCTGCTAGTGATTAGTGGTGTCCCGCAGGGGTCAGTGTTGGGACCATTTCTTTTTAAGCTGTATACAAATGATTTGGCTGATGGAATTTTTGGTTTTGTTGCCAAGACTACAGATGATATGAAGACTGGTGGAAGGGTAAACAGTATTGGGGAAACAGGAAGGCCGCAGGAGGACTTACACAGATTAGGAGAATGGGTAAGAAAGTGGCAAATGAAATACAATGTTGGAAAATGCATAGTCATGCTCTTTGGTAGAAGTTAACATACAGGCTACTTTCTAAATGGAGAGAAAATTCAAATATCTGCAATTAAAAGGGACTTGGAAGTCCTTGTGCAGAACACTGCAAAGGTTAACTTGCAGGTAGAGTCCATGGTGAGGAAGGCAAATACAATGTTAACATTCATTTCACAAAGTCTAGAATAAAAGTGCAGGGATGTGACACTAAGGCTTCATAAGGCACTGGTGAGGCCTCACCTTGAGTATTGTGAACAGTTTTGGTTCCTTATCTAAGAAAAAAATGTGTTGGCATTGGAGAGGGTTCAGAGGAGGTTCACAAGGATGATTCCGGGAATGAAAAAGTTATCGTATGATGAACATTTGATGGCTCTGGGCCTGTGCTCGCTGGAATTTAGAAGGATGGGGGGGGGGGGGGGGGGGGATCTCATGGAAACCTTTCAGATGTTGAAATGTCTAGACAAAGTAGATGTAGAAAGGATGTTAGCCATGGTGGGGAGTCTAGGACAAGCGAGCACAGCCTCAGGTAGAGGGGCATCTATTTAAAACAGAGATGCAGAGAAATTTATTTAGCCAGAGGGTGGTGAATTTGTGGAATTTGTTACCCATGGAGGCCATGTCATTCTGTGTATTTAAGGCAGAGATTGATAGGTTCTTGATAGGCCAAGGCAACAAAGGGAGAAATCTAGGGAGTGGGGCTGAGGAGGGGAAATTATTTAATGATGGAGCAGACTCGATGGGTCAAATGGCCTAATTCTGCTCTTATGGTCTTGTGTCTATGGCTACAGCAGGATACAGATCAAATGGAAAGTGTGCTGGCAAAGTTTAATCCTGGCATGTGTAAAATGATGCATTTTGGGAAGTATAACATATTCAGTAAACAGCAGGGTAAAAGAACGCTGATGAACAGAGGGAACTTTGGGATCAAGTCCCTAGTTCTCCAGAATTGGTACATAGGTCCACAGGGTAGCGAAGAAAGTATACGGGATACATTCCTTCATGGATCAAGACAGAGAATACAAGTTGGGACATCGACTAAATGAGGAGTATTGCCTGCACTTCTGGTCGCCATGCTACAGGAAGGATACGGTGCACAAAGAAGATTCAATATGTCGTTACCTGAATTGGAGGATTTCAGATCAGGGGAGAGTTTGGATGGCTGAGCTTGTTTTCTCTGCAGTAAAAGGTGCACTGATTAGAGGAATATATAAATACATGAGGCATGAATACCCACAAGAATCTTTTTTCTCAATGGTATTGGTATCAAAGCCGAAAGAGCACAGGTTTAAAGAGGAGAGAATGGAAGTAAACAAAATAATAGTTGATAGCAGGATTGCATTGCTGTGCTGTGCAACTTGATGGCTTCATCCTTGCCAATGATCTCTGTATTACCAGAGAGCTCAGAGTGAGACACCAGATTACAATCTAAACAAAAGCCACAAGCTCGGTCTTAGCAAAACACTAATGTACAAAACTAGACAACATACTCAAATATCATCCAAGGATGCCTGCTTGTCAAACAGTAGTAATAATTTCTGATTAGTGGATTAATTCACCTGCTCAGTTACAAAAAATACAGACAAGATGTCAAAGTTGAATCAATATCACACTATATTGGTTAAGAATATGGGCAGCAGAGTTAGAAAGTTTGCAACTGTCACCACAATTGATGGTACAGTGGACAGTGAGAAAGGCCTTCTAAGATTACAATAGCTCTAATGGAGTTTAATTCAGATAAATGTGAGGTGTTGCATTTTGACAAAACAAACGGGGACAGGAGTTGCACAGTAAATGGTGGGGTCCTGTAGCATAGGAGGCTGAGAGATGACTTTTACAGAGATTTATAAAATCATGAGGGGCAAAGATAAGGTGAATAGCCACAGTAATTTTCCCAGGGTAGGGGAGCCTAAAACTAGAGGGCATAGGTTTAAAATGAGAGGGGAAAGATTTAAAAGGGACCCGAGAAGGATTCTTACCACTCAGGTGGTATAACATATGGAGTAAGCTGCCATAGGAAGTGGTACATTCAGGTACAATTATAACGTTTAAATGGCATTCAAACTGATACATGGGATATGGGCACGTGTCAAGCAAATAGGAATAGCTCAATTAGACAACTTTGATCAGTATGGACACCATCATCATTATGTACTGTGCCGTATGATATAGGTGACCATGGTCTCACGACCACGATTGTTCGTGGCAAATTTTTCCTGAAGAAGTGATTTGCCATTGCCTTCTTCTGGGCAGTGTCTTTACAAAACGGGTGACCCCAGCCATCATCAATACTCTTCAGACGTCAGTGATCGCATAACCAGGACTTGTGATATCCAGCGGCTGTTCATACGACTATCCACCACCTGCTCCCATGGCTTCAGGTAACACTGAGCAAGTGCTACACCTTGCCCAAGGGTGACCTGAGGGCTAGCGGAGAGAAGGAAGTCCCTTACACCTCCTTTAGATAGATAGATAGATAGATACTTTATTCATCCCCATGGGGAAATTCAACTTTTTTCCAATGTCCCATACACTTGTTGTAGCAAAACTAATTACATACAATACTTAACTCAGTAAAAAATATGATATGCAACTAAATCACTATCTCAAAAAGCATTAATAATAGCTTTTAAAAAGTTCTTAAGTCCTGGCGGTTGAATTGTAAAGCCTAATGCATCTCTACCCCGCCACCCATCGGTATGGACAAGTTGGGCTAAAAGACCTGTTTTCAGTGCTGATAACTCTATCACCACTCTGATAAACCTTGCAGATTCCAGTGGGAAGGTGACTTGCTTCACCATGCTTTGTTTTTCCTGTGAATGAACACACCTGAAGAAGCTTGTAAGCATGTTGTGTGTTTTTCTCTCGCTTGCATGATTTGTGTTTTTTCTCCCTCTGTACACTTGGACTTGGACTTTTTTTAAAAATTGGGTTCTTTCAGGTTTCTTGCTTTGTGGCTGCCTGTAAGCAGACAAATCTCAAGGTTGTATAATTTATACATACTTTGATAATAAATGTACTTTGAATCTTGTCAAAGGAAGAATGTTGGCACTATCTTAAATGATACATGCAAAAATCTGTAAGCAAAGAGGCTGCTTGGACACCATTCCTGTTTCGCTTGTACAGATTCCATGTGGCAGAAGCATCTCTGGCAATGGGAGGGAAATATCTGGTGACAATAACGGGTATGCATAAGGGTCAAATGATCAGCATTTCTTTAGTTGGGCATTACCCAGCACATTGTCATCTCCCATTGAGAAGCAACCCTTTCATATCATTGCCTAAAAATCATTGGAATCAACTAGAATAACAACAAGCTACATGCAGTAAGACTGTTGAGGGGAACTGGCAAAGAATTACCTCAGTGAAAAGTCAAAACCATGCTTCACTTACAGGCATGTAGTTGATGCAACTCCCTATGGAAATCCATGGTTTCCACACACCAACTTCTTTCTGTAGCCAGAGAAACAGAAGTATCTACTCTTGGGATGCCTGCAGCCACCAACAAGATTTGGCAAAACCTACACCAGAATCTATAGATGAGCCAGGAAAACAAATGCCGTTTTTGTAATAGAAGGCTGATATTTTTAATCTCATTATTTACTGTTTTGCTACACAGGATATATGCAACAAACTAACACATCACAGAGTGTGGCAGCTTTAATTCCCACCCAAACCACATCCTTAGCAGAAACTGTATGGAGAAGTGGTTAACAAAATGCAGCTACTCATCTTCAAGACCATGACCTTTCTCACTTTCTCTTTGGCAGAGGAGTACAGTTCCACAGAAGGGGAAAGGGCTGACTGACCAAATCAGCACATGGTGAACGTAGCTATGTAGGTCAGGCCCTAAATGGGGCAGTGTAGAAGACCCAGCCATTTCGGCAGACGTGTAGTGAAGGAAGATGAATCCAGGGCAGAGTCGCCATATCTCATTGCAAATATTGCTGAGGCCTTTCAGGGGTATATAAAGAGATTAGCATCAAGTCAAACAGAAAATAAAACAATGATTTAAAACTTGGCTTGTTGGAGATGAGAGAAGAGTGGTGCAGGTTAACAAAAACACAAAGAGAACCAAGCCGTTCAGTCCTTTGGTTTTAGACTGACACTACTCCATTTTGCCACATTATCCCAATGTAGAGGCAGAATTCCAGACATTGGGACATAGATGGCCATAAAAACACATAAGATATGAACAGGATTAGACTTTGAGCTTGCTTTGCACAGCCCATTTTCAATGTTAGTTAATGTAATAGTCTTGATACCCTTCCTTATTAAAACATGATAATACATCTTATACCTTGAAATGAGACAGGAAACCATTTGGCCCATCAAATCCGTGCCAGCTCTCAGAATATTCCCATTTCCCCCCAACAATGCATTTCTTCCCATTTGCTCATTAACTTCTCCCTTGTTCAGAGCTAATTTACATCAAATAATATCCTATAAATAAGTACATATTTGCAATGGAGAAGAAACCAGAACACCTGGGGAAAACATGGTCACAAAGATGTTCAAACTCCATACAATTAGGACTTAACCTGGGTCACTGGGACTGTGTGGCAGTAGTTCAACTTCAGCAACACTGTGCCACCCAAAATCCATCTATAATCACCTTTGAATATATAGCACCTTGAAAAAAATATTCAGCCCCCACAACTATGCTCACATTTTAATGTCTCATTCTCTAAATTTAAAATACAGTGAAGTAGGATTTTTGAGCTAATCTACAAAACAGATTGTGGTGCAGAAGGGTGGGATAGAGAAGAGGAGAGCTGTCGTCATTGGGGACTCTATAAACAGGGGAGCAGACAGGAGATTTTGTGGACATGAGAAGGACACCTGCATGGTTTGTTGCCTTCCGGATGCCAGGGCCTGGGATGTCTCTGACCGGGTGCATGACATCCTGGTACGAGAGGGAAAGCAACCAGAAGTCGTGATACATGTTGGTACCAACAACGTAGGCAGGAAGAGGGATGAGGTCCTGAAGTGTGAGCTTCAGGAACTAGGCAGAAGACTGAAGAACAGGACCTCAAGGGTGGCGTTCTCAGGATCGCTGCCAGTGCTATGTGAGAGTGATGGTAAGAATTGGAGGAGATGGCAGTTGAATGCGTGGCTGAGGAGTTGGTGCAGGGGGCAGGGTTTTAGATTTTTGGATCATTGGGATCTCTTCTGCGGAAGGTGGGACCTATACAGATTGGATGGGTTGCACCTGAACTCAAGGGGGAGCAATATCCTTGCAGGTAGGTTTGCTAGCATGGTTCGGGAGGGTTTAAACTAATTTGCGAGGGAGATGGGACCCGGAGTGATAGAGCAGTGGAAGAAGTGCATGGAGTAAAGCACAAAGAGGTTTTGAGGAAAGAGAAGCAGAATAAAGGTAGTAAGGTAGAAGGAGCGTGTACTTCAATGCAAGAAGCATCAGGAACAAAGGTGATGAACTGGGAACTTGGATACATACATGGAATTATGATGTAGTGGCCATTACAGAGACTTGGCTGGCACCAGGGCAGGAATGGATTCTCAATATTTCTGGATTTCAGTGCTTTAAAAAGGATGGAGGTGGGGGGGGAAGGGGAGGAGGGGTGGCATTACTGGTCAGGGATACTATTACAGCTACAGAAAGGGTGGGTAATGTAGCAGGATCCTCTTTTGAGTCAGTATGGGTGGAAGTCAGGAACAGGAAGGGAGCAGTTACTCTATTGGAGTTTTCTATAGACCCGCTGGTAGCAGCAGAGATACCAAGGAGCAGACTGGGAGGCAGGTTTTGGAAGGGTGCAAAAATAACAGGGTTGTTAGAATGGGTGACTTTAACTTCCCTAATATTGATTGGCACCTGATGAGTTCCAAGGGTTTAGATGGGGCAGAGTTTGTTAAGTGTGTCCAGGATGGATTCTTGTCACAGTATGTTGACAGACCAACTAGAGGAATGCCATACTAGATCTAGTATTAGGTAATGAACCGGGTCAGGTCACAGATCTCTCAATGGGTGAGGATCTGGGGGACAGTGACCACCGCTCCCTGACCTTTAGCATTATCATGGAAAAGGATAGAATCAGAGAGGACAGGAAAATTTTTAATGAGGGAAGGGCAAATTATAAGGCTATAAGGCTAGAACATGCGGGTGTGAATTGGGATGATGTTTTTGCAGGGAAATGTACTATGGACATGTGGTCGATGTTTAGGGATCTCTTGCAGGATGTATAAGTTTGTCCCGGTGAGGAAGATTAAGAATGGTAGGGTGAAGGAACCATGGGTGACAAATGAGGTGGAAAAATCTAGTCAGGTGGAAGAAGGCAGCATACATGAGGTTTAGGAAGCAAGGATCAGATGGGTTTATTGAGGAATACAGGATAGCAAGAAAAGAGAAGGGGCTGAGGACAGCAAGAAAGGGGCATGAGAAGGCCTTGGTGAGTAGGGTAAAGGAAAACCCCAAAGCATTCTTCAATTATGTGAAGAGCAAAAGGTTGACAGGAGTGAAGGTAGGACTGATTAGAGATAAAGGTGGGAAGATGTGCCTGGAGGCCGTGGAAGTGAGTGAGGTCCTCAATGAATACTTCTCTTCGGTATTCACCAATGAGAGGGAACTTGATGACGGTGAGGACAACATGAGTGAGGTTGATGTTCTGGAGCATGTTGATATTAAGGGAGAGGAGGTGTTCGAGTTGTTAAAATACATTAGGACGGATAAGCCCCCAGGGCCTAATGGAATATTCCTCAGGCTGCCCCACGAGGTGAGTGAAGAGACTTCTGAGCCTTTGGCTAGGATCTTTATGTCCTCGTTGTCCACGGGAATGGTACCGGAGGATTGGAGGGAGGCAAATGGTGTCCCCTTGCTCAAAATAGGTAGTAGGGATAGTCCGGGTAATTATAGACCAGTGAGCCTTATATCTGTGGTGGGAAAGCTGTTGGAAAAGATTCTTAGAGATAGAATCTATGGGCATTTAGAGGATCATGGTCTGATCAGGGACAGTCAGCATGGCTTTGTGAAGGGCAGATCATGTCTAACAAGCCTGATAGAGTTATTTGAGGAGGTGACCAGGCATATAAATGAGGGTAGTGCAGTGGATGTGATTTACATGAATTTTAGTAAGGCATTTGATAAGGTTCCACATGGTAGGCTTATTCAGAAAGTCAGAAGGCATGGGATCTAGGGAAGTTTGGCCAGGTGGATTCAGAATTGGCTTGCTTGTAGAAAGCAGAGGGTCATGGTGAAGGGAATACATTCAGATTGGAGGGTTGTGACTAGTGGTGTCCCACAAGAATCTGTTCTGGGACCTCTACTTTTCGTGATTTTTATTAACGACCTGGATATGGGGGTAGAAGGGTGGGTTGGCAAATTTGCAGACGACACAAAGGTTGGTGGTGTTGTAGATAGTGTAGAGGATTGTCAAAGATTACAGAGAGACATTGATAGGATGCAGAAGTGGGCTGAGAAGTGGCAGATGGAGTTCAACCCGAGGAAGTGTGAGGTAGTACACTTTGGAAGGACAAACTCCAAGTCAGAGTACAAAGTAAATGGCAGGATACTTGGTAGTGTGGAGGAACAGAGGGATCTGGGGGTACATGTCCACAGATCCCTGAAAGTTGCCTCACAGGTAGACAGGGTAGTTAAGAAAGCTTATGGGGTGTTAGCTTTCATAAGTTGAGGGATAGAGTTTAAGAGTCGCGAGGTAATGATGCAGCTCTATAAAACTCTGGTTAGGTCACACTTGGAGTACTGTGTTCAGTTCTGGTCGCCTCACTATAGGAAGGATGTGGAACCATTGAAAAGGGTCCAGAGGAGATTTACCAGGATGCTGCCTGGTTTAGACAGTATGCATTATGATCAGAGATTAAGGGAGCTAGGGCTTTACTCTTTGGAGAGAATGAGGATGAGAGGAGACATGATAGAGGTATACAAGATATTAAGAGGAATAGAAAGAGTGGACAGCCAGCACCTCTTCCCTAGGGCACCACTGCTCAATACAAGAGGACATGTCTTTAAGGTCAGGGGTGGGAAGTTCAAGGGGGTTATTAGAACCATAGAACATTACAGCACAGAAACAGGCCTTTTGGCCCTTCTTGGCTATGCCGAACCATTTTTCTGCCTAGTCCCACTGACCTGATCCTGGACCATATCCTCCATACACCTCTCATCCATGTACCTGTCCAAGTTTTTCTTAAATGTTAGAAGTGAGCCCGCATTTACCACTTCATCTGGCAGCTCATTCCACACTCCCACCACTCTCTGTGTGAAGAAGCACTCCCCCCAATGTTCCCTTTAAACCTTTCCCTCTTCACCCTTAACCCCTAGCCTTAGAGGAAGGTCTAACCTTCTTAGAGGAAGCTTTTTTACTCAGAGAGTGGTTGGTGCGTGGAATACACTGCCTAAGCCAGTGGTGGAGGCAGATACACTAGTGAAACTTAAGAGACTACTAGACAGGAATATTGTGGAATTTAAGGTGGGGGGGTTATATGGGAGGCAGGGTTTAAGGGTTGGCACAACATTCTAGGCCGAAGGGCCTGTACTGTGCTGTAATATTCTACGTTCTAAGTTATAAAACATTGCGCAGTGTGTCAAATTGAAAAATTCCAAAGCCTGTTAAGAGCTTGGTACAAACTAAAAACCAAAATTATGAGGCTGAAGGTATTCATATTCTAACTGAGGAAAGTTACTATGCTAACTTTCAGGGAGTGCAATATACTCTATTACCTGACCAACTCACCCAATTTGTTGATGCAGGTAATTAGAGGATCACCAGTTTTCAATGAATTCATAAGAATAAACGCTGTTTCTGTCTGTAAGGTCCAACAGTATGGTAGATTTCCAACAGACTAAACCAAAATGAAGGTGAATGAGCATTCAAGGCAAGTCAGGGAAATTATAATAGAGAAGCACAAACCTGGGGAAGGGGACAAGACCATCTCAAAGACGTGGTAGGTTCCTCGGATCTCAGTGCAGTCCATAGTGAAAAAAATGGAAAATACATGAAACCGCAGCCACACTACGTCAGGGCGCCCCTCTAAACTTAGAGAGGCTACTGTGATGCCAAGTCACCCTCAGTGAGCTGAACTCCGTGGCTGCAACTGGAGATGAAGTTCATTGCTCCAGAGTTTCTACGGTCTTGCACATAAAGGGTATTTATGGAAGGGTGGCAAGGAAGTAGCCCTGGCTTTAAACAAAAAAGCATATCCTTGACTCTAAAGGCTTTGCCGAGCATTACTTAAAAGATACTCTAAAGATGTGGAAGATGGTCTTGTGGTCGGATAAGACTAATTTTGGCCTCAACTCTAGCGTTACATGTGGCGTAAACTTAATACTGCACATCAACCAGGTTACACCATCCCTACAGCAACAGGGACTGGAAATCTGTTCAGAATTGACAGGAAGATGAGTGCTGCTAAATACAGCGAGATCCCGGATAAAAACTTGCTAGCTTTTGCCAGAAAGTTTAAACTGTGGAGGAAGTTCATCTTTCAGCAGGACAATGACCCAAAGCGCACTGCCAGAACAGTCATGGAGTGGCCTCAAATGAAGAAAATTGATGACCTTGAGTGGCCCAGTCAGAGACCTGACCTTAACCCAATCGAACATCTCTGGAAGACCTCAAGATTGCTGTCCACTACAGCTGTCCAAGTAACCTGGCACAGCTTGAGCAATTTTGCAAGGAGGAATGGGCAAATCTTGCTCCATCATGTTGTGAAAAGCTAACAGAAACTTAATCAAAATGACTACTGACTGTCAGGGCTGTGAAAGCTGGTTCAACTAAGTATTGAGCAAAGGGGGATGAATACTTTTGAACTGCTGACATTTCAGTTCTTGAATTTTTAGTTTTTCATGCTTTACAATTTTCCCTGTTTTTTTTGGGCTCCACTGCAAAAAAAATTGTGATTCACAAATAAAAATTCTCAGTTAAATTGATCAAAATCCCTGGTTGTCATACTCATTTATGTGAACAAAGGGTTGAGGGATGAATATTTTTTACAGGGCACTGTATTCAAGGACTCTGGGACAAGGAGTGCCAAAGACTTACAAATCCTTTGAAATATGAAATCCTTCCTGATCTCAGTATTAAATGGGCGCCCAATTATTCTGAGACAATTGCCCTAGACACTCCCACGAGGGGAAATATCATTCAAGCATTTATCTTGACCAGCCTTCCATGTTTCAATAGGATCATCTATCAGCTTTTTCCACATGGACAGCTTTTATTTACAGATACTGCATGCTCGGCCTACATACACACGTAAACAAGTATGCAAAAAATTGTACCAGCTGCAGATGACTTTAGTGGGGATGCAGGTAGTGAAGACATGTTCTCACTGCCATTTTTAATCAACACACATTTTGTTCACAGAGAGAAAAATAATTAATGAGCAGAAAAGATGAGACAGCCACACAGAGCAAATGAAGTGCTTACTTCACTACCAGAGTATATGTAGGATCTGTTCTATACTATGCAAGCTTGCAGCCTTATGTACATTATGAGAGGGAAAACATTTACCATCACTCGTTCTACACATGTACAATGGTGAGAGACAGAGACAGACTCTGTGTGTATTTCACACCAAAAACAAACACAAACAGATAGAGGCGATAAGCAAGCCCAGTAGGAACACTGTTCTCATTGAGATAGAGTGCCATTACCTTGGCAACCTCACAAATTCACCATGAAAGAACAAATCCTTGGCATACCAGCAGCCACTGAGAGGTGACTGATTAAAGGAATATATTTAATCTACGGCCGTACAAATAGCTTTATACGTCAGTGCAAGTCAAGTTAAAAGCTACACTGCAGGATTTTCTGGAGGATGTACAACATTCATAGCCTTTGTAATTCTTTCTCGACCCACCTCCACCACCCTGGTACACTGACAAAAGTCAGTTCACACTGTGCACACACTGCTGTGCACCTGATAGGATTTGGGCATCATACCAGGCTACAAGCAAGACCTGTGCAGGAAACCAACTTACTTCACCTGTCATTTCCCTTCTAAGGTCCAAAGTAAGCGGTCTTGCCAGTAATAATGATACTTCCATTTACCAAGCACAAAAGCCCTCAAGATCATTAATACGCTGCTACAGAAAAGCAAAATATTAACCAAGAACACAAATTTCACCCTGGATCTTGTTACAGTTTCCACCTCTCGCTGGCAATCGTGTAGACCCTTAGTTTCTTTATGGCAGGCAAAACAAGATACTGCCTTCTGTCACATCCAGAAGAATATAACTGCACACAGTCCTTTCAGCAATTGGGAAATTTAATCACAAGACTGCTGGCTGTTGAATAAAAAAAAGGTACAAAAAACAGTCACTTGCAGATAAATAGATTGTGGGTTACTGTAGGAGCAGCAGGCAGAAAGGAAAAGGAAGTGAGTAGTCCTAGTAATAAAACAGTGGAGATTAGTAATGCAAAATGGAATGATCTTGGCTTAAATGATCACCGACTCATCAAGTCAGTGGTACAAAAGATCCATTGCTCCCCCAATAGTAGCTACACAGAAGAACAAAGTATTAATAAATAATATGGGCTTGTAAGAAAGGCAGGTCAAATGAGTAAATTGGGCTGATGGATGAATTCACATTGTGCTAAGAAACTGGTGAAAACAGTAAGTTGTGAGACAATGCAAAGTACAGACTTACACTACTGAGACAAAGGGAACTGATGATGTCATAGTGCAGGTTTCCTTGGGGAGAGTTAAATCTTCTTGAGACATAAGCTTCAGTCTGAAAATCATGTCTTAAATAAAGGCAATTACAAAATAGGAACAGAGAGTCAACGCATAATTTATTGTAAATAACTTCATATATTGTATAAGGACTCAGATTTAACGAATGTTTTTTTCTATGTAAATAACTTTATTTTGTAATATTTCTGAATAAAATATTTTTGGAGAAAAAAATTACAAAATACATTTAGACAGATGAGGAAAAAGAGGTTGAGGAAGTAGATTAAAAAAGGTGAAATGGAGAAGTTAATTTAAAAAAATCTACAAACCTATATATAAAAGAGCCACACATAAAATGCAGGAGGAACTCAGCAAGTCAGCAGCGCCTACGGAGAGGAATAGAGTCGCCACTTCAGGCCAAGACCCTTCATCAGGGCTGAGAAGAAAGGGGGAAGAAGGTGGTGGGGGGGGGGTGAGGTAAGGGGAATGAGCACAAGCTGGCAGGTGATGAATGAAGCCAGGTGTGGGGTAGGTGGGTGGAACTAAGTGAGAAACTTAGACATGATAGGTGGAAAATGTGAAGAAGGACTCTGACAGGACAGGAGAGTGGACGATAGAAGAAAGGGAATGAGGAGGTGCAGAGAGAGGTGATGAGCGGGTGAGGAGAATAGAAATGGGAATGAAAAGAGTGAAGGGGGGAAAGGAGTGAAATTACTGTACGTTAGAACTCCATCAGGTTGGCGGTTACCCATACGGAATACAAGGTACTGTTCCTCCAACATTAGAATGGCATCATCATCACAGCAGAGGAAGCCATGGACTGACATGTCAGAATGGGATTGGAATTAAGGTGGTTGGCCACTGAGAAATCCTGCTTGTGTGGTTGGAATGAAGGTGCTCCAATCAACGTCAGGGCTCATTGCAGAGGCTGAGCCTGTAGCAACAGATACAATAGATGAACCCAGCAGACTCTCGGAAATGCTGCCTCACCTGGAACGACTGCTTGGGGGCCCTGAATGCTGCTGAGGGAGCAGATGAATGGGCAGGCATTCTCATCCCTCCTCACTGAACTCCCACCTGCAAGCAGAACAAGTGTCACACCTTCCTTTCCAGTCTTAACGAAGAGTCTCGGCCTGAAAAGTCAACTATTTATTTCTTTCCACAGATGCTGCCTGACCTGCTGTGTTCTTCCATTGTGTGTGTATGTGTTACTCTTTGCAACTGCAGAATCTCATGTTTATAACTCTATACAAGGTATATTCTCTTCAGACAAATAATCAGCATGGCTAACTTACAGTAATAAGTTAAAGCTGAGTAACTCAACAAGGATTACCGATTAGACAGAACTTTGGAAAACATTTTGAAACCAAAAGGGTGACTAAAAGATAATGCAAGAAAATGGATTACGCCAACCAACAAAAAACACGAACAGCGGAATTTCTACAGGTATATAAATAAAGTGAATGGCCAAAATAAACATCAATCCTTAGAGGATGAATAAAGGGAAATAAGGAAATGGCAAAGACGTTTAACAAATAAACAAAGAAGCCTTTTTAATCGGGTAAACCTGGACACCTGCTCAATAATGCAAATATCCAATCAGCCAATCATGTGGCAGAAACTTGATGCACAAAAGCATGCAGACACGGTCAAGAGGTTCAGACCAAACATCAGGATGGGGAAGAAATGTGATCCAACAGACTTTGACTGTGGAATGATTGTTGGTGCCAGATGGGGCAGTTTGATCATCTTGGAAACTGCTCATCTCCTGGGGTGTTCACATACAACAGTCTCTAGAATTTACAGAAAATGGTGCATAAAGCAAAAACAAAAAAAATCCAGTAAGCAGCAGTACTGCGGGCGAAAATGATGAGAGGTCAGAGGAAAATGGTCAGACTCATTCGAGCTGACAGGAAGGCGACATTCATTCAAATAACCACACATCACAAAAGTTGTGTGCAGAAAAGCATCTCTGAACACCCAACACAGTGAATCTTGAAGTGGATAGGCTACGCCAGAAGACCACGAACATGCACTCAGTCAATACCCGAGGTACCTAATAAAGTGGACCGAGTCTTCAAGGTAAAAGCATCTATGCAAGAACAGAAAGTTATGGAGCAAACAGGAGCAAGCAACTTAAAACAAATCATAATCTCCAGAGAAAAGTACTGAACCAATCAAGTGGACTAGATGCTGAAATCCCCAGGTTGCATCAGAGTCTTAAGTGGCAAAGGATAATAGATGCATTTGTTAAAATACAGTATTCCAAAATTCTAAGGCAACACGAGTGAATCTGCAGATGCTGGAAATAAATAAAAACACAAAATGCTGGCAGAACTCAGCAGGCCAGACAGCATCTATGGGAGGAGGCAATAACGACGTTTCGGCCCGAAATGTTGTCACTACCTCTTCCCATAGATGTTGTCTGGCCTGCTGAGTTCTGCCAGCATTTTGTGTTTTTACTCCAAAATTCTCCTGTTTCCACAAATGTCCCAGCAGACTGGGAAATCACAACCAAACTTCCTGATACAAGAAAATACTAAAAAGAAAGCTGGAAACTATAGGCCTTTCATCTGTCATTAAGTACTCAAATCCATTATTAGTGAACCTTAAGCAGAGCATTTAGAAAATCATCATACAAATATGTTGACTGATTCAATGAAGGTAAAATAGCATCTGACAAAAATTATACAGCTCCTTGAGAACAAAACAGCCCATCACTGAACAAGGTGCCGCAGAAAAGTGAAGCACTACACAAAATAAGAGCTCATGGATAGCGGGGACTGACTAACTAACAAATAACCATTCGGGATAAATTGACCTTTTTCAGGTTGGCAAGCATTTCAAATTTACATTAATGAGTATGTTAAGTGGAAAGTGTTACTCCGAATTTTGCCTGTCATACAAATGTCGGTGGGAAAGCCAACTGTGGAGTAAATAAGGCTGCAAGCAGACTGGGTAAGTGGGGGTGGGGAGGAAAGAGTTCGAGTATCTGATATCTATGTATCCTCAAAACCGAAACAAAGTCAGTACATTGATATAGCATGCAATTAGGAAAGCAAATACATATGTTCAACTTTATGGCAAGAGCTTGGGACAACTTTTACGACAAGTGGATAGTATTTTCAAGACCATCACTTGACCACTGCGTAGTCTTTATTTGCAAAGAGATACACTTCTATTGGGTGCAGTTTAGAAGAGGGACACCAGATTGATTTCTTAGATGAAGTTGTTTTCCTGTGAGTTACAAATAAGCAAGATGTGTCTATACTCAGAGGTTTGAAAGAATAAAGGGTGATCTTATTGAAATATACAATATTTTGATCAAGTAGAAGCTGAGAAAGTGTTTCTATTCATGGGAGTTCGACACTCAGGGAAGCAAATTCAGAAAATAGAAAAGGAGATGGAGTGATGAGAGACTGCAGATGCTGGGGAAATCTCAGAATCGCCTATTATGCAAATAAGAAAATGGTGCTGAGAAATTGGTAGGATGATTCAATATTTTTTATGACCGCTGTGGAACTGAGTGTTGGACTTCCTAACCAACGGATCTCAGATAGTGATTGTCAAGTTCACTGAAGACACGACAGTGGTGGGGCTCATCACCAACAATGATGAGATGGCCTACAGAGAGGAGGTGAAAGAGCTTAAGGTCTGGTGACAGGCAAACAACCTCTTCCTCAATGTCAACAAGATAAAGGAGATGGTTATCCACTTCAGGAGAACTTGCTCCATTCACACCCCTCTTTACATCAGCAGCACAGCAGTGTAAGCTGTGAGCACTTTCAAATGCCTCCAAGTGTTCATCTCGTATAACCTCTCATGGTCCCAGGCCACATCTACACAAATCAGGAAAGTTCACCACCATCTCCACTTTATGAGGGGGTTGAAGAAAGCTGGACTAGGCACATCTATTCTCACATCATTGTACAGATGTGCAGTGGAGAGCATCTTATCATGCCACATCACTGCTTGGTAAAGGAACAGCATTGCAGTGAACAGGAAGACTCGACAACATTGGTCAAAACTGCCCAGAACGTCACCGGCACCAGCCTACCCACCATCAAGGACGTATATACAGAAGGATGCTGGAAAAGGCTAGTAACAAAGTCCCGTGCACACTGCTCATGGACTGCTCATCCCACTCCTATCATAGCATTCACACCAGGACCACAGCCTGAACACAGTTACTTTCCCCAAGCAGTAAGGGTGAGCAACATCTCCACCCACTAACCCACCCCTTCATACCCCCAACCACCACACTTCATAATTTCCTGTCAGTCACGTTATGTACAGATACTCCTGTGTCTTTATGGATATATCATCAATCTAATGCGTATATTTCGGGTAGATGGAGCTCGTCACCCTGGGAAGGCAGTCCATCTAAGAGAGGGAAAAGTCTGATTTCAAACCTCTGCTGCCTTGCGACCATACCCACTCATGGGAAAGGCTTCGGGAATAAACCCTGAGGACAAATCCGGAGCTGGAGTCCCTAAGGTAGTCCGACGTTGCCTTCAACCTCGTTCTGGCAACTCCTGTGACGACACCGGTGCCAAGCTGTATCGGCCCTTGCCCTTCCCTGGGACAACATCAGTGGCGTGGAGAGGGGAGACTTGCAGCATGGGCAACTGCTGGTCTTGGAGAGGACACTCCATGACTTTCCAGGTGCAGATTCATGGTCATGCGAGACTAATGGATGAAACACACACACACACACACAATGTATACACACAAGCTATCCTATGAATCTATATTTATAGTTTGTTTATTATTGTGTTCTTTATCTTACTTTTTCTTTTATTTAAGCTGCATCAGACCCAGGGCAACAATTATTTCGTTCTCGTTAACAACTGTGTACCGTAAATGACATGAAACAATATGAAATCTTGAATCTTGAGAGAGATGGCGCCGGCAACCAACAGCGATATTTTGCAGACATCTCACAAAACTACTAGATTACTCTATTAGATGAGACTATTTCTTCTGAACTGCAATCACTGCAGTCGACGTACTTTTGAACCGACTAAATGACCCGGCACCTTTGTGATCTCAGAGATGCGGCCAACTGGACTCTTGAGAGTGCAGGTGCTGTCATCACTGGGGGAGGACGCTGCATCGAGGCCTGGTAGCAGAACATGAACCCACGGTCGGCTCCATTACTCTGCGCTGATTAAAATGTTGAGCAAAATTAAAATTGTTGAGGTTGAGAGTGGAAAACGAACAGGTGTTCAGCGCCATATGCCTGTGTTTGACCAGTCGCCCTCTCTTCTACCATCGGGTGGGAGGTGCAGGAGTTTGGGTCCCAGGCCGCCAGGTTCACAAGCAGTTGTTACCCCACAGCCACTGGGCTCCTGGACTGGCTTCACCCAACTGTGCACTGTGGACTCACTTTCGTGTACAGTGTGTGTTTTTTTGACTACTTGTGCAGTTTGTCCTCTTTATGCCAATTGGATATACGGTGGCCTACTTCGATTATAAATTTGACTTTGAATGAGAAAGTGTTTTTGACAAATCAGTTTCCTTTTAGAGCATGATTAAAATGGGTTAGGTTTGAATATTTGAGGAATTACTGCCATTGAGCCCTGAAGTAAGGTCTCAACCTAAAACACAACCACCTCTTTGCCTCCACAGATGCTGCTCGGCCAACCGAATTTATCCAGCAACTTTTTTTTAAAACTAAGTTCAGAATTTTTAGGGTTATCCAGTTAAGACAGAAGACAAGTTAGAACTGCTTCTCTTGAGGCCTGTGAATCTTTGGAATTCTCCCTACCATATTGAATATTCAAAGTCAAGGTAGAGTGACTGTTGAACAATAGGAGAACGTGGGATTCAGGGTCAGACCACCGTGATGTTATAAAATGGTAATACAGACTCAAGGGCTTTGCGGCTTACTCCAGTATATGAGACTGTGTACTAAATAAAGAACAGGTTTGTTCTAAAGTCAAGGCTGTTAAACAGATAAAGGGCAAAACTGCTCAGTGTAGGACTCCATTTTCAAAGAGGAAATTGCAATAAATCAGAATGAAAGAAAAGGGCAAAGGGAGAGGGAAGAACTCCATAATTTGTTCAAACTTGAATTAGTATGAAACAGATTTCAAGTGAACAAATTGTTACACACACCTTCCCCTGATGCCATGGTATACTGTAACAAGACCTGTAAAGTTCCATCAAGCAATTAAGTTCTCTTCTCATTCTTTATACATTCAAAGCACACAAACCAGGTACTACTCAAAAAGTCATTGTGAACAAAATTCCCTACAAAATCAGTTATGCCAGCTTAATACCTTGCTCTGTAGGAACGAGCTACAAAGATTATTGTGTGCTGAAATATGACCACAGTGTAACCTCATGCAGAAGCTACTGACCATCAGGAAGACACTATTCAAGCACGTCACTGTACACTGATGGCTAGAAACCACCAACCCAGTTGGTTTTGAGCTACTCATTTAAAGTTGCAGGTTGCCCTCTTTTTGAGAAATGCTTGCATGCGCACCCTAAATTGCAGAAAATGGTCCCCTAGTTCCAGAGTCTTGAAGGAAAAAGCAGCATCAAATGTTTGATAAGAAAGGGGTCTCAAGCTGTGAGAACCCTTTCTTGCAGTCCCAGAGTTGACCACTACAACCAACACAGAAAAGGCCCCAGAACTTGATAGTTTCACAGCCCCAAGTCTCTCTTGCCAGGCAAGAGTGATCCCCCTTGTCAGGAAAGACATTATTACACAAAAGTAAGAAATCCTCCACAGCAGTTAAATCTTTAGGCCTGAATGGGACAATTTAAAATTTACAATGGTGTGGATGTCCACATAGCAGTTGTATTATATAGTATAATGTGTATATGATGACTAGAGAGCACTACGTTATGTATCGGAGTTGAGATGCATTCTACGCCGAGTTGGAATTTATAGCTAAGCAGGGAGGAATGTAGTGTATTTATATTTCAGTAATATTGTAAATATATTGTTTAAATATTCTTTGTTTACACAACTCAAATATTATATGTCAGAAGTACGTGAATGGCATATGTCATTATGTTACCACATCACATGTGAGCACCTCACTAAAACTAAAAGACAGGAAAACTAGGTAGACAAAACATATCACGGCTCCTGTGTTTCTCTTTCAATTAATTTCTTAAGTTACAAAACATAATATAGAGCCTGAAGCCTTTCTTCTTATACCTGCTCCCTTCCCATTTACTGGAACTATTTCAGGGTCTTGAAAATTTTGAAAAATTGTAATTAATGCATCCTCCATCCCTGCAGCAATATCTTTTTGGTGAAATGGTCGGGGGAAATTGTCAGCCTTCAGCCCATTCAATTTTCAATACTTTTCATTTATCTCAACACTTTCATTCGACTTTTGGTTTTCCAATATTTCTGGTCTGTTATATGTACATTATGACTATTTAACTGCACTCTATTTCCATGGTCGTCTCTCAATTTTCTCCCATGTGTATGTTTGTCATAGCTACAAAATGGCTGGTTCATCCAAGGGCATATGAGGATTCTATTCCAAATAAACCCATTCAGTACTGCCAATTCAGAACTTCAATACAAAACCAGAAATTCGGGAAACTTTCATCAAATTAGACAGTAACTGCAGAAAGAAAGAGATGACCTTCCTCAGGCTCGTTAACCCAGATCATTAACTCCATTTCTCGGATGGAATCTGAACTGCTGAGTATTTCCAGTATCCTTTGGTCTTACTTCCAATTCCAATGATTTCCACATTTGCTGTGGCAATCAAAGGCCTAGATTTTCAATTGTAATTGACTACATTGTATTTACCAAAGGGAAGGGCAAAAAGTGAGAGAGGGACTGCTCTGAAGAGTAAATGCCCGCAGCTGCTCGAATCTGGAAGAACTCAGCAGGTCAATTAACATCTTGGAAGCAAAAGGTGCAATCTGATGTTTCTAGTCAGGACTCTGCATCAACACTGAGAGGGAACATGATAGATTGCCAGTATGCAGCCGTACAAAGCTGGGGAGGGGGAGTGTGGCTTGTCAGGGGCAGGGAGGAGTAGTGCAGGAGGGAGGCTGGTAGGCAATAAGTACTCTGTTTGCCATGTAATGCTTTGAGTGGTGGAGCTTACTTCCCTACCAATGAGGAGATACTTCCAGCTAACTAAGTAGTTTAAACAGTTTATTTATTTTCAGAGATACACATATAAATTTAGATTAAATTCTTAAGTCACAATTAAAACTCACAGGATTTCTATGTTATAAAATATTTCCAATTTACAAAGGATTTCTGAAACAAAGGCACAATTCCTTTAAGCTATAAAAGGATAGAGTTGCAGATGAACAAATCATCCATCGCAGAAATTGAAGGCAGAGGAATAGATTCAACTCAGCCCATCTTTCTGTCATTCTTCCTGTCATTTCTAACAAACTTTTTTTGCTCTCTTTCATTTATACTGTTTTTCTTCCACTTGGGCGATTTCACACAGATGGTCTAAAAATCTTCAGGTGACAAATTCCAAACACCTTGCAATTAATGCTGAGAGGGCTAACTCACTGAGTATACAAATCTTCCAACAAGTCAAGTTTATTGCCATTTCGACCATAGACTGCTGGTACAGTACACAGTAAAAATGAAACAACGTTCCTCCAGGACCTCAGTGCCACACGAAACAACACAAAACTACACTAGACTATGTGAGACAGCACAAGGCTACACTGGACCACGTAAAACAACATAAAAACTGCACTAGACTACAGACCTGCACAGGACTACATAAAGTGCACAAAACAGTGCAGGGCAGTACAATAATTAATAAACAAGACAATAGGCACAGAGTACAAGTTACAATATAATAAATGATGTAGATGTCAGTCTAGACTCTGAGTATTGAGGAGTCTGACGGCTTGGGGGAAGAAATTGTTGCACAGTCTGACTGTGAGAGCCCGAATGCTTCGGTACTATTTGCCAGATGGCAGGAGGGAGAAGAGTTTGTGTGAGGGGTGATGTATAATTGATAACAATTGATGTATATCAGCTATTTGAGGTGCTAGGTGATTGCACCAATCTGGTTTGCGAGTTTCATTGAACGAAGTAACTTAGCCAGTGTTGTCTGGTTTGATGCAGGCCAACTAACATAACTATATTGTCTTACACGACATCTCTTGAGCAACCAGCCCTGTGCTGTGGGCCAGCAACTTGTGCTCATAACAGTGCTGTTTGTTTGCAAAGCTGTCCTTTTAACTGCAGACTGACTATTGCTTGCAATGCACATTAAGAACTGGCTCCCGTCAATGACAAGAAGCTGAACAAAGGATATTGGTTGGAAGCTTAATTTACTCAAAAACAACTCTTTAATCTTTGGAAGTGTCAGCTGCTGTGTTAGAAAGTTGAGCTTGGCAAAAAAAATCCCCCCAAGCTATGGGCAATGAATACCCATTACAATACAAATTCTTTACAGACAGCACTGAAAGTTGAACCCTGATCAGTGGTGCAGTAAAGCATTGCGCTAACAGCTACGCACTGTGCTACCCTAAGACAATGTATAACTATGTATACAGTGGCTTTAATAAGTAAAATATCTGAAGGTGCTTCACAGACATCTCATTTGACAAAGAGAGAGAGTCAATCATTAAACTTGGGTCAAAGAGTTAGACTTTAAATTCTACGTAGGGGTAGAGAGGGAAGGAAACATAGAAATACAGAAAACCTACAGCACAGTACAGGCCCTTCGGCCCTCAAAGCTGTGCCGAACATGTCCCTACCTTAGAAATTACTAGGCTTACCCATAGCCCTCTATTTTTCTAAGCTCCATGTATCCATCCAGGAGCCTCTTAAAAGACCCTATCGTTTCGCCTCCACCACCACCGCTGGCAGCCCATTCCATGCACTCACCACTCTCTGCGTAAAAAACTTACCCCTGACATCTCCTCTGTACCAACCCCCAGGCACCTTAAAATTATGCCCTCTCACACTAGCCATTTCAGCCCTGGGTAAAATCTTCTGACTATCCACACGATCAATGCCTCTCAATTTCTTGTACACCTCTATCAGGTCACCTCTCATCCTCCATCGCTCCAAGGAGAAAAAGGCCGACTTCACTCAGCCTATTCTCATAAGGCATGCTCCCCAATCCAGGCAACATCTTTGTAAATTTCCTCTACACCTTTTCTATGGTTTCCACGTCCTTCCTGTAGTGAGGCAACCAGAACTGAGCACAGTGCTCCAAGTGGGGTCTGACCAGGGTCCTATATAGCTGCAACATTACGTCTTGGCTCTTAAACTCAATCCCACGATTGATGAAGGCCAATACACTATATGCCTTCTTAACCACAGAGTCAACCTGCACAGCAGCTTTGAGCATCCTATGGACTAGGACCCCAAGATCCCTCTGATCCTCCACACTGCCAAAAGACTTGCCATTAATGCTATATATTCTGCCATCATATTTGACCCACCAAAATGAACCATCTCACACTTATCTGGGTTGAATTCCATCTGCCATTTCTCAGCCCAGTTTTGCATCCTATCAATGTCCTGCTGTAACCGCTGAACAGCCCTCCACACTATCCACAACACCCCCAACCTTTGTGTCATCAGCAAATTTACTAACACATCCCTCCACTTCCTCATCCAGGTCATTTATAAAAATCACGAAGAGTAAGGGTCCCAGACAGATCCGAGGCACACCACTGGTGATCGACCTCCATGCAGAATCTGACCCATCTACAACCACTCTTTGCCTTCTGAGGGCAAACCAGTTCTGGATCCACAAAGCAATGTCCCCTTAGATCCCATGTCTCCTTACTTTCTCAATAAACCTTGCTTGGGGTACCTTATCAAATGCCTTGCTGAAATCCATCTTCGGCTCTACCTTCATCAATATGTTTAGTCACATCCTCAAAAATTCCAATACTTGTAGCCAAGGTCATTGAAAACTGTTGTTAGTAATACAAAAAATATATGACATGAAATTTATGGCAAAAGTACAGTGCAAGAAATAAAATAACAATAAAATACCAAATAAATTGTTAAAAAAGGAAGGAACAATGAAGCAAGTTTCCTAGGTTCATTAACTAGTCAGAAATCTTATAGCAAAAAAGGGGAAAAGTAATCTCTGAATCACTGATTGTAGGCCTTCAGGCCACCCCCTCTTCGATGGAAGTAATGAGAAGAAGGCACGTTCTGGATGGTGAGGGTACTTAATGATGTATGAAGCTTTTTTTGAGACACTGCTCATGAAGACGTCCTCGAAGGTGGGGAGGGTGTCTCCATGATGGAGCTGGTTGAATCTATACCCATCTGCAGATTCTTGTGATCTTGTGCATTGGAGCCTCTAAACCAGTTAGAATTTCCACCATAAATCTGTAGATTAGGGGTAACACGAGGGGGAATTTCTTTACTCAGAGAGTGGTAGCTGTGTGGAACGAGCTTCCAGTAGAAGTGGTAGAGGCAGGTTTGATATTGTCATTTTAAAAAAATTGGATAGGTATATGGACAGGAAAGGAATGGAGGGTTATGGGCTGAGAGCAGGTCGGTGGGGTTAGGTAGGCATTCGGCACGGACTAGAAGGGCCGAGATGGCCTGTTTCCGTGCTGTAATTGTTAGATGGTTATATGTAGAAATTTGCAAGTCTTTGGTAATATACCAAATCTCCTCAAACTCCTAAAGAAGCCGCTAGCTTACCTTCTCCATGATTGCATCAATGATTTTTGACCTAGGACATATCCTCCAAGTTGCTGATGCCAGCAACTTACAGTTGCTCACTGCTGACCCGTCAATTTGAGGACTGGTATGTTTTCTGATTTCCCCTTCCCAAAGTCCACACTCAATTCATCAGTCTTCCTGATGTTGAGGGCGAGGTTGTTGCTGCGTTATTAATTGAGGTGCATATGAGCCCTGAACCTTGAGGCACAAATTCACAGAGAAATGTGGACATAGAAGAGGCCACATAGAATGCGTGGGATAATGCCCCTTTATACAACAAAATCTGCAAACTAAAATGACAGTAGGTTGGATTAACACCGCAGATAATACTACAATAAATCATTATTTTTGTAGTATCAATGACTTGAAAATGGTTCTTGACAGAAAGTAGCCTTATTGTATGGTGGTAGAGCGAGCTGTGACTTGTGGTTTTGACATCTTCAACAAATCATTTCTTCAAAGCTGCCTGCCTAAAAGACTCAATTCAATATTGTACTCAGCCAAGGATTAACTTTCAACTTTCACATTCGAGCAAATCGCTTCATGCCCAAAAAGGTTCCTCCTTCAAACATTTGAAACCACTGACTTACTTTATGCCATTATATCCAGGGTTAGCCACGTAAACCATGAAATACTTTGTCAGGGAGATTTCGGAAAGAGTATAATTAAGTGTGATTTGTAGTTTTGCACTCAAAGTGGAGATATGAATGCAGGAAGTCAAAGCTCCTCCCCTCTTCTTCACGCCCTCCACCACACCCATGATTCACAAAGTTCCATTCCCAGTTCTCACTGTATTGCTGCATCTGATTGGAGGCATCCTTCAAATCAAACTTGCAACCTTCCACTGAACTGAACTGATTTGTTCACAGGTGGTAGTTCTACAAAAAGGTTTATCTGTGTCTGGTCTTCCCAAGCCTAGAGAGAAGACTTTTCACCACTGGACTATCCCACAATTCAGTAGGTTGAAACTATTGCCTTACCCATCAAGCAGAGCCCTGGTGTATGTTATCTCCTTAAAATTTCAGCGCACATATTAAACAAACCTAAATACAGAGTTACAAAGAAACCCTCACCCCCTCAAAACAAGTCACACATGCTTACCAAAATTATTTTTAAAATCCTGGGGAAAACAGAAAAAAGACAGTTCCCACTGCAACAAATGTTTTTAATTAACTGTTTTACCCAAGCTGCAGTCAACTAAAAACATTTCAGGGAGAAGTTGTTTTCATTTTAAATAGTTAGGGGCTATATTAAGCATATAGGAGTGAGGGAGATTGAAAATCTGACTGAGTGGTGTCATTACAACTTCTCACTCAGTATCAATAACTCCAAGAACTAATGGTAGGCTTCAGGAAAATGAAATCACAGGTCCATGAGCCAGTCCTCATTGGAGGATCAGAGGTGGAGAGAGTTAAATTCCTGGGTGTTACCATTTCCGAGGACCTGTCCTGGACGCAGCACACAACTGAAACTGCATAGAAGCATGGCAGCAGCTCTACTTCCTTAGGAGTCTGTGGAGATTCGGCATTGACTGGCTGCAAAACAATGCACCAATGCCTTTGAATGGAAAATCCTACAATAGGTAGTGGAATCTGGCCCAGCAAGTCACAGGTAAAGCCTTCCCAACCACTGGACACACCTACATGAAAATCTGTCGTAGGAAAGCAGCGTCCATCATCAGAGATCCCCACCACCCACATCATGCTCTCCTGTCACCGCTGCCATCAGGTACAAGAGACTCAGGACTCACACCACCAGGTTCAAGCACAGTGACTACCCTCAACCAGTAGGGTGTTGAATAAAAGGGGATAACTACACTCTATTTCACTTGCCTCATCATTAGAATCCTCCTGTGACCACTGGTCTCACTTTCAAGGACTATCTCGTGATCTCAAGTTCTTGTTATTTATTGCTATTTACTTATATTTGCATTTGCACAATTTGTTGTCTTCTGCACTCTGGTTGACCTTTCACTGATCCTGTGATAGCTACTGTTCTATAGATTTGCTAAGTATGCCATAAGAAAATGAACCTCATGGCTGTATATGGTGACACACTTGCCTATGTACTTTGATAATAAAATTTGCTTTACTTTACTCTGAATGGAGGTCAATGTATTTTTAGCATTTTATGCTCCATTAAAGATTTGCTATCTGGAATTGAAAAACAAAGTTTTTCAAAATTGTGCATTCGTGAGCATTGTTAGAGCGTTCTTTTGGGATTAGAACATTAGCAAATTACTTCAGAATCGAATATGAACCGTGGATAAAATCTAAAAAGCAGCTCTGAACAATCGGTCCCTTAGAACCATGAACCACAGTTAATTGGAAGATACCACAGATATTGAAAAACCAGACAACGCTGATTAAATTTGTTATTTGGGCGTCTTCCACACCCACACGACAAGGGAGGTGTGAGGTGGTGTGCAGTACAAAGGAGGTACTGGAAATACTCAATTGTCCTTGATCTTTAGCAAACAAAGTGTTGTGTAGTGTTGGGTCAGACAGGCCTTTTTGCTCTGAGACCATTCACGCAACAACAATCGAGGGTTTGTCTGGGATACCTTTGCGACCAATTGCGTGGCCACTGACCTCAGCAGTCTAAGTGGGTGACATTTTTAAAATTAGCACTCACACTTGGATTTGTTCAGGTCGGTGACTACAGGATCACAAGGTATCATGGACACGGTGAGGAGCTGAACAGGCAGATATAAAAGTGTGAGAGTGTGCGTGTCCACGTGTAAGAGACAAAACTTGGTGTGTTAATTTGGTGAGGTGGGACCACCAGTTGCAAAGGGTGGTTATTGAAGGTTCAGGACACCAGTGGGGGTGTGTATACTCGTTCTGGGAACCATATTTTAGCATATTCCTTTGCAAGTGCTTGTGCATTGATGTAATAGATGCAAAGGAATACAGCAGGCATCATGAGTTTAGACGCACACATGGCAGAACGCGGAGTACCTACTTTACAGTTTTAAGTGTGTGCCTGTCAGTTATATTTTGTGCAGTGTGGGAATTAGTATGGAGATATTTCAGGGAGAGGTTTGACCCAGATATATCTGTCAGGATGGCACCTATTGAGGTCAAGCAATGTCAGATGGAGACCCAAGCAAACTCTTGACCCTGATTATGATCACCTGTAAGCCCTTCACCCCCGGGGAGAAGCAGAGCATTTTGTCAGGACTGCCCTCACTCAAGGTTGCCCGCAGGAATGCAGAATTCTGATGCAAGCTCGAGGAAATAGTTGAAATTCACCTGATGCACCCCAAAGATATACGTGCGTCGGTAAAAGTGAAGTGCCTGAAGGTACGGGGGGACGGTACGGCCCATGATATCGCTTTGTTAAAGGGGAAGTGATGCAGTAACTGGGGAATGATAATAACGGTGATTCAGAGAGGCCGGCCATGGAATAAGCAGAACGTAAATATTGAGTGTATGAGGAGTACTCAGGGTTGGATAATCCAGGGAGGGATGACCCAGCCTTCCTGAACGAAAGTCTGAGCTCAGCTCACCAGCAAGTTTTAGATTTGGTGATAGAGGTGGGATCAACCTACCCAACATTAGTGTCATGGGCAAGTGAGATAGACCAGAGGAGGGGGAGGGGGAGTCACAAAGGGGCTGTAGCGAATACATCTGTCGAGGCATCACAGATGCCAGCTTTGTGTGCCAGCAGCCAGGGCACGTGGTAAGGAACTGCTGGAATAGACATGGCAGGGTAAAAAGATGATTTGTTTCAGCTGTGGCTTCTCAGGCCATGGTTGGAGGCAGTGCCCTTAAAACAGAGGAAAATATGAAAATCACTCACCAAAGCAGGTAGAACCTGCAGCAGCACCCTCTCTTTCCGAGTTGGCTGCTGACCAGATTATATAGCTGGTGAGGTCAGACAAATGGCTGACTGCAGCCTCTATTTCCAGTGGTGGTCATCCATGGATGTACACAAGAGGTTTATTGGGGGTCGGCAATGTGAAATGTTAGTGGACATGGGATCGTAAGTATCGATAACTGATCTACCCTCAGCCACAACTGGAGACGTGATTTAAATTACCAGTGCAGGAATTGAAACAATGAGAGCAGAGAGAAGTCACCTCTAGGTATTTGAGATTGAGGAAGTGTAGCTTCCTGTAGATTTCTGGGTGTGCTCAAACAATGAAGGTACTATCCTGGGGATAGATACACTGAGTAAGGCAGGAGCGATCACAGACGCAGGAAAAGGATAAATAACAGGGACAGCTAACATGGCCCACGTAGAGACAGCAGCCCCGAGCAAGGAGCAGAGACGGTGATGTGCGGGGATCATTTCAGAGAGCCCCAAGGGGAGGGTCCGAGCACAGTCAGGAGCTGTTGCAATTAGTGCAGCAGCCTGAGGTGATTACAGTAAAGAGTCACCAGAAAGGAGATAGCAAGGAGCAGAAAAAGAACAAATGGGCAAAAGAACATCAGTGTGAGGACGGCAGAGTAAAAACACCAAGCTACAGAAATTACAAGTGCACAGGAAGAAACTACAACTGTCAAGTTAGTGAGATTACATGAGATGTGAAGGACACTGTAACCAGGGTAAAGTGCTAAAGGACCAAGCAAATCAACAGCAGCACATTGCTGATCAGAGAGAGCCGGAGGGAAAGGAGATCGTCCTTGATGAGGGTGCTTCCTGAAAAGGCAGGGTTTGCCCCCAGAGGAATAGGACCACAGGTGGTACTTTAACAAACAAATGACACTTGTTTCTGTGTAGACACACGGCGATGCAGCCAGTGGAAACATTGGACTCAGGTTAAACTGTAAGACTCACCTTCTTGTTGCTCCTACAGACAGACCCAGGGATCAAGTGCACCCAGTAACCATGTATTTACGAAGAATCTAAGAGACAGACACCAGCCGGCCACATCAGACCTGACCACAGCCGATAGAAGAAGATCCACTGCAAATGCGAAGGCAGAAGACAACGACAGCCTGACAGAAAGCCGTGTTAAAGTGGAAATGGTAACGGTTCTCCATAATGAAGGCTGGTTGCTGAAGGTAGATGCACACAAAATGCTGGTGGAATGCAGCAGGCCAGGCAGCATCTATAGGGAGAAGCACTGTCAATGTTTCGGGCCGAGACCCTTCGTCAGGACTCAAGAGTCAGAGTCCTGACGAAGGGTCTTGGCTTGAAACGTCGACAGTGCTTCTCCCTGTAGATGCTGCCTGGCCTGCTGTGTTCCACCAGCATCTTGTGTGTGTTGCTTCAATTTCCAGCATCTGCATATTTCCTTGTGTTTGCTGAAGGTAGATGATTAGTTGAATAGCACAAAATAGAAAAGATACTGAAGAAAATAAATAGGATGGGATCCAACTTACAGCACAGATATCAGGTTCCACAACTTCAACAGCATGGCAGTCTGAGAAAGATTGCACAGGGGTAGTCATCCACAGCCTGAATGGGGAGTGAATACAAATGAGCTGGGCCCTTTCAGCAGTTGGACCAGTGATCCACTAGACTGTTTGGAAGGGGGTGCCACCGGGGAGAGATCCTTGCAGTCATTCAAATAGAGACCATCCCAACCCCTTCCTGTACATTGATGAGATGGTCTGAGAGCCTGATACATTTACCTTGCTGGTGTCCCTGGAAAGAGAGTTTTAGCTATCAGAGAATGAAGGAATGAAGACCAGTAACGTGATTAAGCTGCAATCGGCCACCAGGGAAAGAGCCAAGAGGCATGCAAACAAAACTGCATTTTTAAAGATGTTGTTCAAATTTCTGGAACAATCTCTCTACTTAGCGTTTTGCAGGTAGCCATTCGGGCTGATAGGCTAGATGTAGGTGCACATAGAGTAATTGGGAGGAATACTGAGGTAGGGCATTTCTGATGCCCTATTTGAGTAAATCCCCCTTAAGGCTGGCCTTTCCTGGTATGATTTATTTTTGTCCAGGAGGGCCAAGAGGAGGGGCTGTTAACAGTGATTTTTGGGGTCAGCACATTTAGCAAATTATTTCAGCAACTGATTTCAACCACCAGTCTTCAGATTAGAATATACACTGTGGATTAAATCTAAAGTGCAGCTCTGAACAATGGCTTCCTAAAACCGTGAACCACAGTTAATTGGAAGACACCACTGTTAATTAGAAGACCAGACAATGCTGATTAAATTTGTTATTTGGGTGTCTGTTGTGTGGGTGTGATGAGGTGTGTAGTTCAAAGGAAGTATTGTAAATATGGAATTGTCCTTTGATCTTTAGCATTTAAAATGTCGTGTAGTGTTGGGTCAGGCAGGCCTTTTTCCTCCGAAAGGGGTCTCAAGACGATGCATGTTCTGTCTCATTTTGTCAAATAAAGAGACTGCTTCGTATCTACCAGTACATCCTTCTGGTGACTTCAGTAACACGATAACAAGCAAATTTTCACCCATGCTTTTGAAAGAATATTTACTTTCTGGAGATTCCAATAACTTGCCAGAGAAAGTGATGGCCTAGTGCAGCGCTGATGCCTAAAGTACAAAACACCTGACTTCACTGGGACAGTGAAGGGGAAACGGTTAAAAGAAATTCATCACAATTTTGTCTCCTTGACCAAAACAGGCAACGAGACGAGATGCAGCATGACTCTACTCCAGCTCCCCCTATATTCCATTCAGTGTCACCTATGCCCAGTGCCACTATTGCAGACATATGCCAAATCATGTTTCTATGGTGACCAGATGAGCAAGCAGGCTGTTTCCAGACTGCTGACATCATCTCTGGTTTGTCTGAGGCATGATATTTTCCATTTCCAACCCCCTTGCCCTCCTACATACGAAGGCATCACAGCCTCACTCAACATGGTGCAGGCTGGAATCTGAGCCTATAATCTGGGCTTTGATGAAACTCCGATCGTTCCTCCATGGGCAATGCCTCATCTGATGAAGATTTCCGGCATTCCCTGTTTTTATGAGCAATCTCCAATCTGTTTTGTTAAGCTTCACATCCACACAGTTCACAACACCAGTAAGCATGTCCTCAAACAACCTGCAAATTTATAAACATTACTAAATTTGTACACCGATGTGAACTGATGTCATGAACAAAGTTTATGAAGAAAAGTAGGTGGTGTGATACAACTAAAAAGGATGAACGAATCAGCAGGGTCTGAGTAGGATCACAAGATGCATTCTGGTTCAAACAATATTGGCTTTCCAATAAACCCACTCAGATAATTGAAGAGTGGTTGATGCAAGCTGATAACACACAGACTTATCATAATATGAACACAAAAATAGAATAAAACAAAGTACTTGTTACACTTTTATGAGGCATATGGGAAAAGAGAAACCCAAGCTCATATTTCAGGTAGCAGACACATAGATAGAACTACGGATGCTACATGACTTGTTGAGTTTTTTCGAGCTCATTTTCATTTCAGCATTTCTACTGTCTGCAGCTTTTTTTGTAAGTTTTCCAAATCAAATGGGAGTACCTCTGGCAAAGGACAGAAATGAGAAGAACTTCACACCTGGCACAGGTAGTTGGTGGAATCACGGGGAACAGAGAGGGCCCATATATAGCCATACTACTGTTTGAGAGTTATCCAATCAGCACCATTCCTCTGCAGTTTCCCACAGTAATGCAATCATCTCCTTTCAAATAAATATCCACTGCTTTTTGGACGTTTTTAAATAATTTGATTCCAACCTCCCTTCTCTCTTCAGGGGCATTTTCCAGATATAGCAACCTGCAGCACAGATCTTTTGTTAATCTTTTTTTAAAATCTATTTCTCTAGTTATCATCTCTCTGCCAGCAATAACAATTACACTTATCATTATTTGGACAGAATTATAACATTTTTCCTCTATCTAATATTACAATGACTAAAAGCCATAGCAACTGTGATGAAATCACAGCTTGAGTTTTACTGTTTTCTGTTATGGAAGCAAATTAAAACCTGCAGCAAGGTAAATTTGCTCGGGTACATACCTGGACACAACACAGTAAAAAATGCTGTATTAGTTCACAGAATGGAGGCCAGTTCCACTCGAGCCTGCAGAGACTTCAATAAGACAGACGGGTACATTGCTGCTTAGTCACCGGTGACAACTGTCAATTGAGATTTATCAAATAGAATCCTGTTTTTCCCCCAAATGGTGAGTGAATGTCCCTACAGCATTGCTCAAAGTAGCAATGAGAATGCCTCTTGATAAGCATTTGCCTCTCTCATCAGAATACCCAGTCACATTTGACAACTCTTTGCTGAGTTTTGTATTAAATTGTTGCTACATTACACTGACTACTCTTCCAAAGTCATTCATTGGTTAGAATAATCTCAGAAAGGTGCAAGCTCCCCCCCCCCCCCACCAAAGAAACAAATTAACAGATCTACCAAATTTAAAATGAAAACAGAAAAATGCTGGAAACATTTAGCAGGTCAGGTCATATTTATGAGAAGACAAACAGAGATCAGCTTTCAGATCTGTGGCTTTCTACAGATGCTGCTTGACCTGCTGAGGAGTTTTCAGCATTTTTATTGCTTTCAGAAATGTTCCCTGTAAATGCCAAATTTCTTTTCCTTGGCTATTAAGGGACATATTCAATTCTCCTCTGCAATTGAGCAGAGGAAAGGAGGGTGGGCTCATTTCTAGGCATGTGCTTCAATCTACCCAACATCCCTTTGCCTTTACAATGTTCCAGAAGAAGAGAAAAGATATTTAAAGTATACTGTTTACCAATATAGAAGTGGGATATACAATGGGAAAAGATAGAAAAATTGCTTTCACTTTATATTTTGGAAAATTTTGCTTAAAAAGGCATGCACACAACTACCAGTCTTTATGTTTTACATAAAGCAGGAGAAACAGAATATTACATCCTTTTAAGACATAACTATGCATGGTTAAATTAAACAACGAACTCAAACTGTGAATGGCCACTGGGTCCTCTGTCCATATTGTAATTACACTCCAAGGTTGATTATAATCATATACTGAAAATTCCAGGAGTCAAATGTCATTGCAAATAATGATCCTAGACTAGAGTAGTTTCAAGTTCCTTGGAATACACATCACCGATGACCTCACCTGGACTGTACACACTGGCTGTGTAGCAAGAAAAAGCACAACATTGTCTCTTTGACCTCAGGCAACTGAAGAAATTTGGCATGAGCCCCCAAATCCTCACAACCTTCTACAGGGGCACAATTGAGAGAATCCTGACTGGCTGTATCACCGCCTGGTATGGAAAATGCACCAACCTTGATCGCTGGGCCCTGCAGAGAGTGGTACGGACAGCCCAGCGCATCTGTGGATGTGAACTTCCCTCCACTGAGGACATTTACAGCAGCAGGTGTGTAAAGGCAGCCTGGAAGATCATCAGGGACACCAGTCATCCCAACCATAGACAGTTTTAGCTTTGCTGGGCACTGTACAGAGTGGCACACACAGCCCAGAACATCTGTGGATGTGAACCTCCCTCCATTGAGGACATTTACAGCAGCAGGTGTATAAAGGCAGCCTGGAAGATCATCGGGGTCACCAGTTAATCGCCCCAACCATAAGCTGCTTCAGTTGCTTCTGTCTGGCAAATGATACCACAGCATTAAAGCCAGGACCAACAGGCTACAGGACAGCTCCTTTCTACAATCCATTAGACTTACAAATTCACATGTCTGGACATTGTGATGGAGTCATAACGCAAAGATTTTTACTCCCTCACGTTGTGGGATGGATAAAAGATTTAAATAAATTCAAATTCAAGATGCCTCACATGACCACAGGAGCCAAAGAGGTGCAAGTGTGATGTGTTATTCAATTAGAATACAGCTGATTCAAGCACCAGATCTATTTTCTTTCTGTTCTTCACATCTTTACTTTGAGTAATGTGCTCTAAATTGGCTACCATATTACCTGCCAAAAGCATATGGAGGCTTTGGAGTGCAGGCATAGGAGGTTCACCGGGATGTGGCTTGGAGCAGAGAGCATTTGCTATCAGGAGAGGTTGGACCAACTTGGGCTGTTTCCTCTGGTGACTGGAGACTAAGGGGAGAGCTGACAGAAGTTTACATAAGTTCTGAGAGGCACAGATCAGGTAGATAGTAAGAGTTTTGCTCCCAGGGTAGAAATGTCAAATCTTAGAGGGCATAGTCTTCAGGTGAGAGGGAGAAAGTTTAGGGCAATCTGTGGCGCAAGTATGTGCCTGGAATGTGTTGCCCAGGGTAACTGAAAGTAGACATGACAGTGGCATTGAAGAGGCATTTATACAGACAGATGAATGAAAATGGAATGGAAGGGTATGGATCCTTTGTAAGGCAGATGGGATTAGTTTAATTTGACATCATGATCAGCAAAGACATGGTGGGCTGAAGAGACTGTTACTGTGTTTTACTGCTCGATGTACCAAGCTCTCGTTAAAACATCGGTCAAATGACTGTCTCAGCACTCAAGTCTTAATGCTTCAGTTCACCATTATTCAGTGTCTCTTGGGACAAAAGGGTTCCAAATTTCTACTGTCTTTGAATAAATAGTGCCTTTAATATCATTCCTGAATAGCCTAGTTCTATTTTTAATAAAACTCCTATTTCTAAATTCCCTTAATGAAGATAAATTTACTTTCCCTGAAGATCTTTTTTATTTTGAACATATCAATCAAATCATCCTTCATTCTACTCTCATCAAGGGAATACAAGACAATTATTCAATAATTCTCAACTATTCAACTCTGTTAATGCTGGAATCAAAGTAAATTTAAGATGAACAATACGCTATGATTAGATTAAATTAATAGACAGTATCAAGCACAATATGTAATCAACATGTCAGAAAATTTCAGTGATTAGTTTCCTACTTTGACTAAAAATCCAGACAAACTTCCCATCTTTCAGAATTGCTAATCATCAAAGCCAGACCACAACAGCACTGGGTTAACCAGCATACCGAGACTTCCGAATGTTGAAGTGTACTGTAATCTAAATATGCTGAATTGCAGCCTTTCCTACAATCTCAGCAAAATTCTGAGAATGTTTCAGACTGGTTCAAGTCAATTCAGCAGATGAAAGTTTGCATAACCTTCCTCTCTACTTTGATTTCCACAGAATATATTTCCATTCCTTCTTCCACTTAACCTTCATACTATAGAGAATCTAATTTACTCATATCGTATAGGATTGCGTGAGCCACCATCCATTCTCTACAATGGAAAACAATGCAAGATACCAACAGCGCAATGACCACCACTGACAGCTGACCAGGAAAGGAACAATGAGTCTAGGTGGATAGCGTATTATTCTATGATGCTACAAGAGCAGATTTTCATCGATTTGAGGCAATGCTCACTTCAAAGCAAGACATGCCCAGCCAATGACACAACGGCTCTTTGCATTTATATGGGGCCTATGCAGAGTTGCATCTGCAAGCCTCTTCAAAGAAGTAGAACCAGACAAAAGCAGTTAGTCAGATAAAATACTGTTGGTTAAACTATGAATAGAAATCTAACCAGTGGTGAAGGCTAGAAGGATGTCTCTTTCATGGTCAAGTAAAAATTACTGGAGACAAACTTGACCAAATTCATCACCGAAAACAAAACCAAAAAAAAGGTGTGATCATTTAATAGTTTCAATGAAGGAAGCAGATAATGAGGCAGGAGCTGCCACTAATTGAACTGTTTTGAATTTCTAGCATTTAGCACCCAATTTGGATGGCCCAATAACTGTTTTTTTTAAAAAGCTCACCCATTTTACTAAACAACAAACAGTAAAATGCATCTAGTCTGGATGTCTAGAGCAATTCAAATGTGTTCCATCAGCTTACTACTGTTCCCACAATCTTGAATACTGCAGTGTTGGAAATGCTGATTTCCTTAAGGATTTATAAATTTTTTTCTCTCAACCTTATAGCAGCCCAAAGCACTTTACAGTAAATGAAATGTAGTCACAGCTACACAGCAAGAAACAAATTAATTCACATATATTAAAATCCCACAAACTATAACAACATAATGACAAAATAATCTAATTTTAATGATATTGGTTGAAGAACAAATATTGACCAGTAGTCCTCAATATGTTTGCTACAGTTCAAAAGCATCTGGTAAGTTTTTAAATGTACCTCTAACAGGGCAGGCAGAGCCTTGTTTTAATGTCCCTTTCACCTCCACAAAATACACATCAGAACCTTAAGTGCAATGGCACTGTAGATGTTGGCCAGGACTTCAAGTGATATTTAATTGACCACTGAGCCAAGGAAAGGTTTATCAAGATGCCTGCTCCGATGACACAGTCCATACTCCAGCAGTGATTTGTATGCAGGAGTTTCTATTAAACTCTCTCATTGTACTTAAACATTTAAAGAAATGATCCTTATCTCATCGTCAAGTCTTTTACCATTGGTCAATGTTGTCACAAATACAAATTCATACAACGGAAATAAACGTTTCATGAGTTTTGAAACATACATTACTTTATACTCCTGATGAAGGGTTTCGGCCCGAAACGTCATCACTACCTCCTCCCATAGATGCTGTCTGGCCTGCTGAGTTCTGCCAGCATTTTGTGTTTTTATTACTTTATATTTAGTCAGTGCTATAATTATTCTGAGACCTCTGAATAGCCTGGGTGGGATTGGAAGGAGCACAGAAAAATTACTGTCATCTCTGGCTATGTGATAATTGTAATGGGTTAATTAAACCTATGCCCCGGTAGGTGGGGGCGAGGTTGAGGGAGGGCGAGAGAAAAACATTAACGGCTATCCAGCAAGGCTGAAACTTCTCAGAACGAGGAAAGATGACAGCCCATTATACAATATCCTGTTTGTACTTAACATGGGAAAAAGAATTGAAGATGTAACAAGAGCTTGCTGTATGTACAGAATAAAAATCAAAAGTAAAACACAAACACAGCAGTGAGTGGAGGATATAGACTCTGGTGCTCAGGAATTATGCAAAACAGTGGGGGGGGGTGGTGGAGGAGATGGGCACAGAATTATTTTGGGGCAACTACCTCTTCCCTTCCAGATATCCATTCAATAGTGGGACTGGCAGAGATCCAGAAGCAGATTAGAGTGCCTGCCACTCATCTGTTCCTTGCAGTCATAGCTCCAGTGTAATTGGGAAGAAAATAAAGGCATTCACACCCTCAGTGATTATACAGAATAATGAAAATAAAAGCTCTGGCTACAGATTCAATGACATCATTCAAGAAAACTTCCAAATCAAATGGCATGCAATGCCTTTGAAGTCTCATTAACATTTTTGCATTGAATTCCAGAAAATGTCCTAGCCAAATAAGGAGTTCCAAGAGACCATTCACATATATTGTAAAGAATTCTTAAGAAGCAGGGATTCAGCTGCTCACACCAGGAGAATTGTTGACCTAACAGTCGCTGTGTCTGGCTGGACTGTGTTTGAGATTTTTTTTCCACAAGCAGAAATATCTTATAGACCATTCATCCAATCTTATGGAGAATCATTCCGCTAGGTGATTAAACACTTATCAAAGCAAAGCATAAACTATAAGCAATACAAAAAGATAAACCTTCGCCACCTCAAGTTCCACAAGCATAAAGGAGGAAGCTTGTGAATTTTCACAGCACCTGGTATTACAATAACATGCTCTTGGAATGGACTCACTTGGAAATTTAGGATGCCGCAAGATCTCCCAAACATCAATAAGGTAGCAACCTTTCAAATGAAAATAGTCAAAGCACAACTATTTTTCATGGCATCAGGAAAATCTTCCCTGTTCTTTTCCTCAAAATAGCATCAGGGAATTGGATCTTGGTGCAATACATCAACTGCTTATTTATTTCCATAGGTGCTGCCTGGCCTGCTGAGTTCCTCCAGCATTTTGTGTGTATTACTTTTCATTTCCAGCATCTGCAGAATAACTTGTGTTGTGTTTACCAGGGAATCTATGTTTGATGCCTTAAGAGCTCTCAGTACTGCACTAGAGTGTAAGTCATGCCATGGAGACCCTGAAACACTACGAACTCCATAATGTACTGGTTAGGCACAGGAGTACGTTCAGCCAGAGACTCATTCCACCGAGATGCAACACTGAGCGTCATAGGAAGTCATTCCTGCCTGTGGCCATCAAACTTTACAACTCCTCCCTCGGAGTGTCAGACACCCTGAGCCAATAGGCTGGTCCTGGACTTATTTCCACTTGGCATGATTAACTTATCATTATTAAATTATTTATGGTTTTATATTGCTATATTTCTACACTATTCTTGGTTGGTGTGACTGCAACGAAACCCAATTTCCCTCAGGATCAATAAAGTATGTCTGTCTGTCTACAACTTCCTGACTCTAGAGAATGCGTTACCTAGCCAATATTGAAAGTGATCGCAAGCTAAAGATAGAAAGCTTGGGTTCTCCCTGTGATCTCTTAGCTCAGCACTATAATTGCTAGAAGTCACTGTCTATACAAAGAATGGACATATAGGAAAGATACCAGAACACAGCTGGAAGTCAAATCTGCATGGAGGGAGGCAAGATGAGAAGGGGAGGGAAAAATACTGTTGAGTAAATAGCTGAGCAAGTTAATGGGAATTGAGCGTGGAGACAACTGGAGTGCTGCAGCTTGCAGGCCGTCAAGGGTGTAGCAGATCGCTAATTAATCACAGCCTGGTCTCACTAAATTGCTCAAATCTGACCCTTCAAAAGTCACTGTGTTCCCTTTGATTCTAGAGGAAACTCAATTCCGTTGGCACTCAACTCCTTGCTCGCACAAGTAGTCTGCCAAAACCAGGGTGACATGCTGGAAGGCTGCATTCAGCACCTCCTAACCATGCCTCTACATTCAATGTAAAATTTCCATCTGAGTTACAGACAGAGGAACATACACGTAGATTATGAAATCTGTTCCACCATTCAGCTCATCATTGATTGAAATCCCAACATCTTTGCAGCTTGGAAACCCAGGAGTCTGCACGTTCTGGGATCTTTACAACCCTTTATGGGCTGCTTTCTCAATGGAGGTTAAAATGACACCGATTCCCAAATTCATTATCACAGGATCATACAGATAGCACATCTCCCAGTTGGCAGTCCAGAGCTCAGAGAGGACACTCAGGCATTTTATTCAGGAAATAATTTTAATTTCAGTAGTGAGGAACTAGTGATATTTTAGACACTGGGAACTGGTTTCCTATAAATGCATTTAGCCATGATAACCCAAACTTCCTCATCAGAAGGTTTCTATTCCTTCAATGTACAAGTGGTTGTTAGAGTTCCCATACAGTAAACATTACCTTTCTGAGAAACACAACAGACACGACCAGATGTAGATCAGCTTGAGAGCTGTGCAGAGAAATGGAAGATGGTGCTTCACCTGGACAAGTGCGAGGTTTTGCATTTTAAGAGGTTAAATGCAAGAGAAAATATACAGTAAATGACCTGATATACGAGGCGTGATTGATAGGTTTGTGGCCTAAGGTAGAAGGAGATGAGTTATTAACTTCAAACTTTCTGCATTCTCACTCAAAGAGTTGAACTGCACGTGCATGTAACGAGAGCTGTATAACTCATTTCCCTCTACCTTAGGCCACAAACTTATCAATCACCCCTGCTGCGGACCTCTTCTGGAGGTCCAAGAAACAGACTTCTACAAAGAAAGGATCCGTATGCTCCACGACCGCTGGACTGAGTGTGTAAATGTATGAAAAATAAATGTGCTAGATTTTCTAAAATTGACTCCTTCTACCTTAGGCCACAAACTTATCAATCACCCCTCGTATACAGGGATCTCAGGGAGCAAATCTATTGCTTCATGAAAATGGCAATACAAATGGATGAAGGTAAAGAAGACACAAGGCATACTTGCCTCCATTGATCAGAGCACTGAGTACAAAAGCTGGGAAATCATATTGCAGCTGTATAAAACTTTGCTTGGGTCACAGGTGGAATATTGTGGGTACTTCTGTTCAATAGGTGGTATGTAGAGACTTGGGAAAGGTTCATCAGGATGTTGCCTACATTGGCTACAAGGTGATGCTTCATAGATTGTTTGCTTTCTGTACATTATTAGAGGCTGAGGGGTGACAAGGGAAATATTTAAAATTAGAAGAGACGCAGAATGGATGGATAGTCAAAATCTTACTTCTGCTGGAAATGCAACCTACTGGAGAAGACAGCTTTAAGGTGGGAAGGGGAAAGCTTAAAGGAAGTTTACAAGGCTCCTGTGTTTACAGAGTGGTGGATGCACAGAATGTGCTACCAGAAGGAACGACATAAGCAGAAAGGACAGCAATGCTTAAGAGGCATTTGAACAAACAAATAACTTGGCTGGAACTAGAGAGATACACACCATGTGTAGGGAGAAGGGATTAGAGTGGCATCATTCTGTGCAGACAATGATGAGCCAAAGGGCTCACATCCTATGTTTGTCACGTGTGATACCTTCATCCTCAGGAATCCACAAAGCCAGACATTTTCAGTGGGCAGATCCTATGGTAAAGGGCTGCTGTCCGACTCCCTGTATTCATTCATCAATTCACACTCATGATACAGAGCCACACAACTACCAGATCTGTGTAGAAAATGCTTTCAGTCTTCTAAATATGGAATTCAGTCACCTTCTGTCCAAGGGCAGCTGCAGCGTATGCTAACTAGCTGTAGCGATTTCATCATGAAATATGACCAACCAGAAACAACAGCCAGTGCCACGGGAGCTGCACAGGAGTTCCAGGGCAGAGAGCTACAAAGTCAGCCTTGAAAGGCAACTAGGGTACATCCCTGGTTAGCAACCGCAGCCTCAGCTCCCACCTGAGACAACCTGCTGGAAGAACTCCGCTGTACGACAGCACCTGTGGGAGGAAATGAAATGTCAATGTTTCTTTCAGGTCAAAACCCTGTGACAACGGCTCCTCTCCTCCCATAGATACTGCTCGGCCTGCTGGTTTGCTATTTGGTAATGATCAAGAATAGAGGGGAACAGCTTGTAAAACACCGGGAAAAACATGATCCCTGAAGTAAGCCAGTAACCCTCTCCCAGTCTGACACACTACACCAATAATTAAGCATGGAAGTACAAATAAAATGATTGATTATGAACCCACCTCTACCATCCATCACAAAGCCGATCTCCAATCCAGTTACTGAGACAGCTTGGTGCATCTGTTCTGCAGCTCACCCCAATATGTTATGTGACAGCACAAGATGTGTTTGCTTTGGAGAAGACAACTGTAGCCAACTCCTGCACAGCTCATCTTATGTTGGTTCTAACCGAGTCATGCATCGCGTTGATTAAAGTGGCTGCTATGATGCCTTACTTACATGGGAGTGAAGAAAATTGTCAGAAGGTGCACTCAGTGAGTCTAGTTCTGTCGGTGTCTGCAGAATACATTTCTCGGTGAAAATGCCCTAATGCTGCTTCACTGATTTATTCTTTTGGGGGGGGGGGGGGTGTCCCAATAAACATCAACAAGCAATGCAATGATAGTTCAGAACGAAGACAAGTGAAACATAGTTACTGCTAGACGACGTTTCTTGGGAAAGAGGACATGATAAAAGGAACATGGTTTCTTATAGGTCATAAAATCATAGAAAGATACAGCATTGAAATGGGCCTTTTCGGCCCACCTCAGCCATGCCAACGGTGAAGTCTTTCTACACCAAACCCATTTGGCTGCATTAGGCCCATCTCCCTCTATGCCTTTCCTATCCAAGTACTTGTCCAAATCCTTTCACCTGTTATACAGTAATTATATCTGCCTCCACCTTCTCCTCTGACAGCTCGCTCCACATTACTGCCACTCTCTGCAAGAAAAATTTAGATCTCCTTTAAACTTCTCCCCTGTACCATAAACTTATGCCCTCTGGTTCTAGGGTCAAATGTCCAGGAAATAAAGACTATTTATTCTATACAACCCTTTCTCATTTTATTAAACTCTGTAACATCACCCCTCAGTCTTCGACACTCTAGTGAGCATAAACCCAACCCTATCCACCATCTTTATTTACTACAGGCTTCCATTCTCAGCAACATCTAGATAAGTCACTTCAGTACTCACTCTGTTGCTACCACATCCCTCCTGTAGTGCAGTAACCAGACTCTAGTGCAGCCTAAACAACATTTCGTATGACGGTAATATGATATGCCATCAACTCTTATAGTGTCTCAGACTACAAAGGAAAGTTCACCAAATGCATCTTCCACTACCGTATCTACCCGTGTTGCCACTTTCAGAGGCCTATGGATTTGAATCTGCCACACATTTTAATTCCACATCCCATTCTGATATGTCTATCCATGGCCTCCTCTACTGTCAAAATGAATCCAAACTCAGGTTGGAGGAACAACACCTTATATACCGGCTGGGTAGCCTCCAACCTGATGGCATGAACATTGACTTTTCTAACTTCTGTTAATGCCCCTCCTCCCCTTCTTACCCCATCCCTGACATATTTAGTTGTTTGCCTGTTCTCCATCTCCCTCTGGTGCTTACCCCCCTCCTTTCTTTCTCCTGAGGCCTCCCGTCCCATGATCCTTTCCCTCCTCCAGCTCTGTATCACTTTCGCCAATCACCTTTCCAGCTCTTAGCTTCATTCCACCCCCTCCTGTCTTCTCCTATCATTTCGCATTTCCCCCTCCCCCCACTACTTTCAAATCTCTTACTATCTTTCCTTTCGGTTAGTCCTGACGAAGGGTCTCGGCCCATAACGTCGACAGCACTTCTCCCTATAGATGCTGCCTAGCCTGCTGTGTTCTACCAGCATTTTGTGTGTGTTGTTGTTTGAATTTCCAGCATCTGCAGATTTCCTCGTGTTTGATCTCCCTACACATCTATGTTCCTAAGATCACTGCCTTTACTCTCTATGTCCTACCAGAATTTGACCTTCCAAAATGCACTACCACATGGATTGAAGGTCATCTATCACCATTTCATCAAACATTCTAGCTGATCCACGTCCTCCTGCATCCGCTGACAACCTGCTAACATGTTCCTAACATCCGCCAACATTTTTCCCTCTCTCGTTTGCAACATTTGTTCCCTTTCTCCATTTTAAAGTATGGCTATTTGCTTGTGCTTCTCAACATCAACCGAATTTCCAAGCTAGCGATAAACCTCCTGGAACGTTTCTCTTTTTTGTATCCTATTATGTTGGAAACATTACTCATCACACCATTTTCCAGCATTTGGCTAACACCTCACTATTCCTTTCCTATCCATGTACTTGTCCAAATGATTTTTTAAAATTGTTGTGATTGTACCACCTCTACTTAGGGAGCTTCTTCCATATGTCCACCACTATTTGTGTGAAAAACCTGACTGTCAGGGTCCTTTAAACCTGTTCCCTTCTCATCTTTAACTTCTGTCCTCTAGTTTTAGACTCCATAACCTGGAAAAGTCAGAGCCATCTACCTTATGTATGTCCTTCAGTTTAATAAACCTCTGTAAAGTCACCCTTCAGCCACTTGCATTGATAGTCCAGCTGGCAAAAATATCACATCTTCAGTCCAGTTCCTCATAAAAGGAAGATGCAAGGGCACAAAATATATGTTTATATTTGCAGGGTAGAACGTATTTTAATAATGTAACATAATTTGTAAACATAAAGCTATGAGGGCTATGCAGTTGGGGAATTCTAGACAGTTTCTTGAGTAGGTTACATGGTCGGCACAAGATTATGGGCCGAAGGGCCTGTAACGTGCTGTAGATTGCTATGTTTTATGTTTCCTTTAAGGATGTGGAATGCTTTCTGTGCAATCACAGAATATGCAATGAGAAGAGTCCCAGATTATCCAATCTCTCCTTGTAACCGATACCTTCCATTCCAGGCAATACGCTGGTGAATCTCTTCACTCTTTCTAGTGCTACCACATCTTTCTACTCCTGTGGAAACCAGAACCTCAGACAACTTTACAGATGCATCTTAACCAACTGAATTGTACATGTAAATATTAGCCACTCCTCAGTATTCCGGATTGACCTGCCTTCAGAAGGTAACAGAAAAACTGTGAAAATAGTGAATGCTACCAGAAGATGATTTTGTGAACGCTTTTCCAACTGTCCCACAGAAGAATCAAAAGCCACTTTTTTTAAAATCACAGAAATCACTCTACATCTTTAAGGAAAGCTGGACTGCCAATGAAAGAGAATGACTGCATCACACAGTCAAAACCATCCTGCAGACCGTTGGCACAGAATAGACTGTCATATAACAACAGAGCAAAACCTTCTGGTAGAATAATATAAACATCCAAGGACTTCCTGCACCTTTAACTCATAATTTGAATAATAATAGAAACTCACCCTCTTTCACGGATATGCTACATTTAGATTTCAACATCTACCAATAAAGTTCAATTACAAAAGTTGTACTTGCAAATAGATCTTTTGAAAAGGCTTGTACACACACAACTGAGCAAATGAAAGTATATTTAAATCTGTTGCACTAAATGCTGATGATGTGATTTTTCCCGCATTATCTTCTCCATATGGTTGTGAAACAGCTCCTGATTCCCCTTTGTAGGTGTGAATAATTTTCCTGTCTCCATTGTGACGATACTTACAGGCACACACATTGTTTTCATCTAATTACATAAATAATAATTCATCTGAATAATAATTATGCATTCCCTTTGTGTTAATATCTCCATTCCAAGACCACCCTGCTCATTCTCCCTAGGACCACCTTAGTATTTTTGCTATTTAAAAACTTTCTTCGATAAAGCAGCGAACGCTATCAGGACGTATTTTATCTGTTTGAAGTTTTTGTAAAATAAGAGTTCCTTTTAAATCAATTAATTGAACCACTTTGCAACCCTGCTATGCTGATGGAGTGTTACTTTAATGAGCCAGTTACAATGCGGCGCATCAGATACATATGGAATGGATGGGGTTGGTAGAGATGTACTCCTAATACCCAAAGGCAAGCGTCAACCCCTCTTACATTTTACCTGAGCTCCAGCAGCAGTCTCCTTCAACAATTCCAACGTCTCCCTTCCAGCACTGCCTCCGCTTCACTGTTCGATACAGTACACCGAGAGCTGGTCTCCGAGGGAAAGGCGGGACATGCTAAGAACTAACCTTTCCCATTGGTGCAACCGGCCAAATGGTGCTTTGCCAATAACACAAAATAGACCAAACCTGGAAGCCTATTGGCTCAACTATGCATCAATCATTTCCCAGTTGCAAGTCGTGCTTGGCGACGTTTAATGTAAACACTAATTAAAGCGAATCCGAGCGTTCCGGAAGTTATTATATAGTCATTAGATATTTCTGCATATTCTGATTGGATTATTCATTATTAAACATCTTATAGCGATCTGGTGACTTTAACAACAAATATTATTTGCAAATCCAAACTGTGTTTAAACAGTGCACAGCACTAAATGCTGCTATTAGAAAGGCCGCGAAATATATTTTCCTTTATGTCCTCAGCACATTCTGAAATGTTTCCTGACCAACGATTTACTTTTGAATTTCAGATAACGTTTTATGCGTACTTAAGATTCCTTCTGACGGTCACATGGGATGTTTGAATCATGAATTATTGCAAAGACATTTCTCCAAATAGTTCAAGAATCTAAATACTGGAAGAACTCCACTAGTCAAAAGAAAAGAGAATCCAGTTATTCTTTCATGTCGAAGATGACATCAAAAGAGCACCATGAGAAGGAAGTCCAAACAGTACCATGGAATTTTGCAGGAAGAAATGATTGGCAGATGGTTAGACCAATGGATTTCTAAGAGTTACAAACTAATTTAATTATTTCAGCATTAAGATTACACCTTCAGCATTCCTCCATCCATTGATTACTGCCAGTAAGTGATATCTTGAATTATACCCACAAGCCCTGGGGGACAATGGAGAAAGACAACCTGATGGATACAAATGGTATTAACTGAGAAAAGGGATTATAGTTTTCAAACCTATCTATGTTTTCAGATTATCTTGATATATGCTCTTGTAGAGTTTACAGGGAGAGCTGAACTTCTTAGGAGAATAAAGTCACGTTTGCTTGTTGCAATTGCGCAGAAAGAGATAAAAAAATTCTGTGGAATTATTTGATGGATATTTCCCATTCTCCCACACTCAAGAAAAAAGTTATTATTTCTGTGCTTTTCTACACGATCTCACAATTTCTTCATTGTACCCCACCTTTTTGGGTTACCTATTCACTTAGCCTGTCAAAATCCTCTTTCCATCAAAACCACTACTCATATTCCAATTCAGTTTCATATCAACAACCACCAGACTCTTGAACCAGGGGGAACAACTTCACTCAATTTCACTAGCCCCATCACTGAACAGTTCCCACAACCTATGGACTCACTTTCAAAGACTCTTCATCTCATGTTCTCGATATTTATTGTTTATTTATTTACAATGTTTTCATTTTGTATTTGCAGTTTGTTGCGTTTTGCACATTGATTGTCTTGTTGGCATGGTCTTTCATTGATTTTATTGTGATTCTTATATTTACTGTGAATGCTGCAAGAAAATGAATCTCAGGATTGTAAATGGTGACATATACATTATGTACTTTGGTAATAAGTTTACTTTGAACTTTGAACTGGGAGTTTAAAAAAAAGAACTCTATCAGATCAACCTAATGGATGTGAATAGATTGGACTCAAATACCAGTCTGGATTGCTCCACTAGTCACAGCAGGCCAACTTGCAAAGGACACATTTATTCCTACAATATGTTATCTATCAACCAAATCTCAGCCCACATTAGTTAATACCCTTAATTCCATCTGTTCTAGCTTTGTTTAGCTATCTCCTCTATGGAACCTACTGAAAGCCTTTCCAAAATCCTCTTCAAAGGAAAATCCAGTTGCTCCTCATAACTGAAAGGCTTCATTCTAGGCAACGTCCAAGTAGACACAAAAGGTGTAGATACTGGAATCTGGAGCAAAAAAAAATGCAGGGGAAAAACCTTGCATCAGGTATACAAGAGACTGTAGCCTGATGCAGCATTCCAAACTGAAATGTCGACCATCCCTTTGCCTCCACACATGCTGCTTGACCCACTGAACATCCAGTGAATCCCCCATGCAATTGAATCCTTCTGAGAGTGTGCCAATGAGAACTTTATATAGTACCACAGTTGTGTACTAACCAAACTGCTTTATATTCTATGCCTCAAATAATAAAGGCAACTATCCCACTTGCTATCTTCACCACTTAATCTACCTGTGCTGCTATCTACTTTCCCTGCCATTCTGACCACATCCTTCATCTATTCCATCCAGTATCCTTTCATTTCCATTCCTCTACCCTTACCCTCATCCAAGCCTCTTTCAATCCCTTCAGTCCGTCAGGATCCTCTGTTCTTCAATACTCATTAACGACATACAATTCATTGTTTGTCCTACCCTCATTAGTCCTCCCAATATGCATCATGTGCATTTATCTGAAGTAAATTCCATCTATCATTACAGTGCCTATTTTACCATCTGATCAATTTCACCCTGAAAACTACAACTATTCTCCACCATATCAACAACCTATTTTCTTATCACAAAATTAGGATGTCAGTGCCAATCACTGCAGTATCACATTGGTTCCAATTACAAAAACAACCCTGCATCATCAACTTTTGCCTCCAATAATCATCAATTTTGGATCCAATCTTTCAACTTGCATTGGATCGCATGATCTCAAACATTTCAGTATTAGAATCTGCATCAGGTTTATTATCACTGACATGTGCCAGGAAATTTGCTGTTTTGTGGCAGCAGTACAGTGTAATACATGAAACATACTATAAAATATAATAAGAAATATTTATTAAAAATAAATAAGTAGTGCAAAAAGAGAACAAAATTAGTAAGGGAGTATTCATGATTTTCATATGGACCCATTTTGGACCAGTCTCCTATGTGGGACCTTAGTGAACATAGCCACTGGAGAAAAGTGTGCTACACTACAAGAACAGAACCTGTATATATCTTCTGCATGAGGTGTGTTTAGCATGCAGAATTTAACCTTGACTTTGATTGAAAGCAGATATTTGAAATTTCTCATCAACAAACATCTCCATCTAGTGGATCATGTTGGAAGTATTCAAATCTCACCAGTCATAAAATAAAAATTTCACAACCTCCCAACATTCTAAAACACTTTTTAAAGCCCTTGAAGTAGTACTGATTTAATGAGGAAATACACTGACCAATTTTAATTTAATGAGGAATTGCATCCAAATATTCTGTTTTAATGATGTTCTCTGAGGGAGCTTGAACAAACTAAAAGACAAGATGAAGAAGGTAAAACTCCTCCACTATTCTTCAAAGTGGTGATGATGATGTGATGATGGTTGTCCATCAAGTCCGATGACAAGGGAAAACCTGTGCAGGAGAGTATTTTTTAAGTGGAAAAGCCATTGCAATGGTGCAGTTTCACTCTTAACTTCAAAAGTCAGGGTCCAGTGATACGATCAAGCATCACAACTGAGGTCTTCCTTGGTTGCAGTGGATAACAATGACTTCTTATGTGCTTCATCATGACCTTTGCTCTCCATGGTGCGGGGCAGAGCTGCCTTCCTGGCCATTGGATCCCAAGAAGAAGAATGATTGTTTCCATGAACAGGAAGGTCAATAATAGCTAATTCTAACAGTATAAGATTAAATAAATCAGGTGATATCTCACATTCTTGTTCACATTAATTGTTGGTTTGAACAATTATTTGGGTTTACACAAGAGATTCTGCAGATGCTGGAAATCCAGAGGGGCACACACAAGGTGCTGGAGGAACTCAGCAGGTCAGACGGCATCTATGAAGAGGAATAAAGAATTGATACATCAGGCTGAAACCCTTCATCAATCCTGATGGAGGGTCTCAGCCTGAAAGGTTGACTCTTTATTCCTTTCTGTAGATGCTGCCTGACCTGCTGAGTTTTTCCAACATTTTTTGTATGTTACTATTATTTTGGTTTGCTATCCACTTCAATACCACTTTAGGACTTGCTTTAGATGCTTTCTGTCAACTTCTGAGAAATTCTCTATGCCGAATTTCTTCTCCTCATCCAATACTAAAAAGCTTGTAATATTATGAAACTAAGCAGTCTTTAAAAGGAATAAACTTATCTCACTTTATAGATTTGCTTATTGTTTATCAGGAAGTATAATTTACAGTGAGTTGATTTTATTGTAGTTGAAAGTAAGTTGTTGGAAATAATTATGGTTTAGTTACACACTGAAGTAATTGGTGATTTCCAGCAACTTCTGGTGCCATTGCAACCTTCTTTTGAGATTCTGGTACAGTGATCCAAGACAATAACATTTGGCTCATAAACCACATCCATTTCTTAACCATAAGAGATTCTGCAGATGCTGGAAATCCAGAGCAAGTTTCATAACATTGTTTTCTCATTATAGGAAGGATTGTCAATTGTTTGAGATGGCTCTCTGTGAACCTCCAAGAATTGAAGGTTATAATCAATCCTGTTGAATGATTGGTAATCTATGACCACTTTTATCACCTTGCACTACAATGGACATATTTAAGTTATGTGTTTTCATGTGAATGCTCCTTATCTGATACAATATTATGTTGCTGCAGGTAGGATTTTCATTCTCCCTACACATACCTGTATCTATGCACATGACAATAAACTTGACTTTGGACTTCAAATGAAACTATAATTCTGTTTTCTCTCTACAAGGCAGCCTGATTTTCTCACTAATGCTGATGTCTCACAGCAGCAGGTCCAATTCTGACTTTGCGTATTTTCTCTCCATTGCCATGTGGATTCTCAATGGGTGCTACTGTTTATATTCCCACATCCCTAAGAGACACCATGTTAATTTATAACTGTAAAATACCCAAAGCATAAATGATACACCAGTCAGGGAGTAGATGATGAGCATGTAAGAGAGAATTAGGTTGCAGAGAAATCATTGGAGAAATGGGATTGTTCTGCCAACTGCCATAGACTCAATGAGCCAAATGGCCTTCTATGTCACTCTGAAATAAAATAGCTTTATTATTAGAATTGTTATTTCAGATTTCAAGTATTCATATTATCTTTATGCTGGAAAATAAATTATGTCAATAATAATTTTATTTTTTCTTTATTTGCACATATCCTTTCTATACTTCCAGCTTCTTGACAATCTACAAATAATATTGTTCCACTTGTCCCTCCAGCTGCCATGGCTCTGAGTTAATGGAATTTCTTTTTTATAATGCTCCTTTCCCTAATATGATTTTTATGCAGTTTTGCTGTACTGTTTGTATTACAATATTAAGGATATAGTTTCAATGCAATCAAAGAGATACATTTAAACCTGTGTCTGAATGTTGTCTAGGTGGTGTGTGTGGGCATGGACTGTTTTGTTTGCTGAGATGTTACAAATGGAATTGATCATTGCCTCGTTTGATCTCAGTCTATACTGAAAAATTGTCTATATCAGTGTCACAGCTTATAAGTTAGATGGCAATCTTCTTGCAACCAGATAAATTTTGAAAAGATTGTTAATTATCTCTCTCAGCTAATTGAGCCAAGGGCTTTTGTGAAGACAAGAAAGGCCATTCCATGTGGTTGGTCCAGCTTTCTGCAGTATTTATAGGACCTACTGCATGGTGAAAGATCATATCCCCTGTATTCCTCAGTGGTTAGTATTCACACTGTAACTGTGGATCTTCAGCAGGCATTTGAGCAAGTCAATAAAAACAGAAAATGCTGGAAATACTCAGGAGGTCAGGCAGCATCTGTGGAAAAGAAACAATTAAAGCCTTCACAAAAAAAAATGGGGAAAAGAGAAAACAGATCAGTTTTAGGTCACAAAAAAGTAGTTAGGGATAGGAATAACACGTGAGACCAGATGAAATATTATAGCATTTAAATTCAGATTACTTTTCTTTACTTGTGTCATGTGTTGTTAATGATAAGGCTGTGGGTTCTGCTCAGCAGGCAAGACAAGAAAGAAAAAAAATACTGAGTCAAAATGGCCAGTTCTGATATGGAAAGGAAAAGCAAGTTACCTGAAATTTAAGAATTTGATATTAAGTCCAGACAAGAGCAACATGCCATAGATGTTTCTCAAACTTGCCCTTTAGTAACACTGCAATAAGCAGAAGACAGAAAGATAAAAGCAGGAGTCAGATTTTGAATTAAATGGAAGCCAACACGAAGCACAAGGTCACTCCTGCAGATGGAGTTGCAGATGCTTTGCAAAGCAATTGTCCAATCTGCATTTGGTTTCTCCAAAATAGAGGCAACCGCATTATTAAAATCAAATACAGTACACTAGATTGGAAGAACTGCATATAAATCATTGCTTCACCTGTTAAGTCTATCGGGGTCCCTGATTGGTAGGAAGAGGAAAGGTGAAAGTACAGCTGTTATACTTCATGTAGTTCCATGGGAATGTGTCATACAATGGAGAATCATAAAAGAGATCAAGGAATCATAAAGGGAGTGAAGCTGATGAAAACTTAAGGCAAATAGGGAATATGTTACAGGAGTTGGTTAAAATTACAAAGAATGATCTACAGAATAGGGAAGCAGGTGGGTGGAAGATGAGGGTGTGGGAAGTCGTTGCTGTACCTACTACGAGAAAGTCAGAAAACAGGTGTTGGAAATAAAAGAGATGGTGTCAAGAGCTGTGTCCACTATAGTAGAAGAGAACCCACAATTCAAGAAGGAAATATGAGATGCGCATGTGTGGAGTGTCTCATTAAGGGAACAAATGCAAAGGAAATGGAGGATTTGGGAGAATGGAACTGAGTCCTTATGGGAGGCAGGATAGGAGGCAGTCCAATCAGAATAACTGAGGGTATCTGTGAGCTTGTAGTGCATGTTAGCAGCTAGCCTATGTTGAGGTGGTGATGGAGAGATGAAACAAAAATAAAATGCTGGGAATACTCTGTAGGTGAAGCAGCACTGGCAAAAAAGAGTAACAGTTAACATTTGAAATCAAAGACCCTTCATCAGGGAGGACCCAGACATTCCCATGTGAAGGTGACATACAGTAAGGGTGGAAATTGCATCAAAATTGATGAAAATTTTGAGTTCTATATTAATTAACTCAGGAAGGAGGACAAATAAAAAAAGAAAGAGTTGGAGGAGTGGGCTGAAATGAGAGAAAGATTTTTCCACATTCCACAAAAAGACAGGCTTATCTTGGGCCAATCCAAGCTGAGGAGGATGCTTCAGTATTCAGATATGCTGGCTTTCTCCAATTTGGTATAATTCACAGTAGGTTCACCTTTTCCCAAAGGAGCACTCTTTGCACTCACCATTGTTCTTTTAAGAAGGTTCTTTTTCTTGGACCTCTAACCTACAGACACCCATTTTTTTAGAATCTTTTTATTAATACATAATCTTCAACAACTATAAAATAATACAAAACTTCAACAAATTAATATATATACGATAGAGCTGAAGAAAAAAACTAATTGAAATATATAAAAATGAAAAAAATTTATATATAGAGAAAAAGAAAAAAAACCCATCTAACTAAGAAAAAAAAAACCCCATTAATTACAAAAAAAAACCCCATTAGGAATCAACCCCCGGAAGCAATACGTTTAACTATCATCTAGATATATAGAAAAAAGTCATCAACCGCCAATTCACATTTTTTTTAAAAAGGTAATAAAATTGGAAGGAAACCATATAGAATAATTCAAATTAAATGGTATAATTCGGCAAAAGAACCCCATCTTCTCTCAAAATCAAATCGAGTTTCAAAAGTTCTACTTCTAATTTTTTCCAAGCTGAGACATAACATTACTTGAGAAAACCATTCAATTAATGTAGGGGAAGAGATATCTTTCCATTTTAATAAAATAGCCCTTCTTGCCAACACTGTAACAAATGCAACTACATGTTGATCTGAAGATGAAATACCCTGAATATGATGCGGAACTATTCCAAATAGAACAGTTAGTCCATTAGGTTGTAAATTAATTTTCAAAGCTTTAGAGATTGTAGAAAATAAAGATTTCCAAAACAATTTTAATGAAGAACATGACCAGAACATATGTGACAAAGTAGCTACTTCAGTTTTACATCTATCACAGTAATCTACACTAGGAAATATTTTAGATAGTCTTTCCTTTGTTAAATAATAACGATGGACGATTTTAAATTGAATTAAACAATGACTGGCACATATAAAAGAAGAATTTACATTTTTCAAAATTTGAACCCAATCTTCATTCACAAAGATCATATTAAGTTCTTTCTCCCAATCTTGTTTAATCTTTAGTGATAGGTTCTCTTTTTGTAACAAGAGTAAATCATAAATTCTGCTAATGGAACCTTTCACTAAGGGATTCAATTTCAAAATGGTATCCAACAAATCAGATTCTTGTAAATATGGAAACTTAGGTAAATATTGTTGTAAAAAATGTCTAACCTGAAAATATTGCAAAAAATGTGTATGAGCGAGAGAGTATTTATTAATTAACTCTTCAAAAGTCATCAATCAACCATTACAAAATAAATCTGTAAAAAAATAGATCCCTTTATTTTTCCATAGGAGAAAAATGGGGTCGGTTATTGAAGGTTTAAATGAAAAGTTTTGATATAAAAAACTAGACAACTTAAATTGTTTAAAATTTAAAAAATCAGACACCCATTGATCTTTTCTCCCCTCTGCTCCATTTAGACTTACTTCTGGTTGCAGTCCAAGTACATTCAGTATTTATAATTTATTGGTGATTATATCTCCCATAACTCTTGGTGTCTGCTGCAAAACAATAAATTTCAGCACATCTATCAGTAACAATAAAACTGATTCTGATGGTATAGTTAAAGAAATCTGCACATTTGAGTTCTTCTTCTAGTAATGTTTAATGGTAGCTGGCAGACTAACGTAAGATGCATTACTGCCATCTACAGAGAATCATTTGAGTACATCAAATACTTTTCTTCCAGGAAGTCTTCCTCCACCATTCCTTTCACATTTGTAACACTACAACCCCAGTAGTACAACAAGCATTAAATTAACCATCAGCTGACAAACATCCAGCATTCCATTGAAGGATTTTTTAAAAAGGTCCATTGTAAAAAAAGAAAAATAAGAGAAAAAATGAAATAAAAACATTAACAACCCTTCTTAGATGTTTGAATATTATTTACCCTTCCCCATAAAGCACCATTAATAACTTGAGTTGTTTTTTACCTCTCAATGTTTTTCTGCAGCTCTCAATATAATTTTAATTTTTTTCTGTCCTACTTTTAGCTTGTGCTGTACATTTCACCACATCTGCCATGAAAATAACAAATTTTAGTCCAACAATCAACAAATCCTTTGTTATCAAATCATGCACTTTATACACTTACTGTAATTTATCTGTATTCTAGATATTAATAGGTTCCATTGACACTGTCTTCTGTACTTTCTGAAGAGCCTCTGCAAATAATATGCCCATTTTTACCCAAACACACTGCACTTCCACAGCTTTCTTATATACAGGACACCTGCATAAGCAGAGCTATGTTCCCCTCCACAATTGCTGCATTTGGCCTAATGTCTTTTCCATAACCACCACAATCATGTTCTCCACCACATCTACCACACCACTTTTTACTCCTACACACAGCTGCTAAATGACCAAACTTCTGATACTGGAAAGTATCCCAAAGCGGGCGGCACACAAACTCAAGCCAAACTTATCTCTATTCAGCAACATTTTTCCATCAAATTCAATCAACACCAATAAGCTATCTCTTCTTAATCCACCACAAAACGTTTGGCATCTACAACTTTCCCCTAAGTTATTTTCAGCTTGGTCCATGGATACATTTAAAGGTATTTAAACAGTGATTACTCCTGTTGTGTATTTAATATTTCAGTAATATTTGAGTAATATTGTCAATACATCGTTTGATTAAGCTTTCTTTGTTGTTTACATAATTCATTGCATGTTATATGTAAAAGTATGTAAAAAAAGTACACATCATCATGCCACCACAGAATACATGCATGCCTTGCTTAAAGAAAAAAAAAATGAAGTTAGACTGACATTTCAGACTCCTGTCTTTTCCTTTATATTAAGTTTTATGTTTTGGAGTTACAAAAATTACTGTGTTGACAAGGTATTTTTAAAATGAACCTGAGACAATTTCCTATCAGTTGAAGAGCAACAAAACATTGTGAGTTTTAAAAAGTGCATCGACAAAAGGTTAAGTTAAAAAGGCACAGCATGTTTTCTTTGAAAATGGGCCAGTTAAAAAAAAGGCAGAAAATGGACAAATTCAGGCGTTCATAAACAGTATCAGGTGATAATAATCATAAAAAAAGAGCAGAAATATCTGGCTACATTGGACAGATTGACATGTTTGATTACAAAACAGATAACTGGATATTGTATATGGAACAGATTGAACATTATTATAAAACAAATTAAATAGCCAATGAGAAACAAGTACCAATTTTGCTAAGTGCATTGGGTTTAAAGGCACACAGTTTGCTTAAAAGCTTGACAGCTCCAACCAAACCAGCTGAAATGAGCTTTGCTGATATCATGACAGTAATGTAAGAATATTTAGAACCGAAACCATTATTGATTGCAGAATGCTTTAGGTTTCATAAGTGGATTCAAAAGGAAGCATATGTAGCTGGAATAAAGTTGACTGAGCTTTGTCAGTTCAGTGATTGGCCTAATGATGCATTAAGATTGTTTAGTTTGTAGAATCTTACAAGAAGACATTCAAAAATGGCTCCTAAAGGAAGAACAACTTACATTTAAAACAGCAGTTGGAATTGCTAACAATAGAAACAGCAGAGACGGAATTCAGGCAGTCAGGAATGAAAGTGACCGTGAACAAAATTGCAACATCTAAAAAGAAAATGACCTGGCCGAACTAATTATGTTGCTGTTGTGGGAGGGGCTCACATACACCAGACCAAAGCAGGTTTAAAGGTGAAACTTGCAGAAAACATAACTAAGTAGAACACATACAAAGAACATGTCAGGCAGACAAAAATAAATGGACTGCACAGGGAAGAGAAAAAGATAAAATGTGAAGCTGCAGTTTCAAAAAGAGCACTAATCTGCATGCTGTTGACAAAAAGTCTGATAATGATGAGAGTGATACAGCTCTACATTATCATGGTCGCGACTGAACAGTGGCAGGCATCCAAGTTTTGGCGCACCAGTGCCCCGCAGTGTGGTTAGCTGCATTGAAGACTCATATCTACCGTGAAGAAGTGCTTTGAGAGGTTAGTTATGGCTAGAATAAACTCCTAAGCAAGGATTTGGACCTCTTGCAATTTGCCTATTGCCACAATAGGTCTACAACGCATGTGATCTCATTGACTCTTCATGCAGCCTTGGATCACCTGAACAATACTAATACTTACGTCAGGCTGCTGTTTATTGACTACAGTTCAATGTTTAACACAATCATTCCTACAGTTCTGATCAAAAAGCTCCAAAACCTGGGCCTCTGTTCCTCCCTCTACAACTGGATCCGTGACTTTCTCACCAGAAGACCAGTCTGTGACGATCAATAGTAACATCTCCACCTCATTGTTAATGAACACTGATGCACTTCAAGGATGTGTGCTTAGTCCACTGCTCTACTCTCTTTACACCTACAACTGTAAGTCTATGTGCAACTTAAATGTCATCTATAAAGTTGCTGACAACACTACTATTGTTGGCAGATTTTTGATGGTGACGAGAAGGCATACAAGAGTGAGACAGATCAGCTGGTTGAATGATGTCGCAGCAACAATCTTCCATTCAACCTCAGTAAGACTAAAGAATTGAATATGGATCTCAGAAAGGGTAAGATGAGAGAACACATACCAGTCCTTATTGAGGGATCAGAAGTGGAAAGGGTGAGCAATTTCAAGTTCCTGGGTGTTAATATCTCTGAGGATCTATCCTGGCCCCAATATATCAAGGTAGTTGCAGAGAAGATACAACAGTGGCTATACTTCATTGGGAGTTTGAGGAGACTTGATATGTCACCAAAGATGCTCACAAATTTCTACAATGTACAGTGGAGAGCATTCTAACTGGCTGTATCACTGTCTGGTAAGGGTGGGGGGCACTGCATAAGATCAAAGTAGGCTGCAGAAAGTTGTAATCTCAGTCAGCTCCATCATGGGCACTAGCCCCCAGCATTCAGAACATCTTCAAGGAGAGCTGTTGTAAAAAGGCAGCATCCATCATTAAGGACCCCATCACCCAGGCCATGCCCTCTTCTCATTGCTACCATCAGGGAAAAGGTACAGGAGCCTGAAGACACACGCTCAATATTTCTGGAAGAGCTTCTTCCCTTCTGCCACCAGGTTTCTGAATAGACATTGAACCCATTAACACTACCTCACTACTTTTTTTTCCAATTTTTGCACTAATTATTTAACTTTTTAATACAAATGCTTACTACAATTTACAGTTTTTGTTATTATGTATTGCAATATACTGCTGTCGAGTAACAGCCAATTTCACGAAATACGCCAGTGATAGTCAACCTGACGCTGATTCTGATTCCTCAATTCGCCAGTTATTTATCCGTGTCCCAGAAACTTGCACTCTCTTTCCTCCAGCCACCCGGACACGAACGCTTAGACCGAGCACTTCCAAATCTTGGCTTTCCGCTCCGGGCGCCGGCTCTGACACACAGTGCGCATTGCCAGACGTCCTCGACCTTACCAACATGGTGGACGGTGGGCCCGTCGGTTGACTTAACAAGGTGAGATTTCTCAAAAATATATTTTTTATAACTCTACGGAAAAAAAACATGTGCGGAGGGAGAATTGTATAGCTATTTCCCCTCGAAGCGGTTAATTTTAAGGGCAAGTGCACCCTCCCATGGTGCTGTGCGCGGGCGGCCGGCCACGTTACACGGCGTCGCTTGCGTCTGTCCTCACCAGCTGGGTGATGGAGGTGTTCGGGCAGTTGTTTACTGCGATATCCCCAGCAGCTTCCAGAATAGGCTTATAACGAGTAGCAGCAGCAGCAGCAGCAGCCACAAGATCATGAGTAATTTTTGTTTGTGCCTGTCCTTCCTGAGGAAAGCCTTGCTGACTGTTTTCCTGGTACTTTTTTATTACTGTTTCTCCATTGGTATTACCTTCTACAACAAGTGGGTGATGAGGGTAAGTTAATGTAGTTGCCCATCGTAACTTGTACAATGTTTGCACCGTGATGTGGCCGCTCTAGAGTTCAGAATGTCTTGCATTTTGCATCGGAGGCTTATGTTTTAAACAGAGTTTTGCATTTACGCACACCCTCCGACACCCCGGTGGTTCATAACCAATGCAGTCAACTGCTGTGACATTGTAATGTAGCAGCTGCTTTGTAGTAAGGTTCAGCAAAGATGAGTGTAAAGGGTTTTCAACAGGGCAAATATTGACCACTCGGGGGGCACTTTTATCCTTCAGATAGCGCCAAAGAATATTAGCGCACCAAATGAGATAGGGGCCCCTGATTTCAATTCAAAGGTAACACTTGTGATGCAGTACCAAAGCACTTGCATAAATTGTGTCTGAAGTTTCTAAAATGACTATTTTAGAAAACTCATTGAATCTGCCAAAAGGAAGCAGACAAGTCTTCTGTTGTGTTACTTTGAAGGATGAGGTCGGTTCAGATCTTATCAATGCGATTGACAAGATATCTTTTGACTTTGTTGTCAGTGAATGAGTTGGTGGAAGGCAGGATTTATGGCGGAGGCCACAGCAATCAGCTGTGCAGCCAAACATTTAATCAGAAAATAGATCGGATAAGACAGCTTATTAAAATTTACTGCAGAAATAACATGTTTTTCAAATAAAATTAGGATAACCAGAAAAAAAATACATTTGAAGTTTAGAAGCCAGAGTTTTTGATTGCAACTAGGTCTGTTGATCTTGAAGGGCAGTGGACCCTGTTGGCATGTAAATTTATTTTTGTTTCCTTTTTAAAGTATGATAATTCTCTATTGTCAGAACAAATGATCAGAGCTAAGGGCACTCTGAATTGGAAAGATTTGGCATTGTGTATGGATCTTTTGTTTTGCCTATTTGGAACTCTACTGCTATTGTGTGTACGTGTGAAATTAGCATAGGATTGCAACATTATTGTTGCCTTTGAACTGTTGATGATTTGGAAAAGTTGCTGATGTAAATAGTTTTGTTTATTCATTGAGATGCAGTGTGGACCCTTCAAGCTAGTGGTCGCCAACCCATCAATCGCGATTGACTGGTCGATCTTTGAGACTTTCCCCAGTAGATCCCGAAAAAAATACACAAATACTGTTGAGAGATTGTTTCCAGGTTGAGGGGTTTTAGTTCCGTTCTTTCTGCCCAGTGCACATGTGTGTAGCCCCCCCCACCGCACTACACCGTGAACTTCAGTGGTCCCTAACCACCGGGCCGCGAGGAAACGATATGAGTCAGCTACACCTTTTCTCATTCCCTGTCGCACTGACTGTTGAACTTGAACCCACGCGAGGTCATCAGTCGCCTAAACACAGTGATATCCTCGCGCCTGGGATCACTGGTTGGCCTCGCCGATGCGAGAAGTGCTGTTGCTACTGGCCTGGAGCACGGACAAATGGGTGCCGCCTCTAAACCTGTTTAGCACACCGAATGTTCGTGGGGAACCCAATGCTAAAATATTCACAGGTGACCTAATTCGGGCTCAGCGTTTCGTAAGTATCAGAGCAGCTACCGTGCTGCGATCTACTGAAACAAACTATTGTCAGCCGATAGATCTTACAAGGGGGGCGGGCACCCTGTCACACTCCTCACTCGGTCGGTCGCTCTCTCCGGACTGCGACCACCGTGGCCCCAGCATGGGGACCTCCGGCCCTGACTTTGTCCTCTCACCCCACCCATGACCGGCCACACTGGCCAAGGCGGCAGGCAGGAGGCTGAAGTTCGGGCCTGGAGTCTGTCTAATGTGACCATGAAGCCCTCAAAACTGCTTTGGCACCTTGAGTCCAAGCACCCTGCACTTAAAAACAAGCCCATTGAGTTTTGTGAGCGGAAAAAAGTAAGCAAGCGGGACAGAAGCTAAGTGCTGAGAGCCGTGAAAACTAAATTGCGGAATAGACTGGACATAAGGAACCTGCTTCAAGTATCGCTGTATTCCCGTCGTGTTTAACAACCCCCCCCCCCCCCCCGCCCCGGTCAGCCAGTCCACAAGAATATTGTCAATATTAAACCAGTCCACTTTTCAAAAAAGGGTGGGTATCCCTGGTGTTTATACATTATTTCTACATCTGGGTTGCAGGGTTTTACTTCTGGTCTTTTCTGCCCTAGTGCACATGCGTGTAACTAATTGATCTGGGGTTGATCTTGCCTTTCACTAAGGCCAAGGTAGGGGATCTTGGGCTTAAAAAGGTTGGTGACCACTACTTCAGGCCAATGTTCATTCTAACTTGTAATGACCAGTGTGTGCAAAAATCTTGTGCTGTGCAATTTTTTGCCCAGTTTAGTTTGTTCGATTTTCATCAGCAACGATCTTTGCAAAATCAGTGATTTTTTTTTCTGCTGTTTTGTGATCAGAAGACACTTTGTCACCACAAATCTTAAAAAATTTAATACTTTGCCTTTTCTTAAATTTCTGCAACCAACCTGCTGAATTTTTCAGCTTCAATTTTCAGTTAGTCATGATGTCTTTGCTTGTTGCATGATCAACTGTTAAGTGGCATATGTTCACTCCAACCTGATGAATTCCCTCCTTCAATACATAATTAAGATCTTCATTTTTCACTTTATACAGTGCCTTTCTATTTTTCATTAACCTCTGCTTGTTACATATGTGATGAGGTTACCTCCCAGAACCGTTTGTGGTGCGCAGAGACCTGTGCCTTACCTCAGAACCTTCCCAGTGCCTTGTGGATTTTTCCATTTGTGATGACATGTCAGCGTTCAAAATAAAATTTCAGATTTCGGATGTTTTTTGGGTTTTGGAATTTCGGATAAAGGAGTGCTGAACCTGCAATACTCAAGGACTGCTTTCATACAATGCTTTCAACGATTGCATCCTGCAAATCTTTGTTTTCTTTGTAATATTCAAGATGATTGTTGATGCTTTTAAATTACTCATCGTTCCTAACTTGTTGAGGTAGTAAAATCATTTTATTTTCACTTCTGGCTGTTTCTGATAACTCCAAGCCCTAATGCTTGAAACCCTAATGACCAGAACAGTTCTAAATTGCCTTACTGCTTATTTCTCGTCAACTGTTGGTTGTCAGTAATGTCCAACAATGACAAGAAACCTGTGTGGGACGATTTTTTTTTAAAGTGGAAAAGCTGTTGTGCTGGGATGGTTACATTCTCTTGACCTCAGAAGTCTGGGTCCAGTGGTACAAACAAGCATCGCAGCTGGAGTTTTCGTTGGTTGCAGTGGAGGGCCGTGGCTTCTGTGACTTGTCATGCCCTTCTCTTCCCATGCAACGTTGCAGAGCCGCCTTCCTGGCCATTGGAGTTCACTGTAGATCTCATTGGCCCAGTCAGACAGGCTGTCCCTATCTCACCAGGGTATAAGGTTGCTGGCTACCCTCACCTGGTTTAGCTCACCTGTCAAAGCGGTGTCAGGGGGTGTGGCTGCTTTTGCATGCAAACAGCTACTTGGAGCCACAGTTGAGAGCTGAGTGTCTGGTGGGAACTAAAGGTGGGCAAGCTGTCCTAGAATATACACATCAAGCCCCTCCACCCGAGGTGCTACCCTTCCATGGACATCCCATACACATAAACTCCCCATTCTCACCAACTGTCAGACAAAAATCACTTCTTTTTGAACCCGAGCACAGGTGATTAACGCGATTTTAAAATCTGTTCACTGTAAGCACGGTGCAGTGTCTAATGGCCACATAGGTGCACTTGTCTGATGCTGGTTAGAAACTGTTCAGCAACAGACTCCTGCCCCAATGAAGTAGAATAATATCCCAAATAAACAAAGAGAATCTCAAACAACACACACAAAATGCTGGTGGAACACAGCAGGCCAGGCAGCATCTATAAGGAGAAGCACTGTCGACGTTTTGGGCTGAGACCCTTCGTCAGGGAATCTCAGTTATGTTCTTGGTTTTTTTCTTTAAGAGTTGTCCCAAATAAGCGAATGTCCCAATTGGCTGATGGCCCAATTAACCAGAATCCACTGTACTTTAAAATCAAAGGTGAAAGTAAACTTGGCAATTCATCCTGGATTCTGAACTTTTGAGTGCAGATAACATCCCTGATACTTAAGGGGCATAGTCTAATTTTGTAAACTTGATATGCTCCAGCATTGCATTGTTAAACAGCATATCATCCAAAATGCTAGTGTCAGTGCCAGATATTTATACATTTTGACGATTGCTATTTTTTTCCTCATCTTTTAGTGGTTCCATTATCCTCTGTTCATGACGTTAGTTCACCTAGCAATGATCTTTATATTTTCCGCGATAAGCCGAACACTCACTTCGTGGTATACTGGCAAGCCATGCATTTGTCTGTCATGGGAACTATATCTGAAGAGGGTTGCTGCCACAGGTAATTTTTTAATATTCAATATTGCTGTATCTTTGTTTTGTGTTACTTGTACTAATTGCTGCACAGAGATACAAATGAGGATAGAATCCCAGACCATGATCCTTTTTTTTTCCATTTGCAGTTGCTAGTCGTACTCATTCAGTCAGTAGAATATCCCCCCATGGAGCAGGCACCCAAACTGTACAGATTTTTCAGATTGTCACACTATATATGTCTGCAGTTGTACTGATGTACTCCTCCTATGGTAACATTGTCATTGACAATGGTATGTGCACCCTGATTCAAGTTCTTGACCCAAAACATCAACTTAACAGGCTCCACACCGTAGGCCTATTCAAAAAGTCAGAAGGCATGGGATCCAGGGAGGTTTGGCCAGGTGGATTCAGAATTGGCTTGCCTGCAGAAAGCAGAGGGTCATGGTGGAGGGAGTACATTTGGATTGGAAGGTTGTGACTAGTGGTATCCCACAAGGATCGGTTCTGGGACCTCTACTTTTTGTGATTTTTATTAACGACCTGGATGTGGGGGTGGAAGGGTGCTTTGGCAAGTTTGCAGATGACACAAAGGTTGGTGGTGTTGTGGATAGTGTTGAGGATTGTCGAAGATTGCAGAGAGACATTGATAGGATGCAGAAGTGGGCTGAGAAGTGGCAGATGGAGTTCAACCCAGAGAAGTGTGAGGTGGTACACTTTGGAAGGACAAACTCCAAGTCAGAGTACAAAGTAAATGGCAGGATACTTGGAAGTGTGGAGGAGCAGAGGGATCTGGAGGTACATGTCCACAGAACCCTGAAAGTTGCCTCACAGGTAGACAGGGTAGTTAAGAAAGCTTATAGAGTGTTAGCTTTCATAAGTCGAGAGATAGAGTTTAAGAGTTGCAGGGTAATGATGCAGCTCTATAAAACTCTGGTTAGGCCACACTTGGAGTACTGTGTCCAGTTCTGGTCGCCTCACTATAGGAAGGATGTGGAAGCATTGGAAAGGGTACAGAGGAGATTTACCAGGATGCTGCCTGGTTTAGAGAGTATGCATTATGATCAGAGATTAAGGGAGCTAGGGCTTTACTCTCTGGAGAGGAGGAGGATAAGAGGAGACGTGATAGAGGTATACAGGATATTAAGAGGAATAGATAGAGTGGACAGCCAGTGCCTCTTCCCCAGGGCACCACTGCTCAATACAAGAGGACATGGCTTTAAGGTAAGGGGAGGGAAGTTCAAGGGGGATATTAGAGGAAGGTTTTTTACTCAGAGAGTGGTTGGTGTGTGGAATGCACTGCCTGAGTCAGTGGTGGAGGCAGATACACTAGTGGAATTTAAGAGACTACTAGACAAGTATATGGAGGAATTTAAGGTGGAGGGTGATATGGGAGGCAGGATTTAAGGGTTGGCACAGCATTGTGGGCCAAAGGGCCTGTACTGTGCTGTATTGTTCCATGTTAACCTTTTTGCCTCCATAGCTGCTACTTGACCCACTGAGTTCTTCCAGCATCTGTAGGCTCCTTTTGTCTTTCTGGATGTGATTTTGTTGACTCTGGGATAGTGAGTAGTGCATCACGTTACAGTTACTTAAGCCAGCACTACTGATGGATCCTTCTACTGCATTTAAGTGGCTCTTAGGTGATATTAGGTGACAGAACAGAATGAAGCCGCAGGACGTTTCCAAACCTTATGTGACAGTCCCAGCATTCCCACCTATCTCAATAATTATTTCATCTTTGTTACAGTAAAACCCTTGAATACCACTATGCCTCACCAATCTTCACACTGTAATTCTGAAGACTGACAGTACCATGAATTTTAGAGTCATAGAATCATAATGGTACAGCATAGAAGGCCCGACAGCACCATAAGACAATGGAGCAGAACTAGGCCTTTCAGCTCATCGAGTTTGCTCCACCATTCCATCATGGCTGATTTTATTATCCCACTCAGTACCATTCTCCTGCCTTCTCCCAGTAACTTTTGTCCTTACTAATCAAAAACCTGTCAACCTTCGTTTTAAAGATACATAATGATTTGGCTTCCATAGCCATCTGTGGCAAAGAATTCTACAGATTCACCATCAGCTGGCTATAGTAGTTCCTCCAGAGTTGAAAAAGGGTCATTCTTCTATTCTGAGGCTGTATCCTCTGGGTCCAGGACTACCCCACTACTGAAAACATCCTCTTCATTTCAGAAAGTTTCAATGAGCGCCTGTCTCATTCTTCTGAACTCCAGCAAGTACAGGTATAGAGCCATCAAATGCTGCTCATAAGTTATCCCTTTCATTCCTGGGATCATTCTTGTGAATGTTCCCTGGATCATTCTTGTGAATGTTCCCTGGACCATCTCAAATGCCAGCACTACCTTTCTTAGATAAGAAGCCCAAAACTGTTCACCAAATTCCAAATGTGGTCTGACTAATGCCTTGTAACACCTCAGCATTACATCCTTGATTTTATATTGTACTTCCCTCAAAATGAACGCTAACGTTTCATTTGTCTTTCTCATCACCGATTCAACCTGCAAATTAACGTTATAGCAAATCACATACTGGGGCTCCATTGTCCCTTTTTAGTAAATAGTCTATCCTTTAATCCTTCTACTGAAATGCATGACTATACACTTTCCTACACTACTCCATCTGCCAATTATTTGCCCATTCTCCGAATCCATCCAAGTCCTTCAGACTTCCTGCATCCTCAATGCTACCTGCCCTTCCACCTGTCTTTGTATCATCCGCAAACCTGGCCACAAAGTCATCAATTTCGTCATCCATATAACATACAACATGAAAAGAAGCTGTCCCAACACTGATCCCAGCAGAACAACACTAGCCACTGACACTCAACCAGAAAAGGATTTCTTTGTTTCCTGCCAGTCAGTCAATCTTTTATCCATGATCATATTTTTCCTGTAGCAGAATGGGCTCTTGTCTTGTTAAGCTGCCTCATGTGTGGCACCTTGTCAAAGGCCTTCTGAAAATCCAAGTACACAACATCCACTGATTCTCCTCTGTCTTTGCTGCTTGTTATTTCCTCAAAGAATTCCAACACAGTTGTCAGTCAAGATTTCCTTTTAAGGAAGTCGTGCTGATTTCAGCCTTTTTTATCATGTGCCTCCAAGTACCTTGCAACTCATCCTTAAAAATGGACTCCAACATCTTCCCAACCACTGAAGTACACCTATACTGGTCATTGTACCTATCTATACCAATCCCACGTGCTTGCATTAATTCTGTATTCTTCAATGCCCTGCTTATTCAAGTACCTGTCCAGATCCCTCTTAAAAGTTGTTACTGTACCTGCCTCCACCACCTACTCTGGCAGTGCATTGATGCCACCTACTTTTCTGTGAAAATGTTACCCTTTCCATTTCCCTTAAAGCCACCCTTACTCCTATACTTTGTTTTATACACTAGTGCCATGGTAATGCACTCTGATTATCTGGCTTATCTGTGCTGCATATAATCTTATATACCTTTACCATGTCACTTTTCTGCCTCCTTCACTCCAGGGGGAGAAAATAACTTTGGCCTCCACTCCAGACAATATTCTTGTGAATCTTTTCTACACATTCTAGCTTAAACCCATCCTTTCTGTAGTCTGGCAACCAGAATTGCACAGGACACAGTGTGGTTGTATTGGTCTTGTACTCCAAGTGCAGCCTAGTCAATTTCTTGTAGATCTGTAACATGAAATTCCAACTTCGGTACTCGTTGACCTAGCGGGTGAAGGTAAACATGCCATATGCCACCTTCTCTTCCAGTCTTGTCACTTCATTGAGCTGTGTATTCGTGCCCTTAGATCTCTGTTCGACAACGCTCTCCATGTCCCTGTGATTTATTGTGTATGTCCTGGCTTGGTTTAACTGGTCAATGTGCATCACTTCACAGTTGCTTGAGTTAAATTCCATTTGCCATTCCCCTGTCTACTTTAGATACCCATTTTCACTTAGTGTCATCTGCAAGCCAACTGATTAAACTGCCTACATTCTAAGTTGTCACATGTATTTAAATAAATGTTAATACTTGTATATATTACTATAACTAGATGTACAATATAAACATCAGTCCCTGCTGCACACCACTGGTTATTGGTCTCCAATCTGATGACTAGCCCTCCATGCCACTCTCTGCATCTATTGCCAAGCCAATTTTGAATCTAGTTGGCTAGCTGTCCCTCGATTCTGCATTCTAACCTACCAGACCAACCTGCAATGTGGGACCAATGAGGCCCCAGCAATTTCCAATCTTGCTTCCCATTAAATCTGAGCATACACCCGGTCAGGACCGATGAATCTATCTAACTTTGCATGTTGCAAGACTTCTCCAGCACCATCTTCGTAATGTTGATATGCTCTAAGAAAGGGAGTGAGGAATCAAAAGGGGTAATAAATCAGCATACAGGAGGGAGATTGAAAACCTGACTGAGTGGTGTCATAACAATAACCTCTCACTCAATGTTATCAGACGAAGGAACCGACTGTAGACTTCAGGAGAGGGAAACCAGAGGTCCATGCGCCTGTAATCATTGGAGGACTAGAGGTGGAGAGCGTCAGTAGCTTCAAATTCCTGGGTGTCACTATCTCAAAGGACCTGTCCTAGATCTATCATATAAATATTGCAAAGAAAGCATGACAGTGCCTCTATTCCTCAGGAGTCTGCGGAGGTTCGGCATGTCATTAAAAATCTCGGCAAACTTCTATAGATATGTGGTGAAAAGTGTACTGACTGGCTGCATTGTGGACTGGTTTTGGAACACCAATGCCTTTTGAGCGAAAAATCCTACAAAAGTTGGTTGGATTCGATCCAGTATATCACAGGTAAAACCCTACCAAACTTCGAGCATACCCACATGAAATGTTGCTGTAGAAAAGCAGCATCCATCTTCAGAGATCCTCACCACCCAGGCCATACTGTTTTCTTGCTGTTGCCATCAGGTAGAAGGTTCAGGTGCCTCAGGAGTCGCACCACCAGGTTCAAGAACAGTTACTACCCCACAACCATCAGGCTCTTGAACAAAAGGGGATAGCTATGCTCATTTAAGGACTCTGTTATATTGTTACTTCATGATTGTTATTTATTATTTTTTTATATCTGTACTTGCACAATTTGTTTACAGCTAACAGTTCCTGATTTTTACAGTTTACAGTTACTGTTTTATACATTTGTTAAGCAGGAAAAGAACCTCAGGGTTGAATGAGGTCACATGTATGCACACTGATCCTGTTGCCTTCCCCGAACTCTCTAACTTCCATATACTTCGCCGCAGGAAAAACTGGCAAGAAGTATTCATCGAAGGGCCAGCACAGTTTCTGTGGCTTCGCATGTAGATTACTAGATAGATCCTCAAGGAATCAGAATCAGGTTTATTATCACCAGCATGTGTTGTGAAATTACTTAGCAGCAGCAGTTCAATGCAAAACATAATATAGAAGAGGAAAAAAATAAGTAAATCAATTACAGTATCAATAGATTAAAAATAGTGCAAAAAACCCCAGAAAAGTGAGGTAGTGTTCACGGGTTCAATGTCCATTTAGGAATCAGATGGCAGAGGGGAAGAAGCTGTTCCTGAATCACTGAGTGTGTGCTGTCGGGCTTCTGTACCTCCTACCTGATGGTAACATGCCCTGGGTGCCGGAGGTCCTTAATAATGGATGCTGCCTTTCTGGGATACTACACCTTGAAGATGTCCTGGGTACTTTGTAGGCTAGTACCCAAGATGGAGCTGACTAGATTTACAACCCTTTGCAGCTTCTTTCGGTCCTGTGCAGTAGCGCCCCCCCCCCCCAACAGACAGTGACGCAGCCTGTCAGAATGCTTGCCATGGTACATCTATAGAAGTTTTTGAGTGTATTTGTTGACATACCAAATCTCTTCAATGTCCTACTGGAAGTATAGTCGCTGTCTTGCCTTCTTTATAACCGCATCGAAATGTTGGGTCCAGGTTAGGTCCTCAGAGATCTTCACACCCAGGAACTTGAAGCTGTTTACTCTCTCCACTTCTGATCCCTCTGAGGATTGGTTTGTGTTCCTTCGTCTTACCCTTCCTGAAGTCTGAATCAGCTCTTTCATCTTACTGATGTTGAGTGTAAGGTTGGTGCTGCAAGACCACTCCACTAATTGGCATATCTCACTCCTGTACACCCTCTCAGTTGGTGGGAGACTCTCTTCAGTTACCTTTTTACCCTTAATAAAGGTGGGTAAAGAAATTAAATATAAAACAGAAAATGCTGAAAATACCAATCTACACCCTCCAGAGAGTGAAATGAAGTGTTTTTTTCATTCTAGAAGAAATGTTAGATGTGAATTATTAAATGCAGAGATTAAAAGAGATGGTCTTTAATGAGGTAAGAAAGGAAAAAGTTATTAATAAGGGACTTAAGGCATCAGTGATGGGTAATGAGAAGAGTACAAAAATAAAAGATGCATGCAGGTGTTATGGGGATGGCAGTATCACAATCCAGTGTAAAAGAATGAAAGCTCAGTTACAGTGTAAAGTTATTAAAATACAGTTGGTCCTGCTTATCTGCGGGGGTTTGGTTCCGAGACCCCCCCGCGGATACCAAAAAACGCGAATGCTCAAGTCCCTTATTTAACATGTCTCTGTGCAGTGGTCTTTAGGACCCAGCGGATTCCCGGACTTTATTTAACCTGTCTCAGTGCGGTGGACATTAGGACCCGGCAATGCAGCTCTGAATCCGCAGTGTTTCTGTTCACGAAAATAATCGCAATCACGATTAAAAGGTGGAAGTAATAAAGCGATTGGAAAGAGGTGAAACACCATTGATCATTGGAAAAGCGTTAGGCTACAATCGGAACAATTTTAATGGAGCATGTGAAAGGCCCTGCCTTGATGAAAGCTACAATTATTACTAAGCAATGCAGTGGTTTAATTATTGAAATACGTATGTTTCTTAAGTGTTTTTTATGCATAGAAAGGTAAAATATATACTATATACTAAGAAAAACATTTGACAAACTGACGCTAAATAATACCGGATGTACCTGTTCCGACTTCAAATCCGACTTAAAGACGGACTTGAATGGAACTCATTCATAACCCGGGGACTGCCCGTAATTTTAAGTCATTTCTAGATTACTTATAATACCTAATACAATGTAAATGCTATGTAAATAGTTGTTATACTGTATTGTTTAGGGAATAATGACAAAAAAATAGTCTGTACATGCTCAAACAATGAGTGCTGGAGAGAGGACTTCCGGGTTTTCCTGATCTGTGGTTCGTTGAATCCGTGCATGTGGAACCCATAGATAAAGAGGGCCGACTGTACTTGAATAGAGGAGGCTATAAATTCTTTAAATGAAAGATGGTGGTGTTCATAAGAGGCAAAGGTCAGTGGGCTGTGGTGTTTCCTTCGATTATTTACTCTGTCTGAGTGGGAAATAATCAAAACTTGCAAGCTTGGAAGTTTTTTTGGTGGGTTGGGCTCATTCAAGAATAAGCCGCAGAGTGTGTATCTAATCCACATTTGGTGTCCTTTATATAGCAACAAATTCATAATACTAAATGGAAAGAGGTGCAGTAAATTGTTTTCAATTATAAGGCATGTTTTGGAGCCTGGGTGGTCATAAGGGTTTTACTTCACGGGGGTTTTACTTCAGCGATTTGTTAGAGCAGGCAGTACTGTGGGAATGTCAGAGGTAGCAACTGCAAGGACATTAGGTGGTGGGAGGAAGCACTGGGCTATCGGCAGTGGGAGTGGTTAGAGAGACTCCTCCAATTATTACTTTCAATGTTCGGTTAGGACTGAGTGGGATATTTAAGGGTGAGTGGAGAATCAGGGCAGGGTAGGTGGGATACATGTTCTGAGTACTGAGGCAGCATTTTTCCTGCAGTTCTCAGAATCTTAATGGGTTTCTCAGTGGTTTAACAAGACAGCAATGGTGTGGGATAAGATGAAGGTGAGGGAATGTAAAGACTGTAGAAAGAACGGAAGCCACAGGATGTAATTCACTCGTTATTTCAGCACAAAGTCTGTTCCCATTTTGATTATTGCTGTAGAGTCTAGCCAACCATCCTGGCAGAATTTTCCTGTTTTGTGACCCAAAATGTTTTACTTGACATATAAAGAGACTGCAGATGTATACTGCAGAGACCTGCATCTGTCCAGTTAGTTTGGAAACATTGTGGGGTGGGGGTGGTGGGGGTGCTTGGTATGGGGAACATGTGCTTGCAGAATTAAATTGGCAGTTCTCCAAACTTGTGGTTGGGAGCTGAGTGGAAACATTTGGTAAAGCTCTGTGGATTGAATGAGCTTAAGCCAATGCCCTATTGTAAATCTGCAAAAGAAAGGAGGTGAGACTAGAAGTCCAGGCAATGGCATGGACTTTCCCTTGGGAGCATTTTAGACAATAAGATATAGGGGTAGAATTAGGCCATTTGGCCCATTGAATCGGCTCTATTTCATCATGGCTAATACAATTTTCCTTTCAGCCCCAATCTTCTGCCTTCTCCCCGTATCCCTTCATGCCCTGAACAATCAGGAATCTATCAACCTCTGCCTTAAATATACATAAAGACTTGGCCTCCACAGTTGCCTGTGGTAATGAATTCCACAGATCCACCACTCTCTGGCTAAAGACATTCCTCCTCATCTCCATTCTGAAAGGACACCCTTCTATTCTGAGGCTGTGTCCTCTTGTTTTAGACTCTTCCACCATAGAAAACATTTGCTCTATCAAGGCCTTTCACCATTTGATAGGTTTCAATGAGGTCACCCCTCATTTTTTCTGAATTCTCGTGAATACAGGCCCAGAACCATCAGACACTCTTCGTATGACAAGTCATCCAATCCTGGAATCGTTTTTGTGAACCTCCTTTGAAACTCTTCCTGTTTCAGCAAATCCTTTCTAAGATGGGGTGGGGTGGGTGGGGGGGGAACCTGCTCACAATAATACTCCCAAGTGAGGCCTCACCAGTACTTTATAAAGTTTCAACATTACATTCTTGCTTTTATATACTAGTCCTTTTGAAATTAATGCTATCATTACATTTGCCTTCCTTACCACAGACTCAACCTGCAAATTAACCTTCAGGGAATCCTGCACAAGGACTCTTAAGTACCTTTGCACCTCAGTTTTTTTTTGTATCTTCTTTCCATTTAGAAAATAGTCAACCTTTTCTTCTACCAAAGTGCATGACCATATACATCTCGACACTATTGCGTCTGCCATTTCTTTGCCCATTCTCTGAATCTGTCTAAATCTTCTGTAGCCTCTGTACTTCCTAGAAATTACCTGCCCCTCCACCTATCTTGATATCGTCTGCAAACTTTGTAACAACGTCATCAATTCCATCATCCAAATCACTGACATATAACGAAAAAGAATCGTTCCCAACACAGACCCCTCTGGAACACCACTAGTCACGGGCAGTCAGTCAGAAAAGGCTCCCTTTATTCCCACTCTTTGCCTCCTGCCAATCAGTCACTTGTTTATCCACGCTAGAATCTTTCCTGTAATACTATTGGCTCATAGCTTATTAATCAGCTTCATGTGTGGCACCTTGTCATAGACCTGAAAATCCAAGTACACAACATCAACTGATTCTCCTTTGTCTACTCTGCTTGTTATTTCTTCAAAGAATTCCAACAGATTTGTTGCAAGATTTTCCCTTGAGGAAACCAGGGTGACTATGGCCTATTTTATCATGTGCCTCCAAATACCCTAAGACACCATCCTTAATAATTGACCCCAACATCTTCCCAACCACTGAGGTCAGACTAACTGGTCTTTAATTTCCTTTCTTTTGCCTCTCTCCCTTCTTGAAGAGTGGAATGGCATTTGTAATTTTCCAGTTTTCTGGAACCATTCCAGAATCTAGTGATTATTGGAAGATCCTTACTGATGGTACCACGATCCTTTCAGCCATTTCTTTCGGAACTCTGGGGTGTACACCATCTGGTCCAGGCAACTTATCTATCTCCCAACCTTTTCGTATCCCAGGAACCTTCTCTCTAGTTGTGGTAACTTCATACATTTGATGCTCCCTGACACTTGGAACATCCACCATACTGTTAGTGTCTTCCACAGTGAAGACTTGTGCAAAATACTTAATCAGTTCATCTGCTGTTTCATTGTCCCCCGTTACTATTTCCCTAGCATTGTTTTCCAGCAGTCTGATATCCACTCTGTCCTCTCTTTTACACTTTATGTACCTGAAGAAACTTTTAGAATCCTCTAATATTCTTGGCTAGCTTACTTTCGTATTCCGTTTTTGCCTTCTTAATGTCTACTTTAGTTGCCTTCTGTTGGTTTTTAAAAGCTTCCCAATCCTCTAACTTCCCACTAATTTTTGCTTTATTACGTGTCCTCTCTTTGGCTTTTTTGCTGGCTTTGACTTCTCTTGTTAGCCACAGTTGTGTCATCTTTCCTTTTAGAATACTTCTTCCTCTTTGGGATGTATATATCCTAAGCCTTCCGAATTGCTTCCAGAAATACCAACCATTGCTGTTTTGCCATCATCCCTGCCACTGTTCTTTTCCAATCAACTCTGGCCGACTCCACTCTCATGCCCCTATTATGATCACTTGCCCCTAAGAATTCTTTTACCTTCAATACTCTACTCAATTCTGGTTCATTGCACAACACCCAATCCAGAGTAGCTGATCCTGTAGTGCGCTCAACCACAACCTGCTCTAAATTGCAATCTCGAAGACATTCTAGAAATTCACCTTCCTGTAATCCAGCACTAACCTGATTTCCCCGATCTGCCTGCATATTGAAGACCCCCATGACAATTGTAACATTGCCCTTTTGGCATGCACTTTCTATCTCCCGTTGTAATTTGTAGGCCACATCCTTACCACTGTCTGTATACAACTCCCATCAGGGTCTTTTTACCTTTACATTTCCTTAGCTCTATCCACATTGATTCAACAACATCTGACCCTCTGTCACCTCTTTCTAATGATTTGATTTCATTTTTTACCAACAGAGCAATGCTGTTCCCCTCGGCCTTCCTGCCTACCCTTTCGATACAATGTGTATCCTTGGACATTAAGCTCCTAGCTATAATCTTTCAGCCATGATTCACCTGATGCCTACAACATCATACCTGCTAATTTGCAACTGTGCTGCAAGTTCATCTACCTTATTCTGTATACTGCTAGCATTCAGATTCAACACCTTCAGTCCTGTATTCACCCTTTTCGAATTTTGTCACAGTATGCTCAGCCTTTTGATTCCTAATTTTGTCTGAGGTCTTGCTAGCATCTGCCTCCACAACCTCTTCACAAACTGTTCTGGCACTCTGGTTTCCATCCCCCTGCAACTCTAGTTTAAACCCCACCATGCAGCAGCCCCTGCAGTTCAGGTGCAAACTGTCCCTTCTGCTCAGGTCCTACCTTTCCTGAAAGAGAGCCCAACAATCCAAAAATCTAATGCCCTCCCTCGTACACCAACTCCTTAGCCACATATTAAACTCTATAATCTTCCTATTTCCAGCCTCACTAGCACATGGCACAAGTAGCAATCCTGAGATTATAACCCTGGAGATCCTGCCCTTAAACTTGACACCTAACTCACTGAACTCCCTATGCAGAACTTCATCGCTCATCCTGCCCATGTCATTGGTACCTATATGGACCATGACTTCTGGCAGTTCACTCTCCCACTTAAGAATGCTGAGGGTCTGTTCCCCTAACTAATGAATCCCCTATCATCACATCATGCCTCTTCTCCCTTCCCTTCTGAGTCACAAAGGTAGACTGAATGCCAGAGACTCAACCACTGTGACTTTCCTCGATTGGGTCATCCTCCCTGACGATATCCAAAGTGATATACCTGTTGTTGAGGGGGATGGCCACAGAGGGGCACTGGCTCTTTGACCCCTTTCCCCTTCCTGACTGTCACCCAGTTTCCTAGGGACTTGATTGAGTAACAGTATAGCCTCAGAAATACAGATAGAGGGGATGAGATGCAGGAACTGATTATGAAAAGTTTTCATCAGTTTTGGAAAGATGATGACAGTTTTCAATTGAGGCAAAGTGAATGGCATCAATGCAGTTGCCGTTTGTGGAACATGCGATAAATGGGAGTACAACTGAAGGTTGTTGGAGCTAGAAGCTGCAGTACCTTTTTATTTGAAGAGGTACGAATATAAACCTACAGGAAAGATATCAATGAGATTGGAAGAGTAGAGAAACTTTACAAGGGCGCTAGCAGAGACTTGAGGATCTGAGTTGTAAGGAAAGGTTAAATAGGTTAGGACTTAATTCCCTGGCATGCAGGAGAATGAGGGAAGATTTGACAGATGTATGTAAAGTTCCGAGAGGTATAGGATCCTTTTCTTGTAAACTTAAATTTGCAGGACCAATAACCACACCCCACACATTACTTTATCCTTTCACCGTTTATTTATTCGAACTCAGCCGGCAAGAAACTCGGAGCCAAGCATCAGGGAGACAGAATCTCAATCCCTCTCTCTCCCCCCCTCTCTCTCCCCCCCTCTCTCTCCCCCCCCTCTCTCTCTCTCCCCCCTTTCATTAAAAAAAGAATTTTCTGTCCAGTCTTTATCAGTACGTACAAACAAGCTGGATGAACTCAGCAGATCAGGCAGCATCCGTTGAAAGGAGCAGTCAACGTTTTGGGCCAAGACCCTTCGTCAGGACTAAAGAAGGAAGTGGCAGGGGCCCTATAAAGAAGGTGGGGGGAGGGTGGAATGTGCCAGGTGAAAAACCAATCAGAGGAAAGATCAAGGGGTGGGGGAGGGGAAGCAAGGAGGGGATAGGTAGGAGAGGTGAAGAAGGAATCTAAGGGGAAAGCACTATGGGTAGTAAAAGAAGGCAGAAACATGAGGGAGGTGATAGGCAGCTAGAAGAGGAGACAGAGTGAAAGTGGGATGGGGGAAGGGAGAGGGAGGGAATTACCAGAAGTTGGAGAATTTGATGTTACTCCCTTTCGTTAGACAAAGGAGGGAACTTAGTTCAGTGGTGCAAAACCCTGAGACATGGTGTCCCCAAAGGGGCAGCTGTGAGTTGTTAATCTAAGCAAGCTGGAGGCAGATTCCTTCACGAAGGACAACCTCTGCACACTATCCAGAACAGAGCACACACAAGCTGGCACTTAATTTTAACCCGTTGTTTACAAGAGTCCAAGAATAATTTCTTACGTCCCCCAATTCCCTTAAAACTTCATCATTCTGGTTGGCTGCCAATGACAAGTGGTGTTCTGCAGGGATTGGTGTTGGGACCACTTCTTTTTATGCTGTATATAAATTATTTAGATAATGGAATACAGTCGACCCTCCTTATCCATGGCGGATTGGTTCTGAGACCCCCCCCCCGTGGATACCAAAAAACGCGGATGCTCAAGTCCCTTATTTAACATGTATCTGTGCGGTGGTCTTTAGGACCCAGCAGAACCCCGGACTTTATTTAACCTGTCTCAGTGCGGTGGACATTAGGACCCAGTGGCGCTGCTCTGAATCCGCAGTGTTTCTGTTCATGAAAATAATCACGATTGTAATTGAAAATAAAGTGGAAGTAATAAAGCGATCAGAAAGAGGTGAAATGCCATCGGTCATTGGAAAAGTGTTACAGTGTTACAGGCTACAGTTGGCCAACAATCGGAACAATTTTAATGGAGCATGTGAAAGGCCCTGCCCCGATGAAAGCTACAATTATTACTAAGCAATGCAGTAATTATTGAAATACGTATGTTTCTTAAGTGTTTTTTATGCATGGAAAGGTAAAGTATATACTATATACTAAGAAAAACGTTTGACTAACTGACGCTAAATAATACTGAATATACCTGTTCCGACTTCAAATTCAACTTAAAGACGAACTCAGGAACGGAACTCATTCATAACCCGGGGACTGCCTGTACTTTTAAGTCATTTCTAGATTACTTATAATACCTAATACAATGTAAATGCTATGTAAATAGTTGTTATACTGTATTGTTTAGGGAATAATGACAAGGAAAAAGTCTGTACATGCTCAAACAATGAGTGCTGGAGAGAGAACTTCTGAATTTTCCCAATCCGCGGTTGGCTGAATCCGCACATGCGGAACCCGCAGATCAGGAGGGCCGACTGTATATGGTTTTGTTGCCAAGTTTGCAGATAATACGAAGATTGGTGAAGGGGCAGGTAGTGTTGAGGAAACAAGTAGGATGCAGAAGGACTTAGACAAATTAGGAGAATGGGCAAGAAAGTGGCAAATGAAATACAATGTTGGAAAATGCATGGTCATGCACTTAGGTAGTAGAAATAAATGTGCGGACTATTTTCTATAGGAAGAGAAAATCCAGGAATCTGAGATGCAAAGGGACTTGGGAGTCCTTGTGCATAACACCCTGAAGGTTAACTTGCAGGTTGAGTCGGTGGTGAGGAAGGCAAATGCCATGTTAGCATTCATTTCAGGAGATCTAAAATACAAGGACAAGGATGTGATGCTAAGGCACTGGTGAGGCCTCACCTTGAATATTGTGAACAGTTTTGGTCCCCTCATCTTAGAAAAGATGTGCTGGCATTGGAGAGGGTCCAGAGGAGGTTCACAAGGAGGATTCCAGGAATGAAAGAAACATTTGATGGGTCTGTACTAGCTGGAATTCAGAAAGATGGGGGGGGGGGGGGGGAATCTCATTGAAACCTTTCGAATGTTGAAAGGCCTAGACAGAGTAGATGTGAAAAGAATGTTTCCCATGGTGGGGGAATCTAGGGACAAGAGGGCATAGTCTCAGCATAGAGGGCCGCCTTTTCAAAACAGAGATGCAAAGAAATTTCTTTAGCCAAAGGGTGTTGAATTTGTGGAATTTGTTGCCACATGCAGCTGTGGAGGCCAGATCATTGCGTGTATTTAAGGCAGAGATTGATAGGTTCTTGATTGGACATGGCATCAAAGGTTATGGGAAGAACGCCGAGAACTGGGGTTGAGGAGGAGGAAAAAAAAGGATCAGCCATGATTGGATAGTGGAGCAGACTCGATGGGCCAGATAGCCTAATTCTGCTCCTATGTCTTATGGTCTAGATAGAGTAAATGCAAGCAGGCTTTTTCCTCTGAAGTTGGATGAGACTAGAACCAGAGGCTACTCGAGTGAAAGGTGAAATATTTAAGAGGGAACTTCTTCACTCAGAGTGTGGAATGAGCTGCCAGTGGAAGTAGTGGATGTGGGTTTGATTTAAACATTTAAGAGAAATTTGGATAAGTACATGATCAGTGGATTGATGTTTATTAGTGGTGTTGTGGTGCATGAAGAGAAAATGGAACTTTGGCATTCAGCTGCTCAAAAGAAGTCTGTCACCAAACTCCAGTTGTATTAATCATGTTGGAATTGGAGCTGAGAACACCTGCAGAGGTTTTGCAGTTTGGAATGAGTGAAGGAAGACAAGCAATTAAGACAGCCAAAGTTTTGCTGGCAGCTATCAGTGAAAACGGGATAACAGAGGGTAAGAAAATGGATGAAGTTATCCAGGTGAAAAGACAATTCTTCAGATAGAAGAATTTCTTGAGGGAAGACACCTCACCATAGAAATAACATGAAAGTAACACAAGATTCTGAGTTGAAATTGGTTGGGTGCGTGAAAGAATGAAGATGAACTTTTGGTCATAATTGTTAGTTGGTCAAAAAAAAAAGCGTAAACACAGCAAAGAAGGTTGTAGGAGGAATAGTGTCAGGATATTAAAAGGAGGGAAGAACTTGGGTCGATAAAGCTTGGAGTCCTTGACATGCAAGAACAACAAGGAGCAGATGAGATGAAGGCATGATAATTCTAAAACATATGAATTAATGCTATTGACAAGAGAGACTAAGAATGTGTATGTGCTTGCATAGCACCAAGCCTTCATCTTGAAAAGCAGTGGTTTGAAATGTGTTTAAAATCATCTGTACTTGTGGAGGGATCTAAAGGCGAGAATTTTATTCATGTTGATCGGAATCGATGGAGAATAAATTGAAATTTAAAGAAGTGGTTCCTGAAATGAGATTTAGCTGACACCCAACCAAAGCAAGAGAGAAAGTAAAACAATGGAATTGAATTTTGGTTGATGCATGTCAGATTTTGCTGATCTATTAGGACATGGAACCTTATGAGAAATGTGCGTAAAAACGAGGAAAAAGCACATAGGCAAATTATTGCACTAAAAGGCAAGAGAAGGTTATTTTGTGAAGCTGACAAATGCTCATAGGAACTGTGTTCATTTATTAACTATGGCATGTTATTAACTTTACACTACTTTTTTTCCTACCTGTTTTATTACTGTTGCAGCCCTGACAACTGCATTAGACATTGGACTGTCTAATTGGAGCTTCATGTTTATCACAGTCTCACTGTAAGTTACCATATTATCTATCTGAATATTGTATTTTCAATCAACTGCTTCAATTGAACATTTTTTGCAAGCCTTGTAACAAATCCTCAGTGGCACATATTTGCAATCTGCTCCAACCAGTTCTGATCTAGTTTAATCCTATTAGATATATTCTATTTCTCGGCACAGGAGGAGGAATATGGCTGGATTTCAATTATCCTTGAATACCAGTTATCAGTAGTTGGTAGATCACAATTTCCACTGTATCTATACCAGATCAAAATCTAAGTGCTGAAATACTCTCTATAAGCCTTCTACCCTCTCTAAGATGCTGCTTAAGCTCACTTTGATCAAGCTTTTGATTTCCTCTCATGTAAGCTGTGGCTCCATGTCTCATTAAGCACTTGTGAAGCTGCCTGTAAGTGCTACATTCATAGTACTTTTAGCATTGGTCATACTGTATTGAGTTTTTTTTTTGAATCATGGTCCATTGAACTTGTAACATCCAGGAGAACATCACTGATCATGATATTAAACTAATCTACGGATAGTCATAGAACACTACAGCATGAAAACAGACCATTTAGCCCCTGCCATACAATTATTCTGTATAGGCCTATGACCTGCACCCGGTCCAGATCTCTTCATATCCCTCTTATCCATGTACCTATTCAAATGTCTCTTAAGTGTTGAAATCGAACCTGAATCCAATTCTGGTAGCAGCTTGTTCTGCACTCACCAACCTCTGAGTGAAGAAGTTCTCATGATCCACATCAACATTTCACCTTTCACTCTGTTTGTCCTCCCAAAGTGCAACACTTCATGCTCGACAGCATTAAAGTCCACCTGCCATTTTTCAACCCATTTTTCCAACTGGCCCCGATCCTGTTGCAAGCTTTGATAGCCTTCTTCACCATCCACTATAGCCCCAATCTTAGAGTCATCTGCAAAAATGCTGATCTAATATATCACATATCATCCATTCATTGACTTTAAGTGATATACAACAACAAGCCCAGCACCAATTCCTGCAGCCCAGCACCAGTCACAGGCCTCCAGTCAGGGAGGGAACCATTTACTATCAATGTCTAATCCAGTTTACTATCTCATTCTGAATGCCAAGTGACTGAACCTTCTTGACCAACTTCCCATGTGGGACCTTGTCAAAGGCCTTGCTAAAGTTCATGTAGAAGACAACATCCACTGCCTTTCCTTCATCAACATTCCTGCTACCTTTCTTTAAAAAATTCTTAAGATTGTTTAACACAACCAACCACATTGGCCATCCCTAATCGGTCCCTGTCTATCCAAGTATTTATACATCTAATCCCTTAGAATACCTTCAACTTTCCCACTACTGATGTCAGGCTCATCGGCCTATAACTTCCTGCCTTATTCTTAGAGTCTGTCTTAAACAATGGAATAACATTGGCTGTTCTTCAATCCTCCAGCACTTCACTCATGGCTAAGGATGTTTTAAATACGTCTGTTAGGACCCCTGCATTTTCTTGCTTCCACAAGGTCTGAGGGAGCACCTTGTCAGATCCTGGGGATTTATACACCTAACTTGCCTCCGGACAGCAAGCATCTCTGCAATCTGTATATGATCCATGACCTCACTGCTGTTTTGCCTCACTTCTGTAGACTCCTGAGTAAATATAAATGCCAAAAAAAAATTCCACTTAAAATCTTCCTTCATTATTTTGTTTTTGGCTCCATGCATAGATGACCACTCTGATCTTCAAGAGGATTGATTTTTGTTGCTTGCTATCCTTTTGCTCTTGATATATCTGTAGAAGCCCTTGGGATTCTCCTTCACCTTGTCTGCTAGAGCAACCTCATTTCTTTTAGCCCTTCTGATTGGTATTGGTATTCTTTTGCATTTCTTGTACTTAAATACCTCATTCATTCCATGCTGCCTTTACCTGCTATGCACCCCCTTCTTAACCAGGGCCTCAATATCTCACAAACCAAGGTTCCCTAAACCTGCTGGGCTTGCCTTTCATTCTGATGGGAACATGCAAACTCTGTACTCTCAAAATTTTATTTTTGAAGGCCTTCCACTCACTGAGCACACCTTTAGCAGAATACAACTAACCCAATCCATTCTCACCAGCCAAATTACCATTAATTCCTGTATAATCTATGGTAGATTGTCCTTGCTTAGATTTACACAGTCCATTTGAGGTGAAATCTACATTAGTAACTTCTATGAAGTTTTGGGATAAGGGGGAAATGTGCTTCATTCATGGTGATTTGATTTTCCTCAAACAGCAAATACTCACCCTGCTACCTCATGGTAGCAGAAATGAAGGACTGTTTGGGTCCAGTATCTCATTTGGCCCTTGGCTCCACATTTTAAGGATGATAAATTCTGCAGCTAAAGTATTTTGAGATGTTACCTTTCATTGCTTCTGGTAGCTGACTATTAATTTGCATTCTTTTCGTCATTTCTAATCACTGCTGTTTCTTTTAGGTATACAATGACAAAATCAACTGCTGTCTTATTTATTTTATTCTTTGCAGTCATGTTCAAGCTAGAGGAATTGGTAAGCATTGCTACTTCAGCTGCTGGTTTAAAACTATTACTGAAGTTACCTGAATAATCCCAGTAAAGTATCAGGAATTGTGAGACTTGTGCCAGATTTAGCCTTTTAAAAGTTTGTGGTTCGTGATGATACAGAAGTGGTATTCTGCTGTTCTGAGATTGTTGAAATATTGAACTTAAATTGTATATGCAACAGTGAATTAGGGAAGAGGAGTTATGTAGTATGAGTGGGAAGGAACATATTGTCATCTCTGTAGGTTCAAAGCTTTTAAGTACTGAACAGTTAAGTATACCAGATATAAAATAATCATAAGATTTCTGGTTTAATTATGTGCAAGTTCAGCTCTCATTCAGAGAATAAGAGGAATAGCTGGGGTAGGATTGACTGGCATTTTGTGCGGGGAAGAAAGGAAACCTGTTGGAATTCTTTGAGGAGATGATAAGTAGGATAGATAAAAGGGATGCAGTGGATGTTCTATATTTGGATTTTCAGAAGCCCTTTGACAAGGTGCCTCACATGAGGCTGCTTACCAAGTTAAGAGCCCATGCTATTAAGGGAACGTTATTAATGTGGTTAGAGCATTGGCTGATTGGTGGGTGGCTGCAAGTGGGAATAAAAGGATCCTTTTCAGGTTGGCTACCAGTGACTAGTGATGTTCTGCAGAGGTCAGCATTAGGACCGTTTCTTTTTATGCTTTATGTCAATGATTTAGATGATGGAATAGATGAATTTGTTCCCAAGTTTGCAGATGGTACAAAGATTGATGGAGGGGCAGATAGTGCTGAGGAAGCAGGATGGCTACAGAAGGACTTGGATTAGGGGAATGAGCAAGTAAGTGGCAAATGAAACACAGTGTTGGAAAATGCATAGTCATGCTCTTTGGTAGAAGAAATAAATGAGCAGACACTTTCTGAATGGGGGAAAAAATCTAAAGATATGAAATGTAAGGGGTCTTGGGAGTCCTTGTGCAGAACATCCTAAAGGTTAACTTGCAGGTTGAGTTAGTGGTGAGGAAGGCAAATGCAATGTTAGCATTTATTTCAAGAGGTCTAGAATATACAAGTAGGAATCTCATAGAAACTTCTAATTTGATTGTAGATTTGTATGCATAGTACAATTGTCCTGTATCTCAGTTGGCAAGCATGAGTGCTGTATTGATACTGTGTAAGTGAAGCACTCAGTATTACCATTTCTCCAATGAGAGATGTAGTAAGGTCCTGTGGGAGCATGCAGCTCACTAGAGTTTCTGCAAGTGAGACTCGATGGTGCTTATTTGTCACAGTAGGAGTCAGAGCTCCCAGAGATAACAGGTGTTGCCAGAGAGCAAGCAGTAGTAGGAATTCTGATTCCCCCGCCCCTCTCCTTGTGTATAAAGTCATCATCATATTCTTGCTCCCCTGCCCGCCTTATGAGAGCTGAAATTGCATTGGTCCTTATTTCAGCTTGTGGTCACTTTTTTTTTCATATTCATCTGTTCAGTAATGATCAAACAATGGTAAAGAATTATTGAGTATTTTGTAGATTAAATGAGCACATTGATATGCCAGGAACATGAGACCAGTGGAAACATCTCCCCCCACCCTGACATGGACATCAAGCATCAGTCCATCTTAAAGTTAATGTGTCAAAATTACAGAACTCTTGTGTAACAGCAATATAGAGTACCTTCACCACAGAGAATGTAACAGTTGAAGATTGATGACCCGTCACATTTTTGTGGCCAACATATCAACATTGTGCTCTTGTTCCAAGAAGAATTAATTGAAATAGTGCAAACGATCAGTTATTACTTTTGTAAATAGCTCAATATTATTCAACATCATTGATCTGCAGATTTTGAAGCTGGGATAATTTGATTTGTTCCTTCATGATGGAGAAGGAAGAAGTTCTGCCCAATGAGTCTGTGCCAGCTCTAGGAACATTCTAATTAGTCCCATTCCTCCACATATTTTCCCTGTAACCTAGTCTTTCGCAAACCAATCAGTTACAGACTAATTAATTAGATTTTACAGAAATGGGCCTTTTAGCCCAACTTGTCCATGCTCACACAAGCCAGTCCCTTTTGCTTGTGTTTGTGCAGTTTGTTTGTCTTTCTTGTTGAGCACCAGCTGAAATTGAATTTGTTTGAGCACTAAGCTGACTGGAGTGTGAAAGAATAATAAATATACTATTAACTGGTAATGTCATAAGGTGGAAACTACTACCAAATGACCAAGGAATTTGTAGTTCCTATTGGCCAGACTTCTTTTTGTCAATTTAAAGTATTGCTGAATTGGCATATTTTGTCCAAAGTCACTAGTTCCTAATCCCATAATTTTATTTTCATGTATGCTTGATTAAACAAATTGTCAAAACTTGAAATGAAAATAAAGTCTGTCTGGAAACTTTAAATTGGAACACAAGTAAATTAAAACTTACTGAGCTAAATCATTGACCCTGTTTCTCGATGTATGCACCAGATCTTGTTGTTGTCATTATGGTTGCCTGTACCAGCAAGTCTACCTGGAGATGGACAAGCTAGTTATACATTACAGAGATGATATTTCAGCCCAACTGGCCCATGCCCACCCAAGTTAGTCCCATTTTTTGTGTTTGGCCTGTATCCTTTAAATCGTCTATATCCATATTCGTATCCAAATGTCTTTTGATGACGTTATTGCAGCTGCCTCAACTATTTCAGTTGCTGCCTCAAAGTATCGTTTCAGGTGGGAGTTTTCCAGCAGCAGCTTTTTATTGTCTGTCTACCCTAATGAGTACAGATATATTCTGTTATTTGCAATAAGTTATTGAATAATCTGTTTCCTGCATTGCTGTTTATATTCACAGAGATCATGGCTCTTAGTAGTTGTCTTGTTAATAGCTGGAGGTCTCTTCATGTTTACATACAAGTCAACCCAGTTTAACGCAAAAGGATTTATTCTTGTATTGATTGCATCCTTCCTCGGTGGGATACGATGGACACTGACACAGATTCTCACCCAGAAGGCAGATCTCGGTAATCTTCATACTTTTTTTTTGGTGGAGGATAGTGTACGTGATGAGATTTTTAAGTTAAAGCATATCACATATTACAAATGTGCTGCATTTCTGGTGGCCAACCTCTGCTATATACTCAACGCGTGCACCAAATTACTTGCAATGTCAAGGAGCGTGTTACTAGGGCACTTTAACGCCGAGGGAGTTTAACAACAAATTCCCATGTCAAGTACAGGCACTTAAGATGAATGGTAAAGCAATACAGAGACGGGGCATTCAACCACTGAACCTGTTCAGCAATTGAATTTAATACAACTGATATATAGAACATGTAGATTAAAAGCGGGTGTAGACAACACAGCTGCTCAAGTCTGCTCCGCCATTTATTTAATCCAATTTGTTTATAAACTGCTCTAAAGCTCTCTACTTTTGAGTTAGTGCCTCCTAACATCTGAATGGCCCATCACTTGCTTTAAGATTTCCCCTTGTCCTGGATTGCCCAATGGTGAATCTAGCGTCTTTATTTTACAATCATGTTAGACGTCACATTAATTCATTCCTTAATTTTGTACTTCAGGGAATATTGTTTTAATGTGTTTAACCTGGCCTAACGATTTAATCCTTGGCCCCAGTATCTGCACTCCACATCCTCTTATTTTTCCAGAGGTAATCTTCCCAAACTTATCAGGCAGTCCAAGTAGATCTTAGCCAGGGACTTATAAAATAGTTAAATGTTCCACTTATTTTTAATCTGATCCATACAAGGTGCCTTTGCAACTTTTTAAATTCTTTTTGTAGCTACCCTTTATAAAATTTCAGTAGAAATTACAGAAAACAGAGATGCGTATGAGATCATACTAATTAAATACCTTGTCCTCAAGCAAAATCTGAAAGAAAGTAAGTAATACTTGCAGGATGAGTATCCCTTATACAGATTTATTAAATATTACTTTGCAAAGTGCATACAAAGTTGAGCTAAGACAATGAGTATTTCATCACTAGTAGCATTAAATTCCGTGTCCCAGGACTGACAGGAATGGAGTAACTTGGCATACTTGTCACAGCAGAGGCTGGATCTTTCAGGATGGTAAAAACTTAAATGCTGGATTTATTTTTGATCCTGGCAGTTTTTTTTGTTATTATTTCATGTATTGCTTATGACATAGTTGTTCAACTAAAAAAGAAAACCACTGTTCTATTGTTAAGTCTGATTCATAATTTCACACCAAGGTTCAATGTCAAGGGTATGAATGCGTAATGTAGTTTCAGACATTGCCACCTACCTGACCCAATTGGCATGGATGTAGTTGACACTGTGTTTATATCTTTGGTGCAGAGGGATGTAGAAATTTTGGTTTTTGTTTGTTTTTACCAGATCTCCTGTTTCTGATGCTTATAATAAATTTTGTAACTCTGTGTATTGCCAATGTTTAGAACATTTTATTCTTCATAACATATTTTTACCTTCATTTGGACTATTTGAAAAGTAACATTTACAGTGGTTTAAAATTGGAATTGACGTCATTATTGTAATTATCCACAGAACATCATGCAAATGATAACTATATTTTTGTTTAGGTCTACAGAATCCAATTGACACCATGTACCATCTCCAGCCTCTGATGTTTATAAGTCTTTTCCCATTGTTTGTGGCCAGTGAAGGTGGGTCAGGGATTTGGGTGTTTGCCAGTGTTCTATAGATCTTGAACATCACAAACTTCATTACAGTCATTGCATATGGTACCCTGTAGCTGCTCTATTGGTCTGCAATATGCTACATGTTGTATAAATACCTAAATAATTTGGTTTGGGCCTGAAGTACCAAAAGTAGTAACGTGTTTAGGATACTTCAAAGTAAAATTTATTGTCAGACTACATGTGTGTCACCACATACCACCCTGAGATTCTTTTTCTGTAGGCATTTTTGGGTATCTATAGAACAGTAACTGTAAACAGGACCAATGGACAGCAAACTATGCAAATACAAATATACAGTAACTAAATAGCAATAAACAAAGAGCATGTGATAACAAGATAAGAGTCCTTAAATGCATGTAGTTATCCTCTTTTGATCAAGAGCGTGACAGTTGAGGGGTAGTAACTGTTCTTGATGTTTATACAAAACATTAAATATCCTTAAAAAATACTGTCCATTGCAAACTAATTGTTTTAATTTCCATCAAGTAAATAATTGGAGATATAGAACAGAAGCATCTTCTGGTATTCTGTATAATTTCATATAATTATATGAAAGTCTTCATAGAATTTGGACCTTTGACAACGACCAGTTCTGAAGCAAGTTTGGAATTGCACTAATGGACTGTAAGAGTATTTTTTTTAAATTCTGAAAATATCAAAGAGTTTGCGTTCAGAGGAGAATTGGACAAAAGAGGCTGTTCGGTAGGGTTGTGGGTGGGGATAAAGTTGGGGGTCAAAATCCATTAATGCAGAGGAATGCTGTGCAAGAGCACAGTTATTTCCTATTCTTTTCTCCACCGTGGTAGGCTCCAGATTCATATGAAGTGTACACGTACAGAAGGTGCAAGCTGTTGCATGGATCACAACAGTCTTTACCCTTGTCTGAAAGGATTCTTGTTCATGACTCATGAGGAAATCTGCAGATGCTGGAAATTCAAGCAACACACACAAAATGCTGGTGGAACACAGCAGGCCAGGCAGCATCTATAGGGAGAAGCACTGTCGACGTTTCACACACACAAAATGCTGGTGGAATTCCTTTCAGTTAGTCCTGACGAAGGATCTAGACAGTGCTTCTCCCTATAGATGCTGCCTGGCCAGCTGTGTTCCACCAGCATTTTGTGTGTGTTGCTTGTTCATGATTCAGTGCCTTCACTACCTTTGTGAGTGAGTTTTCCTTCGTTAGCCTTCATGTGAAATTTTAATTTTATAAACTAGACAATAGTTTGAATATGTTGATGTACATTGCGATACAAGTCCTATTACCGGTCACTATTTGTTTTATTTTCTGTTGAGCTTAGTCTTAACTCTCCTACTTCATCCAGCAGTTTTAATACTTATTTTAATGCCTGCTGATCTTGTCTTTGGCTGCTAATTCTCTAAACTCTAGATTTTCATAAACCTGTCCTCCCTTTTCTTTCAGACTCTCTGCAAAACCTGTATCTTGGGTGATTCTTGTATTTTCTGTTCTGAAATCTTTTTTTTCTTTGGTGTGCAATAGAATTTCAGTAAGCCACATACAATTGATAGTTTGTGTCTGGCTCAATCGCTAGTGCAGAATGTGAACGAGTAACCGTAGCTAGATCCAGACTGTTTTCCAACTGTGGCACTGGAGACGTAGTTGTGGTACAGAGGGCCAAGAATTTGGGTAGGTTTGTGGCCTCAACCAGAAGAACTTGTTTACTTCTTGCTCACTTTAAATTAATTCAGTTCACTGGAATTTATGCCACAGTACAATAGCTTGAAGTGTTGGTATCAATAAGAGTAATGTCCAATAATCCAGAAAATGTGTTGGTCCAGACCACCAAAATCCTAAGGGTGCTGGATTATCAGAGTTCTGCTTTGTGGTGCAGCTCATTCTAAATTCAGGCTGCTCTTTCTTTAATAGTGCGTGGCTGTAGCCGTACATCACTTCCTTGGTACAGTGCTGAATCATCTCTGTTGCCTTAATGCTGATTTTTGACATGTAGCCTACTGGGACGGGCAACCAATGAAATGGATTTTGGAGAAATGAACCTGCACTTGTGTATAACCACAATTATACTAGATTTGTGTACTGTTCTGGTCACCACGGAGGCCCTGGGGTAGGTGCCAAAGATAATAAAACAAGACCAAAACTATGAAAATTATTAGGAAATATTGCCACAGTTTTTTAAATCCCTGCCTTCTATTTTCTGCAGTGGTTTGACAGATAAGAGAATTTCAACTTGTGGGGAACACCACAATTCAGGACTTTTTTGCCCAGAGAGAGACTGAGATGTGGAACTTGCTGCAAGGACTGGTAGTTGAGGCAATCTTGTAGATGGTTGAAATGGTGGCATAGCAGTTTGCACAACGCTATAACCACTCGGTGCTTTCTGGAGTTCAAAGTTCAACTCTGGTGCTGTCTGTATGGAATTTGTACGTTCTCCCTGTGAACCGTGTGTGTCCCATCTGGATGCTCAGGTTCCCTCCCAAAGTCCAAAGATGTACTGGTTAGTAGGTTAAGTGTCATGGTAAATTGTCCTGTAATTAGGCCAGTGTTAAATAGGTGCTTTTGCAAGGTGGTGGGGACTGGAAGGGCCTGTTCTCTGCTATATCTGTAAATAAATAAATAATTTAAAAAATAAAGTTATTCCATTCACCACAGTATGCTTACAAAGAGAAGAATGCTAATGAGTGTAAGCTAAAGAGGAATGGGAACAAAAGCACAGTCTCATCAAACTGACTTTATTGGTGCCTGATAATGTGTATTGCAAGGCCAAGTAATTCTGAATATGTTTTGAGTCAGGTTTATTATCACTTTATACTGAGGTGTAATTTGTTTTTCAGGAGTGCATTGCAAACTTACAAAATTGCAAAAAATAAAATAAATCAATTGAAGTTGTATTATTAATAACTCAGGTGGCCCTAAATGATATAACAGTGAGCTTCTCTTTCACAAGGACTCAGCCTGTCTGCTTCAGAGAAACTATTTCTCTACCATGAGACCTCTACTTTATTACATACATTGCATATTTTGGCTGGAGGAGGATTTCTAGCATTTGGACTCTGCTTTTCTGAATTCCTTTTGGTTTCCAAAACATCCAGCTTGACCCTATCCATCGCAGGTATTTTTAAGGTGAGTCACTTGAATTTCATACCTTTTTACATAACGCTGTTGTAATTTCATGGCCATATCTGCCCATGCAGACAAAGAATTGCAGGCATTGGAATCTGCAATAAAAATGCAAGGCTACTGTCTTCCCCCATGCTGGTGATGAACTGGGGAAAGGACACGTTTGGAGACTTTTTCTTAGCAGCCCTTACACAAGGCAATACAAGAGGCAACTTGCCCTCAAGCAATACACTAAGTACAGCCTGACAGGCTTTGACCACTCACTGCTGTTCATGGTTCTTTTTCACTCCTTTTAGATGTCTTTATATTTAGACATTTAAATTTATATTTAGACTCCATAATGTACTGGTTAGGCACAGGAGTACGTTCAGCCAGAGACTCATTCCACCGAGATGCAACACTGAGCGTCATAGGAAGTCATTCCTGCCTGTGGCCATCAAACTTTACAACTCCTCCCTCGGAATGTCAGACACCCTGAGCCAATAGGCTGGTCCTGGACTTATTTCCACTTGGAATAATTTACTTGTTATTATTTAATTATTTATGGTTTTATATTGCTATATTTCTACACTATTCTTGGTTGGTGCAACTGTAACGAAACCCAATTTCCCTCGGGATCAATAAAGTATGTCTGTCTGTCTCTTTTTCATAAATACTATTTCAGTGTACACTTTCAAATTTTTTTATTATTAAAAAAAAACACCTGAACCTTTTAATGAAATTTGGTGACTGACTTCAATTAAGTGGCCACAATGTCTTGTATATGCTGGATTCATTGGCAAGTCCAGCAGCAGAGAGAGATTGGATTTACTGGCACCTGATATTCCGCTGTGTTTCTGACTTCCACAATGCAATTCTTTGATTGAAAATGCACCAAACAGGGTGACGACAGTTCTCTATCAGATTCTTCATTTTAGGGTGAGAGAGTGATCTTCATTTTAACAAATATAGTGAGTTGCTCAGAATTTGAAATAGAAAGGTTGAAATCAGATTGAATGACATGAAAAATTACTAATCTTCCATGGATTTATATATTTACATAGAAATTGGAAAGCAAAGTCTAACAACCTCACAGCAAATAGTGTCCCAGTTACTTATTCATCAATTGGCCAGAGCCCTTTGCTGCTTCCTCTTGAGCCAACTTCTTATCCACTGCAGTTTGCCTTGGATTCCATGTATGTGTTTTTAGTTTTCTTTTCAGTCTGCTAAGCAGCATCCTGCCAAAGGCCTTGCTTAAATCTAGGTCTCCTTGTCAAATGACTTACTAGCCTGACTTGTTATTAGGCAATCGGCCCCACCACTAAATATTCAGCCATTAGTTATGGCCTTGCCTTAACAGATCAATGCTGACTATTTTTGTTCAGTAACTTTTTGTAAATAATATATATTGACCCTCGGGGGTTTCTTGAATAATGTTTCAACTTCTGGATTATGTTTCTTCCACTCTCAAGCAAAAAATTGTCAGCAATCTTACAGATTGTACCTGCAGCCAAGCAAACTGCAATCCTTGGCCCAGATCCTGTGGGGAAATTATATCCAGAAGTATTGTATTGGAGGAATAAGAAGGTAGGCAGAGGAGGTGCCATGGCTCTGCTGCTAAAGAATGGTATCAAATCAGTAGCAAGATGTAACATAGGATCAGAAGATGTTTAATCCTTGTGGGTTGAGTTAAGAATCTACAAGGGTAAAAGGACCCTGATGGCAGTTATATGCTACCAACAGTAGCTGGGATGTGGATCACAGAAAAGGCATGTCAAAAGAGCAATGCTACAATAGTCATGGGAGATTTTAACATGCAGGTCGGTTGGGGAAAATGAGGTTGATAATAAATCTCAAGAGTGAGTTTGTTGATTGCCTACGAGATGACTATTTAGAGCAGTTTGTCATTGAGCCTACTAAGGGATTAGCTATACAGGATTGGGTGTTATGTAATGAACTGGAGGTGATTAGGGAGCCCTTACGACACAGTGATTACAATATGATTGAGTTCAGCTTGAAATTTGATAGGGAGAAAGTAAAGTCTGAAGTAGCAGTATTTCAGTGAAGTAAAGGAAATAACAGTGGGATAAGAGAAGAGTTGGCCAAAGTAAATTGGAAGGAAATGCTGGCAGGGCTGACAGCAGAGCTGCAGTGGCGAGAGTTTCTGGGAAAAATGAAAATGGTGCAGGATAGATATATTCAAAAATGAAGAAATAGTCAAATGGCAAAATTGTACAACCGTGGCTGACAAAGGAAGCCATAGCTAATGTAGAAGCAAAAGAGAGGGCATACAACAAAGCAAAAATTAGCAGGAAGATAGAGGATTGGGAAGCTTTTAAAAACCTACAGAGAGCAACTAAAGGAATTGTTAGGAGGGAAAAGATGAAATATGAAAGCAAGCTAGCAAACAATATCAAAGTGGATAGTAAAAGCTTTTTCAAGTATATAAAAAATATGATGAGAGTGGATATAGGACGGCTAGAAAATAAAGCTGGAAAAACAATAACGGGACAAAGAGATGGCAGAGGAACTAAATGAGTATTTTACATCAGCCTTCACTGTGGAAAACACTAGCAGTGTGCTAGATAAAACATAGAAATTTACAGCACATTACAGGCCCTTTGGCCCACAAAGTTGTGCCGACTATGTAACCTACTCTAGAGATTGCCTAGAATTTCCCTAGCACATAGCCCTCTATTTTTCTAAGCTCCATGTACCTATCTAAGAAGCTCTTAAAAGACTCTCTTGTATCAGCTTCCACCACTACCGCTGGCAGTGCATTCCACGCACGCACCACTCTCTGTGTGGAAAAACTTGCCCCTGACATCCCCTCGGTACTAATTTCCAAGCACCAATGATGCTCCCTCGTGTTAGCCATTCCAGCCCTGGAAAAAAGCCTCTGGTTATCCACATGATCAATGACCCTCAACATCTTAGACACTGCTATCAGGTCACCTCTCATCTTCCATCACTCCAAGGAGAAAAGGCCAAATTCACTCAACCTATTCTCATAAGGTACCAGATGAACTATACCCTAGTGTTCTGAAAGAGGTAGCAGTAGAGATTGTGGATGTATTAGTAATGATCTTTCATAAATCATTGGACTCTGGCATGGTGCTAGAGGACTGGAAAGTTGCAAATGTTACTCCACTCTTTAAGAAAGGAGTAAGGCAGTAGAAAAGAAATTATTGGCCAGTTAGCCTATTGGCCACTTCAAGAACCTGCTGGGAAGCCCTCCAACGATCACAGAAGAAGAAGAAGAGGACATACCCATGATACTAACGCAAGTTGACATCAATGACGGCCCATTCACCATTGAAGAACTGAAGAAAGCCAAATATGCACTCAAATCAGGCAGCAGCACTGGACCAGATGGCATACCACCAGAAGTCCTTAAGAACTGCGACCTGGATGACATCTTGCTGGACATATGTAATACAGCACTGATGAAAGGCGACAAACCAGAACAGTGGTCACTCTCACACATTATCCCTGTATCCAAGTCTGGATCCCTCACAACAGATAACTACCGCGGTATCAGTTTGACCTGCATCTTAGCAAAGGTATACAATTGGATGATCTTGAACAGGATTCGCACTGCCATTGACCCTAAGCTAAGATTCAATCAGAATGGTTTTCAGTAGAAGCGCTCAACAGTAATACAAATACTTGCTCTCAGTAGAATCATCAAGGAAATCAAGGAGAAAAACTTACCAGTCGTGCTTACTTTCATCGATTTTCACAAAGCTTTTGACTCCATTCACCTAGGTAAGATGCTGAAGATCCTGAAAGCTTATGGAGTGCCAGACCATCTACTGAGAGCAAGAGTCCAGCTATACCAAGACCATGGTGAAAGTTGTATCTTCAGATGGAGAAACAGCAGTGTTTGAGCTCCTAGCTGGTGTGCTGCAAGGAGACACTCTGGCACCCTACATCTTTATAATCGTCCTTGATTACGCTCTACGTCAAGCTACCAAATATCATGACAAGCTTGGTTTTACCATAAAACTAGGACAAACCAAAAGGGTCAGACCAGTTACGCTCACAGATCTCGTTTTTTTTTTGTTTTTTTTTGCAGATGACATAGTCCTGCTCTCTGACCAGATTGAGGAAGCACAGCAGCTACTGACAAAAGTAGAAATTGAGTGCAATAAAGTTGGAGTTCACCTAAATGCTAAAAAGACAGAGTACATGACGTTCAACTGCGACAAAGGTACTCTCAAGACCGTAAAGAATGATACCATTAAGAAAGTCTTAGACTTCAAGTACCTTGGGTCAAGAATGATGAGTTCGGAGAAGGACATAAAGATACAGAAAGTATTGGCGTGGAGGGCTATGAACGACATGAAGGAAATCTGGAGTTCGAATCTGACCAGAGGGCTCAAAAAGAGGATCTTCATAGCAGTCATAGAGTCCATTCTCTCATACAGATGCGAGACGTGGACACTCACCAAGACTATGAGAAAGTCACTAGATGGTTGTTATACACGAATGCTCCGGATGGCTCTTGACGTGAGTTGGCAACAGCACGTGACGAACGTCAAGCTCTGTGGCGACCTACTGATGCTCACTACTGAGATCGAGCCGAGAAGACTGCAACTAGCAGGGCACTGTCTACACAACCCTGAGCTAACTGCCAGCCTAGTCATCACATGGGAGCCCAAACATGGGAGGATGAACCCTGGGCACCCTCCCAAGGCCATGGTCAACACACTCCTGGAAGATGGCGGCGTGACTAATGTAGATGAACTGAACACACTGATGAGGGAGAGAGAGGAGTGGGGAGTCTGTCATCGTGCCTGAATCGATGTTGTTGTAGTAGTAGGCTGACCTCTGCTTGGGAAGATTTTGGGGTCGATTGTTAAAGATGAAGTTTTGGGGTGCTTGGAGCCACATGATAAAATGAGCCAAAGTCAGCATGGTTTCCTTGCCTGGCGAACCTGTTGGAATTCTTTGAGGAGATTAAAGTAGGATAGATAAAGGGGATGCAGTGGATGTTGTATATTTGGACTTTCAGAAGGCTTTTGACAAGGCGCTACACATGAGGCTGCTTATCAGGTTAAGACCCCATGGTATTACTGGGAAGTTTCTAGCAGTTAGAGCACTGGCTGATTGGTAGAAGGCAGCGAATGGGAATAAAAGGATCCTTTTCTGGTTGGCTGGCAGTGGCTAGTGGTGTTCCACAGGGGTCAGTGTTGGGGCCACTTCTTTTAATGCTGTATATCAATGTTTTAGATGATGGAATAGATGGCTTTGTTGCCAAGTTTGCAGATGATACGAAGATTGGTGGAGGGGCAGGTAGTGTTGAAGAAACAGGAAGTCTACAGAACGACTTAGGCAGATTAGGAGAATGGGCAAGAAAGTGATAAATGAAATACAGTGTTGGAAAATGCATGGTTATGCACTTTGGTAGAAGAAATAAATGTGCAGACTACTTATTAAATGGGGAGAAAATCCAAAAATCTGAGATGTAAAGGGACTTGGAAGTCCTTGTGCAGAACACTTTAAAGGTTAACTTGAGTTGAATCGGTGGTGAGGAAGGCAAATGCAATGTTAGCATTCATTTCAAGAGGTCTAGAATATAAGAGCAGGGATCTCATTGAAACCTTTCGTATCTTGAAAGGTCTAGACAGAGTAGATGTGCAAAGGATGTTTGCCATGGTGAGGAGTCTTGGGCAAGAGGGCATAGCCTCAGGATAGAGGGGCGTTCAATTAAAACAGATGCGGAGAAATTTATTTAACCAGAGGGTGGTGAATTTGGGGTATTTGTTACCACAGGCAGCTGTGGAGGCCAGGTCATTGGGTGTACTAAGGCAGAGCTTGATAGGTTCTTGATTGGCTATGGCATCAAAGATTATAGGGAGAAGCCTGTGGAGGTGGGCTGAGGAGGGGAGAAAAAGATCAGCCATGATTGAATAGTGGAGCAGAGTTGATGGGTCAAATGGCCTAATTCTGTTCCTTGTGTCTTATGGACTGAACAAACCACAAATGAAGGATATTCCTAATTGTGATGTCAGGGAAAGGGTTTACATTTTAAGAATAAGGGTAAGTCATTTAAGACTGAAATAAGGAAAATTTCTGCTGAGTGATAAACCTGAAGAATACTTTTTCACATAAATCATTTGAAACCAATTCATTTAGTATATTAAGAGAGTTAAATGTTGCTCTTTGGGGCTTGAAGGATATGGGGAGCAAGTAGGAATAGGGTACTGAATTGAATGTTAGAGCAGGCTCGAAAGGCTAAGTGGCCTACTCTTAGTTTCTCTGTTCAGTGTAGAAGAGTGGAGGATACATTTGTGTTTACAATGTGCTTTATGTGTGATTATAAAGGACATCTTTGTGTACTAATCCAAAGTGCTTTGTGGTTCTCTTGCAGGAAGTTTGCACACTGGTCCTTGCCAGCCATCTAATGGGTGACCAGCTGACTGTTTTAAACTGGTTGGGATTTGTAATGTGCCTGTCTGGAATCTCATTGCATGTAGCACTTAAGGCCATCTATTCAGAAGGTACAGCTTATGCTTCTTGTTTTAAACTACATTTTGCTGTAGTAGTGTGAGCATAAGTAGGTACTACTTGTGTTTTCCTATCAGTAAGGTTTCACACTTCCTCTCATCCTTCTCTTCTCTCAAGATTGGGCAGTCACGTTTTGTGTTTTTTCCACAAATATTACTTTAAAGCTTATCTTTGCTTAGAGTTGCCACCTATTGGTGTGTTGGCAGTGGTACAAGAAACCTTTTATCTTGTTCATTTTTTTAAGTGCAATTATATCTTTTCTATAGGGACCCTCTTTTTTTTCCCCAGTTACTACTTTCTTGGAAAGCTGCTGGGATGTTCTCCCTTTCAGAATAACCAAAATTAGGAATCTTTAAACTGATGTGATTTTCATCATCCTTATCCAATCTCGGGTCTTTTTTCTTATGAGATGTGCTTGATGTGAGAGGAAACTGGAAAACTGGGAGGAAAATGTGCAGTCTCATAGAGAACATGTGAACTACACAGCACCGGAGGTCAGGTTCGAACCCGGGTGTAGCTGAAACTGTAAGCCAGCAGCTCTATTAGCTGTACCACTATACCTTACAATGCACAAGGCTTTTTGAAATCTTGGCAGGCATTTTATTTAGTTCAAAGGCTTCTGATTTCAAAGTAGCTTTCAATTGCACTGCATGCTAGGTTTGTCTATTCTAACTACAAATAAAGCAAGATCATTGAGCAAAACAAGCCAATGGAATAACCAGAACTTCATAGAAGAGTTATATTCCTAATTTTATTGTTCATGCCTAGTCTCATCTATAAATTACTTTCAATATCTGTCCTTCTCAGATTCATCAAATGACAAAAAGATTGATAAACTCCACAATATGGCTTTGACTGACATTGATACGGAGTTACTCCTAAGAAATGGACAGGCAAATGAGAGTGAAGAAGAGGATGTCCAACATCATTGATGGCAACATTGTCAACCATCCCAGGGTTCTGCCTGTCATGTACTTTTGCTGTGCAAGGATCTACCCCTAAAAGCTTTAAACTTGGTCTTTGTGGTCCAGTCAATGTTTGGAACTACCGGTAGTTAAATGGGCAAAATTTGCACTGTGAATGGACATCCCTCTGACCAAGGTAACAGTGAAAATATCGAATACGTTTTAATGTTATTACAGTTTTCCATCATTTTCAACTATGCTGAAGCCCACCTAGTGTTCAATTAGGAATTTGGATCATTATGTTTGAGGCTTCGAAGACAATATTTTCAGCTGTGAAAGTACTGTGAATTAAGATCTATGGACGATGGATATAGCAACTTGTGGAAGATGTGCTGCACTGAGAGCAATTCCTCTTTTTCAGTTTTATTATTAAATCTTTTCTTGACATCATGTGAGTGTAAACAACTAATAACTGCCTTAGTTGAATTGACCCTTCATTTGAATGTACTACCTTTTCTCAAAAATGCACTATTTCACATGGAGACAATGAAATGTGGACTCGTAAACATAATAAATCCGAAAGAAAAATACCCCGTACAGGACTGAAACTCAGTCTGGTATGATTAGAAACAAATGAAGTAAGTCATTCACAGACAATTAGAGTTATGTTTTAGGGTATAATTGATGGTTACCTTGTACAATGTGCAATACTTTAAAGATCATTTTCCTTTTTTTGCTCCACAGTGAAGTCTTATGTATGACACGTGGAAATGATGTCTGGAGGTCACTCTGGTAAAGCACCTCAGATATATGACCCATTTTTCATGGAAAAAAAATCAATTCATTTGGGGAAAAAGCAGTGACCTAGAGTCTTAAGAATCTTAATTAATCTCCGCCTTCCCTAACCAGTGAAGCAGGTATACGGTACAAGGTACCTGGACTACTTTTGAAGATCTTTTACATCTTCTCATTCTCTTGCATTTATTTCTCTCTATTACTAGTTTCTTCAATAACTGGTTTAATTTTTTTTTCCTTCTGCTTCTGAAAAGCAACAAAGTCAGTTACCATCCTTGCCCTGCTATGTGAATCAGACCTTTATGTGTCTTTGCCTTGATTATAAGAATCCTCTACCATAGTTATAAAAATTCTCCGCTATAAATAATACCAGCAGAGCAGCAGACTTTAATTTGTTGTTTACAAAACTATGTTGTATTCCATGGAATTGTTCTTCATTAATAACCACTGCCCAACCCCACTAATGCCTCCATCTTTTTTGTCGTACGCGTACTGGGCATTATCTGCCAATTGGATAATTGTGTGTTTTTATGCACTAGAGCCTATATTTTATTTTTGTTTTTTTCCGGCAGTCACTTATTCTTGTTCCTCTGCTTTACCCTTTCATTTTAACAGAGTTGGCTACCCTCTGCAATGTATATAGCTTCATGTGTTTTTCCTTGTGCATGTGGCAGAGTGCAACAGCTCCTTGCATTATACAAGTATCTACCATTGTAGATAATATATCATTAGCTTCACTTCTTATATATACTGTCATTTTTTATCTACTCTGGACAAAACTAATTGGGACTTTTTTTTTGAAAACAATTGGTTTATTGATCATTACAGAATGTCTTTCTCATCCTTCCAGCTCCCTCCCCTCTCAATAGTTCAATAGTTCCATTTAACATCAGAGAACGTATACAATGTACAACCTGAAATTCTTGTTCTTTGCAGACATCCATGAAAACATAAGGATACCACAAAGAATAAGTGACAGTAAAAATGTTAGAATCCCAAACCACTCCCCTACATCCCCATCCTATACTCAAGCAGCAGTAGAGCAATGATCATCCCCCCTCACTTCCCTCAGCAAAAAGCATTAGCACCCTCCACCAACAGGCAGAGCCTCAACGACAGACCATGATCTGCAGTACAACAAAAACTAATCATCCACCTGACCACTTGACATACCGCAGTCTCTCTCTCTTTCTCTCCCTAATAAAGAGGTGTCACACAGTGAGAGGGAAGGCTAACAGGACAAAAAAATCTCACTGATTATGATGTTGAAGTCTGCCGCGCATTTTCCCCCCGAGTTCTCTGCTTTAAGAATCGGCAGCAGACTCTCCTTCACCAACAAAAGAAACAGAGGGAGAGTGATCCGAGGCTGTTCACGATATTCTCTTTTCTCCCGTAACACTTCAGTCAGCAACACTGGCATACAATTGCCTCATGCCCAGGGCCGCAGAGCCTCAGCATCCGAGGGCGTGTTCGTCTTCTAGGCCACATCCTTGAGATATAGGAAAACAGCCAATCGGTGAGCCCCAGGAGTAGGAACCATCTCCCTTCCCCTTTCCCGAACATGATTCCCTTCTCCCTGCCCCCTTCCCACTCTCAGTCCGAGACACATATCAGAATCAGATTTATCTTCACTCACATATATCTTATTTTTGATGCAGCAGCAGCTGTACAGTGCAAAAGTCTTAGGCACCCCAGCTATAGTATATATGCACCTAAGACTTCTATACAGTACCTTTTTTTAAAAACTTTTTTTAATTAAGTTTTCAGATGGTTACAGAGAGAAAAAAAAGAATACCCTTCCCCCCTCCCTTAGCCCCTCCCCCCTAACATCCCTATAGAAAAAAAGAAAGACAGAAAGAGTGCCTGGATATCGGAAGATCCCCACATGCTCCACGGAGTATAATTACATATCTCCCCGCCAAATCAATCAACATGCCTTGCATTTCAATTGGTAAATTTCTATTAACCAAAACTGCAACTCCTCTCGCCGCTGAATCAAACAAAGCCTCAACAACAGTCTCCCTTCAATTTCCCATGTTCCATCTCCGCCAAGTGCGCCTCTTGTAAAAAAGCTTTATCTATTTTCATTTTTTTAATGTATGTTAAAATTCTTTTTCTTTTCACCGGTCCATTAAGCCCATTAACATTAAAACTTTAAAAATTCAGTAAATTAGTCATTATTTTCAATTATGTTACTCCAATCTATAATAACACCTAATCTTTCAACTTTCGTGGTATCTTGGGAAATCTTTCTAAAATTCTCCATGTTGCTATGTGTGTCCCCACTGATCATCCAGGCAGAAAGATATAAGAAAAATAGTGTGTAAAGAAAAAAACAAAATACCCCCCTACTAATGTTATGAAAAAAAAAGAACACAACATTACCCCCCTCTATTGTACGGGTCATGGCGATCGCCATGTTTACACACGTGAATCCCGCAGTAATCGATCCAAAGCTCCCCAGCCCCCCCGTAACATAAAAAAGTATATATATAAGAAGAAAAAAAATACTATTCTCGATTAGTATATCTGAAATTTTGCTTTTCTCCCCTATGTCATCCTTAAATGTCCATGACTTCCATACACTGTCTCTGTCTTCATCTTTAATCCATTACACTTGGAAATCTCTATGCGTAATTAGAGAGTTTTTGGAAGTTTTTGTGCAAACTCCTCCGCTTCTCGATAATCGGTAAAAAATCTTCTTTTTCCCTCCTCCAAAAAAATTATCAGTGTTGCTGGGTGACGCATTATAAATTTATAACCCTTTTCCCATAAAACTCTTTTCACTGGGTTAAATTCCTTCTTTCTCTTCAAAAGGTTATAACTTATATCAGGATAGAAAAGAACTGCCTTCCCTGCTATCATCAATGGCCCATTTCTCTTTTTGGCACATTGGGCAGCCGCCTTCAGGATCTTTTCTTTATCTTGGTATCTTAAACATTTTATCAAGATTGATCGTGGATTTTGGTCAGCTTGAGGTCTTGACCGTAAGGCTCTATGAGCCCTTTCAATTTCAATTAGAGTTTCTCCTTCCATTTCCAATTTTTCAGGAATCCATTTTTGAAAAAAATTTATTGGATCTTCTCCTTCTATATCTTCTTTAAGTCCAACAATTTTAATATTATTTTGTCTACTAAAATTTTCAAGCTTATCAACTTTTTTCAACATTTGTTTTCTTTCTGATGTCCAGGCAGTAATATCATCATCCATTTTATTCATTCTTTCAACCATGTCTTCCATTGTAGTTTCCAAATCTATAATTCTCTTTTCCATTTTTTCCTGTCTTTTTGTCATTTTCTCAAACATAGTCTCCACATTTATCATTTTTTTATTACTTTTAATGCGCCTAATTTACACATTATTTGCATCAAAGTCTTTTCTATATTTCCAGAAAAACTTTTACCTCCATCTTTGTCTGATTTTTCCAGAGAATCTGACTCTCCCTCAGATTCACTTTCACTTTCGGTTTCAGTCGTAACTGGGATTTGTAGTTCAGGTTGTTCTCGTTTGCGCATGCTCCTTCCTTCACGTTTGCGCAGTTCTCATTGGTCTTTCTCTCTAGAAACAGTCGACGACGCCGCAGCCCCCCGCCCTGCATCGCCGGCGGCACAATGCACCCAAGCCCGCGGCTCCCCGGCAGAGGTGGGCCCTGATTCTGTTCCAACTTGCGTTGTCTTCACGGTAGTAGTTTTCTTCATCTTCTGTTTATAAGGCATAGCTTGAAACAATCCGGAGTAGTTTATAAGTAACTTTTAGAAAGTATTGACTAACTTTTCTTCACTTAAACATTAATTTACTGATTTTTTACAGGAGAGCTGGGTTCCAGCGTCTCGATCCTACCTCATCACGTGACGTCCCCCATTGGGACTATTTTTCACTTTCTAATTAGATCTCCAGATTCAACTCCACTTTGTCTCTAGCAAGTTCCTCTATAGAACAAATTGATTCATTTCTTTCATCACATTTTATGGTTGTCTTCTCAAATTAAAGAAATCTGTCACTTACGCAAACATTTTTGTATCTTCAAACTTGTGTTTGATTATTCCCCTTTTTTCTCTTCTAATCACTCAATATACACTGCACAAGTTTAATTTATTTTAATCTGCACAATTTGAGCTAATGCAGCTTACGGACTGACATTAATCAGTCTCAGTCCCAGGGAGCCAACAGTTTAGATCATAAGACATACTGTAGGAGCAGAATTAGGCCACTTAGCCCATCTAGTCTGCTCTGCCATTCTATCATAGCTGATTTATAATGCTTCTCAACCCCATTCTCCAGCCTTCTCCCCGTAACCTTTGGCACCCTGACTAAGAGCCTGTCAAACCTCCGCTTTAAATGTACTCAATGGGTTAGCCTCCACATCTGTCTGTGGCGATGAATTCCACAGATTCACCGCCCTCTGGCTAAAGGTTCTGTTCTGAACGGACATCCCTCTAATCTGATCCTTCCGGTCCTGAACTTGCATACTTCTAGGGAACATCCTCTCCAAATCCACTCCATCTGGGCCTTTCAATATTCAATAGTTTTCGTTTCCTCCTGCCCCCCCCCATTCTTTTAAACTCCAGTAAGTACACACGCAGAGTCATCAAACACTCCTTGCATGTTAACCATTTCATTCCAGGAATCATTCTTGTGAACCTCCTCTGGACCCTCTCCAAAATATCTCTTCTTGGATAAAGGGCCCAAAACTTCTTCCAATACTCCAAAGTGCAATATTACTAATGCCTTTTAGAGCTTCAGCAACACATCCTTGCTTTTGTATTCTAGTCCTTTCAAAATGAATACTAAAATTGCATTTGCCTTCCTTACCACTGTCTCTGACTCAATCTGCAAGTTAACCTTTAGGGAATCCTACACAAAGACTCCCAAGTTCCTTTGTACCTTTGAATTTTATCCCTGTTCAGAAAATAATCTATGCCTTTACTCTTTGTACCAGAGTGCATGACTATGCACATGCCTACATTCTGCTCCATTTGTCACTTCTCCCAATCTCTCCGTGTCCTGCAGACTTCCTGCTTCCTCCGCACCACCTGCCCTTCCACCTATCTTGGTATCTTCTGTAAACCTGGCCACAAAGCCATCAATTCCATGAGAAGTGTTGTGCAAACGAGCGAACCTTTCGTCCATTTCTCTGAAGACGGTCGAGGGTTCCCTTCTGACTCTTTCCATTTCCTCCTTAGCTGTTAACTCAGCGTCTGTCAAGTTTTCGAGGAAGACACAAGCAATCTCCCAGATGTATGGATGGGCCAAGGACATAGGGTAACAGAGGAAATGAAACAGATTGACATTAGAAAGGAAACGGTGATGAGTAGACTGATGGGACTGAAGGCTGACAAATCCCCAGGTCCAGATGGTGTGCATCCTAGGGTACTAAAGGAGGTGGCCCTGGAAATTGTGGATGCATTGGTAATCATTTTCCAATGTTCCTTAGATTCAGGATCAGTTCCTGAGGATTGGAGAATGGCTAATGTTATCCCACTTTTTAAGAAAGGAGGGAGGGAGAAAACAGAGAACTATCGTCCTGTCAGCCTAACATCAGTAGTGGGGAAGATGCTAGAGTCCATTATTAAAGATGAAATAGTGGCATATCTAGATAGCAGTGATAGGATTGGGCCAAGCCAGCATGGATTTACCAAGGGCAAATCATGCTTGACTAATCTATTGGAGCTTTTCGAGGATGTAACCAGGAAGTTAGACAAGGGAGATCCAGTGGATGTAGTGTACCTCGATTTTCAGAAGGCATTTGATAAGGTCCCACATAAGAGATTGGTGGGTAAAATCATAGCTCAGGGCATTGGGGGGAAGACATTGACATGGATAGAAAACTGGTTGGCGGATAGAAAACTGGTTGGCAGATAGAAAGCAAAGGGTAGCGGTGAATGGGTGTTTCTCGGAATGGCAGGTGGTGACTAGTGGGGTGCCACAGGGCTCGGTATTGGGACCACAGCTGTTTACGATTTACATCAACGATTTAGATGAAGGCATTGAGAATAACATCAGCAAGTTTGCTGATGATACTAAGCTGGGTGGCAGTGTGACATGTGATGAGGATGTTAGGAGAATTCAGGGTGACTTGGATAGGCTGGGTGAGTGGGCAGATACTTGGCAGATGACGTTTAATGTGAATAAGTGTGAGGTTATCCACTTTGGGAGTAAGAACAGGAAGGCAGATTATTATCTGAGCGGTGTAAAGTTAGGTAAGGGAGAAATACAAAGAGAGCTAGGAGTCCTTATTCATCAGTCACTGAAGGTGAATGAGCAAGTGCAGCAGGCAGTGAAGAAGGCTAATGGAATGTTGGCCTTTATTACAAAGGGAATTGAGTACAAGAGCAAGGATATCCTCTTGCATTTGTACAGGGCCCTGGTGAGACCACACCTGGAGTATTGTGTACAGTTTTGGTTTCCAGGGTTAAGGAAGGACATCCTGGCTGTAGAGGAAGTGCAGCGTAGATTCACCAGGTTAATTCCTGGGATGTCAGGACTGTCTTACGCAGAGAGGTTAGAGAGACTGGGCTTGTACACGCTGGAATTAAGGAGATTGAGAGGGGATCTGATTGAAACATATAAGATTATTAAGGGATTGGACAAGATAGAGGCAGGAAATATGTTCCAGATGCTGGGAGAGTCCAGTACCAGAGGGCATGGTTTGAGAATAAGAGGTAGGTCATTTAGGACAGAATTAAGAAAAAACTTCTTCTCCCAGAGAGTTGTGGGGGTGTGGAATGCACTGCCTCGGAAGGCAGTGGAGGCCAATTCTCTGGATGCTTTCAAGAAGGAGCTAGATAGGTATCTTATGGATAGGGGAATCAAGGGATATGGGGACAAGGCAAGGACCGGGTATTGATAATAGATGATCAGCCATGATCTCAAAATGGTGGTGCAGGCTCGAAGGGCCGAATGGTCTTCTTCTGCATCTATTGTCTATTGTCAATACTGATCCCTGTGGAGCATTGCTAGACACTGGCCGCCAACCAGAATAGGCCCCCTTCATTCTGACCCTTTGCCTCTTGCCAGCCTGCCAATCTTCTGTCCAAGCTAGTATCCTTCCTGTTATACCATGGGCTCTTAATTTGTTAAGAAGTGGAGTGACATTTTGCATTTTCCCAGTCATTCTGAACCATTCCAGAACATAGTGATTCTTGAAAGATCATTACTAATGCCTTCACAATCTCTTCAGCTACCTCTTTCAGAACCCTGGGGTGTAGTCTATCTGGTTCAGGTAACTTATCCACCTTCAAACATTTTAGTTCCCAAGCAGCTTCTCCTTAGTAATAGCAACTACATTCACTGTGCCCCCTGACACGCTAGAATTTCTGGCATACTACTGCCAGTGTCTTCCACAGTGAAGACTGATGCAAAATACTTATTATTTCTTCATCCCCCATTTCTTCATCTCCAAATTATTTTCCAGAAGTCCAATATCGACTCACATATTTTACTCTTTGTATAGTATTTCTGGGGAAAAAAAAACTTTTGATATCCTCTAATATAGAGTCATAGAAAAGTACAGCATAGAAACAGGCTCATTGGCCCATCTAGTCCGTGCCGAGCCTTTTAAATTGCCTACTTCCGTTGACCTGCACTGAGACCATAACCCTTCATACCCCTATCTTCCATGTACCTATCCAGACTTCTCTTGAATGTTGAAATTGAGCTTGTGTGCTTCATTTGTGCTGGCAGCTCATTCCACCTCTCATGACCCTCTGAGTGAAGAAGTTTCCCCTCGTATTCCCCTTAAATTTCTCATCTTTTACCTTTAACCAATGGCTGCTCTAAAAAGCCATCTTGTGGGCTTTCTTCAAATTCCTTCTTGAGGTCCAGCACCAATATGATTTTCCAATTTGCCTCCTATTGAAATGCCCCATGATTATCATAACATTGCCCTTATTACATGCCTTTTCAATCTCCCATTGTAACTTGTATCCCATATCCTGGCTACTGTTTGGAGGGCTCTATATAATCCCCATCAGGGTCTTTTTCTTCTTGCAGTTTCTTAACTCTACCCACATGAATTCTATATCTTCTGATTGTATGTCACCTTTTTCCAAGGATTTGATTTTTTTTTTTAACCAACCAAGCTACCCCACCCCTTCTACCTTCTTGCCTGTCCTTTTAATGCAAGATGGATCCTTGGATGTTAAGTTCTCAACTAAGATCTTCTTAGCCACAACTGAGTGATGCCCACATCTCTTAAATGTGCTATGAGATTATCTATCTTATTCTGTAAATCTCTGCATTCAAATATAACACCTTTAGTCCCATATTCATGACCCTTTTTGATTTTGCCCACGTTTCACATCAACTCATCCCACTGACTGCAATGTTGCCCTATCATCTACCTGTCCTTCCTCACAGACTCACTACACACTGCATTACTTGTATACCAATTGCCCCATCCTCAGACCTATCACTCATTTCCATCCCACTGCTAAATTAGTTTAAGCCAGGGGTTCCCAACCTGGGGTCCACGGGCACTTCAGTTAATGGTAAGGATCCATGGTATTAAAAAGGTTGGGAACCCCTGGTAGAGCCTAACAGCTCTAGCAAACCTGCCTGCAAGGAAATTAATCCCCTTTGGGTGCAGGTGTAACCCATCCTTTTTGTACAGGTCTACCTTCCCCAGAAGAGATCCCAATGATCCAGAAATCTGAAACTCTGCACTTGCACCACTTAGTCAGCTACTTATTCATCTATACTATCATTCTCTTCCTGCCCCTTCTAGCACGTGGTACTGGGAGTAATCCAGAGATTACTACCTTGGAGATCCTGCTCTTCATCCTCTTGCCTAACTCCCTATACTCACTACACAGGACCTCTTCTTTTCTATCTATCTCATTGGTACCAATGTGCATCACAACCTCTGGCTGCTCATCCTCCCTCTTGAGAATATTCTGCAGCCACTCTGAGATACTCTTGACCCCAGCACCTGGAAGATATCAAACCATCCTGGCTTCTCTTTCGTGGGCACAGAATCTGCTGTCCATCCTCTTAACTATCAAGTCTCCTGTTGTTAGATTTGTGGCCGTGAATAACACACTTGAGAGATGGAGAGGTGAGGAACAAACATGCAGCTGCTTTATTTGCCCAGAAAGCCCTCTCACATTAAGTTTAGTACATAACACACAGGAAGCTCGACAGTAACCCATAAGGGTCAAGATGTGCATGAATCCATATTACTTATTTTAAATGTTGCTCCCCCTTCCCATGAACAGTCCAGCTGCTGAACAGTTAACATTTAATGGAGTAATCCTCAAATTTAACCAACAACAAGAACAGTTTTTTTTCTAAACTAGGGAAGAACGGTTTCTACTCACAGACATAAGCCTGGATATTATTCTGGAGATTCAATCTGTCTGGAGGCTGCCTGATCTTGTGATAGTACTGATGACGCAGGGATGAAATCAAAGTAATTTTATCTCTTGCTGGTGTATGTATAGATCTTGGTTTGTGTACTGCATTGTCATTTGGGGGTGGGGGGGGTACCTAAGAAAGCACAGGGGATGGGGAGCACTGGCTGTGTCAATTGATCTTGGTAGAGGTTCTGTAGTTGTCTCAGAATCCTGTCCCATCTCTACATCTGGATCTGGATTGGTCAGTTTGTGCTGGTTTTCGGTAGCCTCAGAAGTGATCAGCATCCCTTCTCCAGATGTTGTGGTTACTAGTTTCCACTGTGTACGACACAGGGCCAGTTTGTGCCACCGCAGGTATCCACTTTATTCTAGAGATGTAGTTCTGGGCAAGTACTCTCTCTCCTGCTATGAAACCTCTGCACTTTGCTTTGGCATGTCTCTTTGCTTGGGTGTTCTAGTCATTAACACAATCTGTTTTGTGTTTTGGGGTATAAGCACAGACATCCCACCCTGAAAAGACTCTTTTCAGGGAGGTAGCACCACCATCTCCACCTCCCACAACCCCATATTCCCCCCGGTCAACCTCCAAAGGTGTATGTATACAGGACATTTGATTATGAAAGAACACAACAATTTATTTGATCACATATTGAAATGCACGCACACCCCCCCCCCCACCCCATATATCTTCCTTGTTGAGAATTTGGCAGTCTCAATGCTAATAGCTAATTGCAAACAGTGCAGCGAGCAACACTGTCATTATTTTTGATCCCTATTAGGCAGGGGTACACTTTAGTCTGGGGTGAGGTACGCTTTATATATTTTTTGGAACACTCTGCCATGGCGTTGCAGGACACTAAACTGAACTGATGGACAATGAAAGAGAGGGAGGTCGACAGTAAAGGTCGCCCACATAGAAAACTGATAGGTCTACTTAGCATGAGGAGAGACCAATCAGGATGCTCTCTCTATCACTCTCTTGCTACTACTGTCACTCGCTCTCTCTTTTTTGCCCCTCCCTCCCTCCATCCCCCTCCCCCATCCCTCTACCCCCCCCCCCCCCCCTCCCAATCGCCTGTGTAAGTCTTTAAAGTCAACCTTGCCCCTTCAGGGGGTGAGATACTGCAATTTCTCCTTGTAAACTGTCTCTGACACCAGCAATACTGATCACTCGTGTCCACTTGCATCCTCACTTTGATCCCATCCAACCGCAGTATTAGCCAATAGCCATCTTTGTGTCCTGAAATAGATTTTTTTTTAATGCAAAGCTTCTTCAACTTCAGAGTGAGAGTCAGTCGGTCCTCAGTATGTTCTATGTTTCTTTTTGTTTTTCCAAAAGTCATTTTTACTTATTTGTGTTTTTGGTCAACTGTCTTTTTACTTTTGCAGGCGCTTTCAGTATGTTTCTTTTGTCATAGTCATACTTCCAAACATTTTACCATTTTTGAATACAATCAAGTTCCAGAAAATTCAGTCTCATCCATCTCTTTCTCTCTCTCTTCCTCTCATTTGATTTATTTAACCATCCCATTTTCTCTCCACGGATTCTTCATTCACCTTGCTTCCTGTGACGTTTCTAGTGGCATGCAGCGACTTCTTTTCACCCACCTACGTGACGCAGTGGTACACCGAGAGCTGCACACTGACTTTTCTTGTCGAAGGAAACACGATAAATATGATGTGAGGACTTGTCACCTCTTCACTAGTTGTTATGGAAAGCCAGGTGGCTGTGAATAACCCACGAGAGATGGAGAGGTGAGGAACAAATGTGTGGCTGTTTATTTTGCTTTTAAGTCGGCTACCTGGGATGCACTCACATTATGTTCAGTGTGTAGAAGCTTGACAGCAACCCTGTTGGGTTAAAATGTACATGGGTACATAACACCTATCACTATTGCTCTGCCTGACTTTACCCTTCCACGCTGAGCCTCAGAGTGGCCATAGTACCACTGGCCTGGCTGCTGCTGCTGTACTATGATGGGCCACTTCCTCCCCCCTTCTCCTCTCCCCAGCAATATGAAACGGAATGTACTTGTTGCTGAGGAGAATGGCCACCCACAGGGGAACCTGCCACTGTCTGATTACTACCTTTAATTTTCCTGGTGGTCACCCATCTACTCTCTGAAACCTGTGCTGTAGGTGTGACCACCTCAGGAAAAAGTCTCGTCTGTGAAGTTTTCAGCCTCCCGTGTGGTCCCAAATGCATCCAGCTTCAGTTCCTTGACCTTGTCAGCCAGGAGCTGAAGTTGGGTGCACTTGCTGTATATGCAGTCATCAGGGAGACCGCTAGATACCCTGAAATCCCACATCTCACAGGTGTATTCTACTGCCTACCCTTGTTATACCTCTAACTTCAGTTCCAGCTTGTGCCTGTTGAGCCAAAGCCTGACAACTCCAACACAGTCCACTCCTATAACAGTTGCTCTGTGTAAACTGTGCTACTTTTTATTGGCCCTTGCTAGGTTACTAATAACCCAAGCAATCTTCCACTCCACTGACAAGTCCACAAAGAACTGTCTCCAACTCACTCAGTGATCTCCCATTAAATAATAATTATTTAGTTAATAATTAGTCATTTTCAATCTGCAAGATTTCTTTGTTGGGATCCAGTTCTGAAAGCGGACATTGGATAATATATTTTTATATTAACTGCATACACCAGAAGAGTTTTTTAGTTGAACAAGCATCAAGGATTGAAGTTTGTAAAAAAAAAATTACATTTGTCCCAGTTGTTAGCAAATTGAACAGTAATTTTTATGTATCCATTCCCACCAACTTTTTTGGTTTACTACATAAATTTGTCTACACATGAGATTTTGGTATATTTCAATAACAAATTAGTTTCAAATTCAGATAGGACATTGTTGTTAGCCTTTTGCAAATGTGTTATATCATCATTTATTGAAGGCTTGGTGATGAGCTAAGTGTGCCAGTAATGTAATGGCAATAGGGCAGTCAGTCTTTGTGTCATTCCTGCCTCTTAATTTTACCTAAAATGCTAGTCTTTTGGACTCCTCTTTACCCCATCCCTTTTTCTCCATCCCTTCTATCCATGTCTCTGCACCTGTCTTTTCACCACCACCACCTGCCTCTCTTTTATTACTGTTTTATTTTATTGTTATTTTTAAAAATAGCTGTAAATAATGTTACATAATTTTAATTAACAATGTGGCTTCTGTTTAATTCTGAAGCACATCCTATTTGGTTTCAGGACTGAAAGTTCATTTGCTTTGGCATTCCAATATCTGGAACAAATAAGGCTATATTGTGGTTGTTTTGATTTCTCCCCTATGGGAAAGTCTGGTGTTTATCTGTTGCTACCTTATTTGCTGCAGCCTGGTCCAAAATCTATTTGGAAGAAATTCAGACTCAAGCATACATCCTATAATTACTTTTTACTAAATTGAGTTAGTTTCCTGGTCTGTACTGAGCAAAGTAGTTCTTGGCCAGTCTTCTCTTCACTACTACAACTCGTGTGGGATGTGTTGAACCAATATTTCTGTGTGAAAATTTAAAGAAAAATTGCAGATGCTGGAAATCTGAAATAAAAGTAGGCAACGCTGGAAACACTCAGTCGGTCAGGCAACAGCTGCTGATCATTTCAGGTCTAAGCCCCATCATCAGAACCTCAATGGAGGGCCTTTGACCTGAAAAGTTAACTTTTCTCCCCCCTCACAATGCTGTCTGGTCTGCTGAGTGTTTCCAGCATTTTGTTTATATTTCAATATATTATAATTATATGTAACTCATTTGAAATGATTATCTGTTTTAATATTCGATCACTTCATTGTGAATACTTTCTGCTTACCTCTAAGGCCAAATAAATTAATTTCAATATGTTTCAGCAAATAGTTCATCTGTTAATTTTGATGATTGCAACAAATCTGTCAGTATCTATTTCAAAGGGAATTCCCTCTGATATTTCTGCTTTTAGTCTTTTTTTTGGTATAACTAAAATCTGAAGATTTTTTGAACAACTTTACGAAATGATTATGGAACTTATAGAATACTATGACACAAAAATAGGCCCTGAAGCTCATCTAGTCCATGCTGACATGATCTTCTGCTTAATACCTGGACCATATCCCTCAAAACCCCTCCCATCCACGTACCTATCTAAACTTATAAATGCTGCAGTTGAGCCTGCATCTGCCACTTCTGCTGGCACCACCCTCTTCACCAACAGATTCCCTTAAAATATTTATCCTTTCACCCTAGACATATGATCTATTGTTCTAGTTTCACCCGCTTGAGGGAAAAATGCCTGCATGCATTCACTTATCATCTATCATAATTTTGTATACCTTTATAAATTATCTCCCTGCATTTTCCTGTGCATCAGGGAATAAAGTCCTAACTTACTCAACCTTTCACTTTAAATCAAGTCCTGGCAACATCCTTGTAAATTTTCACGGTACTCTTTCAAGCTTATTGATATTTTTTTTCCTGTAGGTAGGTGATCAGAACAACACAGAGTACCCCAAATTCATACTCACCAATGCATTCTACAACTTCAACAGAACATCCCAACTCCGGTACTCAGTGCCCTGATTTATTAAAGTCTATGTACCAACAGCTGTCTTTACAATCTTATCTACCTGTGATGCCATTTTCAAGGGATTATGGATCTGAATTCCCCAGATTCCTTTGTTCTTCAGCACCTGTCAGAGGTCTGTCATTCACTGTGCAAGTCTTGCCCTGATTTGTCCTCTCAAAGTGCTGCTGTCAACTGCACTTGCCTGCATTAAATTCCATCTGCCATTTCTCACCCTATTTTGCTAGCTGGTCCAAATCACCTTTAATAGCTTTCCTTGCTGTCCACTATATCCCTAGTCTTGGTGTCATCAGCAAATATGCTGATCCATTTTGCCACATTATTATCTAAATCATCAATATAGATGAAAACAATGGACCCAGCACCGATCCCTGTGGCACATGACTAGTCACAGGCCTCCACCACTAATGTAAGACTCACTGGTCTATAATTCCTATTACCTTTCTTAAAGAAAGGAATAACATTTGCCATCCTTTAATCCCCAAGCCTTACTTCTGTGGCCAATGAAGATGCAAAGATTATTGTCAAGGCACAGCAATCTCTTCCCCCTGCTCCTCGTAACCTGGGGTATATCCCATTTGGCCCAGGGAACATTTGTCCTAAACACAAAAATGCAACTACAGATGCTGTGGTTCAAAGAATATATACACAACACTGGAAGACCTCAGCAGGTCAGGCAGCATCCGTGAGAAAAGAGTGGCCAACGTTTTGGGCCGAGACCCTTCATCAGGAATCGGGTCTTGACCCAAAACGTTGGCTACTCTTTTCTCACGGATGCTGCCTGACCTGCTGAGTTCTTCCAGCATTGTGTATGTAATATTTGTCCTAATACTTTTCAAAAGTTTCAGAACTTTATCTTTCTTAACATTGATATTCAAGCACATTAGACTGTTCTGTGTTGTCCTCATATACTGTACATGAACATCCTACTCACTGGTGAAAACTGAAGCAAAATATTAATTAAGGATCTCCTTACCTCCTCCTACTTGAGGCATGTTTCCTTATTTTTTTATCCCTGCTAGGTCCTACCCTCACTCTGGACATCACCCTGTTCTTCACTTACTTGTGGAATGCTTTGGGGTTTTCCTCAATCCTACTCTCCACACCCTTCTAAACAAGCTTGTTTAATTATCATTCAACCATACGAGGGGTGATTGATAAGTTCATGTCCTAAGGTAGAAGGAGTCAATTTAAGAAAACCTAGCACATTTATTTTTCAACATAGTCCCTTCCTACATTTACACACTTAGTCCAGCGGTCGTGGAGCATACAGATTTTGGACCTCCAGAAAGTGTCCACAGCAGGGGTGATTGATAAGTTTGTAGCCTCGGGTAGAAGGAGATGAGTTATACAGCTTTCATACATGCACACGCAGTTCAACTCTGAATGATTATGCAGAAAGTTTGAAGTTAATAACTCATCAGGGGTGATTGATAAGTTTGTGGCCTAAGGTAGAAAGAGATGAGTTATTAACTTCAAACTTTCTGCATAATCACTCAAAGAGTTGACCTGCATGTGCATGTAACAAGAACTGTATAACTCATCTCCTTCTACCTTAGGCCAGAACTTATCAATCACCCATACTGTGGACACTTTCTGGAGGTCCAAGATTCGTATGCTCCACGACCACTGGACTAAGTGTGTAAATGTAGGAGGGGACTATGTTGAAAAATAAATGTGCTAGGTTTTCTTAAATCGACTCCTTCTACCTTAGGCCACGAACTTATCAATCACCCCTCATATATGTCAAATGAAACAGTGTTCCTGTCCCCATCTAGCTCTTCCAAGTCTGTACTTAAGTTCCTTCCTGGCTACCTTGTAACTTTCTAGAGCCCTGACTCAATCTTGCTTTGTAAACCTTAAGTATGTATCTTTCCTTTTCTTGAGGTGATGAATTTAGTTAAAGTCAAATTTTTTTATCAGATCACGTACTTGTCACCTGAGATTCTTTTCCATGGGCATACATAGCAAATATATAGATCCATAACTGTAAACACAATCAATGGACGACAGTCTGTGCAAATGCAGATAAAAATAAATAGGAATAAATAACAAACATGAAATAACAAGATAAGAGTCTTTAAATGAGTGTAATAGAGCCTGATGGTAATTGTTCTTGAACCCGGTAGTGCAAGTCCTGAGGCACTATACTTTCTACCTGATGGCAGCAGCGAGAAAAGAGCACGGGCTGGGTGGAGAGGATCTTTGATAATGGATGCTGCTTTCCTACAGCAACGTTTCATGTAGATGTGTTCAATGTAGAGGGTTTTACCCGTGATGTACTGGGCAAAGACCACTACCTTTCATAGGATTTTCTGTTCAAAGGCATTGGTGTTCCCGTACCAGGCCATAATATAGCCAGTTAGCACACATTCCACCACACACCCATAGAAGTTTTCCAAGGTTTTTGATGACATGCCAAATCCCCACAGGCGCCTGAGGAAGTAAAGCCACTGTCATACTTTCTTCACAAATTTATTTATAAGATGAGTCCAGGAAAGGTTTTCTGAGATAGTGACACTCAGAAATTTAAAGTTACAGACCCTCTGACGATTGCTGGCTCATGGACTGGTTTTCCTCTCCTGAAGTCTACAATCAGTTCCTTGGTCTTATCGACATTGAGTGAGAGGTTGTTGTTATTGCACTGCTCAGCCAAATTTTCAATCTCCTTCCTGAATGCTGATTCATTACCACCTTAGATACAGCCCACAGCAGTGGTGACATCGGCATACTTGTATATGGTGTTGGATTTGTACTTAGCCGCACAGTTATAGGTGTAAAATGAGCACAGCAGGGGCTAAGTACACATCCCTGTGGCGCTCCTGTGCTGCTGGAGGTTGTGGAGGAGATGCTTTTGCCAATCCAGACTGACTGGGGTCTACATGAGGAAATCCAGGATCCAATTGCACAAGGAGGTACTGAGGCTTAGAACTCTCTGAAGGGGATATTGATTCAAGAAGGAAAAGTATGTAAAGCTTTGGAAATTGGGATCAAATGGAGCACACGAGGAATATAAGGAAAGCCAGAAAAGAACTAAAGAAGGGAAAAAGGAAATCCAGGAGGGACCAAGAAAAGTCCTTGGCCAGTAGGATTAAGGAGAATCCTAAGGCATTCTATACATACATCAAGAGCAAGAGGATAACTAGAGAGAGGGTAGGACCACTCAAGGATAAAGGGGAAGACATTTGCTTGGATGTGGAGAATGGGAGTGAGGTACTTTTTGAGTATGTTGCTTCAGTACCTACCAAGGAAAAAGATGTGGAGGACCAGGATATCAGTGCTAACTGTATAAATATGTTAGGGCATTTAGAGATCGAGGAGTAGGAAGTGTTGGGCTGCCTAATGAGTATTAAGGTAGATAAGTCCCCCAGGCCTGATGGGATTTACCCCAGGTTATTGAGGGAAGCAAGAGGTGAGATTGCTGTGGCCCTGACCAGTATCTCTGTCATAGAAACATAGAAAACCTACAGCACAATACAAGCCCTTTGGCCCACAAAGTTGATCCAAACATGTCCTTACCTTAGAAATTACTAGGCTTACCCATAAACTCCATGTACCTATCCAAAAGTCTCTTAAAAGACCCTATCGTATCTGCCTCCACCACCGTTGCCAGCAGCCCATTCCACGCACTCACCATTCTCTGTGTAAAAAAATCTTACCCCTGATATCTCCTCTGTACCTAACTCCCCAGCACCTTAAACCTGTGTCCTCTTGTGGCAACCATTTCAGCCCTGGGAAAAAGCCTCGGACTATCCACATGATCAATGCCTCTCATCATCTTATACACCTCTATCAGGTCACCTCTCATCTTCCGTCGCTCTATGGAGAAAAGGCCTAATTCACTCAACCTGTTTTCATAAGACATGCTCCCCAATCCAGGCAACATCCTTGTAAATCTCCTCTGCACCCTTTTTATGGCTTCCACATCCTTCCTGTAGTGAGGCAATCAGAACTGAGCACAGTACTCCCAAGTGGGGTCTGACCAGAGTCCTATATAGCTGCAACATTACCTCTCGGCTCCTAAATTCAATTCCACATTCAATGAAGGCTAATACCACAGAATCAACCTGTGCAGCTGCTTTGAGTGTCCTTTGGACTCGGACCCCAAGATCCCTCTGATCCTTCACACTGCCAAGAGTCTTACCATTAATACTATATTCTGCCATCATATTTGACCTACCAAAATGAACCACTTCACATTTATCTGGGTTGAGCTCCAACTGCCAATTCTCAGCCCAGTTTTGCATCCTATCAATGTTCCGCTGTAACCTCTGACAGCCCTCCCACCTATCCACAACACCCCCAACCTTTGTGTCATCAGCAAACTGACTAACCCATCCCTCCACTTCCTCATCCAGGTCATCCAGTCCTCTCTAGCCACGGGCAAGATCCTGGAGGACTAGCAAGTGACTAGTGTTTTATCTCTATTTAAGAAGGGAACAAGGAAAAATCCTCAGAACAATAGACCGGTGAGACTCACATCAGTTGTAGGGAAATTGCTGGAGGCCTTCATAGGGATAGGATGTATGTCCTGGGCCATCAAGCCTGCTGCACCATTCAATAAGATCATGGCTGATCTGACCATGGACTCATCTCCACCGACATGCCTTTTCCCCATAACCCTTAATTCCCTTACTATGCAAAAATCTATACAACCTCGTCTTAAATATATTTACTGAGGTAGCCTCCACTGCTTCATTGGGCAGAAAATTCCACAGATTCACCACTCTTTGGGAAAAGCAGTTCCTCCTCATAAATTTACTCCCCTGAATCTTGAGGCTATGTCCCTAATTCTAGTCTCATCTACCAGTGGAAACAACTTTCTTGCCTCTACTTTATCTATCCCTTTCATTATTTTATATGTTTCTATAAGATCTCCTCTCTTTCTTCTGAATTCTCGCGAGTACAGTCCCAGGCAACTCAATCTCTCCTCAAAGTCTAACTCCCTCATCCCTGGAATCAACCTGGTGAACCACCTCTCCATCACCTCCAAAGCCAGTATATCCTTCCTCTAGTAAGGAGAGCAGAACGGCATGCAGTACTCCAGAAGCAGCCTCACCAGTACCCTGTACAGTTACAGCACAACCTCCTTACTTTTAAATTCAATCACTCCAGCAGTGAAGGTCAACATTACATTTGCCTTCTTGATAGCCTGCTGTACCTGCAAACTGAACTTTTGTGATTCATGCACAAGAACTCCCAAGTCCCTCTGCACAGCAGTATGCTGCAATCTTTTACCATTTAAATAATAATCTGATCTTCTATTTTTCCTTCCAAAGTGGATGACCTCGCGTTTACCAACATTGTACTCCATCTGCCAGACACTTGCTTACTAATCTCTCTGCAGACTCTCCGTACCTTCTGCACAATTTGCTTTTCCACTCAATTTAGTGTCTTCAGTAAACTTAGATACACTACATCTCTTCCATCTCCCAGATTGTTAATGTATGTCGTGAACAGTTGCGGGCCCAGTACCCCTGTGGCACACCGCTCACCACAGATTGCTAAGCAGAGAAACACCCATGTATCCCAACTCTCTGCTTTCTATTGGTTAAGCAATCCTCTATCCATGCTAATACATCACCCCTAACTCTATGCATCCTTGTCTTATGGGTGAGTCTTTTATGTGGCACCTTATCAAATGCCTTCTGGAAATCCAGGTAAGTAACGTCCATCTGTCCACTGTAGTCATATCCTCAAACTCCAATAAGTTTGTCAAATATGACCTAGCTTTGCTGAATCCATATTGCATCTGCCTGATGGATCCATTTCTTTCCAGATGTCTTGCTATTTCTTCATTAAAGTTACTTCAAACATTTTTCCAACTACAAATTTTAAACTAACTGGCCTATTGTTACCTGCATTTTGTTTTGCACCCTTTTTTGGAAAAGTAACGTGACATTCACCTTCTTCCCATCTGCTGGGACCTGCCCAGAATCCAGAGTATTTTGTAAATTATCACCAAAGCCTCTACTATAACCTCTGCCATTTCTGTTAGTACCCTGGGATGCATTCCATCAGGACCAGGGGACTTGTCTATCTTTAGGCCGACAAGTTTGCACAGCACTACCTCATTAGTGATAGCTATTATATCGAGGTCCTCACCTCTCATCACATCTATATCATCTCTCTTTGGCATGTTAGATGTGTCCACCACTGTGAAGACCAACACAAAATAGTCATCTCTTAAAAAATCTTTTACTATCTGTTTTTATATTTTGTGCTAGTTTATTTTCATAATCTATCTTCCCTTTCTTTATTGCTTGTTCAGTAGTTCTTTGTTGCTTTTTAAAGTTTTCCCAATCTTCCAGTTTCCCACTACTCTTGGCGACTTTGTAAGCATGAGCTTTTAGTTCAATGCCTTCCTTTATTTCCTTAGTTATCCATGGCTGGCTCTCCCTACCCTTACTATCCTTGCTTTTAAGTGGAATATACTTCTATTGAGCAACATGAAAAATCTCTTTTGAAAGTCTTCCACTGTTCCTCAACTGTCCCACCTGTGTTCCCAGTCTACGCTATCCAGCTCTTCCCTCATCCCATTGTAGTCTCCCTTGTTTAGGCATAATACATTGGTTTTAGATCAAACAATTGTACCCTCCATTTGTACGAGACACTCAGTCATACTGTGATCACTCTTTCCAAGAGGATCCCTAACTACAAGATTGCTAATTTTACCTATCTCATAGCACAGGACCAGATCCAAGATAACACTTGTAGGTTTGGGAACATGCTGTTTGAGAAAGCTATCACGTATGAGTTCTATGAAGTCCTCCTCAAGACTGCCTCAACCAACTTGATTCACCCAATCTATGTGCAAGTTAAAGTCTCCCATAATAACTGCTGTTCCATTCTTACATGTCTCAGGTATTTCTCAGTTATTGCCTGTGCTACTGTAATGTTATTATTCGGTGGCCTATAGACAACTCCCACCTGTGAGTCTTTTCCTTTACTATTCCTAATCTCTAACCAGATGGATTCAACATTCTGCTCCTTATATCGTCTCTCACTATAGCCTTGATCTCATCCTTAATTAAGAGTGCTACCCTACCTCCCTTACCTTCCTCCCTATCCTTCCATATAACCTGATATCCTTGGATATTTAATTGCCACTCCTCTCCACCTTGCAACCATGTCTCCATGATGGCCAGTAAATCATACCCCTTTGTACTGATTTGTGCTGCAAGTTCATTGACCTTGTTTCGAATACTACAGGTTTTCAGATAAAATGCCCTTACACTCATTGTGTCTTTAAAATCTAGTCATCTTTGTCTCTTTTGCATTTGGCTTTTCTTCACTCCACCCTTATTTTTCTCTTTTTAAAAAAAAACTTTTGCCTTTACTTTATCCACACTTTTCTCTTTTACTTTATCCATACTTCTCCAATCTGTTCAACCCTCCCTTCCCCCCCCCCCCCCCACTATTGAGTTTAAAGCCCTATCCACAACCCTAATTATGCGATTCACCAGGATCCAGGTCCCATCACAATTCAGATAGAGCCTGTCCTAATGGAAAAGCTTTCCCCTTCCCTGATGCTGGTGCCAGTTTCCCATGAATTCAAACCCATTTCTCCCACATCAATTCTTGTGCCACAGATTTAATTCTCTCATCTTCTTAACCGTGGGAGTAATTTGGATGGCACAGGATAGATATATCCCTAAGTAGTAGTAGTAGTAGTATTCTAAAGGCAGGATGATGCAACCGTGGCTGACGAGAGGTCAAAGCCAACACAAAAGCAAAAGAGAGGACATTTAATATATTACAAAAATACGTGGGAGGTAGAGGATTGGGAAGCTTTTTAAAAACCAGCAGAAGGCAAATAAAAACGCCATAAGGAGGGACAAGATTAAATATGAAGGTAAGCTAGACAATAATATCAGAGAGGATAACAAAAGCTTTTTTGGAAATATAAAGAGTAAAAGAGAGGGGAGAGTAGATGTCAGACCGCTGGAAAGTTATGTTGGAGAGGTCATAATGGGGGACTGAACTGAATAAGTATTTTGTATCATTCTTCACTGTGGAAGGCACTTTTGCAGTTCAAGAGTGTTAAGGGACAGAAGTGAGTGCAGTTGCTATTACTAGGGATCAGGTGCTTGGGAAACTGAAAGGTCTGAAGGTAGATAAGTCACCTGGACCGGATGGTGTACACCCTATGATTCTGAAAGAGGTGGCTGAAGAGATTGTGGAAGCATTAGTAATGATTTCTTAAGAATCACTAGATTCTGGAATAATTCTGGAGGACTGGAAAACTGCAAATGTCTCTCCACTCTTTAATAAGGGAGGGAGGCAGAAGAAAGGAAATTATAGGCCAGTTAGCCTGACCCCAATGGTTGGGAAGATTTTGGAGTCAATTGTAAGGATTAAGTTTCGGGGTGCTTAGAGTCACATGATAAAATGGGCCAAAGTCAGCGTGGGAAAATCTTGCCTGACAAACTTGATGGAATTCTTTGAGGAAATAACAAGCAGGATAAACAAAGGAGAACCGGTGAATGTTGTGTACTTGGATTTTCAAAAGGCCTTTGACAAAATGCCACACATGAATTGAATTGAATTGACTATTACTTAAATCCTTCATATACATGGAGTAAAAATCTTTGTTATCTAAATATGCAATGTATAGTAATTTATAATAAATAGTATGTACAATGGGAGAGTCAATATAACATAGAAGTACAGTTGTGTCAGCATGAATTGATCAGTCTGATGGCCTGGTGGAAGAAGTTGTCCCCGGAGCCCGGTGGTCCTGGCTTTTATGCTGTGGTACCGTTTCCCGGATGGTAGCAGCTGGAACAGTTTGTGGTTGGGGTGACTTGGGTCCCCAATGATCCTTCGGGCCCTTTTTACACACTTGTCTTTGTAAATATCCTGAATAGTGGGAGGTTCACGTGAACAGATGCGCTGGGCCATCACCACTCTCTGCAGAGTCCTGCGACTGAGCAAAGTACATTTCCCTTACGAGGCAGTGATGCAGCCAGTCAGAATGCTCTCAATTGTGCCCCTGTAGAAAGTTCTTAGGATTTAGGGGCCCATACCAAACTACTTCAACCATCTGAGGTGAAAGAGGAACTGTTCTTCTTCCAGCACACAGCCAGAACGTATAGACCACGTAAGATCCTCGGTGATGTGTACGCTGAGGAACTTAAAGCTTAACAAGGTGAGAACCCATGGTAATACAGGAAAGATACTGGCATGGATAGAGCATTGGCTGATTGGCAGGAGGCAAAGAGTGGGAATAAAGAGAACCTTTTCTAATTGACTGCCAGTGACTAGTGGTGTTCTGCGGGGGTCGGTATTGGGACCACTTCTTTTTATGTTGTGTTTCAATGATTCGGATGGCGAGATTTATGGCTGTTTGGCCAAATTTGCAGATGATATAGAGATAAGTAGTGGGACAGATGGTTTTGAGGAAGCGGGGAGTTTGCAGAAGGACTTAGGTAGATTAGGAGAATGTACAAAGAAGTGGCAAATGGAATACAGTGTTGGGAAGTGTATGGTCGTGCACTTTGATAGAAGGAATAAAAGTGTCACTTGTTTTCTAAATGGGGAGGAAATCCGAAATCTGAGGTGTGAAAGGACTTGGGAGTCCTTGTGTAGTATTCTCTAAAGGTTAACTTGCAGGTTGAGTCGGTGGTGAGAGAGTTAAATGCAATGTTAGCATTCATTTTGAGAGGACTGGAATATAAAAACAAGGATGTAATGCTGAGGCTTTATAAGGCGCTGGCAGTGCTTCACTTGGGATATTGTGAATAGTTTTGTGCCCCTTATCTAAGAAAGGGTATGTTGATATTGGAGAGGTACGGAGGAGGTCTACAAAAAATGATTCTGGGATTGAAAGGCTTAGCACATGAGGAGCATTTGATGGCTCTGGGCCTGTACTCACTGGAGTTTAGAATAATGAGGGGGGAATCTCATTTAATCCTATTGAATCGTGAAAGGCCTGGATGGAGTGGATATGGAGAGGATGTTTCCCACAGCGGGAGAGTCTAAGATAAGAAGGCATAGCCTCAGAATAGAAGGATGTCCATTTAGAACAGAGATATGAAATTTCTTTAGCCAGATGGTGGTGAATCAGTGGAATTCCTTGCCACAGGTGCCTGTGGAGCCCAGGTCATTAAGCGCATTTAAGGCGGAGACTGATGGATTTTTGATTAATCAGAGGATGAAAGTTATGGGGAGAAGGCAGGAGAAAGGGTTGAAAAGGAAATGGATCAGCCATGATCAAATAGTGGAGCCGAGTCATTGGGCCAAATAGCCTAATTCTGCTTCAGTGTCTTATAGTCTTTCCAAAATCTGCCTCCCTTCTCAGTGTGGTGTTGATGTTGGTGGGGTCAGGGTCCTATGGAATAGCCCCAAAAGAGTGATTGCTCCCTTCCTGTTTCTGACTTCCATTAACATTGACTCTGTAGAGGATCTCTTCACGATGTCCTCCCTTCCTGAAGCTATGATACTATCCCTGATTAGGAATGTCACTCCCCCGATGAATGGTGAGTTTTTTTAATTCTTGCCAAAACGCTGAAGTGTATCTTATGTCTGAGTCTCTCAAAAAGCACAGAAATATTAATCCCAATCACTGTCTCCTTTCCAAAATTCACACCCTACGTACGGGGACTGTTTGCTAACTGTGACTTGGTGTAAGGCAAGCTAAAGACCTTTTCCAACAGCACTGGGCACGTGACAGAAATGGGCCTTCAGTCACATAACAATTAACAGCGTTCTGTTTCGTACTGGGCAAGAGACAAGATTTGAGCCGTGTTCAGCGATTTAGAACACTCAAGGCTCATGAATCAGAAGTATTTCAGTTCTTCTACACAAGTTGTATAAATAGGAGTGTACTGTAAACTTTCACAGCAAAGCACATGCTCATCAAATGCAAGGCAGTAGGGTGTTGTTATAGATGATTACGGGCAATGTGAGCACCACAGCTAATATGAAATGTCTCAGTTTTCTACTTCAATTTTCACCTTACCTTGCTTCCTGCCCCGCCCCCGATTGTTCAGCATTACCAAAATTTATATTGGTTTATTCTGCACAAAATCCAGCAAGTGATTCACTGAGGTGATGTTTTTCATTCAGTTGATAGATATTCTTACTAGTTAGAATATAGAACACAAAATACAAGTGTACAGCACAGGAACAGACCCTTCAGCCCATGAAAGAATTAAACTAGTAATTGAAAACCTAACTAAACTAATCCCATATGTCTGCACAATGTCCTTATTTTTCTGCATATTCATGTGGCTACTTAGCAACCTTTTAAATGTTTCTGCCTCCACCATCGATCCTGGCAGTGGATTCCAGACATTCACAACTCATTCTGGAGTTAGAACTAAGTAGGTCATTTGCATCCTCAGGAATGTGCCAGCTCCCAGTAGATCAATCCCATCCCTCATCATATTTCCCTGTCATCTGTTCTCACTCGTCTTCCTATTAACTCTCCTTTGGTTCTTTTGCCATCCATCTACATGAGGAGTAATCTACAATAGAAGGTTAACTCAACTGCAGTGGGGAAACCCAGAGAAATACCTACAGCTGCAAGGGGAACATGTAAGCTCCACGCAGCACCTGAGTCAGGATTGAGCCTCGGCCCCTGGAGTTTTGAGGTTCCCGTACCTCCTGCCCATTGCTTCCACTCTGTCATTGGAATAAAGCAACACACCAGAAATGGGACAGCTTGAGATCCCTTTTGTCTGATGTGACCCAGGTGAATGAGACGAGGAACTCGTCTGCTATCAGTTCAAGTACCAAGCTGTTTGAAGTGATTTTGTCTGTGTGAATGGAAATTTTGAATAGTGAGGTTATCTAATCATAAGTAATGAGCAATCAGTACTATTTGTGTACCTTACTCTACACAAAACAGAGTCATTTAGAGTTGCACATGTACTCCATTCACAGCTTTTGATTTGTTCGAGAACACTGACATCTGACACAGTTACAGTGGCATGCAAAAGTTTGGGCACCCCGGTCAAAATTTCTGTTACTGTGAACAGTTAAGCAAGTAAACGATGAGCTGATTTCCAAAAGCTATAAAGTTAAAGATGACACATTTCTTTAATATTTTAAGTACAATTACTTTTTTATTTCCATCTTTTACAGTTTCAAAATAACTAAAAAGGAAAAGGGCTCGAAGCAAAAGTTTGGGCACCCTGCATGGTCAGTGCTTAGTAACACCCCCTTTGGCAAGAATCACAGCTTGTAAATGCTTTCTGTAGTCAGCTAAGTCTTCCAATTCTTGTTTGGGGGATTTTCACCCATTCTTCCTTGCAAAAGGCTTCTAGTTCTTTGAGATTCTTGGGCTGTCTTGTATGCACTGCTCTTTTGAGGTCTATCCACAGACTTTCAATGATGTTTAGGTCGGGGGACTGAGGGCCATGGCAAAACCTTCAGCTTGCGCCTCTTGAGGTAGTCCATTGTGAATTTTGAGGTGTGTTTAGGATCATTATCCTGTTGTAGAAGCCATCCTTTTTTCACCTTCAGCCTTTTTTTTAAACAGACAGTGTGATGTTTGCTTTCAGAATTTGCTGGTATTTAATTGAATTCATGTTCCCCGTGCCACTGGCTGCAACACAAGCCCAAAGCGTGATTGATCCACCCTTGTGCTTAACAGTTGGAGAGGTGTTCTTTTCATGAAATTCTGCACCCTTTTTTCTCCAAATGTACCTTTCCTCATTGCGGCCAAAACATTCTATTTTAACTTCATCAGTCCACAGAATTTGTTTCCAAAATGCATCAGGCTTGTTTAGTTGTGCCTTTGCAACTTCTGATGCTGAATTTTGTGGTGAGGACGCAGGAAAGGTTTTCTTCTGATGACTCTTCCATGAAGGTCATATTTGTGCAGGTGTCGCTGCACAGTGGAACAGTGCACCACCACTCCAGAGTCTGCTAAATCTTCCTGAAGGTCTTTTGCAGTCAAACGGGGGTTTTGATTTGCCTTTCTAGCAATCCTTGAGCATTTCTCTCGGAAAGTTTTCTTTGTCTTCCAGACCTCAACTTGACCTCCACCATTTCTTAATTACATTACAAACTGAGGAAACAGCTACCTGAAAATGCTTTGCTATCTTCTTATAGCCTTCTCCTGCTTTGTGAGCATCATTTATTTTAATTTTCAGAGTGCTAGGCAGCTGCTTAGAGGAGCCCATGGCTGCTGATTGTTGGGACAAGGTTTGAGGAGTCAGGGTATTTATAAAGCTTTGAAATTTGCATCACCTGGCCTTTCCTAACAATGACTGAATAAGCCATAGCCCTAACAAGCTAATTAAGGTCTGAGACCTTGGTAAAAATTATCTGAGAGCTCAAATCTCTTGGTGTACCCAAAATTTTGCATAGTATTCCTTTCCTTCACTCTAAAATTGTACAAAACAAAAATAATACACTAATCTTGTTTAAAATGTTGAAAAGAATTTTTCATCTTTAACTTTATGACTTTTGGAGATCAGTTCATCTTCTACTCACTTAACTATTCACAGAAACAGAAATTTTGAGCAGGCGTGCCCAAACTTTTGCATGCCACTGTATTTCAGGATCTAATACATATTCATCAAAAATGTAAATTCTGTCTAGACATCCCTTTTAAAAGAACAGACATGATTTTGTGATGTGGCTGCAGTGTTATGGTTTCCAAGCACGGTATATCTGGTTGTAAATTTGACTTAGTTATTGAGAGACCCGGGATTTTACTCTTCTGAATTTACACAACTCCTTACCCACTTATACCATACATTTAACACAAGTTAGCAATTTTTGTGAATCATGTTGTCCTTTATTGTGAAATGAAACAATCAGATAATGTGTGACAATTTAACAGTTCAGCAAACGGATTTGTTCTCCTCAACAACTTCCAATCCTCTGGCCCTGACTACCTTATTTTCACCATAGATGTCCAATCCCTATACATTTCTACCCTCCCTCAAGAACACCTTAAAGCTCTCCACTTCCTTCTCAATAAAAGATCCAACCAGTCTTCCTGCACCAGAACTGGCAGAACTGGTCCTCACTCAACAATTTCTTCTTTGACTCCCCCCACTTTCTCCTGACTCAAACAATAGCCATGGGTACCTGCATGGGCCCCAGCTATGCCTACCTTTTTACTGGCAGCATACAAGGAGTGATTGATAAGTTTGTGGCCTAGACCTAGCACATTTATTTTTCAACATAGTCCCCTCCTACATTTACACACTTAGTCCAGCAGTCATGGAGCATACAGGTCCCTTCTTTGTAGAAGTCGGCATCTTGGACCTCCAGAAGTGGTCCACAGCATAGGGTGATTGATTAGTTCGTGGCCTTAGAAGGAAATGAGTTATACAGCTCTCGTTACATGCACGTGCAGTTCAACTCTTTGAGTGATTATGCAAAAAGTTTGAAGTTAGTAACTTGTGGTATTTCTGTTTCAGATAATTGAAAATTGCAAGTATGCACCGTCTGAGAAAATGGACAACATTGGCCTTTGTGCAGTCATCCGCTACCTCAGTCTCAAGGGCTTATCACCCAAGGAGGCCCACAAGGACATGGTGGCAACACTAGGGGAGGATGAAAAATAAATGTGCTAGGTTTTCTAAAATTGACTCCTACCTTAGGCCACAAACTTATCAATCACCCCTCGTACGACAGTCCTTGTTCCAAGCCTTCCATGATGATGCTCCCCAACTCTTCCTGCTGTACATTGAGGATTGCATTGGTGCTGCTTCATGCACCATGCTGAGCTTGTCAATTCCATCAACTCTGCCTCCTACTTCCACCTTTCCCTCATGTTGACCTTGTTCATTTCCGATACCTCCCTCCCCTTTCTCGATCTCTCTCTATCTCCATCTCCAGAGACAGTTTACCTACTGATATCTTTTACAAACCTACTGATTCTATCTGGACTATACCTCTTCCCACCCTGTCACTTGTAAAAATTTCCGTTCCCTGCTCTCAGTTCTTCAGTCTTTGGTGCATCTGCTCTCATGATGAGGCTTTTCATTCCAGAACTGATAAGATGTCCTCCTTCAAAGGGGCTTTCCTTCTTTCACCATCAGTTCTCGCAGCTCTTCCATTTTGCACACGTCTGCCCTCACCCCACCACCCCATCAGGGATAGTGCCTCTTGTCCTCACCTACCACCCCAGTAGCCTCCATGTGCAACATGTAATTCTCCGTAACTTCCGCCATTCCCAATGGGATCTGACCATCAAGCACATCTTTCCCTTCCCCCCACTTTCCACTTTCTCTCTACATGATTTCCTTGTTCATTTATCCCTCCCCACTGATTGCCCTCCTGGTGCTTAACATTGCAAGAGGAACAAGTACCATACCTGTCCCTACACCTCCTCCCTTACTAACATTCAAGGCCCCATACAGTCCTTCCAGGTGAGGCAACCCTTCACCTGTGAGCCTGTTGGGGTCATTTACTGTATCCGGTGTGGCCTCCTGTACTGTATTTCAGTGAGACCCAATGTAGATTGGGAGACCAATTTACCGAGCACCTATGCCCTGTCGCCAGATAAAACAGGATCTCCGGGTGGCCATCCACCTCAATTCTACTTCCCAATCCCATTAAGCTGGAGGGGTAACACCTTGTATTCTGTTTGGGTAGCTTCCAAATCTGATGGCATGAACATCAATTTTTCAGATTTCTGGTAATTACCTAACCCACCTCCCAACATTCCCATTCCTGTTTCCCTCTCTCACCTCATCTCCTTATCTGTCCATCACCTCCCTCTGGTGCTCCTCCCCCTTGCCTTTCTTCCACGGTCTTCTACCTTCTCCTGTCAGACAGCCCTTAATCTCTTTCAACCATCAGCTTTCCAGCCCTTTACTTCACCTCTCCCCCTCTTCTGGTTTCACCTATTATCTACTACCTTGTTCTTCTTCCTCCTCTCCCCCCCACCAACTTCTTAATCTAACCTCAGCTTTTTTTTCCCAGTCCTGATGAAGGTCTCAGCCTGAAATGTCAACTGCTTACTCTTTTCCATCGATGTTGCCCGGCCAGCATTTTGTAAGTTGGGGGACCGCTATGATGAACACCTTTGCTCCATCCACCAAAAATGGAATTTCCCAGCGGCTGACCATTTTAATTCCTATCCCTATATCTCTTATAGCATGTTGGTCCATGGCCGCCTCTTCTCCCACTCTCAGGGTGGAGAAGCAACAGCTCATATTCTGTCTAGGTAGCCTTCAACCTGATGGTGTGAACATCGATTTCTCCTGGTAAATTTCTTTCCCCGCCCCCTTTCCTCTTCCATTCTCCACTCTGACCTCTTAACTCTTCTCTTCACCTGCCTATCACCTCCTCTCATGCTGCTTCTTCCATTTCTCCTGTTGTTCTCTCTCCTCTCCTATCAGATTCCTTCTTCTCCCGCCCTTTGCCTTTCCCACCCAACTAGCTTTGCTTATCACCTCCCAGCTCGTCCTCTTTCCCCTTCCATTACCTTTTTATTCTAACCTCTTCTCCTTTCTTTCCAGCACTGAAGAAGGATCTTCGCCCAAAAGATTTATTCATTTCCATAGATTGAATTCTTCTAGTATTGTGTGTGTGTTGCTAGGGACTTGAATAGTTTGGCTATAGTACTGGAGTGTGGAGTGTGCTGTTAAAATGGGATTTAGGGTCGCACTAATCAAAGTCTGCTCTAAGTGAATAAAAAGCTTGTAACAACTTATTGAGAGTGTTGGAAACTAAGTATCTTTGACTGGCTTAGAAGTAAAAATTCCTGGAAATACTCAGCAGGACAGGCAACATCCATGGAGAGAGAAGCAGGGTTAACATTTCAAGTCAGACCTAATGAATGGTCTCCAACCTGAAAAACATTCAATTTTTATTTCAGATTCTCAGTAACTGCAGATTTTGTGGATTTTTTAAAAACTTAATTTTCAATGGTCTTTACTCATGACTTGTACTGATGTGGTCGTACCCAGAATGCAGACTTCAGACAGTAGATGGGTAACCATCAGAAATAAGAGGATTAAGCAGTGCATGATTCCCCTGTGGCCATTCCCCTCAGCAACAAGCATACCCCTTTGAATTCTTCGGGGGAGGAGGAATAGGGAAGGGGAGAGAACAATGGATGTTCTTTATCAATTACAGTTCAACATTTAATACCATCATCCCCTCAAAACTAATCGGTAAACTCCAAGCCCTGGGCTTCAGTACTCCCTTGTGCAATTGGATCCTGGATTTCCTCAGTTGCTTTTCCCAATCTGAACTGACTAGGGCCTGCATCTCCTCCACAATCTCCATCAGCACAGGGGACAAAGCGTAACTGAATACTGAGAGTGATTAAGAAAGAGGCTAGGTTCCAATGGAGAGAAGCTGCCTGAAAGGACACACACAGTCTCGAAGTTCACCAAGAGATACAGGTTAGAGAAGTCCAAAAAATCCTGTTAAGGATAACCTAATTCCACCCGCAACTATGCAGTTTACCAGCAATCCACGGGTAACTGGAAATGCTTCAAACGGTGATTCAGTATATATTTAGCAGTGAATAGAGCCGGAGGTGCAGATGAAAAATTGAAAGTGTCTATCTTTCTACACCTAATTAGCGAACATGCTTTGGACATCTGTAACAGTGTTCAAATTGATGAGACAGACTTTAAATTGTACACTCTGATGACAAAATTTGGGAGTATTTTGTCCCAAGTAACAACATCTTGTTTGAAAGAAATAAATTCTTTTGCTGTGAACAGAAACAAAGTGTTAGCTTCACGCGCTGAGTAAATCCTGCGAGTTTGGAGATTTGAGAGACTCACAAGACAAAATAGCTTGGAGAAAGCTTGCTTTGGGAAAATGATTTGAGGCTAGAAAACTGCTGTAGATATGTGTAGGGTAGCGGGGACCACACGAGCAAAAGCTAAGCTGCACAGATCAGAAACAACAGTGCATGCTGTGAATACAGAGGGACAGAGCACGAGGCGTTTCCCAAAGCAACCACATAGCAACGAGGTAGGATCAAACAGTAAATGCAGCAAATATGGATGTAGGCACATCCCAAAGTGCTGCAAGGCTGGTGCTACCAAGAGGTGCACACTGGTGAAAGAGGAAACTGAGGACGTTTTTGTAGATTCTCTGCAAACTGCTGGTGCTGGTAAGACGGAATGGATTGTTCCAGTGACTCTGAATGAGACAGTAATTCCATTCAAGCTCGCCACCAGAGTCCAGGTGATTCTGTTATCCAGCGATGATTACAAGACTCACAGTAAAGAGCAAGATTTACCCAGTGTAATTAAAAGTGACAGGCTATACTGGAGAAAAAGTTTCAGTAAAAGGACTGAAGTAGTGACCTTCAAGCACAAGGGGCAGCACTTAAAGGCACATCTACTGATTGTAGAAAAGAGTGCAGCTAATATTACGTCTGAGTGCATGCAAAAGGCTCTGCCAGGTGAAGGGTGTTCGTAGTGGCTTCACAGACCAATGATGACCACATTGGTGGACTTGAATAAGCAAATACAGTCTCCGATTCACCCATCTACTTTCAATCTTTCTCTATGATGGCTTAATGTAAATATCTGTGTTGGAAAGCTCATTATAATTGAAGTTAATATAAATATCTCTGTTGAAAAGCAGTATTGTTTCTTGCAGGTTTATGAGGGATTGAAAGGGGGAAGATGTGATATTATGTGCATATGTAATAAAGAACTTCAGTTCCTGGTGTGCAACGTGAGTGGTTCATCCAGAACCAGAAGGACATTGGTGAACTGGGAGCACGCACTAAAGTGTGGAGATAGAAGCCACGACTGTCTCCTGTTAATAAATGGGTTAGCATTTGAAAACCCACGCAAAATTAGTCTTTTATCAAAAGCAAACACAACAGTTAGGAGCTTAACATTTAAGGGCACACATTGTATGAAAAGGACAGGCAGATAAGCAGAGTGGAGGTGGGGTGGCTCTGTTGGTTAAAAAAGGAAGTCAAATCCTTTGAAAGAGGCGACATTGGATCAGAAGTTATTGAATCCATGTGAGTAGAATTAAGAAACTGCCAATATAAAAAATGATCGGAATTAAATAACGGGTTGATGGCAGAACCGCAATGCCTAGTGATTCTGGAAGCAAGTTGGAAGGTGCAGGATAGATACATATTAAAGATGAAGTGTTCTGAAGCAAGGATGAGTCAAAGACAGCATAAAAGCAAAAGAGAAGGCACATAACAGCAAACATCAATGAAATGTTAGAGATTTGGGCAGTTTTTAAAAACCAACAGAAGGCAACTAAAACAGACAAATGAGGAGAAAAGATTAAATATAAGGGAAGCTATCTGATGATATAAAAGAGGATATCAAAGTCCCCCCCCCCCCCAGATAAATAAAGAGTAAAAGAGAGACGAGAGGATATAGGACCTCTGGAAAATGATGCTGGAGAGTTAGTAATGGGGGACAAAGAAATGGCAGGCGAATTTAATAAGTATTTTCTATTAACCTTAACCATGGAAGACAGTAGCAGTATGCCATAAATTCTAGAGTGCTAAGCAGCAGAAGTGAGTATGGTTGCTTTTATTGAGGAGAAAGTGCTTGAGGAACTAAAAAGTCTGAGGCTAGATATGTCACCTGAACAAGATGGATAACAGCCCAGAGCTCAAAGTAATAGATGAAAAGATAGTGTAAGTATTGTAGTGATCTTTCAAGAATCGTTAGATTCTCGCACAGTTCCAGAGGACTGGGACATTGCAAATGTCACTTCACTCTTCAAAAAGGGAGGGAGGCAGAATAAAGGAAATTATAGGCTAGTTAACCTGACCTCAGTGATTGAGAAGATGTTGGAGTCCACTGTTAAGGATGAAGTTTCGGAGTACTTGGAGGCACATAATAAAATCAGCATGGTTTCTTTAAGGGGGAAACATTTTCTAACAAATCTTTTGGAATCCTTTGAGGAACTAATGGGCAGGAGAGTCAGTTGATATTGTTTACATGAGGCTGCTTAACAATATAAGAGCCCGTGGTATTACAGGAAAGGTACAAGTATGGATAGAAGATTGACAGAGAATAAAGGGGACCTATTCTGGTTGGCTGCTGGTGATTAATGGTGTTTCAGACAGATAAATATTGGGATTGCTTCTTTTCACATTATATGTCAATGATTTGGATGATAGAATTGATGGCTTTGTGGCCAAGTTTGCAGACAATTTAAAGACAGGTGGAGTGGCCGGTACAGGAAGTCTGCAGAAGGACTTGGATTGGGAGAATGGGCAAAGAAGTGGCAGATAGAATATTGTGTAGGGAAGTGTCTGGTCATACACTTTTGTAGTAAGAATAAAGGCATAGACCATTTCAAAAATCAAGAGATACAAAGGGAATTAGGAGTCCTTGTGCTGTTACAACGAACTTGGCGAACACAGGCACCGAGACTGAGTTCGGGTGCAGACGCGGGCGTGAGCGTTGAACGGCAAACAGGAGGGAGTGCAGGAAAGCAGGAGGAATTTATCTCGACACGGAGCGTAGAAAGGAAGGCAGAAGACAAAACTTCTTTAGCACGGAGAGATGGGGTTACACAGGTAAACCTCGGCGCTGAACTAAAACTTACAATACTTATCTTGACTCGGAGAGACTGGGTTTTACAGGTAAACCTCAGAACTGGAGTAGAACTTAGAAAACTTACCTTGACGCGGAGTGACTGAGTCTCACAGGTAAATCTCGGTACTGAAGCAAAATTTAGAACACACAATCCTAAGCGGCCGGGAAACGTTAATCACCACACTGGCAAAACCAACGATCTAGCAACTAGAGTGTGCAAAGTTGCCGGTCTTAATAAAAACCAGGTGTGCCGCCATCAAAGGGAATTAGGAGAAAATGGAGAATTACGGCCAGGACTGTGACATGTACAGGATTTCCTATAGGCTGATTTGAGCCAGTGGCCAGTGCAATGTTAGTGTTCATTTTGAGAGGACTGGACTATAGGAGCAAGGATGTAATGCTGAGGGATTATAAGGCATTGGTCAAACTGAATTTGGAGTATTATGAGCAGTTTTGTGCTCCTGGTTTAAGAAACAATGTGCTGGCATTGGAGAGGATGCAGAGGAGGCTTAGGAGAATGATTCTGGGCATGAAAGGATTAAAGTAAGAGGAGTGTTTGTTGGCTTTGGGTCTGTACTCGCTGGAGTTTAGAAGAGTGCGTGATCTTATTGAAGCCTACCAAATATTACAGAGTGAATGTGGAGAAGATGTTTCTCATACAAGGTGAGTTTAGGATCAGAGAGCATAGCCTCAGGTAGAGAAACATACATTTAGCAAAGCGATGAGGAGGAATTTCTTCAGCTAGAAGGTGGTGAATCTGGAATTTATTGTTATGGACAGTTGTGGAGGCCAAGTCATTGAGTCACAGCAGAGGTTGATAGACTCTTGATTACTCAGGCATCAAAGGTTATGGAGAGAAGGCAGGAGAATGGGTTTAAGGGGGATAATAAATTGGCCCTAATGGAATGGAGGAGCAGACTCAATGACCAAGCGGCCCAGTTCTGCTCTTATGTCTTAAATACTAGAATTGAACATTAGTGATCCATTTATTTTTAAATTATGTGCTAGGGTAGAAGTAAGAAAATAAGTAGATAGCTGGAGAGCACAAATTTAGGATGCATGTTGTGAGAATTATTAGCCAGCACCTGTAACAAATCACTGCGCTCAGAGTCATACAGGTCCTTCAGTCCAGCTCATCCACGCTGGCTGTATCACCCGGTGCGGTAATTCCCTTTGCACACATCTGGCCATAACTCTTGTCTCCATGTGCTTACTTAGATGGCTTTGAAACGTCAATGTGCCTGCCTCAACCAGCTCCTTGCAATTCATTCCAAATACGCACGCCTCCTTGGCAAGAAGCAGCTGCCTCTGATGTCCATTTTAAGTTTCTCAACTCTGATCTTGAACCCAAATCCTTTTTTTTTAGTACCCCTCTCTGGGGAAAAAAACGATGTACTTTCACCCTGTCTATGCCCCTCATGATCTTGTATACATATATCAGGTTACCAGCCCCTCAATCTTCTACATTCCACAGAATTAAGTCTTAGTCAATGCGACCTCTCCTTGTAACTCAGGTCTCCAAGTTCAGCTGGTACCCTGGTTGTAAATGCTAGAGGTTACTTCCAAAGCCTGCATTAATGTCTCAGAACATGAAGATGGCCTGTCCTCATGATGAGTGTGTTGCAGTTATTATGCAGAACAATGTATAAATGGTACTCCTTGGTCAGTATAGCAAGTAAGAGCACTATTCGGGACAATTTTCCCGACACGTTCCATCAGTGTGTTTGGAATATCAGCAACTAGGTGGCCAAACAGCAACAAAATCACTCCAGTAACAGTGAACACCATTATGGGAGTATGCTGGATGCCACAATGATTAATGAACATTGCTCCTGACAACACTGCTTATTGACCACAAGGAATATCAGCCAGTGAGCAGAAGGGTAAAGGGCACTCAGCTCTAGACATTTACAGAACTGGCTCTCCCTTGCATACATCTTGAGTAGAGGATGTGGGGTGTTGGTTATACAGGATCCGGTATTTTAATGTCAATGCTGGTATATGAATTAAAGAAGCTAGGTTCAATAACAGTTACTTCCCTTCAAACATTTGGTTCTTGTACAAACCTCCACAACCCCAAACACCAGTGACCACTTTGATCACTTTGCACTAAAATGGACTTTGTTATAATTATGCTCTTAATAGTAAAACTTCTGCTGACTTTACATTTACTTTTGCTTTTCTTGTAAATGTTACTTATATGGTGCCGTGTCCTTGTGATGCTGCTGCAAATATGTTTTACATTGTACCTGTGCATACATGTACTCGTGCAGACGATAAACCCGACTTTAACTCTACAAAAATACCACAGAGGACAAGATGGCAAACCCATAAATTCAAAACCAATGCCAGTCAGGCAGCATAGAGGAGAATTAAACTACGATTGAAAGAAACCACATCCCAAAATACCTTGTTCTGTTATTTATTTGTCCTTTTAAAAGTAATTGAATCTGCTTTTCTCAGTGAGAAAGTGAATGCACCATCCAAAGAAAGTTTGCAGTCTTTGTTTATCCAATACAGAAATACAGTAAACTGAAGCACTTACTCTTTTTTTCAGATGCTCATGCAAATGGTTAAGCTTAAACAAAAATTGTATTGACACACCAAAAGTTTCTTTCAAACGCCCTGTCAAAAACATGTATGGATTGAGATCAAAACTGATAAAGGTTGACTGTTGTTAGAGGAAAGGTTTGGTTCCTCTAAAGTTGGTTATTTTTGTTTTATATTCTTCCAACAATATGTACAGGAAGATTTTAGCAACATTTCCTTATGCTTATTAAAAGTCTTACACAAAAATTCATACAAAGAGAAAAGAACAAGAAAAAAAACGGAGATGGAGCTTAACAATAGCTTCTGTTTGCGATGAACTAGACTGAAAACTATCAAGCTAGAAGTGAACAATATTTGATGGAGAAAATGTGGTGGCCTTATGTAAAATCTCCGCTTAGTAAGTGGCCAGTTAATCAAAATAATCAGATGTCTGGTTTTCTTTTCCCTCACAAAGCTTTGGCTGGGAGCGGCTGCTGGTTCCCGGGCGGTAATGAATATCGGTTGCAATCACCAGAATGTTCTGAAACAGTATCAAGATTACATTGTCACAAACCTGATATTCACCAGCACACACTTTGAAGCACAGCAGCACAGTTTCAATCTACAATCAGTTTTGTGACATGCCACAATTATTTATACCTCACCATACGTAACCACAAGGCCATTCATCCCACGGCGGTTGGAACATCCCATGAAAGAGTTTACAATTGAATTACTTCATTTGCTCTTTCCCTATAGTTGTTAGATTACACAGCTACATCCTGTTCTCTTTTGGAATTCACTGCAGGATCAATTTCTACCACCTTTCCAGGAATGCAATGCAGATCATAAGTCACCACATAGTCTCCCTGAATCTTTGTTAATTACCCTTTGCTCTGGCTCCTGCTCATCCTTATGTTGGAAGCAATTTCTCCCACAAAGGATCATAGAACAGTATAGTGCTAGACAGGCCATTCAGCCCACTGGGTTGTGCCATTCCTGACACTAATTTATACTAATGTCCTCTTCCTGTGTATCACCCATTCCCTTCATAGAGCATCACAGCTCAGAAGCAAGGCCCTTTGCCAAAACCATCTGTCCATCTAAAATGCTTGTGAACGCTACCACAATATGCAGTATTTCTCAGTGGCCAGCTATTCTAATTCCACTGCCACCCTGCAAGTGGAGGAAGTGCTATGCCTGCCTATTCACCTCCTTCCTCACCTGCCATTCATGCCCCCAAACAGCCCTTCCAGGTGAGGCAACACTTCGCCTGGGAGTCTGTCAGAGTCACCGATAGTGTCTGATGTTCCCACTACATCACTGGGAATCACTTTGTCGGGCGCCTTTGTTCTGTCTGTAACATTCCTGGTGATCAATTCTCTGCCGTGCACTCCAAACTGACGGCATGAACATCGATTCTTCTACCTTCTAGTAATTTCTAACCCTCCTCCTCCTCTCTTTTCCCATTCCTCATTTTAGCTCTCTTCTTATCCCTCTCTTCTCCTTCCCTGTGTACCACCTCTCGTTGGTATCTCACTCTTTTCCTATCTCGCATGGTCTGCTTTCCTTTTCTGTCACATTCCTCCTCAGCCCTTTACCTTTTCCACTGATCAGTTTCTCACATCATCCCCCACTAACCTACCCCCTCGCCTGGCTGCACCTATCACCTACCAGCTTGTACTGCTTCCTGCACACATTATGCCAAGTGATGTTTGATAAAACTTTTATACAGCTACAGCATGAGTTCTTTTCCCTTATACTCCAGCTAGAGTCCAACAGGAATTGGGTAAAAGTTTTAGTTTGCAATGACGACTTATTCCTGTATGCTGTGCTTCAATATTAAAAGTAAGATGTTTTTTGAAATACAGTATTTATCAATATTCTAATCAAATTCATTGAACAGGTTGCACCTTGTTGCTACTCTTGTATGCTCTGCCAATTCTTACACTGGGTTTAACTTGAAACCACAATTAAAGCTCACTTTCCCAGCAATGTAGGGCTTCCTCTAACTCTAGAGAAAAGTCAGTGGCACAAAACATTTAATTGTGAAGTTATTTTAAAGACATTGTGAACTGCTCACAGTCACTTTACCACCTGTCTGAACATGATGTTGAACCTCTGCACGGTGATGTTAGTTTTCACAGAAAGGACAAGGAGGAGGAATAGATTCCCCATATCCGAGTCCTCAAGGGAAATTGTTCCCTCGTGACTTTTCTTGTGACGTAACTTCATTTAAATGTCATTCATACCATTAAGTGGATTTCACATCATGCCATCACTCACCTGGTTCACCGTTAGCACTGGGTTTACAAAGTCTAAGTTTTTCATACTTGGTAGTGGAACTCCCCTGGCTAGTTTATCTGCAAGCAAAAGTAAGAGAGTTTTCTATGACATCCATAAAAGCTAAACAAAAAGAAAAAGAGGCAGTTGTGGACGATGCAATCCCTTGTCCCCACACAGCATATGGTTCTATGTCATCACCTTTATCCTATGCAAAGCCCATAACTAATATCCACAATCCTGTTGATCACCTAATGACTATATTCAGTGACTGAGACCCAATGCTGTTGTGTAGAGAACTCCCTCTGGGCACCTATTTTGAGACTGTAACCCAACCTGGTTCTAGACCCACTGTCAGGGAAAACATCATCACTACTTCTTCCCTGCCTAGATCTGTAAAACCTTCAGACACTTCCTTAAGATCACCTCACTTTCTTTCAAACTATAGACAGTCAGACCCAGCCTGCTCAATTTTTCTTCATAGGAAAATCCCCACACCCCAGGAATCAATCCGGTGAGCCTTTCTGGCACACACTTTCACCCATCTTTGCGTCATCAGCAAATCTGGACCTATGACACTTGATCCCTGCAACTAAATCATTGATGTAGATTGTGAACCTCTGGGGCCTCAACACTGTTTCATGATTCTCTGTACCTCTCTTTGATTTCAGATATTGCAAAAGTCTTCCATTAGGGACTTACCGTTGACTTTTGGTAACACCACTGCTCTTATTACAATCTTGATTAACAGTTCCAGACCTTGCACCTTCAACAAGAAAGAAAGTGTGAAGAAGGTCACGTAGTTGAAATATCCCAGAATAAAGTTTATGGTAGGGAGGTTAGTCCAAGGGAGGTTGGAGCTGAAAACATGATCATTGAAGGCTCGGAACATCCCAACACATCCTGACTGTTGTACTTCTCATGGGGTCCAGGGTTGGAATGTCAGTTCACTGGTGAATTTGGGAAGTGGACCTGAGCCAGTTTACAACTGAAACAGGTTCAGTAACTACATATATTTCAATGGAGAGCAATGGCTTATTGGGAGCCAGGTAAGTTTTTGTCAAAACCCAACATGGAAATACTGTAGGCCCTTTTTCCCACCGAGTTCATAACATCAAAAAGGCACTGATATATGAATCATACCCTAACCCATTTTATTCTCCACACATTTTCATCAATACCTACCCCACCCCTCCCAATCACCGGATTCTACTACTTGCCCGCACCAAGTGCGGTTTACGGAGACCAATTAAGCTATTGGGCTGGGATGTGGGAGAAAATCCATGCAGTCATGTGGAGAATGTGTGGGCTCTGCACAGACTGCACCAGGGGTCGGGATTGAATCAGGTCACTGGTGTTGAAAGCAAGGAGCTCTACTAGCTATAACACTGTCTGACATAATCTTTTTGAGTAAATTAATTGTTTTTAAAGTTGTTTTGTGTTTCTCAATTTTTAGTAGAGCTTGCTTCGTTACATTTTCTGAAAAGTTTCCTACGTTCAGGAATGTCAGAGACAGTTTTAACTGCAAGTAAAGTTGGTGGGGTGTCTGATCTCCTGTCCAAGCACTCTTGGCTTCCACTGAGCCCTAACAATCAGAAGACATCTTTGAAACAACACGCTGCTGCAGATAAGTACTGTCAAGGGAGCAACAAGTGTGACAGCTCAGATATAGGCCAGATAAAATTGATCCATAGACCCATATGCATTACTGCATAGATATTACAGGGTCCAATCAGCTTTCAAGGGAGGGCCAATGTCAACGCTGGCCACTTCACTTGATCTCAACCAGGATAAAATGATAAAACAGAACTTTCAGATTGGACATCTTTAGAAGTTTTGGAACTCTTGGAACAGTTTGAATAAATGCTTATAATTTAGGGCTAAATGATTATCATGACAGAATAAGTTGAAGATCATTGAGAATGCTCTCCACAAGTCATTGAGGGTTTCCAGTATTTTCTGTTTTCATTTAAAATATTCAATATTCACAGTACTTTGTTTTTGTGAATATAACTTGATTTTCATTGCATGGAACTTGAATCTTTTATTGCTGTTAAGAGATCAAAAACCTGCAATGTTTTTCTTGCTATCAGTGAGGCAAAGGATGTACCTGCCCCAAATATTATGATGAGACATTCTGATTAGGCCCAGAACTGTTCTTTCCTCTTAGTACATGTTGCGTTGTGGGGTACTGAGTGAATACTTCCATAGATTCTTCTGACCAAGCTACTGAATCATTACGCTTAGTAAGTTGTAGTAACATGTTGCCTGTCTAAAGGAATTACTTTGATGAAAATTCAATTCGTATTGAAGAATCAAATTCATGTCAGACAAACAATATCTAAGATGTGAAAAGAGATTCTTACCGGAACAGGGCCCACTCTAGTATGTCCAAGAGACAATCCCAGACTATACAAAAGCAAAGCAGAAGAGCAGAACATGATTATATTACAGAGGAAGTTGTCAGCAACTCTGGTTTTAACAATGCTGATGCAGTCTGACTTTAAACTCTTTCAGTCGCTAAAGGTACATGTAACAAAAACAGTGAAAAGAATTGAGACTTCTCAAGCAAGGTTCAATCTGGTACTTCAGATGGATATTAAAGCTTTTTGGCACTTGGCAAATGAAGAGCAGTTAGCTCTTCTAGGATGCATCTGACCAATGTTTATCCTTTAATGACAAGAAACTTTTAGTATTGTTAAAATAGATTGAGTGGTAATTACTTCACTCTGCATGAACTGACACCATGTTCCTTTTACTGAACTGAGGGCATGAACAGCCTTTCGAGTACAAGCTTGTTTTTTTAAGAATGGTGGAAATTATTTTACCCTGCACTAACTGAAACCATGTTCCCTTGCACTAACTTCTGAGGGCATGAACGGTGTTTCAAGTACAAATTTTCTTCTTACTGATTCAGCGTTACGGACCCAATCACTTTCATCCCTAAGACATTCATCTTAGCGGAGACGCTGGTGTCCTGGAACAGTCCAAAACAAAACAAGAAAGAAGAATCCACATGATAACAGCTTTTCCCAAAATGTTGAGACACGTTACAGAAGAAATAAGATTTTAGTACTTACAATGTTCAGGACAAAGAGTGATACAAGCGATGAGTTTGGGAGGATCGCTAATACGTCAAGGGCAGCAAGTGCTTGAAGGGTGATGTCATTTCTGGCCCTCAGAACTGGTGGCTTAGTGGTGTGGAGGTTCATTATCATCTTCATATTAGGATAGAGCTTTTCCAGCTGCGGGGAAAGATAAGTATTCATATTTATGTGTGTGATTAACTTTTTCTTTCCTTCTGCATAGAACCTGGCTGATCTTTATGCATATGGTTGTTTTATATTTAACGTTTCCAGAATTGGTAGTATTTTGGCACTGGTAATGCTAATTTTTCCCAGTGAAAAGAATGCAAGTTATAAGTTCACACTGCAAACACTCTAAGGTGCAAAGAATCACAATAGACAATAGGTGCAGAAGTAGACCATTCGGCCCTTCGAGCCTGCACCATTCTGAGATCATGGCTGATCATCTACTATCAATACCCGGTTCCCGCCTTGCCCCCATATCCCTTGATTCCCCTATCCATAAGACACCTATCTAGCTCCTTCTTGAAAGCATCCAGAGAATTGGCCTCCACTGCCTTCCGAGGCAGTGCAATCCACACCCCCACAACTCTCTGGGAGAAGAAATTTTTCCTTAACTCTGTCCTAAATGATCTACCCCTTATTCTTAAACCATGCCCTCTGGTACTGGACTCTCCCAGCTTCTGGAACATATTTCCTGCCTCTATCTTGTCCAATCCCTTAATAATCTTATATGTTTCAATCAGATCCCCTCTCAATCTCCTTAATTCCAGCGTGTACAAGCCCAGTCTCTCTAACCTCTCTGTGCAAGACAGTCCGGACATCCCAGGAATTAACCTCGTGAATCTACGCTGCACTTCCTCTACAGCCAGGATGTCCTTCCTTAACCCTGGAGACCAAAACTGTACACAATACTCCAGGTGTGATCTCACCAGGGCTCTGTACAAATGCAAAAGGATTTCCTTGCTCTTGTACTCAATTCCCTTTGTAATAAAGGCCAACATTCCATTAGCCTTCTTCACTGCCTGCTGCACTTGCTCATTCACCTTCAGTGACTGATGAACAAGGACTTCTAGATCTCTTTGTATTTCTCCCTTACCTAACTCTACACTGTTCAGATAATAATCTGCCTTCCTGTTCTTACTCCCAAAGTGGATAACCTCACACTTATTCACATTAAACGTCATCTGCCAAGTATCTGCCCACTCACCCAGCCTATCCAAGTCACCCTGAATTCTCCTAACATCCTCATCACATGTCACACTGCCACCCAGCTTAGTATCATCAGCAAATTTGCTGATGTTATTCTCAATGCCTTCATCTAAATCATTGATGTAAATCGTAAACAGCTGTGGTCCCAATACCGAGCCCTGTGGCACCCCACTAGTCACCACCTGCCATTCCGAGAAACACCCATTCACCACTACCTTTTGCTTTCTATCTGCCAACCAGTTTTCTATCCATGTCAATGTCTTCCCCCCAATGCCATGAGCTCTGATTTTACCCACCAATCTCCTATGTGGAACCTTATCAAATGCCTTCTGAAAATCGAGGTACACTACATCCACTGGATCTCCCTTGTCTAACTTCCTGGTTACATCCTCGAAAAACTCCAATAAATTAGTCAAGCATGATTTGCCCTTGGTAGATCCATGCTGGCTCAGCCCAATCCTATCATTGCTATCTAGATATGCCACTATTTCATCTTTAATAATGGACTCTAGCATCTTCCCCACTACTGATGTTAGGCTGACAGGACGATAGTTCTCTGTTTTCTCCCTCCCTCCTTTCTTAAAAAGTGGGATAACATTAGCCATTCTCCAATCCTCAGGAACTGATCCTGAATCTAAGGAACATTGGAAAATGATTACCAATGCATCCGCAATTTCCAGAGCCAACTCATTTAGTACCCTAGGATGCAGACCATCTGGACCTGAGGATTTGTCAGCCTTCAGTCCCATCAGTCTACTCATCACCGTTTCCTTCCTAATGTCAATCTGTTTCATTTCCTCTGTTACCCTATGTCCTTGGCCCATCCATACATCTGGGAGATTGCTTGTGTCTTCCCTAGTGTAGACAGATCTAAAGTACTTATTAAATTCTTCTGCCATTTCTCTGCTTCCCATAACAATTTCACCCAATTCATTCTTCAATCTGGTGAGCGCACTTGAGCTGGCTTGGTGGAAGCCGCTGTTGATATCAGACAAGGGCACGCAAACTCATGAAACACTTACCTGAGGCATGATTATACCGAAGGAATTTGTGTTTAATCTGAATGGTGACTCTTTCGGGACCTGGGGAAAACAGAAAACAATTAGCAAATTTTGTCTTGGTGTTTTTTTTGTGTGTCCGTGTTACCACACAATCTTCAGAGGCAAATGTGATACGATGGCTAGTGTGCTCCATGGATTTCAAAACCCATATCCAATTCTGAGATGGGATTTGTAAACAATTGCAGATTGCATTGGTAAATACCAAAAGCTTTCCTGAAGTTGTTGCAATTTAGTACTTCAAAAAAAAAATTATTCTCTATTATTAAATCTAGATTCACTGCTACTTCAGCTTCCTAACCTATTTATTTATAGAACATACAACATAGAACACAGAACAGTACAGCACAGGACATGCACTTCAGCCCTTGATGTTAAGACTATAAGACTAAAAGTAGAATTAGGCTATTTGGCCCATCAAAGCTGCTCTGGTATTCCATCACGACTGATTTATTATCCCTCTCAACCTCATTCTCCTGCCTTCTCCCTCTAACTGTGATACCCTTACTAGTCAAGAACCTACCAACATCTGCTCTAAACACTTGGTCTCTACAGCGGTCTGTGGCAATAAATTCCAGAATCGCCACCATCTGACTGAGGAAATTCCTCCTCCTCTCTGTTCTACAGAGACTTCCTGATAGTGTGAGGTTGTACCCTCTGGTCTTTGACCCCCCTCCCCCCCCCCCAACTATAGGAAACATCCTCTCCATGTCCACTCTATCTAGGTCTTTCAATATTCGATAGGTTTCCATGAGATTCCCCCACTTTCTGCTAAGCTCCAGTGTGTACATGCCCAGAGCATGTACATTACATGAACCCTTTCATTCCTAGGGTTATTCTCGTGAATCTCCTCTGGACCGTCTTCAATGTCAGCACAGCTTTTCTTAGATAAAGGGGCCAAAGCAGCTCACAATTCTCCAAGTGCGGCCTGATCAATACCTTACAAAGACTCTGCATTACTTTTATATTCTGGTACTCTTGATTACCACACCTTGGTATCACGGACACCCTGTGCGATACTGAGTAATACTACCATCACTTCTTATCTGAATGGTGTGAACGTGCATGTATTACTGCATAATGTTATGGTAATTCTTGCACTACCATCTTATTAGGGAGCTTAATGTAAAGGAACCCTAAGGAGGCAGAAATCATAATATGATTGAATTCATACTGCAATGTGGGAGGGAGAAGCATAAGTCATATGTGTCAGTATCACAATGGAATGAAAGGAATTGCAGAGGTATGAGAGAGGAGCTTGTCCAGATGGAGGAGGATACTGGCAAGGATGACAGCAGAGCAGAGATGGCACAGTATAGATATGTCCCACAGAAGTTCTAATATGGCAGGGGTAAGTAACCGTGGCTGACAAGAGAGGTTAAGGACTGCATAAAAGCTAAGGAAAAGGCATATAAGGTAGCAAAAGTGAGTGGGAAGTTGGAATCTGGGATGCAACTTCCCACAAGTTGGTGTCCACTTGTGACACCACCACTTGGAAATCCCCCTCTGAGTCACTCACCATCCTGACTTGGAAACATATCGCCTTTGTTAATGTTAACAACATTACCATATCACTGGTGATGCCCACATCCGTAAATGAATAAATAATAATAAAAACAGCTGCTGTTGGTTTAGGTGGCTGGTGAGAGAATCTGGTTGGAGATAGACATGTGTGAGGAGATAGAGTTAGAGGGAATCGGAGATCTGGTATAAACTTAGTGGGCCAAATGTTATGTGGGGAATATGAGTGATGTTCTTTGTGATTTTTATAATCAATAACCGAATGCAGAATAAAGTATTGCAGTTCAGTAATTTTATAACAACAGGATAGAAGCTGTTATTGAGACTGGTGATACATGCCTTCAGGTTCTTCTGAGGGAACGTGCTTTGTTTGTTTCAACCTTCTGACACAGTGGCCTGGAACTTGGCTCATACTTCTGGACTGACACATTGAGTAAATCAGTTGGCAATCACAAAAACATAATGCAACACAGAATCCATCTGCCCAAATTCCACATCACTGCGCAAACGTCACTGCCTCCTCTCCACACACCCTGTCCCTCCATTAGTTTCACTACAAAGGTTAGAACGAGTCTCTGAAAGAGATGTCCAGTCCAAATTTGGAGTAATTGTGACCACAAGGCAGGTAATGCTTTAGTGCTGCATCTCTTCACTGTGTGGCAGCATTTGTTTCCAGAAACACCCACTCCTGCCTGTGAGAAAAATAATCTTGTACCCGCTGAACAATACATCAGGGCAGTGAAGACAGTCTCTACTCACCATTTCATCTGTAATCTTTATTTGCAAAGCTCCAGCTTCGTGAAACACAAATCCTGCTGAATTAGCCAGGAAATCAGATATTCCCAAGTACAACATGTGATTGCTTTGACTGGGGAGGCTGACTGGAGGTGGCTTGAAGGGAAGCTCTTTACGATGTCCCACTCTGAAAACTTCACCCTATAAAAAGAATTAGATATCAAATGCCAGGTATGGGAGAATGCAGGCCCATAAAATGCTATTTAACCAATGCTAGTCTATTCCTGGTTTCCTTTGAAATAGTGCAGATTGCCATTTCCTTGAACCCTCACAGTCCTTCCAGTGAAAGCTTGTGTAGTTGTAAAGAGTGACAGTGTACTGGAAATCAGCTTGGTGCATGGGGTTGAAGGGATCTTGCAGATAATAACATCAACTACCAAACATAAATCACCTTTTAAATTCTTGGTGTCAATGGTAAATATCAAAGGATTTAAAGCCTGCCCAAGGGACAATATTGGATGATCTATCTTGTGCCCAGCACAAGGAAGTGCGCCAGTGTCTTTCTTAGAAGGTTAAGGAAGTCGGGCTTGTCTGTGAACACTCTGACAAACTTGTACAGATGCACTGTTGAAGGTATCCTGACTGGTTACATCATGGTCTGGTACGGTAATTCAAATGTGCAGGAATATAAGAAGCAGCAGAGAGTAGTCCAATACACCACAGGTGTGTGTGTTTAATATTTCAATAATTTTTGAGTAATTTTGTATATTATATGTAGTTTGATTAAACACTCTTGTTTGTTTAAATAACTCATTATGGTTTATATGTAAAAATGTGTTAATTGCATATGTCATGCTACCACGTGATATGTGCGCACCTCGGTTAAAGCAAACCCAAATTAGACCCGTTCGTGCGGACACTGTGTCTTCCTTTGAATTAATCAAATGTTACAAAACATAACATTGTCAATGAGGTGTTTTTAAAATGAACCTGAGGTGGTTAATGACCTGTTAAGGTGGAGCAAGACATTTGAACTGAAAAAATATGCTGTGAGGAACAGTTGAATTTAAAAGAAACATCCCAGCACACGCAGAAACATTGAGTTTAATAAAAAGTCCATAAACAGAAGAATTCAGAATTCATAAAGAGTGAGTACTGGGTGATAATAATCATATAAAAGCAGAAAGAATTGACTATTTTGGTTACATTATGGGTAACAGGCACATGAAGCAAATGAAGTAGCCAATGAGAAATAAGTGCCAATTTTGCTGAAGTTTGACTGCTCCAAGCAAACCAGCAGAAATGAGCTTTAGTGATATTGTCAAAATAACACAGGAACATTCAGAACCAAAGCCATTGTTGAATGCAGAACGCTTTAGGTTTCCTAAGTGGAATCAAAAGCAAGAGGAAACCATTTCAGTGTGTACATGGCTGAAATTAAGAGATTATCTGAGCAACATCAGTTTGGTTATGGTCGTAATGATGTGCTAAGAGCTCATATAGTGTGTGGAATCTTCCAAGAAAGCATTCAAAAATGGCTCCTGACCGAAGCACAGCTTACATTTAAAAGAGCAGTGGAAATTGCCATTTCCATGGAAACCGCAGAGAAATAGACAATTGAGTTGCAGTCAGGAATGAAAGTGAGGATCAGCAAAATTACATAATCTAAACTGAAACCGGCCTGGCTGAACAAATCGTGTTACCTTTGTGGCAGGGGCTCACATACACCAAATAAATGCAGGTTTAAATATAAAATTTGCAGAAAATACAACAAAGTAGGTCACATACTAAGAGCATGTCATGCAGACAAAATGGACAGCTCAGGGAAGAGAAGAAAGCTTAAAAGCCAAGTTGCAATTTCAAAAAGACTGATCTACATGTGCAATGAAAAACCTGATAATGATGAGAGTGACACAGGACTGTGTAGCCTTAAAATCTACAGTGTGAAAATTAACAAAAGACAAGCAATATGGCTTACATCAGGCATGAATAACAAATTAATTAAAATGGAATTGATCACAGCTCAGCTGTTTCAGTCATTCCACAAAATTTGTTTGAACAGCATTTCAAAAATTCTGACCTAATGCCTGCAGATATCCAATTAAAAACTTATACTAGATAAAGTTAACTTCTGTGGGAATGACATCCATAACAGTGAAATACAGCAACCAACAAGCCACATTGAGCTTGCATGTGGTAAAAACAAAAGGACCAGCATTGTGGGGATGTGACTGGCTGAGACAGCTGCGATGTGATTAGAGATCCATCCACCAATTGTGTGCCACAATGAAGCCAACTGAAAGCAAATTAAGAAAGGTACTGGATAATGTCACAACTGCCTCCATGCCAAACACTATGAACTGTTGCCCAATAAAGGATAAACAGGAGTTAATGCCAACCCCTGTGCCTCTGGTTGAAAAGCATATTGGACTAAGGAAGGGCCATGCTGCTCACAGGAAGTGAAAGTGACAAAACCAGTGATCTAACTACAACAGTTTTTGTAGGCCACGTATCTGAAAACGCTTCTGATATTTTAATAAGGCAGTTACTTGTGAAATCTGGCCTGGTTTTAAGATGGATGAGAGTTCAAAGAGTTTCAGGGAAGTTGCAAGCATTTAGCTTTTTTTGAATATAAAGAATCAGAATCTACTGTGCATGTATTAAGGTTATTGCATGAACTTCAAGTGGGAGACAAGAATCTGCTTGTAACAGTAGATGCAAAGACCAAAGCCCTCCTGGGTGAATGGAAGGCCAAAAAGAAAGGAGTCAGTGGAAATACAAAGCAGAGGACTTGTCAGATAATGTTGTGGATGAGGAAACCAAGGGGAGATATCGGATCAAAAAGTGAGCAATAAGAGCATAGTCCAATGAACTAAATGCACAAACTAGAAGAAGAAAAAGGAAGAAGAAGGGTGGTTATTACTATCAGAACCACCTCCTGCATCTCAGAGTCACCTCCTACAACCACCACGGAGGGCGCCCAAAACATGAGATTGATTCACAGCCACAATTCTCACCTGCCAAGCAGAGCGATCCCCCTTGTCAGGCAAGACATTATCCCACAAGAGTAAGAAATCTGCCACAGTGATGAAATATTTCGGCCTGAATGGGACAATTTAAAATTGACTGTGCTGTGGATGTCAGTGTATGGTAGTTGTATTATATAGTATACAGTGCATTTGGTTGAAATGTATTCTCTTTTGAGTTGGAATTTATAGCTAAGCAGGGAGGAGTGTTGTGTATTTCAATAATATTTAAGTAATGTATATATATTGTTTGATAAGTACTCTTGTTTATTTAAATAGTTAACTAAAGGTTATATGTAAAAATACATTAATTGCATAAGTCATCATGCTACCACATAATACTTACATGCCTCAAAGTAAACTCAAACTAGACCCATATTTTCAGACTCTTTGCCTTCCTTTGAATTATTTAATGTTTTGAAGCTACAAAACATAACCACAGGCTGCTACCTCCCCATGAACGGTAGAACCTACAGGAGGCACTGCCTGAAGAAGGCATCATCGATCATCAAAGATCTCCACTATCCGTGACATGCCACCTTCTCACAGCTGCCAGCAGGAGCCAGAAGTCCCACACCACCACGTTCAAGAACAGCTCCTCCCACTGGCTTTTGAAGTCGGTGGTGGGTTTCTTCTGTCATATGGTCAGAAAGGAAAGATGTATGTGGTTTGGTGCAGAATGTACTGCAGTGTACCGGCCATTCAGCGAGGCTGGACTGACAGCACCTTCTAAACCACCACCTAGGGTAAATGAATGGAAGGACCATTACCTGCAACACTTATTCAAAGTCGTGCACAAAGCTCATTTCCAAATATACAGCCAACGTTCCCACCTCCACGAGTCCAACACTAAAGGCACTGCAAAGGTTCAAGCTGGTGGATCACCAGCACTTCTTCAAGGCAACCAGGAGTCAACACCACTTGCTGCCTTTATCAGTGAGTCCACACCAAGGTGCACAATTTAAATAAGAGCATTTCTCAAAGATCACTGACAACCTATAAACAGACAACTGGAAAATAGTCTTGAATACATTTCAAGACAATGGAACTATTAAAACAGTCAATGCCACTCCATCTAACCTGTTTTACATCTCCCTATCTCTCCAATGCATACCTTAAAATCCAGGTCCGCCCCACTGGGTGAGAATTCAATTGGATTAACTAGAGAATAGTCAACCTCAGCAAAGTCATTAAGGCGGAAAGATACTGAAAACAGAGAGGGGAAAGAGCAATAAACTTCAGATTGTACTGCATTAAACATTATTATCCTAAGCATGGTCACATTACACCATTGAACATCTTGCTTATTCATTACTGAACTACGGAGTCCTGTATCTCTCAGCAGCTTGATCAAAGCCAACTGGTTTACAGAGCTGTGGAGAGCCAAATGGAGACACAAGAGACTGCTGATTCTGGAATCTGGAACTCCACACAATGCGCTGACGGAACCCAACAGGTTGGCAGAGTCCAGAAGAAGGGTCTTGACACAAAATGCTGTCTGTCCATTTCTGTACATACAGTAGATGCTTCTTGACCTGCTGAGTGCCAATGAAGCTTTATGTGTTGGTTTACAGAGGTGGCTGAGTCACATCAGCACAAGAGATTCCAGACAGAATTGCCCATCTACGTTGAGTTATTTGGTTGCAGCCAGGGTAAAAGATGATGACTGCTTTTGACTCAGTTTTCCGGTGCCCATGTGGTCTTTTAGTGGCGTAGTTAGGCTCAGATTTGACCTTCTCCACCTCTTAACAGGTGAAATCACAGAAACCAGCTTCCCTTCCACAAACTCTTTCTATACTTCTCACTGCCTCCGTAAAGCAGCCAGCATAATCTAAGACCTTGGTCATCCCAAACAATCCCTCTCTTCCCCTCTCCCATTGGGCACAAAATATGAAATCCTGGAAGCACATACAACAGGCTCAAGGACAAATTCTATCCCACCGTGATCAGACTCTTGAATGGACACACTGTGATCAGACTCTTGAATGGATCTTTTGTATGATAAGATAGTCTCTTGACCTCACACTCTACTCTATGATGATCTTGCACTTTGTTGTGTTTCCCTGCACTGGCTGCAACATCAGCTTGGTTTCACAAGAGTAAGTAGACATTCAGAAATAAGGTCAAACTGATGGCAACAAATTTGCAGAGCCCATGATAGAAAGGACCACCGATAGCTGGTGAACAGAATAGGATGAGTAAAGGGGATTGTGATCAGTGATCGGAAAGGGTGCCAGTGATATGGAGATGCACAGGAACCAGCAGAACAGTGGATAATAGAGAGACAACAGAAGGGTGCCGGAGATAGGAGAAATCTTTGGATGTGCAGTGAGTAAATGCACAAAGGTTCACAGGGAACTAGTGCTTAGAGGTGCGAGGATCCAGTGGATGGAGTCCAGAGAACCAGTGGAACAATGCAATGGACCAGTTGTCAACTCTTGTTGCCCCATTACAGAGGATTTGGAGAAGGTGCAGAGGAGGTTTACTAGGATACTGCCTGGATTAGAGGACATGTGCTTTGAGAGAGGTTGAGCAAACTTAGGTTGTTTTTTTCTGGAGCAGGCAGAGGCCGAAAGAAGTAATGATAGACTACTAAATGATTCCCTGCACGATAAGATGGACTCTTGACCTTACATTCTACCTCCTTACTTGCACTTCATTCTTTACCTGCACTGCACTTCTCCTGTTCTGCATAGTTACGTTGTTCTACCTCAGTGCATTTTGCAATGATGTAAACTGTATGTCCCGAAACACTGACTGTACCCTTTTTCGTAAATGCTGCCTGGCCTGTGGAGTTCCTCCAGCATTTTGTATGTGTCAATTGAACAGAATGCAAGAGAAGCTTTCCACTGTGTCTCGCTATATATGACAATAATAGACCAATACCAAGGAAATAATTAACATCGCCATCCAACGTGCCTCTAAGATGAGCTTTTGCTTTACTCCTATCATATCTGTTGCCAAAACTACATTCCATGGCCTCTAAAACAGAGCTCACATCCTCCTCTACCAGTCTCCCTGATGCTCAAGTCCATTCCTCAGCACTGAGCTTTGATCCTTCAGAGGTTACCATCACCAGGGCCTGCATTTCAATTCTAAGATTCCAACCAAACCAAAACTTGTTTCTCTGTCATCACCTATATAACCCATCCCTTCCATCCTCATCAAGTTGATTGTATAGATCTGTGTACTCTCATATTTTAAACTCTACCTCGTTTTGACATAACTTGACTCAGTCATGTTCTCTTTCAATTCATTCACACCTATCTCCTTCACCTCCCTTGTCTGCATTCCTTCCCTCACAAACTGGTCCTGTCCTTACACCTAGCTGTGCAACCAAATCTTCTATTTCCTTGAAAATATTTGGAAACAAATGGCTGTTAATTGTTGTGCATCTACCATTCCAGAGAGAGTTCTGAATTCTCAGTTGCCTCATCTTTCTGGTGAAATGCTCAATTCAAGCTGACAGTCACTGTTTCAATTGTCATCTCCCTTGGGTTCCTTAATACCACTAAACCAATACAACCGATGATCAGCAGGTCACCTTGTCACTGGTAACTCTGATCACACTAAATGACTATCGTAAGTTTTCACTCTCAGTTTATAGCTTGTGAAGCATTTTGAGATGTCTGTGAAGGTCTTGTATACCAAAATTGATTTTGGCCAAGGGTCTTCATTCTGAAGTATTAACTCTCTTACTCATTGCAGAGAATCTGTCTGACCTATTTCAATTTTTCAGCATCTTTTCTTTTTCATTTCCACTTATAGTGTATATTTATTTATCCCCTTGCTTCCAAGAAGGGTTATTAGTAGGAGTGAGGAATGGAGGGATGTAGATCATGTGCAGGCAAATTGGATTAATTTAATTGGGCATCATGGTTGACACAGATCTAGGCTGAAGAATCTCTCTGTGTGCTGCACAGTTAGTTTTAGGTAGCAGGAAAGGTGTGAAACAGGATGGTTAGGACTAAAGGAAATATCTCTGGCAGGGTAAGATTGTAAGACTTAATGGGGCAGTAAAAGTGGAGTTAAAATCAGATGAGGCTTTAACTTTAATTCACCATCCCACTATGATCCATCAATCTGTAAATTCCTGCACAATGAACACAAGCTCAAGGGACGACATCTCATCTGGATGCATTGCAACCAGTGGGGATCAGTGTTGAATCAATAGATAGCTCACTCTTTCTTTCTGTATGAATCAGCACTGGCCAGTTCTGCCCGCCTTTACTTTGGCACAGTGTTTCTTTGAATTTCTTTTACACCTACTCTGACCTGCAGGTCCCACAGCTTTGTCATCTGCAACACATTCTTATATAGCACAGTTTAATTTGAGCTTAAATCCCTCCTTAAAATGCCACTTCAGGTCAGCAGCCTCACACAAACAGATTTTCCTTTATTTCACCCATGCTCTTCGTCTTCCTGTTCTCTCTGCTGAAACAAGCTTGTTTTCTCTTTTTCCCACTTCTGATGAAAGGCCCCTGAAACATCAATGCTGCCTCTCTCCACAGATTCTTCCCAACCTAATGAGTGTCCCCATTATCTTTGTTTTTCTTTCAGTTTTTCCAGCTTCACTCTCCAATGGCTGCTGGTGGCTAATACAATGTAAGCAAGGACAGATATGGGATCACGATTTTCCTCTGATTCATTCTAGGGAACACAAGGCAACTTCCTCCTGTGAGTCTCTGGAAGGTGATGGAAGAGGAAGAATGTAAAACAACCTACTTTTCATGTCCTTTAGCTTCTTTTCCAGATCATTGATGACATTAGAGACTTGTGGACAAATCTGTGAAGAAAGAGAAAATGCTTGACTGAAGTGTTCTGCCTCATGTTGTACATCTGCAATGGTGTCCGATTTAACAGCTTAAGTATCCAGTATGAAGGCTGAGGGGAGCTGACTTACCTCCTTGTTAATTTTAGACTTAACAGGTTTCTCAACGAATGTGCGGAATATTATCCCCAACCATCTGCAAAACACAATGTTATCTGGTCAGGTCAAATCTTTGCATTGTGCAGAATCACCTGCGAATGCAGAAAATACTCTGGAGTAAGGATGTAGGTTGGCGTGCAGGAGTAAGCATCACAAAATGTTTCACCTGCAAATGTTTCGTGTGAGTAAATTATCTCATTTTGAGATTAGACCTAATCAGATCCTAGTGAATCATGTAAATAGAGCTGATCTAAAAATGCCAGGAGCTGTTCCCATTTTCCATTGTTTGGCACATAACCTTCTAAACCTTTCATATCCATGCACCTGACCAAATTTCTTTTAAATGTTGTTAATTCATCTGCCTCAATTACCTCCACTGACAGCTCAGTCCACATACCCACCACCTTCCCAGTAAGAATACATTGCTCAAGTTCATATTAAATCTCTCCCCTCTCACCCTAAACCATTGGAAAGTGATTGAGTGAATTCACCCTGTCTATGAGCCTCGTGTTTCTCTTTAAGATCAACTTTCACTTCATTTATTCTTTCCGCTGCCCAATGCCATGTTACTGTATGTATCATTAATCATTCACAGTGAATGAAACAGTTTTAAAGTTCTGATCAAGGACTCACGTAAAGACCCTGAAACAACATTGTTAATGTGCCCCCTGCTCTGTCTTTGCAAACTCCTTTCTTCTACTAGTAGTTCTCCTGTCTGTGACCATGCATTTGAAACCATCTTTATCCATTCCTTGTACCTGTAGGGGAATAAGACCCATGAAATTGTCTGCTGGGAGCCAGCATGTGACCTATAGGCTGAATAGCTTCATTTTATGTCTTAATAAATGAACATTTAACTTTGTACCTGTTCTTTTCCCTTCTGCAACACTACTGGGGATCCCTGAGATTTGCATGGAAATCTCTTCAAACAATTTGTGGACTTATTTGCACCACAGTTCATAAATGCCCTGTGACAACTCTTTCCTGAAAACCTCAATGTATCTCCCACCCTGGGCCTCTGATTTTGACTCAGAACTGCTTCCTATTTGTTTTTCACATTCACTACTGGATATATTTATGTCAATGGGGCCAGTTAGGTAGAATTGAGTATCCCACAGGACCATTCTGGCTGTTCCCCTGGATGCAAGGCCATCTCTTCTCCTTGTAGGGCATGCTGGAAATACTCAGCAGGTCAGGCAGCTTCCATGGAAGGATGGGCTAAGTCAATGTTCTTGGTTGCTGGTATTTTATGTTTGGATTTCTATGTTCACTCTTTTTTATTAAATATGTACTCTTGCAACTACCTCATTGTCTCCTTTCACATTTAAGACAAGCTGTTAGCACTGATTTTAATAAATAAATGGGTTGTCTGCAGGTTTGTTGCGAGTGGGGAATCACATTATCTTGTTAGGAAGGATTCCTCACTCTGGATACTGGCAGATTTAGACAACTTTTCTCTGGCAGGTCCATGTGCAGGGCGACTAAAGATCAACTGCACAGAGTACAGGAAAGGTACGTTCCTGTAAGAAAGAAGGACAGGGATGGAAAAATAAGAAAATCTTGAATGTCCAGAGATGTGATGAACCTAGTCAAGAAGAAAAAGGAGAAGTATGTAAAGCTTTGGAAGTTAGGATCAAGCGAAGCACTTGAGGAGTATAAAGAAGCCAGAAAAGAACTAAAGAAGGGTTAGGAAAGCCAGGAGGGGCCATGAAAAGTCCTCATATAGGTGAAAGTAGGATTAAGATGAATCCCAAGGCCAATATATACATCAAGATGGGGGAGGGTGGGACCACTCAGAATAAAGGGGAGAAAATTTCCTTGGATGCGGGGAATAGGAGTGAGGTTCTTAATGACTACAGTATTTATCAAGGAAAAGGATATGGAGGATCAGAAGATCAGTGTTGATGTTAAAATACATTAGGGCATTTAGATGTCAAGAGGAGGAAGTGTTGGGCATACTAATGAGTACACTGAAGTGCATAAGTCCCCAGGTCCTGATAGGATTTACCCCAGGTTATTGTAAGAGGCAAGAAATGAGATTGCTGGGCTCCTTGCATCCTCTTTAAACACAGGTGAGGCCCCGGAAGGCTGGCAAGTGGCTAATGTACCTCTATTCAAGAAGGGAGCAAAGGGAAGTGCTGGGAACTATAGACCGATGAGTTTCATGTCAGTTATAAGGAAATTGCTGAAGAAAATTCTTAGGGATAGGATATATGAGCATTCGGAAACCCATGGCCTAATTACAGAGAGCCAGCATGGCTTTGTGTGGGGCAGATGGTGTCTGACCAACTTTTTTTTTAAACTTTTTTTTATTAAGTTTTCAGATGGTTACAGAAAGAAAAAAAAAGAATACCCTTCCCCCCTCCGCTTAGCCCCTCCCCCCTAACATCCCTGTAGAAAGAAAGAAAGAAAGAAAGAGTGCCTGGATATCGGAAGATCCCCACATGCTCCACGGAGTTCGTAATAATTTTAGTAGATATATTTATGTCTTTCCCCAAATAACCAATTATTTTATCTTCAGAGCACCTATATATTTAATCCTGTCTTTTGTAAATAAGGGCACCAAATTTTCAAAAATGTTTCATATTTATCTCTTAAATTATAAGTAATTTTTTCAAATGGAATACAGCTGGAAATTTCATTCTTCCAACGATCTATACTTAAGTATGCATCCGATTTCCAAGTAACTGCAATAGCCTTTTTGGCTACTGCCAGTGCAATTTTTATGAATTCTTTCTGATATTTATTCAATTTGGGTTTCGATTTTATCCCTTCAATTTTGCCTAATAGAAATAATATTGGATTGTGGCCACCCAATTCCTAGCGCACTCGAACTGGCTCACAAATAGCCAGCGCGCCGGCACAAAGGCAAGGTCTGCTTCACCAACAAAGGGAAAAGCCTGCGGGGGTTTGTGAGTACGTGCCCCTTACAGCATCCGCGCCCGGGGAGGGCGGGATGAGGGAGGCTTTAAAGCAAGGCTGTGAAGTTCGAATAAAATCTTCTTCTTTAATTGCAGTTTACCGACTCTGTGTCGTTATTTTAGCGCTACATGTAGCACACCGCTACAGGATTATGTGGAGGTTGTGTTCCAATAATTTGTTCCAATAAAACTCTTAAATTTGTCCAAAAAGGTTGAATTTTAGAACAAGACCAAGTAGAATGTAAGAAAGTACCAATTTCTTGGTTACATCGGAAGCACTGATCAGATAAATTTGGATTTAATTTATTTATCTTTTGTGGTGTAATATATAGTTGATGTAAAAAATTATATTGCACTAATCTTAACCAAACATTTATTGTATTTGTCATACTATCAAGACATAGTCTTGACCAATTTGTTTCTTCAATTTTAATATTCAAGTCACTTTCCCATTTTTGTCTTGACTTATGGACTCGTTTAGTTGCCTGTTTTTGAATCAAGCTATACATGCAAGGAATAAATTTTTTGGTTTTTCCTTTTTGAATTAAAGTTTCTATTTCACTAGATTTTGGCAATAACATTGTTTGACCTAATTTTTCTCTTAAGTAAGCCCTTAATTGGAAGTAACAAAAAAGAGTGTTGCTTGATACTTTATATTTATTCTTTAATTGATCAAATGACATTAATATACCTCCTTCAAAACAATCTCCTATATATCTAATCCCTTTTTGAAACCAGTTGTATAAAAGTTGGTTATCCATTGTAAAAGGAATAAGTTTATTTTGAATTAAAGATCTCTTTGCTAATAAAGATTTCTTTATCTCATCATCAATATTTATCTTATTCCATAAATCAATCAAATGTTTTAATATTGGAGATTCTTTCTTTTCCCGTATCCATTTAGATTCCCACTTATATATAAAATCTTCTGGTATATTTTCTCCTATTTTATCTAGTTCTATTCTAATCCATGCCGGTTTATCTTCATCAAAAAAAGATGCAATAAATCTAAGTTGATTTGCTTTATAATAATTTTTAAAGTTTGGAAGTTGTAACCCTCTGAGGTCAAATTTCCATGTCAATTTTTCCAACGATATTCTTGACATCTTACCTTTCCAAAGAAACTTCCTCACATATTTATTTAACTCTTGAAAAAACTTCTGGGGTAGTTGTATTGGTAGTGATTGAAATAAGTATTGTAATCTAGGGAATATATTCATTTTTATGGTATTTACTCTACCTACTAATGTTATTGGTAATATCATCCATTTATCAAGATCTTCTTGAATTTTTTTCCAATAATGGTAAGTAATTAAATTTGTATAAATTCTTTATTTCATTATCGACTCTTATACCTAAATATTTTATACCATTTGCCGGTCATCTAAATTGAGTTATTAATTGACATTTTCTATAATCTCCTTTAGTAAGAGGTAAAATTTCACTTTTATCCCAATTTATTTTGTAACCTGATATTTTCCCATATTCTTCTAATCTATAGGATAATTTACGCAACGAGTGCAATGGGTTTGTTAAATAAAGCAGAACATCATCAGCAAATAAGTTAATCTTGTATTCTTCCTGACTAACTCTGAAACCCTTAATATCTGGGTCCATTCTAATTAATTCAGCTAATGGTTCTATCGCCAACACAAATAAAGCAGGTGATAATGGACAACCTTGCCTAGTTGAACTTGTGAACTGAAATGATGTTGAAATTTGACCATTTGTCACTACTTTAGCTTTGGGATTAATAGTTAAGGTTTTGATCCATTTTATAAAAGATTCCCCTAATCCATATTTTTCCAATACCTTAAATAAAAAATCCCATTCCAATCTATCAAATGCTTTTTCTGCATCTAAAGCAACTACCACACTCATTTCCTCCCTCTTTTGAGCCAAATGAATTATACTAAATAACCGAGTTACATTATCTGCCAATTGTCTATTTTTAATAAATCCTGTTTGATCCATATGTATTAATTTTGGTAAGTATTTAGATAGTCTGTTAGATAAGATTTTTGCTATTATTTTATAATCAGTATTTAACAAAGAGATAGGTCTGTATGATGTTGGCTTTAAAAGATCTCTATCTTTTTTTGGCAATACTATTAAAATAGCTGTCGAAAAAGATTCTGGAAGTTTATGCGTTCTTTCCGCTTGATGTATTAACTCCATAAAAGGAGGAATTAATAAATCTTTAAACTTTTTATAAAATTCACGCAGAAAACCATCCTCTGCTGGAGATTTATTACTTTGAAATGATCCTAAAGCTTCTTCAACCTCTTTTAATGTAAAAGGCATATCTAATCTCTTCTGTTCTTCGGTATTTAATTTTGGAAGAGTTATTTGTGATAAAAACCTTTCTATCTTAACATTATAATTTTGTGATTCTGATTTATACAATTCAGAATAAAAATTCTTGAAAGTTTCATTAATTTCTAAAGGTTTATAAGTAATTTTATTTACTCTTGTTCAAATTGCTTTTATCGTTTTAGAAGTCTGGTCTGTTTTTAACTGCCATATTCCTTCTTAATTTTAGAAGTGTAACTTATTATCTGACCTCTCAAATATGCCTTCATTGCTTCCCACAATATAAATTTATCATCAACTGAATGTGAATTTGTATCTAAAAAGAACTGAATCTGCTTTTTCATAAAATCACAAAAATCTTGACGTTTTAGTAACATTGAATTAAATTTCCATCTATAAATTGGTTCCTCTTTATCTATCATTATCATTGTCATTATCAAAGGAGAGTGATCCGACAATATTCTCGCTTTATATTCCATGTTTTTCACTCTATCTTGCATATTCGTTGATAATAAGAAAAAATCTATCCTTGAATATGTTTTATGTCTATTTGAATAAAATGAGTAATCTCTTTCTTTTGGGTTAATTCTTCTCCATATATCAATCAAATTTAAGTCTTTGATGGAGTTAATTTTGCTACTTTTAATTTTGTGACAACCTTTGTTGATCTATCTAAAACTGGATCTAAACAAAAGTTAAAATCTCCACCTATTAATATTTTGTCATGTGTGTTAGCCAAATTCAAAAAGACCTCTTGTATAAATTTTACATCATTTTCATTTGGTGCATAAATATTCATAAGAGTCCATAATTCTGAAAAAAATTGACAATGTATAATTACATATCTCCCTGCCAAATCAATTAATACATTTTGTATTTTAATTGGTAAATTTTTATTAACCAAAACTGCAACTCCTCTCGCCTTTGAATTAAATGAAGCTGCAATAACATTTCCAACTCAGTCTCTTTTTAATTTCTGATGTTCTATCTCCGTTAAGTGTGGTTCTTGTAAAAAAGCTATATCTATTTTCATTTTGTTTATGTATGTTAAAATTCTTTTTCTTTTCACCGGTCCATTAAGCCCATTAACATTAAAACTTTAAAAATTCAGTAAATTAGTCATTATTTTCAATTATGTTACTCCAATCTATAATAATACCTAATCTTTCAACTTTCGTGGTATCTTGGGAAATCTTTCTAAAATTCTCCATGTTGCTATGTGTGTCCCCACCGATCATCCAGGCAGAAAGATATAAGAAAAATAGAGTGTAAAGAAAAAAACAAAATACCCCCCTACTAATGTTATGAAAAAAAAAGAACACATTACCCCCCTCTATTGTATGGGTCATGGCGATCGCCATGTTTACACACGTGAATCCCGCAGTAATCGATCCAAAGCTCCCCAGCCCACCCGTAACATAAAAAAGTATATATATAAGAAGAAAAAAAATACTATTCTCGATTAGTATATCTGAAATTTTGCTTTTCTCCCCTATGTCATCCTTAAATGTCCATGACTTCCATACACTGTCTCTGTCTTCATCTTTAATCCATTACACTTGGAAATCTCTATGTGTAATTAGAGAGTATTTGGAAGTTTTTGTGCAAACTCCTCCGCTTCTCGATAATCGGTAAAAAATCTTCTTTTTCCCTCCTCCAAAAAAATTATCAGTGTTGCTGGGTGACGCATTATAAATTTATAACCCTTTTTCCATAAAACTCTTTTCACTGGGTTAAATTCCTTCTTTCTCTTCAAAAGGTTATAACTTATATCAGGATAGAAAAGAACTGCCTTCCCTGCTATCATCAATGGCCAATTTCTCTTTTTGGCACATTGGGCAGACGCCTTCAGGATCTTTTCTTTATCTTGGTATCTTAAACATTTTATCAAGATTGATTGTGGATTTTGGTCAGCTTGAGGTCTTGACCTGAAGGCTCTATGAGCCCTTTCAATTTCAATTAGAGTTTCTCCTTCCATTTCCAATTTTTCAGGAATCCATTTTTGAAAAAAATTTATTGGATCTTCTCCTTCTATATCTTCTTTAAGTCCAACAATTTTAATATTATTTTGTCTACTAAAATTTTCAAGCTTATCAACTTTTTCCAGCATTTGTTTTCTTTCTGATGTCCAGGCAGTAATATAATCTTCCATTTTATTCATTCTTTCAACCATGTCTTCCATTGTAGTTTCCAAATCTATAATTCTCTTTTCCATTTTTTCCTGTCTTTTTGTCATTTTCTCAAACATAGTCTCCACATTTATCATTTTTTTGATTACTTTTAATGCGCCTAATTTACGCATTATTTGCATCAAAGTCTTTTCTATATTTCCAGAAAAACTTTTACCTCCATCTTTGTCTGATTTTTCCAGAGAATCTGACTCTCCCTCAGATTCACTTTCACTTTCGGTTTCAGTCGTAACTGGGATTTGTAGTTCAGGTTGTTCTCGTTTGCGCATGCTCCTTCCTTCACGTTTGCGCAGTTCTCGTTGGTCTTTCTCTCTAGAAACAGTCAACGACGCCGCAGCCCCCCGCCCTGCATCACCGGCGGCACAATGCACCCAAGCCCGCGGCTCCCCGGCAGAGGTGGGCCCTGATTCTGTTCCAACTTGCTTTGTCTTCACGGTAGTAGTTTTCTTCATCTTCTGTTTATAAGGCATAACTTGAAACAATCCGGAGTAGTTTATAAGTAACTTTTAGAAAGTATTGACTAACTTTTCTTCACTTAAACATTAATTTACTGATTTTTTACAGGAGAGCTGGGTTCCAGCGTCTCGATCCTACGTCATCACGTGACGTCTCCCATGTCTGACCAACTTGATTGAGTTTTTTGACAAAGGGTTGTTGTCTACATGGAAAGAGACTGATGAGGCGGGGTTGTTGTCTACATGGATTTTACTAAGGCATTTGACAAAGACACTCACGCGTGCAAATCCAGAAGGTTAAGATGCAAGGGGCCCGGAGTGAATCGGTGGCTTGTGCACAAGAGACAGAGGGTGGTGGTTGAAGGGACTTATTCAAGCTGGAGGTCTGTAATTAGAGGTGTTCCTCAGGGATCTATGCCAGAACCTCCACTATTTGTGATGTATATAACTGACCTGGATGAAAATGTAGGTGGGTGGGTTAGTAAGTTTACTGATAATACCAAGACCGGTGGAGTTGTGGATAGTGTAGAAGATTGGCAAAGAATACAGTGTGATATAGATCATTTGTAGGTATGGACAGAGAAATGGCAGATGGAGTTTAACCCAGACAAATGTGAGGTGTTGCACCTTGTGAGGCAAATGGAAGGAGACAGCACACTGTTAAGGGCAAGATCTATAACTGTGTTGCTGAGCAGAGAGATCTTGGGGTCCAAGTTCATAGCTCCTTGATAGTGGCAATGCAGGTCAATAAGGAATTAAGAAGGCTTTGGAATGCTTGCTTTTATTAGTTGAACCATTGAGTTCAAAAGTTAGGTAGTTATGTTGCAGCTTTATAAAAGTCTGGTTAGGCCACATCTGGAGTATTGCAGACTGTTCCCATCGTACCACAACAGGAAAGCCGTTGAAGCTTTAGAGAGGGTACAGAAGGATGCTGTCTGGTTTAGAGGGCATGTGCTATCATGAGAGGCTGGATAAAATTGGGTTGCTTTCTCTGGAATGCCAGAACTGAGGGAGATCTGACAAAGTTTATAAGATTATGAAAGTAAACAGGGCTAGCTTTTTCCCCATGGTTGAAATATATAATACCAGAAGGCATGAATTGAAGGTGAGAGGGGGGTGGGTTCAAGGGGGATGTGAGGGGTAAGTTTTTTAATCAGAGTTGTGGATGCACTGCCTGGTATGGTGGTAGTGGCAAACACATCAGAGGCTTTTAAGAGACGTTTGGATAAGCACATGAAAGTGAAAGAGATGGAGAGATATGGACATGGTGTAGGTGGGAGGGATTAGTGTTTGGGTGGTGTTGATTGCTTTTTAGCTGGTTCGACATAGAATTGTTGGCTGAATGGCCTGTTCCCATGCTGTACTGTTCTATGTTCTATGTTCTATCATTTCTCGTGGGAAGTTTCAACTCCCTTGGTTAGTCCGCTGATAGTGATTTTCCCTTTCAGATACACAGCCACCCCTGGAAATCTGAAGTGGGAACAGAAAATGCACTGGAGGAATTCTGAACTGATTATTAACTCTGCTCCTCAACCCACAGGCGTGGCCTGACCTGTTGAGTGTTTCTAGCAGGTTTGGCCATTGCCATTAATTCTCTGACATCTTTAAAGGCCAAAAAGGTGGGGGCAGTGCGGAGCCAGTTTCAGGTTAATTAGGGAATGGATTTTTCTGCTATACAAGGGCAGATCCCTTCTCACAGCTACCAGATCTCCCATGGTGCTGTTAAACCCTAGGTGCACAAATCATTACTTTGGACTTTAGCAACAATCTTTGTGTCTGTTGGTGGTCAAATCCTGACCAATGAACTTTTCTGGTAATTTATGGGAAAAGGCTAATCTAAAATGAGAATTACCCAAACTGGGGCTCAGTACTGAAGACATTACCTTCTTGCTCACTAAATCCGACACCACTTACACAACCTGAATATACAGATTCTATCGTAATTAACTCTTTTAAACCACCATTCACCTTCTAGTCCTCAAATGAAGAATCCCCACTGAGCAAGAATGCAGAGGAATGAAGGAGAGGAAGAGAACACAAGGGAGAGAAAGAGCAAAGAAGTTTCTTTCCAAAAGTGCTTATGCATTACCTTTTACTTTTGTTGAACCTGACTTTCACACCACCTACTCTGGATGAACAGGCAATGCTGCGCACCGCAGGACGGCCTGTATTGTCCCGGGTCAGTCCAACAGTCTGTGATATTGAGAGCCCGCTCACAGTTACCACAAACGATCCACTCATCCTACTGCAGTAGGGAGAAGCCAAAAAATCATTAGGTTAAATAAGCACAAGAAGACAGATTGACAAATGAACTGAGAACCAGACCTCTGCTGATGTTTATTGTCCCAGTGTCTGGTATTAAACCCCTCTCTACTGGGGGCTGGAGGATTAGAGTTTGGAATAGTGGGTGTTCTTCCAGAATTGCATAACATTTGTAGTAGAGAAAAAGGCCATTCAATTTTGTCCTAGAGATAATGTTGCGCCATCTTTCTCCCAAGGTGTCCTTAGCTTCTTTTTTTCCATTGATTTCATGTCTCTCCAAGGTCTGGAGTACTCCCTGGGTAAATCAGAGACTACTAGCCTCCTTGAAATACTACAACAGCAACCTACTGTCTGGGATTCAATGACTCAGTTTTGTCCACTTTCACTGAGCCTGTAAGTGTCCAGTCGGAGTCATACTACAGCAATCTTTAAATGCGAATATTGCAACAAACTACTATCTATTCTTTTTTGTTTTGAAGAGAAGGTTTGTGGTTGGGGTGAGATTTCCCAGAATTCTTTTCACAGACACAGTTTTTATTTGCAGACTTGCTGGAGTCAGGAAAATAAACCACACCGCTCTGCTGGGAACTCAGTTTTGTTTCTTTGCTGATTATTGATGACAGAACTGGAACCAGGCTGTCACACCTCAAATCCACTTCACAGTGAGCTGTACCCAAATGGGAGACAGTGGGCAGAATGATGGGAGCTGTGCCCTAGCCTCTAATCGTCTCTGTTCCCCTGGGCAACAAGGTTACAGCAGACTATCGTCACTTTCCAAAATCCAACCCAAAACAGGGAGAGTGAGGGTACACTGTCACCAACTGGAATCCTCCAATAGCTCAGGAAGAATGAAAAGTAAAGCAAGGTCTGAATACTTACAAGAAACGGCGCTTCTTTACTCTAAAATTGCCCCTCACACTAATGTAGCCATTAGCGATGGAAAGCTGGATGCCTTTCCCAGCAACGAATTTCACAGAGGACTGAGGCAAGCCAAACTGTGTAATCTGAAAGCTGGAGGCAAGATAGGTGCAATGAGTTATTGTTATATTGTTACAGAATGTAGAACATTTAACAACACAGGAACCGGTCCTTCAGCCCACAATATTGTACCGAGCTAATTAAGCTAATGACACCTAATCCCTTCTGCCTGCACATGGTTCATGTCCCAGCATTCCCTCTTAAATGCCTCTATTGTATCTTCATCCACAACTTCTCCTGCCAGCACATTCCAGCCACCCACTGCTCTGTGTGAAAAACGTGCCCCTCACATCTCCTTTGAACTTTCGCCCTCTCACTTTCAAGTGCAAGTCCTCTGTGGTATTGGAAGTGTGCTGTTTGGCCAAGTGGATATTACCAGGGGACCAAGGAATGCACTAGAGGAGATTCAACCTTGAAAAGAGAGCAAGGATTGAGAACATTGCAGATTTGGTCAATCTACAGTTGGATTAGACAGTATAATTGTTATTTCTCTACAGGTGAACTACCTTATGACTGTTTCTATTTCATATAATTACCCATGTATATGCAATTGCTCAGAGTGTTTCCTAGTAGTTACAGTTCTTTTGTCTCTTTCTGGACAGAAAGAGGTCCTGAGTATTGCATTATGTGAATGGGGGTTAACTCTTATTTATGAAATGTGAATGGAATGCCTGTTACCTATGGTAGAAGCAGAGCAGAGCATGAACTCACTGCTTCTCCTTGGCTCTTTCCTGCCGTCGCTACTAGGCTTTCTTCTCACTACTCTCCTTTTCCAATTCCTTTGTTCGCTTAGCACTTAATAAAGGAGAGCAACAAGCTTTATTCCTCACTCTTGACTTCCGAAGAACCTCGGATCCAGAGCATCAGAATCCAACAATGTTGGCATTGTCGGCAAGATGGTTGCAAAGATTTAAGGGATCAGAGGAATCACAGATAAAGTGGAAACTGTCAGCATACAAACTTAAAAGGAGGTAAGATCTTCATCTATAATTTCACTGGACAAGAAAGATTTTGCTTTCTGAATACTTTTGGGTGTATCTTATAAATTTTGGGTGGCTGATCATGATAATCACCATGAAATTTCCCTATCACGCACAATTTTTTAAGAAATCACCTATATTTGTTATATCAATTCATAATTCAAGTCAATTGAAATGTTGCCCACAATGTAAGCTGAAAAGTTTCTATCTGGTCCAGGCAATCTTAGTCAGGGTGGATGCTGCTTGGCGGGACAAGTTGTAGAAAGGCTATAAAAGCATCACACACACTGCTCTATGCACTACATTTATATGTCTGTTGGTTTGCGATGCATTTACACGTACATCGGTTTGTGATCACATTGATACACGTGCTCTATGTGCATAGCATATTGTGTGTACTCATTATAATGAAGTAATTGTGTTTTCAGGAGTATTTGTGATAGCAAAATGTCTCAGCTTTGTTGCAACAATTGCGATACTCTCTGTTATATTTGTGGCGAGTATACGCTTAAATCTCAAAGACAGAGCACGATCTCTCTTATTAAGAAAGCCTATGAGCTCTAATTTTGGTGTAAAATTGGTGACCAAGACGAAGCTTCGGCTCCTCACGTTTGTTGTGCAACATGCGCCCTCAATCTTAGAGCTTGGCCCAGAGGTACTCGGAAGTCAATACCATTCACCGTCCCGATGATATGGTGAGAGCAGAAGGACATTATAACAGACTGCTACTTCTGTCTGACCAGTGTGTCTGGGTACTCTGCTGAAAACAAGAAATCCATTGAATACCCCAATCTCCCTTCAGCCATGAGATCTGTGCTGTATGACAATAGTCTTCCAATATCGAAACCACCAGAAACACGGAGTCTAGAGAAGGCAGATGAAGCTGCCAAGATACAAATGCCAGGAATGGTAAACAACACTGATACTGATACAGATATTGAACCCTTTATGTCGAGTGAGCGTCACCTGATAACTCAATCTGACTTAAGTGATCAGGTCAGAGACTTGGGTTTGTCGAAGGTGTTACGAACCCCGTAACTGGGTCACTTACCAGCAAAGATAGAGAGGTCCGTTGCAGTCTGATGGTACTATTTTTAACAATATTCATTAGTAAAAATACACAAAAATAATATCAATGCAAACATACAGATACTATACTTCGTCAATACTAAATCTAAAAGTGCGGGTATAATAATAATCAATAAGAAATAGCTCTATCGTTGTCTAGGGGATAATGTATTGTCCGATGGAAATATAAAAGTCACTCAGTTCATGCAGGCTGCAGCCTTTGGTTGGAGTCGAGAGAGAGATTTTGAGAAACTTGCCGGCTTTTCCTTTTATGATTTCGATCCGTCGGGAGTCCCGTTGGTGTGGCCGTTCACTTGTGGCCTCTCCTTTAGCTAAAGCCGTTCTTCCGTGGTGAGCCCGCCAATCCCAGGCAAGGGAAGGACGCACACGAGCCCCCCACCGGCTGTCGCTATTAAACGCTGTCACGGGATTTCTAGCGTTTCTCCTGGTGCGTCTAAAGGGGTTGTTCCCCAGACCCTCTTTTATCCTTACTCACAGGGTCTCAGATGTCAATCAGGTTGGGATGATGCAATCCCTCAACCAGCCCACTCTGGTCATCCCCTGAGGGTTTTCAATGAATAGTACAGTACTCAATACACAATTCCGTCTCCAAGAGACAATGCCCATTATCAGTGGCTTTGTTTCGCTGAGGCCAGGACACATTCCAAACCTTGTGGATTCTCTCTCATTTCCTGGGTCCCAGACCCAAATTAATAGCGATCTTGCGATTCTCAAAAAGCAGGGGGCGGCTTTGTACCCTTCGGCCCCTCAGAGTTGTGGCACATTCGTAACAAAGGCAAAAGCAGAATTACTGGGTTCAAGACTGCAAGGATGGAACCTGCTGTCACCAGGCACAAAATTTTCCATCATAGAGACAACTAAAATTAATGCATAGGCCTGAAAGGGTTAAGGGTCTAGCAAATACCAGTATAAAGGACTATATAGTCATGATCATTAGTCCATGTCTAAATACAGGGTTTTTTGATAGAGCAGCTAATAGTTCCATTATCCAAGCACACCAATTAAATTGAGTTTTCTTTTACACAAATGTGAATGGGACAGCCATGCTGAAGAATCTCACTACATTAAAAAGGATTGGCCACTCCGTAAGCAGTTGGTTCCTGGGCAGGAAAGTGTGGCACATAATAAGCCACTCCACTTGTAGACCCAAAGATATTTTTGCCTCCTCTTCATACAAAACTGGGGCATATGAAAAATTTTGTGACAGCAATGAACAAGTAAGGTAAAGGACTTCAATATTTGAGACAGATGTTTCCAAGAATAACTGAAGCCAAAATTAAGGAGTCATTTCTGTAAACAGGTCATCAATGACAGGGAATTCAAAGAACATCTAGTGGGACCGGAGAAAATTGCATGGAAGGCATTCAGGGTTGCTGTTGAAAACTTTCTTGGCAACAAACTACAAACAGCTGCTTGACAACTTGCTTCAAACATACAAAACCATGAAGTGCAACATGTCACTAACGATTCATTTTCTACATTCCCATTTAGACTTCTTCCCTGCAAATCCTGGCACAGCCAGTGATGAGCATGGTGAAAAGTTTCACCAGGACAATGTGGTCACAGAGAAATGTTATCAGGGCAACTGGAATCCATCAGTGCTGGCTGGCTGATTGTGGGACAATTTAAGACAAGAAACCTCACACACTAAGTACAAATGAAAATCATCAACAAAACATTTTTAGCTTAGTTGAACTAGATAGATAGATAGATAGATACTTTATTCATCCCCATGGGGAAATTCAACTTTTTTCCAATGTCCCATACACTTGTTGTAGCAAAACTAATGACATACAATACTTAACTCAGTAAAAAAAATATGATATGCATCTAAATCACTATCTCAAAAAGCATTAATAATAGCTTTTAAAAAGTTCTTAAGTCCTGGCGGTAGAATTGTAAAGCTTAATGGCATTGGGGAGTATTGACCTCTTCATCCTGTCTGAGGAGCATTGCATCGATAGTAACCTGTCGCTGAAACTGCTTCTCTGTCTCTGGATGGTACTATGTAGAGGATGTTCAGAGTTATCCATAATTGACCGTAGCCTACTCAGCGCCCTTCGCTCAGCTACCGATGTTAAACCCTCCAGTACTTTGCCCACGACAGAGCCCGCCTTCCTTACCAGCTTATTAAGACGTGAGGCGTCCCTCTTCTTAATGCTTCCTCCCCAACACGCCACCACAAAGAAGAGGGCGCTCTCCACAACTGACCTATAGAACATCTTCAGCATCTCACTACCGACATTGAATGACGCCAACCTTCTAAGGAAGTACAGTCGACTCTGTGCCTTCCTGCACAAGGCATCTGTGTTGGCAGTCCAGTCTAGCTTCTCATCTAACTGTACTCCCAGATACTTGTAGGTCTTAACCTGCTCCACACATTCTCCATTAATGATCACTGGCTCCATATGAGGCCTAGATCTCCTAAAGTCCACCACCATCTCCTTGGTCTTGGTGATATTGAGACGCAGGTAGTTTGAGTTGCACCATATCACAAAGTCCTGTATCAGTTTCCTATACTCCTCCTCCTGTCCATTCCTGACACACCCCACTATGGCCGTGTCATCAGCGAACTTCTGCACATGGCAGGACTCTGAGTTATATTGGAAGTCTGATGTGTACAGGGTGAACAGGACCGGAGAGAGTACGGTTCCCTGCGACGCCCCTGTGCTGCTGACCACCGTGTCAGACCTACAGTCTCCCAACCGCACATACTGAGGTCTATCTGTCAAGTAGTCCACTATCCAATCCACCATGTGAGAGTCTACTCCCATCTCCGTTAGTTTGTGCCTTAAGATCTTGGGCTGGATAGTGTTAAAGGCACTAGAGAAGTCAAGGAATGTAATCCTCACAGCACAACTGACCCCCTCTAGGTGAGAGAGTGATTTGTGCAGCAAATACGTGATAGCATCCTCCACTCCCACCTTCTCCTTATACGCAAACTGAAGAGGATCCTGGGCGTGCCTGGTTTGTGGCCTCAGATTCTGTATTATCAGCCGCTCCATGGTCTTCATCACGTGCGACGTCAAGGCCACAGGTCTGAAGTCATTCAACTCCTTTGGTTGTGGTTTCTTCGGTACCGGGACAATACAGGATGTTTTCCGCTGTCTGGGTACTCTTCTCTGCTCCAGGCTCATTGCAAACTATTGCAAAGTGTCAGCATCATTATGCAATTATATTAAGCAGAAGTTACTTGCTTGTTTCTCCAAATTCCTATGTGATCCAGGAGTCTGAAATTACATTTGTGTTCAGCTTCACGTGGTTTATCATAACCACAGAGCATCTCTCAGCAGGCAACAGTTTTGAAAAAAATTGCTGTCCAGTGTTAAATGAAAAGCTTTGTTTGATCATCCCTATTCTTTGTCAACTTGTCCTTTGAGCAATTTTCAAAATGTTCAAATCATCTGAGAAACCTGTCTCGTTCTTGCTTCAATACATCATTTAGTAGAAGTTTAAGAGTAAAGGGAAACTATTATATGTTGCTATTCTGAAAAAAATCAGACCAGCACTGAAAGTAACATCATGCTCAAATTTAATTTGTACAAGGAGTACCTAAGAAATCTTCCAACGTAATTTAGTGCTTTAAAAACATCTAGATTACAATACAGTGTGGAAAAATTGTCATTGGCAAGCCAAAAATATCAATTGCAATCCGATGGAATTCTGATTATAGTCCTAAATTAAAACATTGACTGCAATTCTACAAAATTTTGATTTAATCTTAAAACGATACTTCAGTTGCAATCCAATAATATTCTGATCACAGTTCAAGTGATAAAAAGTATGTACAAATTAAATGTTGCACAAGTTTTAATTAAGAGTTAGACTTAACAATGGCCAAAGTTGTGAAACCTAATACTACAGAATCTCTATAGTTACATGTGAGCAGGTGTCTGAGGGTTTGAGCTCTGATCTGAATAAAATATTTCATATTGACGAGATTAATTTAAAAAACAAGGTGAAATATACCATCAATGTTGAATCTGATGAAATGTAGCATTTAAGTGATATTAAGAAGGTATGTGATAAGATCCAGAGAATGGGTGAGGGAAAGGGAAAAAACTGGAGTTTGCAGGTTAGGCTAACATATGGTCAGCTTGAATATAGAATTTGTGAGTTCACTTCACAAGAGAAGAAGTTGATGAAAGCATATTTAAGGGGTCAGATTATAAGTTATACATCTAAAATTAAAAAGGAATACACAGCAGAAATAGATCAATTGGAAAAAGATATTATAAAGTTAGAAAAAGAATCTCAAAGACATATGACAGAAGAAAAACGAAGACAACTTGTTAATAAAAAACTACAATATAATACACTTCAGACATATCATACAGAGAAAGTAATTATGAGAACTACACAGAAATATTATGAATTAGGTGAAAGATCGCATAAAATTCTTGCTTGGCAGTTGAAAACAGAACAGGTTTCTAAAACAATAAATGCAATTAGAACAAGTGTAAATAAGGTTACTTATAAGCCTTTAGAAATTAATGAAACTTTTAAAAAATTTTATACTGAATTATATCAAGCAGAATCACAAAATAAGATCGCTGAGATAGATAAATTTTTATCACAAATAACCCTTCCAAAATTAAATTTGGAAGAACAGAAAGGATTAGATATGCCTTTTACATTAAAAGAGGTTGAAGAAGCTTTAGGATCACTTCAGAGTAATAAATCCCCAGGAGAAGATGGTTTTCCTCCTGAGTTTTATAAAAAATTTAAAGATTTATTAATTTCTCCTTTTATGGAATTAATATACCAAGTGGAAAGAATGCATAAACTTCCACAATCTTTTTTAACAGCGATCATAACTGTATTGCCAAAAAAAGATAGAGACCCTTTAAAACCAACATCATATAGGCCTATTTCTTTGTTGAATACAGATTACAAAATATTAGCAAAAATTTTATCTAATAGAATATCTAAATATTTACCAAAATTAATACATATGGATCAAACAGGTTTTATTAAAAATAGACAATCAATGGATAATATAACTCGGTTATTTAGTATAATTCATTTGGCAAAAAAAAGAGAGGAAATGAGTGTGGCAGTTGCTTTGGATGCAGAAAAAGCATTTGATAGATAGGAATGGGATTTTTTATTTAAGGTATTGGAAAAATATGAGTTTGGAAAATCTTTTATATAATGGATTAAAACTTTAAATACTAATCCTCAAGCTAAAGTAGTTACAAATGGTCAGATCTCAACACCATTTTGCTTAACGAGGTCAACTAGACAAGGCTGCCCATTATCACCTGCTTTATTTGTATTGGCAATAGAACCATTAGCTGAATTAATTAGAACAGATTCAGACATTGGGGGCTTTAGAGTTAATCAGGAAGAATATAAGATTAATTTATTTGCTGATGATGTTTTGATTTATTTAACAAACCCATTGCAATCCCTGCAAAGATTATCCTTTAGATTGGAAGAATATGGGAAAGTATCAGGTTATAAAGTAAATTGGGATAAAAGTGAAATTTTGCCCCTCACTAAAGGAAATTATAATCAATGTCAATTAGCAACTCAATTTCGATGGTCAATGAATGGGATAAAATATTTAGGTATTAGAGTTGATAACGATGTTAAAAATTTATATAAACAAAACTATTTGCCATTATTAAAAAAATAAAAGAGGATCTTGATAAATGGATGATGTTACCAATAACATTAATAGGTAGAGTTAATGCTGTAAAAATGAATATATTTCCTAGATTGCAATATTTATTTCAAAATTTACCAATACAATTACCTCAGAAGTTTTTTCAAGAACTGAATAAATATGTAAGGAAATTTCTTTGGAAAGGAAAGATGTCAAGAATATCATTGGAAAAATTGACATGTAAATTTGATTTAGGGGGGTTACAACTTCTAAATTTTAAGAATTATTATAAAGCAAATCAACTTAGATTTATTGCGTCTTTTTTTGATGAAGAAAAATCGGCATGGATTAAAATAGAATTAGATAAGATAGGAGAAAATATACCAGAGGATTTTATATATAAATGGGAATCCAAATGGATACGGGGAAAAAAAGAATCTCCTATATTAAGACACTTGATTGATTTATGGAATAAGGTAAATATGGACGATGAGATAAAGAAATCTTTATTAGCAAAATGAACATTAATGGAGAATGTGTGGAGCAGGTTAAGACCTACAAGTATCTGGGAGTACAGTTAGACGAGAAGCTAGACTGGACTGCCAACACAGATGCCTTGTGCAGGAAGGCACAGAGTCGACTGTACTTCCTTAGAAGGTTGGCGTCATTCAATGTCTGTAGTGAGATGCTGAAGATGTTCTATAGGTCAGTTGTGGAGAGCGCCCTCTTCTTTGTGGTGGCGTGTTGGGGAGGAAGCATTAAGAAGAGGGACGCCTCACGTCTTAATAAGCTGGTAAGGAAGGCGGGCTCTGTCGTGGGCAAAGTACTGGAGAGTTTAACATCGGTAGCTGAGCGAAGGGCGCTGAGTAGGCTACGGTCAATTATGGATAACTCTGAACATCCTCTACATAGCACCATCCAGAGACAGAGAAGCAGTTTCAGCGACAGGTTACTATCGATGCAATGCTCCTCAGACAGGATGAAGAGGTCAATACTCCCCAATGCCATTAGGCTTTACAATTCTACCGCCAGGACTTAAGAACTTTTTAAAAGCTATTATTAATGCTTTTTGAGATAGTGATTTAGATGTATATCATATTTTTTACTGAGTTAAGTATTGTATGTAATTAGTTTTGCTACAACAAGTGTATGGGACATTGGAAAAAAGTTGAATTTCCCCATGGGGATGAATAAAGTATCTATCTATCTATCTATCTATCTATCTATCTAACTTTAATTCAAAATAGGCTTATTCCTTTTACAATGGATAATAAACTTTTACATAATTGGTTCCAAAAGGGGATTAAATATATAGGTGATTGTTTTGAAGGAGGTATATTGATGTAATTTAATCAATTAAAAAATAAATATAAAATATCAAATAATACTCTTTTCTGTTATTTTCAATTAAAAGCCTATTTACGAGAAAAGCTGGGACAAACAATGTTGATGCCAAAACCTAGTGAAGTAGAAATATTAATTCAGAAAGGAAAAATTAAAAAATTTATATCTTGTATGTATAATTTGATTCAAAAGCAAACAATTAAGTTAGGAATTCATAAATCAAGGCAAAAATGGGAATCTGATCTGAATGTCAAAATTGATGGAAAAAATTGGTCAAGATTATGTTCTGATAGTATGAGAAATACAATAAATGTTCGACTTAGATTAATACAATATAATTTTTTACATCAATTATATATAACACCACAGAAAATAAATAGATTTAATTTAAATATGTCTGACCAATGTTTTCGATGTAGTCAAGAAATTGGTACTTTTTTACATTCTACCTGGTCCTGTTTTAAAATTCAACCATTTTGGATAAATCTAAGACTTTTATTGGAACAAATTACTGGAGTACAACTCCCACATAGTCCATTATTATTTTTATTAGGAGACATTGAAGGGACAATACCGAAACTTAAATTGAACAAGTATCAGAAAAAATTTATAAAAATTGCATTGGCAGTAGCCAAAAAAGTTATCGCAGTTAGTTGGAAATCTGATTTATATTTAACTATGGATCATTGGAATAATGAAATACATAGTTGTATTCCATTTGAAAAAATTACATATAATCTAAGAAATGAATATGATATATTTTTGAAAATTTGGCTCCCATACTTACAAAAGATAGGATTAAATACACAGGTCCTTTGAAGATAAAATCATAGTAATTGGGGAAAGTAAAAATAAATATCAAAATTATTTTGAACTCCATGGAGCATGTGGGGATCCTCCGATATCCAGGCAATCTTTTTCTTCTTACTTTCTTTTTTTTCCCTTTCTTTTCTTTAGATAAGGGTTAAGGGGAGGGGGGAGGGTCAATATTATTTTTCTTACTATTTTATTATCACATTTATTCCTTGTAATTTCTAAAATTTAATAAATAAATAAATAAAAAGAAAAAAACAAGAGAAGAAGTTAACTGATTCATTAGTGAAAGGAAATGTGATAAATTACATGATAAACTACAAAAACAGAATGCTAGAGATAGTAAAAAGTCTAAGGAACAAATTTTCACAAGAACTGAATGAATGAAAAATCCATGTTAAGTGTAATCAAAGTGCATTGTACAAAGCTTTGTGAAAGACAGACCTGGTGGGAGTGTCGAGCTACAGAAAGCATTCCTTTCATTTATTCCGTGTGTTCCTGCTTCCTGTTTGTCATTGTGGGCACTTTGGAAGTTGCTCAGTGACTGAAATATTTCACAACACAACTCATTTCATATGGCAGTGAACACTTTCCTGGAAAGTACCCATTCATTCAGTGTAATGTACTTGAATTCTGTTTGTACTGTGTGCTGAGCAATACCACAAAAAACACTTAGACTCGGTGCATCAAACTGAACAGGAGGCACAACATTTACAAAGCTGCCCAGTCAACCCAGGTCAACACACTTCAGTTAGCAATGGAAGCAACGATCTTAAAATACAGTTCCGTTAAACAGGCAGTGGGCATGGATTGCAGAACAACACAAAGTAGCACTAACCCTGTGAAGCTGAAACGGATGCGGCCAATAAACTTCACACGCTTTTTACCCGATACATCTGGAATCTTCACCCTCTGCATTTTCTGTTGTAACACAGCCATCCCAATCGACTGAGCTGTATGAGAAAGAAATGTTGGAGAATTCAGTGCTCGGTAGGAATTGGACACATGTGCTTAGTTACACACCGTACAGATCAGCACTCTCCCCAACAATCTGTGGCTGTCGTGGTTCACCCAAAGATACTCACACTAGTCCAAATAGTGACACCAAGTTTAAGTTGCCCAGCGCCAGGTGAGTCTGAATATAAAGGGATGGAGCCAGCACACAAGCAAATATAGTTACGGCATTTTGTGTTGGTAACTAATGATTAATAGATGGTGCTGTTAATAGAGACAGGTAATGTTAGAAATGCACAGCATTGTATGCCATCTGCCACATTGTTGCCCATTCTCCTAACCTGTCTAAATCCTTCTACAGTCTCCCTGCTTCCTCAACACTACCTGCCCCTCCACCTACCTTCGTATCGGCTGCAAACTTGGCCACAGAGCCATCAATTCCATCATCCAAATCACTGACGTATAATGTAAATTTTTTCCTAAGTGCACAGGTGTAAAGTGTAATGAGCACATGGTTAACACAGATTAACCAGTGACGATTTATTCTATCAGATTAATACAGAGCAGTGTATCTTAGCATCATAGTAGAGCACATCAGAAGCAACACTAGATAGGGTGGGCCAAAGGACCTTTCTCCAAGCTGTATGACCCTGTGACTATAAAATTGCACCCACCATCATGAAGAGTATTAGTACTGTTTCTGGAGTGCATGTCTTGCATTTGTACAGTATTACTCAGCCCAGAGAAAGAATTCACATGTGTCTAGTTGTACAAAAGGCTTTTAGATTCATTGAGGTCAGAGATGACATTGAAATGACTGAAGTCACCGTTTTTCAGGAGAAAATTCAGATTTTTTTTAAACTACTTGGGATAAAAGAGGCACGACTGCGCAGGCGCGTGACCTCAGAGCACGGAAGGTTTAAAAAGGGAAGCAATCTTCAACAGTTTCTTTCGATTCACAGCAAGCAGGCAGCGGAGTAAGTTGCCATTTTTCGGGAGAAAATTCAGATTTTTTTAAAAACTACTTGGGATAAAAGAGGCATGACTGTGCAGGCGCGTGACCTCAGAGCGCGGAAGGCTTGAAAAGAAGACCGCCATATCCAGTGGGCAGCATTGGAGCGGGCAGTGGAGTGAGAGGGTGCAGAGTGATAGGGCTTTGGCTCAACAGGCTTAGGCGGAAATGGGAAGAGGCTTCCTGCGACCGTTGAATCTTATAGAAAAGGGGTAAGTTACAGGTTTATTTATTTAGTAATAACAGTAGCATTAGAGGTATGCATCTAGGATTACTGTTCTGCTTAGAGTGCCAGATGTAGGGACCCTGGGAGACTCCCAGCCTCCCCAGGGATTACATCTGCACCAGGTGCATTGAGATGAGGCTCCTTAAGGACCGTGTTCGGGATCTGGAGCTGCAACTTGACGACCTTCAGCTCATTAGGGAAAGTGAGGAGGTGATTGATAATACCTATAGAAAGATAGTGAACAACACTTCTGTGAAAGTCCCCTTCAGAAATCGATATGTTGTTTTAGATACTGTTGGAGAGGTTGACCTGACAGAGGAAGACAACAGACAATAGGTGCAGGAGTAGGCCATTCTGCCCTTCGAGCCAGCACCGTCATTCAACGTGATCATGGCTGATCATACACAATCAGTACCCCGTTCCTGCCTTCTCCCCATATCCCTTGACTCTGCTATCCTTAAGAGCTCTATCTAACTCTTTTTTAATGCATCCAGAGAATTGGCCTCCACTGCCTTCTGAGGCAGAGCATTCCATAGATCCACAACTGTCTGAGTGAAAAAGTTTTTCCTCAATTCTGTTCTAAGACTCTGTTCTCGGACTTCAACTACTGCACAGAGTCTTGCCATCTTCAGAAGTTTTCTGATGACTCAGCCATAGTTGGACGCATCAGCAAGGGAGATGAGGCTGAGTACAGGGCTACAGTGGGAAACTGTCACATGGTGTGAGCAGAATCATCCGCAGCTTAATGTGAAAAAGACTAAGGAGCTGATGTTGGACCTGAGGTGGGCCAAAGCACCAGTGACCCCTGTTTCCATCCAAGGGGTCAGTGTGGACATGGTGGAGGATTACAAATACCTGGGGATACGAATTGACAATAAACTGGACTGGTCAAAGAACACTGAGGCTGTCTACAAGAAGGGTCAGAGCCATCTCTATTTCCTGAGGAGACTGAGGTCCTTCAACATCTGCCAGGCAATGCTGAGGATGTTCTACGAGTCTGTGGTGGCCAGTGCTATCATGTTTGCTGTTGTGTGCTGGGGCAGCAGGCTGAGGGTAGCAGACACCAACAGAATCAACAAACTCATTCATAAGGCCAATGATGTTGTGGGGGTGGAACTGGAATCTCTGACGGTGGTGTCTGAAAAGAGGATGCTGTCCAAGTTGCATGCCATCTTGGACAATGTCTCCCATCCACTCCATAATGTACTGGTTAGGCACAGGAGTACATTCAGCCAGAGACTCATTCCACCGAGATGCAACACTGAGCATCATAGGAAGTCATTCCTGCCTGTGGCCATCAAACTTTACAGCTCCTCCCTCAGAGTGTCAGACACCCTGAGCCAATAGGCTGGTCCTGGACTTATTTCCACTTGGCATAATTTACTTATTATTATTTAATTATTTATGATTTTATATTGCTATATTTCTACACTATTCTTGGTTGGTGCGACTGTAATGAAACCCAGTTTCCCTTGGGATCAATAAAGTATGTCTGTCTGTAAATGGCCTTCCCCTTATTCTTAAACTGTGGCCTCTGGTTCTGGATTCCCCCAACATCGGGAACATTTTTCCTACCTCTAGCGTGTCCAATCCCTTAATATTCTTATATGTTTCAATCAGATCTCCTCTCATCCTTCTAAATTCAAGTGTATACAAGCCCAGTCGCTCCAATCTTTCAACATATGACAGTCCCGCCATCCCGGGAATTAACCTCGTGAACCTACGCTGCACTCCCTCAATAGCAAGAATGTCCTTCCTCAAATTTGGAGACCAAAACTGAACACAATACTCCAGGTGTGGTCTCACCAGGGCCCTGTACAACTGCAGAAGGACCTCTTTGCTCCTATACTCAACTCCCCTTGTTATGAAGGCCAATATGCCATTAGCTTTCTTCACTGCCTGCTGTACCTGCATGCTTACTTTCAGTGGCTGATGAACAAGGACACCTAGATCTCGTTGTACTTCCCCTTTTCCTAACTTGGCATCATTCAGATAGTAATCTGCCTTCCTGTTCTTGCCACCAAAGTGGATAACCTCACATTTATCCACATTAAACTGCATCTGCCATGCATCTGCCCACTCACCCAACCTGTCCAAATCACCCTGCATTCTCCTAATATCCTCCTCATATTTCACACTACTACCCAGATTTGTGTCATCTGCAAATTTGCTAATGTTACTTTTAATCCCTTCATCTAAATCATTAATGTATATTGTAAATAGCTGTGGTCCCAGCACCGAGCCTTGCAGTACCCCACTAGTCACTGCCTGCCATTCTGAAAAGGACCCATTAATCCCTACTCTTTGTTTCTATCCATGTGAGTACCCTACCCCCAATACCATATGCTTTAATTTTGCCCACTAATCCCCTATGTGGGACCTTATCAAAGGCTTTCTGAAAGTCCAGGTACACTACATCCACTGGTTCTCCCTTGTCCATTTTCATGGTTACATCCTCAAAAAGTTCCAGAAGATTAGTCAAGCATGATTTCCCCTTCATAAATCCATGCTGACTTGACCGATCCTGTTACTGCTATCCAAATGTGCCGTTATTTCATCTTTTATAATTGACTCCAGCATCTTCCCCACCACTGATGTCAGGCTAACTGGTCTATAATTCCCTGTTTTCTTTTTCCCTCCTTTCTTAAAAAGTGGGACAACATTAGCCACCCTCCAATCCTCAGGAACTGATCATGAATCTATAGAACATTGGAAAATAATTACCAATGCTTCCACGATTTCTAGAGCCACCTTCTTAAGTACCCTGGGATGCAGACCATCAGGCCCTGGGGAGTTATCGGCCTTCAGTCCCATCAGTCTACCCAACTCCATTTTCTGCCTAATGTGAATTTCCTTCAGTTCCTCTGTTACCCTAAATCTTCTGGCCATTATTACATCAGGGAGATTGTCCATGTCCTCCCTAGTGAAGACAGATCCAAAGTACCTGTTCAACTCGTCTGTCATTTCCTTGTTCCCCGTAATAAATTCACCCGTTTCTGCCTTCAAGGGCCCAACTTTGGTCTTAACTAATATTTTTCTCTTCACATACCTAAAGAAGCTTTTACTATCCTCCTTTATATTCTTGGCTAGCTTAACTTCGTACCTCATCTTTTCTCCCCATGTTGCCTTTTTAGTAATCTTTAAATGTCTCCCAATCCTCTGGCTTCCTGCTCATCTTTGCTATGTTATACTTCTCTTTTATTTTTAGACTGTCCTTGACTTCCCTTGTCAGCCACGGTCACCCCCTACTCCCCTTAGAATCTTTCTTCCTCTTTGGAATGAACTGATCCTTCACCTTCTGAATTATTCCCAGAAATACCTGCCATTGTTGTTCCACTGTCATCCCTGCTAGGGTATCCTTCCAGTCAACTTCGGCTAGCTCCTCCCTCATGGCTCCATAGTCCCCTTTGTTCAACTGCAATACTGACACTTCCGATTTTCCCTTCTCCCTCTCAAATTGTAGATTAAAACTTATCATATTATGGTCACTACCATAATAATGGCTCCTTTACCTTGAGTTCCCTTATCAAATTCGGTTCATTACATAATACTAGATCCAGAATTGCCTTCTCCCTGGTAGGCTCCAGTACACGCTGCTCTAAGAATCCATCTCGGAGGCACTCCACAAATTCCCTTTCTTGGGGGTCCAGTACCAACCTGATTTTCCCAGTCTACCTGTATGTTGAAATCCCCCATTACAACCATAGTATTACCTTTGCGACATGCTAATTTTAGCTCTTGATTCAACTCGCACCCTATATCCAGGTTACTATTTGGGGGCCTGTAGATAACTCCCATTAGGGTCCTTTTGCCCTTACAGTTTCTCAGTTCTGTCCATACTGACTCTACATCTCCTGATTCTATGTCACCCCTCGCAAGAGATTGAATTTCATTCCTCACCAGCAGAGCCACCCCACCCCCTCTGCCCACCTGTCTGTCCTTTCGATAGGATGTATATCCTTGAATATTCATTTCCCGGCCCTGATCCTCTTGCAGCCATGTCTCTGTTATTCCTACAACATAATACTTGCTGATTTCCAACTGAGCTTCAAGCCCATCCACTTTATTCTCATACTTTGTGCATTCATATATAATACTTTTAATCCATTACTCCCCTCACTTCTCACACCGATCCCTATTGCACTTGGCCATACTCTCTGATTCCTTCCTGAGCTTTCTGCCCCATCAATTCTGATGCCTTTCTTAACTTTTCTTATTCTCTCTTTCCCTTTAACTCCATCCTTATATTTCCAGTTCGTCTCCTCCCCCCCCCCCCCCCACTTATTAGTTTAAACACACCCGTATAGCAATGGCAAACCTGCCTGCCAGAATGCTGGTCCCCCGCCTGTTAAGGTGCAACCTGTCCCTTTTGTACAATTCATCCTTACCCCAAAACAGATCCCAGTGGACCACAGCGAACGGGACTTGGGCACTCTGCCCAGTGCCGTGATCAAGAGAGCAAGGAGAAATGCAGTCGTTATAGGGGATTCCATCATGAGGGGAACAGACAAGAGTTTCTGCGAACCGGACAAGGATACATGGATGGTGTGTTGCCTCCCTGGTGCCAGGGTACGGGATATCTCAGATTGGGTCCAGAGTATTCTGAGGAGAAAGGGCGAGCAGCCAGAAGTCTTGGTACCAATGACATGGACAGAAAAAGAGAGAAGGTCCTGAAGGAAGATTACTGGGAGCTAGGAAGAAAATTGAAAAGCCGGATCTCCAGAGTAATAATCTCAGGATTACTGCCTGAGCCATGCGCTAATGATGGTAAGAATAGCAGAATTAAGCAGATGAATGTGTGGCTAAGTAATTGGTGCAAGGGACAGGGCTTCAAATTCTTGGATCATTGGGATCTATTTTGGGGGAGGTATGACTTATACAAAAACGATGGGTTACACCTGAACTCAAAGGGGACTAATATCCTGGCGGGACTGTTTAATGTAGCTGTTGGGGAGGGTTTAAACTAAGTTGGCAAGGGGAAGGAAACCAGGGTGTCAGGGTCAAGGAAGAGGAAAATAGAAATAAGTCAAGGATACTGAACAGCAAAGATGGCAAGAAGAACAGGCAGGTGAATAGACAGGATAGTTTTCTGTGTGATAGAAATATAGCAAAATTGATAACAGATACTGATCTAAGTGTGCTGTACTTAAATGCCCGCAGAATTAGAAATAAAGCGGATGACCTTGTTGTACAGCTATAGGTTAAAAGATATGACATAGTGACCATCACCGAGTCATGGCTAAATGATGGATGTGATTAGGAGCTGAATGTTCGAGGATACACCGTGTATAGGAAAGATAGGAAGGTAGGTAAAGTGGGTGGCGTGGCCCTGATGATAAGCAACGATATCAAATCACTAGAAAGAAGGGGCATAGGACCAGAAGAGGTAGAATCCTTATGAGTTGAGTTAAGAAATGGCAAGGGTAAAAAGACCAGTTATATACAGGCCTCCAAACAGCAGCCGGGATGTGGACTACAAGTTATAGCTGGAAATAGAAAAAGCGTGTCAGAAGGAAAATGTCAAGATAATTATGGGGGATTTTAATATGAAAGTGGATTGGGAAAGTCAGGAAGGTACTGAATCTCAGGAGAGGGAGTTTCTAGAATGCCTACAGGATGGCTTTTTGGAGCAGCTTGTCCATAAGCCCACCAGGGGATCAGCTGTTTTGGATTGGGTGCTGTGTAATGAACCTGAGGCGATTAGGGAGCTAGAGGTAATGGAACCCCTTGGAAGTAGTGATCATAATATGATTGAGTTCAGTTTCAAATTTGAAAAGGAGAAGCTGGTATCAGGTGTATCGATATTTCAGTGGAACAAAGGAAATTACAGTGGTATGAGAGGAACTGGCCCAAATTGATTGGAAAAGAAAGCTTGATGGAGGGACGGTAGAGCAGAATTGGATGAAATTCCTACAAGAAATAAAAAAGGATACTAAGAGTTTTTTTTAAATGTATGAAGAGTAAAAGAGTGACACGGGTAGATATAGGACCAATTGAAAATGATGCAGGAGATATAATAATGGGTAACAAAGAGATGGCAGAGGAACTAAATGAGTATTTTGCATCAGTCTTCACAGCGGAAGACCATTAGCAACATACCTGATAGCCAGAGGTCTCAGGGAATAGAATTAGGTACAGTCAAGTTTACTAGAGAGAAAGTGCTTGAGAAGCTAAATGGACTAAGGATAGATAAGTCTCCCGGACCTGATGAGGTGCACCCACGGGTTCTGAAGGAGGTGGCTTTGGAGATTGTGGAGGCATTGGAAATGATCTTCCAGGAATCAATAGACTCTGGCATGGTTCCGGAGGACTGGAAGGTCACAAATGTAGTTCTGCTGTTTAAGAAAGGAGGGAGGCAGCAAAAAGAAAATTACAGACCTATTAGTCTGACATCAGTAGTTGGAAAGTTATTGGAGTCGATCCTCAAGGACGAGGTTATGAAATACCTCGAGGTGCATGACAAGATAGGCCCAATCCAGCACGGTTTCATGAAGGGAAGATCCTGCCTTACCAACCTATTGGAATTTTTTGAGGTAATCTCAAATAAAATTGACAAGGGAGAGGCTGTGGATGTTGTGTATTTGGAATTTCAAAAGGCCTTCAATAAGGTGCCACATAAGAGGCTGCTTAATAAGGTGAGAGCCCATGGAATTACAGAAAAGATGTTGGAAAGGGTGGAGCATTGACTGGTAGGCAGAAAGCAAAGGGTGGGAATAAAGGGATCCTATTCTGGTTGGTTGCCGGTTACTAGTGGTGTTCCGCAGGGGTCAGTGCTGGGGCCGCTTCTTTTTACACTGTATATCAATGATTTAGATTATGGATTAAATGGATTTGTGGCTAAGTTTGCGGATGACACCAAGATAGGTGGAGGAGAAGGAGGCATTGAAGAAATGGAAAGGTTGGAGACTTGGTCAGTTTAGGAGAGTAGGCAAAGAAATGGCAGATAAGATACAATGTTGAGAAATGTACAGTTGTACATTTTGGAAGAAGAAATAATCGGGCAGATTATTATTTAACTGGGGAGAAAATTCAAACATCGGAAGTACAAAGGGACTTGGGGGTCCTCGTGCAGGATACCCTAAAAGTTAACCACCAGGTTGGATCGGCAGTAAGGAAAGCGAATGCTATGTTGGCATTCATTTCAAGGGGAATAGTGTATAAGAGTAAGGAAGTGTTGATGAGGCTCTATGGGGCACTGGTGAGACCTCATTTGGAATATTGTGTGCAGTTTTGGGCCCCCTATCTTCGAAGGGATGTACTGATGTTGGAGAGAGTTCAGAGAAGATTTACAAGGATGATTCCCGGAATGCAGGGGCTAACATATGAGGAGCATTTGTCAGCTCTTGGACTGTATTCATTAGAGTATAGAAGAATGAGAGGGGATCTCATAGAAACATTTCGAATGTTGAAAGGGTTGGACAGATATGGAAAGGCTGTTTCCCTTGTTGGGTGAGTCCAGGACAAGAGGCCACAGTCTTAGAATTAGAGGGTACCCTTAAAACAGAGATGAGGAGAAATTTTTTAGCCAGAAGGTCGTGGATTTATGGAATTCGTTGCCACTTACAGCTGCGGAGGCTCGATCATTGAAGGTGTTTAAGGAAGAGATTAACAGGTATCTAATTAGTCAGGGTATCAAGGGATATGGGGAAAAAGCTGGAAATTGGAACTAGATGGGAGAATATTTTAGCTCATGGTGAAGTGGCAGAGCAGACTTGATGGGCCGAATGGCCTACTTCTGCTCCTTTGTCTTGTATGTCTTGTGTGTGTCTTGTGTGAAGCAGGTGGATCTGGGGGTCCAAGCTGAACCATCAGCTTAGTTTCATAAGAGCAAGCAGACATTCAGAGATAAGGCCAAGCGGATGGAGAAGAATTCACGGATCGGGTGATATAAAGGATCACAGATGGCCAATGATCGGGATGGAATGAATTACTAATTGACTCCCTAGTACGATAAGATCACAATCTATCTCATTATGCTCTTGCACTTTATTGTTTCCCTGCACTTTCTCTTCAGCTGTTACACTTCATTCTGCATTATCATTGTCTGACCTTGTTCTACCTCAATGCGCTGTGTAATGATTTGATCTGTATGAACAATATGCAAGACAAGCCGTTTGCTTACCTCGCTACATGTGGCAAATTTAGACCAACAAGAAATCCAATACCAATAGGGATTTCTGACATTATGAGAGACCACGTAGAGTGGACAGCCAGTATTTATCTCCCAGGAGCAGTAGTTCAATAGAAATGTTGAAGAGCTCTTAGACCAGCACAGGAATCTGCAGAGAATGGAGGTATATGGATCTTGTTTAGGAGAAGGGATTAGTTTAGGTGAGTACTTAGTTAGTATTTTAAGTAGTTCAGTACAACATTCTGCACTGAAGAAGGTGTTCCTGTGTTGGACCCTTCGATATTCTACGTTTGATGGATGTGAACAAAGAACAAATGAGTATGAATAGACAGCCACTATGAGATTAGAAGGGCGGGGGGGTCAGTGGAAAGGTATAGGTACCCAATGGATATCTGGCTAGGGCAAATAACAGGGTAAAGGGAACGACAGTGGGGGCAGGGGAATCCGTGGAGGTGAAGAGGAATACAGAGGATACAGGAGCAGACCCCTGTGACTACCAGGCGACAGGCTGACATGAGATGATATTGAACGCACGCAGGATGTTTCTGTGCTAGATAGTGGTGGGTAAGCTCGTGGACGTGTGGGGAAGTGAGAAAGAAGCTGGGATCACAGTGGCAGAAGGAAACTTGCTGTCAGGGGGTGCAGAGGGGACGAGGTCGCCAATGTTTTGCACATGGCTGTTCAGGTGAAAAAGTACGGTTCAGCATGAAGCTCTGGATATTGAACACAAAAAGATCAGAGGAGGAGGAAGGCACTCGGCACCTCAACTCTGCCCCACCATTCAAGAAATAATGGCAGATGTAACACAGTCCTCCTCTGTATCAGTACCCCACAGCTCTCAATACTCTAATTTCTCAAAAGCCTATCTATCTATGCTTTGGTACATAGCAACTGCTGCCATGCAGGATAAAAGACCCCCAAGAACAGGCTGCGAGCTGCCCACACTTACCATAGTTCAAGGCTTTCTGTGTAATTCTTGTTTTCAGTCCCGGATTTGTGCACAGGATGCACGAGGCAAAGAACAGGAGAGCGATCGTCACGACCCAAAGCCTTGGCAGCATCTCGACTGGATGTGCTACACCGAGAGAGACGGGGGTCAGTGACTGATCATGCCTGTTTTAACAAGGTGCAAAGCAGAAGTTGCTGAAATAGGCTGATTTCACATTTCACCATTTGCTACTTACTAAATTTCCTTAGCCTGAACTGAATCTCTGGTCTCCAACTTCCTCCATCGCTTCACCACCTCGCATCCACAACTGTCACGTGATCCTCTTCAACGTTCTGCTGCCCCAGACTCAATTACTCCCAGCATGCATTCCCATGGGACCTTTCATACCTCGCCTCTTCCCATTTCCGTGGCACCTCAGATTTAAGATTCTGATTCTGATCTGAAGTGATAAGGAAACAGCCGGAGATGATTTGAAGGACATTCATATCACCGGGGGGGAGCATTTTCAGCCTTACAGCACATTAAGGTGCAGAAATCCCCAGGGTCTGATTGAGTGCATTCTCAGACTTTGTGAGAAAAGGAATTCTGGATGCCCTTCTGGAAATAATTACTTCATCATTAGCCACTTGTGAAGTTCCAGAAAATGGGAGGGTGGCTAAATTTGTCCCATTGTTTAAGAAGGGCAAGGACAAGCTAAGAAACTACAGACTGATCACCCCTTAAGGAAACCATGCTGACTTGGCCCATTTTATTATGTGCCTCCAAGTACCCTGAGACCTCGTCCTTAATAATGGACACCAACCACTGAAGTCAGGCTAACTGGCCTATAGTTTCCTTTCTTTTGCCTCCTTCCCTTCTTAAAGAGTGGAGTGACATTTCCAATTTCCCAGTCCTCCAGAACCATTCCAGAATCCAGTGATTCTTGAAAGAACATTACTACTGCCTCAATAAACTCTTCACGTACCTCTTTCAGAACCCTGTGGTGTATTCCATCTGGCCCAGGTGACCTCTCTACCTCCAGATTTTTCAGCATCCCAACACCTTCTTCTTAGTAAGACCAACTACACCCTGACCCTGACACTCTCAAATTTCTGTCGTACTGCTAGTGTCTTCCACAGTGCTGACTGATGCAAAATGCTTCATCAGTTCGTCTGCCATTTCTTTGTCTCCCCCCCATTACTACCTCTCCATGTCATTTTTGAGTGATCCGACATCCACTCTTGCCTCTCTTTTACTCTTTATATATCTGAAAAATCTTTTGGTATCCTCCTTTATATTTGGATAGACAGCGTCTGATTAGTGATGGTCAGCCTGGCTTACTGCGCAAAAATTCAAACGTGTTAAATCTTTCAGAGGATTTTGAAGAGTTAATCAAAGAGATGAGGGTAGGTCAGTGGATGTTGTCTATTTGGACTTCAACAAGGCCGTTGACAAAGTCCGGTATGGTTGGTGGGTTTGGAAGGTTTCGGTAGATTGCAAGTTCAGTAGATTGAAGATTGATTTAGAAATAAAAATGAGAAGTTGGAGTTAAAGTTTGTTTCTCAGAATGGAGGCCAGAGACTTGTGGTGTGCAATAGGCTTCAGTGTCGGGCTCCTTGTTATTCATTATTTATGTAAATAATCTGGATGCAAATACACAAGGCCTGATCAATAAGTTTGCAGTTAACATGCAATTAGGAGATGTTGTTGATAGTGAAGTTAATTGTAGATTTCAGAAAGATCTCGATCAGTTAGGGAAGCAGGCTGAGGTGTGGCAGAAAGATGAGAGTGAGGTGATGCACTTTGGTAAAGCTGATGTGTGGTACTTGTGAATGGTAGGGCTAATGGTACAGAGAGAGCTAGGACTGCAAATGTACAATTCATTGACAGCGGCGTCACAGGTGGACATGGTGCTGAAAAGAACATTTAGCATGCTAGCCCTCAGCAGGCAAGGCAATGAGTACAGGAGTCAGGACATTATGCTGCAGTTGTTTAAGTCATTTGTGAGGCTGTGCTTAAAGTACTATGTACAGTTTTGTTCACCCTGCAATAGAAAGAATTAGTTGAACTGGAAAGAATGCAGAGAACACTTATGAGTATGTTGCCAGGACTAGAGGGTGTAAGTTACAGGGAGAGGTTGGCCAGGCTGGGTCTACATTCCCTGGAACGGTGGAGAATGAGAGGTGACTTTATAGAAAAGTGTAAAATTAAGAGAGGCACAGATAAAGTGGATGGTGACAGTCTTGCCCCCAGGGTAGGGGGTTTCTAAACTAAAGGAAATAGCTTTAGGGTGAGAAGGGAAAGATTTAAAAGGAGCCTGAAGGCCAACTTAGTGATGCAGATGGTGGTGATTGTATGGAATGAGCTGCCGGAGGAAGTGGTTGAGCAAGTACAATGCTAAGGAAACACTTTGACAGGTATATGGATGGGTGGGGCTTAGAATTGTATGGGCTGAATGCAGGGAATTGGGACAAACGGGATGGGCATGGTAGTTGGCATGGACTAGATGGGCTGACGGGCTCATATGCATGTTATATTGCTCGCTGACTCTGTGGCCCCTAACTTCCTAATAACATGAAGATTTGTGATTAGGCCCAACCTCCACTCCTCTTGCAGCATATTCAACCTTTTGTTCATAATCCATTTCCCCACAACTCGAGCTCTGCCGTAAGCCATCACTCTGCACATGGCCCCCCTGAATGTCTCTATCTCCAGTGCTTCCATTCAGACCCTTAATGTAACAGAATCAAAGTTTAAAGTGCACTTATTGTCAAAGTAGATATATATATTATATAAGCTTGAGATTTGTCTGCTTACAGGCAGCCACAAAACAAGAAATCCGAAAGAACCTGATTAAAATAAAAAGACCAATACCCAAAGCGTAGAAAGAGAGAAAAAAATCACAAATCGTGCAAACAATAAAAGCACGCAACAGCATTCAGAGTGAAATGGAGCCCATAGACCCGAAGCCTGGAGCAGGCCCAAAGCCTCAGCCTCGGTCCATCGCACAGCGGGGAAAATCTCCTCAGTGCCGGAGAGGGCAGAGCAAACGGCATGAAGCAGTGGCCAGTATCGGCCCAACCCTCGCCTCTGGTCCTGATACCCTGCATATCCAGTCCATCTGGTCTGGCGTTTAATGCGTCCGAAGGCCGGGTCATCTCCCACACCAGAGCGTAGAGTCACAGATACAGGCCCCTCAGCTTCCACCTATCTAGTCCATTTGGCCTGTATGGCTCTCAGCAGCATCCCTCCACGTGCTTCGTAAGTGATATTATAGTGCCTGTCTCAACCACTCCCTCTGCCATATATTCATCTCCCACTCTATAAAAAGTTGCCCCTCAGATCGCACTCACCCTGAACTGAGTTTTGGATTCCCCTACAGAAGGAGAAAGACTTTACTGTCCATCTGATCTGCCCCTCTCACAATCTGAAACCTTTCAAGAAGGTCACTCCTCACTCTCCCGTGTTCGAAGGGTTAAAGACCTAGCCTGTCTAAACCTCTCCCTCTACTCAGGTTCTCTAGACCTGGCAAATTTCTCATAAATCTTTTCAGTACTCTTTCCAGTTTAATCATATCTTTCCAGATCAGGGAGCCCAAAACTGTCCACAGTACTCCACACCAACGACTTATACAACATAATATCCTCTCTTCTATAGTCCTTCAATATTACTTTTAACAAGCCATTCTAATCCCTCCTTGGGCTAACATAAGATTAAAATATAACATAACCTAAGAAACAGGAGCAGGAGTCGGCCATCCGGCCCGTCGAGCCTGCTCTGCCATTCAATAAGATCATAGCTGATTTGGCCATGGACTCATCTCCACCTACCTGCCTTTTCCCCATAACCCTTAATTCCCCTTCTATGCAAAAACCTATCCAACCTTGTCTTAAATATATTTACTGAGGTAGCCTCCACTGCTTCATTGGGCAGAAAATTCCTCAGATTCATCACTCTCTAGGAAAAGCAGCCCCTCCTCATCTCTGTCCTAAATCTACTCCCCCAAATTTTGAGGCTATGTCCCCTAATTCTAGTCTCATCTATCAGTGGAAGCAACTTTTCTATCTTACCTAACCCTTTATAGGTTCACTGATTCTTTTCGAGATGGCTCTCCGATTTGAAATCCTGACCTGATAGCAAGTTTAGATGAATGAAGCACTCCTTTATTGCTGGCTCAGTCAAGCGCCCACCTTGCTATCTCACACTGAAGAACAAGGTTAAAATTAGTCCTCGGTATTGCAAAAGAGAAGTGCCAGTCAGATGATGCCCACCAAAGGCAGAAAACCCAGGAGCTAGAGAACAGGTAGTGGATGGAGAGGGTGCAGGGTGTACTGCAGCCACAGCGTGCTGGTTTTGCAGCACTGAAGCACCCGTCAACGGCCCCAGTGCTGGGTTCATCAGGGACTGAGTGGCTCTCAGCACTTGCTGGAAGGAACTTTTCAAAGCCATCCTGAACCTTAGCTCTGTGCCTGACGTGAATGCCCGTGTCTTCATTTCACTGTCACCTCTCTGATCCTGCCCCTCCACCGCTCCTGACGCACAGGACATTGATAAAGCTTTGTCCAAACTGAATCATGACAAGGCCTTCATGAGGAAAGGCCAGGCAGTTTCCTCACTGAAAGTATAAGACTTAGTAGTGAAAACATTCAGCCACAAATCCACAATCTAACTGGCACTTCAGGCAACAGTGGGAGGTACCAGAGATCCTCCAAAATTCTGTGATCATTAATACCTTTGGGAAACAGGACAACTAAGGATGGCACACTAGTTCAATTCTGCGCTCTGGTGCTGTCTATATGGCTGTGGCTGTATGGGCTTCCTCTTGCCTATTCACCATTGAAATATGAACACAGCTTCAATTATTCCTCTGGGTCAGTTCTCACGGCCTCAATACCCTGATCTTTCAGTAATTTATCTCTTTTTTTTCTAAATACTCCCAATGATCCAACCTCAATGACCTTCCAGGATAAAGAATTCCAGTGATTCACCACTCTTAGCAAGAAAGTTTGAAGTGTCCAATCCTATATTCCTTCATTCAAGACTCTGTCAACCTATGGGAACATCTCAACATCTACCCATCAAGAATTTATGTTTTAACAAGATCATTGTTCTCCCAAACCCCTACCCCCCCCCAAAAAAAGTACATCAACATTCTTTCACTGAAACAAAATCTCAGGTTTCAATCCAGTCCAAAGTTCCAAACATTGGCTGTGTGGAATTGTTGTCTGTGTGCTTGTGTGTTTCTGTAAAGCCCACCTTTTCAACTGTGTCATAAACCCAACTAGAAAGTTTATTGAAGTATTCCATTCTGCATACCTTTGAAAGATAATTACCCCGCAGTCAACATTTGTAGTTAACAATTACAAATTGATACCTCAGCCAATTATCCAAACAATCGTGAAAAACTGCATACAACGCAGGTTTGCAGACACCTGTTTAGTGAATGCTAGGACGCCAAGCTCCAAGCCTTTGTGAATGCTTTTCACTCAGGGTGGGCCTGATATCCATGTGACAAAGCTCTGAAACCGGCCTGCTCCAGGACATTCAGAACCAGGGTGGGTAGGTAAAAACATGCCTGAGACTGAAATATTGTGTCCGCTCCTATGTTGTTGGGAATGATTTGGGATTGTCAGTCAGAACATGTAACTACATTGGGAAATGCACTCATCTGGTCTCCAATTGACCTGACACATATCACACTCTCTCCCTGAAACAAGGAAACACGGCTGTTTTTACAGGCTCCATTTTGTGAACTGATAAGTTGCCCCAATTCACAACCAGCTTTAACGTTCAATGTTGAGTTCAACGTCTGTTCAACATTGTGCAAGACACAAAATCTGTATTGAAATAACAGCAGGAAGCCTGTAACTGGGATTGGAGTGGAAATGTGGAAGTTTCGGTTGTTACTCTACAGAAAATAGAAACCCAGCAATAATTTCAGTCCCTGCACATGGGCACGCAATTCCTTTTTGTGTTGCTTAACTTTATTGTTGCAAGTGACCTCCTCTCCTCCGGGAAAATTTTAACCCCTCAACCTCAGAACCAATACTTGCAAAAGAAACTGAATAGAGAATTGCAAGTTCTATTAGGAAATAACAAGCATCTGTGAAGTTTGGAAATTGTAGACCAGTAAGTCTTACTTCAGTGGTGGGCAAATTATTGGAGAAGTTTCTCAGAGACAAGATTTACAAGCATTTGAAGAAGCATAGCCTGACGAGGGATAGTCATCATGGCTTGATGATGGCAGGTAGAGTATATAGATTTTCCCCATTGTGGACTCATTCAGAAAGACAGGAGGCATGAGATCCAAGCAAACTTGGCTGTGTGGATTCAGAATTGGCTTGTGCTCATTGGTAGAGGGCAGTTATAGATGGAACACATTCTGCTTGGAGTTTGGTGACCAGTGGTGTTCCACAGCGATCTGTTCCGGGTCCCTGCTCTTTGCAACTTTTATGAATGATTTTGATGAGGAAATGGAAGGGTGATTTAGTAAGTCTGCCAATGATGGTGTTGTTGTGGATAGTGTAGAAGTTTGCCACAGAATGCAGAGCTCATCTGAGAAGTGTAGGTGGAGTTCAACCCAGAGAAGTATGAAGTGATTCATTTTGGAAAGTCAAATTTGAAGGCAGAATTAAAGTTAATGGCATGATTCTTAGCAGTGTGGAGGAACAGAGCGATCTTGTGGTTGTCGTCTATAGATCTCCTAAAGTTACTGCCCAAATTGATAGGATTGTTAAACAGGCCTATGGTGTGTTGGTCTTCATTAGTCAGGGGGTGGAATTCAAGAGCTGCAAGGTAATGTTGCCGCTCTATAAAATCCTGGTTAGATCATGCTTGAACTATAGTGTTCAGTTCTGGTCACCTCATTATAGGAAGGATGTAGAAGTTTTAGAGTGGTTGTAGAGAAGATTTGCCAGCATGCTGCCTGGATTAGAGAGCATGATTTGTGACAGTAGGGTGAGCAAGCAAGGGCTTTTCTCTTTGGAGTGAAGGAGGATGAGCTGTGCACCAGATGATAAGAGGAATAGACTGAGTGGATGGCCAGATGTTTCTTCCCAGGGCAGAACTAGCTAATACAAGGGGGCATAATTGTTTGGTGATTGGAGGAAAGTGAAGGGAGGGATATCAGATGTAGGTATTTTACACAGGGAGTGGTGATTTCATGGAGTGTCCTGCCAGGCGTGGTGGTAGAAGCCAATACATTCAGAGCACTTCAGAAAGTCTCAGATAGGCCATGAATGATAGAAAAATGGAGTGTTATGTACAGTAGATTGATTTTAGGGTAGGTTAAAATGTGGCACAACAAAGTGGGCTAAAGGGCCTGCACCACACCAGCCTCAAGAACAGCTATGGTGTTGCTATAGGCCTCTTGAATGGACTTCTTGTTGAACTCTTGATCTCTCTATCGATCTCATCATGGCCCCTGCATCTTCTATGTCGACTTGCATTGCACTTACTCTGTAATTGTACCACTATAGTCTGCATTCCCTTTGTACCACCTCAGTGTTCTTATGTTTGGAATGGTCTGTTTGGATGGCATATATAACAATGTCTTCCCCTCTATCTCAGTAGATGTCACAATAGTAAGCTAATTACCAGTTTGTCCTTGCTGACTAGGTCTCATTTGCCTTCATTTGGCCCATATCCCTCTAATTCTTTCCTATCGGTGTACTCGTCTAAATATCTTTTGAACATTGTATTGTACCTGCCTCTCCCACTTCCCCTGACAGCTCATTCCATACACTCACAGCCCTCTGCGGAGAAAGACTGGGACCATCATCTTATCCATGTTCCTAATGATTTGTATAAACCTCCATAAGGTTACCCCCTTGGGCCTCCATGGGAAATACTCCCAGCCTATCCAGTTCCTCTCTATAAAAGATGTCCTCCAATCCCAGCAACACCCTTTCTGGATGTTCTTACAGGACCTTCCGAGAGGGGAGGGTGAGCGCCCCGGGACTGGGAACCGTGACAACGGCATAGGCAGCTGTAGGGATGAGACCCTGCAAAGTGCTCTTTGGGAATTAGGCAGAAAGTTAAAAAAACAGAACTTCCAGGGTTGTCATCTCAAGATTACTATCTGCGAAATGCTAGTGAGGTGAGGAATAGGCTGATTATACGGCCAAGGAACTGGTACAGGAGGGAGGGCTTCAGATCTATGGATCTTTGAGCTCTCTTCCAGGACAGTGGGACCAGTACAGACTAGGTGGACTGCATCTGAAGTGGAAGGGAACCAGCATCCTCTCTGGGAGGTTTTCTCAGGTGGGTTTAAACTGCAGGAGGATGGGGATCACAGCAGCAGGGCAAAGGGTGGCAGGGTTGAGGGCAAGGAAGGTGGTGTGACTGAAACAAAAGACAGCGCAAGCCGGATGGAATTGGTGTGCTGAAATGTAAGGATGAAGTTACATGGAATTACAATGTGTGTGGAGCAGGACCAGCAGATCAACCTGCCTTTACTGTTTACAGTCTTTGTTTTGATACTAACATCTAACAAGTTACACAGTTAGTCCAGCAACATTTGCCAAAAATGTAAATTCTGTTCCAACATCCTTTAAAGAACAGGCCCATGGCTTTAGTGATGTGACTACAACATTAATGAGGTTTCCAATGCTCCTCAGTCAGTGCTGACTAACTGGATTCTGACGACTTGCACTAGTTTGTCAATCACACTTTATTTACACGTGTACAAGAACAGGTCAGCCGCTGTCACCAAACTGCTCTGAAGGTATAGCCCAAGATTGTGAATTTTTGTATAGATATTGATCCAGTGGAAACTTAGGGCACTTTTAATCCCATTATTTTTATATTTAAATACCAATCATAACAGGGGCAACATACAGCAATGTTTTGCAGGCAGCTCACAAAATCCACACATTAGGTACACCTGCTTGTTCATGCAAAAATCTAATCAGCCAATCACGTGGCAGCAACTCAATGCATTAAAGCATGCAGACATGGTCAAGAGGTTCAGTTATTGTTCAGACCAAACATTATAATGGGGAAGAAATGTAATCTAAGTGACCTTGACCATGGAATGACATGGTGGTTTGAGTATCTTAGAAACTGCTGGTCTCCTGGCATTTTCATGCACAACAGTCTCTAGAGTTTACAGAAAGTGGTGTGAAAAACATACCCAATAAGTGGCAGTTCCGTGGGCAAAAACACCTTGTTAATGAGAGAGGTGAGAGGGCAATGGCCAGACTGGTTCAACCTGACAGGAAGGCGGCAGTAACTCACATAACCACGCGTTACAACAGTGGTGTCAGAGAACATTGAACCATGAAGTTGTTGGGCTACAGCAGGACCATGAATATACATTCAGTGGTACAGGAGCTACCTAATAAAGTGGCCATGGAACTGTTATTACTGCAATATGCAGCCTGTAATTTCCCTTTAAGAAATGCACTCTAAATGCACGAGCAAACTCTTGAAGAGCCTGAAGGACTCGGTGAAAATCATCAAGGGCCCCATCATCCAGACCATGCTCTCTTCTCACTACCACCATCGTGCAGGAAGTACAGAAGCTTTAGGTCCCCCACCACCAGGTTCCGGAACAGTCCTTACCCTAAACCATCAGGCTGTAAATAGCTTTACTGACCACAACTCGAAACTGATTCTACAATCTTTACTTTGAACTTAGCTTTACAGAGGGGAATTAGGTTCTCAAGGCTGTTCACTAAGTTGCACACGGTCTCTATCCGCACATCATCTTAACCCTTTCCTTGCTGGAGCTACCACACCACCCCACTGTGTCCTATAATGAACAACACAGGCCTTGGCTATGGCTCAATAGTCCAGAGCCTTTGGAACTCCTCAGTGGCTGTTGGACCAGACTGGAGGTGGCCGTTCTTCAGGCCATCACTCAACAGAGTGATTTCAGGCAAGAGATGATAAAAAATATCACAAATAGCAGAAATATGCCTCTCTCCACCGTTACCCACTCTACAATGGAGATGCCCAAACCTCTTCCCTCAGTGGTGAGGGAAGCGTGTGAAACTGTTCCCAAGGTGATGATGGATTTCTGTATAATTTCTGCCAGTCTTTCTGATCTTGTCAGCCTGCAGTACGGTGAAATCAGTGATGTTCTTGAATATATCAGGGATGGATGTGGCATACCCCTAACCACTCTTCTCAGCCACCAAAGATCTAACCAATTCTGAAGGGCCACAGTACAGATAGCCACCATTTCAGCTGCAACGTCTTTAATGGCCTGGCTTCTGTCATGTAACACTAAGATTGTTTTATTAGCCAGTTCCTTCATTACCAGTGCTATATTGATACTCTCTCAAGCTAGCCCGGCTGACGCTATTATCCAGAAACACTGATGCACCATCAATAACTCTGAGACGTGGGTTAAGGTAGGCTTTTATTGGCTGGAAGAAAGCACAAGCAGCAAGTGACCATCACACAACATCCTGGAGACTGAGGAAGGGGCTGTGCCTCCAATCGCCTTTATACCGGGGTCTGTGGGAGGAGCCATAGGAGCAGTCAGCAGAGGGGCGTATATGTAGTTCACCACAAACACCCTGTCTCCATAATAGTCCTTCACTGGCGGTGTTGCACAGCTGGATGCAAGGAGAGCAATGGCAGGTGGTACATCTAAGGTATCACAGAGGCCAATTAACAACACCCCTCCATGGCTTTGGTTCAGGCTAAAAATCTCATTTTGAAAGGGAACCACTGGCAGCAAATGTTAGGCCTTGAAGCCACAGAGCCAATAGGCCCCATTAACAGGAGGGTCACTAGTGGTAATGACATTGCATGTACTGTTCCCCAAGCCTAGCTCCAGCCCACAGTGGATGCAGTAACAGACCTCACTCTGACTCTCAACTTCAGCACTAGGGCTTTAAGTACCCATCACAGAAAGGCTGATAGCATCCCTCAAAAGTTCCGTAGCCAAGATTCATTTCTACTGGCAGTGCAGTCTCCAGCTCCCCTCACAGTCCTGGCATTGTTATCAAAATAGAAGACAGAATCATAGATTATGATTCGAGGCTATTGGTTATATTGTCCCATACCCTGAATGCCTGGCCTCTCCAGAACAAACCCAACAAGTTGACTGGCCATGAGCAAAACATATTCACAGCCAGTATGGAGAAAATTGTTAGGGGCTGTGAGAAACCAGTGGCTGAAGTTCAGTATGCAGTAAACTTCTCTCAGAATTTAACCCAGTCTTCACCTAATCGTCCAACCACTCAACACTTAACAGCTGCCAGAGCTCCTCATGAGATTGCTTCGATGTCCAATCTCCCTACTACTAGTACCTTTATTCTTAGCTCTCTTGACAAGGTTAACTCTCCGAATTTGTAATTCCCTTTGGCACTGCTGTAAAATATTTACAATTTTATTTAACTCCTCTCCACCTTCCCTGCCATGCAAGGAAAGGTGAACTTCCCTTTAATCTGGATTCCAAACCTTTCATGATAACATTTTTCAAGGTGGGCGCCTCCGCTTCTAAAGGTAATCCAAAACATTTTGAAGCACATTACGCAAGATGTTTTACGTTTTAATTAACAGCATCATCTATCTTTTGCAGACATCCCACCCTGCAAAAACTCATTTCAGGGAGGTAGCACTCCCACCCCCCGCAACCCCATATCCCCCCCCACCCCCCCGGTCGACCTCCAAGGGTGTATATAATACTTTGTTTAGTGGTTTTGTCTAATCTGTAAACCAAGTTGGGTATATGCAGAAAATGTGACATTAAAATATGTACTTATATTATCATCAGTTTTTTTTTCTATTACAACTTTAAGCAAGTCTACAGGGATTTTGGCCTCATCACGTAGGACACCAATAGAGTAGCTCCTTAGCAGCTACTTAGCATAAAGAGAGACCAATCAGGATGCTCCCTCTCCCCCTCAAAAAAATCTGTTTCCGGGATATTGTATATGATTTGCGGGCGTCAGGGAGCTGCTAACAATATGCCGGAGACTCCCGGAACTTCCAGGAGAGGTGGGATGTCTGCTTTTGTACGACACTACTCACCTTATGCCAATCCATAGTATGAGAGAAATATTTCTCAAAGTTTCTACGAGAACTAAACTGGTGGCATTGATCGCCAGTCATCATAAAGTACTTTGAACGGCTGATAATGGCACATATCAAATCCTCCATTCCTGCCACATTGGGCACTCAACGATACGTTTACCAACAGTACTACCCAGGACAGCTGCCAAAGCATTTGTCATACGCCTGGCCCTGGCACACCCAGGAAACAATGGCACTCATGTCAGAATGCTGATTCTGGATGTCAGATGGACACTCAGCACTATTGATTCACAGACCTTGAAGAAGAAACTCCTACTCCTTGGTCTAAATATACAACTGTGAATCCAGCTGTTGGACTTCCAAAGCAACAAACCACAGACAGTTACGATGCACAACCGCTCCTCCTTCCCGAATCATCTTCACATGGGTGCCCTTCATTATGGTCCAAAGGGCCTATTCCTGTGCTGTAATGTTTGGGTGGTGGGGTGGAGATACTAAAGGAGGTACGAGGCGCTCCTTCCCTGCCTAGCCTGCAGGTCACCCTTAGCACCTCCCCCCACCCCTTCAGGGACTTGTGAGGACACGGGAGCAGATGGTGTATGGTCATGTGAGCAGCTGGTGCATATTACGATTCCTGGTTATGGGATCACTCCTGCCAGGCAGGCTGTCTCTGAAAAGTATTGATAATGGTTGGGGTCACCTGTCTTGTAAAGAGACAGCCCAGAAGAAGGCAATGGCAAACTACTTTCATAGGAAAATGTACTGAGAACAATCGTGGTCATACTTACTGTAGTTCAGCTTTTTTCTCTATATTTATTTATCATTGTAAAATTAACGAATTTCACGACATATGCTGGTGATATTAAACCTGATTCTGATATTGGCAAAACCAGGAAAGCAACATTTTACTGCAAGCTTTCCGGTACTAGTTATGCAAGCTTGTAGCACAAAAACTTCACCTCAAATAGAAGCAAATAAATCAAAAAAATCTTTAGATGCTGGAGTGCTGGACATAACCAGAGGGCCAGGCAGCATGCTTAGAGAAACAAGCTGTTACTTTTTCAGGTCCAAGATTTATTGTTAGAAGAATCAGTTCTGCATTGGGTCTAAATCTTCAATGGTTTCTTTCTCCACAGACACTGCCTGATCTACTGAGTATTTTCAACATTTTCTGTTTTCATCTCAAATTTAATACAGTGCATGAAAATTTAAGACATTAAAACACAATAAAGTGTTTCAATATAGTGTACACTTGCTGTGTCGAGGGAACTTCATTTTGAATTATTTTCTAGACGAGGGTTCTGTTGAAAATGCTGTAAGTTATTTCCCAAGCCCAGTTATGTTCAGAAGGGTAAGATGACCTGCCCTCATGATGAACATGTTGACAGTGCACCAATCACATTGTTGTGCAGAGCAACGTGAATCCTTAAGGTTGTTATGGTCAGGAGTCACTACCTATTAAATACTCCCAGTGTGCATCTCAAATAGCCTCGGACAACCAGGTCCAGCTCCTGGCCTTCACATGTGGCTTAGCTACTAAGCCCAGCAGATCTGTTTCTATTGACGGGGAAGGGGCAAAGGAAGGTTACTGGTGCCTTAAAACCATTCACTTTGGGCAAGTGGAGCTCATCAGCCTGGTTGGCAGTTCTGATCTCAAAACTCTGCAGCCTTGCAGCTATACCCACTCATGGGGAAAGCTTTGGGGTTAAACCCTGAGGAAAAACCCAGAGCTAGAGCCCCTAAGGCAGTCCTACATTGAGCTCAACACTGACTGGCAACTCCTGTGACATTGCTGGTACCAAACTGTATCGGTCTCTGCTGTTCCTTTGGATTCATCAGCTGCGTGGAGAAGGGGTGCTTGCTACACGGGCAACAAGCTTGCTCTCCGTATCTTCTTGCCCTGGCTTGCATATCACGTGGACACAACATCCATGATGGACCCGGGCCAAAGGTGGGCACATAGAGCAATGTACAAATGGTACTCCATGTTTAGCAAAGCAAACAGGAATACCATTCTGGACCAGTTTCCTGAAGCTTTCCATCAGTGTGTTTGGAATGTCAGCAGTTAGACAGCCAAACAGCAACAAAATCACTCCAGCAACTGTGAACACCATTACAGGAGAATGCTGGATGCCACAGTGATTAATGGACATTGCTCCTGACAGAAATGCACACAAGAATTATCAGTCAATGGGTGAAGAACACTCACTTCCAGAGGTTCTCAGAAATGGTTCTCCCACAGATATATCTTGAATAGAGAGAGTCACCCCGGCTTAGATATTTGAATGTTAATGCTGATATGAGTTAAAGAAGCCTGAAGTCCCACACCATCAGGTTCAATAACTGTTACTTCCCTTCAACCATTTCTGACCACTTTGATCATATTGAAGTAAAATGAACCTTTTTTTTGTTATAATTGTGTTTGTGATGCTGCTGCAAGTATGTTTTGCATTGCTTGTGCATAAGACAATAAATTTATCTTTGACTTTGACCTCACAAAGAACTGATGCAGGGAAGGTGGCAAATCCATAAACTCATAACTAATGCTTGTCAGGCAGAATTTGAGGAGAAGTAAATACTGTGTAAAAGAAATTGCAACTGAAAAAATGTTGCTTTGTTCTTTTTTTTAAAAAAACAACTGAGTCTGCTTTTTCTTTCATATCTTTATTTGTATACAGCTCAGCAAGAAAGTAAATGCACCGTCAACAGGAAGTTTGTAGCCTTTGTTTAATAAACAGCTCGGTATAACAAATATCCAATCACAGATATACTGAAGAACTTGCACTTCTCTCAGGTGCTCATGCAAATGTTAAACAAAATTAACCAAAAGTTTATTTTAAACCCCTTCTCAAAAAAATGAGGTCAAAAGCAGTGAAAACTTGACAGTTGCTAATGCTTGTTAGAAAGTTTTGGTTCTCCTAGAGTTAGTTATTTTTGTTTTATGTTCTTTCAACCATACACACAGGAAGACTTCAGCAGTCATTTCCTAATGGTTCATGAAAGTCTTACACAAAAGTTCATACAAAGAGAAAAAACCTGGAGATGGAGCTTAACCATAGCTTTTGTTTGTGACTGAAAACCATCAAGCTAGAAATCTGACAGAGAAAATACAGCAGCCTTATGTAAAATCTCCGCTTAGTAAGTGGCCAGTTAATCAAAATAATCAGATGTCTGGTTTTCTTTTCCTTCACAAAGCTTTGGCTGGGAGCGGCTGCTGGTTCCCAGGCGGTAACGAATATCGGTTGCAATCACCAGAATGTTCTGAAACAGTATCAAGATTACATTGTCACAAACCTGATATTCACCAGCACACGCTTTGAAGCACAGCAGCACAGTTTCAATCTACAATCAGTTTTGTGACATGCCACAATTATTTATACCTCACCATACGTAACCACAAGGCCATTCATCCCACGGCGGTTGGAACATCCCATGAAAGATTTACAATTGAATTACTTCATTTGCTCTTTCCCTATAGTTGTTAGATTACACAGCTACATCCTGTTCTCTTTTGGAATTCACTGCAGGATCAATTTCTACCACCTTTCCAGGAATGCAATGCAGATCATAAGTCACCACATAGTCTCCCTGAATCTTTGTTAATTACCCTTTGCTCTGGCTCCTGCTCATCCTTATGTTGGAAGCAATTTCTCCCACGAAACTTAACTCAAGAAGCATAGAACATTCAACAGGCCATTCAGCCTATTGGGTTGTGCCATTCCTGATGCTAATTTATACTTAATGTCCTCTTCCTGCGTGTCACCCATGTTTCTCCATTCCCTTCAAATTCATGTGTCCATCTAAAATGCTAGTAAACTCCACCAATTATCAGCTTCCACTACTACCCCGAAAAGGCACCTGTCTCTTCTGCATAAAGAAGTGCCTTTCATGAGGCCTTTAAACTTTCCCCATCTAAACTTAAAACCATCTCCTCTGCTATTTGACATTTCTACCCGGGGGAAAAGACTCTGCCTGTCTAATCTATATATGTCTCTCATAATTTTGAAAACTTCTATCAGTTCTCCTCTCAGTCTCAAACTCTGGGGAAAACAATCAATGCTCATCTAAACTTTCTTATAGCTAACACCTTCTAATGCAGACAACATTCTGGTGAACTCATCTGCATCCTTTCTACCGTTTCCACATCCTTTATATAATGGGGCAAACAGAACTGAACACAATGCTCCAAGTGAGTATTGAGTAAACTTTTACACAGTTACAGCATGTCTTCTTTACTCTTACATTTGAAGACTTCCAGCCAATCGCCCATTTGCCTTCTCCGCTCTAACAATGCCAGTTTCACCAGCCTCCTCACTGCAGCACCTCAGCCCCGGAACCATTGAGGCAGATCTCAGCATCTCCCAGAAAATCAAGTATCAGGAACTATCACAATACTCCAACTAGAGTCCAGCAGGAACAGGGTAAATGTTTGATTTTGCAATGACAATTTATTCCTGTATGCTGTGCTTTAGTATTAAAAAGAAAGATGATTTTTGATATACAGTATTTATCAATATTCTAATCAAATTCATTGAACAGGTTGCACCTTGTTGCTACTTTTGTATGCTCTGCCAATTCTTACACTGGGTTTAACTTGAAACCACAGTTAAAGTTCACTTTCCCAACAATGTTGGACTTTCTCTAACTCTAGAGAAAAGTCAACGGCACAAAACATTTAATTGTGAAGTTATTTTAAAGACATTGTGAACTGCTCACAGTCACTTTACCACCTGTCTGAACATGATGTTGAACCTCTGCACGGTGATGTTAGTATTCACAGAAAGGACAAGGAGGAGGAATAGATTCCCCTTATCCGAGTCCTCAAGGGAAATTGTTCCCTCGTGACTCTTCTTGTGACGTAACTTCATTTAAATGTCATCCATACCATTAAGTGGATTTCACATCATGCCATCACTCACCTGGTTCACCGTTAGCACTGGGTTTACAAAGTCAATGTGTTTCACAGTTGGAAGTGGAACTCCACCGACTAGTTTATCTGCAAGGAAAAGTAGGAGAGTTCTTGGTGTCATTTGCCAAACAAAAGAGTAGGCTATTCAGACCCTCATCCTGATACAGCCACTGTAGAAGAGGGCTGATGTTTTATGTCAGCACCACTCTCCTATGCAAAGCCCATCCCCAAGTATCCTTAATGAATATATATAGTGAGTGAGTCTCCACAACACTCGTGTAGAGAAGCCCCTCAAGGGGAAGAAGTTTCTTATCATTGTTGTTATTTCAAGACTGTGAACACCCACCTCCCCACCCCCTCGCCCAACCCGGATCTGGATCATCCCTACTTCTCTACCCTGTAAGAACTTCAGACATTTCATTAAGATCATCTCATGTTCTTTCAAATTCTAGAGAGTACAGACCCACCCTGCTCAATCTCTCCTCATAGGACAATCCCAATCCCCCAGGAATTAATCCGGTAAACCTTTGTTACACAGCCTCTTTTGCATGTATAGCGTTCCTTATGCAGAGAGATCAGGACTCTACGCAACTATCCCAGGCGAGCTCTCTCACCAGCACCATACAGAATTACCATGAGAATTCTACACTCTTGTCCCATATCCACCTTAAAGGCCAGCATATCACTTTACTACTTAATTGACCCTGCAGCTGCACTTCAGCCTTCAGCAGTTGGTGTATGAGCACCCAAGGTTTCTCTGAACCCCAATATCTTTCAGTGTCTCTGCCTTTAATAAATACTCTGCTTTCTAAGTTTCCAACATAATTATTCCATTTTAATTATTTCCACTACTCACCACCAATCCACCCACAGTTCTGTGTCTCACCAATAGACCCACAATTCTCTTTACATGCCAGATGACTCTATGACTAATTTTTTCTAACTTTTTTAAAAACTCTATTTGGTGAAGAATGGAGCTACTTTGAAGGTCATGTTAAGTTAACCTGTTTATCAGAAAACTGACAGGATCATGGTCAATGGTGGCTATTCCTGTCACTGCTCCCTTTTGATGTCAATGGACTTAGCAAGAATCAGAACCGTTGTTGCATCTGATCCCACTTGAACTAAAATCATGCCAGTCAGTCAGTAAAATCTTGCATTGGCATATCAAAGTCTCAGAATAAGAACATGATTTCCTGCAGAAATAATGGGCAAAGCTTATTTTCCTGGATTAGAATTAATGATATAAATGCTCTGAGGAAATTTGTAGCACTGCCTACTCGACTCCCGCAGTCATACAGCATGGAGACAGGTCTTTTCATGCCCAAGACGTGTGTTCAAGCTAATGCCATTTTGCATCACTGGGCCGATTATCCTCAAAGATCAACTACCTGTCCACACCTTTCTTAAATGTATCTCATCAACCACTTCCTCCGGCAACTGAATCCATATATCAACCAACAGCTCTGCCCTCAGATTCTTATTAAACCTTTCATCTCTAACCTTAAAACTATGTCTTCTAGTTTTTGATTTCCCAACCATACAAATGAAGGTGGCTCACTCTACCTATCTCCCTCAAAGTTTCTATCCCACTCTTCGATGTTGGATATTCCAAAGGGTATCTGTCATGGACTTACCGTTGACTTTTGGTAACACCACTGCTCTTATTACAATCTTGATTAACAGTTGCAGGCCAGTCACCTTCAACAAGACAAAGTAAGAGTAAAGGAGTGAAGGAAGTTTAAGTGTGCCGGAATAACGTAAAGTTGATAGAAGGGAGCTTTTTACAGCATTGCTGAGGGACAGCTGGAGCCGACAACCTGAAGACTCAGACATCCCAGCAGATCTTCACTGTTGTACTTCTCGTGGGCTCCAGAGCTGGAACGTCAGTGGACAGGGGAATTTGGGCAGTGGACCTGAGTCAGCTTACAACTGACTATATTTATTTCAGTGCAGAGGAATGGCTCATTGGGCAACAGGCCAGTTTTAGCCAATTGAGAGTCAGAGTCAGGACAGTGGATGGAATGGTCTACCATGAGGAGGTGGAAGAGCTTGAGGTCTGGTGCCAGGGAGATAATTTCTTCCTCAATATCAGCTAGACGAAGTACAGGGAAACCTGCACATCTGCAGCACAGCAGTTTCAAACTCCTGAGAGTGCACACCTCACATAATCTCTCATGGTTCCAGAACACGTCCTCCACTGAAAAGAAAGCTCTCCACTTTCAGAGGAGGCTGAAGAGAGCTGGACTGTGCACATCTACACTAACAACCTTCTACAGATGGGCAGTGGAGAGCATCCTAACCTGCTGTGTCACTGTGAGGTGTGGAAACTGCAGTGCTCTACAACAGGTAATTAAAACTGCCCAGGTATGACTGGCACCAGCCTACCCAACATCAGGGATGTATATACAAAAAGGTGCAATGTTATTCTTGCTGTCAGTGAAGGAAGGGATGTATCTGCCCCAAATATTGTGATGAGACATTCTGATTAGGCCCAGAACTGCTCTTTCCTCTTAGTACATGTTGCATTGTGGGGTACTGAGGTTGTGGGGTACCATGGATTCTGCTGACTAAGCTGCCGAATCATTACACTGAGTAAGTTGTAGTAACATGTTGCCTGTCTAAAGGTATTACTTCGATGAAAATTCAATTTGTATTGAAGAATTAAACTCATGTCAAACAAACAATATCTAAAATGTGAAAAGAGATTCTTACCGGAACAGGGCCCACTCTAGAATGTCCAAGAGACAATTTCAGGCTATACAAAAGCAAAGCAGAAGAGCAGAACATGATTATATCACAAAGGAAGTTGTCAGCAACTCTGGTTTTAACAATGCTGATGCAGTCTGACTTTAAACTCTTTCAGTTGCTGAAGGCACATATAACAAATAAACTGGAAATTTTGACCTGCACTGAATTGTTTGATTGGAAAGGATGTGATAAAGATCACAGGTATGTTCCAGTCAAAACATTTGATCATGTTATCTATTCCAACTTTATTTAAATATGACTTTTCAAGCAAGGCTCAATCTGGTACTTCAGATGGATATTAAAGTTTTTTGGCACTTGGCAAATGAAGAGCAGTTAGCTCTTCTAGGATGTATCTGACCAATGTTTATCCTTTAATGACAAGGAACTTCAAGCATTGCTAAAATAGATTGAGTGGTAATTACTTCACTCTGCATGAACTGACGCCATGTTCCGTTACTGAACTGAGGGCATGAACAGCCTTTCGAATACAAGTTAGTTAAAAAAAAAATGGTGGTAATTATTTTGTCCTGCACAAACCAAAACAATGCTCCCTACGCTAATGTCTGAGGGCACGAACGGTATTTCAAGTGCAAGTTTGCTTCTCCTTACTGATTCAGTATTACAGATCCAATCAGTTTCATCCCTGAGATACCGACCTTCGCGGAGACACTTGCATCCTGCAAAAGTCCAAAACCACAAAGAAAAATTCCAATGACAAACAGCTTTATCAAAACGTGAGATGCTTTACAGAGGGGAAAAAAAAAATCTTAGTACTTACAATGTTCAGGACAAAAAGTGATACAAGCGATGAGTTTGGGAGGATCACTAATACATCAAGGGCACCACATGCCTGAATGGTGATGCTGTTATTTGCAGCCCTCAGAACTGGTGGCTTAGTAGCTTTGAGGTTCATTATCATGTTCATGTTAGGATAGAGCTTTTGCAGCTGTGTGGAAAGATAAGCTATTAATATTTGTCTGCATGATTAACTTTCTTCTGCGTAGAATATGCCCGATCTTTAAGCATACCAGCATTTTATGTTTTTTTAAAAATATATTTCAGGTTTCCAGAATCTGTAGTGGTAATGCTCATCCTTCTCACCGTGCCGTAAGGTGCAAAGAATCAATGATCCGGTGAGCTGGCTTGGCAGAAGCCCCTGTTGATATCAGACAAGGGCACGCAAACTCATGAAACACTTACCCGAGGCATGATTAAACCGAAGGACTTTGTGTTTAATCTGAATGGTGACTCTTTCGGGACCTGGGGAAAACAGAAAACAATTAGCAAACTTTGCTTTGTTTTAGATAGAAACATAGAAAACCTACAGCACAATATAGACCCTTCAGCCCACAAAGCTGTACCGAACATGTCCTTACCTGAGAAATTACCTAGGGTTACCCATAGCTCTCTATTTTTCTGAGCTCCATGTACCTGTCCAGGAGTCTCTTAAAAGACCCTATCGTATCCTCCTCCACCATAGTTGCCTGCAGCCCATTCTACACACTCATCACTCTCTATGTAAAAAACTTACCCCTGACATCTCCTCTGTACTTGCTTCCAAGCACCTTAAAACTGTGCCCTCTCATGCTAGCCATTTCAGCCCTGGGAAAAAGCCTCTGACTATCCACACGGTCAATGCCTCTCATAATCTTATACACCTCTATCAGGTCACCTCTCATCCTCCATTGCTGCAAGGAGAAAAGGCTAAGTTCACTCAACCTATTCTCATAAGGCATGCTCCCCAATCCAGGCAACATCCTTGTAAATCTCCTCTGCACGTTTTCAATGGTTTCCACATCCCTCCTGTAGTGAGGCGACCAGAACTGAGCACAGTACAGTGTGATTATGTAATCACACAGTCTTCAGTTCTGAGGAGGGATTTGGAAACAACTGCAGACTGCATTAGGAGAGGGACAATTACCAGGTGGAAAGCTGCAGTGACCAAGTTTTTGGCACTGAATCTTGTTTGGTGGCTCAGAAGTGAATGGGGGCTAGTAGGAGAGAAATGGTGATAGGGCAGTTCAGGGACCAGACAGGAGGTTGTGTGGATGTGAAAGAGACTTCCAGATGATATGTTGCCTTCCAAATGCCAGGGGTCAGGGATACCTCTGATTAAGTACACCTCAGTCTTAAGGGGGAGTATAAGCAGCTGGAAGTTGTCGTACATAATGGTTCCAACAACATGGCTAGGATGAGGCCCTGCAAAGTGAAGCTAGGGAGTTGGGTAGGAAGCTGAAAAGCAGGATCTCAAGGGTAGTAATCTCTGGATTGCTGCCTGTGCCATGTGCCAGTGAGGGCAAGAATGGGATGACTTGGCAGTTGAACGTGTGGCTGAAGAACTGGTGAAGTGGGAATCATTTCACCATTTGTGGATCATTGGGAAGACATGACCAGTAAAAAAGGGATGAGTTACACCTGAACTCAAGGAGGACCAATATCCTTGAGAGCAGGTTTGTTCGGGCTGTTAGGGAGAGGTTAAACTAGTTTGACGGGGTGGGGGGGGGGGGGGGGTTGGTGGAGCAATTGGTGTTAGGATACATGAAGCATGCAGTGAGAATGTAAGGAAGGATAGGCCATTGATAGGACATAATTGCAGTTGGTTGGAAGAGTTGAAATGTGCCATTTTTACTGAAGAATTATCAGGGACAAGGGTGATAACTTAGACCATGGGTCAATACATGGAATTATGACATTGTAGCCATTATGGAAACCTAGTTGTCATAAGGGCAGGAATGATTACTGGATATTTCGGGCTTCGATATTTCAAAAGGGACAGGGAGGGATTTAAAGGAGGTGGGAGAGTGGCATTGCTAATCACAGCTGCAGAAATGGAGGACATTGTAGAGGGGTTGTCTGCTGAGACAGTGTAGGGGTGGAAAGTCACACTATTGGAAGTATTCTATAGACCTATTCCCCCGTCCTCACCCACCCCAATAGCAAGCGATGCTGAGGAGCAGATCAGGAGGTAGATTTGGAAAAGGTGCAGAAATAACAGTTATTGTCATTGGTGACATCAACTTTCCTAATATTGACTGACACCTTGTTAGTGCAAAAGGTTTGGATGGGGCAACATTGCTTCAATGTACCTCAGAAGGATCACCAATGCACTATGTAGAGGTAGACATCAAATGACTATAGAGAGGCCATACTAGTACAAGGCAAAGAACCAGTCAGGTGACAAATTTCTCAGTGGGTGGGCACTTTGGAGACAAAGGCAAATTTTGGAGAGAATGAATCTTCAAAAGAGCTATCCAGTCCAAATTTGGAGTAATTGTGACCACAAGGCAGGTAATGCTTTAGTTCTGCATCTCTTCACTGCGTGGCAGCATTTGTTTCCAGTGACACCCACTCCTGCCTGTGAGAAAGATAACCTTGTACTTGCTGACCAATACATCAGGTGGTGAAAGACAGTCTCTACTCACCATATGATCTGTAATCTTCATTTGCAAAGCTCCAGCTTTCTGAAACACAAATCCTGCTGAATTAGCCAGGAAATCGGATATTCCCAAGTACAGCATGTGATTGCTTTGACTGGGGAGGCTGACTGGAGGTGGCTGGAAGGGAGGTTCTTTGTGATGTCCCACTCTGTAAACTTCACCCTATAAAAAGAATTAGATATCAAATGCCAGGTACAGGAGAATGCAGGCCCATAAAATGCTATTTAACCAATGCTTGTCCATTCCTGGTTTTCCCCACTATCCATGACATGCCCTCTTCTCACAGCTACCTTAGGGAGGAGGTACAGAAGCCTGAAGTCCCACACCACCAGGTCCCACAACTATTTCCTTCAACCATCTGGCTTCTGAACCTCAAACAAAAGAAAATCTGTAGATGCTGGAAATCCAAGCAACACACACAAAATGCTGGAGGAACTCAGCAGGCCAGGCAGCATCTATGGGAAAAAGTACAGTTGACACTTTGGGCTGAGATCCTTCGGCAGGACTGGAGGAAAGAAAACCCCTAGGAGTAGATTTAAAAGGTGGGGGAGGGGAAAGAGAAACACAAGGTGATAGGTGAAACTGGGAGGGGAGGGATGAAGCAAAGAGCTGGGAAGTTGATTGGTGAAAGGGTTACAGGGCTGCAGAAGTGGGAGTCTGATAGGAGAGGACAGAAAGCCATGGAAGAAAGAAAAGGGTGGAGGAATACCAGAGGGAGGCGATGGGTAGGCAAGGAGATAAGGTGGGAGAGGGAAAAAGGAATGGGGAATGGTGAAGTGGGGGTTGCATTACCGGAAGTTCGAGAAGTCGATGTTCATGCCATCAGGTTGGAGGTTACCCAGTGGGAATATAAGGTGTTGCTCCTCCAACCTGAGTGTGGCCTCATCGCGACAGTGGAGGAGGCCACGGACTGACATGTTGAAATGGGAATGGGAAGTGGAATTAAAATGGGTGGGCACTGAAAGATTCCACTGTTTCTGGTGGTCAGAGCGTAGGTGCTCGGTGAAACGGTCTCCCAATCTAAATCGGAGTCTCACCGATATACAGAAGGCCGCACCGGAAGCATTGGATACAGTACTCACAGGTGAAATGTCGCCTCACCTGAAAGGACTGTTTGGGGCCCTGGATGGTGGTGAGGGAGTAGGTGTAGGGGCAGGTGTAGCACTTGTTCTGCTTGCAGGGATAAGTGCCAGGAGGGAGATCGGTGGGGAGGGACAAATGGACAAGGGAGTCACATAGGGAGAGATCGCTGTAGAAAGCAGAAAGTGGGGGTAGGGAAAGATGTTCTTGGTGGTGGAATCCCAATGGAGGTGGTGGGAGTTCCAAAGAATTATGTGCTGGACGTGGAGGCTGGTGAAGTGGTAGGTGAAAAATAATTAATTGCCACTCCATTTAACCTGTCTTACATCTCCCTCTCTCTTTCCCGTTGTCAATGCATACCTTAAAATCCAGGTCCATGGCATTGGATGTGAATTTAATTTGATTAACCAGAGAATAGTCAACCTCAGCGAAGTTATTAAGGCGGAAAGATACTGAGAACATAAAGGGAAAAGAGCATTAAACTTCAGATTGTACTGCATTAAACATTATTATCCTAAGCATGGTCACATTACACCATTGAACATCTTGCTTATTCATTACTGAACTACGGAGTCCTGTATCTCTCAGCAGCTTGATCAAAGCCAACAGGTTTATAGAGCTATGGAGAGCCAAATGGAGACACAAGAGACTGCTGATTCTGGAATCTGGAACTCCACACAACGCGCTGACGGAACTCAATGGGTCGGCAGAGTCAAGAAGAAGGGTCTTGACACTAAACATCTTCCTTCCAGCAGCCCAATTGAATCAGGAGCACGAGAGGAGGCAACTCTCGTGATTTAACCCCTCAAGGTTTAAAAAGGCTGTTTCTGGCGGTCCAATCAAATAGCAATTCATTAACAAGATAAAATAAAAATAAGGCAGGAACAAGTGCGGCAGCCATTGTGTAAATCAACTAGTGTCAGATGGTGGGGGTGGGAGGCTTTGACTCATCCAGCTTGTGCAAGGTACGTATCTGATAAATATCCTTTTAATTCTTCGTTCTCCAGTGAGAATGGATCCAGAAGCTGTGTTGTGTTCTTGTGTGAGATGTGGGAATTCTGGGAGACCTCCAGCCACAGGTGGACCTCCAGGTGCACCGAGCAGTAGCTCCTCAGAGAACGTTAAGGAACTGGAACTGCAGCTTGATGACCTTCAGCTCACGTGGGAAACTGAGGAGGTGATAGATCGGAGCTACAGGAAAATCATCACCCCTAAGCTGCAGGAGGCTGTCAGGAGAAGGAAAGGAAATGGGCAGAGTGCTCCTGTAGCCATTCCCGTCGGTAATAAGTATACTGCTTTTTGATACTGTTTGGGGGGGGGGGGAAGCTACAGATCTCCGGCACTGTGGATCAGAAGGTGGGGCAGAGTGATAGAGGATTCCGTAGTGTGAGCAGACGTGAGGTTCTGTGCACACAATAGAGACACAGAGATAGTATGTTGTCTTCCAGCTACCAGTGTCAGGGATGTCTTGGGTCGGGTCCAGGGCATTCCAAAGGGGGAGGGTGAGCAGCCAGAAGTTGTGATACATTGACATTGGTAGGGAAAGAGAGTGGGTCCTGAAGAGGGTAGAAATAGGATGATTTGGCAGATAAATGTGGAGCTGAGGAACTGGTGCAGGGGGCAGGGTTTCAGATTTCTGGATCATTGGAATCTCTTTGAGGGGTGGGGAAGGTATGACCTGTACAAAAAGGCCAGGTTACACCTGAACATAGAACATAGAATAGTACAGCACATTACAGGCCCTTCGGCCCACAATGTTGTGCCAACCCTCAAACCCTGCCTCTCATATAAGCCCCACCTTAAATTCCTCCATATACCTGACTAGTAGTCTCTTAAACTTCACTAGTGTATCTGCCTCCACCACTGACTCAGGCAGTGCATTCCACACACCAACCACTCTGAGTGAAAAACCTTCCTCTAATATTCCCCTTGAACTTCCCTCCCCTTACCTTAAAGCCATGTCCTCTTGTACTGAGCAGTGGTGCCCTGGGGAAGGGGCGCTGGCTGTCCACTCTGTCTATTCCTCTGACCCTGAGGGGGACCGATGTCTGGTGAGCAGTTTTGCGAGGGTTGTGGAGTGATAGGGCTGAGCATTGGACAGTTGGTATATAAGCAGAATCAGAGTGTGGTGAGGTTGTCAGGAAGGACAGGCAGATGCTGGGGCAAAATTGCAGTCAGTGGGATGCATTAAAATGTAACATGGGGCCAAAATCAAAAAAGTTTGGTGAATACAGGACTGAAGGTGTTATATTTGAATGCTCGCAAAATAAGGAATAAAGTAGATGATCTTGTAGCGCAGTTAAGAGGTTGGCAGATATGATGATGTGAGCATTACTGAGTTGTGGCTGAAAGAAGATCATAGTTGGGAACTTAACATCCTAGGATGCACATTGTATCAAAAGGACAGGTAGGCACACAAGGTGGGGGCATGGCTCTGTTGGTAAAAAAAATGAAATCAAATCCTTAGGGAGAGATGACATGGCATCATCAGATGTAGAATCCTCTTGGGTAGAGGCAAGAAAACTCTAAGGGTAAAAAGATCCTGATGGGAGTTATACTATATACAGGCCCCCAAACAGTGGCCGGGATTGGGGCTATGAATTACACTGGGAGATAGAAACTACATGTCACAACAGTCGGGGGGGGTTTCAACATGCAGGTAGGTTGGGAAAATCAGATTCATGCTGATTTTGGCTCCCAAGAGAGAGAATTTGAACAAGATAGCTTTTTAGAGCAGCTTGTAGTCGAGCCCACAACGGGATCAGCTATTCTGGATTGGGTGTTGTGGGTAATGAACCAGATTTGATTAGGGAGCTTGAGGTAAAGGAACGCTGAGGTGTCAGTGATCATAAGTATGATAGAATTCACCCTGAAATTTGAGAAGGTAAAACTAAAGTCAAAAGGAGTATTACAGTGGAGTAAAATGTCATTAGAGACATGAGAGAGGAGTTGGCTAAAATTAATAGGAAGGGGACAGTGGAGCTGCAGGAAAGATATTAACGTGGATAGAGCATTGACTGATGGGAAAGTGCTGGTGACCAGTGGTGTTCTGCAGGGGTCAGTCTGGGGATTGATTTTCTTTTCACGTTATATGTCAATTATTTGAATGATGGAATTCATAGCTTTGTGGCCAAGTTGCGGACGATTTAAAGATAGGTGGAGGGGCAGGTGGTGTTAAGGAAGCAGAGAGGCTGCAGAAGGACTTAGACAAATTGGAAAAATGGGCAAAGATGGAATTTACAGTGCTGGGAAGTGTATGGACATACACTTTGGTAGAAGAAGTAAAAGTGTAGACTACTTTCTAAATAGGAAGAATTTTTTTTAAATCCAAGGTGCAAAGGGACTTGGGAGTCCTTGTGCAGGGTTCCCTGAAGGTTAATTTGCAGGTTGAGTCTGTTGTGAGGAAGGCAAATGCAATGTTAGCATTCATTTCAAGAGGACTAGAATATAAAAGGCAAGGATTGTAATGTTGAAGCTTTATAAAGTACTGATAAGGCCTCTTTTAGAGTAATGTGATGCAATTTTGGGTCCCTTATCTAAGAAAGGATGTGCTGACATAGAAGAGGGTTCAAATGATGTTCACAAAAATGATTTTGGGAATGAATAGCTTATCATCTGAGGAGTGTTTGCTGACTCTAGACCTGTAGTCAACTAGCATTTAATGAGGGGGAATCTCATTGAAACCTATCAAATGTTGAAATTCCTAGATAGACTGGATGTGAAGAGGATGTATCCCATAGTGGGAGAGTCTAGGACCAGAGAGCACAGCCTTAGAATGGAGGTATGTCAATTTAGAATGGAGATGTGGGGGAGTTTCTTTAGCCAAAGCATGGTGAATCTGTGGAATTCAGTGCCACAGGTGGTTGTGGAGGCCAGGTCACTGGGTGCATTTAAGGTGGAGTTTGATAGATCTTTGACAAGTCAGGGTGTGAAAGATTACAGGGAGAAGGCAAGAGGATGGGGTTGAGAGGGAAATTGACCAGCCATGATCAAATGGTGGAGAAAAGTTGATGAGCCAAATGGCCTAATTCTGCTCCTATCTCTTATGGACTTGTGGCCTTGTCTTATGCAACAGACACAACATGTTGGATGAACTCAGCGGGTCAGGCACCATTCAGCAGTAAATGAATAAATCGTTGACGGTTCAGGCTGAGACCCTTCAGAATGACTGGAAAGGAAGGGGGAAGATGCCAGAACAAGAGGTGGGGGGGATGAAGGAGGACAAGCTGGGAGGTGATAGATGAAGCTTGGTGGATGGAGTGAAGTTAGAAGCTGGGAGGTGATAGATGAAGCTTGGTGGGTGGAGGAGGGGGAGTGAAGTTAGAAGCTGGGAGGTGATAGATGAAGCTTGGTGGGTGGAGGAGGGGGAGTGAAGTTAGAAGCTGGGAGGTGATAAGTGGAAAAGGGAAAAGGCTGGAGAAGAAGAGATCTGATAGGAGAGGAGAGTGGATCATGGGAGAAAGAGGAGGAGGCTGGGCACCAGGGCAAGGTGAAGAAGAGGTAAGAGGCCAGAATGTGGAAATGAACAAGAGGGTAGGGGTAGGGGGAAAAATTAACAGAAGCTGAAAAAAACAATGTTTATGCCATCAGGTTGGAAGCTACCTTGACTGAATATGAGGTGTTGCTCCTCCACCCCAAGAGTGGCCTCATTGTAGCAGAAGAGGAGGCCATGGACAACGTGTCAGAAAGGGGATAGGAATTGAAATGGTTGGCCACCAGGATATTCCAGTTTTTACAGATAGAGCTGAGATGCTCATCAAAGCGCTCTCCCAATATACATTAACTCTCGTCAATATAGAGGGGGGTCATCAAGAGCAGCAGATATGGAAGTTGACCCTAACAGATTCTCAGGTGAAGTATTGCCTCACCTCAAATGTCTGTTTGGGGCCCTGAATCAAGATAAGGGAGGAGGTAAACAGGAAGGTGTAATACTTCTGCCACCTGCAGGGATAAGTGCCAGGAGGGAGATTAGTGGGGGGGACAAATGGACAAGGAAATGATGGACGGTGCAATCTCTGTGGAAAGCGGAGAGTAAAGATGTGTTTGGTGGTAGGGTCCCATTGAAGATAACGGATGTAATGGAGAATGTGTTGGATCACGGGGTGATATTTTAGGACAAAAGGAAACTCTATCTCTGTTAATGCAACAGGAATATTGGGTGAGTGTGGATGTCTGGGAAAGCAAGGAGATGCAGGTGAGGGAAGCATCAATGGTGGAGGAAGGGAAACCCTGTCCTTTGAAGAGCGAGGACACCTCTGATGTTCTCAAAAGGAAAGCCTCATCCTGGGATCAAATGTGGCAGAAACAAAGGAACTGAGAAAAGGGAATGGCATTTTTACAGGAGACACGGTGTGAAAGGAGGTTTAGGCAAGATAGTTATGGGAATTGGTGCATTTATAAAAGATGTCAGTAGACAGTTTGTCTCCGGTGATGGAGACAGAGATCGAGAAAGCAGTGAGAACTGTAGAAATGGACCAAGTGAAGTTAAGGACAGGGTGAAAGTTGGAGGCAAAGTTGATGAACTTGACAAGCTCAGCATGGGTGCATGAAGCAGCAGCAATGCAGTTGTCAGTGCGGCACAGAAAGATTTGGGGAACATGACCAGGGACGGCTTGGAACATGGATTGTTCTACATAGGCAATGAAGAAACAAGCGCAGCTGGGGCCCATGGCTACACCTTGAGTTTGGAGAAAGGGGGAGGAACCAAAAGAAATTGTTGAGGGTGACGACCAGCTCTGCCAGATTGAGGGGGTGGGTGGTGGAGGGGAACTGGTCTGATCCATTGTCAAGAAAGAAATGGAGAACTTTTAAGTCCTTCTTGATGGGGGATAGAAGTGTAGAGGAACTGGACATCCACAGTGACAATCAGACAGTCAGGACCAGGCAACTGAAAGTTGTTGAGGAGATTGAGAGCATGTGTAGTGTTGTGAATACAGGTGAGATATCTGTCCACCTCTCCCGATAGACGCTACCTGACCTGCTGAGAGTCTACAGAGTTTTGTTTGCTGGTTTACAGAGCCGGCTGTGTCGCATCAATCAGGTATTTCTAGGTTAGATTCCAAATCAATGTTGAGTTATTTGGATGCTGTCAGGATGCAATAGATCTTTCAATACATCCACACACATCTCCTTCACTCCTCTTGTCTGTCACAAACAGTCTTGTCCTATACCCAGCCCCATGGCCAAATCTTTTATTTCCTTGAACAAATGGCTGTTAAGTGTTGTGTGTCAGCCTTGGTTTCTGTCTACAATTCCAGAGAAAGGTCTGAATTCTCAGTTGACCCCCTTAAAACTCAAGCCAACAGTTGCTCTTTCAATTGCCTTACCCCTTTGGTTCAGTCAATATTACTGATGATCAGCAGAGCAGCTTATTATCATCTTGTCACTGGTAACTCCGGTCACACCAAATGACTTTCATAAGTTTTCATTCTCAGGTTTATTGGGTGTGGAGCATTTTGCCGTATACAAAAAAATAATCTGACTAAGGGTCTTCATCCTGAAATGTTAACTCTGTTACTCTGCACCGAGCTGCTTCTTCTGTCTCAGGATTTCCAGCATCTTTTTTATTAATTCCCATCTACAATATTTTATATAGCATGGCATCATGCTGGCGTAGTGATCAACATGATGCTATCACAGCTTGGGGCGTCAGAGTTCAATCCCAGTGTCCTCTGTCAGGAGTCTCTGTGGAGTGGAATGCGTGGGTTTTCCCCAGCCGCTCCACTTTCCTCCCACTGTCCAAAGATGTACTGGGAAGGTTAACTGGCCATTGTAAATTCTCCTGTGATTATGTCAGGGTTAAATTGGAACTATTGGGGATGCTGGGCGCTCAGCTTCAAGGGCCAGAAGGGCCTATTCTGCACTGTATTTTTAAATTTTAAAAAAACGTTTCCTTACCCCCTTTCTTCCAAGAATGCGTATTAGGAGGAGAATTGGGAATTTCTTAGTAAGATGTTTCCTTAACTGATAATTGCTTCAATTAGCAAGCCATTCAGATGAAGGAGATCCAAGATTGGGTTCTCAGTTCACACTTAAGACCATTCAATTGGCTGAATCATGAGTTCGGTTCCAGTGACTCAGCAGGTCAGGCAGCACCTGAGAAACCATTTTGGGTCTGGGACCATTTGTCAAAATTGGGAAAGAGCGAAGCAAGTCGGGCCACATTGGGAGTATAATATTCAGCTCTGGTCACCGCACTACAGGAATGATGTGGAAGCTTGGGAGAGGACACAGGACACTGCCCGGATTAGAGTAGTTACCATAAGGAGAGGTTGGACAGATTAGACTGCTTTCTCTGCTGCTCAGGAGAGAACTGATGGAGGTGAGGAATAAATAGGGCACACAGCTTCATTCCAGGCTCAAAATGTTAAATACCATAGAGCACAGCTTTAAAGAAAGGAGAGAAAGATTAAGGGAGATGTTTAGGACCAATTTTGTCTGCACAGGGAGTAGAAGATACCTAAAACATGCTGCCCGGGGGACTTATGGAAGCAGTCAAAGCAGTGCCATTTAAGAGGTTTTTCATCAGACACATGGACATGCAGAGGATCGGGGGGGTGGGGCGGATATGGATCACATTCAGGCAAATGGCATTAATTCCACTTGACACTATACTTGGCACAGTCACTGTGGGCAGAAGGGCCTGTCCCAGTGTTGTACTGTTCCATGTCAGTTAGTTTTAAGTAGCAGGAAAGGTGAGGGGGGTGGTATTTGGGAACAAAGGAAATACCTCTGGTAGGGTGAGACCAGAAGACCTAATGTGGCAAGAAGGTGGAGTTAAAGTCAGATTAGGCTGTAATTTTAGTTCACCATCCCACTGTGACCTCCTGCACTGTCAATGCAAGCTTGATAAACAACATCATATCTTCCGCCTTGGCAGATGCATCGCTTGGGACTCGATACTGAATTCTATAACTCTAGATAGCTCACTCTTTCCTTCTGTGCGTACCAGCACTGGCCAATTCTGCCTGCCCTTACTCTGGCACACTGATTTCTTTTTACATACACTCTGACCTGCAGGCCCCACAACTTTATCACCTGCAATACATTCTTACAAAGAATACATTCTTTGCAATACATTCTGCAAAGTTTCACTTGACCTTAAATCCCTCTTTAAACTGCCACTTTAGGTCAGCAGTCTCAGGCTAACAGAGATTTTCCCTTGAGAGGACACGGAAACATTAATGCTGTTTCTCCCTCCATAGATTCTGCCCGACCTGCTGGGAGTTTTCTCCATCTTCTATTTTTATTTCAGTTTTGCAGCTTCTGCAGAGTTTTTTTTGGATTTTTTCCCCCCTCTTTTTTTGCACTCTCCAATACTGTTGCTGCCAGATGCAATGTAAGTGATGAGAGGTGGTGGGGGGGGGGGGGGGGGTAGGGGAGGGTCAATCCACTTTCGTTTCAGATTGCTTGCATATACAGCATATTCACTTGATCTTCCTGTGCAAATCTGATCCATTGTAGGGAGCACAAGGCAGCATCCTCACGAGAGTCTCTGAAAGGTGATGGGTGATGATAGAAGAGGAAGAATGTAAAACAACCTACTTTTCATGCTCTTTAGATCATTTTCCAGATCCTTGATGGCACTAGAGACTTGAGGACAAATCTGTGAAGAGATAATAAGTGACAATTACCTGACTCTGACATTCTGCCACATTGCGCAAGTTAACAGCAGAAATATCTGGTGTGAAGGTCAATGGGAGATGACCTACCTCCTTGTTAAGAGCACGCTTGATGGGTTTCTCTATGAATTTGCGGAATAGATTGTACAACCATCTACAAAACACAACATGGTTAGGTGAAAACAAATCTGTGCATTGTGCAGAATCACTTGGAAATGCAGAAAGTACTCAGGAGTAAGGATGTGGGTTGACGTGCAGGAGTAAGCATCACCAAATGTTTCACCTGTGTAAGGGTTTTTCTCTCTTTATGTTACTGCGTGTGTTAATCAAAATGGCTTCTTTGTTAAAAGTAAGAATGCTTCCTTGTTATGCTAACTGGTGAGAGGGTGCTTTCTCTCGAAGCTTGTTTGGGTTATATTTACTGATAACGAGAATTGTATTCGTTTGTTAACCAATTGGGATAGAGGTTATTCTTCTTGTGGGTCTGTTAAGCTAGTATAGTTGGCGGGCTTTTAAGGAGTCGCTGCGAGGGGGTGAGAGAGAGAGGACGCGATGCTGTAAGCTGGGTGACGGAATGGACCCCGAGCGGGGGTCCGAGGCCAGGGTTTTCGGCGAGGAGAGGAGACGAAGACAGACGTGCCAGGGGTGCTTGGTTGATCACTTTGGGTGGTCCTGAGCTACAAGTCGAGGAGGTCTGAGGGGATCGAATGGTGGCCGGAAGACTTCGTTAATTGAGCTCCAATGGTTGTGCACGAAGTGGTTTGGACTTTGATAAGTTTGACGCCTTTTACTTCTCCTTTTATATTGTATCTCTATTAAGTACATAGTTCCAGTAAGATCTAGAAAGTGAACTCATGTAATCGCATGTGGTGTACTGTCTGTTATTTGGTGAGGTCGGGACAGCACACAGCGTCTACACAAGCTGATTACCCAGTTTAGTGAGGCCGAAGGCTGCTCCCCCTCGACGGAAGTGAGCTGAGCGACCCTGAGGCTCACCGGGGGGCTACACCTGCAAATGTTTTGTTGGAGTAAATTCCCTCATTTTAACATTAGACCTAATCAGATCCCAGTGAATCATGTAAATAGAGCTAATCTAAAAATTTTAGAGTTCATAGAGTTTTGCCCCACAGAAATAGTACATGCCAGCCAAAGTGCCTCATCTCAGCTAGTCCCGTTTGTAGGCATTTGACCCATAACTCTCTAAACCTTTCCTACTCAAGCGCCTGTCCAAATGCAGAGTGTTAAGTCAGCGTGTGGGGCAGTTGATGTACAGGTAAATACAGCTTGTAAAGAGTTTGTGAGGAAGGGTAGGCAGTTGATAGTCATTGGGATGGGTTTTAATGCAAGCAATATCGGGAACAAGGGTGATGAGCTTAGAGCACGGGTCAGTACACAGAACTACGATGTTGTGGCTACTGGACGTTCTGGAGTTTAAGTGTGCCAACTACAATAGGGAGGGAGGGTCAAGAGATTAAAGCTCTGATCATTTCCTGTTTGGTGTTATATAGCTAACACAACTGTGATAAGCTATCAGTTCTGCGTCTGATTCTATTGACTTTCCAACTTCCTGGTCAGATCCCTCACTCCGAGTCCTGGAGGATCACTTCCCAGGGGAGGTTTCAGCTCACAGGGGAGATCAGTGACAAACTGACAGCACTGATGTTGACCCTGAAATTTTGTTCCATCATGATGGTGACTACAAAGCATTTGGCTCAGCTCAGGTCTGGCTTGGGAAGTGGGGAAAACAGCTTACCCCTGCTGATAGTGTGTGGGGTTGCTGGTCTCTCTATTCCAACACAGAGCTGCCCCAGCATTACAGATCTGCTGGCATCTCAACCTCAGCTCCCTCTGCCATATTTACTCTCAGACCTGTTGTTCTTCATCCTCTACTTCCCTTCCTTCCCATTAACTTCCTTCCCCATAGTCTGTTTTTTTATTAATTTTTATCAATTATGCTATTGTTTGCACTGTTGTAACTATATGTTGTAATTATGTGGTTTTGTGCAGGTCTTGTAGCTTTAGTTTTTGGTCTTGTTTGTCTGGTGGATTTGGAGCTCCTTTCCGGGGAACACGCTAAGACGGTAGTGCGATATTAATACGCAGCAGCCTCTCCAGACTCTGGATTGGGGATTACCAAACATTATGTGGATCTTCTGGTGTAGTCTGTTTTGTCATGTGCTTTTGTGATATCATTCTGGAGGAACGTTGTCTCATTTTTTAACTGCATTGCATTTGTGGTTTCTAAATGACAATAAACTGAATCTGAATTTATAGTCATAGTCACAAGCACAGTCTTTGTCCCATGGAATCCATTCCAACCATCAAGTTGCTATTCACACTAATCCCACTCTAATTCCATTAAAACAACCCCCTCCCCCCACCCCCAGTGGATTTTACTTGTCAGACTGGTGTCCTTTGGCGTGCCAATCCTGGCCAATGCAACTTTCATAATTTATGGGGGAAAATCCAATCCCGGAGTCAGAATCAGCCTGACCGGAATTCAGTACTGGAGACAGTTACCTTCCTGCCCACTAAAATCTCCACCACTTGAAGACAAATTATATCATAATTAACTCTCTCAAAGCACCGATCACATTCTGGGCTTTAAATGAAGAATAGGCAACTGAAGAAGACTGCAGAGGAGTGAGGGGGAGGGGGAGGGGAGAGAGAGAGAGAGAGAGAGAGAGAGAGAGAGAGAGAAAATGAGGGATAGAATGGAAGAGAGAAAGAGATTGCAGAGGACAGAAAATAAGAGCGGAGGAGAGAAACAGCAGGAGTGATCCAGAGTTTAAAAAAAAGAGTGCACAAGAGAGAAATAAAGAAAGCAGGAGAGGGAGAGAAATAGCAGAAATGTATGGTGGTTTCTTTTTCCTAAAGTACTTGGTATATTACCTTTTCTTTTTGATGAACTTGACATGAACTGTGCCAACGTTGGCAGAACAAGCAATGCTGTGGATTGCAGGACGGCCTGTATTGTCCCGGGTCAGTCCTATAGTCTGTGATATCGACAGCCTACTCGCAGTTACCTCAAACGATCCACTCGTCCTACTGTAGTAAGGAGAAGCCAAGGTCATTTGGTAAATGAGTACAAGAAGACAGACCGACGAATGAACTGAGATCCATAACTCTGCTGAAGTTTATTGTCCCAGCGTCTGGTATTAGACCCCTCTCTACTGGGGCCTGGAGGTATAGAGTTTGGAGTGGTGGGCGTTCTTTTAGAGAAATAGGCCATTCAGCCCAATAGTTTTGTCCCAGAGAGAATGGTGCACCATGGACTTCTCTCCACCTTTCTACCCCTGGGTCCAAGCATAATAGAGCTATTGATTAGTCATTCCAATCTCAGACATCCCATCCTGCAAAAACTCACTTCAGGGAGGTAGCACCATCAATTTGCGGGAGACTCCCGGGAGAGGTGGGATTTCTGTGATAGAGTAGCTCCTGAGCAGCTAGCCAGCTAATTTAAATAACGTTAGCTATGCTAATGAACGAATGACACCTGTTAAACTCACCTCAGCATGTCTTTTACATTTTAACCCTCCACAGACAATAGAAAAGTCACTGTTGCAAACAGTGCAGCGAGCAACACTGTCATTATTCTTGACCCCTATTAGGCAGGGGTACACTTTAGTGTAGTCTGGGGTGAAGTACGTTTTTTGGAACACTCTGCCATGTCGCGCGGTCTCTCTCTTTCTCTCTCACTCTCAAAAAAATCGATTTCCAGGATATTGTATATAATTTGTGGGCATCAGGGAGCCGCTATCAATATGCGGGAGACTCCCGGAACTTCTGGGAGAGGTGGGATGTCTGCAATCTATCTCCTGTAGCGGTCACAGAGCTTAGGCCAAGAGGAGTCACTGGCAGAGAGCTTTGGGAACAATAGGTCCAATATCACCCATTCTATCTAAGCACACTCCACTCATCTCATCAAGTCTTAAGTCCCTTGTTAACTGCATAACAAAAATGCATCTTGCATTTTAATACGTCAACATACTTTGGTCCCACCATCTCCCAATAACGTTTGTCCATCCATGATACTGTGTGACTGAAGTATTGTCTGTTTATTAAGAGGGATTAACTATGGGTGAAACTTCAGATGTAAAACTCACCCTATATGATGATGAGAATTCACCCAGCAACAAGAGTCTTTCTTTTATAGATGGCCTGCATGAGCATCAGGCTTAGAAAGGGATGACATAGGATTGGAAAGTGTAGTTGAGTTGAGTTAAAAAATGGCAAGGGTAAAAGGACTCTAATGGCAGTTGTACACAGGCCTCCAAACAGCAGCCAGGATGTGGACTACAAATTACAGCAGGAGATAGAAAAGGCGAATCAGAAGAGTCATGGTAATCATTGGGGATTTTAACATGAAAATGGATTGGGAAAACCAGGTCAGTACTGGACCTCAGGAGGCAGAATTTGTAGAATGTCTAAGGGATGGCTTTTTTGAACGGCTTGTTGTTGAGCCCACTAGGGGATCGGCTGTGCTGTATTAGGTGTTGTGCAATGATCTGGAGGTGATAAAAGAGCTTAAGATTAAGGAACCCTTAGGGAACAGTGATCACAATATGATTGAGTTCACTTTGAAATTTGAGAAGGAGAAACTAAATTCCAATATGTCGGTATTTCAGTGGAATAAAGGAAATTACAATGGCAGGAGAGGGGAACTGGCCAAAGTTGACTGAAAAGGGACACTAGCAGGGAGGACAGCAGAGCAGCAATGGCTGGAGTTTCTGCAAAAAATGAGGGAAATGCAAGACAGATATATTCCAAATAAGAAGAAATTTTCGAATGGAAGAAGGACACTGCCTTGGCTGACAAGTGAAGTCAGAGCCAAAGTAAAAGCAAAAGAGAGGGCATATAAGGAAGCCAAAATAGTGGGAAGATAGAGGATTGGGAAGCTTTTAAAAACTTGCAGAAGGAAACTAAGAAGGTCACTAGGAAGGAAAAGTTGAATTATGAAAGGAAGCTGGTGACTAATATCAAAGAAGATACTAAAGCTTTTTTAAGTGTATAAAGGGTAAAAGAGAGTTGCAGGTAGATATAGGACCAATAGAAAATGACACTGGAGATATTGTAATGAGAGATACAGAGATAGGAGATGAACCGAATGCTTATTTTGCATCAGTCTTCACAATGGAAGACATCTGCAGTATACTGGACATTCAAGAGTGTCAGGGAAGTGAAGTTTGTGCAGTGAAAATTATGACTGAGAAGGTGGTCAGGTAGCTTAATGGTCTGAGAGTGGATAAATCTCTTGGACCTGATGGAATGTACCCTTGGGTTCTGAAGGAAGTAGCTGGAGAGATTGTAGAGTCATTAACAATGATCTTTCAAAAATCGATAGATTCTGGCATTGTACCGGATGACTGGAAAATTGCAAATGTTACTCTGCTATTTAAGAAGGGTGGGAGGCTGCAGAAAGGAAACTATAGACCTGTTAGCCTGACATCAGTGGTTGGGAAGTTGTTGGAATCGATTGTTAGGGATGAGATTATGGAGTACCTGGAGGCACATGACAAGATAGGCCAAAGCCAGCATGGTTTCCTGAAAGGAAAATCCTGCCTGACTAACCTACTGCAATTTTTTGAGGAAATTACAGAGTAGACAAAGGAGATGCAGTAGATGTGGTCTACCTGGATTTCCATAAGGCCTTTGACAAGGTGCTGCACAAGGCTGCTTAGCAAGATAAGAGCCCATGGAATTACAGGGGAGTTACTAGCATGGGTGGAGCATTGGCTGATCAGCAGAAAACAGAGAGTGGGAATAAAGGGATCCTATTCTGGCTGGCTGCCGTTTATCAGTGGAGTTCCACAAAGGTCAGTGTTGGGACTTTTACGGTGCTGGTTTTTACAATGTATGTCAATGATTTGGACCAAGGGATTAATGGATTTGTGGCTAAATTTGCCGATGATACAAAGATAGGTGGAGGAGTGGGTGGTGTTGAGGAAACAGAGAGCCTGCAGAGAGACTTAGATAGTTTAGGGGAATGGGCAAAGAGGTGGCAAATGAAATACAATGTTGGAATGTGTATGGTCATGCACTTTGGTGGAAGAAATAAACAGGCAGACTATTACGTATTTAGATGGGTAGAGAATTCAAAATGTAGAGATACAAAGGAGCTTGGGAGACCTTGTGCAGGATACCCTAAAGGTTAACCTCCAGGTTGAGTCGGTTGTGAAGAAGGCAAATGCAATGTTGGCATTCATTTCTAGAGGTATAGAATATAAGAGCAGGGATGTGATGTTGAGGCTCTATAAAGCACTCGTGAGACCACTCTTGGAGTATCGTGTGCAGTTTTGGGCTCTTTATTTTAGAAAGGATATACTGACATTGGAGAAGAGGGTTCAGAGAAGATTCACAAGAATGATTTCAGGAACGAAAGGGTTACCATGTGATGAACGTCTGGCAGCTCTTGGGCTGTATTCCCTGGAGTTCAGGAGAACGAGGGGGGATCTCATAGAAATATTCTGAATTTTAAAAGGCCTGAACAGATTAGATATGACAAGGTTATTTCCCATGGTAGGGGAGTCTAGGACAAGAGGGCACGACTTCAGGATTGAAGGATGTTCATTTAGAACAGAGATGCAGAGAAATTACTTTAGTCAGAGGGTGGTAAATCTGTAGAATTTGTTGACATGAGTGGCCGTGGAGGCCAAGTCATTGGGTGCATTTAAGGCAGAGATAGATAGGTTCTTGATTAGCCAGGACATCAAAGGGTATGTGGAGAAGGCAGGGGAGTGGGATGACTGGAGGAATTGGATCAACCCATGATTGAATGGTGGAGCAGACTCAATGGGCCAAATGGCCTACTTCTGCTCCTGTATCTTATGGTCTTATGAGCAGACTGTAGTCAAATGGAAAGCAGTCTGTATGGCAAGGTGTCGAACTGTGTATGGAACCTGTGGTCATGTGGTAGGGCTTAATGTGACAGAACTGGAACCAGGCTGTCACACCTCAAATCCACTTCACAGTGAGCTGTACCCAAATGGGAGACAATGGGCAGAATGATGGGAGCTGTGCCCTAGCCTCTAATCGTCTCTGTTCCCCAGGGCAACAAGGTTACAGCAGACTATCGTCACTTTCCAAAATCCAACCCAAAACAGGGAGAGTGAGGGTACACTGTCACCAACTGGAATCCTCCAATAGCTCAGGAAGAATGAAAAGTAAAGCAAGGTCTGAATACTTACAAGAAATGGCGCTTCTTTACTCTAAAATTGCCCCTCACTTTAATGTAGCCATTAGCGACGGAAAGCTGGATGCCTTTCCCAGCAACGAATTTCACAGAGGACTGAGGCAAGCCAAACTGTGTAATCTGAAAGCTGGAGGCAAGATAGGTGCAATGAGTTATTGTTATATTGTTACAGAATGTAGAACATTTAACAACACAGGAACCGGTCCTTCAGCCCACGATGTTGTACCGAGCTAATTAAGCTAATGACACCTAATCCCTTCTGCCTGCACATGGTTCATGTCCCAGCATTCCCTCTTAAATGCCTCTATTGTATCTTCATCCACAACTTCTCCTGCCAGCACATTCCAGCCACCCACTGCTCTGTGTGAAAAACGTGCCCCTCACATCTCCTTTGAACTTTCACCCTCTCACCTTAAATGCATGCCCTCTAGTATGGACATTTCAACCCTCTGGCCAGCTATTTGCATGGTAGTGTAACAATGTGACAGCACCAGCGGCTGTGAACATGTGGCTTTCCTCTGGGTGCTCCTGTTTCCTGCCACATTCCAAAAATCACGTTCATTAGTTGTGGGCACGCTATGTTGGTGTCAGAAATGTGGTGACACTTGCCTAGCGTGATCCTCGTTGATTCGATTTGATGCAAACAATGCATTTCACTGTATGTTCTGATGTAAGACCTGTGCAAAATTCTTCGATATCTTGTATCAATCTAGATAGATAAATATAGATTCCATACACACACACTCAAATATTATATATATATAAACAATTTAATGTATTGCACTGCACTGCTGCCACAAAAGAAAAACTAGTTTCATGACATATATGAGTGATGATAAACCTGATTTAGATATGGGTCTCCATTGTGGACTGAGAGTTGGAAGGGGCCAGAGACAGGAAAATCATGGTTGGGAAGAGAGGAAGGGAGAGGGGAGGGAGCAGGAAGCACCAGAGAGACATTTTGTACTGATCAACAAACCACTTGTTTAGGATCAAATGACCTCACCTGGTGTGTCAGGGCTGGGTGCGTCTGCACCTCCTCGCCTCAGGCACTCCTTCTCCACCACCTATCCCACTCTTCCTGCGGTGTTGCTCCCCCACCATTTCCAACATCCTTTGCACCCACCACAAACTTGTTCTTCCCTCCACGTTGACAAATACCCTAGCTATGTATATGTGCCTAAGGCTTTTGCACAGTACTGGACATCTGACAAATAAAACTACTCTTTAATCTTTAAAATAATTCAGTAAAGTGGAGGTTAATGTTCCAAGTCAATGGTATTTTTTGCTTGATGTTCGATTTTTATTCTTAACTTCAATTTTATAGAAGTCAGACAGAGTGTGGATCCCTGTGGAACACCACTAGTCACAGACTTCCAGTCAGAAGAAGACCCATTGACGACTGCCCTCTTGCCTTCTATGGGCAAGCCGGTTCCGAATCTAAACAACACGGACACCACAGACCCTATGCATCTTCATCTTCTGGATAAGCCTAAGGACTTTGTCGAATCCACGTAGACAATATCCACTGCCCTATTCTCATTGATCACCTGTGCCACCTCCTTGAGAAACTCAATTAAGTTGGAATCACATGACTTGCTCCATACTATCCTTTGCTGACTGATGAAGGGTCTCGGCCCGAAACGTCGACGGTGCTTCCCCCTATAGATGCTGCCTGGCCTGTTGTGTTCCACCAGTATTTTGTGTGTGTTGTTTGAATTTCCAGCATCTGCAGATTTCCTTGTGTTTGCCCCTAATTAGGGTCTGCCTTTCCAAATCTTCATAAATCCTATCCTTAAGAACCCTCTCCAATAGCTTCCCTACCACTGATATGAGCATCGCCAGCCTGTAATTTCCAGTACTATCCCTATTTCCTTTCTTGAACAACAGAACAGCATTAGCAACTCACTGGTCCTCTGTGACTTCGCCTGTGGCTTGAGAGGACATAAAGATTTTGGTCAAGGCCCTCACAACCTTGCTGCTCTCAATAACCTGATGTACAAACGTGGACATCCATCCAGCTCTGGGAACATATCTACCTTAATATTATGTGCTCATACATAAAAAGAAAATAAATAAATTGGAAGTATCTTGCCTTGTTCAGTTTCATTACACAGCAAAATCCCAATAATTTCTCAGTAAATCCCTAATAGAGGAGTCCATAGTAGGTGATATTCTGCAAAGCGAATCGTTCACTACATGTTACTATACCCACTCTACTTGTGGTTTGCCTATATCAGGGTTGGGGAAAAAAGGATTCCACAGTATGGCCATTAGAATTCTAATATGAATATTCACTGATTAACTTGCCTTAGATACACCACAGTCCTTTTGAAATGAAAAAGTCTTCCAATATCTAAAGATCTAAAGTTGTTTTCCTATCAAACCATTACATGTTTAGGACATCACAAAACACTATACTATCAATGAATTGTAGTCAATAATGAAGGTAACCAATTTACACTAATTAAAAAAGCATATGAGAAAACAAACAGTTTTGATTTTTCAGTAATGGGAAATCCTGTAAGTTGATTTCAAAAACATTGATATATTAACTAAATGTTCTATTGTATCTGAAGGCTGTTAGTGGTGAACTACATATACCTGTCTGGACACGCCCCTCTGCTGACTGCTCCTGCGGCTCCTCCCACAGACCCCTGTATAAAGACGATTGGAGGCACTGCCCCTCCCTCAGTCTCCAGGATGTTGTGTGATGGTCTCTTGCTGCTAATTGTGGTCTCTCTTCCAGCTAATAAAAGCCTATCTCGCCTCACATCTCCGAGAGTTATTGATGGTGCATCACTGTTATTATCGCATTCCTTGGACTTATTGTCACTGGAGTTTATTAGAAAGGGGGGGAGCTCAAAGGCACGGATGGGGGTGAGCATTCTGGAAGGAAGGAAGTTTCTAATGGTGGTGGAAGTCCAAAACTGGGCTATCGGCTTCAGGATAAGGGGTAAGCCACTCAGGACTGAGATGAGGAGAAATTTCTTGACATAAAGGCGGTTGTTGAACCTGCGGAGTTCTTGCTCACAGAAGGCAGTTGAGGCCACATCATTTCATGTAGTCAAGAAGACCAGATATTGTCCTAATGTTCAAAGGGGCGGAGTGGCTTGGTCATACTAAATTTTTATATTCCCATGTTTTAATCTTCTTCCTCATGAGAAGCACCCAAAGAACTTCGGATTGCACACAAGTGAAGAGGAAGGTTAAATCTGCCAGACTTGAGCCTGGTCCAGAATACTGAATTCCTAGAGTTACAGACTTGCTCTGCAGGGAACAGGTCCTTTGTCCAGTACATCCACACTGGCTGAGGAGCCTTCCTGACCAAGTCCCTTTTGCCTGCACTTGGCCCCTATCCCTTTAACCTTTTCATATTCATATACCTGTTCAAATTCCTTTTAAATTATCTACTTCTGCCTCCCCCTCTAACAGCTTGTTTCACAAACTCGCCAAACTCCCTATGGAAAACTTCCCTCTCAGCTCTCCTTTAAATCTTTCCTTTCTCATTGTAAACCAATGGCCTCTAATTTTAGGCTTCCCCTACTTTGGCAAAGGAGTGTGATTACATATCATATTAACTCATCTAGTGAACTTCTAAACCTCTAGAAGTCACCTCAGCCTTCTTCGGTCCAAGGAAAGTAGTTCCAGCCTATCTAGACTCTGGCTAATCAGTCCTGGCAATATCCTTGTGAAACGTCTCTGCACTTTCTCAAGCTTGCTATAGTATGATAGCCAGAACCAAGGACGATATTTTCGGTTCACCAGCATCTTGTGCAGTTGTAACATGACAACACAACTCTTGCACTCAGTGCCTTACAGATGACGGTAGGCTCGCCACACATCTGCTTCACTACCTGGTCTGCATGGGGCACCACTTTCAGGTAACTTACGCACTAGTATCCTGTTCTTACACCACCCACTATTCTGACCAATGTAAGCATTGAAAGTGTGCTGTCCTGGCCCAGTGGATATTGCCAGGGGGATCATGGACTGTCTTAGAGGAAGTTCAACCTTGAAAAGAGAACAAGGATTGAGAACGCTGCAGATTTGGTGTAATTTGCCAAATGGAGTAGATTTGACAACAAGTGAGCATTTCAAATTAATCAATGCAGAACAAAACCGCAGAGTTACAAAGCAAGGCCAGAGGCTGAGACAAGCACACTTAACCCTGATATTAAAAAAAATTGCTGGAGATATCCTAAAGCACTGTTTGCTCTGAGCTGCACATGTTACAAAAGTTGTGAACAAAACCTGGTCAGACTTTAGGAAAAATTATGAAAAAGAGTAAAAAGGCCAGTGGGCAGAAGTTCCCTTTCACCTTTTGGTTCTTGAATCAACTAGCACAACACTAATCACTGGAGATTAACAACACTGTGAGCTCTTTGTCACTCTGCATTAAAACTGTCTTTCTTCAAATGGTGTTCCTTTGCATAAAAATTGTGTTCTGCATTTTTCTTATGACTGCTGCTTGTGTGCAATGCTGCTGCAAGTTTTTCATTGCATTTGACCTTGACCTTGACAGCTGTAAGGGGAAGGTCACTCGCGGCTACATCTAAAAACATGGCAAGACTTCTTGTTGGTTTTTGTCTTACAACTTAGAACAGTATAGTATAGTACAGGAGCTGGCCCTGTGACCCACGATTTTGTGCTAAACTAATTCCTTCTGCCTTCGCAATGTCCATTTCTTATATGAAACTGTCACACATGACTGACCTGGTGGGAGTGTCGAGCTACAGAAAGCATTCCTTTCATTTATTCCGTGTGTTCCTGCTTCCTGTTTGTCATTGTGGGCACTTTGGAAGTTGCTCAGTGACTGAAATATTTCACAACACAACTCATTTCATATGGCAGTGAACACTTTCCTGGAAAGTACCCATTCATTCAGTGTAATGTACTTGAATTCTGTTTGTACTGTGTGCTGAGCAATACCACAAAAACCACTTAGACTCGGTGCATCAAACTGAACAGGAGGCACAACATTTACAAAGCTGCCCAGTCAACCCAGGTCAACACACTTCAGTTAGCAATGGAAGCAACGATCTTAAAATACAGTTCCATTAAACAGGCAGTGGGCATGGATTGCAGAACAACACAAAGTAGCACTAACCCTGTGAAGCTGAAACGGATGCGGCCAATAAACTTCACACGCTTTTTACCCGATACATCTGGAATCTTCACCTTCCGCATTTTCTGTTGTAACACAGCCATCCCAATCGACTGAGCTGCATGAGAAAGAAATGTTGGAGAATTCAGTGCTCGGTAGGAATTGGACACATGTGCTTAGTTACACACCGTACAGATCAGCACTCTCCCCCACAATCTGTGGCTGTCGTGGTTCACCCAAAGATACTCACACTAGTCCAAATAGTGACACCAAGTTTAAGTTGCCCAGCGCCAGGTGAGTCTGAATATAAAGGGATGGAGCCAGCACACAAGCAAATATAGTTACGGCATTTTGTGTTGGTAACTAATGATTAATAGATGGTGCTGTTAATAGAGACAGTTAATGTTAGAAATGCACAGCATCAGTGGAGATAAGAATAAAACAAGGCAGCTACAGGCTCATCTGTAAGCTTTAGGGATGCGAATTGTAAACTTTTGATGTATTGTTGGTCGGGTAGTCCAACAGAATGGAAGGTGAACACGGGTATTCTTGCTTACCGGATGGTGCAAAATATCTCTTAAGTGTAAAGTGTAACCATGAGAGAGCACATGGTTAATACAGATTAGCCCATGAGGATTAATTCTATTAGGTTAATACGGACCAGTGGTATATTAGCATCAAAGTACACAGCAGTGCGCCTTCAGGGTGCTGTAATTTCGTGGCTCTGGAGGTGGGCTGATTGGAGGCCAGTGCCCCTGGCTGAGGCATCGCGGGAGAACATGGAACATCGGGGGCTGTGTGTCCAGAGACCTGAGCCTTCCAGGTCTCCCCTCTCGCCGTGAAATTGGAACACCTCCTTTTCCCTTTTTAGGGAGAGAGAGAGAGAGAGAGAGCCTGTGGAATGTTGAATTACCGGGTGACCGAGTCGTCTTTGGGGTTCTGCAAGTCTGTGTCTTTACTGATGCTTTGCTGCATACCTGAGTGCTCAGTGGAGGGTGCTGGTGTTTTTTCTCCTGGTGGGGGCGTGATCATTGCCTTGCCTTGTGCATGGGAGGGGGATCGGGGTGGGGGGGGGGTCTTTTGTTAACTGTCATTCATTCTTTTGGACACTCCTCTGTTTTGTGGATGTTTTGTGAAGGAAAAGAATTTCAGGATGTATATTGTACACATTTCGTTGACATTAAATATATCTATTGAACCAATTGAAAAAATACTAGACAGGGTGTATATCTCTATGACTATAAAATTGCACCCACCATCGTGAAAGCTATTAGTACTGTTTCAGAAGTGCACATCTTGCATTTGTATAGTATTACTCAGCCCAGACAAAGAACTCACATGTGTCTAGTTGTACAATAGGTTTTTAAATTCATTCAAGTCAGAGATGAAATTGAAATGACTGAAGCAGGTGGATCTGGGGGTCTAAGCTGAACCATCAGCTTTGTTTCATAAGAGCAAGCAGACATTCAGAGATAAGGCCAAGCGGATGGAGAAGAATTCACGGATCGGGTGATATAAAGGATCACAGATGGCCAATGATCGGGATGGAATGAATAAAGGGAATTGCGATCAGTGATCAGAAAGGGTGCCAATGACGGGGAGATGAACAGGGACCAGCAGCACAGTGGAATATAGGTAGACTGTAAGAAATGTACAAGGAATCTTCGGATGTGTAGGGTGTTAGTGCACAAAGATTGACAGGTATGGATGCTATTGCAAGGAGGAAAGGGTTAAGGCAATGTGTAGCCAATGATACTTTATCCAAAGGAGTTTGAACATTCAAAAGGTTGGATACAGACGTTGATCAATTGGTAACCTTTTGAATGTTCAAACTCCTTTGGATAAAGCATATCAAAATGTTACTTCTCTGTTCAAACTTTCCTTCTGCCATCCAATTCCTAAATAGACGTTAAAGCTTTGGACACTACCTCACTTATTTAATATACAGTATTTCTGTTTTTGCACATTTAAAAAAAATTAGGATTTTAACAATTGGTTTACTTGTTTATTTATTATGCTAATTTTAATTATTTTTTTCTCTCTCTGCTAGATTATGTATTGCATTGAACTGCTGCTGCTAAGTTAACAAATTTCATGTCACATGCCGGTGATAATAAACCTGATTCTGATTCTGAAACTTCAGAACAGCTTGGTGACAATGGCCAGCCTGTTCCTCTTGTGCACAAGTGCGAATGAGGGACAAGTGCAAAATTTCAGAGTCCATTTAATCGGGGATAACACAGGCAGCCAGTGCTTAGGGGTACAAGAATCTTGTGACGGGGACAGGGAGCCAGTGGAACAGCACAGAGAATCACTGTCAGCTCTTGTTGCCCCATTACAGGAAGGATGTGGAGACTTCAGGTAGGGTGCAGAAGAGTTTTACAAGGATGTTGCCTGGATTAAAGGGCACGTGCTATACTGAGTGGTTGGACAAACTTGTGTTGTTTCCTCTGGAACGGGAAGAGAGATCGGATCGAGGTTATAAGATTATGAGAGACATGGGCAGCTGGTACCTCACAGAGATAATACTGGAGGCAGATACAAGAGGGGTGTTTAAGAGACTCTTGGGTAGGCACATGAATGTGCAGAGAATGGACGGATATCCATCCTATGTAGGCTGCACGGGTTACTTTACACAACACACACAAAATGCTGGAGGAACTCAGCAGGCCAGGCAGCATCTGTGGAGAAAAGTACAGTCAACGTTTCAGGCCGAAACCCTGCAGCGGGACTGGAGAAAAAAAAGCTGAGGAGTAGATTTAAAAGGTGGGGGGAGGAGAGAGAGAAACACAAGGTGATAGGTGAAACCTGAAGGGGGAGGGGATGAAGTTGATTGGCGAAAAGAGGGAGGTGATGGATGGGCAAGGAGAGGGAAAAGGGGATGGGGAATGGTGAAAGAGGGGGGGAGGTGGGGTGGTGGGGGCATTACTGGAAGCTTGAGAAAATGATGTTCATGCCATCAGGCTGGGGGCTACCCAAACCTAATATAAGGTGTTGCTCCTCCAACCTAAGTGCGGCCTTAGCATGACAGCGGAGGAGGCCATGGATGGATATATGGGATTGGGAATGGAAAGTGGAATTAAATTGGGTGGCCACTGGGAGATTCTGCTTTTCCTGGTGGATGGAGCGTAGGCGCTCGGTGAAGCAGTCACCCAATCCGCGTCGGGTCTCACCAATGTACGGGAGGCCACACTGGGAACACTGGACACAGTAACTTACCCCAGCAGACTCACAGGAGAAGGTCGCCTCACCTGGAAGGACTGTTTGTGGCCCCGAATGGTAGTGAGAGAGGAGGTGTAGGGGCAGTTGTAGCACTTATCCCGCATGCAAGGATAAGTCCTAGGAGGGAGTTCAGTGGAGAGGGATGAATAGACACAGGAGTCCCTGTGGAAAGCAGTAAGTGGGGGAGTGGAGGGCACCAATGCAGCGTAGGAAAAGCTGGGGATTGACGCCAGTGTAGGCTTGGAACATAGACTGTTTCACATGGTGTAGCTGGGACCACGCGAGTGCCCACGGCTACACCTTTTGCTTGAAGGAAGTGGGAGGAGCCAAAGGAGAAATTATTTGGAGAGACGGTTTACTTTAGTTAGGTGTTTAGTTACTAGTTTAATTAGTTTGTCACAACGTCGGGCCGAAGTGTCAGTTCCTCTGCCCACGTTCTACGATGGATGTGGAAAAGGATGGAATGAGTATGAGCAGAGAGCCGATGTGAGTGTTGAGGGATGCAGCGGAGGAGGAGGGAAGCCAGTGGAGAGGTATACCGAGTCAAGGGATACCTGGATGGGACAAGTACCAAAGAGCAAAGGAAAGCAGCACATCATGGATTGAGACATCACAGGAACAGCCTCCCTCCACGGACACTGTCGATACTGCTTACCGCCTCAGTAAAGCAGCCAGAAAAATCAATGACCTCACCCAGTCCAGACATTGTCGCTTCTCCCCTCTCCGGGCAGAAATGACAAAAAGCCTGAAGGCAGCTCCAACGGGATTTAGGGAAGTTTCTATACTGCTGTTATCAACAGTCCTCTTTTACCATAGGTTGGACTCTTGACTTCACAATCTACTTGGTTGTTATCCTGCATTTTATTAGTTAGCTGGACTGCACTCTCTCTGTAGCTGTTACACTTTATTCTGCATTGTTATTGTTCGACCCTGTTCTACCTCGATGCACTGTGTAGTGATGATCTGTATGAACAGGATGCAGGACAAGATTTCCTCTGTACCACGGTACATGTGACAATAATACTATGCCGGTACCAGTGTGGGGGTAGGGGCATCAGTGGAGGTACAGAGAAACCCAAGGGACAAGTACTGCAGACCACTGCAAAAGATGAATACGTGAAGCTGGGCTCACAGTGACAGAAGGTGAGTGCGTGCGGATATTCCTCTGCTCGACAGTGGAATGCGTGAAGCTGGGCTCACAGTGACAGAAGGGAGCTTTCCACCAGATCACAGTCCAGACGAGAAAGCAAAATTCAGCGTGACAGCCTGGACATTGATCACAAGAGGACAGGATGAGGAGGTGGTCACTCGTCCCTCGAGCCGGCCCCTGCCAGTCAAGATAATATCTGATTTACTGCAGTCCTTCTGTGTATCTGTAACCCATGGCTCTCAACCCTTCACTGTTATCTCCACTTTGGCATGATTTATGTACTGATTGAGATACAGCACAGAACGGGCCCTTCTGGCCCCTCGAGCTGCAGTGCTCAGCAACCCCTGATTTAACTCCAGCCTAATCACAGGACAACTTACAATGACCAATTCACCTACCAACCGGTACATGTCTGGACTGTGAGAGGAAACCGGAGTCTAGTGGAGAATGTGCAAACACCTTACAGACAGTGGCGGGAACTGAACCCAGGTCACTGGTACTGTAAAACGTTACGCTAACCACTACACTGCCATGCCATCCTAGAAAGGTGATACATAGCAACTGCTTCCAGACAGGATTAAAAAAAACAAGAAAGATATAGGAGCAGAATTAGGCTATTTGGCCCGTCGAGTCTGCTCTGCAAGAACAGGCTGCGAGCTGCCCACACTTACCATAGTTCAAGGCTTTTTGTGTAACTCTTGTTTTCAGTCCCGGGTTTGTGCACAGGATGCACGAGGCAAAGAACAGGAGAGCGATCGTCACGACCCAAAGCCTTGGCAGCATCTCGACTGGATGTGCTACACCGAGAGAGAGAGAGAGAGAGTGAGAGGCAGGGAGCTCACCGACTGATCGTGCCTGTTTTTACAAAGCTCAAAGCAGCAACTGCTGAAATAGGCTGAAATTACATTTTGATATCTGATATTTGTGCAATTTCCTCAGCTGTAACTGAATCTCCAGGCTCCAACTTCCTCCATTGCTTCACACTACATCCACAACTGTCACTTCACTGTTCTCTTCTCCCCGGACTCAATGGCTCCCAGTATGCATTCTCAGGAGACATTGAACATCACATCCTTTCCCTTGATTTCCATTGGCTCCCATTTCCTTAGCACCTCAGATTTATTATTCTAATTCTCATCACAGGAGATAAGGGAAACAAGCAAAAGACATTCCTGTTACCAGGAAGAGGTATTTGCAGCTTGATTTCGATGTATCCCCAAGTCTTGACTGAGTACACCCTCAGATATGGGAAAAGAAATTCCAGATGCCATGCAGAGGTACTTGCTTCAACAGAGGAACTTCTGGTGAAGTTCAAGACTGGCAGGCAGCTAATGTCGCTCCATTGTTTAAGAAGAGTAGCAAGGACAAGCCAAGAAACTATAGGCTGTTCACCCTAACGTCAGTGGTGGGGAAGTTCATTGAGGGAAGTTGGAGGGATAGGATCTACCAGCACTTGGATAGACGGAGTCTGATTGGGAGTGGCTTTGTGGGAGTTAAGTCATAGCCGGTGAATGTTTGGGAATTTTTTTTTAAAGTAAACAAAATGATTAATGAGGATAGGGCAGTGGATGTTGTCTATTAGGGTTTTAGCTAGGCTTTCAATAAGGTCCCCTCAACACCTCCCACAAGCATAAAAATATGTCATCGGGGGTTGGACATTTCTACTTTGGAGAACTGATTCTGACAGTGTATCATATCTTTGCCCCTCAAAATTTCAAAAACCTCTACTGTCTTCCCTCAGGCTCCGACATTCCTGGCAGAATAACTCAAATTTGTCTAACCTTATCATACAGGTCGTCTGTTCAAGAGTCCTATAACAGCACAACAGAAACTGTCCTCTAGCGTGGCGGAATGTATTTTCAAGTTTTTGTACGTTCTGCTCAATGGAGGATGGTGGGGAGGGAGGAAGAAGTGAGAATGCCCGTGGTCTTTGATTGTGTGGCCAGATTTCCAAGGGTGCTGGGTAGTGTAGAAAAAGTCAATATAAGGGAGGCTGGTTTTGTGACAGACTGGGCTGTTTTCACAACTCTGCAATTTCTTGTAGTCTTGGGTAGAGTAATTGTCATACCACCCCCTGACACCTCAGGATAAGACCCCCCTATATGGTGAATCTATAAAAATGGGTCATGATGGATTTCCTTGGTCTTCTGAGGCCATACAGAGTATTTTCTAGACCGTAGTATTTACGTGGTTGAACTAATACAAAGTATTGATGACACCCAAGAATGTGAAGCTCTCAACCATCCCCTGCTGCATCATGGATACAGACAGAGTTGCATGCTCTGCTGCACCTCCTGAAGTCAATGACCAGCTCTTTGTTCTGCCGACATTGTGGGAACGCTACGTCACTAAGCTGTCTGCCTCCTTCCTGTAGTTTGTTTGAGGGCTGCTCCACTGCACTGGCGTCACCTGCAAGATCGTAGATGGAGTTAGAGCAGAGCCTGATTGCACAGTAGTGAAAAAGTAAAACAGGGGACAGAGGGCTCGACCTTGCGGGGCACCACTGTTGAGGAAAATCGTGGCAGTGGTGTTGGTTACAATGTCAAGAACCCAGATGCAGAGGGAGGTGCTGAGTCCTGGGTAATTCTATGTCTCTATAAGTGGACAGACCTGGGGAATCTTACCTCTTCACAGGCAAAGCCCTGTAACACACAGCACTCCGAAGCCATCAGCACATGCATGATGTCCTTAAATTTCACATGAGTTCAGACAGGAATTCCCCGTAAGCTTGAAAGATCTGGATCCATATTCCAAACTGTCCTCTCAATGATTTACAACACATTGAAGCACCTCACACAATTGATAATTCCAGCATTTATTTTGGCTGAAATCATTTCTGAGTTTCTTTGTACCTGTAGTTCTGATCCCCAGCTTCACAGATGCTTGTTATTTCCTAATGGAACTCCCAATTCTCCACTCTTTTACTTTTGCAAGTATTGGTTCTCATGTTGAGAGGTTACAATTTTCCCAGAGGGAGAGGAGGTCACTTGCAGCGATGGACCAGAGATGAAGTTAAGCCACACAAAAAGGAATTGCGTGCCCAAATGCAGGGACTGAAATTATTGCTGGGTTCCTACTTTCTGTGGAGCAACAACTGAACCTTCCCCATTTCCACTCCAATCCCAGTTACAGGCTTCCTGCTGTTATTTCAATACAGATTTTGTGTCTTGCACAATGTTGAACAGACGTTGAACACAACATTGAACGTTAAAGCTGGTTGTGAATTGGGACAACTTATCAGTTCACAAAATGGAGTCTGTGAAAATAACCAGGGTTACTTGTTTCAGTGGCAGAATGTGAGATGTTTCAGGTTGATTGGAGACCAGATGTATTCCAATTGAGGGCAGTTCCTAGTTGCTCAGAAACGGCTGATATAGTCACTTGTTCCATGTGACAATCCTACCAAGTCATTCCCAGAAATATAGCAGTGGAGATGACCAGTCAACCTCACTCATGCTTTGTTCTTCAATTGGACCATGATTGGTCCGCACATTTACCTACCTGGTTCTGAATATCCCTGTACACATATACTATATGGGGCAGGACGGCTGAGCATCTTTGCCCTACTGCAATCACAATAGCTTGGAGCTCGGCCTTCCAGTGTTTGCTAATGCAAGTGTTTGCTGTCTAAGCCTGGGTTGACCTTGGCTCTGGAGCCTTGTTGGGCTAGAACCATAGAACATTACAGCACAGAAACAGGCCTTTTGGCCCTTCTTGGCTGTGCTAGGTTGAACAACTTTCTCTTAGTTCTGAAGACCAGCTCCACTCCTTTTAGCTTAGAGACAATGTTTTAATCTACACCATGATCAATCTAACTCAGGGGTTCCGACCCTGGGATCCATGGACACTTCGGTTAATGGTAGGGGTCCATGGCATTAAAAAAAGGTTGGGAACCACTGATCTAACTCTTTCCACCTACACAGCCCATAACCCTCTGCTTCCTTACATCCATGTGCGTGAGATCGATCAGCTGTGATCGTATTTGTCTGATGGCACAGGCTCAGGGGGCTGTGAGGCCAACTGTGACCACTATCTCCTTATGTTTCCCCTAGAGGAAACCCACACGGCCACCGGGAGGGGGGGGGGGTCTACACTGATAGCTGGGAACTTGGGCAGAAAATGGCAAATGGAATTTAATGCAGACAATTATGAGGCGTTGCACTTGGGGGAGGACAAGTCAGAGTAGAACTTTCACAGTGAATGGTAGGGCACAGAGGAGTATGGTGGAACAGAAGGATTTGGGAATACAGATCCATAATTCTTTGCAAGTGGTGCCACAGGTAGATTGGGTCACAAGGAGAGCTTTTGGCACATTGGCCTTCATAAATCAATATAATGAGTACAGGAGTTGGGACGTTACCTTGAAATTTGATAAGATGATAGTGAAGCCTAATTTGGAGTAGTTTCTGCCATTCTGGTCACTTGCATACAGGGAATGTGTCAATACAATCGAAAGAGTACAGAGAAAACTTGCAAGGATGCTGCCAGGTTACAGGGACCTGAGGAATAGGTTAGGACTTTACTTCCTGGAGTGTAGGAGAATGAGGGATAAGAGGTATATAAAATTATGAGGGTATAGATAGGGTAAATGCAAGCAGAATTTTTCCACTGAGGTTGGGTCAGATTAACACTAGAGGTCATAGGTTAAGGGTGAATGGTGAAATATTTGAGGGGAACCTGAGGGGTCAATTTCTTCACTCAGATGGCGGTGAGACTGCAGAACTAGCTGGCAGCAGAAATGGTGGATGTGGGTTTGATTTCAATATTGAAGAGAAGTCTGGATAAATACATGGATGGGAAGGGTTATGGTCCAGGCGTGGGTCAAAAGGGCTAGGCAGATTAACAGCATGGCATTAAATAGACACAGCAAAGTACCTGTTTTTGTGCTGTCACGCTCTGTGAGTGCATGATTGAACTAACGTGTCACCCTTCACATTCAGATGAATTTATTTATCACATGTACATTGAAACATACAGTGAAGTCTGTGATTTGCATTAACCACCAACACAACCCAAGGATGTGCTGGGAGCATACCTGCCCTGCTTCTTGAAGATAATTATGACTACAGCATCTCGAAGGATCTCTAATACATCTCATTGTTGCCAAATGTGGCAAGTTAGATTGCAGACTTGTTACAATTTTTTAAAATCTCGGTGAGGTCCATAAGTTATTCCACAATGATGGCTGTGCTACCTTGCTTCTGCTGGTGTTGACGTTCTGGTGCAGATCAGTCACTGCTCTGGCAGTGTGAACATCCTCATTGCCATTCACTCAAACGGTAAATCTCACAGCTAGCAGAGCCTGGTCCTTGGTTTGCCAAGAAGTGCTCCGTCCCTCCAGCAACCCCGTGGTGAAACTTTGCTGGCAGCTAACAACACGTAGGTGCGATTGTAAGGAAGACACACCAATGACTTTACCTTTTCTTTGTAGGTTCAGGAGGTTTGGCTTGTCACCGAACACCGTCACAAACTTCTACAGCTGTACTGCTGAAAGTGTCCTGACTGACGTCACGGTCTGGCATGGCACTGTTAATGCACGAGAAGCTGTAGAGAAGTGGCCTCAGCTCAGTACCTCACAGGCTCTTTCTTCCCCACCATCAAAAATACTGGCATTAGCTGCTGACTCAAGTAGGCAACATCTATCGTCAAAGATACCCACCGTCCAGGCCATGCCAATCTCTCACAGCTCCATCAAGCAGGAGGTACAGAAGCTGAAATCCCTCAACACCAGGTTCAACAACTGCTACTTCCTTTCCTGTTCAGCTCTTGAACCAGCTGGTACAACTCTGATGATGGGGGTGGGGGGGAGAGGGAGAGAGAGCTGGGGGGAGAGAGCGAGCGGGGGGAGAGAGAGCGGAGGGAGAGAGAGTGAGCGGAGGGAGAGAGAGCGGGGAGAGAGAGCGGGGGGAGAGAGAGCGGGGGGGAGAGAGCGGGGGGGAGAGAGCGGGGGGGAGAGAGCGGGGGGAGAGAGCGGGGGGAGAGAGCGGGGGGAGAGAGCGGGGGGAGAGAGCGGGGGGGAGAGAGCGGGGGGGAGAGAGCGGGGGAGAGAGAGCGGGGGAGAGAGAGCGGGGGGAGAGAGCGGGGGGAGAGAGCGGGGGGAGAGAGCGGGGGGAGAGAGCGGGGGGAGAGAGACAGCGGGGGAGAGAGACAGCGGGGGAGAGAGACAGCGGGGGAGAGAGACAGTGGGGGAGAGAGCTGAGAAGAGAGGTCTATGAGGGGGAGCAGTGCGTGAAAAGGGGAGGGGTGTGTGGGGGGTAGGGTGCTGAGTGGAGGATGGGTGAGGAGGGGGGAAGAGCGGGGAATGTGGGGAGAGGAAGCAATAGGGAACGGATACAGGCCCTTCAGCCCAACCACTCCATGCCAGCCATGATGCCCACCCAGCTGGTCCCATTTTCCTGTAATCAGCCCATATCCTTCTAGGCATCACCTCTCCATGAGGATTGTCGAAGACTGCAGAGAGACATTGATAGGATGCAGAAGTGGCAGATGGAGTTCAACCTGGAGAAGAGTGAGGTGGTATACTTTGAAAGAACAAACTCCAAGGAAGAGTACAAAGTAAATGGCAGGATACTTGGTAGTGTGGAGGAGCAGAGAGATCTGGGGGTACATGTCCACAGATCCCTGAAAGTTGCCTCACAGTTAGATAGGGTAGTTAAGAAAGCTTATGGGGTGTTAGCTTTCATAAGTCAAGGGATAGAGTTTAAGAGATGCGATGTAATGATGCAGCTCTATAAAACTCTAGTTAGGCCACACTTGGAGTACTGTGTCCAGTTCTGGTCGCCTCACTATAGGAAGGATGTGGAAGCATTGGAAAGGGTACAGAGGAGATTTACCAGGATGCTGCCTGGTTTAGAGAGTATGGATTATGATCAGAGATTAAGGGAGCTAGGGCTTTACTCTTTGGAGAGGAGGAGGATGAGAGGAGATATGATAGAGGTGTACATGATATTAAGAGGAATAGATAGAGTGGACAGCCAGCGCCTCTTCCCCAGGGCACCACTGCTCAGTACAAGAGGACATGGCTTTAAGGTAAGGGGAGGGAAGTTCAAGGGGGATATTAGAGGAAGGTTTTTCACTCAGAGTGGTTGGTGCGTGGAATGCACTGCCTGAGTCAGTGGTGGAGGCAGGTACACTAGTGAAGTTTAAGAGACTACTGGACAAGCATATGGAGGAATTTAAGGTGGGGGGTTATATGGGATGCAGGGTTTGAGGGTCAGCACAACTTTGTGGGCCAAAGGGCCAGTAATGTGCTGTACTATTCTATGTTCTATGTACCGATCCAAGTGTTTAAAAATGCTGTTATTGTACTTGCTTCGACAAACTTCCTCTGGCAGCTTATTCCATTAACTCACCAGCCTCTCAGGTCACTTTTTAAAAACTTTCACCTCTCGCCCTAAACCTAACTCCCCTCGATTTGGAATACACTACCCTGGGGAAAAGACTATTGCTATCTACCATATCTATGCCTTTTATAATTTTAACCATTTCTATAAAGAAATTTCTATGGTCCAAGGAATAAAGACTTCCTATAATTCAGGCCCACTAATCCAGATGCCATTCTTTTAAATCTTCTCTGTACTATATTCAGTTCAGTGAAGTCTTTCTATAACAGCGGGACTAAAATTGTACATCATGTTGCAAGTGTATCCTCACCAGTTACTTACATCCTTAATTGATCAAGATCCTTCTATAATCTAAAAAACTGTTACCATCCTCCTTATCTGTGCCATTTCTTAATATCCCCTATCAGATTCTCCTCCAGCTTGCTGATTGGGCATATGCATTTGCATCCAAAACATTTAAATAATAATGAATGAAAAGGATCCCAACACTGAACCTTGCAGCATGCCACTTGTCTGCAGATTTGGAGATGCCTGGAATGGGTTACCCTGGGTTCTAGTGGAAGCTAGCAATTTGGTGGAGTGTACGAGGCTTTTGAAAAGACGGATGAATGTGAAGGAAATGGAGGGATATGGATGATAAACAGGAGGGGGACATTTGGTGTAAATTGGCATCAGGTTCAGCACAACAATGCAGGCCAAATGGCCTATCCAGTGTTCTACTGTTCTATGAATTTTTACTGCACCTGGGCAACCAAAACTGCACACAACACTCCCAAGTGTGTACAGCTATAGCATAAAGTTGCAACTCCTGTACTTAATGCTCTGACTGATGAAGGCAACGTTTTGGGCTGAGACCCTTCATCAGGACCAGTGTCTCTACATTCAGAGAATTATGTACTCGCATCCCTGGGACTCTCTGTTGTACAACACTGTCTCGGTCCCAACATTTACTGTGCAAGTCCTGCCACGGTTTAACTTACAAAAGTGCAACACCTTGCACTTATCCAAGTTAAATTCCGTCTGCCGTTCTTTGGCCCACTTCTCCAGTCAATCGAGATCCTGTTGTGATCTCCGATGGCCTTTTCGCAATCCACTAAAGTGAGAAAAATCTGCAGGTGCTGGAAATCCAAAGCAACACTACAGAATGCTGGAAGAACTCAGCAGGTTGGTTAGCACCTACGGAAAAGAGTAAACAGTCAACGTTTCGGGCCGAGACACTTCATAAGGACTGAAAAGGAAGCTGAGGAGTTACTGTAAGAAGGTGGGGGAAGGGGAGGAAAAGTACAAGGAGGCAGGTGAAACCGCGAGGTTGGGGGGGGGGGTGAAGTAAAGTGCTGGGAGGTTGATTAGTGAAGGAGATAAAGGGATGGGGAAGGGGGAATATTGGGAATGAAAAGTAGAATTAAAACAGGTGGCAATGGTCTACTTCCCATTCCTTCAAGTCAGTCCACAGCCTCCTCTACTGCCACGATGAGGCCACATTCAGGTTGGTGGAGCACCATCTTATATTCTATTTGGGTAGCCTCCAACCTGATGGCATGAAGATCAATTTCTCAAACTTCCAGTAATTGCACCCCCTCTCTCCTTCACCATTCCAGTTTCCTTCTCTCACCTTATCTCTTTACCTACTCATTACCTCCCTCTGGTTCTCCTCACCCTCCCCTTTCTTCCATGATCTTCTGTCCTCTCCTATCAGATTCCCCTTTCTCCTGCCCTTTATCTCCTTTGCCAGTAAACTTCCCAGCTCTTTACTTCACCCCTCCCACTCTCCCGGTTTCACCAGTCACCTTATAATCATATAATCATATTACAATCAAAAAACGGAAACAGGCCATCTAGGCCCTCCTAGTCCGTGCCAAACTCTTAATCTCACCTAGTCCCACCTACCCGCACTCAGCCCATAACCCTCCACTCCTTTCCTGTCCATATACCTATCCAATTTTACCTTAAATGACACAACTGAACTGGCCTCTACTACTTCTACAGGAAGCTCATTCCACACAGCTATCACTCTCTGAGTAAAGAAATACCCCCTCGTGTTTCCCTTAAACTTTTGCCCCCTAACTCTCAAATCATGTCCTCTCGTTTGAATCTCCCCTACTCTCAATGGAAACAGCCTATTCACGTCAACTCTATCTATCCCTCTCAACATTTTAAATACCTCGATCAAATCCCCCCTCAACCTTCTACGCTCCAATGAATAGAGACCTAACTTGTTCAACCTTTCTCTGTAACTTAAGTGCTGAAACCCAGGTAACATCCTAGTAAATCATCTCTGCACTCTCTCTAATTTATTGATATCTTTCCTATAATTCGGTGACCAGAACTGTACACAATATTCCAAATTTGGCCTTACCAATGCCTTGTACAATTTTAACATTACATCCCAACTTCTGTACTCAATGCTCTGATTTATAAAGGCCAGCGTTCCAAAAGCCTTCTTCACCACCCTATCTACATGAGACTCCACCTTCAGGGAACTATGCACTGTTATTCCTAGATCTCTCTGTTCCACTGCATTCCTCAATGCCCTACCATTTACCCTGTATGTTCTATTTGGATTATTCCTGCCAAAATGTAGAACCTCACACTTCTCAGCATTAAACTCCATCTGCCAACGTTCAGCCCATTCTTCTAACCGGCATAAATCTCCCTGCAAGCTTTGAAAACCCACCTCATTATCCACAACACCTCCTACCTTAGTATCATCAGCATACTTACTAATCCAATTTACCACCCCATCATCCAGATCATTTATGTATATTACAAACAACATTGGGCCCAAAACAGATCCCTGAGGCACCCCGCTAGTCATCGGCCTCCATCCCAATAAACAATTATCCACCACTACTCTCTGGCATCTCCCATCTAGCCACTGTTGAATCCATTTTATTACTCCAGCATTAATACCTAACGACTGAACCTTCTTAACTAACCTTCCATGTGGAACTTTGTCAAAGGCCTTGCTGAAGTCCATATAGACTACATCCACTGCCTTACCCTCGTCAACATTCCTCGTAACTTCTTCAAAAAATTAAATAAGGTTTGTCAAACATGACCTTCCACGCACAAATCCATGCTGGCTACTCCTAATCAGATCCTGTCTATCCAGATAATTATAAATACTATCTCTAAGAATACTTTCCATTAATTTACCCACCACTGATGTCAAACTGACAGGTCTATAATTGCTAGGCTTACTTCTAGAACCCTTTTTAAACAATGGAACCACATGAGCAATACGCCAATCCTCCAGCACAATCCCCGTTTCTAATGACATCTGAAAGATCTCCGTCAGAGCTCCTGCTATCTCTACACAAACTTCCCTCAAGGTCCTGGGGAATATCCTGTCAGGACCCGGAGATTTATCCACTTTTAAATTTCTTTAAAGCGCCAGTACTTCCACCTCTTTAAGTGTCATAGGGTCCATAACTTCCTTACTTGTTTCCCACACCTTACACAATTCAATATCCTTCTCCTTAGTGAATACCAAAGAGAAGAAATTGTTCAAAATCTCTCCCATCTCCCTCGGCTCCACACATAGCTGACCACCCTGATTCTCTAAGGGACCAATTTTATCCCTCACTATCCTCTTGCTTTTAATATAACTGTGGAAACCTTTCGGATTTACTTCCACCTTATTTGCCAAACCAAACTCGTATCTTCTTTTAGCTTTTCTAATCTCTTTCTTAAGATTCCTTTTACATTCTTTATATTCCTCGAGCAATTCCTTTACTCCATGCTGCCTATATCTATTGTAGACATCCCTCTTTTTCCGAACCAAGTTTCTAATATCCCTTGCAAACCATGACGCTTTCAAACCTTTAACCTTTCCTTTCAACCTAACAGGAACATAAAGATTCTGTACCCTCATAATTTCACCCTTAAATGACCTCCATTTCTCTATTACATCCTTCCCATAAAACAACTTGACCCAATCCACTCTCTCTAAATCCCTTCGCATCTCCTCAAAGTTAGCCTTTCTCCAATCAAAAATCTCAACTCTAGGTCCAGTCCTGTCCTTCTCCATAATTATATTGAAGCTAATGCTATTGTGATCACTGGTCCCGAAGTGCTCCCCAACACATACATCTGTCAGCTGACCTATCGCATTCCCTAACAGGAGATCCAACACTGCCCCATCTCTAGTCGGTACTTCTATGTATTGTTGCAAAAAACTATCCTGCATACATTTCACAAACTCTAAACCATCCAGCCCTTTTACAGAATGAGCTTCCCAATCTATGTGTGGAAAATTAATATCTCCCACAATCACCACCTTGTGTTTACTACAAATATCTGCTATCTCCTTACACATTTGCTCTTCCAACTCACGCTCCCCATTAGGTGGCCTATAATACACTCCTATCAGTGTTACTACACCTTTCCCATTCCTCAATTCCACCCAAATAGCCTCCCTAGAGCTCTCTAATCTATCCTTCCAAAGCACCGCCATAAGATTTTCTCGGACAAGCAATGCAATACCTCCTCCTCTGGCCCCTCCTACTCTATCACACCTGAAGCAACTAAATCCAGGAATATTTAGTTGCCAATCACACCCTTCCTGCAACCATGTTTCACTAATAGCTACAACATCATAATTCCAAGTATCAATCCACGCTTTAAGCTCATCCACCTTTCTTACAATGCTCCTAGCATTAAAATAGATACATTTAAGATACTCTCCACCTCCTCCTCTCTTTTCATCCCTAACAATGCATTCAAATTTATTATCCTTTTCTTTCTTCTCCCCTACATCTTCGGGCTGAGCGCATCCCTTCTCCATCACCTGCCTTTCCTCCCTCACACACTGTCTACTTACTTGCTCTACTGGTGAACTAACCTCCTCTCCCATAGTTTCCTCAAATTGATTCCCACCCCCCCCCCATCTTACTAGTTTAAAGTCTGCCCTGTAGCCCTAGCAAACCTCCCCGCTAGGATATTGGTCCCCCCAGGATTCAAGTGTAACCCGTCCTTCTTGAACAGGTCACGCCTGCCCCAGAAGAGGTCCCAATGATCCAGAAACTTGAATCCCTGCCCCCTGCTCCAATCCCTCAGCCACGCATTCATCCTCCACCTAATTCCATTCCTACACTCACTGTCGCATGGCACAGGCAGTAATCCTGAGATTACTACCTTTGCGGTCCTTCTTCTTAACTGCCTTCCTAACTCCCTATACTCTCGTTTCAGGACCTCTTCCCCTTTCCTACCTTGAATTACCTTGATGTAATTCTTCCTCCCCTCCCCCCACCTTGCTACTCTGACTCCTCCCTTGCCTTTCCAGTCCTGAAGAAAGGTCTCCGCCCAAAACATTGACTGTTTTTTCTATTGATGCTGCCTAGGCTGCTGAGTTCCTTCAGCTATGCCACCAATTATGGTGTCATTCACAAACTTACTAATCACTTCAACTACATTCTCATCCAAATCCTTAACAAAGATGCCAAACAACCTGCATTGATCCCTGCTCACACCACTGGTCACAGGCCTCCAGTGTGAAAAACAACAAACTACCACAGAGAAACTACCCTCAATCTTCTAACACCAACCAATCTTACATCCCTGGAGTCCACGTAATCTCATCCTCTGGGCCAGCCAACCATGTGGCACCTTGTCAAAGGCCTTGCTAAAGTCCATGTGGAAAATGTTCACAGCCCTGCCCTTATCAATCCTCTTGGTCACCTCGTCAAAACAAAATAAATAAAATTTGTGAAGCTATTCAAACTCAAAGCTGTGCTGCCTATCCCTATGTAGCCTTTGCCTTTTCCAAATGCTGAATGTCCTTCAGAAACCTTTCCAGTAACCTAAGATTCACCAGTCTGGACTGGAGCTCTCTGACTTGTCCTTCCAGCCCTTTTCAAATAAAAGGAGAACATTCTCCTGGTACCTCAACAGGGGCTGAAGATGGAGTAAGTATTTTTGCCAGGGCCAGCCCCTTTAATTTCCTCCCTAGTTTTTCACTATGACCAACGAAACAATTGGTCAGGCCCCAGAGATTTACCCACCTTAATATACTGTAAGACCACCAGCACCTCGTCCTTTGTAAAGTGAATATATTGTTTGATTAAACATTCTTGTTTGTTCAGATAATTCTTCAGATAATTCATTGCAGGTTATATGTACAAATACATGAATTGCACATGTCATCACACTACCATGTGATACGTGTGCGCCTCACTTAAAGTAAGCACAGAGTTAAACTCGCATTGATGGACTCCATGATTTCCACCAAATTAGTTTAATGTTTTGAAGTTATGAAATATAACATTGGTGACAACGTATTTTAAAATGAACCAGAGATGGCTACTGACCTTTTAAAGTGCCAGTCAGAGGCCCAAAATAAAATAAACGAGAGACGGTCGAGTTCAAAACAAAAGCAGCCAACGCACGTTCTTCAGAATGGAAGACGCGATCAAGCTTTTTTAAAAAAAGGAAACTCAGAAAACGGAAGAATTAGGGGTTTATCAACTGAGTGCCAGGTGATACTAATCATTATTTTAAAAAAGCAGAAATGGCAGGCTAAATCAGGAAGATTGAGGAGTTTGGCTACACAACAAGAAATTGGCTCATGTATACTGAGCTACGGAACAGCATTTTGAAACAAATGAAATAACCAACAAGAAACGAGTGCCAATTTTGCTAAAGTTCATTGGGTTTAAAAGCATACAGATTGTGTCAATGTTTGACTGCTCCAACCACTTTGATATTGTCAAAGTGGTGCAGGAACATTAAGAACTGAAGCCACTGTTGATTGCAGAACGCTTCAGGCTTCATAAGTGGAATCAAAAGGAAGGGGAGTCCATTTGTACGTGGCTGAGTTAAAGAGATTGTCCGAGCATTGCCAGTTCGATAATGGGCTAAATGATTTGCTGAGAGATAATTTAGGCTACATCCACACTAGACCGGATAATTTTGAAAACGCCGGTTTCACGTAAAAGTGATAGGCGTCCACACTATGCATTTTTAAATATCTCTGTCCACATTGAAACGGAGATTTTGGCGAATCTCCTCCTACTGCGCATGCGCAGGACATAGCTACCGAAAAGAAGTGACATGTCTGGTGTCGAATCTCGGTGTGAAAGTGCGCGTTTGCCCAGTTACAGGCTAGAAAAACTTAAAATGATGGACAGCTGTTGGCTCTTGCACAGGAGAACTTAAAAGTAAAAAAAATACTGGAGTGTACGGAAGCAACCGACAGGGAGTTCACAGACAGATTGACCCGGCTGACGACGAACATTGAAAAACTGACTAACTCTGTTGCATTAATAAAGCACCTTGTTAAATGTATAAAACATGTCTGCATCAGTGTTATCCTGTATTTCCATACAATGTTACATTAGGCTGTTACACATCTATTGTTAGAGAAGTACTTGCATAAATAGGTAAACCACCTTCATACGAGCAAGGACAGAAAACAGGGCAAAGTGAGTATACTTATTTATTCAGTAAGTTATGGGTCAAAGTATTTGGTGAGTACATTTCTAACTCTTCTGGCATCAGTCTCGTTGCCATCTGTTCTGAAATTGTTAGGTTACGTTCAAGAAAACAATGAAATGGCACGCTGCCATCTGATAGCGTTTTTAGATTTCTCCGGTTACCCTGTCCACACTGTTCTGGCCAAGCAGCATTTTCAAAATTACACACTTTGGAGAGCGTTTCTGGAAAGCTCCAGTTTTGGGGGACGAAAACGTTGTTTTAGTGTAGACGGAGGGTAAAAACGAAGAGAAAAAGCTTTGGTTACGGATTTATCCGGTGTAGTGTGGATGTAGCCTTAGTGTGTAGAATCTTAAAACAAAGCATTCAAAAGTGGCTGCTAATTGAAGCATAGCTTATATTCAAATGAGCAGTGGAAATCACTGTTACAATGGAAACAGCAGACAGGGACACAATTAAGTTGCAGTCTGGAATGAAAGTGAGGAGAACAAAATTGCAATGTCTGAAGAGAAATCAGCCTGGCTCATATACACTAAATAAATGCAAGTTTAAAGGGAAAACTTGTAGAAAAGACCATAGAAAGAGTGCAGAGATTTACAAGGATGTTGCCTGGATTGGGGAGCATGCCTTATGAGAATAGGTTGAGTGAACTCAGCCTTTTCTCCTTGGAGCGATGGAGGATGAGAGGTGACCTGATAGAAGTGTATAAGATAATGAGAGGCATTGATCATGTTGATAGCCAGAGGCTTTTCCCTGGAGTTGGAATGGCTAGCATGAGAAGGCATAGTTTTAAGATGCTTGGAGGTAGGTACAGAGGAGATGTCAGGGGTAGGTTTTTATACACAGAGAGTGGTGAGTGTGTGGAATGGGCTGCCAGAGATCTTGGTGGAGGCAGAAACAATAGGGTCTTTTAAGAGACCCCTGAACAGATACACCTGAAGTTTAGGAAAATAGAGGGCTATGGGTAAGCTCAGGTAATTTCTAAGGTAAGGACATGCTTGGAACAGTTTTGTGGGCCAAAGGGCCTGTATTGGGCTCTATGTTTTCTATGTTTCTAATACTGAAGCAAAGTACTCATTAAGTACCTCTGGTATCTCCTCCAGTTCAATACACACTTTTCCTCTGTCATACTTGATTGGTCCTATTCTCTCAGATCTTGTCCTCTTGCTCTTCACATACAGTATTTGTAGAATGCCTTGGGGTTTTCCTTAATCCTGTCCACCAAGGCCTTCTCATTGCCCCTTCTGGCTCTTCTAATTTCTTTCTTAAGCTCCTTCCTGCTAGCCTTATAATCTTCTAGATCTATATCATTACCTAGCTTTTTGAACCTTTCATAAGCTCTTCTTTTCTTCTTGACTAGATTTACAACAACCTTTATACACCACAGTTCCTGAACCCTGCCGTCCTTTCCATCTCATTGAAATGCACGTATGATGAACTCCACGCAAATATCTCCTGAACATTTGCCACATTTCTTCCCTACATTTCCCTAAGAACATCTGTCCCAATTTATGCTCCAAATTCCTGCCTGATAGCCTCATATTTCCACTTACTCCAATTAAACACTTTCCTAACTTGTCTGTTCCTACCCCTCTCCAATGCTATGGTAAAGGAGATAGATTTGTGATCACTATATCCAAAATACTCTTCCCCACTGAGAGACCTGACACCTGCCAGGTTCATTTCCCAATACCAGATCGTACAGCCTTATATGGATATATATAGGCTTTTGTAGGCTTATCTATATACGTATTGTATCAAGAAACCTTCCTGAACATACCTAACAAACTTCACCCCATCTAAACCCCTCACTGTGGGAACATGCCAATTGATATTTGGGAAATTAAAATCTCCCACCACAACAACCCTGTTATTATTACACCTTTCTGGAATCTGTTTCCCTCTCTGCTCCATGGTGAGGAAGGATATGCACATTGGTACAAGGAATAAAGGTGTAGACTGTTTTCCAAATGGGGGACAAATTCAGAAATTGGAAGTGCAAAGGGACTTGGGAGTCCTAGTACAGGATTCCCTCAAGGTTAACTTGCAGATTGAGTTAGTAAGTAAGGAAGGCAAATGCAATGTAAGCTACGTTTCAAGAGGACTAGAATATAAAAGCAAGAATATAATGCTGAGACTTTATAAAGGCATTAGTCAGACCATGTATGATGTATTGTGAGCATTTCTGAGCCCCATATCTAAGAAAGGATATACTGGCATTGGAGATGGTCCAAAAGAGGTTCATGAGAATAATCCTGTGAATGAAAGGGTTAATGTCTGATGAATGGTTGATAGCTCTGGACCTGTACTCACTGGAGTTTGGAAGGAGGAGGGAAGATTTCATTAAAATCTACTGAATATTGAAAGGCTTGGATGAGTGGATATGAAGATGTTCTTAATAGTGGGAGAATCTGGGACCAGAGGGCACAACTTCAAAATGCAAGGAGGTCCCTTTAGAACCGAGCTGAAGAGACATTTCTTAGCTAGAGGGTGGTGAGTCTGTGGAATTCATTGCTACAGATAGCTGCGGAGGCAAAGTCATTAATTATTTAAAGCAGAGGTTGATAGATACTTTATTAGTAAGGTTGTCAAAGGTTATGGGGAGAAGGCAGGAGAATGGGGTTGGAAAATAAATTAGCTGTGATCAACTGGCAGAATAGGCTTGATGGGCCAAATGGCCCAATTCTTCTCTGTCTTATGGCCTTATTGCCTAACATTGGGCTGCCAGTCCTGACCCTCCCTCAACTATGTTTCTGTTTTGGGATACACTCAGTGGCCACTTTACACCTCCGTGGCACACCTGATTGTTAATGTGAACTCAATGCATAAAAGCATGCAGACATGGTCAACAGGTTTAGTTGTTTAGAGAAAATATCAGAATGGGGAAGAAATGTGATTTGAGTGACTTTGACAGTAGAATAGTTGTTGGTGCCAAACAGGGTGGTAGGGTATCTCAGAAACTGATCTCCTGGGACTTCCACACACAACAGTCTCTAGACACACAAACATTATCCTAGTCCCATCTACCGACCCATGAGTTCCTCTGCCTTGCTTGTCAGGCTTCCTGAATAGTAATAAAAATGTCTATCATAGCTTTTTCTGACTCTGCCCTGCCTGGTTCCACTATTCTCAGCCAGGACTTCAGTTCTATGTTATGCAAGGCACAGAATCTGTACTGAAAAAAAAAACAGCAGGGAGTCTGTAGCAGTGATTGCAGTGGAAATGGGGAAGATGCAGTTGTCACTTGACAGAAAAAAGGAACCCAACAACAATTTTGTGGGATGTGTAATTCCTCTGCATTGGTCAACTTCATCTCTAGTCCATCGCTGCAAGTGAACCCATCCCTTTCTGGGTATTTAACTTCTCAGCATCAAAACCCACATATGCACAAAAAAAACCAGTTTGGAGAATTGCAAGTTCAATTAAAACATTAACAAGTAATCAAGGTGAATAAGCTGAAGGTCTGGGTACAAAGTAATTGAGAATGATGGTGGCAAAGGTTTATCATGTGGAAAAGAAATACTTGCTATTATTAGTCAGGGCACTGTTCAAAAGTCAGAAAGTTACATTGCAGCTTTACAAAATGCTGGTTATGCTGCAACTGGAGTATTGTATTCAGTTCTGGTCACACCATTGTAGGAAGGATATGGATCTTTGGAGAGCATGCAGAAGTAGTTTACTAGGATGCTGCCTGGATTAAAAGTAATGTGCTATCAGGAGACTGGGTGTTTTCTCTGGAGTGCAAAGGCTATTGGAAGACCTAATAGAAGTTTATAAGATTGTAAGGGCCATAGATATAGAGTAGACACTGGTATCTTTATCCCAGGGATTAAACGTCTAATTACTAGTGTAACTCTCAGTTCGGCTAGCAGCTTAATCTAGGGGAAGACAGCCCTCAGCCCAGCCAAACTTAAGAAATCGCATTTGGGTGGTTGCTGCGCGATGTGTCCCGTTACAAATCAGTACCACAAAATAACAAACAGTACACCATATGCAATTAAACGATTGACCTTTATAATTCTTAATTTTATTATGTGGTTAGTAAAGAAACAAAAAAGAAGAAAAGGGCCCATTATCATGAAACAGTCTAATGTGTAACGTTGGAGCCGTTCGTCCACCATTGACCTCCTCCGAGCGTCGCTGACCCCTGGACCCTCGCTCCAAGTCCATTCCATCTGGCGGTCTACCAACTCTCTCCTTTCGCATCTTTTCTCCTCATCTCTCCCTGGCAAAAGACTGCGAAATCCCTGCTCCCAGACCCACAAGGAAGAAGAACATCCCTCTCATTGGATAGCCCCACATTCCAAAGCTCCGTTATCTCCAGTCATAACCCAAACATTGCTGCTACAGAGAAACCATTACATTAGCAGTAAAAACTTAGTGTGCTACACTAGAGGGAATGCAGTCAGGGTGATAAGGGGCTAGTTCATAGCGAATATGCGAGACAAGTGTTTTATTACACTTGCACCACATATCTGTGGTGTGGTGGAGAGTGGTGGCTCTCTAGACTGTGCGGCCAGGGGTGGTAGTGGGGGTAAATACAATGGAGGCATCTATGATAGAGGCTCTTGGATAAGCACGTGAATGTGCAGTGAATCCAGGGATTTGGTCATTATGCCCACAGAAAGTCATAAACACAAGAGATTCTGCAGATGCTGGAAATCTTGAGTAATACTCACAAAATACTGGCAAGTCAGGCGGCATCCATGGAAGAGAATGAGGGAAATGTAAAGGATTTCTGAATGAGGTTCTGATGAAGGGTCATGGTCCGAAGTGTTCACTGCTTATTCCCCTCCATAGATGCTGCCTGTTTTGCTGAGTTCCACCAGCATTTGGTGTGTTTTGTGCAGGCAGAAGGGATTAGTTTAGTTAGGTGTAAATAAACTAGTTTAATTGATCTGGCACAACAGCGCCCTGTGTTCTACATAAGCCAAAGTAAATGCCAGAATTATTGAGCATAGAAGGTCCTCCAGGTATGGGGAGACTGAAGAATTATGCATTGGGAGCATAGCAAAACCTTCTAAGTCTCAGTAAGGACAAAAATGACTACATCAGTCAGCTCAGAACCATAGAAGCAGAGTAAAAACAAATTATCCTTGATGGCAAAGGGTTGCCAAGGAAGGAGAAGATTGCTGTAACAACTATGGGCTCAGCAGTGACACACAAGCTCAAATAAGGAGATCATGGGTTCAAATCCTAGGAAACTGAAAATAAGTATACCACAAAGAAGTGGCAACATGATTAATAATTAGCACCCAAACAAAAACAGATTATTAATGGACTGTTAAACTGTGGTAATTTGCTGTGCATTCATTGTCTGCAACAAGAGCGACCACACATCTGGAAGTACTTGGCTACTGCATCTTTGGCATCCCAACACAATGAAATAGCTTCGATGTGCAAACTTTGCTTCTCTTTCCTATCCAACAAGTGATGATGGTTTTAGTTAACTACTGTAACACTGACTCAGCCACAGCTTTCCAACCCATTCTGGGCGATAGCTTTTCAGGAAAAAAGTGGATAGGAACCCAAAGGTATGATCAGTAGCAAATAAAGCTCCCCTGCAGATAGAAAGTGAGGGAACAAAGGTAGGAGAGAATTTAGGAAGACAAAAAGAAGGAAGGTAACAGTTCGGGTCATTGACAGGAATGACCAGGGTGCATCAAGGAGTGGAGGGTTTAGTCATAGAGCACTACACCTTTCGGCCCATCAATTCCGTGCTAAACTGTTATTCTGCCTCGTACCATCAACCTGCATCTGCTCCACACCCCTCCCATCCATGTATTTATCCAAATTTCTATTAAATATTGAAGTCGAACCTGCATCTACCACTGCTGCTGGCAGCTCGCTCCACTCTCACCACCCTCTCAGTGAAGAGGCTCCCCCTCATATTTCCCTTAAGCATTTCACCTTTCACCCTTAACCTCTAGACCTAGTCTCGCCCAACCTCAGTGAAAAAAGTCGGCTTGCATTTAGCCTAACTATGCCCCTCATATCAAATCTCTCCTCAATCTTCTACATTCTAGGGAATAAAGTCCTAACCTTTTCATCATTTTCCTATAACTCAGGTCCTCAAGTCCTGGAAACATCCTCATAAATTTTCTGTGCACTCTTTCAATCTCATTACTATTACTCAATACTCCAAATTAGGTTTCACCAATATCTTATCCAACTTCAACATAACATCCCAAACCCTGTAACCTTGATTTATGAAAGCCAAAGTGCCAAAAACTCTCTTTACAACCCTATTGATGTATGAAGCCACTTTCTAGGAATTATGGATATGTATTCCAAAAGCCATCGGTTCTACTGAAGTAACAACACACACAAAATGCTGGTGGAACGCAGCAGGCCAGGTAGCATCTATAGGGAGAAGCGCTGTCGACGTTTTGGGCCCAGACCCTTCGTCCTGACGAAGGGTTGTTTGAATTTCCAGCATCTGCAGATTTCCTTGTGTTTGTTCTACTGAAGTTCTCCATTCCCTACTGTCCACCGTGTAAGTCTGCCCTGGTTCTTCCTCCCAAAGTGCAACTCCTCAGATTTGAGTGCATTAAATTCCATCTGCCATTTTTCTACCCTTTTGTCTAGGTGGTCCAGATCTTGTTGCAAGCTATGACAGCCTTCCTCACTGTACACTACACCCCCAATCTCAGTGTCATCCACAAATTTGCTAAACCAGTTTACCAACTCATCATCCAGATCATTGATATAGATGACAAACAGCGATGATTCCAGCACTGATCTCTGCAGCACTCTGCAAATTACCGATCAGAGTAGATAAAGGCACAAAAAGTATAAAATTAGATGCTCAGTTTCTGAATGCATTCAGCTGCTATAGCAGGATGGACAAATTGATAGTGTTGGCCAGAAAGAATGACAGTTTACAAATCAGTGAATTCAGATGAATCAAGGACAGACTAATTGTCTTTGTTCTTGCCACATGCTTGGGGATGGAGGCTGTCATTTTGTGAAGGCACTCCATTTTGTAAGCATGACCTGCTGGGCTTGATCAATGTTTTAAAGAGGACACAATGATACTTCAGGTAATCTGCTGGACTGGAGATCATTTCCAAATAAGAAGTTATTTGTGAAATGTTCTTTGGTTGGATATAACATGCAGGTTTGTGAATGTTGGGGTTGATGCCTGCCTGAAATGTTTCGAGCTCATTGCTGATTGAGAACAAAGAGCCATAAATTATCGGCTGTCACTTGATGGGGAGAGGGCAATAAATGGACACTGGCTTGGAGCAGAGCCAATAACAAGGTGTTACAGGACAGACAAAAGACCTGTGGCCAATGACACTGGGATGCGATATTTGAATTGATAAGGAATGGATATAAAAATGGCTGCTTCGTGTGCGCTGGTAGCGGTGACTTCAAAGAACAACCATCGCAGACACAAGCATAAGCAACCCTGTCTGAAACACGTGGCGAGTGAATCGGGACAATGAGGAACGCCCGGCCAGCATAGACTCCTTTGCCTAGGTAATACCTTTGCTGTTCTTTGACTATTCAGGAGAGTCAAGGATACCTAGCGAGTGTGCACACAAGGTATTTAGTGTATGAATTCACGTAGAAGCATAGAAAATAGGTGCAGGAGTAGGCCATTCTGCCCTTTGAGCCTGCATCACCATTCAGTATGATCATGGCTGATCATCCAACTCAGAACCCTGTACCTGCTTTCTCTCCATACCTCATACTTGTTAGTACTAGTACAATAAAGGTACTTGTCAGTAAATACAAGTGTGCCTCTCTGTGCCTCACTAAGCATCGTTATAAAAAGTACTTTTTAACAACAGCACAGCTGGAAATGAATGAGGGTAATTAGGCAGGTTAGCGTTCAGGGGTATATGACATCTTTGAAAGATGGGCAGAAAGGAAAACAAGGTGGAATTGCTCAATTGGGAAGGATACGATCACTGTTATGGTGAGGAACGGTGCTTGCTCACAAGCTCAAGGTGATCAGTTTGATTAGAGTAAACAAAGAGCCAGGGTAGGAGTCTCCGTCGATCTCCTCTGGGAAATCGTGGTCATAGCTTTGTAGGATTTGTAATGCAGCTTGAACAAGTGAGAATCTTGTGTCTAAAGCTAGTGTCCTAAACCTAAAGGCAATGCCAGTGGTACAAGGACAGGGTCTCGGCCCGAAACATCGACTGTAGTCTTTTCCATAGATGCCGCTTGGCCTGCCGAGTTCCTCCAGTATTTTGTGTTACGAGGACAGGGTCAGCTTAAATAGACTGTAATTACAGGTAGACTGGCTGGTGGCGCAGTGACATCAGGGAAGGTTCTCGAGTTCGAATCTAGTCGGGCTGCTCCTAGGCACATTTTCCATCCATGCCGAGGCTTGCAATTTGGCCTCGTAAAGAAAAACACTGCGCTGTGAGAAGGACGTGGGGGACCACTCACAGAATCTTTCCTCCAAGACCACCACTTGGATAAAAAAGTGGTCGCCGCAGCTCTGGCAGAGTACGGCACACACAAAAAAATTACAGGTAAAGACTAGATCAGCACTGCAGATGTTTGAGGAGATATTTCATAAATCTTTGCAAGGATGAATTCTGTAGAGAAGGAAAGAGTGAATGGGAAGAGTGCGCCAGCCAAGACTCACCCAAGTTCAGGAAGCCATCAGATTGCAAAAGATAAAACAGTGTTCCAAAGATTAGTGCTGAGCCAGAGGATTGGGAAATTTCTAAAATCTGGCAACAGGTAGCTCAAGAGGAATATAGAAGATGAGAGTATATCAGCAAATAATATAAGAACAAGACGGAAGAGTTTTAAATGTACACTCAGTGGCCATTTTATTAGGTACACCTGTTCGTTAATGCAAGTATCTAATCAGCCAATCAATGCATAAAAGCATGAAGACATGGTCAAGGTCTTTAGATGTTGTTCAGACCCATCTTCAGAATGGGGAAGAAATGCGATCTAGAGCACTTTGACCATAGAAAAGTCTCAAGTTTACAGAGAATGATGCAAGAAACAAAAAAAATCTAGTGAGTAGCAGTTAGAGTGGTAGAGTCACAGAACACTACAACACAGCAACAGGCCCTTTGGCCCATCTAGTCCATGCGGCTCTCTGGGCAAAAACTCCTTGTTGATGAGAGAGGTTAGAGGAAAATGGCCAGACTAGTTCATGCTGACAGGAAGGTGACAGTAACTGAAATCACCAGTGTTACAGCAGTGATGTGCAGAGGAACATCTCTGAATGTACAAAATATTGAATCTTGTAGTGGATGGGCTACAGAATTAGAAGATCACAGGCGGTACCTAATAAAGTGGCCATTGAGTGCATTTAATGCAGTGACAATAAATGTTGTTCCCACAGAACCAATGAATGAAAAGTGTCCCAATAATAATGGATGTCCAGGAGACAGGAGCTTAAAACAATCTTTATCCCTTGAGAAAATGTTCTGGACAAACCAATGCAGCCAAAGGCTAACTGCACCCTTGCTCCTGAAGGACTCCATCCCAGCGCCCCAAGGGAAGTGGCTGCAGAGATACAGTATGTTGATTGCAATTTGTTACTGTTCCCTGGATTCTGGAGAAATCCCAATTAGAAAACTACTACTGTGAAACTGCTGAACAAGAAAGGAGAGAAGTGGAAAGCAGGAAATGATAAGCCAGTTAACATAACATTTATAATCAGGAACATAATGGAATCCATTATGAAAGGGGTAATAGTAAGATATTTAGAAAAATTGAAAGATAATCAAGCCAAGTGCACGAGTAAGGCACGCAAAATGCTAGAGGAACTCAGCAGGTCAGGCAGCACCTGTGGAGGGAATTGAACAGTCAATATTTTGGGCTGAGACCCTTCATCCATACTGGAAAGGAAGGGGGTAGAAGCCAGAATAAGGAGGTGGGAAGGAAAGGATTACAAGCTAGCGTGTGATAGGTGAAGCCAGTTAAGCAGGAAGATTGGTGGGTAGTGAGTTGGTGGGTGGGTGGGGGGATGTTGGGGGGGGGGGGGGAGAGATGATACAAGAAGCTGGAAGGGGATAGGTGGAAGTGGTAAATGGCTGAAGGAGAAATCTAATAGGAGAGGAGAGTGAATCATGGGAAGAAGGAAGAGGTGAACCAGAGGAGAGATGGGTAGGAGGGTAGAAGAGAATGAGTGAAAGGATAACCAGAATGGGGAATTGGAAAAGAGAGGAGGGAGGGGGAAAAACAGAAGTTAGAGAAATTGATGCTCATGCCTTCGGGTTGGAGGCTACCCTGATGAAATATGAGGTGAAAGCCACGGACATACACATAAGAACAGGAATAGGAAACCAAGTTGAAATGGGTAGCCATCGGAAGATCTTGCCCTTTGCAGCGGACAGAGCAAAGGTGCATGACAAAGCAGTCCCACAATCTACTTTGGGCTTCACGATGTAGAAGAGGCAGCACTGCCAGCAACAGGTAGAGTAGATGAGCCCAACAGACTCACACATGAAGAGTCGGGTTACCTGAAACGACTGTTTGGGGCCCTGAATGGCGAGGGAGGAGGTGCAGGGGTAGGTGGAGCACTTGTCACACTTGCAGGGATATGAGCCAGGAGGGAGATCTGTGGAGAGGGATGAAATGCATTTGACCACTTTGTTAGAGTTCTTTGAAGATATATCAAACAGAATGGACAAACAGGAACCAGAAGTAGTGGTTCTGGATTTCTAGATCTCATTTCAGCAGGAATCACATACAAAGAGGTATGTTTTATGGGCATGCATGGGGCAGTGGCTAACAAACAGAAAACAGTCAGGAACATTGGACTGTTCTCAGAATAGCAATCAATAGTTTGCTAGTTGCCAAGAGATGAGAGCAGGAGCCTCAACTGTTCTTCATCTATGTTAATGACTTGATTGATAATGGGTTTAGAGCACCTCAGTTTATGAGAGATATGAAAGGGTTGACCATTTTCTAAATGGAGAGAAATACAAAAAACTGAGGTGCAAAGGGACTTGGGAGTGCTTGTGCAGGATTCCCTAAAGGTTAATTTGCAGGTCGAGTCTGGTGTGTAAGTCAAATGCAATGTTAGTATTCATTTCAAGAGGACTAGAATATAAAAGGAAGGATATAATATTAAGACTTTATAAAGCACAGTCCAAGCATCACTTGGAGTAGCAGTTGTCTTAGAAAGGATGTGCTGAAACTGGAGAGGGTTCAAAGGAGGTCCACAAAAATGATTCCAGGATTGCATGGCTTGTCAAATGAAGAGTGTTTGATGGCTCTGGGCCTGTGTTTACTAGAATTCAAAAGAGTGAGGGGTGACCTCATTAAAACCTATTAAATGCTGAAAGACCTTGAGAAGGTGAATGTGAAGAAGATATTTCCTACGGTGGGAGAGTCTAAGACCAGAGGACACAGTTGGAGCGGACAAGGAGGAAGAATATCCAACCTTTCAATGGGATCTGGACCAGCAGGAAAAATAACCTGGGCAAAGGCAGATGAAATTTAATGCAGACAAGTGTGAGGTGTTGCACTTTGGGAGGATGAACCAGCATAGAACTTTACACAGTGAGTGGCAAGGCACTGGGGAGCATGGTGGAACAGAGGGATCTTGCAATACAGATCCATTATTCCTTGAAAGTGATGGCATACGTGGATAGGGTTGTGAAGAGTGCTGCTGGCACCTCGACTCTCATAAATCAAAGTATGAGTGCAGGAGTTGGAATGTTATGTTGAAGTTGGATAAGATGCTGGTAAAGCCCAACTAGGATTATAGTGACACAAACACGAAATGAAGATCTGCAGATGCTGGAAATCCGAGCAATACACAGAAAATGCTAGAGGAACTCAGCAGCCCAGGCAGTTCTGGTTACCTACCAACAGGAAAGTTATCAGATTGAAAGAATGCAGAGAAAATTTACAAATATGTTACTGGTATTTGAGGTACGAGTTATAGGAAAAGGTAGAATTGGTTAGGACCTTATTTCCTGGAGAGTAGGAGAACGAAGGGAGATTTACTAGAGGTATGCAAACTATGAGGGTATAGATAGGGTAAATGCAAGCAGGCTTTTTATACTGAGGTTGGATGAGATTAAGGGTGAAAGGTGAAATGTTTAAGGAGAACATGGGGGGTTGTGGGGTTGGGGAGGAGCTTTTGCACTCAAGAGTGGTGAGTGTGTGGAATAAGCTGCCAGTGGATATGGGTTGGATTTCAACGTGCAGGAGAAATTTGGATAGGTACATGGATGGGACAGGAATGGAGGGCTTTGGTTTGGGTAGGCTGGCATAGATTAGATGGGGCTGAAGGGTTTTTTGAGTGCTGTAGTCTTCTATGACCCTGTAGATAGGGCCAGAGTACTTCCCCCAGATCGAAAATATCAAATACAAGAAACTCAGGTTCAAGATAAGAGGGGAAGGTTTAAAGATTGGCAAGTTTTATTATGCTTTGCCCAGAGGGGTATGTGCCTGAAGGTGGTAGAACCAGATACATAGCAACATTTACAATGTGTTTAGACAGGCACATGTACAACCTAGGAATAAAGATGTAGACCACGTGCTGGCAGATGCGATTCGTCAGATTGGCATCATAATCAGCACAGACATTTTGAATAGGGAAAATGGGAAGTGATACATATTGCTGGGTTGAATTTGAAGGCAGAGTACACGGTTAATGTCAGGATCCATAGCCTTGAGGAAGAACAAAGATATCTTGTCCCCATTCATCAGTCCCTCAAAGTTGTGGTGCTAGTTGATAGGGTAGTCAAGAAAACTTATGGTCTGTTAGTCTATACTTGGAGTATTGTGTCCAGTTTATTAGAAGAACATAGAAGCTTTAGAGAGGGTGCAGAGGACATTTATCAGGATGCTGCCTAGATTGGAGAATATGTCTTACATGCAAAAGTTGATCAAGCTAGACTTCTCTCTTTATAGTGAAGAAAGATGAGAAGCAACTTGATTGAGTTGCATAGGAGGCATTGATTGATTGAGGCATTGGCTAGTACCAGAGGACATCCTTTTAAGGTGAGTGGAGGAAAGTTTAGGGGAGAAGTCAGCGAGGTTTGTTTTAAATAGACTGTGGTAAAAACCTGGATTAAGGATATTTAAAAGACTCTTAGATAGGCACATAGATACGTTTGTGGATGATATAAAAATAGGTAGAGGGGCAGGTAGTGTTGAAGCAGGGAGAACTTAGACCTACAGGAGAATCGGAAAAGATGAAATACGGTGTTGGGAAGTATAGAGTCATGCACTTTGGTAGAAGGAATAAATGAGTAGACTGTTTTCTAATCGGTGAGCAAATTCAGAAATCAGAACTGCAAAGGAACTTGGAAGTCCTTCTGCAGGATTCCTTAAAGCTGAACTTGCATGTTGAGTTAGTGCCAACGATGGTAAATTTAATGTCAGGAAGGATGGAATGTTGAGGCTTTAATAAGGCACTGGAGTATTGTGAGCAGTTTTGGGCCTCTTATCCAAGGAAGTATGTGCTAGCATTGGAGAGTGTCCAAAGGAGGTTCACAAGAATGATCCTAGGAAAGAAATGGTTAATTTTGAGGGGTGTTTGATGGCTATGGGCCTGTACTCACTGGAGTTTAGAAGAATGAGGGGAAATCTCATTGAATCCCATCAAATATTGAAAAGCCAAGATAGAATGGATGTGGAGAGGATATTTCCTATAGCGGGGAGTCGAGGACCAGAGGGCACAGCCTCAGTACACAAGCATGTTTCCTTAGAAGAGATGAGGAGGAATTTCTTTAGCCAGAGCATAGTGAATCCGTGGAATTCATTGTCATAGACAGCTGTGGAGGTCCAAGTCATTGGGTGGTGCCTAAGAAGAATGTGGCAACCTGCCTCAATGACCATCTTCAAGTAGCACTTGCATCTACAGTGAAGTGTTTTAATAGGTTGATGATGAAACGTATCAACTCCTGCCTGAGGAACAACTTGGATCTGTTCCAATTTACCCACCGTCCTAACAGGTCAACAGCAGATGCCATTTCATTGGCTCTTCACTCAACCCTGGAACATCTGGACAGTGAAGATACATACATCAGGGTGCTCTTCATTTGCTACAGTTCAGCATTCAGTGCTATCATCCCCTTAAAACTAATCAATAAGTTCCAAGACATAGGCCTCAATATCTCCTTGTGCAACTAGATCCTCGATTTCCTCACTTGCAGACCCCTACCTGTTCAGATTGATCAACATCAGCACATGTGGACCACAAGGCCGTGTGCTTGGACCCCTACTCCATTCGCTTTACACTTATGACTGTGTGGCTAAGCACAACTCCAATGCCATATTCAATCTTGCTAATGGCACCATTGACATTAGGTGAATCAAAGGTGGTGACAAATCAGCATATAGGAGAGAGGTCGAAAATCTGGTTGAGTGGTGCCACAACAACCTCTTACTCAATGCTAGCAAGACCAAGCAGATGATTACTGATTTCAGGAGGAAACGGAGGTCCGTGAGCCAGTCCTCATTGGAGGGTCAAAAGTAGAAAGGGTCAGCAACTTTAAATATCTCACTGTCATCAGGGTCTTCAGGGGATCTCTTCTGGATCCAGCACACAAGTGCCGTTACAAAGAAAGCATGACAACACCTTTACTTTTTGAGAAGTTTCCAAAGATCTGGCATGTCATCTCAATAGACGTGCAGTGGAGAGGTTGCATTACCAGCTGGTATGGAAACACCAAAGCCCATGAAAGGAAAAGCCCTCCCCACCACTGAGCACATTTTCATGGACCATTGTCACAGTACAGCAGTATCATCATCTGAGACACCCCCCCACCCCACCAATGCTCTCTTCTCACTGCTGTCATCAGGAATGAGGTGCAGGAACCTTAGGAGCTACATTATCAGATTCAGGAACAATGATTACTCCTCAACTATCAGGCTCTTGTACCAGAAGCAATTTACTCACCCCAAAACTGAACTGTTTCCACAACTTATAAAGTTACTGTCAAGGAACCATCTTCTTATGTCCACAATGTTTATTACTTATTTGTTTATTATTATTTTGCTTTTTTTTGTTTCTTTTTATTTACTGTGAATACTTGCAAGCCAATGAATCTCAGGGTTGTACATGGTGACATATGTACTTTGATAATAAATGTACTTTCAACTTTGATATTTAAAGCAGGGGTTGATAGGCTCTTGATTCCTAAGGGCATCAAAGGTTGCAGGGAGAAGGCAGGGGAATGGGATTGAGAGAGAGAATAATCATTAAATGTTGGGATGTCAGAACAGATGGTCATGACCAAATGGTCTAATCTGCTCTTATATCTTCTGGACTTAGGGATGAAAGAAAATTGGAGTGTTATGGGTTGTGAAGGAAGGTGTGGGGGGGGGGGGGTGAGAATGATTGTGGAGATATATGTAGGTCAGCACGGCATCATGCACTGAAGGGTCTGTACTGTAGGGTTCTATGTTGTATCACATCCTGGGTCAAAGGGCATGTTTCGGTGCTGTACTGTTCATTATCCATTGTGGGCAGAAATTGACAGATATTTAAATCGTGACCAAGGAAATGGCACAGGTTTAGATTGGATTAGCCAGGTGGTTTCTGATGGTAGAACAGGAACAAGGGTCAAAAGACCATCTCCTGCTGCTAGTCCTCGTTTTGTTATGAAGATTTGGAGCGTGTGCGAAAGAGATGTACTTGAGATGAAGAACTTTAGTAATAGGGATAGATTGTTTTCCAGGGAGCAGAAGAGATTGTCAGGTGAAATAGGAGCAGTTACAATCATGCACAGCAAGTGCTCCTATTGTCTGAGGTAAAAAAAAAAGCAGAGGACACAGAATAAAGATCTTTGACAAAATAACCAAAAGTTGGTTTACATTGAACCAGTACAGACAGTGGGCTGAATGGTCTCCAGCCTTTTCATAAACATTGTGAATCTAAGAGTGAAAAAATGAAACCTTAGTAGAGGATGGAGTTTAGCCAAAATTAAAAACTGTTTCAGCATTGTAGTGTTCTATTATAAACTGATATGTAAAAAAAAGTATCAAAGCGAAAATCTCAGGTCTTATACTGTCAAACACTCAGCCACAGGATAGCAAGAAAGAAGGAAATTCAGCAATCTAAACCCGTTTATTTTCCCCGCTCTCCTGAAAGCTCTCAGCATTCTCTATCAATGAGCAACATACACTGTACCTGACAGCTTCTCCATGTTGTTTGGGTTGTCTTTGCTCATAACTGCGAAAAAAAAAGCCATTTTGCTCAAGATACCTATCAGGAGAACGGTTAATCCTGCTCAGCTGTACTACCGCTCGCCACCGGTGCATTGATTAAGGTCAATGAATCCACAAGACCAGTCAGCGCACAACCGCTTTGTGATTTTAAAGGTAGCGCTCAAATCTGACCCCAGATACAGTATATAATTGCAACCATTATTAACTAACCAACACTCTTTCCTCTTATCCTGCTTAACCTCTTCTTCGGTTGTCCATCGGAATTCGATGAGGACGTCCACTCCTTTAACCGTGAGATCTTTGATGACTATACAGTCCTATCCTGGACCCACAAGCTCTATTGCAGGTGGGACAAGTATATGTGGTAGTGATGGCAACCATAGGGGCATTTCTCTTGGCTCTCTTCTGGTTGTACGAACCCCGTCCCTACACAGCTGTCGCCAAATGTTAAGGACAGCATCAACATCCTCCAGGTCATCAGGTCTGATCTTGCACTTCCTTAAAGCATTTTGTAGATCTGCTTAACCTACAGACTGACTGATGCACTAGAAGGATTTACAGTCGAGTAGTTACTCTGTTACTGTGGAAAAACAGCTTGCATTCAACAAGGTGTGTTTTTAAAAATAAAAGTTGTGTTGGTTGTAGATAACTACTGTGGCTCCGTTACAGGGGTAATTTCTTCTTGTGGTCATTGTGCTCCTGTGAGTGAGCTTTAAGGGGTTCAAAGAGCAACATCTGAGGCACAGCGTGCACCTAGCTACTCCCTACTTTACTCAAAAATGCAACTGCAGATTCTGTGGATCAAAGAATACGTACACAACGCTGGAAGAACTCAGCAGGTCAGGCAGCATCCATGAGAAAAGAGTAGCCAACGTTTCGTTACTGGGCTACGGCCCTCTCTTCCCCCCCCCCCCCCCCCCATTCCTGATGAAGGGTCTCGACCCGAAACGTTGGCTACTCTTTTCTCACAGATGCTGCCTGACCTGCTGAGTTCTTCCAGCGTTGTGTACGTATTCCCTACTTTACTGGTGGGGCATCTTAGGTTGTGGTGAAGTCACAGGTGGGGGAATTGAACACACGTCTTCAAATGGAGGCGGAGATGCTATCTTAAGAGCAGTGATGATTATTAACAGAATAAAGAGAAGTCTAGCAGTTCCTGAAAGGTTAAATCACCTGCTGAGTTTAAACTTTGTTCTCCAGCAAGACTCAAGTCAGAGCTCTCCGCAGGGTTAAGATTCTCTTAGACTCACCAGCAACAGGGAGAGAAGCAATTTTCTTTACGATTAGTTCTATGCAAGTATATACCCAGCAGAAATTAGAGCAACACCAGAGGAAAGGAGAATTATAATCAAATGCTTGAACAAGTAATTTAATGCTTCTTTCCTGCCATCTAGTGGCTTCACAGCTCATTACAGTAATAAATCCTGTATCAAAGGTTTAAAAATCACAGATCAGTTTCACTACTTTTTTCACATCTACTCACAAGGAAAGAAAAAATAGAAGGAATCTCTAGAAATTGTCACAGCTGGATAAAGAAATTAGGTAGGAAAGATTCTGATTAGCTTTGCTTGCATCTGGCAATAGTCAGCAAAGGGAAGGGCCCCAAAAGTTTGCCATTTGGAGGGTGGCAATATGGAATGCATCAGCCAGGCTAGCACCTCTCTGTAAGCATGCTGAAGTATTCCAGAACTGTAGCAGGATCCAAGTTTGCCCAGCTCGTGAATTACTGAAATCTCACCACTCGTACCTTAAATCTTGAGATGACTGTTCTTATACCTTCATGGCCAGCCCCGCTCACTTCGTCCATGTGTTCTTGCCCAAAATTCTGCTGCTGATGTTCCAAATTATGAAAACCCTACTTCACAATCAACATACCCAACTATTCCCTGGTCTTAAATTGTCTTTCAATAATTGACTGGGTCTAATTTTAAGCACTGTAGAATAACTAAATAATTTAAACTAAAACTAATGAAAACAGAAGGGACATCAATCTGAAACATTCTCTTCCCAGAAATGCTAACCTGCTATGTCTTCAGCAAAACAGAAAATAGTGGAAATACTCAACAGGTCAATCAGCACCAGTGGACAAAGGCAGAATCCATATTTCAGGTCAATTACCTTTAATTAGAATCTCAGATATTAAGGCTTGTTGACCTAAAACATAAACCCAGTCTTCATCATATTGTTTACAGGATCTTAAGGTGTGCAATCAGTTGCCATATTTCCATTATTGTACTTAAAACACAAATTAACTTGTGATGTTGAGGCTGCAGAAAGTAAAATGTACCATCAGTCTTTTTAGTACATAAATCTATTTCAGCTTGCTGTTAAATGTTTGTATGTAGATTGCATCAGGACCAACATCTTCATCCTGCTACTGTACACATATAATGCATTTTTCATAACACCTCAAACAATCCATTTGTGTTTACAGTGGTCCAGATGCCAAGCTCATTCTCGCATCCAACCTAACAGTCCCAAAGAAATCACTTCACTGCCAGTCAAGAGTTTAATTCCCACCAAAAATTGCTGTCAACATGGTGCCATGTGTTGCTTTCTGTTCAAGATGAGTCAGTGGATTAGTAATTTGATTTTAGCAACTGAACAAGAGGTTCAGTATTTGAAAGAATGAATTTTCAAGGAATCAATTTGTCTGTGCAGCCCAATACCTGTGACTTAAATTGAATGTTGATCAACATTTTGTAAGCTAGCAAAATCATATTTGACGTATTAATTTGGGATGTACACAATCAGCATTCTGCTCCTCCCCCCTCACCCCCGAGTCATTGCATTTCAAGAAAGTCAAGTACCTTTGGCCCAATCATAATATAAAAGCACACCTTTAAGGGAATGGTTCTACTTGGGTTTTAACCTTTTACTATCAAGTAAATCTTTGAATAAAAACTAGGGCCAAGCAAATAGGTTTTTCTCCCAAAAGAGTACTACAAGAGCTTTTCTTAGTTTGCATAGCTGATCCTACATTAAATGCAGAAGAGCAATAAGGGTTAATAGAGATCACATGGAAATACATTCCAGAAACGATATCAAATGCAAGTCAGAACCACTTGAAGGGGAAGGACATTTATCTCATAAGCGTCTTTTAAAAATGAGGACAAATACCTGACCAGTTTAATATTTGGATTAAAAAAACATGGGCTTGGAATATATTGCTTTAATTATAGTAACTTTTCTTGGTTTTTCAGCCTCCACAGCTGCCATTAAAGATTCATGACCCACTGGGAGATGATATTCTTTGTATCTGAAATCTGACTTCATATTCTAAAACTATCTCCCCCCCCCCCCCCCAACCACCAATTCCACATCCCTCTTGAAAGAACATCCTCACAGTATCAGTGAGACCATGTGAACCGTTTACAGAGCACATGTGCTCGGTCTTCAATGGCCACCCAAGGCACACCTTTTCAACTCCCTTTCCTATTCCCACATTAACACATCCGTTCTGTCTTCTCCTTTGCCATATATTCTACCTGGAGAGCCTACAACCTAATGGTTTAAACACTTTTGAGTAACCTGCTCTCCCTCTCTCGCCATCTGATCCACTTCCATTTTTGGGTGTACAGTTCCCCCCACCCCACTCACTTCCCCACTCCTCCAAGTTCCATCTACTTACTTCCCACATATTTGACCCACCAAATCCTCCCTCATCTGCCCTTCAACTCTTCTGTAATGTTTCCAATTACCTTAACAGTTTACAGCATTGGTTGCCTTTGTGTCCCTGCTATCTCCCTTCTAGCCTCCATCTTCTGCTTCACTCTCTTCTCACTACCACCTGGCTCCATCTGCTTTCTCTGCTTCTACTTATCACCCATTGCCCTTTTCCTCAACTCTCCTCTCCCACCTGGCTCCTTCTGCCCTTCATCCTTCACCTCTATTTGGTCCACCGATCACCTACCAGCCTGCCTAACCCCCTTCCCCACTATCATGGCTATCTTCCATCTTAGTGCTGATGCAGGGAAGACGGTCTCAGTTCAAAGCATTGATGATTCTTTTCACCTTGCTCAGCACCCACTTTGTTATCTTCCTTTGAATGCTGTACTTTTCATTTCGATCGCCTCTCAATGAGCAGAAATCAGTCTATGACAATCGTTCAAAGACCTAACCAATAAAATCAATCTAATGGAAGCATGTCTCCTAAATAGTCAAAGTTTTTATGCAGGAATGATCCAACCAACACTTTCTGCAGTTTTAGTAATGTCTGATTACATTGATTTTAATAGAAACCAACATTCTAATTAAAACAGAAATTGCTAAATGCTCAGATCAGCTTGCATTTCTTCCTACAGATGCAGCCTGATCTGCCAAATATTTCCCACATTTTAATATTTTCTGCATCAGATGCTTTCATTTTTACCAATATCCTAATTGCCCAATCAATTACAGTAAAAAAAAACACAACCAGCTGCCTGCCACTCTGGGGAATTTGGCAGTGATGAAATAGATTTTCTGTACAATTGGACATAATTCCAACGTAGCATAGCAGTTCGCGTGATGCTGTGCAGCTCAGAGCATTTCAGAGATCTATTCCAGTGCCATTCTATAAGGTGTCTCTGTACGTTCGTCCTGTGGAACACCTGGGTTTTCTCCGAGTCGTCCAGTTTCCTCCCACATACCTGGTAGATTAATTGATTGTTGTAAATCATCCCTTATTTAGGTTAGCGTTAATCAGGGGTTGCTGGGGCAGCATAGGTTGAAGGGCCAGAAGACCTGTATCGCTAAAGTAATATTACTCACAGGTACACTTATGTTGTACAGTATAATACATTTTCCAGTGCACCCAATATGTTTAAAATGGAAAAATAGAATCTGGTGAGTTTCAGATGACGTTTCAATAGGAACCCCAGTGTTGGGGTGTTCCTGACCCTAGCTTTACACACTATTCCATCTGGACCACCAGCTCAATCTGGGTTAACAAACGAACATGATGCCAAACAATCAGGAACAAATCAGGTTCAGGATTTTCTGAGGTTTACTGTGTTTCATGAGACACCCAGATCCTGCTGTACAAAAACATCTTGCAATCTCTGTTTAATTCTTTTGCTTTCTTATTCTCCCTACCCAAGAGGATACAACCTTGTGTTCCCACATGTGCCCACCCATTTAATATATTGCTTTTGCAGACACTGACCTCTTTGCAGCTTGCTTTCCCTGGTCATCTGTCATCAGGAAGATTGGCACAAATCATCAATGTAGCTTGTGAATACTTGAGGCACATTTGTTACAGCCTTTTATTCTAAAGACAACAAATTTATCTTAATAGTTAGCCAATCTGGCATCATTTGATCATACCACTATCATCCCTTATATTTTACATGGCATGAGACCTTGTGGCACTCCATACCTTTTGCAAATTCAAATACACTATTTACAATGGTTCTCTTTTATCCAACCTGTATTTTATGCCCTAAAATGTTATCATTTTGCAAGCAGTATTTTAACATTCGTTCTGCTTGATGACTATGATTTTCCAATTTTCTCATTAACAGATATTGGATTAACTAGTCCTGCTTTCTGTATCCTTCTTTTGTCGAGTAGAAATGTGACATTTACAGTTTTCCAATAATTGGGACTACTCTAGAAATCTACGAAAATTTGGAAATTTGCCACGAATACAGACAGCGGTTCTACAGCCACGGTTCTTAAAACTCTAAGAAGCATTGGGTGAAGGAGACTTGCCACCCATTCATCTTTTAGTTGCCAAGTACATTTCCTCTGGTGACAATGATTGCTTCAATTTCCTCTCAATTTTCTTTTTGAATGGAATTTTTGACAAGTGAAAATTCCAATTCTAAATCTACTTCAAGCTTGAATTGGATGCTGGACTTCAGGGTAAGATGGCAGCATGCTTGGTTGTGGCGGCCTCTCTGGGCTTAACAAGTGGTGCAAATGTATGTCTCTTTGTGATCACAAAACATTGGCAATACAAAATAGTTCAAGTCCAGTTCATTATTGAGACTGATGGTGGGGGAGCTGTGTGGCTACAGTTGTTGTGGATACCTGGCTCCCGTGCCACAACATTGCCTGTTACAGCCTCCCACGGAAGGGTGAGAATAGAGGCGTAGCAGGTGTGCTGGAATCCGTGCTGGGTTGGGAGCTGGTCTCTGCAGGCTAGCTCTCCCCTCAGTTCTGCTCTCCACTGTTCGCTCCCTGGAAAACAAGCTGGATTGCCTTCATTTGCTGCTGACCCAGAGTGAGACAAACTAATTTACCTTCATCTGCAGTTGCTCCAGTGTAAAATGAGTAACTGTCTTGCAGAAACGTGGCTCCAGCACAACATCCCATGCACCAATCTTCAGGTCATGCCACTTGAAAACTTGTGACTATCTGCTATTACAATTAAGCGCTGTGTGTGACTGCATAACTGTTTTCCGTACTTTGGCCCTGGAGGAACACTGTTCTGTTTAGCTGTATACACGTGTATGGTTCAATTGGCATTCAACCTGAATTTAAGCTTGCTTAATTCAACTGCATATTAAATTCTCAGCTTTGAAAGAGCAAGGCTGTAGACATTGAGGCTATAGATTTTATAATGAGAGATGCATTTGGAGTGGTAGTTAACTGCAGGGAATCGGGATAGTCTCCATTCCAGTTTAAAGGTGTTTGCTGCCTGAAGTATGTAGTAGAATCAAACTGGGCTTTCAAAATAAAATTGGACCTGCATCTGACAGAAAGCCATTTATTTCCAAGGCTGTTGGTTGAAAAGTGAAGAGACATATTAGAGTTGGCAAAGACCCATGGGCCAAGTTCCATCCTCGCCCCAAACTATGCTATTGTTCCAAAGCACCTTTAATTCTCTTCTCCTACACTTCTGCTCTCTTCTATATGGTAATGATGTAAAGAGTTAAGCACAAATGCAATTTAATGGACAACAACAAATTTCTGTTAGCGTTATTTGCAAATCTTGATAGAGAACACAATTTGTAATTCAGCTACGGATTATGTCATGTCAAACACCATCCATGCAGGAAGTTAACGGGAATACTGGAATGCACAGAATAAATTTTTAACATTTATATTTCCTCAAATACAGCTAGAATAAGAGTTTAGAAGAATTGGGGGGGGGGGGGGGGGTGGAGTACTTCATTGAAACTTGTTGAATACTGAACGGCCTAGATACAGTGGCCATGCAGCAAATATTCCCTATAGTAGGGGAGTCTTGGGTCTTTGGGCATCGTCTCACAATAGAAAGCCATTGCTTCAGGACAGTGATGAGGAGGAATTTCTTGAGCCAGAGGGCAGTGAATCTGTGGAATTCACTGCTACAAGCACTGTGGAATGCCAAGTTATTGGGTATATTTAAAGCAGAGGTTGATAGGCTCTTGAGGAGTAAAGATGTTAAAGTTACAGGAAGAAGACAGAATGGGGTTGAGAGGGATAATAAATACCCCATGATGGAATGCTGAAGATTCAATGGGCCAAATGACCTAATACTGCTCCCATGTGTTATGGTCTTATAGAATGCCAGAGTGTAGAATAAATAAAATAGTACCTCTTTCAACCTATATCTCCTCATTCACACTTAGCATATGATAATGTTACCGTTTACCTCAACAGTATACCTAACTTTTTGAACACAACTAGTTCAAGAAGCTCAATCTCCTGCATCTTCTGTAGAATATATATGTGCTGACCAATAATCAAGAGTCATAAGCCATGGAAACAGGTGATTCACTTGAGACCACAAGCACCCATCACAAAGTTTTCTAACAAAGGATAGCATCTGTAGAGATGGAAGCAACGTTAACAACTCAGGTTGCTGAGCTTTTGTCAGAAGTGAAAGAAGAGCAGAAGATATGTATGTGGTTTCTAATGCCTTATTCATCACTCAACAAAGTTGATGATAAGCCCCTCCCAGATTACCTGATGACTACATCTTTGCTCTTCGTGGGACCTAGATATTTGCAATTTAGTGCTTTTTAAAAGAGAAAGATAACAGTAACAGCATTTCAAGTATACTTCACTGATCAAACAGCACTTAGGGGTATCTGGAGGTCACAATTTGATTCTGAAGCACAGGCAACAATCAATTGTGAAAAAAGTCACAAACCTAAAACCTCTGGATCATGTAGCAACAAACCTCATCCAAACCTTAGATCATCTACTCTTTTTCAATGGTTCTTGTTTAGTTCAAATGATTTCAAACACATCTTTACCAGAATCGCAACAGTGCTTTTTATGGCAGATTCTGTGATGGGTAATATACTTAATCAGTGCAATACTAATGGCATGGTCAAATAAATTTGGGGAAGGTGTAGTGAAGAAAGAAAGGTAGGTTGGGAGGGGGAGGTGAGTAATATAGGCTAACACTGTACTAGATCTGTTATTACAACTGTAATTTAGACTTTGTACAAATTGTACAGGTAATCTTTGACATGAAAAAGTAACATACTCACAGAGACAAAACACCTAGGTATAAAATATAGAGCAGTGTAGTAGTTACTAAAATTACATGCTTTCTTATTGCTACAGTGATTTTTGCTTTTTTTGTACTGTACCACAACTTGTTCTGAGCATATAATTTGCATAAATTATTCAAGTTTAAGAAAAATCCACACGTCTTCACTTGATGCTACTGTATAGTTAATATATAAACAAAATTTTCTAAGTATCTCTTTATTAAAAGAGAAATAAAAATGTCATTTGCAACTGGAATTCTGAGGCCAAATACAAGGGATAACACCTTGCATTATATTAAACTATACCAACATAGTACAGGTGCTGTTGGTTGGACCAGAGGAGCCAGATCTGAAGTTCACCATGTTAACACGATGCCTACATGTTTAATTTTTTTTCTTTAAAGGACTATGAATGACCAAAGACTAGCATTTATAATTTGTAGCAAAATTTGGTTTATGTAGAAACAAGCCATGTTTGCATTTGGATAGACTGAAATGAGTTAAAGCTAAAATTAAAAAATAAGCAAATGATGTTGCAATGTCTGGTCACTTGTTAAAGACCTCACTCTTCTGAAGTGGTTAATTTGCACAATTCTGTACTTTTTTATATATATACTAAACAGCATTTTTCCTTCTTTATAAACCAGAAAAAAACTAAACTACAGATAAATTCCCTACCTTGAGCTAATGCTGCAGATAGGGCTGACAAAGCTGTACAGCGCAATCAAACATACTTACATCTTAGCTCATTTTACAGGTACAGCCATAATCAAGGCACAACGATCTTCTACAAGTTATTTTCAATAAAGTTGTACAAAATAATACATTTTACAGTCTGTACAAGAATAATAATCCAGCAGGGAGATAAACAAGGAAAGTGGAGGAACAAGGAAATAGTTTGGCAGGGATTTAGGGATGCCAGAAGGAGCAGGAACGGGATATCATTGGGTGAAAGATAATGAACAAAGCCAAAAGGTTCACCTGTGGAGAACTAAAAGAGTGTGTGTGGTTAATTCTTTCTACAATCACAGCCCAAAAGCAGTTCACCAAAATCTAGATCCAAGGACTGCCAAAGACTTTTTCTTAAAAATACCCCTCTAAAATGTAGTGGGGTTTTAAAGCAGATTTCTTTTTTTTTGCACTGTTCAGATCTGTAGGAATTCAGCATCTCCGTTCCACACCTTGTCAGACCTGGTTAACATCACAGTAGCTCTAGTCTTCAGCGTGGACTTGGTACCTTCACATTTCTTGTTGCTGTGAATGGATACATTTTTGATATTATGGGTTTATGTGAGCCCACAACAGCGCTGATTACCTTGGAAAAGGCGTTTCCCAAATTGTGTGTAGATTTTATTGTTGTTTTAAAATCCTTCAAGTACTCCTTGTTTAGGGCTTTTGGGGTTTCATTAAAGTAGTAGGGAAACCCACACAGACATGGCCATTTAGGTGATGCCACCTTATACTGTCCAGGGGACAGAGGCCAGTAGGGACAAAAGTGGAGGGGTGCATTCAAAGAGAGACTGCACCAGTTCTCTTCCACCCTGTGTGGGCAAGTCAAATGAGAAATAAAGAGTCCAAGACACAGAGACAAGTGCTTGCCATCACAATAACTCATACTGACGAAGGTGCATACGTTGAATAATGTCCCGACAGTCATTAAACACCCTGCGGATATTCTCAGTATCCACTGCACATGTGAAATGAGGATAGCAGTAATGCCTTCCGTCACCGCTTGCTGTGCTGATTCTCTGAAAGGCAAAGGAAAAGACTGCTAAGTTACAAGCTACTTTACATCAGTCATGTTTTCTAAGAGGTTGTGACAAACACCGCTCATCCAGTAGTTATTTTAATATGCTGTAACTATATGGTCATCTAGCAGCTTTTTGTATACATGTATTACTGGAGCTTCCCACAGCAACTTTAAAGCTGCATTCCATCAGTGGATTGCAGAGTTTTGCAAAGTTCCATTTGCTCAGTATTACTGAGCTCTTTTTGGGTCTATTATTTGATTCTATTGATTGTATTTCCTGGAATGATAACACTTCCAGCTGATGTCTTAATTTACCCTGTGCTTATCAATTCCTTTATTAATAAATGCTTTGGATAATATATAATGAAAATGAATCACATATTAAATATTTTCAAATAAAGGACACTGAACTGTGGACTTTTCTGCCTATTCTTTTCTAAAAATTAATGCAGAGGATCCCTGAAAAGCCTCAGAGTATAATCAGCATAAAGTTTATGAAGTTGTTGCTCGCTGCCTGTTCATTAGACTTTATACTGCCATTTGTACCAGCCATTGATAGTGCCATGGTCTTGTTTTTGTTTGAAGAATAGCATATATGTATGAACCACTTTTATGACAGGAAATTTTTAAGCATTACATCATATAGACCCACTAAAAAGCTAAACAAGATATACTTGTTGCAGTGACAGAGTACTTGAAAAATTAAGGTACATTTGCTAAAAGGAGTAGGTAGAGATAATTCATCAGAACAGCATCTAGACAGCAAATACAACAATTACTTGAAGCTTCTGCAAGGGGTTGATATTATAAAGAGTACAGACAGAGCAGAAGATTGGAAGAGTACGAGTTGGCATAGATTTGGAGCAAATGACCTTCTGTGATGCAACTGTTATGCAATTCCATATCAGAAGCACAGAAAGCTGGAGGAATGAGGAGATAGTTATGAAGTTGTACAGAGCAACAGGGATCAAAACGAAGAGCGAAAAAGAGCATCAGAATGGATTTGTATCTGAATATAATCTCAACTATTACAACCCATGATGTATCCTACAAAACTTAAAATTAATGTGCATATTTACCAGGAACTCATCTCTTATGAAGTACTTGGCCCTTGTGACCCTTGGATCTTCATCAGGTTCCGGTGAGGCTGTTACAAATAAGGCAATAACATAAGAGGTGAGTACCAACTGGTTATAGTCACATTATAGTAACTTATATAAGCAGACGACCTCCATATACTCAACTGACAGTGGCGTGGAACAGAAGGAAATTTGAATCATAGATCTTTAGTCTTAAAGAAGCCAGGCTGATGGTGAGTCAGACAGACATACTTTATTGATCCCAAGGGAAATTGGGTTTTGTTACAGTCGCACCAAGAATAGTGTAGAAATATAGCAATATAAAACCATAAATAATTAAATAATAATAAGTAAATTATGCCAAGTGGAAATAAGTCCAGGACCAGCCTATTGGCTCAGGGTGTCTGACACTCCGAGGGAGCAGTTGTAAAGTTCCCACCAGATTTTTACTGGGGAGAAAATAACAGCTCCACACTCATGGTCATTTCTCTGAACTGCTTAAATCTAAATGACATCCACACTTAAAAAATAAAGTTATATTCCTACAGTTTAAAAAAATGTTAAGTTGAAAATACACATTTTGACATTCTCTTTAAAAACACATTTTTAGAGCATTATCTCAAACTGTGGTTAGGGTTTAACAATATAAAGGATGTTAGAAGATTAAATTACAGAATCTATTAAAATTTTAATGTCTGTATACATCTATTTTTGTAACACTCCACTGTTAATTTCCATACTGTCTTCTCAGCTTGGACTACTGAGAAATCTCAGTTTCCCAAACAACTCAAACTTTGTTTCCAGATTGTGATAAGCTTTGCTATTTAAAGTCAGTTTTAAAGGAGCTGAGTACACGTGCCAAGATATCGGTAGGGCAGGGATGAGGCTTCAATTAGGTCAGTATTTTCGCATTCCCAGGTGTCTTCTGTGTACTTTTTTTTGTGTTTACAGCATTGACAGGCGAGAAGCCATAGAGATACAAATGAGAAAAAAAAGACTGCAGATGTAGAGAAATGGAGCAAGAAAAAGCAGCTGGAGGAACTCAGCAGGTCAGGCAGCATCTGTGGAGGGAAATGGACAGTTGACACCGAGGACCTTCATTTTTCCAAACCTACTATTACCACGCCCCAGCTCTGTGCACTACATCAATAATGTGAAAAACTTCATCTACTTTGCTACTAACTTCCAGCTTGCCCTTGAAGAGTAGTCTAGAAAAAGAGCTCAGCCTGAAATGTCAACTATCCATTTCCTGCTATAGATGTTGCCCGACTTGCTGAGTTCTTCAAGCAGCTTGCTTTTAGCAACAAGATCGTGCTGGCACCCAATTCCTGAGGAAAAATAAATCCCTGCAAAGGAGGTTAAGCAATGAATGGAGGAGTGTGAGCATTCTTGCACTGCCTGAGCATAATCTAGTGCTGAAAGCTCAATATCCACAAAGGCATTCTCTTCCTTCTTGGGTTAAAATGTTAATGCCTGGGAATTTCTGTAACTAAGGCTGAAAGCAAATATCCCAGTATATGTGTTGAAATGGCCAGTCTACAGCAATCTAACTGAAGATATGGGGATTGAAACCAACTGAGATTTTAGAAATATGTCTATTTCTCAACCCCAAGTTATTCCCTAGTGGTAAACCGGCAATAACTTCTGAATGGGCTACAACTTGGGTTTCTTTGGTTCAATTATATCTCCGTATTACCTGGCCTGTGCAACTATCTAGTATTGAGATACAAGTGCTTTGGTTCATAATGGACTACTGAAATGATTTTTCCCCATCACAACATATGCAAGATTGAATTTTTGTACAACACGCTGCTTGAAGAGGATGCAAAAAGAACATGAACACCCTAGATTTACATACATCACCACAAAGAGATATAGCATAAGAGGCCTTAGTATTTCACCATTAACTCTGCTACATGTTTCATTGAGCCACATATTTAAAAGTATCACTAGGTCAAATCAGTCCATTCAGTGACACTGGGTTTACTTACCAAGAGTGCAGGATTGTACAATTAAATATTCAGTACAGAAGTAGATCAATATACAGTTAAACCCATACATTATAAACCACTTCTGAGAAACATTCAGCAGAGTCGATGTCAATTCTATGCGCAATTTAATCCCGATTTGCCAGATTAGAACTGCTGATGAATTTACATTCACAAAATTTACTTCAAACTGCCACTGATAAGAAATGGTGCTATCCTGAGGTCCTCGTCTTAGAGAAAACAACACACTAAAATCAGAATAATCTTAGAATCAATAAGTTTAAAGCAAATCATCTGATGATCTTTTGGAATTTTCTTCTCAAACCTGCGACTCAGGCAAATGTGCTTGGCCCTATCCCTTTTGCAGAATGCCCTCTGAAATTATTTTAAATAAAGGTAATCTGGATCCTTGCCTGTCCACCATTTGTAACAAGGGGAAAATATCCCTAATCCACCTCAAGGCAACAGTCCTGAATATTGTGTATGATAACCCATTTAAGGAGACAAATTGTAGACACTGGATGTTGCAAAAGAGTAAATGACATTGGGAGCACATTTAAAGCAAAGTAGGAGAGGAGACAAAGAATAGGTATTTTTATTGTGTTTCAAGTGCTCACTAGTTTGTTCAGTCCAAGGAATTTAACTTTTTCCTTGATTCAAAAAGGGCAACATAGTTGTTAGGTGATTCCATTTTAAGAGTGGATTAGGGATCTTCTCTTTACACACTGCACTTTAAAAACAACAGGGAAGCAAAGGTTTCAGTTGCTTCTTTAGATGGAAAGGAAGACTGTTCATTAGGCAACTTGTTCTTCCCACATGACAACACACTCAGCATCAACTGTTAACTAGAAAGCAACAACTAAAATATTACTGACTGGAAGTCTTTTATGTGGGAAAGTCCTTGGATGATTACAAAGGATCTCTTGTGTAGAGAGAGTAAAAATATCATGAACACACAGAACTTCTGGAGAAAGAAACAATTTAAGTTTTTAAAATGAAACACTTACCATCATCTGGTGTAGTGTAGCGAGCATACTCAGGAAAGTAGTCCTCTATTTTAGATTTCCCTGCCAGCACTTTCTCTGCCAGCAAATCCTGCTTATTGAGGAAGAGAATTACAGAAATGGTCCGCAGCCACCTAGATAAAAAAAAAACAACCCTTCATTCAATGATTAACATTCTACAGAAAGAAATCTTCAGTTTCATTCATGTATTCAAATTGTGATAGATATACAACTTGGGCATCCAAATTCACTGCTTTATTTTTACTAATAAAATAATTTTTCAACCTTTGTTTCACTTGTGTGCAGTTGCAAGAAAAATTTGTGAACTCTTCAATTACCTGTTTTTTTGCATTAATGTGCAAAATGTGGGTTTATCTTCAAAGTCACAATAATAGACAAACACAATCTGCCTAAACTAATAACACACAAACCATTGTACTTTTCATGTCTTTATTGGATACGTTGTTTAATCTTTCACAGTGAAGGCTGAAAAAAAGTATGCAAACCCCTGTATTTAATAGCTGGTATGACCTCCTTTAGAAGCAATAGCCTTCACCAAACGTTTCCTGTAGGTGCTGATCAGTTCTGCACATTGGCTTGGAGGAACTTTCAGCCAATCCACCTTACAAAACTACTTCAACTCTGGGATGTTGGTGGGATTCCTTGAATGAACTGCTTGCTTCAGGTCCTTCCACAACATTTCTATAGGATTAAGGTCAGAACTTTGACTCAGCCATTCCAAAACATGAACTTTCTTCTTTTTAAACTATTCTGTTGTTGATTTACTTGTCTTGTTGCATTATCTAACTTCTATCAAGCTTCAGGTGACAGACTTCTACCTGACATTCTCCTTTAAAATGTCTTGATACAATTCTGAATTCATTGCTCCCTCAATGATTGCAAGCAGTCAGGTCCTGAGGCAGTAAAGCAGCTCCAAGCCATGATGCTCCTTCTACCATACTTCACAGTTGGGAAGAGGGTTTGGTGGTGTCCAGTGCCCTTTCTCCTCCAAACACAGCAATGTGCATTTCTGCCATTCAACTTTCCTCTTATCTGTCCACAGAACATTGTCCCAGAAACACTGTAGAACATTCAGCTGGCCTTTTGCAAACTTGAGACATGCAGCAATATTTTTTTGGACAGCAGTGGTTTCCTCCATGGTGTCCTTTCATGAACACCAGTGTTTTTCTTATAGTGGACTCATGAACAGAGACTTTAACAAGTTCTAGAGATTTCTGCAGGTCTTTTGCTGTTACTCTTGGGTTCTTTTTCACCTTCTTCAGCATTGCACATTGTGTTCTTGATGTGATCTTTGCAGGATGCCCACTCCTAGGGAGAGTAGCAACAGTACTGACTTTCCTCTATTTGTAAATAATTTCTCTTACTGATGATGACTGATGAAACACCCAGGTCTTTAGAAATGCTTTTGTAGCCTTTTCCATCTCTACAATTCTTCTTCTAAGGTCCTCTGAAAGTTGTTTTGATCAAGGCATGGTGTACATAAACAGATCTTTCAGAGCCAGTAGCCTGACACTGTGAGTCTTTTAAAAAAATATAGGGTAGGACACCTCTACAACCCACACCTCCAATCTCATCTCCTTGATTGGAACACTTGACTCCAAATAGCTTTTGTAGAAGGTACCTGTTGCTCCAGAGGTCCACATACTTTTTTTGAACCTGGACTGCTATTGTTTAAATGGTGTACTCAGTATTGATGAGAAATACTACAATTGTTTGTGTTTTATTAGTTTAGACAGATTGTGTTTGTCTATTGTTGTGACTTAGATGAAGACTAGACCACAATTAATGCAGAAAACCATTACTGTTTCTTGCAGCTGTATCTTGAAGGTACTTTGCACTTGACAATGGCTGTTAACACTACTTAATCTGTCACATTGTTTCTACTACCTGCAATTTATAGAGATATATCAGTATTAAGGGACAGCAACAAAGACAACTAGAAGGTCTATATGTAAATCATGCATCTCTACTTCACCAATATCTCTTCAGATACTTTGACAGACTTGAGAAAATTGTGCATCGCTCGACAAAAATGTGACCACCATTTTTAACAGCTGCAATGTGAGATAGGTTTTAATTCAATCTTAATATTATACCCAAGGCATTCAGAAGTTAAATCAATCTAGACTTTTAAACATGAAGGGTAGCAAAAACCTGGAATTTATTCTCACCTGTCTTAAACACTGACTGTGGCCATTGGATCAAATAGAAGTGTTAACAATTTTTTAAAAAAAATCAAATTAAAGTTAGCAAAGAACAAATTAGGGTAAAACAAAATTACAAAGTCAGCAATGAATTGAAATAGATCATTCTTGTTCCAAGGTCTCAATGTAAATGTAAATATTGAAGGAACTGCAGATTTACCTGTTGTTCCAGATGCTTTTGAACAGATTGAGAGCTTCTTGGAGGCGATTGGTCTGATTGTCCTCTCTTATAACCATGTTATAGCTACTGCTAGCCACCACAAATATGATAGCAGTGACATCTGAAAACAAATTAGAATGAGACTGAATTAATTAGAATTAATCAAAGAAATCAAAATTATTGGAGTACAATAGCAACAAAACAACACAAAATGGTACTAAACAGAAATAATTCAGAATCAGACTTTAATCGCCAAGTACCTATGCACATACAAGGAATTTACTTCCGGCAGATGTTGTCTCTCTGTTCATAACAATAATAATGATAAATATAAATGAAAATATAGATTATACATACAGGTAGTGCAATCCAAGTAATAGTTAGCCGACAGTTAACCGGCAGTTAACTGTTCAGCAAAGTGACCGCAGTAGGGAAAAAACTTCTCCAGTGCCGGAGAAGGATTTGTGCTGGAGTGCTCCAGAAGTGCTGGAGGGATCTGAAGCGCCTACCAGACGGAAGCAGATCAAACAGTCCGTGCGCAGGATGGGAGGAGTCCTTTATGATGTTCCCCGCCCTCTTCTTCAACCTGGAAGAGTACAGGTCTACAATAGAGGGCAGGGAGGCTCCAATGATGCGCTCGGCAGTCCTCACTGTGCGCTGTAGTCTGGTTCTATCCTGCTTGGTGGCGGCTCCAAACCACACAATGATAGAGGTGCACAGGACAGACTCAATGACTGCAGTGTAGAACTATTTCATTTCATTATTTCATTTAGGACTCACAAAGTACTAATGGCTTTGGCAACTATAGCTATATTGCAGGCTATGTGGCAGAATCATTGTCAACAGAAACAGCTTATATATTACCTGGAAAATTTCTGAAATTTTGAAAGTGAAATTTAGCAATGTAGAGGTAATGAGATAATTTAAGTTCAATAAGAAAATCAAAATGTGAACAAAATAGAAAGCAACACTGAATTATTATAAAATGGAAGGCAGATAATTTGGAATTCTGAGTAACAATCAGAAGTTAAAGTTGAGAAAGAAGTACTGAAGCAATTCTCTATATGACAAGAACTATTGCTTTAGCCATAAAATGTATTTGAAATGATACGCACGATATACAGCTGTGAACTATCCTTTTTACACGTACAAATTTCAGTTAATATTGTTCAAAGAATCAATTGGGGAAAAAATTATACTCATCTCACAGAGCCTGTATAGAAAACATGGAGGGGGAAATTTATTTTACCTAGACAGGCTACAAATGATACAAGGTTTACCAACAAACTTTTAAAGTTCTTTGCCAGTGTCAGGTAATCAAATATTTACAATAAAGGAAAAAGGATGATTAAAGGTCTGTAATCAATATAACGACAACCTAGAGGAGAAACTAAAAATACAAAGGAATAAGTATTTGTAGAATACAAATTATGGATCAGGTCATTAATAAATTGCATTAATAATTACTGGATTATAACATTTTATCAGCATATTTTAATAGTAATGTACATCTTTGTGAATGCAAAAAGTGGGAATTGTTTCAGATGTGGGGTAGGTGGGTGTTATAAGAGGTGAGGAGCTAAAAAAAAAACATTCTAAGAACTTAGTTTGGGGAATATGATCCTTGGAGGTGATAAAATTGTGGAATAAAAGGAATTGGATACATTCAAAACATTTGAATTCTAGACTGTGTGGGCTGGAATAGGAAAAGAGTGTGCTTGTATTTACAGCCAGTGAAATGTCTCGTGGAACTTTACAAATGGCATTGGGTCTTAATGAGACGACGAGGAGATGACAAGCAACTACAATTTAAAAATGCTTGAAGAAATGCAAAAACCTGGAAGGCAAGATGTAAAGAATTACAGAAAAAGATCTGTAAAAGATCTTAGATGACTGAAGGTTGTTACCCATGAGGCTTCAACACAAGACCTGAAGGGCATATATGGAACAGTATTTCAGGAGACTGCAGCAGTATCAGATGTACAAAACTACACATAAAACTTTGAACGCAGATCATCAACCTAAAATGGGCTAATATCTTAACAGCACCTTATGAGAGCCTGGATTACAGTTCAAATTGCAAAGTAAATTATCAAAGTACACATATGTCACCATATGCAACCTTGAGATTAATTTTCTTGCCGACCATCACAGTCATACAAGAATCACAATAGAATCAACGTAAGGCTGCATTCAACAGGATGGACAGTAAACGTACAAAAAAAATGCCTACTGTGTAAATACAAAATGAAAAAATAAAAACAAACAAGCAAGCAATAAATACTGAGAACATAAGATGAAGAGTCATTTGAAAGTGAGTCTACAGGTTATGGGAACAGTTCAGTAATGGGATGAGTGAAGTTACCCCCTCTCGTTGGAGAACCTGATAGATGATGAGTAATAACTGTCTCTGAACATGGTGGTGTGGGTCCTGAGGGTCCTGTAACTTTTTCCTAACAGCAGTAGTGAAAAGACAGCTATGCCTAGATGGTGGGGTGCCTAATGATGGATACTCCTCCTAAGATCAATAATCATTTCCTTGGGTGCATTGAGTGAGAGGTGGTTGTTGTGACACCACTGAGCCAGATTTTCAATCCCGCTCCTCCTATATGTTGATTCTTCACCACCTTAAATTAAACCAATGACAGTGGTGTTGTTGCAAACTTAAACATGGCATTGGAGCTGTGCTTAGCCTCACAGTCAAAAATATAAAGCAAGTAGAGCAGCAAACTAAGCATACAGCCTTGTGGCGCGTCTATGTGGATGGTGATTGTGGAGATACTGTTGCCAATCTAAAATGGCTGGGGTCTGCAAGTGAAGAAACTGAGGATCCAACTGCACAAGGTGGCATTGAGGCCATATTGCTTCAAACTCCATCAATTTGACTCCAGGATGCAAACTATTGAAGTGAAGAGGAACTGGATTTTCACCACAGCATCATCTCTGGTGAACAGATGGACAAAAGACCTCCAAACAGTGAGATGGACAAAAGCCCAATCAACGTCTGGTTAAACTTATGCAACTAAGCTGGCAGAGTTGGAACTAGTAGCATAATTGTGCATTCTTTCCCCTCGGATTGCTGCCTGCTTTCCTGTTACCAAGCTAATGGATAAATTTGATCAAACAATCTTATACAAGTGTAATATATATTCATCAAGGCATATCCTGCCATAAAATCATTCACTTCAAATCTTACCATTGAAGCACTGAATCCATTTTCTGCGCTCGTCACGTTGCCCTCCAACATCAAACATGCTGCAAAGGGAAATGATTGAATCAATTTTAAAATCAACAAGGCAAATTGCAAAAGCAATTTCTTCAGATTGAAGACTATTCACGTTCAGAAAGTGACAAAACTGAAAATAAAAATAAAGCACAAAAAAATTATTTATACCTGTGTTGTCAACATTACCAAATTTGCCCGAATCATTGATTTTTAAGTATTACAGTAGCTCAGGATTTGTATACTGAAGTGCATGAATTATCCATGGATAGAATTAAAGATACACTGTAAACCTTTAAGAGCATACATTTAATTTTTTGTTTTATTCTCTAAACTGCAATTGTCTCAAGTCAAACAAAATCAGCAATACTTCTAGGATAAAGCAAGGTTTTCTTTTATTGAGCTTCTGCACTATTAATGATTTGCACAAAACCCTCTAGAAATAGATGAACTTCCATTGCAATCCCAATGATAGTTAATGTCAAACAGTCTATTAAAGGGTTTCGGCTCAAAATATTGATGTTGTGTGTGTGTTGCTCAAGATTTCCAGGATCTACAAAATCTCATGTAATTGATTCAAATTAAATTGATGTAACCAGAAACAGATACATTTCTCAAGGGTCCCGATTTAAGTACAAAGCAAATATGGCCAGTCAGTTCATTAATGTGTAACATGGATGAAACCACCCATTTCGAGACAAGCCTACAGTTCCAACAATGACTCAAACATTTCTGTTTACGTTATGTTGTTCAAGATGCCTTGATCACTCCGTGAGAAAGCTACGAGCTCAAAAGCAAAATTATTTCTTTTCTCCAGAATGCCTTCAATCTACATTTGTAATTTGATCTATGCAGATTTACTTCAACAGGAATGCTATTTACATGGCTCAAGTTCTCTCAACAGATTTATTGAAGCTTTGACAGTTCCTTCATCGGTATTTATTTTCCAGTCAGCCATGTTTCAGCTTTGCTAAGGATATTTTTTAATCATTGGTGGATAAAGTTGGATCTCTGCTAGTTACAGCTATTTTACATATATTGTAACACTGAAATGAAGATCTACAAAGACACCAACAAAACATAAAATGACTACGGCTCAGAGTTTTCAATTTATTTGCCACCAGACAGCTGGTGACTTGAATGGATAAGTAATAATAGTTTGACGTCAGATAGAAAACAAGGAAGAACTACCTTGTGATTGAATAAACATGCATTCAAGATTAGATGGAGACTTATGTAACTGGTTGGGTGGAAGTCTAGTAGGAGAGTGTGAATAATGGAGGATTGAACAAGGAGATGCACCAAAATTCAGGTATATAGTGACCAGTGTGGGTATAAAATTAAAAACTGACCAACACAACTAATCTGAACCTGAATGTGAGGTCTTCAACCATTGCTGTAAATATTATTTCAAATATGTATTATCCAGAAACCAGTTATAGGCATGCAGCATGCACAAATTCAACTTAACTTTGAAGAGCACACATTTCCATATTTTCAAACTTCATCCTCGTGCAAAATGTTTCAGTACTCTTGACCTCCTCCCAGTCATACTGTCTGTCATGGAGATCACCTGATATCTTCAAGGACTTAATCTGCTTCTTTCAGCAGTTTTATCCAGTGCTTATTTGCATGCATTCAGTCCAAGACCAACTCTTTGCTCCAAGGGAAATCAATTCAGAGGCTTATGTAATGACAGGACCCATCAACATCAATGAAGTGCTGAACCAGCCTTTATCTAACTCATTCATCGATTAAATGAGTTGGGATAAATGGTTTATTCTCAGACTGGCAGTTGGTGACTAGTGGTGTTCCGCAGGGGTCGGTGTTGGGACACCAACTCTTTACAATCTATATTAATGATTTGGAGAAAGGGACTAAGTGCAACGTATCGAAGTTTGCTGATGACACAAAGATGGGAGGGAGTGTAATGAGTGCGGAGGACATTGAAACCCTGCAGGGGGACATAGATAGGCTGAGTGATTGGGCAGACATTTGGCAGATGAAATATAATACTGACAAATGTGAGGTCTTGCACTTTGGCAGGAAAAATAATAGAGCAAGTTATTATTTAAATGGAGAGAAACTGGAAAGTGCTTCTGTGCAAAGGGATCTGGGGGTCCTGGTGCAGGAAACACAAAAAGTTAGTATGCAAGTGCAGCAGGTGGTCAAGAAGGCCAATGGAATGCTGGCTTTTATTGCTAGGGGGATGGAGTATAAGAACAGGGAGGTCTTACTGCAGTTGTACCGGGTATTGGTGAGACCACACCTGGAGTACTGCGTGCAGTTCTGGTGTCCATATTTAAGAAAGGACATACTGGCTCTCGAGGCAGTGCAGAGAAGGCTCACTAGGTTAATTCCGGGGATGGGTGGGTTGATGTATGATGAGAGGTTGAGTAGATTGGGACTCTACTCATTGGAGTTCCGAAGAATGAGAGGCGATCTTATTGAAACATATAAGATTGTGAAGGGGCTTGATCGGGTAGATGCGGGGAGAATGTTCCCAATGATGGGTGAAACTAGGACTGGGGGCATAATCTTAAAATAAGGGGATGCCATTCCAGGACTGAGATGCGGAGAAATTTCTTCACTCAGAGGGTAGTGAGGCTGTGGAATTTACTGCCCCAGAGAGCTGTGGAAGCTACTACACTCAATAAATTCAAAACAGAGATAGACATTTTCCTGGATAAAAATGGCATTAGGGGATACGGTGAGCGAGCAGGTAAGTGGACATGAGGCTAGGTTTAGATCAGCCATGTGATCTCCTGGACCAGTTTTCGATAGCCTGGATGGGTCGGAGAGGAATTTTCCAGATTTTTTCTTCTCAATTGGCAACTCGGTTTTTTTTCCCCCGGGTGATCACATGGGTTTGGGCGGGATGAATAATAAAATAAAATGGGCGGCATGGTGCCCTGTTGGTTGGCACTGTTGCCTTGTGGGATTCGGTGAAAACTAGAGTTAAGATTGGATCAGCCATGATCTTGTTGAATGGCGGAGCAGGCTTGAGGGGCCGATTGGCCTACTCCTGCTCCTATCTCTTATGTTCTTATGTATGTTCTAAATATTTTTATACCAAAACAGCATTCAGCATATTTATAGCAGGTAATGTCAGGTTTGAACTGGGCAGTTAGGATCTAAAAGGATGCACTTATGGACATAAACATATGGAAACAAACTGTGGGCTATAAAATGATCAAAAAAGATGAGAGTAGGGAGGTGCATGAGGAGCAGTATTGGTTTTGGTGGAGTGAAAGAATCAGGACAATACTTCCCTTTCAGGCAATGAAAGCTCACAAGTTCCTTTCAATGCGTAAATTGCTGCTTTGGCACAATGGGATGATATCAAGCAAAGCAGTGGAAAAGAGGTAACTGCACTATTTTCTGCTCGATTGTGATTCTGATGCAAACAGAACTCACAATTAAAACACTTAGAACTATAACTCATACCTATCAAGCTAGATCTGGGAAGGGCAATAAAAACAAGGTGTTTGCCATGTGCTTTCAAGGTTATACATTTCAGCTACAAATACCGGTAAATCATTAAAAGACAAAGGGCTACATGTGTATAAAAGCCTAACTTACAGCTGGCTATAATATTACAACTGACTTTATAATGGTGAATCACAGAGGGCAAGAGACTCAAAGCCTATATGGCATTGCAATTATTTGATGCTACATACATTATGCTGTGACCTGGTCAACTCCATTTTCTAAGCTGTTTGAAGTGGAGGCAGTAAATGAGCCCAAGGTAGTTAATTCCACCTCTTAGACATACACCGTTATTTTAACTGAAGCCGCACAATGTCATCACTTATAATCCAAGTTAATAAGTCATTGGCAACACGAGTGAATCTGCAGATGCTGGAAATAAATAAAAAACACAAAATGCTGGCAGAACTCAGCAGGCCAAACAGCATCTATGGGAAGAGGTAATAACAACGTTTCGGGCCGAAACTCTTCATCAGGAAACCCTCCCGATGAAGGGTTTCGACCCGAAATGTCGTTATTACCTCCTCCCATAGATGCTGCCTGGCCTGCTGAGTTATACCAGCATTTTGTGTTTTTTATTAATAAGTCATTGCTTGGCAAGAAGTAAATGCAAGGCAAGTATTTCAGTGAAGGTAAACCAGAGAAAATATTATTTACTTACTTGACTGAAGCTTCGGATTATTATTAAACTCATTTTGCCTGCCTCATCTCAATTAAAGTGTTAACAGTAGGTATGATTTTCTTCATTAGCAAGGTAAATTTTGCACTTACGAATCTTCATTTAATAATTATTCATTGGAAACATTCAAATAACCCTCTTAACAACTGACCTGTTCATTATTGGGTGGCTTTAGTCAAAATGATGGTGGATGTAGAGATTGCGTTTAACTACCTTTACTTGTGTTCACTCAATAACTCCACGTAATGGGGAAATAAGTGAATACACACATACACCAATAGTCATAAATCAAATGCATAACTGTACACATTAGCTCAAAGTTCAAAGTAAACTTATTATCAAAGTACATATATGTCACAACCCTGAGATTGATTTTCTTCTGGGCATACTCAATAAATCCATAAAAATAATAAAAATAAATGTCACTTTCCTACGAGCACTGGACTATTGGGATATTAATTCATACAGAACAAACTATTAACCAAGGCATACTCACTGAAAGTTTACTTTTTCAACTTGAAATCTGGTTTCAAAAATTCCCGATGTCAATACTCTGCATCGTAGAAGGTCCTTCAAAAGGAAAAATATGTCACCATGAGAGAAACCATTTGTAGCTAACAAGAAATATTACATCTTTTGATACATTCAAGGGTCTGTATGTACACAACTATATCTGAAACAAAACTAAAAGGGTCAAAAGGCCTGTACTGTGCTGTGCAAAAGCACAAATTATTGATGCATACACACAATTGCTTGAGTTTTGAACAACACATCAAGTAACACAATTTCAAAATAATGTTTAAAAGTAATTCAGTACTTTGCTTCAACAGCCATCCTTTGGTGCTGGATAATAGCCAAATACAATTAATCTTTGGAAAAGAGATTTAATATGTCAAGTAGGCAGTGGACATCCTGAACAGCTAACAAACAACTAGGGTACTAATATGGGAGTGAGACAAAAACACAAGTGATTGGATATCAGGATAAAAAGTTCGGCAAGCGCATTTAATAACAATAATTTTAGGAATGCATTCGTCTCTTTTAATTAGCTACTATAAGATATGATAATTGTGCTGCACCATCAATTCAGGTTTGGAGATTCCATCTGATTTTTAAAAAATGTTCTTTTTGACTTTGCAAAACAACTGAAAAATTAAAAAGCTAAGACCACCAAAGGAACAAAACCAAGGTACTATACTTGCAAATGGTTGATAATAATTCTGACTAATTTTGGCAATTGATCTCTATAAATCAGACTATACACTCTCAGGCCAAACAATGGAAAACATTAGTGGAAAGCTTTAAGATCTGTTGTGAATCTTGATGTGAAGTTACATGCCCCAAATGTTTCATGTAAGTTATTTGAGACCATCATTTCCATCTACTCCTATAGGAAGCCTTATCAATCAAGTTATCATTTGCTTAAATTATTTCAGAAGATTAATTCTGAATTTCAAGCATGTGCTCTTTTCTGATTCTACTGTTCAGGACAAGTCATTGCCTAAATAACTTTGCTCCAAATCAGTAAGCCAACAACTCTACAATATCAAATATTCTTGCTTTTTTTTTAAAAAGCTATCTTTTTGAAACTGTAGTATTTTTACTTCATTGCAAACACATTAGTGTGGAAAGATTAGCACTATTTCAGCTCAATATTGACTTTGCAATCGATCCCACATTCTTACTTGTAATACTGCTCATAATAAGCATTGTTTCGATAGCTTCCATTATTGGGATGAGGGCCAGGTTCAATTTGGTGCTGTGTGCAGTTTGCACATTCTCCCCATGGCTGGCATGATTTTTCACTGTGCACTCTGGTTTCCTTCCACATCTCAAAGATGTAGGTAGGTTAACTGGTTATTGTAAAATGCCTGTTAATGTAGATAAACAGCAGATAGCTGGTGGACATAAAGGGCTAAAAGGAGAAAAAATGAGGTACAGATAAATGAAGTCTTTGCTGATTAAGGCAAAGAGCTTATCATAAAGAGATTGAAATAAGTGTTTATTTTCATAGGCATAGCCAGATTTTTATGATTTGAATTTTCTCTAAGGTGCTGTTAAACCATAGTTTGAGAAGGAGTTAGGTAGTTGGATGGTGAGAGTTTAGAGGGTGTAAATGCAAGCAGGGGAAAGTGCACTTACATTAAAGAGTTCATGTGGCAAAAAGATTAACTTGCAGTCTTGAAAGAGTGAGTAACCATTATACAATAGAACTCTGCTTTCATTCAATTTAGACCAAAGTGCATCAGTACTATTGAGAAGTTATCTACTTAACTCAACGGCAACTTAAATTTCAAATGGAAAAAAAAACTCATGTGGATCAGTCAAGTTTATCTTGTGTGTATCCTAGGTTTGGAAATAAATATCTTTTCACAGCAGGCTCCTGTCAGCATTAGTTTCTGCTAAAATGTGCAAGTAAATGTCATTATTGTGACCAACACACCAAATGTAGAGTTTTAATTTCATAGTATTGCATCAGTACAATACAACTTTTAAATGAGACTAATTAGGTTATGAACCTATGTGAATACGACTTAATGTGGCTACTATTTGACTGAAATTTAAAACGTACACGCTCATTACATGTACTTTCACAACAGAAAACAGATGCGATTTTAATGCCACATGTCTGTGTGCAAATCTGTTTAAGATGCAACATTTAACTTATTGATTTATTGGGATTCAGAATGAAGAATACTGAAATCATGCTTGTGAGAGAGACTAAAAATGTTTTAAAACCTACAAATGAAATGATAGTAATAATAGGAATTTTATTCCAGTGCATTCAATCTGTCAACGTAGATCCAAGTAAAACTTGCATGACACTTTTCATTGTGAATTTATACAAACTCTTATGACTGCATGAAGTGTCAGAGAAATTTCTTCTGTAATTGGTGCTATTGCAACTTAAATTCCAGAGAGCAAACGTTCAGGAGTTCTACTGAAGAGTCTCTAAACTAAAGAGTTAACTCTCTCTTTCCACAATTGCTGACTCACCTGCTGAGTTCTGGCAGTATTTCTATTTTTATTCTAGCTTTTAAATTCCAGTTTTTGAATTGTTGATCTAAATTGGTAACTCTAATGGCAAACAAAAAAATTAAAACTTCTCCACATTACAAAGTCTGATTCCAGGAATGGATGGGCTAAGCACACTGGCTTCATGAAATCCAACTAAACACAAAAACATTTGCTTGAAAATATTACATCTCTGTGGCCAAAGTTTTGTTGCATTTTAAATATTTTAATGTAATTATTAACTAAACCGATCCTGGTCAATCAAAAATAATTTTTACCATTAAAAAGGAAAACAAAAAGTTAAAAGTATGAAGCTTTAACAACTTTGCCTCTCATCCTGAAACACTGCATATTAATGAGGACAACTTAAAAGTACAATATCAAAGCTGCTTACCTGGTCTGGAGGTATGTAGTCACTTTGTCTGACTATGTCAATCCTGTCTAGAAAGCTGCATAAGAAAAAAAAATATGGTTAAGATCAGTAATAATTGAGGGGCTGAAAATAATAAGACACGGATTTAAATAAATCTCTGCAAAGATATTCTAAAAAATACTAAAACACATTTCACTGCGTGGAAGCACGTTGTAATTTCCTATTTCCTCCTCATTTACTCCTTGTGTGTAATGGAAGGGCATTCTGGTGCTCTATAACAGTAGAATTAAACCCACAAGTTTTGAATCTTGGGAAAAATGAGAATTCTTGATGAATGGAATGACTTGTTACTTGTTGACAATACTTAGAAAACATTTGTTTACATAAATGGTCATGTGCATAGTAGAAGTTGAATGAAATACACAAAAGGCTTGAATTAATCTTAAATATTAATTACCATGGCATGTAACATGAACATCTAGTATTGATTCAAAGCAAATAGAATCTAATGATATTTGCAAACCCTTATACTGTATGAATATGCACTCAAAATCTAAATAGTGATGCAGTGAAAGAATCAGCAGTGTTTGTTTGACCTAGGAAACTACTATCTATTTGCAGTCAATATTGCTCCTACTCACAAGACCCTTTTCCTTGACATAATTGGTCACTAATCCTGCTCATAAAGTACACACAAATCATAACCAGCAGCCTTCAGTAAGCAGCACCATTTTTGCATGAGTTAAAACACATCGGGAGTTCAGAGTTAAATGACAGGTCTGCTTACAGATATTTCAGAATTATAGCTTTAAAGACAAATCTTACAAAAACAGGAAAGACTTTGCCTTAATATTTTGAGAACAGAATTTCAACCTAGGGGGTGAAATGTCCTGGTCCCTCAAGCCTGTCCAACCATTCAAGATGATCTTGGCTTTTCTATCTCCTCTACGCCAGATCCCCATAGTCCTCACACATAATTTTTCAAAAACTCATCAACTTTCACTTTAAACTCTTCTGAATATTTTATTAAGTGAATCTTTGGAATTCTCTCCAAAGCAGGAAAACAAGGGGCAACTTCTATATCCTGACAATTGAAAGATATCAGCTTTAATTAGAACATCAGAATAAAATTACAATGGGTTGATGGCGAAGAAAAATTATGCCAACTCAAAATGCCAGTGAAATTTCAATCAGAAAAATGAATGACTGTAATGTTATGGTCATACAGCAATTTAGACAAAACAAGATTGTGAGTGGCATGGATGAGTTTTACATAACCATTTTAATCAGTCAGGCAGGCATAGCAATGTTAATGCTTAGTTAATATCAGCATTCATATTGAGTAAATGCAAAGCAATGCTGTCTAAAGTATTTGAATTCACAATAAAATCTAGTACTATATCAGTAGTAATAAATGATGTGAAGCAAAATGAGCCAAGGCATTTCTTGGGAATATTACCAAGTAAAACCTGCTAAACTATGGTCAGATACAAGTTTTATTAGCGTCAAAGGAGGCAAGTACTAGGCTGGCAAAGTGGCTTACAGGGAGAATCTGAGTGCGTGTAGCCTAACCAATGATAAAGGGAGCAATAAAAATATAAAAGGCTCGCAGGGAGTTTAACAAAAGACAATACAAAAATATATAGTTGATTCGTGCACCTAGTTTCCTAAAAAGTTTGATCTTTTTGTACAGTCACACAACAGGTACATCAATCATATCTTCAAGCAATGAGCATTTGAGCAAGACACCCTATCCGGTACCTCAGGTTCTTTAATCATGGATACGTACATGAGAAACATGACATGTACATATATTACAGATATGAAAGAAAACCATTAGAGCTGAAAAGTAGCCTGATGAGATCTACTTGCAGAGAATTTTATAGCATATAAACAGACTGCCTTAGCTAAAACCCATCTTCCACCTTAATTCATCTCCCTGTAAATGTGCATAACTAGTTTCCCCAAAAAGTATGTGCATTTTACCTACTCCACGCAAGTTCAACCTTTCACTGAAGATCACAAAGCTTCACACAATACAACCTTAATGACTATTTACCTTCTGAATATAATGTAACCAAGATTCTTGAGTTGCATTTAAATTTTAATATTGGCCAAGGGGGTCGAGATGCGAATACTTCTTAATAACTAGGCCACTCCCCTGAACCTCCAAGGATAGTAGACTTGACAACACAAGATATTGCAAATGCACACTTACTATCTTAGACACACCCAGAAATGGGGAAGGAAAACCCCCAAATATTTAAACATGCAATATGACCACAGTACACCTCTAAATTAGTTGGTATAACCTAATGAGTGAGAACATATTCAAAATTCAAAGTAAATTTATTATCGAAGTAGATATATGCCACCATATTCAACATTCAGATTCATTTTCTTGCAGGCATACTCAATAAATCCAACAACCAGAATAGAATCAATGAAAGACTGCACTAATAGGGGGGACAACCAGGGTGCAATAAACAAAATATGCACATACAAAAAGAATAAACAAACAAACAATAAAAATAGAGGACATGAGATGAAGTCTTTGAAAGTGATTGCAGTGTCACTATTACGCTGCAACAAAGATTCTGGACTGTTCATTTTGACTGTATCACAATTATGATACCCAAACCAGTTTCAGCTATATTTAAATAGGACCTTTATTGTATTAAAATTCTCCGTACAATGGACCAACATACCAAACAAAATTTGACAAGTATTATTAGAGAATACTAAAATAGATGTCTTCAATAGCTTGATCAACTGGAGTTATTGAAGGCTACACACGGAAATACTGCAGAAACACAAATATAATGATATCAAATATGGAAATATTTGGGTTCAATACAATTAAATTGCAAATAACCTTGATAAACTTTAAACAGTTTATAGGGAAAATAATAAAGTTGGTGGTTGAATTATGGAATTTGTATTTGGTCTGAACTAGTTGTATTAATGAGAAAATGTAGTGTTACGCCTGCAGCCCCCTCCTTTTTGAGAATCGCAGGATCGCTATTGATTTGGGTCAGGAGACCCAGGAAATGAGAAAGAGACGTTTGGAATGTCTTGACCCCCCCCCCCCCCCCCCCCCCGGCGATATAAAGCTACGGGAAACGGCCATTGTCTCTTGGACGGAATTGTGTATTAAAATACTGTGCTTCGTGGAAGCCCTCAGGCAAAGTGGGCTGGTTGGTGGAGGGATTGCATCATCCCAACCTGATTGACATCTGAGACCCTGTGAGTCAGGATAAAAGAGAGTCTGTGGGAACAGCCCCTCAGACGCACCAGAAGAAACGCTAGCGATCCCGTAATAGCGAAAGCCGGTGGGAAGGCCACGTGCGTCCTTTTCCATTTGCCCCGGAATTGGTGGACCTTTACCACGGAAGAACGGTTTTTAGCTAACCACAAAGGGGAAATCAGTCCCCAATGACTCTCGAAGGATTGACATTATAAAAGGAATGGGCAAGTTAAACCTCCGTCTTTCTCTCCAACCAAAAAGCTGCAGCTTGAATGAACTTGAGTGACTTTTATATTTCCATCGGACAGTACATTATCCCCTAGACAACGATAGAGCTATTTCTTATTGATTATTATTATACCCGCGCTTTTAGATTTAGTATTGACGACGTATATTATCTGTATGTTCGCATTGATATTATTTTTGTGTATTTTTATCAATAAATACTGTTAAAAATAGTACCATCAGACTTCAACGGACCTCTCTATCTTTGCTGGTAAGTGACCCAGTTACGGGGTACATAACAGTAGTCAAAATTTAAAAACATTCACTTTGAATGACAGTACTGTATGGAAAAGGTATATGAATGTTCCTGAAGTGGTGCACACTAACATGATTATTGTATCTTATGCTTCATAAATTAAACAAAATGTTTTCCCAGCAATAAACCACTCTTCATTTAGAAGTATGCTTTTGAAATTTATCATTGTCACGCTGGAAACAATGTATTGAGAGTCCATAATTTGGTTTCCTTCTTAAAGATGAGCACCTTTCCACTGTCAAAACTGACCTGTTTTTTCAAAAAGGGTAATTATTGAGAATCTGTGTCCATTGGGGGTGGGGGTGTGGAGGTCTGATGTCATGATTCAATTACTGCTGTTAAACCTTTAAAAACAGTATTACACTGAAGAACTAATGGATGAATTAAAGATTTTTCCAAATTTACTGCAAAATTTGAAGCAAAATTTCTAAGCAGGAAACTTCAAACACTCGTTTAGCAATTTCCTTGAAATATGGAGAGCTCATTATAATCCCACAAGTGGAATTTAAACCAACTAAAAATAAGATGAACAGCAGTATTCAGAGATAAGATCACCAACTCTAATTAAGAATAAGGCACACTGTGCCTTTGTAAAAGTACTCAGCCCCCAACCCTTTGTTCACGTATATGAATATTACAACCAGGGATTTTGATCAGTTTAACTAAGAATTTTAAATTGTAAATCACATACTCCTTTCTTTTGCAGCAGAGTTTAAAAAAAAGAGAAAAATGTTAAGCATGAGAAACTAAAATTTCAAAAACTGAAATGTCTGCATTTCAAAAGTACTCACCTCCTTTGCTCACTACTTAGTGGACTACCTCTCACAGCCAGTAGTCATTTTGGATAAGTCTATTAGCTGTGTACAATGTGATGGAGCAATATTTGCCCATTCCTCCTTGCAAAATTGTTCAAGCTGTGCCAGATTATTTGGAGAGCGGTTGTGGACAGCAATCTTGAGATGTTGCCAGAGATGTTTGATCGGGTTAAGGTTAGGACTCTGACTGGGCCATTCAAGGACATCAATTTTCTTCATTTGAAGCCAATCCATGGTTGCTCTGGCAATGTGCTTTGGGTCATTATCCTGCTGACAGACAAACTTCCTCTCCAGTTTAAACTTTCTGGCAGAGGCTAACAGGTTTTTATCCAGGATCTCTACTTAGCAGCATTCATCTTCCATCAATTCTGTACAGATTTCAGTCCCTGCTGCTGAAAAAGCATGCTACCTCCACCATACTTTCCAGTAGGGATGGTGCTCCCTGGCTGATGTGCAGTATTAGATTTACACCACTTATACCCCTTCGTGTTGAGCCAAGAAGTTCCACTTTAATATCATCCAATCCCAAGACCTCTTCCACATCTTTACAGCATCTTCTAAGTGAAGCTCTGCAAAATCTTTACAGGCAAGGATATATTTTTTAAGCCAGAGCTTCTTTCTTGCCACTCTTCCATTAATACCCTTGCTATGCAAGGCCTTAGATTGTGGAGCCACAAATTTCATCTCCAGTTGCAGCCACTGATTTCTGCAGTTCACTTAGAGTGACCATTAAGTGTCATAGTAGCTTCTTACAAATGTCATTTTTCTTCAGCAACTAAGTTTAGAGAAGTAGCCTGACCTAGCCAGCGGGGCTGTGTTTTCACTTTTTTCCATGACGGACTGCACTGAGCTTTGAGGTATGTCCCATGCCTTTGTGATGGTCTTGTACCCTTCAACAGATCTGTGCTTCTCTATTATTATTTCCCTGGCTTGTCCTGAATGCTCTTTTGTCTTCATTTTGGATTGGTTTGTTGAAAATTTACCATATTGTCAGACCTTACAGAGATGAGGTATTTATAACTTTATTGATAACAGGTGATCTTCCAATTTACTACATACATCAAGAAATTGGGTGAAGTGGTATGGCAATATGTATATTGCACCTGAAGAAAATTGGCATAGTATTTATAAAGGGGATGAATACATATTCAGCTATAATTTTGACTTTTAATTATAAGTGAATTGTTGATAGGTTTTGGAACTTTTCTTCTGATTTGACATGATGCACAATATATTGTAGATTAGCTCAAAAAGACCTACTTCAATATTTTTTAAATTTAGAAAATGACAGTAAAATGTGAAAATTGATGTGGGGACTGAATACTTCATCAAGGCACTGAAGTTGCAGGCAGTGTCTCCCTAGTTGTATCACTAGTCCCACAGGCACCAGATCATCAGAGGGGCCCAACCAATTTAAATTAAGATATTGCTTCCAATTTAATATACGGTACTTGATGTTCTCACTACGGTTCTCTCTAAATTGTGAAAGAGAAAGGAATTTGGTACTTTCTTTGCATAATACCGCCATTTAATTTACAAGGGTAACTATGAACATCTCATTGTCAATTTATTTCTCCATCCTACTCTGACTTCTCTATTTGGACAATAAAGGATAAAGTAAACAGGGAACTGAACTAATCTGACTGAGTACATTTGTGTTCAGAGATCAATGAAGAATTTGAGCTTCAGATCGTCAGCTATTCCTCTCTTGCATATTTCCAGCCATATTTTCTTCTTCTGGTATTTTGATGACATGTCATCTCCTATTGGCACAACTCCATACATATTTTATCTCCATCACCCCTATCTTCCTTTTAGCTATCACCATCATGTGTTGTTTATCCTGGTCTCAAGGTATAGTGGCACGCAAAAGTTTGGGCACCCCTGGGCAAAATTTGTTACTGTGAATAGCTAAGCGAGTATAAGATGACCCGATTTCCAAAAGGCATAAAGTTAAAGATGACACATTTCTTTAATATTTTAAGCAAGATTACTTTTTTATTGTCATCTTTTACAGTTTCAAAATTACAAAAAAGGAAAAGGGCCCGAAGTAAAAGTTTGTGCACCCTGCATGGTCAGTATTTAGTAACACCCCCTTTGGCAAGTATCATAGTTCGTAAACACTTTCTGTGGCCAGCTAAGAGTCTTTCAATTCTTGTTTGGGGGATTTTCGCCCATTCTTCCTTGCAAAAGGCCTCCAGTTCTATGAGATTCTTGGGCCATCTTGCGTGCACTGAACTTTTGAGGTCTATCCACAGATTTTCGATTATGTTTAGGTCAGGGGACTGTGAGGGCCATGGCAAAACCTTGAGATTGCGCCTCTTGAGGTAGTCCATTGTGGATTCTGAGGTGTGCTTAGGATAATTATCCTGTTGTAGAAGCCATCCTCTTTTCATCTTCAGCTTTTTTTTTTACAGATGGTGTGATGTTTGCTTCCAGAATTTGCAGGTATTTAATTATATTCATTCTTCCCTCTACCAGTGAAATGATCCCTGTGCCACTGGCTGCAATACAAGCCCAAAGCATGATCGATCCACCCCCATGCTTAACAGTTGAAGAAGTGTTCTTTTCATGAAATTCTGCACCCTTTTTTCTCCAAACATACCTTTGCTCATTGATAGATAGATAGATAGATAGATAGATAGATAGATAGATACTTTATTCATCCCCATGGGGAAATTCAACTTTTTTCCAATGTCCCATACACTTCTTGTAGCAAAACTAATTACATACAATACTTAACTCAGTAAAAAATATGATATGCATCTAAATCACTATCTCAAAAAGCATTAATAATAGCTTTTAAAAAGTTCTTAAGTCCTGGCGGTAGAATTGTAAAGCCTAATGGCATTGGGGAGTATTGACCTCTTCATCCTGTCTGAGGAGCATTGCATCGATAGTAACCTGTCGCTGAAACTGCTTCTCTGTCTCTGGATGGTGCTATGTAGAGGATGTTCAGAGTTATCCATAATTGACCGTAGCCTACTCAGCGCCCTTCGCTCAGCTACCGATGTTAAACTCTCCAGTACTTTGCCCACGACAGAGCCCGCCTTCCTTACCAGCTTATTAAGATGTGAGGCGTCCCTCTTCTTAATGCTTCCTCCCCAACACGCCACCACAAAGAAGAGGGCGCTCTCCACAACTGACCTATAGAACATCTTCAGCATCTCACTACCGACATTGAATGACGCCAACCTTCTAAGGAAGTACAGTCGACTCTGTGCCTTCCTGCACAAGGCATCTGTGTTGGCAGTCCAGTCTAGCTTCTCGTCTAACTGTACTCCCAGATACTTGTAGGTCTTAACCTGCTCCACACCTTCTCCATTAATGATCACTGGCTCCATATGAGGCCTAGATCTCCTAAAGTCCACCACCATCTCCTTGGTCTTGGTGATATTGAGACGCAGGTAGTTTGGGTTGCACCATATCACAAAGTCCTGTATCAGTTTCCTATACTCCTCCTCCTGTCCATTCCTGACACACCCCAAAACGTTCTATTTTAATTTCATCAGTCCACAGGACTTGTTTCCAAAATGCATCAAACTTGTTTAGATGTTCCTTTGCAAACTTCTGGCGCTGAATTTTGTGGTGACGACACAGGAAAGGTTTTCTTCTGATGACTCTTCCATAAAGGTCATATTTGTGCAAGTGTTGCTGCACAGTGGAACAATGCACCACCATTCCAGAGTCTGCTAAATCTTCCTGAAGGTCTTTTGCAGTCAAACGGGGGTTTTGATTTGCCTTTCTAGCAATCCCATGAGCAGTTCTCTCAGAAAGTTTTCTTGATCTTCCAGACCTCAACTTGACCTCCACTGTACCTGTTAACTGCCATTTCTTAATTACATTACAAACTGGGGAAACAGCTACCTGAAAATGCTTTGCTATCTTCTTATAGCCTCCTCCTGCTTTGTGGGCATCATATATTTTAATTTTCAGAGTGCTAGGCAACTGCTTAGAGGACCCCATGACTGCTGAATGTTGGGACAAGGTTTAAGGAGACGGTATTTATAAAGCTTTGAAATTTGCATCACCTAGCCTTTCCTAATGATGACTGTAAACAAGCCATAGCTCTAACAAGCTAATTAAGGTCTGAGACCTTGGTAAAAGTAATCTGAGAGCTCAAATCTCTTGGGGTGCCCCAACTTCTGCATGGTGCTCCTTTCCTTTTTTTCCACTCTAGAATTGTACAAAACAAAAATAATACACTAATCTTGCTTAAAATGTTGAAAAGAATTTTTCATCTTTAACTTTATGACTTTTTGAGATCAGTTCATCTTCTACTCACTTAACTATTAACAGTAACAGAAATTTTGACCAGGGGTGCCCAAACCTTTGCATGCCACTGTATTATTGGTCATTTGGTGGTGCAGTGTGTCAAATTTCCTTGCATCTATCCTTAGCTGTTTCAACTTAAAATGGTATTTATGTCAGTCTTTTATTGAAAGAAAGGTCATCTAACAGGATCAACTGCTTCTCCTTCTGCAGATACTTCCTAGTTTGCTGAGAACTGTGCCCTATCCTCCCACTCCACAAATAAATTAATTAAATATGGCAGTTTTTAGCATCAGAAAGTGATTCAAGTTGTCTTAAAAATTAAAATAACATGTAATTATCTTTAAGGAAACTGAAGCTTGAAGTATTCCACTAAACCACTTCATTTTGGTAAAAGTCAGTCTTGTGATATTGCTGTCACCTCAAAGATTGTAATCCAAGATAGCTGATGATAACCTAAAAACAATAAAAGGAGATCTACCTTTTATTGAAACCAACCACCATCCCTCATACCCTCAGTCAAAGGAGTTCTTGCTAGCATCATACAAGTTAAAACCTATAACATATTTGAGGATTGAGAGTCGAGTTGAAAAAGATCATGTCAAACTGAAAAATTACTTCGAGAGGAAAATCATGCAGTTTATACAGAGTTTAATAACAGAACAATAAGGTTCAAGTATGTGGGTACCCTCTTTACAATAGAGAAGGGAAAAGTGGTGAGGAGAGAGGAGTGAGAGGGATGGAAGAAAGCTGCCAGGAAGAAAGAGGCTGAAGGTGAGGGAGGAGAGAGTGACAAGAGCAGTGGGTCGGATGTACAAATGCAAGCTTAATATACTATTAATAAAAAGCAGTAGTCCTCCAACCTACAACATTTACCAATACATATCAGCAAAAACCAGTAGTTTGAAGAGGCAACTTTCCTCTTGGTATTTTGCTACAGAGCTATTTCAGACTTCAATATCACAGAACCAAAGAAAACCAGCAGCAACAGAAATGTAACATCCAGAGTACTGGGAAGAAGAGGAGGCTAAATGAAAAAAAAAATTGCCAACAGGCATTGGGGATCTAATCTAGCCTGAAGCAACGTGAAGTGGTTGTAGCACAACCATCAGAGTAAATGCCCCTTAACAGAGCATAAACAAGAAATAGGAGAGCAAAAGCCAGCTGTCTCATCATAAGTTTCACTCTACAACAAAAAAAATCATTTATAATTTGTCTCCCCTTAAATTGGAAGAATCAATCATTCTAATTTGAAATCGTAAATCTCTTTTCTGCCAAGCTCCTACATATTCTGTAACAGCCAAGGCAAAAGCAGCTTTTGGAGTCTTCAGCCTGGCCTCAGCCAATGTAATCTTAGTATCTAGCTGCCAGGTGGCTACACCAGAAAACAGAGCATGGGAAACACAGGTTGCTCTTTCTTGGCAGTCTTTGGGATCTGTATCAGTATTACCTCTACCACCACTGCAAAATATATTTGAGAATAGAACAAGAGGGCTCTACCCTTCATACACTTAAGGCAGATACAGAATTAGCATCAAGCTCACCCTATTGGAATAAACACTTCTACCATAATGAGAGTATCCAGAAAGCCACAAAATCTGTAACTTATTTAGACAAGAACAAAAAACAGAGACATGTTGTCTGATTTCAGACCTCTGCCTCTCCCCTCTTTGGCTGGCATGTAATTCTCTCAAGAAAGATACCCTTGTTTCTGTGCAAAAAAAAAAGCATCAAAATCTGTCCAAAGCAACTCAGAAACTCGATGGACCAGGTAACCTTTCTGAGTTTTGAATAATTCCACTTAATGAGTTATGTTCCAATTATTTCCTTTTTACTTTGTAATAAAATATGCTTTGACCACACATGTAACTCTCAATAACAGGATAA